>NC_136071.1:715060283-716318148 GCF_964261635.1 Lissotriton helveticus
AGAGTGCAGAGTGCAGAGTGAGTGCAGAGTGAGAGTGAGAGTGAGTGAGTGCAGAGTGAGTGCAGAGTGAGAGTGCAGAGTGAGTGCAGAGTGAGTGCAGAGTGAGTGCAGAGTGAGTGCAGAGTGAGAGTGCAGAGTGAGAGTGCAGAGTGAGAGTGCAGAGTGAGAGTGCAGAGTGAGAGTGCAGAGTGAGAGTGCAGAGTGAGAGTGCAGAGTGAGAGTGCAGAGTGAGAGTGCAGAGTGAGAGTGCAGAGTGAGAGTGCAGAGTGAGAGTGCAGAGTGAGAGTGCAGAGTGAGAGTGCAGAGTGAGAGTGCAGAGTGAGAGTGCAGAGTGAGTGCAGAGTGCAGAGAGAGTGCAGAGTGCAGAGTGAGTGCAGAGTGAGAGTGAGAGTGAGTGAGTGCAGAGTGAGAGTGAGAGTGAGTGAGTGCAGAGTGAGAGTGAGAGTGAGTGAGTGCAGAGTGAGAGTGAGAGTGAGTGAGTGCAGAGTGAGAGTGCAGAGTGAGTGAGTGCAGAGTGAGAGTGCAGAGTGAGAGTGCAGAGTGAGAGTGCAGAGTGAGAGTGCAGAGTGAGAGTGCAGAGTGAGAGTGCAGAGTGAGAGTGCAGAGTGAGAGTGCAGAGTGAGTGTGTGCAGAGTGAGAGTGAGAGTGAGTGAGTGCAGAGTGAGAGTGCAGAGTGAGAGTGCAGAGTGAGAGTGCAGAGTGAGAGTGCAGAGAGTGCAGAGTGAGTGCAGAGTGAGTGCAGAGTGAGTGCAGAGTGAGTGCAGAGTGAGTGCAGAGTGAGTGCAGAGTGAGTGCAGAGTGAGTGCAGAGTGCAGAGAGAGTGCAGAGTGCAGAGTGAGTGCAGAGTGAGAGTGAGAGTGAGTGAGTGCAGAGTGAGTGCAGAGTGAGAGTGAGTGCAGAGTGAGAGTGAGTGCAGAGTGAGTGCAGAGTGAGAGTGAGTGAGTGCAGAGTGAGTGCAGAGTGAGTGCAGAGTGAGAGAGAGTGCAGAGTGAGTGCAGAGTGAGAGTGAGTGAGTGAGTGCAGAGTGAGTGCAGAGTAAGTGCAGAGTGAGTGCAGAGTGAGAGTGAGTGCAGAGTGAGAGTGAGTGCAGAGTGAGAGTGAGTGAGTGCAGAGTGAGAGTGAGTGAGTGCAGAGTGAGAGTGAGTGAGTGCAGAGTGAGAGTGAGTGCAGAGTGAGAGTGAGTGCAGAGTGAGTGCAGAGTGAGAGTGAGAGTGCAGAGTGAGTGCAGAGTGAGAGTGAGTGCAGAGTGAGAGTGAGTGAGTGCAGAGTGAGAGTGAGTGAGTGCAGAGTGAGAGTGAGTGAGTGCAGAGTGAGAGTGAGTGAGTGCAGAGTGAGAGTGAGTGCAGAGTGAGAGTGAGTGCAGAGTGAGAGTGAGTGAGTGCAGAGTGAGAGAGAGTGCAGAGTGAGTGCAGAGTGAGAGTGAGTGAGTGAGTGCAGAGTGAGTGCAGAGTGAGTGCAGAGTGAGTGCAGAGTGAGAGTGAGTGAGTGAGTGCAGAGTGAGTGCAGAGTAAGTGCAGAGTGAGTGCAGAGTGAGAGTGAGTGCAGAGTGAGAGTGAGTGCAGAGTGAGAGTGAGTGAGTGCAGAGTGAGAGTGAGTGAGTGCAGAGTGAGAGTGAGTGAGTGCAGAGTGAGAGTGAGTGCAGAGTGAGAGTGAGTGCAGAGTGAGTGCAGAGTGAGAGTGAGAGTGCAGAGTGAGTGCAGAGTGAGAGTGAGTGCAGAGTGAGAGTGAGTGAGTGCAGAGTGAGAGTGAGTGAGTGCAGAGTGAGAGTGAGTGAGTGCAGAGTGAGAGTGAGTGAGTGCAGAGTGAGAGTGAGTGCAGAGTGAGAGTGAGTGCAGAGTGAGAGTGAGTGAGTGCAGAGTGAGAGTGAGTGAGTGCAGAGTGAGAGTGAGTGCAGAGTGAGAGAGAGTGAGAGAGAGTGAGTGCAGAGTGAGAGAGAGTGAGTGCAGAGTGAGAGAGAGTGAGTGCAGAGTGAGAGAGAGTGAGTGCAGAGTGCAGAGTGAGTGCAGAGTGAGTGCAGAGTGAGTGCAGAGTGAGAGTGAGTGCAGAGTGAGAGTGAGTGCAGAGTGAGAGTGAGTGCAGAGTGAGTGAGTGAGTACTGAGTGAGAGTGAGTGCAGAGTGAGAGTGAGTGCAGAGTGAGAGAGAGTGAGTGCAGAGTGAGAGTGAGTGCAGAGTGAGTGCAGAGTGAGTGCAGAGTGAGTGCAGAGTGAGTGCAGAGTGAGAGTGAGTGCAGAGTGAGTGCAGAGTGAGAGTGAGTGCAGAGTGAGAGAGAGTGAGTGCAGAGTGAGTGCAGAGTGAGTGCAGAGTGAGTGCAGAGTGAGAGTGAGTGCAGAGTGAGAGTGAGTGCAGAGTGAGAGTGAGTGCAGAGTGAGAGTGAGTGAGTACAGAGTGAGAGTGAGTGCAGAGTGAGAGAGAGTGAGTGCAGAGTGAGAGAGAGTGAGTGCAGAGTGAGAGTGAGTGCAGAGTGAGAGTGAGTGCAGAGTGAGAGTGAGTGCAGAGTGAGAGAGAGTGCAGAGTGAGAGTGAGTGAGTGCAGAGTGAGAGTGAGTGAGTGCAGAGTGAGAGAGAGTGAGTGCAGAGTGAGAGTGAGTGCAGAGTGAGAGAGAGTGAGTGCAGAGTGAGAGTGAGTGCAGAGTGAGAGAGAGTGAGTGCAGAGTGAGTGCAGAGTGAGTGCAGAGTGAGTGCAGAGTGAGTGCAGAGTGAGTGCAGAGTGAGTGCAGAGTGAGAGAGAGTGAGTGCAGAGTGAGTGTAGAGTGAGAGAGAGTGAGTGCAGAGTGAGTGCAGAGTGAGTGCAGAGTGAGTGCAGAGTGAGTGCAGAGTGAGAGAGAGTGAGAGAGAGTGAGTGCAGAGTGAGTGCAGAGTGAGTGCAGAGTGAGAGAGAGTGAGTGCAGAGTGAGTGCAGAGTGAGTGCAGAGTGAGAGAGAGTGAGTGCAGAGTGAGAGTGAGTGCAGAGTGAGAGAGAGTGAGTGCAGAGTGAGAGAGAGTGAGTGCAGAGTGAGAGTGAGTGCAGAGTGAGTGCAGAGTGAGAGTGAGTGAGTGCAGAGTGAGAGTGAGTGCAGAGTGAGAGAGAGTGAGTGCAGAGTGAGAGTGAGTGCAGAGTGAGAGTGAGTGCAGAGTGAGAGTGAGTGAGTACAGAGTGAGAGTGAGTGCAGAGTGAGAGAGAGTGAGTGCAGAGTGAGAGTGAGTGCAGAGTGAGAGAGAGTGAGTGCAGAGTGAGAGAGAGTGAGTGAGAGTGAGAGAGAGTGAGTGAGAGTGAGAGAGAGTGAGTGCAGAGTGAGTGCAGAGTGAGTGCAGAGTGAGTGCAGAGTGAGTGCAGAGTGAGTGCAGAGTGAGAGAGAGTGAGTGCAGAGTGAGTGCAGAGTGAGAGAGAGTGCAGAGTGAGTGCAGAGTGAGAGTGAGTGAGTGAGTGCAGAGTGAGTGCAGAGTAAGTGCAGAGTGAGTGCAGAGTGAGAGTGAGTGCAGAGTGAGAGTGAGTGCAGAGTGAGAGTGAGTGCAGAGTGAGAGAGAGTGAGTGCAGAGTGAGAGTGAGTGCAGAGTGAGAGAGAGTGAGTGCAGAGTGAGTGCAGAGTGAGAGAGAGTGAGTGCAGAGTGAGAGAGAGTGAGTGCAGAGTGAGTGCAGAGTGAGTGCAGAGTGAGTGCAGAGTGAGTGCAGAGTGAGTGCAGAGTGAGTGCAGAGTGAGAGAGAGTGAGTGCAGAGTGAGAGTGAGAGAGAGTGAGTGCAGAGTGAGTGCTGAGTGCAGAGTGAGTGCAGAGTGAGTGCAGAGTGAGAGAGAGTGAGTGCAGAGTGAGAGAGAGTGAGTGCAGAGTGAGAGTGAGTGAGTGAGTGCAGAGTGAGTGCAGAGTGAGTGCAGAGTGAGTGCAGAGTGAGAGTGAGTGCAGAGTGAGAGTGAGTGAGTGCAGAGTGAGAGTGAGTGAGTGCAGAGTGAGTGCAGAGTGAGTGCAGAGTTGGAGTGAGTGAGTGCAGAGTGAGAGAGAGTGCAGAGTGAGAGTGAGTGAGTGAGTGCAGAGTGAGTGCAGAGTGAGAGTGAGTGCAGAGTGAGTGCAGAGTGAGAGTGAGTGAGTGCAGAGTGAGAGTGAGTGCAGAGTGAGAGTGAGTGAGTGCAGAGTGAGAGTGAGTGCAGAGTGAGAGTGAGTGCAGAGTGAGAGAGAGTGAGTGCAGAGTGAGAGAGAGTGAGTGCAGAGTGAGAGAGAGTGAGTGCAGAGTGAGAGTGAGAGAGAGAGTGAGAGAGAGTGAGAGAGAGTGAGAGAGAGTGAGAGAGAGTGAGTGCAGAGTGAGTGCAGAGTGAGTGCAGAGTGAGTGCAGAGTGAGAGAGTGAGTGAGAGTGAGTGCAGAGTGAGAGAGAGTGAGTGCAGAGTGAGAGAGAGTGAGTGCAGAGTGAGAGAGAGTGAGTGCAGAGTGAGAGTGAGTGCAGAGTGAGAGAGAGTGAGTGCAGAGTGAGAGTGAGTGCAGAGTGAGAGTGAGTGCAGAGTGAGAGTGAGTGCAGAGTGAGAGTGAGTGAGTACAGAGTGAGAGTGAGTGCAGAGTGAGAGAGAGTGAGTGCAGAGTGAGAGTGAGTGCAGAGTGAGAGAGAGTGAGTGCAGAGTGAGAGTGAGTGCAGAGTGAGTGCAGAGTGAGAGTGAGTGAGTGCAGAGTGAGAGTGAGTGCAGAGTGAGAGAGAGTGAGTGCAGAGTGAGAGTGAGTGCAGAGTGAGAGAGAGTGAGTGCAGAGTGAGAGTGAGTGCAGAGTGAGAGAGAGTGAGTGCAGAGTGAGTGCAGAGTGAGTGCAGAGTGAGAGAGTGAGTGAGAGTGAGTGCAGAGTGAGAATGAGTGCAGAGTGAGAGAGAGTGAGTGCAGAGTGAGAGAGAGTGAGTGCAGAGTGAGAGTGAGTGCAGAGTGAGAGAGAGTGAGTGCAGAGTGCAGAGTGAGTGCAGAGTGAGTGCAGAGTGAGTGCAGAGTGAGTGCAGAGTGAGTGCAGAGTGAGTGCAGAGTGAGAGTGAGTGCAGAGTGAGTGCAGAGTGAGTGCAGAGTGAGTGCAGAGTGAGTGCAGAGTGAGTGCAGAGTGAGTGCAGAGTGAGTGCAGAGTGAGTGCTGAGTGAGTGCAGAGTGAGTGCAGAGTGAGTGCAGAGTGAGTGCAGAGTGAGAGAGAGTGAGTGCAGAGTGAGTGCAGAGTGAGAGAGAGTGCAGAGTGAGTGCAGAGTGAGAGTGAGTGCAGAGTGAGAGTGAGTGAGTGCAGAGTGAGAGTGAGTGAGTGCAGAGTGAGAGTGAGTGAGTGCAGAGTGAGAGTGAGTGAGTGCAGAGTGAGAGTGAGTGCAGAGTGAGAGTGAGTGCAGAGTGAGAGTGAGTGAGTGCAGAGTGAGAGTGAGTGAGTGCAGAGTGAGAGTGAGTGCAGAGTGAGAGAGAGTGAGAGAGAGTGAGTGCAGAGTGAGAGAGAGTGAGTGCAGAGTGAGAGAGAGTGAGTGCAGAGTGAGAGTGAGTGCAGAGTGAGAGAGAGTGAGTGCAGAGTGCAGAGTGAGTGCAGAGTGAGTGCAGAGTGAGTGCAGAGTGAGTGCAGAGTGAGAGTGAGTGGTGAGTGCAGAGTGAGTGCAGAGTGAGTGCAGAGTGAGTGCAGAGTGAGTGCAGAGTGAGTGCAGAGTGAGTGCAGAGTGAGTGCAGAGTGAGTGAGAGTGAGTGCAGAGTGAGAGTGAGTGCAGAGTGAGAGAGAGTGAGTGCAGAGTGAGAGTGAGTGCAGAGTGAGAGAGAGTGAGTGCAGAGTGAGAGAGAGTGAGTGCAGAGTGCAGAGTGAGTGCAGAGTGAGTGCAGAGTGAGTGCAGAGTGAGTGCAGAGTGAGTGCAGAGTGAGTGCAGAGTGAGTGCAGAGTGAGTGCAGAGTGAGAGAGAGTGAGTGAGAGTGCAGAGTGAGAGCAGAGTGAGTGCAGAGTGCAGAGTGAGTGCAGAGTGAGTGCAGAGTGAGAGTGAGTGCAGAGTGCAGAGTGAGTGCAGAGTGAGTGCAGAGTGAGTGCAGAGTGAGTGCAGAGTGAGTGCAGAGTGAGTGCAGAGTGAGTGCAGAGTGAGTGCAGAGTGAGTGCAGAGTGAGTGCAGAGTGAGAGTGAGTGCAGAGTGAGAGTGAGTGCAGAGTGAGAGTGAGTGCAGAGTGAGTGCAGAGTGAGTGCAGAGTGAGTGCAGAGTGAGTGCAGAGTGAGTGCAGAGTGAGTGCAGAGTGAGTGCAGAGTGAGTGCAGAGTGAGAGTGAGTGCAGAGTGAGAGTGAGTGCAGAGTGAGAGTGAGTGCAGAGTGAGAGCAGAGTGAGAGTGAGTGCAGAGTGAGTGCAGAGTGAGAGTGAGTGCAGAGTGAGAGTGAGTGAGTGCAGAGTGAGAGTGAGTGAGTGCAGAGTGAGAGTGAGTGAGTGCAGAGTGAGAGTGAGTGAGTGCAGAGTGAGAGTGAGTGCAGAGTGAGAGTGAGTGCAGAGTGAGAGTGAGTGAGTGCAGAGTGAGTGCAGAGTGAGTGCAGAGTGAGTGCAGAGTGAGTGGAGAGTGAGTGAGTGCAGAGTGAGAGTGAGTGAGTGCAGAGTGAGAGTGAGTGAGTGCAGAGTGAGAGTGAGTGAGTGCAGAGTGAGAGTGAGTGAGTGCAGAGTGAGAGAGAGTGAGTGCAGAGTGAGAGTAGAGTGAGTGCAGAGTGAGAGTGAGTGCAGAGTGAGTGCAGAGTGAGTGCAGAGTGAGAGTGAGTGCAGAGTGAGAGTGAGTGCAGAGTGAGTGCAGAGTGAGTGCAGAGTGAGAGTGAGTGCAGAGTGAGAGTGAGAGTGAGTGCAGAGTGAGAGTGAGTGAGTGCAGAGTGAGTGCAGAGTGAGTGCAGAGTGAGTGCAGAGTGAGTGGAGAGTGAGTGAGTGCAGAGTGAGAGTGAGTGAGTGCAGAGTGAGAGTGAGTGAGTGCAGAGTGAGAGTGAGTGAGTGCAGAGTGAGAGTGAGTGAGTGCAGAGTGAGAGTGAGTGAGTGCAGAGTGAGAGAGAGTGAGTGCAGAGTGAGAGTAGAGTGAGTGCAGAGTGAGAGTGAGTGCAGAGTGAGTGCAGAGTGAGTGCAGAGTGAGAGTGAGTGCAGAGTGAGTGCAGAGTGAGAGTGAGTGCAGAGTGAGTGCAGAGTGAGAGTGAGTGCAGAGTGAGAGTGAGTGCAGAGTGAGAGTGAGTGCAGAGTGAGTGCAGAGTGAGAGTGAGTGCAGAGTGAGAGTGAGTGCAGAGTGAGTGCAGAGTGAGAGTGAGTGCAGAGTGAGAGTGAGTGAGTGCAGAGTGAGAGTGAGTGAGTGCAGAGTGAGAGTGAGTGAGTGCAGAGTGAGAGTGAGAGTGAGTGCAGAGTGAGTGCAGAGTGAGTGCAGAGTGAGAGTGAGTGCAGAGTGAGAGTGAGTGCAGAGTGAGTGCAGAGTGAGTGCAGAGTGAGTGCAGAGTGAGAGTGAGTGCAGAGTGAGAGTGAGTGCAGAGTGAGAGTGAGTGCAGAGTGAGTGCAGAGTGAGAGTGAGTGCAGAGTGAGAGTGAGTGCAGAGTGAGTGCAGAGTGAGAGTGAGTGCAGAGTGAGAGTGAGTGAGTGCAGAGTGAGAGTGAGTGAGTGCAGAGTGAGAGTGAGTGAGTGCAGAGTGAGAGTGAGTGCAGAGTGAGAGTGAGTGCAGAGTGAGAGTGAGTGAGTGCAGAGTGAGTGCAGAGTGAGTGCAGAGTGAGTGCAGAGTGAGTGGAGAGTGAGTGAGTGCAGAGTGAGAGTGAGTGAGTGCAGAGTGAGAGTGAGTGAGTGCAGAGTGAGAGTGAGTGAGTGCAGAGTGAGAGTGAGTGAGTGCAGAGTGAGAGAGAGTGAGTGCAGAGTGAGAGTGAGTGCAGAGTGAGAGAGAGTGAGTGCAGAGTGAGAGAGAGTGAGTGCAGAGTGCAGAGTGAGTGCAGAGTGAGTGCAGAGTGAGTGCAGAGTGAGTGCAGAGTGAGTGCAGAGTGAGAGTGAGTGCAGAGTGAGAGTGAGTGCAGAGTGAGAGTGAGAGTGAGAGTGAGTGCAGAGTGAGTGCAGAGTGAGAGTGAGTGCAGAGTGAGTGCAGAGTGAGAGTGAGTGCAGAGTGAGAGTGAGTGCAGAGTGAGTGCAGAGTGAGAGTGAGTGCAGAGTGAGAGTGAGTGAGTGCAGAGTGAGAGTGAGTGAGTGCAGAGTGAGAGTGAGTGAGTGCAGAGTGAGAGTGAGTGAGTGCAGAGTGAGAGTGAGTGCAGAGTGAGAGTGAGTGAGTGCAGAGTGAGTGCAGAGTGAGTGCAGAGTGAGTGCAGAGTGAGTGAGTGCAGAGTGAGAGTGAGTGAGTGCAGAGTGAGAGTGAGTGAGTGCAGAGTGAGAGTGAGTGAGTGCAGAGTGAGAGAGAGTGAGTGCAGAGTGAGAGTGAGTGAGTGCAGAGTGAGAGTGAGTGCAGAGTGAGAGAGAGTGAGTGCAGAGTGAGAGAGAGTGAGTGCAGAGTGCAGAGTGAGTGCAGAGTGAGTGCAGAGTGAGTGCAGAGTGAGTGCAGAGTGAGTGCAGAGTGAGTGCAGAGTGAGAGAGAGTGAGTGCAGAGTGAGAGAGAGTGAGTGAGAGTGCAGAGTGAGAGCAGAGTGAGTGCAGAGTGCAGAGTGAGTGCAGAGTGAGTGCAGAGTGAGAGTGAGTGCAGAGTGCAGAGTGAGTGCAGAGTGAGTGCAGAGTGAGTGCAGAGTGAGTGCAGAGTGAGTGCAGAGTGAGTGCAGAGTGAGTGCAGAGTGAGTGCAGAGTGAGTGCAGAGTGAGAGTGAGTGCAGAGTGAGAGTGAGAGTGAGAGTGAGTGCAGAGTGAGTGCAGAGTGAGAGTGAGTGCAGAGTGAGTGAGTGCAGAGTGAGTGCAGAGTGAGAGTGAGTGCAGAGTGAGAGTGAGTGCAGAGTGAGTGCAGAGTGAGAGTGAGTGCAGAGTGAGAGTGAGTGAGTGCAGAGTGAGAGTGAGTGAGTGCAGAGTGAGAGTGAGTGAGTGCAGAGTGAGAGTGAGTGCAGAGTGAGAGTGAGTGAGTGCAGAGTGAGTGCAGAGTGAGTGCAGAGTGAGTGGAGAGTGAGTGAGTGCAGAGTGAGAGTGAGTGAGTGGAGAGTGAGTGAGTGCAGAGTGAGAGTGAGTGAGTGCAGAGTGAGAGTGAGTGAGTGCAGAGTGAGAGTGAGTGAGTGCAGAGTGAGAGTGAGTGAGTGCAGAGTGAGAGTGAGTGAGTGCAGAGTGAGAGTGAGTGAGTGCAGAGTGAGTGCAGAGTGAGTGCAGAGTGAGAGAGAGTGAGTGCGGAGTGAGAGTGAGAGTGAGAGTGAGAGCAGAGTGAGTGCAGAGTGAGTGCAGAGTGAGTGCAGAGTGAGTGCAGAGTGAGTGCAGAGTGAGTGCAGAGTGAGAGTGGGTGCAGAGTGAGAGTGAGTGAGTGCAGAGTGAGAGTGAGTGCAGAGTGAGTGCAGAGTGAGTGCAGAGTGAGTGCAGAGTGAGTGCAGAGTGAGTGCAGAGTGAGAGTGAGTGCAGAGTGAGTGCAGAGTGAGAGTGAGTGCAGAGTGAGAGTGAGTGAGTGCAGAGTGAGAGTGAGTGAGTGCAGAGTGAGAGTGAGTGAGTGCAGAGTGAGAGTGAGTGAGTGCAGAGTGAGAGTGAGTGAGTGCAGAGTGAGAGTGAGTGCAGAGTGAGAGTGAGTGCAGAGTGAGAGTGAGTGAGTGCAGAGTGAGTGCAGAGTGAGTGCAGAGTGAGAGTGAGTGAGTGCAGAGTGAGAGTGAGTGAGTGCAGAGTGAGAGTGAGTGAGTGCAGAGTGAGAGTGAGTGAGTGCAGAGTGAGAGTGAGTGAGTGCAGAGTGAGTGCAGAGTGAGAGTGAGTGCAGAGTGAGAGTGAGTGAGTGCAGAGTGAGTGCAGAGTGAGAGAGAGTGAGTGCAGAGTGAGTGCAGAGTGAGAGTGAGTGCAGAGTGAGAGTGAGAGTGAGAGTGAGTGCAGAGTGAGTGCAGAGTGAGAGTGAGTGCAGAGTGAGAGTGAGTGCAGAGTGAGAGTGAGAGTGAGTGCAGAGTGAGTGCAGAGTGAGAGTGAGTGCAGAGTGAGAGTGAGTGAGTGCAGAGTGAGTGCAGAGTGAGAGTGAGTGCAGAGTGAGAGTGAGTGAGTGCAGAGTGAGAGAGAGTGAGTGCAGAGTGAGAGTGAGTGCAGAGTGAGAGTGAGTGAGTGCAGAGTGAGTGCAGAGTGAGAGTGAGTGCAGAGTGAGAGAGAGTGAGTGCAGAGTGAGAGTGAGTGCAGAGTGAGAGTGAGTGAGTGCAGAGTGAGTGCAGAGTGAGAGTGAGTGCAGAGTGAGAGTGAGTGAGTGCAGAGTGAGAGTGAGTGAGTGCAGAGTGAGAGAGAGTGAGTGCAGAGTGAGAGTGAGTGAGTGCAGAGTGAGAGTGAGTGAGTGAGTGCAGAGTGAGTGCAGAGTGAGAGTGAGTGCAGAGTGAGAGTGAGTGAGTGCAGAGTGAGAGAGAGTGAGTGCAGAGTGAGAGAGTGAGTGCAGAGTGAGAGAGTGAGTGCAGAGTGAGAGTGAGTGAGTGCAGAGTGAGAGTAGAGTGAGAGTAGAGTGAGAGTAGAGTGAGAGTAGAGTGAGAGTAGAGTGAGAGTAGAGTGAGAGTAGAGTGAGAGTAGAGTGAGAGTAGAGTGAGTGCAGAGTGAGAGTGAGTGCAGAGTGAGTGCAGAGTGAGTGCAGAGTGAGTGCAGAGTGAGTGCAGAGTGAGAGAGAGTGCAGAGAGAGTGCAGAGTGAGTGCAGAGTGAGAGTGAGTGCAGAGTGAGAGTGAGAGTGAGAGTAGAGTGAGTGCAGAGTGAGTGCAGAGTGAGTGCAGAGTGAGTGCAGAGTGAGTGAGTGCAGAGTGAGTGAGTGCAGAGTGAGTGAGTGCAGAGTGAGTGAGTGCAGAGTGAGTGAGTGCAGAGTGAGTGCAGAGTGAGTGCAGAGTGAGTGCAGAGTGAGAGTGAGTGAGTGCAGAGTGAGTGCAGAGTGAGTGCAGAGTGAGTGCAGAGTGAGTGCAGAGTGAGAGTGAGTGAGTGCAGAGTGAGTGCAGAGTGAGAGTGAGTGAGTGCAGAGTGAGTGCAGAGTGAGTGCAGAGTGAGTGCAGAGTGAGTGCAGAGTGAGTGCAGAGTGAGTGCAGAGTGAGAGTGAGTGAGTGCAGAGTGAGTGCAGAGTGAGTGCAGAGTGAGTGAGTGCAGAGTGAGAGTGAGTGCAGAGTGAGTGCAGAGTGAGTGCAGAGTGAGTGCAGAGTGAGTGCAGAGTGAGTGCAGAGTGAGTGCAGAGTGAGTGCAGAGTGAGTGCAGTGTGAGTGCAGAGTGAGTGCAGAGTGAGTGCAGAGTGAGTGCAGAGTGAGTGCAGAGTGAGTGCAGTGTGAGTGCAGAGTGAGTGCAGAGTGAGTGCAGAGTGAGTGCAGAGTGAGTGCAGAGTGAGTGCAGAGTGAGTGCAGAGTGAGTGCAGAGTGAGTGCAGAGTGAGTGCAGAGTGAGTGAGTGCAGAGTGAGTGCAGAGTGAGTGCAGAGTGAGTGCAGAGTGAGTGCAGAGTGAGTGCAGAGTGAGTGCAGAGTGAGAGTGAGAGTGAGAGTGAGTGAGTGCAGAGTGAGAGTGAGAGTGAGAGTGAGTGAGTGCAGAGTGAGAGTGAGAGTGAGAGTGAGTGAGTGCAGAGTGAGAGTGAGAGTGAGTGCAGAGTGAGTGCAGAGTGAGTGCAGAGTGAGTGCAGAGTGAGTGCAGAGTGAGTGCAGAGTGAGTGCAGAGTGAGTGCAGAGTGAGTGCAGAGTGAGTGCAGAGTGAGAGTGAGAGTGAGTGAGTGCAGAGTGAGAGTGAGAGTGAGTGAGTGCAGAGTGAGAGTGAGAGTGAGTGAGTGCAGAGTGAGAGTGAGAGTGAGTGCAGAGTGAGTGCAGAGTGAGTGCAGAGTGAGTGCAGAGTGAGAGTGAGAGTGAGAGTGAGTGCAGAGTGAGTGCAGAGTGAGTGCAGAGTGAGTGCAGAGTGAGTGCAGAGTGAGAGTGAGTGAGTGCAGAGTGAGAGTGAGAGTGAGAGTGAGTGAGTGCAGAGTGAGAGTGAGAGTGAGAGTGAGTGAGTGCAGAGTGAGAGTGAGAGTGAGTGCAGAGTGAGAGAGAGTGAGTGCAGAGTGAGTGCAGAGTGAGTGCAGAGTGAGTGAGTGCAGAGTGAGTGCAGAGTGAGTGCAGAGTGAGTGCAGAGTGAGTGCAGAGTGAGTGCAGAGTGAGTGCAGAGTGAGTGCAGAGTGAGAGTGAGTGAGTGCAGAGTGAGTGCAGAGTGAGTGCAGAGTGAGTGCAGAGTGAGTGAGTGCAGAGTGAGAGTGAGTGCAGAGTGAGAGTGAGTGCAGAGTGAGTGCAGAGTGAGTGCAGAGTGAGAGTGAGTGCAGAGTGAGTGCAGAGTGAGAGTGAGTGCAGAGTGAGAGTGAGTGCAGAGTGAGAGTGAGTGAAGAGTGAGAGTGAGTGCAGAGTGAGAGTGAGTGAGTGCAGAGTGAGTGCAGAGTGAGAGTGAGTGCAGAGTGAGAGTGAGTGCAGAGTGAGAGAGAGTGAGTGCAGAGTGAGTGCAGAGTGAGTGCAGAGTGAGTGCAGAGTGAGTGCAGAGTGAGTGCAGAGTGAGTGCAGAGTGAGAGTAGAGTGAGTGCAGAGTGAGAGTGAGTGAGTGCAGAGTGAGTGCAGAGTGAGTGAGTGCAGAGTGAGAGTGAGTGCAGAGTGAGAGTGAGTGCAGAGTGAGTGCAGAGTGAGTGCAGAGTGAGTGCAGAGTGAGTGCAGAGTGAGTGCAGAGTGAGTGCAGAGTGAGTGCAGAGTGAGTGCAGAGTGAGAGTGAGTGCAGAGTGAGAGTGAGTGAGTGCAGAGTGAGAGTGAGTGCAGAGTGAGAGTGAGTGAGTGCAGAGTGAGAGTGAGTGAGTGCAGAGTGAGAGTGAGAGTGAGAGTGAGTGAGTGCAGAGTGAGAGTGAGAGTGAGAGTGAGTGAGTGCAGAGTGCAGAGTGAGAGTGAGTGAGTGCAGAGTGAGAGTGAGTGAGTGAGTGCAGAGTGAGTGCAGAGTGAGAGTGAGTGCAGAGTGAGTGCAGAGTGAGAGTGCAGAGTGAGTGCAGAGTGAGAGTGAGTGAGAGTGAGTGCAGAGTGAGTGCAGAGTGAGAGTGAGTGAGTGCAGAGTGAGAGAGAGTGAGTGCAGAGTGAGAGAGAGTGAGTGCAGAGTGAGAGAGAGTGAGTGCAGAGTGAGAGAGAGTGAGTGCAGAGTGAGAGAGAGTGAGTGCAGAGTGAGAGAGAGTGAGTGCAGAGTGAGAGTGAGTGAGTGCAGAGTGAGTGCAGAGTGAGAGTGAGAGTGAGTGAGTGCAGAGTGAGAGTGAGTGAGTGAGTGCAGAGTGAGTGCAGAGTGAGAGTGAGTGCAGAGTGAGTGCAGAGTGAGAGTGCAGAGTGAGTGCAGAGTGAGAGTGAGTGAGAGTGAGTGCAGAGTGAGTGCAGAGTGAGAGTGAGTGAGTGCAGAGTGAGAGAGAGTGAGTGCAGAGTGAGAGAGAGTGAGTGCAGAGTGAGAGAGAGTGAGTGCAGAGTGAGAGAGAGTGAGTGCAGAGTGAGAGAGAGTGAGTGCAGAGTGAGAGTGAGTGAGTGCAGAGTGAGTGCAGAGTGAGAGTGAGAGTGAGTGAGTGCAGAGTGAGAGTGAGAGTGAGTGAGTGCAGAGTGAGTGCAGAGTGAGAGTGAGAGTGAGTGAGTGCAGAGTGAGAGTGAGTGAGTGCAGAGTGAGAGTGAGTGAGTGCAGAGTGAGAGTGAGTGAGTGCAGAGTGAGAGTGAGTGAGTGCAGAGTGAGAGTGAGTGAGTGAGTGCAGAGTGAGTGCAGAGTGAGTGCAGAGTGAGAGTGAGTGAGTGCAGAGTGAGTGCAGAGTGAGTGCAGAGTGAGAGAGAGTGAGTGCAGAGTGAGAGAGAGTGAGTGCAGAGTGAGAGAGAGTGAGTGCAGAGTGAGAGAGAGTGAGTGCAGAGTGAGTGCAGAGTGAGTGCAGAGTGAGTGCAGAGTGAGAGAGAGTGAGTGCAGAGTGAGTGCAGAGTGAGAGAGAGTGAGTGCAGAGTGAGAGAGAGTGAGTGCAGAGTGAGAGAGAGTGAGTGCAGAGTGAGAGAGAGTGAGTGCAGAGTGAGAGAGAGTGAGTGCAGAGTGAGAGAGAGTGAGTGCAGAGTGAGTGCAGAGTGAGAGTGAGTGAGTGCAGAGTGAGTGCAGAGTGAGTGAGTGCAGAGTGAGAGTGAGAGTGAGTGCAGAGTGAGAGTGAGTGCAGAGTGAGTGCAGAGTGAGTGCAGAGTGAGTGCAGAGTGAGTGCAGAGTGAGTGCAGAGTGAGTGCAGAGTGAGAGTGAGTGCAGAGTGAGAGTGAGTGAGTGCAGAGTGAGAGTGAGTGCAGAGTGAGAGTGAGTGAGTGCAGAGTGAGAGTGAGTGAGTGCAGAGTGAGAGAGAGTGAGTGCAGAGTGAGAGAGAGTGAGTGCAGAGTGAGAGTGAGTGCAGAGTGAGAGTGAGTGAGTGCAGAGTGAGTGCAGAGTGAGAGTGAGTGCAGAGTGAGAGTGAGTGCAGAGTGAGAGAGAGTGAGTGCAGAGTGAGAGTGAGTGCAGAGTGAGAGTGCAGAGTGAGTGCAGAGTGAGAGTGAGTGAGAGTGAGTGCAGAGTGAGTGCAGAGTGAGAGTGAGTGAGTGCAGAGTGAGAGAGAGTGAGTGCAGAGTGAGAGAGAGTGAGTGCAGAGTGAGAGAGAGTGAGTGCAGAGTGAGAGAGAGTGAGTGCAGAGTGAGAGAGAGTGAGTGCAGAGTGAGAGAGAGTGAGTGCAGAGTGAGTGAGTGCAGAGTGAGTGCAGAGTGAGAGTGAGAGTGAGTGAGTGCAGAGTGAGAGTGAGAGTGAGTGAGTGCAGAGTGAGTGCAGAGTGAGAGTGAGAGTGAGTGAGTGCAGAGTGAGAGTGAGTGAGTGCAGAGTGAGAGTGAGTGAGTGCAGAGTGAGAGTGAGTGAGTGAGTGCAGAGTGAGTGCAGAGTGAGTGCAGAGTGAGAGTGAGTGAGTGCAGAGTGAGTGCAGAGTGAGTGCAGAGTGAGAGAGAGTGAGTGCAGAGTGAGAGAGAGTGAGTGCAGAGTGAGAGAGAGTGAGAGAGAGTGAGAGAGAGTGAGTGCAGAGTGAGAGAGAGTGAGTGCAGAGTGAGTGCAGAGTGAGTGCAGAGTGAGAGAGAGTGAGTGCAGAGTGAGTGCAGAGTGAGAGAGAGTGAGTGCAGAGTGAGAGTGAGTGCAGAGTGAGAGAGAGTGAGTGCAGAGTGAGAGAGAGTGAGTGCAGAGTGAGAGTGAGTGAGTGCAGAGTGAGTGCAGAGTGAGAGTGAGTGAGTGCAGAGTGAGAGTGAGAGTGAGTGAGTGCAGAGTGAGTGCAGAGTGAGAGTGAGAGTGAGTGAGTGCAGAGTGAGAGTGAGTGAGTGCAGAGTGAGAGTGAGTGAGTGCAGAGTGAGAGTGAGTGAGTGAGTGCAGAGTGAGTGCAGAGTGAGTGCAGAGTGAGTGCAGAGTGCAGAGTGAGAGTGCAGAGTGAGAGTGCAGAGTGAGAGTGCAGAGTGAGAGTGCAGAGTGAGAGTGCAGAGTGAGAGTGCAGAGTGAGAGAGAGTGAGTGCAGAGTGAGAGAGAGTGAGTGCAGAGTGAGAGAGAGTGAGTGCAGAGTGAGAGTGAGTGAGTGCAGAGTGAGTGCAGAGTGAGAGTGAGAGTGAGTGAGTGCAGAGTGAGAGTGAGAGTGAGTGAGTGCAGAGTGAGTGCAGAGTGAGAGTGAGAGTGAGTGAGTGCAGAGTGAGAGTGAGTGAGTGCAGAGTGAGAGTGAGTGAGTGCAGAGTGAGAGTGAGTGAGTGAGTGCAGAGTGAGTGCAGAGTGAGTGCAGAGTGAGAGTGAGTGCAGAGTGAGTGCAGAGTGAGAGTGCAGAGTGAGAGTGCAGAGTGAGAGTGCAGAGTGAGAGTGCAGAGTGAGAGTGCAGAGTGAGAGTGCAGAGTGAGAGTGCAGAGTGAGAGCAGAGTGAGTGCAGAGTGAGTGCAGAGTGAGTGCAGAGTGAGAGTGAGTGAGTGAGTGCAGAGTGAGTGCAGAGTGAGTGCAGAGTGAGTGCAGAGTGAGTGCAGAGTGAGTGCAGAGTGAGTGCAGAGTGAGTGCAGAGTGAGTGCAGAGTGAGTGCAGAGTGAGTGCAGAGTGAGAGCAGAGTGAGTGCAGAGTGAGTGCAGAGTGAGTGCAGAGTGAGTGCAGAGTGAGTGCAGAGTGAGTGCAGAGTGAGTGAGTGCAGAGTGAGTGAGTGCAGAGTGAGTGCAGAGTGAGTGCAGAGTGAGTGCAGAGTGAGTGCAGAGTGAGTGCAGAGTGAGAGTGCAGAGTGAGAGTGCAGAGTGAGAGTGCAGAGTGAGAGTGCAGAGTGAGAGTGCAGAGTGAGAGTGCAGAGAGAGTGCAGAGTGAGTGCAGAGTGAGTGCAGAGTGAGTGCAGAGTGAGTGCAGAGTGAGTGCAGAGTGAGTGCAGAGTGAGTGCAGAGTGAGTGAGAGTGAGTGCAGAGAGAGTGCAGAGAGAGTGCAGAGTGAGTGCAGAGTGAGTGCAGAGTGAGTGCAGAGTGAGTGCAGAGTGAGAGTGCAGAGTGAGAGTGCAGAGTGAGAGTGCAGAGTGAGAGTGCAGAGTGAGAGTGCAGAGTGAGTGCAGAGTGAGTGCAGAGTGAGTGCAGAGTGAGTGCAGAGTGAGTGCAGAGTGAGTGCAGAGTGAGTGCAGAGTGAGTGCAGAGTGAGTGAGAGAGAGTGCAGAGAGAGTGCAGAGAGAGTGCAGAGTGAGTGCAGAGTGAGTGCAGAGTGAGTGCAGAGTGAGTGCAGAGTGAGTGAGAGTGAGTGCAGAGAGAGAGAGAGTGAGTGCAGAGTGAGAGTGAGTGAGTGCAGAGTGAGAGTGAGTGCAGAGTGAGAGAGAGTGAGTGCAGAGTGAGAGAGAGTGAGTGCAGAGTGAGAGTGCAGAGTGAGAGTGCAGAGTGAGAGTGCAGAGTGAGAGTGCAGAGTGAGAGTGCAGAGTGAGAGTGCAGAGTGAGAGTGCAGAGTGAGAGTGCAGAGTGAGTGCAGAGAGAGTGCAGAGTGAGTGCAGAGTGAGTGCAGAGAGAGTGCAGAGAGAGTGCAGAGAGAGTGCAGAGAGAGTGCAGAGTGAGTGCAGAGTGAGTGCAGAGTGAGTGCAGAGTGAGTGCAGAGTGAGTGCAGAGAGAGTGCAGAGAGAGTGCAGAGAGAGTGCAGAGTGAGTGCAGAGTGAGTGCAGAGTGAGTGCAGAGTGAGTGCAGAGTGAGTGAGAGTGAGTGCAGAGAGAGAGAGAGTGAGTGCAGAGTGAGAGTGAGTGAGTGCAGAGTGAGAGTGAGTGCAGAGTGAGAGAGAGTGAGTGCAGAGTGAGTGAGAGTGAGTGCAGAGAGAGAGAGAGTGAGTGCAGAGTGAGAGTGAGTGAGTGCAGAGTGAGAGTGAGTGCAGAGTGAGAGAGAGTGAGTGCAGAGAGAGAGTGAGTGCAGAGTGAGAGTGAGTGCAGAGTGAGTGCAGAGTGAGAGTGAGTGCAGAGTGAGTGCAGAGTGAGTGAGAGTGAGTGCAGAGAGAGAGAGAGTGAGTGCAGAGAGAGTGCAGAGTGAGTGCAGAGTGAGTGCAGAGTGAGTGCAGAGTGAGTGCAGAGTGAGTGCAGAGTGAGTGCAGAGTGAGTGCAGAGAGAGTGCAGAGTGAGTGCAGAGTGAGTGCAGAGTGAGTGCAGAGTGAGTGCAGAGTGAGTGCAGAGTGAGTGCAGAGAGAGAGAGAGTGAGTGCAGAGAGAGTGCAGAGAGAGTGCAGAGAGAGTGCAGAGAGAGTGCAGAGTGAGTGCAGAGTGAGTGCAGAGAGAGTGCAGAGAGAGTGCAGAGTGAGTGCAGAGTGAGTGCAGAGTGAGTGAGAGTGAGTGCAGAGTGAGAGTGAGTGAGTGCAGAGTGAGAGTGAGTGAGTGCAGAGTGAGAGTGAGTGCAGAGTGAGAGAGAGTGAGTGCAGAGTGAGTGAGAGTGAGTGCAGAGAGAGAGAGAGTGAGTGCAGAGTGAGAGTGAGTGAGTGCAGAGTGAGAGTGAGTGCAGAGTGAGAGAGAGTGAGTGCAGAGTGAGAGTGAGTGCAGAGTGAGTGCAGAGTGAGAGTGAGTGCAGAGTGAGTGCAGAGTGAGTGAGAGTGAGTGCAGAGAGAGAGAGAGTGAGTGCAGAGAGAGAGAGAGTGAGTGCAGAGTGAGTGCAGAGTGAGTGCAGAGTGAGTGCAGAGTGAGTGCAGAGTGAGTGCAGAGAGAGTGCAGAGAGAGTGCAGAGAGAGTGCAGAGAGAGTGCAGAGAGAGTGCAGAGTGAGAGTGAGTGAGTGCAGAGTGAGAGTGAGTGAGTGCAGAGTGAGTGCAGAGTGAGTGCAGAGTGAGAGAGAGTGCAGAGAGAGTGCAGAGAGAGTGCAGAGTGAGAGTGAGTGCAGAGTGAGTGCAGAGTGAGTGCAGAGTGAGTGCAGAGTGAGTGCAGAGTGAGTGCAGAGTGAGTGCAGAGTGAGAGAGAGTGAGTGCAGAGTGAGAGAGAGTGAGTGCAGAGTGAGTGCAGAGTGAGTGCAGAGTGAGTGCAGAGTGAGTGCAGAGTGAGAGTGAGTGCAGAGTGAGAGTGAGTGAGTGCAGAGTGAGAGTGAGTGAGTGCAGAGTGAGAGTGAGTGAGTGCAGAGTGAGAGTGAGTGAGTGCAGAGTGAGAGTGAGTGAGTGCAGAGTGAGAGTGAGTGCAGAGTGAGAGAGAGTGAGTGCAGAGTGAGAGAGAGTGAGTGCAGAGTGAGAGTGAGTGAGTGCAGAGTGAGTGCAGAGTGAGTGCAGAGTGAGTGCAGAGTGAGAGTGAGTGCAGAGTGAGTGCAGAGTGAGAGTGAGTGCAGAGTGAGTGCAGAGTGAGAGTGAGTGAGTGCAGAGTGAGAGTGAGTGAGTGCAGAGTTGGAGTGAGTGAGTGCAGAGTGAGAGAGAGTGCAGAGTGAGAGTGAGTGAGTGAGTGCAGAGTGAGTGCAGAGTGAGAGTGAGTGCAGAGTGAGTGCAGAGTGAGTGAGTGCAGAGTGAGTGAGTGCAGAGTGAGAGTGAGTGCAGAGTGAGAGTGAGTGCAGAGTGAGTGCAGAGTGAGAGTGAGTGCAGAGTGAGTGCAGAGTGAGTGAGTGCAGAGTGAGTGAGTGCAGAGTGAGAGTGAGTGCAGAGTGAGAGTGAGTGCAGAGTGAGTGCAGAGTGAGTGCAGAGTGAGAGTGAGTGCAGAGTGAGTGCAGAGTGAGTGCAGAGTGAGAGTGAGTGCAGAGTGAGTGCAGAGTGAGAGTGAGTGAGTGCAGAGTGAGAGTGAGTGAGTGCAGAGTTGGAGTGAGTGAGTGCAGAGTGAGAGAGAGTGCAGAGTGAGAGTGAGTGAGTGAGTGCAGAGTGAGTGCAGAGTGAGAGTGAGTGCAGAGTGAGTGCAGAGTGAGTGAGTGCAGAGTGAGTGAGTGCAGAGTGAGAGTGAGTGCAGAGTGAGAGTGAGTGCAGAGTGAGTGCAGAGTGAGAGTGAGTGCAGAGTGAGTGCAGAGTGAGTGAGTGCAGAGTGAGTGAGTGCAGAGTGAGAGTGAGTGCAGAGTGAGAGTGAGTGCAGAGTGAGTGCAGAGTGAGTGCAGAGTGAGAGTGAGTGCAGAGTGAGTGCAGAGTGAGAGTGAGTGCAGAGTGAGAGTGAGTGCAGAGTGAGAGTGAGTGAAGAGTGAGAGTGAGTGCAGAGTGAGAGTGAGTGAGTGCAGAGTGAGTGCAGAGTGAGAGTGAGTGCAGAGTGAGAGTGAGTGCAGAGTGAGAGAGAGTGAGTGCAGAGTGAGTGCAGAGTGAGTGCAGAGTGAGTGCAGAGTGAGTGCAGAGTGAGTGCAGAGTGAGTGCAGAGTGAGAGTAGAGTGAGTGCAGAGTGAGAGTGAGTGAGTGCAGAGTGAGTGCAGAGTGAGTGCAGAGTGAGTGCAGAGTGAGTGAGTGCAGAGTGAGAGTGAGTGCAGAGTGAGAGTGAGTGCAGAGTGAGTGCAGAGTGAGTGCAGAGTGAGTGCAGAGTGAGTGAGTGCAGAGTGAGAGTGAGTGCAGAGTGAGAGTGAGTGCAGAGTGAGAGAGAGTGAGTGCAGAGTGAGAGTGAGTGCAGAGTGAGAGAGAGTGAGTGCAGAGTGAGAGAGAGTGAGTGCAGAGTGAGAGAGAGTGAGTGCAGAGTGAGAGAGAGTGAGTGCAGAGTGAGAGAGAGTGCAGAGTGAGAGTGAGTGAGTGCAGAGTGAGAGTGAGTGAGTGAGTGCAGAGTGAGTGCAGAGTGAGAGTGAGTGCAGAGTGAGTGCAGAGTGAGAGTGCAGAGTGAGTGCAGAGTGAGAGTGAGTGAGAGTGAGTGCAGAGTGAGAGTGAGTGAGTGCAGAGTGAGAGTGCAGAGTGAGTGCAGAGTGAGAGTGAGTGAGAGTGAGTGCAGAGTGAGAGTGAGTGAGTGCAGAGTGAGAGAGAGTGAGTGCAGAGTGAGAGAGAGTGAGTGCAGAGTGAGAGAGAGTGAGTGCAGAGTGAGAGAGAGTGAGTGCAGAGTGAGAGAGAGTGAGTGCAGAGTGAGAGTGAGTGAGTGCAGAGTGAGTGCAGAGTGAGAGTGAGAGTGAGTGAGTGCAGAGTGAGAGTGAGAGTGAGTGAGTGCAGAGTGAGTGCAGAGTGAGAGTGAGAGTGAGTGAGTGCAGAGTGAGAGTGAGTGAGTGCAGAGTGAGAGTGAGTGAGTGCAGAGTGAGAGTGAGTGAGTGAGTGCAGAGTGAGTGCAGAGTGAGTGCAGAGTGAGAGTGAGTGAGTGCAGAGTGAGTGCAGAGTGAGTGCAGAGTGAGAGAGAGTGAGTGCAGAGTGAGAGAGAGTGAGTGCAGAGTGAGAGAGAGTGAGTGCAGAGTGAGAGAGAGTGAGTGCAGAGTGAGTGCAGAGTGAGTGCAGAGTGAGAGAGAGTGAGTGCAGAGTGAGTGCAGAGTGAGAGAGAGTGAGTGCAGAGTGAGAGAGAGTGAGTGCAGAGTGAGAGAGAGTGAGTGCAGAGTGAGAGAGAGTGAGTGCAGAGTGAGAGAGAGTGAGTGCAGAGTGAGTGCAGAGTGAGAGTAGAGTGAGTGCAGAGTGAGAGTGAGTGAGTGCAGAGTGAGTGCAGAGTGAGTGAGTGCAGAGTGAGAGTGAGAGTGAGTGCAGAGTGAGAGTGAGTGCAGAGTGAGTGCAGAGTGAGTGCAGAGTGAGTGCAGAGTGAGTGCAGAGTGAGTGCAGAGTGAGTGCAGAGTGAGTGCAGAGTGAGAGTGAGTGCAGAGTGAGAGTGAGTGAGTGCAGAGTGAGAGTGAGTGCAGAGTGAGAGTGAGTGAGTGCAGAGTGAGAGAGAGTGAGTGCAGAGTGAGAGAGAGTGAGTGCAGAGTGAGAGTGAGTGCAGAGTGAGAGTGAGTGAGTGCAGAGTGAGTGCAGAGTGAGAGTGAGTGCAGAGTGAGAGTGAGTGCAGAGTGAGAGTGAGTGCAGAGTGAGAGAGAGTGAGTGCAGAGTGAGAGAGAGTGAGTGCAGAGTGAGAGAGAGTGAGTGCAGAGTGAGAGTGAGTGAGTGCAGAGTGAGTGCAGAGTGAGAGTGAGTGCAGAGTGAGAGTGAGTGCAGAGTGAGAGTGAGTGCAGAGTGAGAGAGAGTGAGTGCAGAGTGAGAGTGAGTGCAGAGTGAGAGAGAGTGAGTGCAGAGTGAGAGAGAGTGAGTGCAGAGTGAGAGAGAGTGAGTGCAGAGTGAGAGAGAGTGAGTGCAGAGTGAGAGAGAGTGAGTGCAGAGTGAGAGAGAGTGCAGAGTGAGAGTGAGTGAGTGCAGAGTGAGAGTGAGTGAGTGAGTGCAGAGTGAGTGCAGAGTGAGAGTGAGTGCAGAGTGAGTGCAGAGTGAGAGTGCAGAGTGAGTGCAGAGTGAGAGTGAGTGAGAGTGAGTGCAGAGTGAGTGCAGAGTGAGAGTGAGTGAGTGCAGAGTGAGAGAGAGTGAGTGCAGAGTGAGAGAGAGTGAGTGCAGAGTGAGAGAGAGTGAGTGCAGAGTGAGAGAGAGTGAGTGCAGAGTGAGAGAGAGTGAGTGCAGAGTGAGAGTGAGTGAGTGCAGAGTGAGTGCAGAGTGAGAGTGAGAGTGAGTGAGTGCAGAGTGAGAGTGAGAGTGAGTGAGTGCAGAGTGAGTGCAGAGTGAGAGTGAGAGTGAGTGAGTGCAGAGTGAGAGTGAGTGAGTGCAGAGTGAGAGTGAGTGAGTGCAGAGTGAGAGTGAGTGAGTGAGTGCAGAGTGAGTGCAGAGTGAGTGCAGAGTGAGAGTGAGTGAGTGCAGAGTGAGTGCAGAGTGAGTGCAGAGTGAGAGAGAGTGAGTGCAGAGTGAGAGAGAGTGAGTGCAGAGTGAGAGAGAGTGAGTGCAGAGTGAGAGAGAGTGAGTGCAGAGTGAGTGCAGAGTGAGTGCAGAGTGAGAGAGAGTGAGTGCAGAGTGAGTGCAGAGTGAGAGAGAGTGAGTGCAGAGTGAGAGAGAGTGAGTGCAGAGTGAGAGAGAGTGAGTGCAGAGTGAGAGAGAGTGAGTGCAGAGTGAGAGAGAGTGAGTGCAGAGTGAGAGTGAGTGAGTGCAGAGTGAGTGCAGAGTGAGAGTGAGAGTGAGTGAGTGCAGAGTGAGAGTGAGAGTGAGTGAGTGCAGAGTGAGTGCAGAGTGAGAGTGAGAGTGAGTGAGTGCAGAGTGAGAGTGAGTGAGTGCAGAGTGAGAGTGAGTGAGTGCAGAGTGAGAGTGAGTGAGTGAGTGCAGAGTGAGTGCAGAGTGAGTGCAGAGTGAGTGCAGAGTGCAGAGTGAGAGTGCAGAGTGAGAGTGCAGAGTGAGAGTGCAGAGTGAGAGTGCAGAGTGAGAGTGCAGAGTGAGAGTGCAGAGTGAGAGAGAGTGAGTGCAGAGTGAGAGAGAGTGAGTGCAGAGTGAGAGAGAGTGAGTGCAGAGTGAGAGTGAGTGAGTGCAGAGTGAGTGCAGAGTGAGAGTGAGAGTGAGTGAGTGCAGAGTGAGAGTGAGAGTGAGTGAGTGCAGAGTGAGTGCAGAGTGAGAGTGAGAGTGAGTGAGTGCAGAGTGAGTGCAGAGTGAGAGTGAGAGTGAGTGAGTGCAGAGTGAGAGTGAGTGAGTGCAGAGTGAGAGTGAGTGAGTGCAGAGTGAGAGTGAGTGAGTGAGTGCAGAGTGAGTGCAGAGTGAGTGCAGAGTGAGTGTGAGTGCAGAGTGAGTGCAGAGTGAGTGCAGAGTGAGAGTGCAGAGTGAGAGTGCAGAGTGAGAGTGCAGAGTGAGAGTGCAGAGTGAGAGTGCAGAGTGAGAGTGCAGAGTGAGAGTGCAGAGTGAGAGTGCAGAGTGAGAGCAGAGTGAGAGCAGAGTGAGTGCAGAGTGAGTGCAGAGTGAGAGTGAGTGAGTGAGTGCAGAGTGAGTGCAGAGTGAGTGCAGAGTGAGTGCAGAGTGAGTGCAGAGTGAGTGCAGAGTGAGTGCAGAGTGAGTGCAGAGTGAGAGTGCAGAGTGAGAGTGCAGAGTGAGAGTGCAGAGTGAGAGTGCAGAGTGAGAGTGCAGAGTGAGAGTGCAGAGTGAGAGCAGAGTGAGTGCAGAGTGAGTGCAGAGTGAGTGCAGAGTGAGTGCAGAGTGAGTGCAGAGTGAGTGCAGAGTGAGTGAGTGCAGAGTGAGTGAGTGCAGAGTGAGTGCAGAGTGAGTGAGTGCAGAGTGAGTGAGTGCAGAGTGAGTGAGTGCAGAGTGAGTGAGTGCAGAGTGAGTGCAGAGTGAGTGCAGAGTGAGTGCAGAGTGAGTGCAGAGTGAGTGCAGAGTGAGTGCAGAGTGAGAGTGCAGAGTGAGAGTGAGAGTGCAGAGTGAGAGTGCAGAGTGAGAGTGCAGAGTGAGAGTGCAGAGTGAGAGTGCAGAGTGAGAGTGCAGAGTGAGAGTGCAGAGTGAGAGTGCAGAGTGAGAGTGCAGAGAGAGTGCAGAGTGAGTGCAGAGTGAGTGCAGAGTGAGTGCAGAGTGAGTGCAGAGAGAGTGCAGAGAGAGTGCAGAGTGAGTGCAGAGAGAGTGCAGAGAGAGTGCAGAGTGAGTGCAGAGTGAGTGCAGAGAGAGTGCAGAGAGAGTGCAGAGTGAGTGCAGAGTGAGTGCAGAGTGAGTGAGAGTGAGTGCAGAGAGAGAGAGAGTGAGTGCAGAGTGAGAGTGAGTGAGTGCAGAGTGAGAGTGAGTGCAGAGTGAGAGAGAGTGAGTGCAGAGTGAGAGAGAGTGAGTGCAGAGTGAGAGTGCAGAGTGAGAGTGCAGAGTGAGAGTGCAGAGAGAGTGCAGAGAGAGTGCAGAGAGAGTGCAGAGTGAGTGCAGAGTGAGTGCAGAGTGAGTGCAGAGAGAGTGCAGAGAGAGTGCAGAGAGAGTGCAGAGTGAGTGCAGAGTGAGTGCAGAGTGAGTGCAGAGTGAGTGCAGAGTGAGTGCAGAGTGAGTGCAGAGTGAGTGAGAGTGAGTGCAGAGAGAGTGCAGAGAGAGTGCAGAGTGAGTGCAGAGTGAGTGCAGAGTGAGTGCAGAGTGAGTGCAGAGTGAGTGCAGAGAGAGAGAGAGTGAGTGCAGAGTGAGAGTGAGTGAGTGCAGAGTGAGAGTGAGTGCAGAGTGAGAGAGAGTGAGTGCAGAGTGAGTGAGAGTGAGTGCAGAGAGAGAGAGAGTGAGTGCAGAGTGAGAGTGAGTGAGTGCAGAGTGAGAGTGAGTGCAGAGTGAGAGAGAGTGAGTGCAGAGAGAGAGTGAGTGCAGAGTGAGAGTGAGTGCAGAGTGAGTGCAGAGTGAGAGTGAGTGCAGAGTGAGTGCAGAGTGAGTGAGAGTGAGTGCAGAGAGAGAGAGAGTGAGTGCAGAGTGAGTGCAGAGTGAGTGCAGAGTGAGTGCAGAGTGAGTGCAGAGTGAGTGCAGAGTGAGTGCAGAGTGAGTGCAGAGTGAGTGCAGAGTGAGTGCAGAGAGAGTGCAGAGAGAGTGCAGAGAGAGTGCAGAGTGAGTGCAGAGTGAGTGCAGAGTGAGTGCAGAGTGAGTGCAGAGTGAGTGAGAGTGAGTGCAGAGAGAGAGAGAGTGAGTGCAGAGTGAGTGCAGAGTGAGTGCAGAGTGAGTGCAGAGTGAGTGCAGAGTGAGTGCAGAGTGAGTGCAGAGTGAGTGCAGAGTGAGTGCAGAGAGAGTGCAGAGTGAGTGCAGAGTGAGTGCAGAGTGAGTGCAGAGTGAGTGCAGAGAGAGAGAGAGTGAGTGCAGAGAGAGTGCAGAGAGAGTGCAGAGAGAGTGCAGAGTGAGTGCAGAGTGAGTGCAGAGAGAGTGCAGAGAGAGTGCAGAGTGAGTGCAGAGTGAGTGCAGAGTGAGTGAGAGTGAGTGCAGAGTGAGAGTGAGTGAGTGCAGAGTGAGAGTGAGTGAGTGCAGAGTGAGAGTGAGTGCAGAGTGAGAGAGAGTGAGTGCAGAGTGAGTGAGAGTGAGTGCAGAGAGAGAGAGAGTGAGTGCAGAGTGAGAGTGAGTGAGTGCAGAGTGAGAGTGAGTGCAGAGTGAGAGAGAGTGAGTGCAGAGTGAGAGTGAGTGCAGAGTGAGTGCAGAGTGAGAGTGAGTGCAGAGTGAGTGCAGAGTGAGTGAGAGTGAGTGCAGAGAGAGAGAGAGTGAGTGCAGAGAGAGAGAGAGTGAGTGCAGAGTGAGTGCAGAGTGAGTGCAGAGTGAGTGCAGAGTGAGTGCAGAGTGAGTGCAGAGAGAGTGCAGAGAGAGTGCAGAGAGAGTGCAGAGTGAGAGTGAGTGAGTGCAGAGTGAGAGTGAGTGAGTGCAGAGTGAGTGCAGAGTGAGTGCAGAGTGAGAGAGAGTGCAGAGAGAGTGCAGAGAGAGTGCAGAGTGAGAGTGAGTGCAGAGTGAGTGCAGAGTGAGTGCAGAGTGAGTGCAGAGTGAGTGCAGAGTGAGAGAGAGTGAGTGCAGAGTGAGAGAGAGTGAGTGCAGAGTGAGAGAGAGTGAGTGCAGAGTGAGTGCAGAGTGAGTGCAGAGTGAGTGCAGAGTGAGTGCAGAGTGCAGAGTGAGTGCAGAGTGAGTGCAGAGTGAGAGTGAGTGCAGAGTGAGAGTGAGTGAGTGCAGAGTGAGAGTGAGTGAGTGCAGAGTGAGAGTGAGTGAGTGCAGAGTGAGAGTGAGTGAGTGCAGAGTGAGAGTGAGTGAGTGCAGAGTGAGAGTGAGTGCAGAGTGAGAGAGAGTGAGTGCAGAGTGAGAGAGAGTGAGTGCAGAGTGAGAGTGAGTGAGTGCAGAGTGAGTGCAGAGTGAGTGCAGAGTGAGTGCAGAGTGAGAGTGAGTGCAGAGAGTGCAGAGTGAGAGTGAGTGCAGAGTGAGTGCAGAGTGAGAGTGAGTGAGTGCAGAGTGAGAGTGAGTGAGTGCAGAGTTGGAGTGAGTGAGTGCAGAGTGAGAGAGAGTGCAGAGTGAGAGTGAGTGAGTGAGTGCAGAGTGAGTGCAGAGTGAGAGTGAGTGCAGAGTGAGTGCAGAGTGAGAGTGAGTGAGTGCAGAGTGAGAGTGAGTGCAGAGTGAGAGAGAGTGAGAGAGAGTGAGTGCAGAGTGAGTGCAGAGTGAGTGCAGAGTGAGTGCAGAGTGAGTGCAGAGTGAGTGCAGAGAGAGTGCAGAGTGAGAGTGAGTGAGTGCAGAGTGAGAGTGAGTGAGTGCAGAGTGAGTGCAGAGTGAGTGCAGAGTGAGTGCAGAGTGAGTGCAGAGTGAGTGCAGAGTGAGTGCAGAGTGCAGAGTGAGTGCAGAGTGAGTGCAGAGTGAGAGTGAGTGCAGAGTGAGTGCAGAGTGAGAGTGAGTGCAGAGTGAGTGCAGAGTGAGAGTGAGTGAGTGCAGAGTGAGAGTGAGTGAGTGCAGAGTGAGAGTGAGTGAGTGCAGAGTGAGAGTGAGTGAGTGCAGAGTGAGAGTGAGTGCAGAGTGAGAGAGAGTGAGTGCAGAGTGAGAGAGAGTGAGTGCAGAGTGAGAGTGAGTGAGTGCAGAGTGAGTGCAGAGTGAGTGCAGAGTGAGTGCAGAGTGAGAGTGAGTGCAGAGTGAGTGCAGAGTGAGAGTGAGTGCAGAGTGAGTGCAGAGTGAGAGTGAGTGAGTGCAGAGTGAGAGTGAGTGAGTGCAGAGTGAGTGCAGAGTGAGTGCAGAGTTGGAGTGAGTGAGTGCAGAGTGAGAGAGAGTGCAGAGTGAGAGTGAGTGAGTGAGTGCAGAGTGAGTGCAGAGTGAGTGCAGAGTGAGAGTGAGTGAGTGCAGAGTGAGAGTGAGTGCAGAGTGAGAGAGAGTGAGTGCAGAGTGAGAGAGAGTGAGTGCAGAGTGAGAGAGAGTGAGTGCAGAGTGAGAGAGAGTGAGTGCAGAGTGAGAGAGAGTGAGTAGAGAGTGAGTGCAGAGTGAGTGAGAGTGAGAGAGAGTGTAGAGTGAGAGCAGAGTGAGTGCAGAGTGCAGAGTGAGTGCAGAGTGAGTGCAGAGTGAGTGCAGAGTGAGTGCAGAGTGAGTGCAGAGTGAGTGCAGAGTTGGAGTGAGTGAGTGCAGAGTGAGAGAGAGTGAGTGCAGAGTGAGTGCAGAGTGAGTGCAGAGTTGGAGTGAGTGAGTGCAGAGTGAGAGAGAGTGCAGAGTGAGAGTGAGTGAGTGAGTGCAGAGTGAGTGCAGAGTGAGAGTGAGTGCAGAGTGAGTGCAGAGTGAGAGTGAGTGAGTGCAGAGTGAGAGTGAGTGCAGAGTGAGAGAGAGTGAGAGCAGAGTGAGAGAGAGTGAGTGCAGAGTGAGAGAGAGTGAGTGCAGAGTGAGAGAGAGTGAGTGCAGAGTGAGAGAGAGTGAGTAGAGAGTGAGTGCAGAGTGAGTGAGAGTGAGAGAGAGTGTAGAGTGAGAGCAGAGTGAGTGCAGAGTGCAGAGTGAGTGCAGAGTGAGTGCAGAGTGAGTGCAGAGTGAGAGTGAGTGCAGAGTGCAGAGTGAGTGCAGAGTGAGTGCAGAGTGAGTGCAGAGTGAGTGCAGAGTGAGTGCAGAGTGAGTGCAGAGTGAGTGCAGAGTGAGTGCAGAGTGAGTGCAGAGTGAGTGAGAGTGAGTGCAGAGAGAGAGAGAGTGAGTGCAGAGTGAGAGAGAGTGAGTGCAGAGTGAGAGTGAGTGCAGAGTGAGAGAGAGTGAGTGCAGAGTGAGAGTGAGTGAGTGCAGAGTGAGAGTGAGTGCAGAGTGAGAGAGAGTGAGTGCAGAGTGAGAGTGAGTGCAGAGTGAGTGCAGAGTGAGAGTGAGTGCAGAGTGAGTGCAGAGTGAGTGCAGAGTGAGTGCAGAGTGAGTGCAGAGTGAGTGCAGAGTGAGTGCAGAGTGAGTGCAGAGTGAGTGAGAGTGAGTGCAGAGTGAGAGAGAGTGAGTGCAGAGTGAGAGAGAGTGAGTGCAGAGTGAGAGTGAGTGAGTGCAGAGTGAGTGCAGAGTGAGAGTGAGAGTGAGTGAGTGCAGAGTGAGAGTGAGAGTGAGTGAGTGCAGAGTGAGTGCAGAGTGAGAGTGAGAGTGAGTGCAGAGTGAGAGTGAGAGTGAGTGAGTGCAGAGTGAGAGTGAGTGAGTGCAGAGTGAGAGTGAGTGAGTGAGTGCAGAGTGAGTGCAGAGTGAGTGCAGAGTGAGTGCAGAGTGCAGAGTGAGAGTGCAGAGTGAGAGTGCAGAGTGAGAGTGCAGAGTGAGAGTGCAGAGTGAGAGTGCAGAGTGAGAGAGAGTGAGTGCAGAGTGAGAGAGAGTGAGTGCAGAGTGAGAGAGAGTGAGTGCAGAGTGAGAGTGAGTGAGTGCAGAGTGAGTGCAGAGTGAGAGTGAGAGTGAGTGAGTGCAGAGTGAGAGTGAGAGTGAGTGAGTGCAGAGTGAGTGCAGAGTGAGAGTGAGAGTGAGTGAGTGCAGAGTGAGAGTGAGTGAGTGCAGAGTGAGAGTGAGTGAGTGCAGAGTGAGAGTGAGTGAGTGAGTGCAGAGTGAGTGCAGAGTGAGTGCAGAGTGAGAGTGAGTGCAGAGTGAGTGCAGAGTGAGTGCAGAGTGAGAGTGCAGAGTGAGAGTGCAGAGTGAGAGTGCAGAGTGAGAGTGCAGAGTGAGAGTGCAGAGTGAGAGTGCAGAGTGAGAGTGCAGAGTGAGAGCAGAGTGAGTGCAGAGTGAGTGCAGAGTGAGTGCAGAGTGAGTGCAGAGTGAGAGTGAGTGAGTGAGTGCAGAGTGAGTGCAGAGTGAGTGCAGAGTGAGAGTGAGTGAGTGAGTGCAGAGTGAGTGCAGAGTGAGTGCAGAGTGAGTGCAGAGTGAGTGCAGAGTGAGTGCAGAGTGAGTGCAGAGTGAGTGCAGAGTGAGAGTGCAGAGTGAGAGTGCAGAGTGAGAGTGCAGAGTGAGAGTGCAGAGTGAGAGTGCAGAGTGAGAGTGCAGAGAGAGTGCAGAGAGAGTGCAGAGTGAGTGCAGAGTGAGTGCAGAGTGAGTGCAGAGTGAGTGCAGAGAGAGTGCAGAGAGAGTGCAGAGTGAGTGCAGAGTGAGTGCAGAGTGAGTGCAGAGTGAGTGCAGAGTGAGTGCAGAGTGAGTGCAGAGTGAGTGCAGAGTGAGTGCAGAGTGAGTGAGAGTGAGTGCAGAGAGAGAGAGAGTGAGTGCAGAGTGAGAGTGAGTGAGTGCAGAGTGAGAGTGAGTGCAGAGTGAGAGAGAGTGAGTGCAGAGTGAGAGAGAGTGAGTGCAGAGTGAGAGTGAGAGTGCAGAGTGAGAGTGCAGAGTGAGAGTGCAGAGTGAGAGTGCAGAGTGAGAGTGCAGAGTGAGAGTGCAGAGTGAGAGTGCAGAGTGAGAGTGCAGAGTGAGAGTGCAGAGAGAGTGCAGAGTGAGTGCAGAGTGAGTGCAGAGTGAGTGCAGAGTGAGTGCAGAGTGAGTGCAGAGTGAGTGCAGAGTGAGTGCAGAGTGAGTGCAGAGTGAGTGCAGAGTGAGTGCAGAGTGAGTGAGAGTGAGTGCAGAGAGAGTGCAGAGAGAGTGCAGAGAGAGTGCAGAGTGAGTGAGAGTGAGTGCAGAGAGAGAGAGAGTGAGTGCAGAGTGAGAGTGAGTGAGTGCAGAGTGAGAGTGAGTGCAGAGTGAGAGAGAGTGAGTGCAGAGTGAGAGAGAGTGAGTGCAGAGTGAGAGTGCAGAGTGAGAGTGCAGAGTGAGAGTGCAGAGTGAGAGTGCAGAGTGAGAGTGCAGAGTGAGAGTGCAGAGAGAGTGCAGAGAGAGTGCAGAGTGAGTGCAGAGTGAGTGCAGAGTGAGTGCAGAGTGAGTGCAGAGAGAGTGCAGAGAGAGTGCAGAGTGAGTGCAGAGTGAGTGCAGAGTGAGTGCAGAGTGAGTGCAGAGTGAGTGAGAGTGAGTGCAGAGAGAGTGCAGAGTGAGTGCAGAGTGAGTGCAGAGTGAGTGCAGAGTGAGTGCAGAGTGAGTGCAGAGTGAGTGAGAGTGAGTGCAGAGAGAGAGAGAGTGAGTGCAGAGTGAGAGTGAGTGAGTGCAGAGTGAGAGTGAGTGCAGAGTGAGAGAGAGTGAGTGCAGAGTGAGTGAGAGTGAGTGCAGAGAGAGAGAGAGTGAGTGCAGAGTGAGAGTGAGTGAGTGCAGAGTGAGAGTGAGTGCAGAGTGAGAGAGAGTGAGTGCAGAGAGAGAGTGAGTGCAGAGTGAGAGTGAGTGCAGAGTGAGTGCAGAGTGAGAGTGAGTGCAGAGTGAGTGCAGAGTGAGTGAGAGTGAGTGCAGAGAGAGAGAGAGTGAGTGCAGAGTGAGTGCAGAGTGAGTGCAGAGTGAGTGCAGAGTGAGTGCAGAGTGAGTGCAGAGTGAGTGCAGAGTGAGTGCAGAGAGAGTGCAGAGAGAGTGCAGAGTGAGTGCAGAGTGAGTGCAGAGTGAGTGCAGAGAGAGAGAGAGTGAGTGCAGAGAGAGTGCAGAGAGAGTGCAGAGAGAGTGCAGAGTGAGTGCAGAGTGAGTGCAGAGTGAGTGCAGAGTGAGTGCAGAGTGAGTGAGAGTGAGTGCAGAGTGAGTGAGAGTGAGTGCAGAGTGAGAGTGAGTGCAGAGTGAGAGAGAGTGAGTGCAGAGTGAGTGAGAGTGAGTGCAGAGAGAGTGAGTGAGTGCAGAGTGAGAGTGAGTGAGTGCAGAGTGAGAGTGAGTGCAGAGTGAGAGAGAGTGAGTGCAGAGTGAGAGTGAGTGCAGAGTGAGTGCAGAGTGAGAGTGAGTGCAGAGTGAGTGCAGAGTGAGTGAGAGTGAGTGCAGAGAGAGAGAGAGTGAGTGCAGAGAGAGAGAGAGTGAGTGCAGAGTGAGTGCAGAGTGAGTGCAGAGTGAGTGCAGAGTGAGTGCAGAGTGAGTGCAGAGAGAGTGCAGAGAGAGTGCAGAGAGAGTGCAGAGTGAGAGTGAGTGAGTGCAGAGTGAGAGTGAGTGAGTGCAGAGTGAGTGCAGAGTGAGTGCAGAGTGAGAGAGAGTGCAGAGAGAGTGCAGAGAGAGTGCAGAGTGAGAGAGAGTGCAGAGAGAGTGCAGAGAGAGTGCAGAGTGAGAGTGAGTGCAGAGTGAGTGCAGAGTGAGTGCAGAGTGAGAGAGAGTGAGTGCAGAGTGAGAGAGAGTGAGTGCAGAGTGAGAGAGAGTGAGTGCAGAGTGAGTGCAGAGTGAGAGAGAGTGAGTGCAGAGTGAGAGAGAGTGAGTGCAGAGTGAGAGAGAGTGAGTGCAGAGTGAGTGCAGAGTGAGTGCAGAGTGAGTGCAGAGTGAGTGCAGAGTGCAGAGTGAGTGCAGAGTGAGAGTGAGTGCAGAGTGAGAGTGAGTGAGTGCAGAGTGAGAGTGAGTGAGTGCAGAGTGAGAGTGAGTGAGTGCAGAGTGAGAGTGAGTGAGTGCAGAGTGAGAGTGAGTGAGTGCAGAGTGAGAGTGAGTGCAGAGTGAGAGAGAGTGAGTGCAGAGTGAGAGAGAGTGAGTGCAGAGTGAGAGTGAGTGAGTGCAGAGTGAGAGTGAGTGAGTGCAGAGTGAGAGTGAGTGCAGAGTGAGAGAGAGTGAGTGCAGAGTGAGAGTGAGTGAGTGCAGAGTGAGTGCAGAGTGAGTGCAGAGTGAGTGCAGAGTGAGAGTGAGTGCAGAGTGAGTGCAGAGTGAGAGTGAGTGCAGAGTGAGTGCAGAGTGAGAGTGAGTGAGTGCAGAGTGAGAGTGAGTGAGTGCAGAGTTGGAGTGAGTGAGTGCAGAGTGAGAGAGAGTGCAGAGTGAGAGTGAGTGAGTGAGTGCAGAGTGAGTGCAGAGTGAGAGTGAGTGCAGAGTGAGTGCAGAGTGAGAGTGAGTGAGTGCAGAGTGAGAGTGAGTGCAGAGTGAGAGAGAGTGAGAGAGAGTGAGTGCAGAGTGAGTGCAGAGTGAGTGCAGAGTGAGTGCAGAGTGAGTGCAGAGTGAGTGCAGAGAGAGTGCAGAGTGAGAGTGAGTGAGTGCAGAGTGAGAGTGAGTGAGTGCAGAGTGAGTGCAGAGTGAGTGCAGAGTGAGTGCAGAGTGAGTGCAGAGTGAGTGCAGAGTGAGTGCAGAGTGAGTGCAGAGTGCAGAGTGAGTGCAGAGTGAGTGCAGAGTGAGAGTGAGTGCAGAGTGAGTGCAGAGTGAGAGTGAGTGCAGAGTGAGTGCAGAGTGAGAGTGAGTGAGTGCAGAGTGAGAGTGAGTGAGTGCAGAGTGAGAGTGAGTGAGTGCAGAGTGAGAGTGAGTGAGTGCAGAGTGAGAGTGAGTGCAGAGTGAGAGAGAGTGAGTGCAGAGTGAGAGAGAGTGAGTGCAGAGTGAGAGTGAGTGAGTGCAGAGTGAGTGCAGAGTGAGTGCAGAGTGAGTGCAGAGTGAGAGTGAGTGCAGAGTGAGTGCAGAGTGAGAGTGAGTGCAGAGTGAGTGCAGAGTGAGAGTGAGTGAGTGCAGAGTGAGAGTGAGTGAGTGCAGAGTGAGTGCAGAGTGAGTGCAGAGTTGGAGTGAGTGAGTGCAGAGTGAGAGAGAGTGCAGAGTGAGAGTGAGTGAGTGAGTGCAGAGTGAGTGCAGAGTGAGAGTGAGTGCAGAGTGAGTGCAGAGTGAGAGTGAGTGAGTGCAGAGTGAGAGTGAGTGCAGAGTGAGAGAGAGTGAGTGCAGAGTGAGAGAGAGTGAGTGCAGAGTGAGAGAGAGTGAGTGCAGAGTGAGAGAGAGTGAGTGCAGAGTGAGAGAGAGTGAGTAGAGAGTGAGTGCAGAGTGAGTGAGAGTGAGAGAGAGTGTAGAGTGAGAGCAGAGTGAGTGCAGAGTGCAGAGTGAGTGCAGAGTGAGTGCAGAGTGAGTGCAGAGTGAGTGCAGAGTGAGTGCAGAGTGAGTGCAGAGTTGGAGTGAGTGAGTGCAGAGTGAGAGAGAGTGAGTGCAGAGTGAGTGCAGAGTGAGTGCAGAGTTGGAGTGAGTGAGTGCAGAGTGAGAGAGAGTGCAGAGTGAGAGTGAGTGAGTGAGTGCAGAGTGAGTGCAGAGTGAGAGTGAGTGCAGAGTGAGTGCAGAGTGAGAGTGAGTGAGTGCAGAGTGAGAGTGAGTGCAGAGTGAGAGAGAGTGAGTGCAGAGTGAGAGAGAGTGAGTGCAGAGTGAGAGAGAGTGAGTGCAGAGTGAGAGAGAGTGAGTGCAGAGTGAGAGAGAGTGAGTAGAGAGTGAGTGCAGAGTGAGTGAGAGTGAGAGAGAGTGTAGAGTGAGAGCAGAGTGAGTGCAGAGTGCAGAGTGAGTGCAGAGTGAGTGCAGAGTGAGTGCAGAGTGAGAGTGAGTGCAGAGTGCAGAGTGAGTGCAGAGTGAGTGCAGAGTGAGTGCAGAGTGAGTGCAGAGTGAGTGCAGAGTGAGTGCAGAGTGAGTGCAGAGTGAGTGCAGAGTGAGTGAGAGTGAGTGCAGAGAGAGAGAGAGTGAGTGCAGAGTGAGAGAGAGTGAGTGCAGAGTGAGAGTGAGTGCAGAGTGAGAGAGAGTGAGTGCAGAGTGAGAGTGAGTGAGTGCAGAGTGAGAGTGAGTGCAGAGTGAGAGAGAGTGAGTGCAGAGTGAGAGTGAGTGCAGAGTGAGTGCAGAGTGAGAGTGAGTGCAGAGTGAGTGCAGAGTGAGTGCAGAGTGAGTGCAGAGTGAGTGCAGAGTGAGTGCAGAGTGAGTGCAGAGTGAGTGAGAGTGAGTGCAGAGAGAGAGAGAGTGAGTGCAGAGTGAGAGAGAGTGAGTGCAGAGTGAGAGTGAGTGCAGAGTGAGAGAGAGTGAGTGCAGAGTGAGAGTGAGTGAGTGCAGAGTGAGAGTGAGTGCAGAGTGAGAGAGAGTGAGTGCAGAGTGAGAGTGAGTGCAGAGTGAGTGCAGAGTGAGAGTGAGTGCAGAGTGAGTGCAGAGTGAGTGCAGAGTGAGTGCAGAGTGAGTGCAGAGTGAGTGCAGAGTGAGTGCAGAGTGAGTGAGAGTGAGAGTGAGAGAGAGTGCAGAGTGAGAGAGAGTGCAGAGTGCAGAGTGCAGAGTGAGTGCAGAGTGAGTGCAGAGTGAGTGCAGAGTGAGTGCAGAGTGAGTGCAGAGTGAGTGTGAGTGCAGAGTGAGAGTGAGAGTGAGTGCAGAGTGAGTGCAGAGTGAGAGTGAGTGCAGAGTGAGAGTGAGTGCAGAGTGAGAGTGAGTGCAGAGTGAGAGTGAGTGCAGAGTGAGAGTGAGTGCAGAGTGAGAGAGAGTGAGTGCAGAGTGAGAGAGAGTGAGTGCAGAGTGAGAGAGAGTGAGTGCAGAGTGAGAGAGAGTGAGTGCAGAGTGAGAGAGAGTGAGTAGAGAGTGAGTGCAGAGTGAGTGAGAGTGAGAGAGAGTGTAGAGTGAGAGCAGAGTGAGTGCAGAGTGAGAGTGAGTGCAGAGTGAGAGAGAGTGAGTGCAGAGTGAGAGTGAGTGCAGAGTGAGAGTGAGTGAGTGCAGAGTGAGAGTGAGTGCAGAGTGAGAGTGAGTGCAGAGTGAGAGTGAGTGAGTGCAGAGTGAGTGCAGAGTGAGTGCAGAGTGAGAGTGAGTGAGTGCAGAGTGAGAGTGAGTGAGTGCAGAGTGAGTGCAGAGTGAGTGCAGAGTGAGTGCAGAGTGAGTGCAGAGTGAGAGTGAGTGCAGAGTGCAGAGTGAGTGCAGAGTGCAGAGTGAGTGCAGAGTGAGTGCGGAGTGAGAGTGAGAGTGAGTGCAGAGTGAGTGCAGAGTGAGTGCAGAGTGAGAGTGAGTGCAGAGTGAGAGAGAGTGAGTGCAGAGTGAGAGTGAGTGCAGAGTGAGTGCAGAGTGAGAGTGAGTGAGTGCAGAGTGAGAGTGAGTGAGTGCAGAGTGAGAGTGAGTGAGTGCAGAGTGAGTGCAGAGTGAGAGTGAGTGCAGAGTGAGTGAGTGAGTGCAGAGTGAGTGCAGAGTGAGTGCAGAGTGAGAGTGAGTGCAGAGTGAGAGAGAGTGAGTGCAGAGTGAGAGAGAGTGAGTGCAGAGTGAGTGCAGAGTGAGTGCAGAGTGAGTGCAGAGTGAGTGCAGAGTGAGTGCAGAGTGAGTGCAGAGTGAGTGCAGAGTGAGTGCAGAGTGAGAGTGAGTGAGTGCAGAGTGAGAGTGAGTGCAGAGTGAGTGCAGAGTGAGAGTGAGTGAGTGCAGAGTGAGTGAGTGCAGAGTGAGAGTGAGTGAGTGCAGAGTGAGTGCAGAGTGAGAGTGAGTGCAGAGTGAGAGTGAGTGAGTGCAGAGTGAGTGCAGAGTGAGTGCAGAGTGAGAGTGAGTGCAGAGTGAGAGAGAGTGAGTGCAGAGTGAGAGAGAGTGAGTGCAGAGTGAGAGCAGAGTGAGTGCAGAGTGCAGAGTGAGTGCAGAGTGAGAGTGAGTGCAGAGTGAGTGCAGAGTGAGTGCAGAGTGAGTGCAGAGTGAGTGCAGAGTGAGTGCAGAGTGAGTGCAGAGTGAGAGTGAGAGGGTGCAGAGTGAGAGTGAGTGAGTGCAGAGTGAGAGTGAGTGCAGAGTGAGTGCAGAGTGAGTGCAGAGTGAGTGCAGAGTGAGTGCAGAGTGAGTGCAGAGTGAGTGCAGGTGCAGAGTGAGAGTGAGTGAGTGCAGAGTGAGAGTGAGTGCAGAGTGAGTGCAGAGTGAGTGCAGAGTGAGTGCAGAGTGAGTGCAGAGTGAGAGTGAGTGAGTGCAGAGTGAGAGTGAGTGAGTGCAGAGTGAGAGAGAGTGAGTGCAGAGTGCAGAGTGAGTGCAGAGTGAGAGTGAGTGCAGAGTGAGTGCAGAGTGAGTGCAGAGTGAGTGCAGAGTGAGTGCAGAGTGAGTGCAGAGTGAGAGTGAGAGGGTGCAGAGTGAGAGTGAGTGAGTGCAGAGTGAGAGTGAGTGCAGAGTGAGTGCAGAGTGAGTGCAGAGTGAGTGCAGAGTGAGTGCAGAGTGAGTGCAGAGTGAGTGCAGAGTGAGTGCAGGTGCAGAGTGAGAGTGAGTGAGTGCAGAGTGAGAGTGAGTGCAGAGTGAGTGCAGAGTGAGTGCAGAGTGAGTGCAGAGTGAGAGTGAGTGAGTGCAGAGTGAGAGTGAGTGAGTGCAGAGTGAGAGTGAGTGAGTGCAGAGTGAGAGTGAGTGAGTGCAGAGTGAGTGCAGAGTGAGTGCAGAGTGAGAGAGAGTGAGTGCAGAGTGAGAGCAGAGTGAGTGCAGAGTGAGAGAGAGTGCAGAGTGAGTGCAGAGTGAGAGTGAGTGCAGAGTGCAGAGTGAGTGCAGAGTGAGTGCAGAGTGAGTGCAGAGTGAGTGCAGAGTGAGTGCAGAGTGAGTGCAGAGTGAGTGCAGAGTGAGAGTGAGTGGGTGCAGAGAGTGAGTGAGTGCAGAGTGAGAGTGAGTGCAGAGTGAGTGCAGAGTGAGTGCAGAGTGAGTGCAGAGTGAGTGCAGAGTGAGTGCAGAGTGAGTGCAGAGTGAGTGCAGAGTGAGTGCAGAGTGAGTGCAGAGTGAGTGCAGAGTGAGTGCAGAGTGAGTGCAGAGTGAGTGCAGAGTGAGAGCAGAGTGAGAGTGAGTGAGTGCAGAGTGAGTGCAGAGTGAGTGCAGAGTGAGAGTGAGTGAGTGCAGAGTGAGAGAGAGTGAGTGCAGAGTGAGTGCAGAGTGAGTGCAGAGTGAGAGTGAGTGCAGAGTGAGTGCAGAGTGAGTGCAGAGTGAGTGCAGAGTGAGTGCAGAGTGAGTGCAGAGTGAGTGCAGAGTGAGTGCAGAGTGAGAGTGAGTGAGTGCAGAGTGAGTGCAGAGTGAGTGCAGAGTGAGAGTGAGTGAGTGCAGAGTGAGAGAGAGTGAGTGCAGAGTGAGAGTGAGTGAGTGCAGAGTGAGAGTGAGTGAGTGAGTGCAGAGTGAGTGCAGAGTGAGAGTGAGTGCAGAGTGAGTGCAGAGTGAGAGTGAGTGAGTGCAGAGTGAGAGTGAGTGAGTGCAGAGTGAGAGTGAGTGAGTGCAGAGTGAGAGAGAGTGAGTGCAGAGTGAGAGTGAGTGAGTGAGTGCAGAGTGAGAGTGAGTGCAGAGTGAGTGCAGAGTGAGAGAGTGAGTGCAGAGTGAGAGAGTGAGTGCAGAGTGAGAGAGTGAGTGCAGAGTGAGAGTGAGTGAGTGCAGAGTGCAGAGTGAGTGCAGAGTGAGAGTGAGTGCAGAGTGCAGAGTGAGTGCAGAGTGAGTGCAGAGTGAGTGCAGAGTGAGTGCAGAGTGAGTGCAGAGTGAGTGCAGAGTGAGAGTGAGTGAGTGCAGAGTGAGTGCAGAGTGAGAGTGAGTGGGTGCAGAGAGTGAGAGTGAGTGCAGAGTGAGAGTGAGTGCAGAGTGAGTGCAGAGTGAGTGCAGAGTGAGTGCAGAGTGAGTGCAGAGTGAGTGCAGAGTGAGAGTGAGTGAGTGCAGAGTGAGAGTGAGTGAGTGCAGAGTGAGTGCAGAGTGAGTGCAGAGTGAGTGCAGAGTGAGTGCAGAGTGAGTGCAGAGTGAGTGCAGAGTGAGTGCAGAGTGAGTGCAGAGTGAGAGAGAGTGAGTGCAGAGTGAGTGCAGAGTGAGAGTGAGTGCAGAGTGAGTGCAGAGTGAGTGCAGAGTGAGTGCAGAGTGAGAGTGAGTGCAGAGTGAGTGCAGAGTGAGTGCAGAGTGAGTGCAGAGTGAGTGCAGAGTGAGAGTGAGTGAGTGCAGAGTGAGTGCAGAGTGAGAGTGAGTGAGTGCAGAGTGAGTGCAGAGTGAGAGTGAGTGAGGGTGAGAGTGAGTGCAGAGTGAGAGTGAGTGCAGAGTGAGAGTGAGTGCAGAGTGAGAGTGAGTGAGTGCAGAGTGAGTGCAGAGTGAGAGTGAGTGCAGAGTGAGTGCAGAGTGAGTGCAGAGTGAGTGCAGAGTGAGTGCAGAGTGAGTGCAGAGTGAGTGCAGAGTGAGTGCAGAGTGAGTGCAGAGTGAGAGTGAGTGCAGAGTGAGAGTGAGTGAGTGCAGAGTGAGTGCAGAGTGAGTGCAGAGTGAGAGTGAGTGAGTGCAGAGAGAGAGTGAGTGCAGAGTGAGAGAGTGAGTGCAGAGTGAGAGAGTGAGTGCAGAGTGAGAGTGAGTGAGTGCAGAGTGAGTGCAGAGTGAGTGCAGAGTGAGAGTGAGTGAGTGCAGAGAGAGAGTGAGTGCAGAGTGAGAGTGAGTGAGTGCAGAGAGAGAGTGAGTGCAGAGTGAGAGAGAGTGAGAGAGAGTGAGTGCAGAGTGAGTGCAGAGTGAGTGCAGAGTGAGAGTGAGTGAGTGCAGAGTGAGAGTGAGTGAGTGCAGAGTGAGAGTGAGTGAGTGCAGAGTGAGAGTGAGTGAGTGCAGAGTGAGAGTGAGTGAGTGCAGAGTGAGTGCAGAGTGAGAGCAGAGTGAGTGCAGAGTGAGAGAGAGTGAGTGCAGAGTGAGAGTGAGTGCAGAGTGAGTGCAGAGTGAGTGCAGAGTGAGTGCAGAGTGAGTGCAGAGTGAGTGCAGAGTGAGTGCAGAGTGAGAGTGAGTGAGTGCAGAGTGAGTGCAGAGTGAGAGTGAGTGAGTGCAGAGTGCAGAGTGAGTGCAGAGTGAGTGCAGAGTGAGTGCAGAGTGAGAGTGAGTGCAGAGTGCAGAGTGAGTGCAGAGTGAGTGCAGAGTGAGTGCAGAGTGAGTGCAGAGTGAGTGCAGAGTGAGTGCAGAGTGAGTGCAGAGTGAGTGCAGAGTGAGTGCAGAGTGAGTGCAGAGTGAGTGCAGAGTGAGTGCAGAGTGAGTGCAGAGTGAGTGCAGAGTGAGAGTGAGAGTGAGTGCAGAGTGAGTGCAGAGTGAGTGCAGAGTGAGTGCAGAGTGAGTGCAGAGTGAGTGAGAGTGAGTGCAGAGTGAGTGCAGAGTGAGAGAGAGTGAGTGCAGAGTGAGTGCAGAGTGAGTGCAGAGTGAGAGAGTGAGTGCAGAGTGAGAGAGAGTGAGTGCAGAGTGAGAGTGAGTGCAGAGTGAGAGTGAGTGCAGAGTGAGAGTGAGTGAGTGCAGAGTGAGTGCAGAGTGAGAGTGAGTGCAGAGTGAGAGTGAGTGAGTGCAGAGTGAGAGTGAGTGCAGAGTGAGAGTGAGTGAGTGCAGAGTGAGTGCAGAGTGAGAGTGAGTGCAGAGTGAGAGTGAGTGAGTGCAGAGTGAGAGTGAGTGCAGAGTGAGAGTGAGTGAGTGCAGAGTGAGAGAGAGTGAGTGCAGAGTGAGAGTGAGTGAGTGCAGAGTGAGAGTGAGTGAGTGCAGAGTGAGTGCAGAGTGAGAGTGAGTGCAGAGTGAGTGCAGAGTGAGAGTGAGTGAGTGCAGAGTGAGAGAGAGTGAGTGCAGAGTGAGTGCAGAGTGAGAGTGAGTGAGTGCAGAGTGAGAGTGAGTGCAGAGTGAGTGCAGAGTGAGTGCAGAGTGAGTGCAGAGTGAGTGCAGAGTGAGTGCAGAGTGAGTGAGTGAGTGCAGAGTGAGAGTGAGTGAGTGCAGAGTGAGAGTGAGTGAGTGCAGAGTGAGTGCAGAGTGAGTGCAGAGTGAGAGAGAGTGAGTGCAGAGTGAGAGCAGAGTGAGTGCAGAGTGCAGAGTGAGTGCAGAGTGAGTGCAGAGTGAGAGTGAGTGCAGAGTGCAGAGTGAGTGCAGAGTGAGTGCAGAGTGAGTGCAGAGTGAGTGCAGAGTGAGTGCAGAGTGAGTGCAGAGTGAGAGTGAGTGAGTGCAGAGTGAGTGCAGAGTGAGTGCAGAGTGAGTGCAGAGTGAGAGTGAGTGAGTGCAGAGTGAGAGAGTGAGTGCAGAGTGAGAGTGAGTGCAGAGTGAGTGCAGAGTGAGTGCAGAGTGAGTGCAGAGTGAGAGTGAGAGCAGAGTGAGTGCAGAGTGAGTGCAGAGTGAGTGCAGAGTGAGTGAGAGTGAGTGCAGAGTGAGAGAGAGTGAGTGCAGAGTGAGTGCAGAGTGAGTGCAGAGTGAGAGAGTGAGTGCAGAGTGAGAGAGAGTGAGTGCAGAGTGAGAGTGAGTGCAGAGTGAGAGTGAGTGAGTGCAGAGTGAGAGTGAGTGCAGAGTGAGAGTGAGTGAGTGCAGAGTGAGTGCAGAGTGAGAGTGAGTGCAGAGTGAGAGTGAGTGAGTGCAGAGTGAGAGAGAGTGAGTGCAGAGTGAGAGTGAGTGAGTGCAGAGTGAGAGTGAGTGAGTGCAGAGTGAGTGCAGAGTGAGAGTGAGTGCAGAGTGAGTGCAGAGTGAGAGAGAGTGAGTGCAGAGTGAGAGTGAGTGAGTGCAGAGTGAGAGTGAGTGAGTGCAGAGTGAGTGCAGAGTGAGTGCAGAGTGAGTGCAGAGTGAGTGCAGAGTGAGTGCAGAGTGAGTGCAGAGTGAGTGCAGAGTGCAGAGTGCAGAGTGAGTGCAGAGTGAGTGCAGAGTGAGTGCAGAGTGAGAGTGAGTGAGTGCAGAGTGAGAGTGAGTGAGTGCAGAGTGAGTGCAGAGTGAGAGTGAGTGCAGAGTGAGTGCAGAGTGAGAGTGAGTGAGTGCAGAGTGAGAGTGAGTGAGTGCAGAGTGAGTGCAGAGTGAGTGCAGAGTGAGTGCAGAGTGAGTGCAGAGTGAGTGCAGAGTGAGTGCAGAGTGAGTGCAGAGTGAGTGCAGAGTGAGTGCAGAGTGAGTGCAGAGTGAGAGCAGAGTGAGAGCAGAGTGAGTGCAGAGTGAGTGCAGAGTGAGTGCAGAGTGAGTGCAGAGTGAGTGCAGAGTGAGTGCAGAGTGAGTGCAGAGTGAGTAGAGAGTGCAGAGTGAGTGCAGAGTGAGTGCAGAGTGAGAGTGAGAGTGAGTGAGTGCAGAGTGAGAGTGAGAGTGAGTGAGTGCAGAGTGAGAGTGAGAGTGAGTGAGTGCAGAGTGAGAGTGAGTGAGTGCAGAGTGAGTGAGTGAGTGCAGAGTGAGAGTGAGTGAGTGCAGAGTGAGAGTGAGTGAGTGCAGAGTGAGAGTGAGTGAGTGAGTGCAGAGTGAGTGCAGAGTGAGTGCAGAGTGAGAGTGAGAGTGCAGAGTGAGAGTGCAGAGTGAGAGTGCAGAGTGAGAGTGCAGAGTGAGAGTGCAGAGTGAGTGCAGAGTGAGTGCAGAGTGAGTGCAGAGTGAGTGTAGAGTGAGTGCAGAGTGAGTGCAGAGTGAGTGCAGAGTGAGTGCAGAGTGAGTGCAGAGTGAGAGTGAGTGCAGAGTGAGTGCAGAGTGAGTGCAGAGTGAGTGGAGAGTGAGAGTGAGTGAGTGCAGAGTGAGAGTGAGAGTGAGTGAGTGCAGAGTGAGAGTGAGAGTGAGTGCAGAGTGAGTGCAGAGTGAGAGTGAGTGAGTGCAGAGTGAGTGCAGAGTGAGAGTGAGTGAGTGAGTGCAGAGTGAGTGCAGAGTGAGTGCAGAGTGCAGAGTGAGAGTGCAGAGTGAGAGTGCAGAGTGAGAGTGCAGAGTGAGAGTGCAGAGTGAGAGTGCAGAGTGAGAGTGCAGAGTGAGTGCGAGAGTGAGAGTGAGTGCAGAGTGAGTGCAGAGTGAGTGCAGAGTGAGTGCAGAGTGAGTGCAGAGTGAGTGCAGAGTGAGTGCAGAGTGAGTGCAGAGTGAGTGCAGAGTGAGAGTGAGAGTGAGTGAGTGCAGAGTGAGAGTGAGTGAGTGCAGAGTGAGAGTGAGTGAGTGCAGAGTGAGAGTGAGTGAGTGCAGAGTGAGAGTGAGTGAGTGCAGAGTGAGAGTGAGTGAGTGCAGAGTGAGAGTGAGTGAGTGCAGAGTGAGAGTGAGTGAGTGCAGAGTGAGAGTGAGTGAGTGCAGAGTGAGTGCAGAGTGAGTGCAGAGTGAGAGTGAGAGTGCAGAGTGAGAGTGCAGAGTGAGAGTGAGAGTGCAGAGTGAGAGTGAGAGTGAGAGTGCAGAGTGAGTGCAGAGTGAGTGCAGAGTGAGTGCAGAGTGAGTGCAGAGTGAGTGCAGAGTGAGTGCAGAGTGAGTGCAGAGTGAGTGCAGAGTGAGTGAGTGCAGAGTGAGTGAGTGCAGAGTGAGAGTGAGAGTGAGTGAGTGCAGAGTGAGAGTGAGAGTGAGTGCAGAGTGAGTGCAGAGTGAGAGTGAGTGAGTGCAGAGTGAGAGTGAGTGAGTGAGTGCAGAGTGAGTGCAGAGTGAGTGCAGAGTGAGAGTGAGAGTGAGTGCAGAGTGCAGAGTGAGTGCAGAGTGAGTGCAGAGTGAGTGCAGAGTGAGTGCAGAGTGAGTGCAGAGTGAGTGCAGAGTGAGTGCAGAGTGAGTGCAGAGTGAGAGTGAGTGAGTGCAGAGTGAGAGTGAGAGTGAGTGAGTGCAGAGTGAGAGTGAGAGTGAGTGCAGAGTGAGAGTGAGAGTGAGTGCAGAGTGAGAGTGAGAGTGAGTGCAGAGTGAGTGCAGAGTGAGTGCAGAGTGAGTGCAGAGTGAGTGCAGAGTGAGTGCAGAGTGAGTGCAGAGTGAGTGCAGAGTGAGTGCAGAGTGAGTGCAGAGTGAGAGTGAGTGCAGAGTGAGTGCAGAGTGAGTGCAGAGTGCAGAGTGAGAGTGCAGAGTGAGAGTGCAGAGTGAGAGTGCAGAGTGAGTGCAGAGTGAGTGCAGAGTGAGTGCAGAGTGAGTGCAGAGTGAGTGCAGAGTGAGTGCAGAGTGAGTGCAGAGTGAGTGCAGAGTGAGTGCAGAGTGAGTGCAGAGTGAGTGCAGAGTGAGTGCAGAGTGAGAGTGAGTGAGTGCAGAGTGAGTGCAGAGTGAGTGCAGAGTGAGTGCAGAGTGAGTGCAGAGTGTGCAGAGTGAGTGCAGAGTGAGTGCAGAGTGAGTGCAGAGTGAGTGCAGAGTGAGTGCAGAGTGAGTGCAGAGTGAGTGCAAGAGAGCGAGTGCAAGAGTGCGAGTGCAGAGTGCGAGTGCAGAGTGCGAGTGCAGAGTGAGAGTGCAGAGTGAGTGCAGAGTGAGTGCAGAGTGAGTGCAGAGTGAGTGCAGAGTGAGTGCAGAGTGAGTGCAGAGTGAGAGTGAGTGAGTGCAGAGTAAGTGCAGAGTGAGAGTGAGTGCAGAGTGAGTGCAGAGTGAGTGCAGAGTGAGTGCAGAGTGAGTGCAGAGTGAGTGCAGAGTGAGTGCAGAGTGAGTGCAGAGTGAGTGTGAGTGTGAGTGCAGAGTGTGAGCGCAGAGTGTGAGCGCAGAGTGTGAGCGCAGAGTGTGAGTGCAGAGTGTGAGCAGAGTGAGAGTGCAGAGTGAGAGTGCAGAGTGAGAGTGCAGAGTGAGAGTGCAGAGTGAGAGTGCAGAGTGAGAGTGCAGAGTGAGAGTGCAGAGTGAGAGTGCAGAGTGAGTGCAGAGTGAGTGCAGAGTGAGTGCAGAGTGAGTGCAGAGTGAGTGCAGAGAGAGTGCAGAGTGAGTGCAGAGTGAGTGCAGAGTGCAGAGTGAGTGTGAGTGAGTGCAGAGTGAGTGCAGAGTGAGAGTGAGTGCAGAGTGAGAGTGAGTGCAGAGTGAGAGTGAGTGCAGAGTGAGAGTGAGTGCAGAGTGAGAGTGAGTGCAGAGTGAGTGCAGAGTGAGTGCAGAGTGAGTGCAGAGTGAGTGCAGAGTGAGTGCAGAGTGAGTGCAGAGTGAGTGCAGAGTGAGTGCAGAGTGAGTGCAGAGTGAGTGCAGAGTGCAGAGTGAGTGCAGAGTGAGTGCAGAGTGAGTGCAGAGTGCAGAGTGAGTGCAGAGTGAGTGCAGAGTGAGTGCAGAGTGAGTGCAGAGTGCAGAGTGAGTGCAGAGTGCAGAGTGAGTGCAGAGTGAGAGTGAGAGTGAGTGAGTGCAGAGTAAGTGCAGAGTGAGAGTGAGTGCAGAGTGAGAGTGAGTGCAGAGTGAGTGCAGAGTGAGTGCAGAGTGAGAGTGCAGAGTGAGAGTGCAGAGTGAGAGTGAGTGAGTGCAGAGTAAGTGCAGAGTGAGAGTGAGTGCAGAGTGAGAGTGAGTGCAGAGTGAGAGTGAGTGCAGAGTGAGAGTGAGTGCAGAGTGAGAGTGAGTGCAGAGTGAGAGTGAGTGCAGAGTGAGTGCAGAGTGAGTGCAGAGTGAGTGCAGAGTGAGTGCAGAGTGAGTGCAGAGTGAGTGCAGAGTGAGTGCAGAGTGAGAGTGCAGAGTGAGAGTGCAGAGTGAGAGTGCAGAGTGAGAGTGCAGAGTGAGAGTGCAGAGTGAGAGTGCAGAGTGAGAGTGCAGAGTGAGAGTGCAGAGTGAGAGTGCAGGGTGAGAGTGAGTGCAGAGTGAGTGCAGAGTGAGTGCAGAGTGAGAGTGCAGAGTGAGAGTGCAGAGTGAGAGTGCAGAGTGAGAGTGCAGAGTGAGAGTGCAGAGTGAGAGTGCAGAGTGAGAGTGCAGAGTGAGAGTGCAGAGTGAGAGTGCAGAGTGAGAGTGCAGAGTGAGAGCAGAGTGAGTGCAGAGTGCAGAGTGAGTGTGAGTGAGTGCAGAGTGAGTGCAGAGTGAGAGTGAGTGCAGAGTGAGAGTGAGTGCAGAGTGAGAGTGAGTGCAGAGTGAGAGTGAGTGCAGAGTGAGTGCAGAGTGAGTGCAGAGTGAGTGCAGAGTGAGTGCAGAGTGCAGAGTGAGTGCAGAGTGAGTGCAGAGTGAGTGCAGAGTGAGTGCAGAGTGAGTGCAGAGTGCAGAGTGAGTGCAGAGTGCAGAGTGAGTGCAGAGTGAGAGTGAGTGCAGAGTGAGAGTGAGAGTGAGTGAGTGCAGAGTAAGTGCAGAGTGAGAGTGAGTGCAGAGTGAGAGTGAGTGCAGAGTGAGTGCAGAGTGAGTGCAGAGTGAGTGCAGAGTGAGAGTGCAGAGTGAGAGTGCAGAGTGAGAGTGAGTGAGTGCAGAGTAAGTGCAGAGTGAGAGTGCAGAGTGAGAGTGAGTGAGTGCAGAGTAAGTGCAGAGTGAGAGTGAGTGCAGAGTGAGAGTGAGTGCAGAGTGAGAGTGAGTGCAGAGTGAGAGTGAGTGCAGAGTGAGAGTGAGTGCAGAGTGAGTGCAGAGTGAGTGCAGAGTGAGTGCAGAGTGAGTGCAGAGTGAGTGCAGAGTGAGTGCAGAGTGAGTGCAGAGTGAGTGCAGAGTGAGTGCAGAGTGAGTGCAGAGTGAGAGAGAGTGCAGAGTGAGTGCAGAGTGAGTGCAGAGTGAGTGCAGAGTGAGAGTGAGTGAGTGAGTGCAGAGTGAGTGCAGAGTGAGTGCAGAGTGAGTGCAGAGTGAGTGCAGAGTGAGTGCAGAGTGAGTGCGAGTGCAGAGTGAGTGCAGTGAGAGTGAGTGCAGAGTGAGTGCAGAGTGAGTGCAGAGTGAGTGCAGAGTGAGTGCAGAGTGAGTGCAGAGTGAGAGTGAGTGCAGAGTGAGAGTGAGTGAGTGCAGAGTGAGAGTGAGAGTGAGAGTGAGAGCAGAGTGAGTGCAGAGTGAGTGCAGAGTGAGTGCAGAGTGAGTGCAGAGTGAGTGCAGAGTGAGTGCAGAGTGAGTGCAGAGTGAGAGTGCAGAGTGAGAGTGCAGAGTGAGAGTGCAGAGTGAGAGTGCAGAGTGAGAGTGCAGAGTGAGTGCAGAGTGAGAGTGAGTGAGTGCAGAGTAAGTGCAGAGTGAGAGTGAGTGCAGAGTGAGAGTGAGTGCAGAGTGAGTGCAGAGTGAGTGCAGAGTGAGTGCAGAGTGAGTGCAGAGTGAGAGAGAGTGCAGAGAGAGTGCAGAGTGAGTGCAGAGTGAGAGAGAGTGAGTGCAGAGTGCAGAGTGAGTGCAGAGTGAGTGCAGAGTGAGAGTGAGTGCAGAGTGCAGAGTGAGTGCAGAGTGAGTGCAGAGTGAGTGCAGAGTGAGTGAGAGTGCAGAGTGCAGAGTGAGTGCAGAGTGAGTGCAGAGTGAGTGAGAGTGCAGAGTGCAGAGTGAGTGCAGAGTGAGTGCAGAGTGAGTGCAGAGTGAGAGAGAGTGCAGAGAGAGTGCAGAGAGAGTGCAGAGTGAGTGCAGAGTGAGAGTGAGTGCAGAGTGAGTGCAGAGTGAGTGCAGAGTGAGTGCAGAGTGCAGAGTGAGTGCAGAGTGAGTGCAGAGTGAGTGCAGAGTGAGAGTGAGAGCAGAGTGAGTGCAGAGTGAGTGCAGAGTGAGAGTGAGAGTGAGTGAGTGCAGAGTGAGAGTGAGAGTGAGTGAGTGCAGAGTGAGAGTGAGTGAGTGCAGAGTGAGAGTGAGTGAGTGCAGAGTGAGAGTGAGTGAGTGCAGAGTGAGAGTGAGTGAGTGCAGAGTGAGAGTGAGTGCAGAGTGAGTGCAGAGTGAGTGCAGAGTGAGTGCAGAGTGAGTGCAGAGTGAGTGCAGAGTGAGAGTGCAGAGTGAGAGTGCAGAGTGAGAGTGCAGAGTGAGAGTGCAGAGTGAGAGTGCAGAGTGAGAGTGCAGAGTGAGAGCAGAGTGAGTGCAGAGTGAGAGTGCAGAGTGAGAGCAGAGTGAGAGCAGAGTGAGAGCAGAGTGAGTGCAGAGTGAGTGCAGAGTGAGTGCAGAGTGAGTGCAGAGTGAGTGCAGAGTGAGTGCAGAGTGAGAGTGAGTGAGTGCAGAGTGAGAGTGAGAGTGAGTGAGTGCAGAGTGAGAGTGAGTGAGTGCAGAGTGAGAGTGAGAGAGTGAGTGGAGAGTGAGAGAGTGAGTGCAGAGTGAGAGTGAGAGTGAGTGCAGAGTGAGTGCAGAGTGAGAGTGAGTGAGTGCAGAGTGAGAGTGAGTGAGTGCAGAGTGAGTGCAGAGTGAGTGCAGAGTGAGAGTGAGTGCAGAGTGAGTGCAGAGTGAGTGCAGAGTGAGAGTGAGAGTGCAGAGTGAGAGTGCAGAGTGAGAGTGCAGAGTGAGTGCAGAGTGAGTGCAGAGTGAGTGCAGAGTGAGTGCAGAGTGAGTGCAGAGTGAGTGCAGAGTGAGTGCAGAGTGAGTGCAGAGTGAGAGTGAGAGTGAGTGAGTGCAGAGTGAGTGCAGAGTGAGAGTGAGAGTGAGTGAGTGCAGAGTGAGAGTGAGAGTGAGTGAGTGCAGAGTGAGAGTGAGTGCAGAGTGAGTGCAGAGTGAGTGCAGAGTGAGTGCAGAGTGAGTGCAGAGTGAGTGCAGAGTGAGTGCAGAGTGAGTGCAGAGTGAGTGCAGAGTGAGTGCAGAGTGCAGAGTGAGTGCAGAGTGAGAGTGAGAGTGAGTGAGTGCAGAGTAAGTGCAGAGTGAGAGTGAGTGCAGAGTGAGAGTGAGTGCAGAGTGAGTGCAGAGTGAGTGCAGAGTGAGTGCAGAGTGAGTGCAGAGTGAGTGCAGAGTGAGTGCAGAGTGAGTGCAGAGTGAGAGTGCAGAGTGAGAGTGCAGAGTGAGAGTGCAGAGTGAGAGTGCAGAGTGAGAGTGCAGAGTGAGAGTGCAGAGTGAGTGCAGAGTGCAGAGTGAGTGCAGAGTGAGAGTGAGAGTGAGTGAGTGCAGAGTGAGTGCAGAGTGAGAGTGAGTGCAGAGTGAGAGTGAGTGCAGAGTGAGAGTGAGTGCAGAGTGAGAGTGAGTGCAGAGTGAGTGCAGAGTGAGTGCAGAGTGAGTGCAGAGTGAGAGTGCAGAGTGAGAGTGCAGAGTGAGAGTGCAGAGTGAGAGTGCAGAGTGAGAGTGCAGAGTGAGAGTGCAGAGTGAGAGTGAGTGAGTGCAGAGTGAGAGTGAGTGCAGAGTGAGAGTGAGTGCAGAGTGAGTGCAGAGTGAGTGCAGAGAGTGCAGAGTGAGTGCAGAGTGAGTGCAGAGTGAGTGCAGAGTGAGTGCAGAGTGAGTGCAGAGTGAGTGCAGAGTGAGTGCAGAGTGAGTGCAGAGTGAGTGCAGAGTGAGTGCAGAGTGAGTGCAGAGAGAGTGCAGAGAGAGTGCAGAGTGAGTGCAGAGAGAGTGCAGAGAGAGTGCAGAGAGAGTGCAGAGTGAGTGCAGAGAGAGTGCAGAGTGAGTGCAGAGTGAGAGCAGAGTGAGTGCAGAGTGAGAGTGAGTGCAGAGTGCAGAGTGAGTGCAGAGTGAGTGCAGAGTGAGAGAGAGTGAGTGCAGAGTGAGAGAGAGTGAGTGCAGAGTGAGAGAGAGTGAGTGCAGAGTGAGAGAGAGTGAGTGCAGAGTGAGAGAGAGTGAGTGCAGAGTGAGAGAGAGTGAGTGCAGAGTGAGAGTGAGTGCAGAGTGCAGAGTGAGTGCAGAGTGAGTGCAGAGTGAGAGAGAGTGAGTGCAGAGTGAGAGAGAGTGAGTGCAGAGTGAGAGAGAGTGAGTGCAGAGTGAGAGTGAGTGAGTGAGTGCAGAGTGAGTGCAGAGTGAGTGCAGAGTGAGAGTGAGTGCAGAGTGAGTAGTGAGTGAGTGCAGAGTGAGTGCAGTGAGAGTGAGTGCAGAGTGAGTAGTGAGTGAGTGCAGAGTGAGTGCAGTGAGTGTGAGTGCAGAGTGAGTGCAGAGTGAGTGCAGAGTGAGTGCAGAGTGAGTGCAGAGTGAGAGTGAGTGCAGAGTGAGAGTGAGTGAGTGCAGAGTGAGAGTGAGAGTGAGAGTGAGAGTGAGAGTGAGTGCAGAGTGAGTGCAGAGTGAGTGCAGAGTGAGTGCAGAGTGAGTGCAGAGTGAGAGTGCAGAGTGAGAGTGCAGAGTGAGAGTGCAGAGTGAGTGCAGAGTGAGTGCAAGTGAGTGCAGAGTAAGTGCAGAGTGAGAGTGAGTGCAGAGTGAGAGTGAGTGCAGAGTGAGTGCAGAGTGAGTGCAGAGTGAGTGCAGAGTGAGTGCAGAGTGAGTGCAGAGTGAGTGCAGAGTGAGTGCAGAGTGAGAGAGAGTGCAGAGAGAGTGCAGAGTGAGTGTGAGTGCAGAGTGAGTGCAGAGTGAGTGCAGAGTGAGAGAGAGTGCAGAGTGAGTGCAGAGTGAGTGCAGAGTGAGTGCAGAGTGAGTGCAGAGTGAGTGCAGAGTGAGAGAGAGTGCAGAGTGAGAGAGAGTGAGTGCAGAGTGAGAGAGAGTGAGTGCAGAGTGAGAGAGAGTGAGTGCAGAGTGAGAGAGAGTGAGTGCAGAGTGAGAGTGAGTGCAGAGTGAGAGTGAGTGCAGAGTGAGTGCAGAGTGAGAGTGAGTGCAGAGTGAGTGCAGAGTGAGAGTGAGTGCAGAGTGAGTGCAGAGTGAGAGTGAGAGTGAGAGTGAGAGCAGAGTGAGACAGAGTGAGTGCAGAGTGAGAGAGAGTGAGTGCAGAGTGAGAGTGAGTGAGTGCAGAGTGAGAGTGAGTGCAGAGTGAGAGAGAGTGAGTGCAGAGTGAGTGCAGAGTGAGTGCAGAGTGAGAGTGAGTGCAGAGTGAGAGTGAGTGCAGAGTGAGAGTGAGTGCAGAGTGAGAGTGAGTGCAGAGTGAGAGTGAGTGCAGAGTGAGAGTGAGTGAGTACAGAGTGAGAGTGAGTGCAGAGTGAGAGTGAGTGCAGAGTGAGAGTGAGTGCAGAGTGAGAGTGAGTGCAGAGTGAGAGTGAGTGCAGAGTGAGAGTGAGTGCAGAGTGAGAGTGAGTGCAGAGTGAGAGTGAGTGCAGAGTGAGAGTGAGTGCAGAGTGAGAGTGAGTGCAGAGTGAGAGAGAGTGAGTGCAGAGTGAGAGAGAGTGAGAGAGAGTGAGAGAGAGTGAGAGAGAGTGAGAGAGAGTGAGAGAGAGTGAGAGAGAGTGAGTGCAGAGTGAGTGAGAGTGAGAGCAGAGTGAGAGCAGAGTGAGTGCAGAGTGAGTGCAGAGTGAGAGAGAGTGAGAGAGAGTGAGTGCAGAGTGAGAGTGAGTGCAGAGTGAGTGCAGAGTGAGTGCAGAGTGAGAGAGAGTGAGAGAGAGTGAGTGCAGAGTGAGTGCAGAGTGAGTGCAGAGTGCAGAGTGAGTGCAGAGTGAGTGCAGAGTGAGTGCAGAGTGCAGAGTGAGTGCAGAGTGAGTGCAGAGTGAGTGCAGAGTGAGTGCAGAGTGAGAGTGAGAGTGAGAGTGAGTGCAGAGTGAGTGCAGAGTGAGTGCAGAGTGAGTGCAGAGTGAGTGCGTGCAGAGTGAGTGCGTGCAGAGTGAGTGCGTGCAGAGTGAGTGCAGAGTGAGTGCAGAGTGCAGAGTGAGTGCAGAGTGAGAGTGAGTGCAGAGTGAGAGTGAGTGCAGAGTGAGAGTGAGTGCAGAGTGAGAGTGAGTGCAGAGTGAGTGCAGAGTGAGAGTGAGTGAGTGCAGAGTGAGTGCAGAGTGAGAGTGAGAGTGCAGAGTGAGTGCAGAGTGAGAGTGAGTGAGTGCAGAGTGAGTGCAGAGTGAGTGCAGAGTGAGTGCAGAGTGAGTGCAGAGTGAGTGCAGAGTGAGAGTGAGTGCAGAGTGAGTGCAAAGTGAGAGTGAGTGCAGAGTGAGAGTGAGTGAGTGCAGAGTGAGAGTGAGTGAGTGCAGAGTGAGAGTGAGTGAGTGCAGAGTGAGAGTGAGTGAGTGCAGAGTGAGAGTGAGTGAGTGCAGAGTGAGAGTGAGTGAGTGCAGAGTGAGTGAGTGAGTGCAGAGTGAGAGAGAGTGAGTGCAGAGTGAGAGAGAGTGAGTGCAGAGTGAGAGAGAGTGAGTGCAGAGTGAGAGAGTGAGTGCAGAGTGAGAGAGAGTGAGTGCAGAGTGAGAGTGAGTGCAGAGTGAGAGAGAGTGAGTGCAGAGTGAGAGTGAGTGCAGAGTGAGAGTGAGTGCAGAGTGAGAGTGAGTGCAGAGTGAGTGCAGAGTGAGTGCAGAGTGAGTGCAGAGTGAGTGCAGAGTGAGTGCAGAGTGAGTGCAGAGTGAGTGCAGAGTGAGTGCAGAGTGAGTGCAGAGTGAGTGCAGAGTGAGTGCAGAGTGAGAGTGAGAGAGAGTGAGTGCAGAGTGAGTGCAGAGTGAGTGCAGAGTGAGAGCAGAGTGAGTGCAGAGTGAGAGTGAGTGCAGAGTGAGTGCAGAGTGAGTGCAGAGTGAGAGAGAGTGAGTGCAGAGTGAGTGCAGAGTGAGAGTGAGTGCAGAGTGAGTGCAGAGTGAGTGCAGAGTGAGTGCAGAGTGAGTGCAGAGTGAGTGCAGAGTGAGAGAGAGTGAGTGCAGAGTGAGAGTGAGTGCAGAGTGAGAGAGAGTGAGTGCAGAGTGAGTGCAGAGTGAGTGCAGAGTGAGAGTGAGTGCAGAGTGAGAGTGAGTGCAGAGTGAGAGTGAGTGAGTGCAGAGTGAGTGCAGAGTGAGAGTGAGTGAGTGCAGAGTGAGAGAGAGTGAGTGCAGAGTGAGAGAGTGAGTGCAGAGTGAGAGAGAGTGAGTGCAGAGTGAGAGTGAGTGCAGAGTGAGAGAGAGTGAGTGCAGAGTGAGAGTGAGTGCAGAGTGAGAGAGAGTGAGTGCAGAGTGAGAGTGAGTGCAGAGTGAGTGCAGAGTGAGTGCAGAGTGAGTGCAGAGTGAGTGCAGAGTGAGTGCAGAGTGAGTGCAGAGTGAGTGCAGAGTGAGTGCAGAGTGAGAGTGAGAGAGAGTGAGTGCAGAGTGAGAGAGAGTGAGTGCAGAGTGAGAGAGAGTGAGTGCAGAGTGAGAGTGAGTGCAGAGTGAGAGAGAGTGAGTGCAGAGTGAGAGTGAGTGCAGAGTGAGAGAGAGTGAGTGCAGAGTGAGTGCAGAGTGAGTGCAGAGTGAGAGTGAGTGCAGAGTGAGAGTGAGTGCAGAGTGAGAGTGAGTGCAGAGTGAGAGTGAGTGCAGAGTGAGAGTGAGTGCAGAGTGAGAGTGAGTGAGTACAGAGTGAGAGTGAGTGCAGAGTGAGAGTGAGTGCAGAGTGAGAGTGAGTGCAGAGTGAGAGTGAGTGCAGAGTGAGAGTGAGTGCAGAGTGAGAGTGAGTGCAGAGTGAGAGTGAGTGCAGAGTGAGAGAGAGTGAGTGCAGAGTGAGTGCAGAGTGAGTGCAGAGTGAGTGCAGAGTGAGTGCAGAGTGAGTGAGAGTGAGAGAGAGTGAGTGCAGAGTGAGTGCAGAGTGAGAGAGAGTGAGTGCAGAGTGAGAGTGAGTGCAGAGTGAGTGCAGAGTGAGTGCAGAGTGAGAGAGAGTGAGTGCAGAGTGAGTGCAGAGTGAGAGAGAGTGAGTGCAGAGTGAGTGCAGAGCAGAGTGAGTGCAGAGTGAGTGCAGAGTGAGAGAGAGTGAGAGAGAGTGAGAGAGAGTGAGTGCAGAGTGAGTGCAGAGTGAGTGCAGAGTGAGAGTGAGTGCAGAGTGAGTGCAGAGTGAGTGCAGAGTGAGTGCAGAGTGAGAGTGAGTGCAGAGTGAGTGCAGAGTGAGTGCAGAGTGAGTGCAGAGTGAGTGCAGAGTGAGTGCAGAGTGAGTGCAGAGTGAGTGCAGAGTGAGTGCAGAGTGAGTGCAGAGTGAGTGCAGAGTGAGTGCAGAGTGAGTGCAGAGTGAGTGCAGAGTGAGAGAGAGTGAGTGCAGAGTGAGAGTGAGTGCAGAGTGAGTGCAGAGTGAGTGCAGAGTGAGTGCAGAGTGAGTGCAGAGTGAGTGCAGAGTGAGTGCAGAGTGAGTGCAGAGTGAGAGAGTGAGTGCAGAGTGAGAGAGAGTGAGTGCAGAGTGAGAGTGAGTGCAGAGTGAGTGCAGAGTGAGAGTGAGTGAGTGCAGAGTGAGAGTGAGTGCAGAGTGAGAGAGAGTGAGTGCAGAGTGAGAGTGAGTGCAGAGTGAGAGAGAGTGAGTGCAGAGTGAGAGTGAGTGCAGAGTGAGAGAGAGTGAGTGCAGAGTGAGAGAGAGTGAGTGCAGAGTGAGTGCAGAGTGAGTGCAGAGTGAGTGCAGAGTGAGAGAGAGTGAGTGCAGAGTGAGTGCAGAGTGAGAGAGAGTGAGTGCAGAGTGAGTGCAGAGTGAGAGAGAGTGAGTGCAGAGTGAGTGCAGAGTGAGTGCAGAGTGAGTGCAGAGTGAGTGCAGAGTGAGTGCAGAGTGAGTGCAGAGTGAGTGCAGAGTGAGTGCAGAGTGAGTAGAGAGTGAGTGCAGAGTGAGTGCAGAGTGAGTGCAGAGTGAGAGTGAGTGCAGAGTGAGAGTGAGTGAGTGCAAAGTGAGAGAGAGTGAGTGCAGAGTGAGAGAGAGTGAGTGCAGAGTGAGAGAGAGTGAGTGCAGAGTGAGAGAGAGTGAGTGCAGAGTGAGTGCAGAGTGAGTGCAGAGTGAGTGCAGAGTGAGTGCAGAGTGAGTGCAGAGTGAGAGAGAGTGAGTGCAGAGTGAGAGAGAGTGAGTGCAGAGTGAGAGTGAGTGAGTGAGTGCAGAGTGAGTGCAGAGTGAGTGCAGAGTGAGTGCAGAGTGAGAGTGAGTGCAGAGTGAGTGCAGAGTGAGTGCAGAGTGAGAGTGAGTGCAGAGTGAGTGCAGAGTGAGAGTGAGTGAGTGCAGAGTGAGTGCAGAGTGAGAGTGAGTGCAGAGTGAGTGCAGAGTGAGAGTGAGTGAGTGCAGAGTGAGAGTGAGTGCAGAGTGAGAGTGAGTGAGTGCAGAGTGAGAGAGAGTGAGTGCAGAGTGAGAGTGAGTGAGTGAGTGAGTGAGTGCAGAGTGAGTGCAGAGTGAGAGTGAGTGAGTGAGTGAGTGAGTGCAGAGTGAGTGCAGAGTGAGTGCAGAGTGAGTGCAGAGTGAGTGCAGAGTGAGTGCAGAGTGAGTGCAGAGTGAGTGCAGAGTGAGAGAGAGTGAGTGCAGAGTGAGAGAGAGTGAGTGAGAGTGAGAGAGAGTGCAGAGTGAGAGCAGAGTGAGTGCAGAGTGCAGAGTGAGTGCAGAGTGAGTGCAGAGTGAGTGCAGAGTGAGTGCAGAGTGAGTGCAGAGTGAGAGTGAGTGCAGAGTGAGAGTGAGTGCAGAGTGAGTGCAGAGTGAGAGTGAGTGCAGAGTGAGAGTGAGAGTGAGTGCAGAGTGAGTGCAGAGTGAGAGTGAGTGCAGAGTGAGAGTGAGTGAGTGCAGAGTGAGAGTGAGTGAGTGCAGAGTGAGAGTGAGTGAGTGCAGAGTGAGAGTGAGTGCAGAGTGAGAGTGAGTGAGTGCAGAGTGAGAGTGAGTGAGTGCAGAGTGAGTGCAGAGTGAGTGCAGAGTGAGTGCAGAGTGAGTGCAGAGTGAGTGCAGAGTGAGTTCAGAGTGAGTGCAGAGTGAGTGCAGAGTGAGAGAGTGAGTGAGTGAGTGCAGAGTGAGTGCAGAGTGAGTGCAGAGTGAGTGCAGAGTGAGAGTGAGTGCAGAGTGAGTGCAGAGTGAGAGTGAGTGCAGAGTGAGAGTGAGTGCAGAGTGAGTGCAGAGTGAGAGTGAGTGCAGAGTGCAGAGTGAGTGCAGAGTGCAGAGTGAGTGCAGAGTGAGTGCAGAGTGAGTGCAGAGTGAGTGCAGAGTGAGTGCAGAGTGAGTGCAGAGTGAGTGCAGAGTGAGAGAGAGTGAGTGCAGAGTGAGAGAGAGTGAGTGCAGAGTGAGAGTGAGTGAGTGAGTGCAGAGTGAGTGCAGAGTGAGTGCAGAGTGAGTGCAGAGTGAGAGTGAGTGCAGAGTGAGTGCAGAGTGAGAGTGAGTGCAGAGTGAGTGCAGAGTGAGAGTGAGTGAGTGCAGAGTGAGAGTGAGTGAGTGCAGAGTGAGAGTGAGTGAGTGCAGAGTGAGTGCAGAGTGAGAGTGAGTGCAGAGTGAGTGCAGAGTGAGAGTGAGTGCAGAGTGAGTGCAGAGTGAGAGTGAGTGAGTGCAGAGTGAGAGAGAGTGAGTAGAGAGTGAGAGAGAGTGAGAGAGAGTGAGAGAGAGTGAGAGAGAGTGAGTGCAGAGTGAGTGCAGAGTGAGTGCAGAGTGAGTGCAGAGTGAGTGCAGAGTGAGTGCAGAGTGAGTGCAGAGTGAGAGAGAGTGAGTGCAGAGTGAGAGTGAGTGCAGAGTGAGAGAGAGTGAGTGCAGAGTGAGAGTGAGTGCAGAGTGAGAGAGAGTGAGTGCAGAGTGAGAGTGAGTGCAGAGTGAGAGAGAGTGAGTGCAGAGTGAGAGTGAGTGAGTGAGTGCAGAGTGAGAGTGAGAGTGAGTGCAGAGTGAGTGCAGAGTGAGAGTGAGTGCAGAGTGAGAGTGAGAGTGAGTGCAGAGTGAGTGCAGAGTGAGAGTGAGTGAGTGCAGAGTGAGAGAGAGTGAGTAGAGAGTGAGAGAGAGAGAGTGAGAGAGAGTGAGAGAGAGTGAGTGCAGAGTGAGTGCAGAGTGAGTGCAGAGTGAGTGCAGAGTGAGTGCAGAGTGAGAGAGAGTGAGTGCAGAGTGAGAGTGAGTGCAGAGTGAGAGAGAGTGAGTGCAGAGTGAGAGTGAGTGCAGAGTGAGAGAGAGTGAGTGCAGAGTGAGAGTGAGTGCAGAGTGAGAGAGAGTGAGTGCAGAGTGAGAGTGAGTGCAGAGTGAGAGAGAGTGAGTGCAGAGTGAGAGTGAGTGAGTGAGTGCAGAGTGAGAGTGAGAGTGAGTGCAGAGTGAGTGCAGAGTGAGAGTGAGTGCAGAGTGAGAGTGAGAGTGAGTGCAGAGTGAGTGCAGAGTGAGAGAGAGTGAGTGCAGAGTGAGTGAGAGTGAGTGCAGAGTGAGAGAGAGTGAGTGCAGAGTGAGAGAGAGTGAGTGCAGAGTGAGAGTGAGTGCAGAGTGAGAGAGAGTGAGTGCAGAGTGAGAGTGAGTGCAGAGTGAGAGAGAGTGAGTGCAGAGTGAGAGTGAGTGAGTGAGTGAGTGAGTGAGTGCAGAGTGAGTGCAGAGTGAGTGCAGAGTGAGTGCAGAGTGAGTGCAGAGTGAGTGCAGAGTGAGTGCAGAGTGAGTGCAGAGTGAGTGCAGAGTGAGTGCAGAGTGAGTGAGAGTGAGTGCAGAGTGAGAGAGAGTGAGTGAGAGTGAGAGAGAGTGCAGAGTGAGAGCAGAGTGAGTGCAGAGTGCAGAGTGAGTGCAGAGTGAGTGCAGAGTGAGAGTGAGTGCAGAGTGCAGAGTGAGTGCAGAGTGAGTGCAGAGTGAGTGCAGAGTGAGTGCAGAGTGAGTGCAGAGTGAGTGCAGAGTGAGAGTGAGTGCAGAGTGAGAGTGAGTGCAGAGTGAGTGCAGAGTGAGAGTGAGTGCAGAGTGAGAGTGAGAGTGAGTGCAGAGTGAGTGCAGAGTGAGAGTGAGAGTGAGTGCAGAGTGAGAGTGAGTGAGTGCAGAGTGAGAGTGAGTGAGTGCAGAGTGAGAGTGAGTGAGTGCAGAGTGAGAGTGAGTGCAGAGTGAGAGTGAGTGAGTGCAGAGTGAGAGTGAGTGAGTGCAGAGTGAGAGTGAGTGCAGAGTGAGAGTGAGTGCAGAGTGAGAGTGAGTGAGTGCAGAGTGAGTGCAGAGTGAGAGTGAGTGAGTGCAGAGTGAGAGTGAGTGAGTGCAGAGTGAGTGCAGAGTGAGTGCAGAGTGAGAGAGAGTGAGTGCAGAGTGAGAGTGAGTGAGTGCAGAGTGAGTGCAGAGTGAGTGCAGAGTGAGTGCAGAGTGAGTGCAGAGTGAGTGCAGAGTGAGTGCAGAGTGAGTGCGAGAGTGAGTGCAGAGTGAGTGCGAGAGTGAGTGCAGAGTGAGTGCAGAGTGAGTGCAGAGTGAGTGCAGAGTGAGAGTGGGTGCAGAGTGAGAGTGAGTGAGTGCAGAGTGAGAGTGAGTGCAGAGTGAGTGCAGAGTGAGTGCAGAGTGAGTGCAGAGTGAGTGCAGAGTGAGTGCAGAGTGAGAGTGAGTGCAGAGTGAGAGTGAGTGCAGAGTGAGAGTGAGTGCAGAGTGAGAGTGAGTGAGTGCAGAGTGAGAGTGAGTGAGTGCAGAGTGAGAGTGAGTGCAGAGTGAGAGAGAGTGAGTGCAGAGTGCAGAGTGAGAGTGAGTGCAGAGTGCAGAGTGAGTGCAGAGTGCAGAGTGAGTGCAGAGTGAGTGCAGAGTGAGTGCAGAGTGAGTGCAGAGTGAGTGCAGAGTGAGTGCAGAGTGAGTGTGAGTGAGTGCAGAGTGAGTGCAGAGTGAGAGTGAGTGAGTGCAGAGTGAGTGCAGAGTGAGAGTGAGTGAGTGCAGAGTGAGAGAGAGTGAGTGCAGAGTGAGAGAGTGAGTGCAGAGTGAGAGTGAGTGAGTGCAGAGAGAGTGAGTGAGTGCAGAGTGAGTGCAGAGTGAGAGTGAGTGCAGAGTGAGTGCAGAGTGAGAGAGTGAGTGCAGAGTGAGAGAGAGTGAGAGAGAGTGAGAGAGAGTGAGAGAGAGTGAGAGAGAGTGAGTGCAGAGTGAGAGAGAGTGAGAGAGAGTGAGTGCAGAGTGAGAGAGAGTGAGTGCAGAGTGCAGAGTGAGAGTGAGTGCAGAGTGCAGAGTGAGTGCAGAGTGCAGAGTGAGTGCAGAGTGAGTGCAGAGTGAGTGCAGAGTGAGTGCAGAGTGAGTGCAGAGTGAGTGCAGAGTGAGAGTGAGTGAGTGCAGAGTGAGTGCAGAGTGAGAGTGAGTGAGTGCAGAGTGAGTGCAGAGTGAGAGTGAGTGAGAGTGAGAGTGAGTGCAGAGTGAGAGTGAGTGCAGAGTGAGAGTGAGTGAGTGCAGAGTGAGTGCAGAGTGAGTGAGTGCAGAGTGAGTGCAGAGTGAGTGCAGAGTGAGTGCAGAGTGAGTGCAGAGTGAGTGCAGAGTGAGTGCAGAGTGAGTGTGAGTGCAGAGTGAGTGTGAGTGCAGAGTGAGAGTGAGTGAGTGCAGAGTGAGTGCAGAGTGAGAGTGAGTGCAGAGTGAGAGTGAGTGCAGAGTGAGAGTGAGTGCAGAGTGAGAGTGAGTGCAGAGTGAGAGTGAGAGTGAGTGCAGAGTGAGTGCAGAGTGAGAGTGAGTGCAGAGTGAGAGTGAGTGAGTGCAGAGTGAGTGCAGAGTGAGAGTGAGTGCAGAGTGAGAGTGAGTGCAGAGTGAGAGTGAGTGCAGAGTGAGAGTGAGTGCAGAGTGAGAGTGAGAGTGAGTGCAGAGTGAGTGCAGAGTGAGAGTGAGTGCAGAGTGAGAGTGAGAGTGAGTGCAGAGTGAGAGTGAGTGCAGAGTGAGAGTGAGTGAGTGCAGAGTGAGAGTGAGTGCAGAGTGAGTGAGTGCAGAGTGAGTGCAGAGTGAGAGTGAGTGCAGAGTGAGAGTGAGTGCAGAGTGAGAGAGTGAGTGCAGAGTGAGAGTGAGTGCAGAGTGAGAGTGAGTGAGTGCAGAGTGAGTGCAGAGTGAGAGTGAGTGCAGAGTGAGAGTGAGTGAGTGCAGAGTGAGTGCAGAGTGAGAGTGAGTGCAGAGTGAGAGTGAGTGAGTGCAGAGTGAGTGCAGAGTGAGAGTGAGTGCAGAGTGAGAGAGAGTGAGTGCAGAGTGAGAGTGAGTGAGTGCAGAGTGAGAGTGAGTGAGTGAGTGCAGAGTGAGAGTGAGTGCAGAGTGAGTGCAGAGTGAGAGAGAGTGAGTGCAGAGTGAGAGAGAGTGAGTGCAGAGTGAGTGAGTGCAGAGTGAGAGTGAGTGAGTGCAGAGTGAGAGTGAGTGAGTGAGTGCAGAGTGAGAGTGAGTGAGTGCAGAGTGAGAGTGAGTGAGTGCAGAGTGAGAGTGAGTGAGTGCAGAGTGAGTGCAGAGTGAGAGTGAGTGCAGAGTGAGTGCAGAGTGAGAGTGAGTGAGTGCAGAGTGAGAGAGAGTGAGTGCAGAGTGAGAGAGAGTGAGTGCAGAGTGAGAGAGAGTGAGTGCAGAGTGAGAGTGAGTGAGTGCAGAGTGAGAGTGAGTGAGTGAGTGCAGAGTGAGTGCAGAGTGAGAGTGAGTGCAGAGTGAGTGCAGAGTGAGAGAGTGAGTGCAGAGTGAGAGAGTGAGTGCAGAGTGAGAGTGAGTGAGTGCAGAGTAAGTGCAGAGTGAGTGCAGAGTGAGTGCAGAGTGAGAGTGAGTGCAGAGTGAGTGCAGAGTGAGTGCAGAGTGAGTGCAGAGTGAGTGCAGAGTGAGAGAGAGTGAGTGCAGAGTGAGAGAGTGAGTGCAGAGTGAGAGTGAGTGAGTGCAGAGAGAGTGAGTGAGTGAGTGCAGAGTGAGTGCAGAGTGAGAGTGAGTGCAGAGTGAGTGCAGAGTGAGAGAGTGAGTGCAGAGTGAGAGAGAGTGAGTGCAGAGTGAGAGAGAGTGAGAGAGAGTGAGAGAGAGTGAGTGCAGAGTGAGAGAGAGTGCAGAGTGAGTGCAGAGTGAGTGCAGAGTGAGTGCAGAGTGAGTGCAGAGTGAGTGCAGAGTGAGTGCAGAGTGAGTGCAGAGTGAGTGTGAGTGCAGAGTGAGAGAGTGAGTGCAGAGTGAGAGTGAGTGAGTGCAGAGTGAGTGCAGAGTGAGTGCAGAGTGAGAGTGAGAGTGAGTGCAGAGTGAGAGTGAGTGCAGAGTGAGAGTGAGTGCAGAGTGAGAGTGAGTGAGTGCAGAGTGAGAGTGAGAGTGAGTGCAGAGTGAGAGTGAGTGAGTGCAGAGTGAGAGTGAGTGAGTGCAGAGTGAGTGCAGAGTGAGTGCAGAGTGAGAGAGAGTGAGTGCAGAGTGAGAGAGTGAGTGCAGAGTGAGAGTGAGTGAGTGCAGAGAGAGTGAGTGAGTGAGTGCAGAGTGAGTGCAGAGTGAGAGTGAGTGCAGAGTGAGTGCAGAGTGAGAGAGTGAGTGCAGAGTGAGAGAGAGTGAGTGCAGAGTGAGAGAGAGTGAGAGAGAGTGAGAGTGAGTGCAGAGTGAGTGCAGAGTGAGTGCAGAGTGAGTGCAGAGTGAGTGCAGAGTGAGTGCAGAGTGAGTGCAGAGTGAGTGCAGAGTGAGTGTGAGTGCAGAGTGAGAGTGAGTGCAGAGTGAGAGTGAGTGAGTGCAGAGTGAGAGTGAGTGAGTGCAGAGTGAGTGCAGAGTGAGAGTGAGTGCAGAGTGAGAGTGAGTGAGTGCAGAGTGCAGAGTGAGTGCAGAGTGAGTGCAGAGTGAGTGCAGAGTGAGTGCAGAGTGAGAGTGAGTGCAGAGTGAGTAGTGAGAGAGTGAGAGTGAGTGAGTGCAGAGTGAGAGTGAGAGTGCAGAGTGAGAGTGAGTGAGTGCAGAGTGAGAGTGAGTGAGTGCAGAGTGAGTGAGTGCAGAGTGAGTGCAGAGTGAGTGCAGAGTGAGTGCAGAGTGAGTGCAGAGTGAGTGCAGAGTGAGTGCAGAGTGAGAGTGAGTGCAGAGTGAGAGAGTGAGTGCAGAGTGAGTGCAGAGTGAGTGCAGAGTGAGAGTGAGTGCAGAGTGAGAGAGTGAGTGCAGAGTGAGAGTGAGTGCAGAGTGAGAGTGAGTGAGTGCAGAGTGAGTGCAGAGTGAGAGTGAGTGAGTGCAGAGTGAGAGTGAGTGAGTGCAGAGTGAGAGTGAGTGAGTGCAGAGTGAGAGTGAGTGAGTGCAGAGTGAGAGTGAGTGAGTGCAGAGTGAGAGTGAGAGTGAGTGCAGAGTGAGAGTGAGAGTGAGTGCAGAGTGAGAGTGAGTGCAGAGTGAGAGTGAGTGAGTGCAGAGTGAGTGCAGAGTGAGAGTGAGTGCAGAGTGAGAGTGAGTGAGTGCAGAGTGAGAGTGAGTGAGTGCAGAGTGAGAGTGAGTGAGTGCAGAGTGAGTGCAGAGTGAGAGTGAGTGAGTGCAGAGTGAGAGTGAGTGAGTGCAGAGTGAGTGCAGAGTGAGAGAGAGTGAGTGCAGAGTGAGTGCAGAGTGAGAGAGAGTGAGTGCAGAGTGAGAGTGAGTGAGTGCAGAGTGAGAGTGAGTGAGTGCAGAGTGAGAGTGGGTGCAGAGTGAGAGTGAGTGCAGAGTGAGAGTGAGTGAGTGCAGAGTGAGTGCAGAGTGAGAGTGAGTGAGTGCAGAGTGAGTGAGTGAGTGAGTGCAGAGTGAGTGCAGAGTGAGAGTGAGTGCAGAGTGAGTGCAGAGTGAGAGAGTGAGTGCAGAGTGAGAGAGTGAGTGCAGAGAGAGAGTGAGTGCAGAGTGAGTGCAGAGTGAGTGCAGAGTGAGTGCAGAGTGAGTGCAGAGTGAGTGCAGAGTGCAGAGTGAGTGCAGAGTGAGTGCAGAGTGAGTGCAGAGTGAGTGCAGAGTGAGTGCAGAGTGAGTGCAGAGTGAGTGCAGAGTGAGTGCAGAGTGAGAGTGAGTGCAGAGTGAGAGAGAGTGAGTGCAGAGTGAGAGTGAGTGAGTGCAGAGTGAGAGTGAGTGCAGAGTGAGTGCAGAGTGAGAGTGAGTGAGTGCAGAGTGAGTGCAGAGTGAGTGCAGAGTGAGAGTGAGTGAGTGCAGAGTGAGAGTGAGTGAGTGCAGAGTGAGAGTGAGTGAGTGCAGAGTGAGTGCAGAGTGAGAGTGAGTGCAGAGTGAGTGCAGAGTGAGTGCAGAGTGCAGAGTGAGTGTGCAGAGTGAGTGCAGAGTGAGAGTGAGTGAGTGCAGAGTGAGAGTGAGTGCAGAGTGAGAGTGAGTGAGTGCAGAGTGAGAGTGAGTGAGTGCAGAGTGAGAGTGAGTGCAGAGTGAGTGCAGAGTGAGAGAGTGAGTGCAGAGTGAGAGAGTGAGTGCAGAGAGAGAGTGAGTGCAGAGAGAGAGTGAGTGCAGAGTGAGAGTGAGTGCAGAGTGAGTGCAGAGTGAGAGAGTGAGTGCAGAGTGAGAGAGTGAGTGCAGAGAGAGAGTGAGTGCAGAGTGAGTGCAGAGTGAGTGCAGAGTGAGTGCAGAGTGAGTGCAGAGTGAGTGCAGAGTGAGTGCAGAGTGAGTGCAGAGTGAGAGTGAGTGCAGAGTGAGAGAGAGTGAGTGCAGAGTGAGAGTGAGTGAGTGCAGAGTGAGTGAGTGCAGAGTGAGTGCAGAGTGAGTGCAGAGTGAGAGTGAGTGAGTGCAGAGTGAGTGAGTGCAGAGTGAGTGCAGAGTGAGTGCAGAGTGAGTGCAGAGTGAGTGCAGAGTGAGAGTGAGTGAGTGCAGAGTGAGAGTGAGTGAGTGCAGAGTGAGAGTGAGTGAGTGCAGAGTGAGTGCAGAGTGCGTGCAGAGTGCGTGCAGAGTGCGTGCAGAGTGAGTGCAGAGTGAGTGCAGAGTGAGTGCAGAGTGAGTGCAGAGTGAGAGTGAGTGCAGAGTGAGAGAGAGTGAGTGCAGAGTGAGAGTGAGTGAGTGCAGAGTGAGAGTGAGTGCAGAGTGAGAGAGAGTGAGTGCAGAGTGAGAGTGAGTGCAGAGTGAGTGCAGAGTGAGTGCAGAGTGAGAGTGAGAGTGCAGAGTGAGTGCAGAGTGAGAGTGAGTGAGTGCAGAGTGAGAGTGAGTGAGTGCAGAGTGAGAGTGAGTGCAGAGTGAGTGCAGAGTGAGAGAGTGAGTGCAGAGTGAGAGAGTGAGTGCAGAGAGAGAGTGAGTGCAGAGTGAGTGCAGAGTGAGTGCAGAGTGAGTGCAGAGTGAGTGCAGAGTGAGAGTGAGTGCAGAGTGAGAGAGAGTGAGTGCAGAGTGAGAGTGAGTGAGTGCAGAGTGAGAGTGAGTGCAGAGTGAGAGAGAGTGAGTGCAGAGTGAGAGTGAGTGCAGCGTGAGTGCAGCGTGAGTGCAGCGTGAGTGCAGCGTGAGTGCAGCGTGAGTGCAGCGTGAGTGCAGAGTGAGTGCAGAGTGAGTGCAGAGTGAGTGCAGAGTGAGTGCAGAGTGAGAGTGAGAGTGAGAGTGAGAGTGAGTGAGTGCAGAGTGAGAGAGAGTGAGTGAGTGCAGAGTGAGAGTGAGAGTGAGTGAGTGCAGAGTGAGAGCAGAGTGAGAGTGAGTGAGTGCAGAGTGAGTGCAGAGTGAGAGTGAGTGAGTGCAGAGTGAGTGCAGAGTGAGAGTGAGTGCAGAGTGAGTGCAGAGTGAGAGTGAGTGAGTGCAGAGTGAGTGCAGAGTGAGTGCAGAGAGTGCAGAGTGAGTGCAGGAGTGAGAGTGAGAGTGAGTGAGTGCAGAGTGAGAGTGCAGAGTGAGTGCAGAGTGAGTGCAGAGTGCAGAGTGAGTGCAGAGTGAGTGCAGAGTGAGTGCAGAGTGAGTGCAGAGTGCAGAGTGAGTGCAGAGTGAGTGCAGAGTGAGTGCAGAGTGAGTGCAGAGTGAGTGCAGAGTGAGTGCGGAGTGAGAGTGAGTGCAGAGTGAGTGCAGAGTGAGTGCAGAGTGAGTGCAGAGTGAGTGCAGAGTGAGTGCAGAGTGAGTGCAGAGTGAGTGCAGAGTGAGTGCAGAGTGAGTGCAGAGTGAGTGCAGAGAGAGTGAGTGAGTGAGTGCAGAGTGAGTGCAGAGTGAGAGTGAGTGAGTGCAGAGTGAGTGCAGAGTGAGTGCAGAGTGAGAGTGAGTGAGTGCAGAGTGAGAGTGAGTGAGTGCAGAGTGAGAGTGAGTGAGTGCAGAGTGAGTGCAGAGTGAGAGTGAGTGAGTGCAGAGTGAGAGTGAGTGAGTGCAGAGTGAGAGTGAGTGAGTGCAGAGTGAGTGCAGAGTGAGAGTGAGAGTGAGTGCAGAGTGAGAGTGAGTGAGTGCAGAGTGAGTGCAGAGTGAGTGAGAGTGCAGAGTGAGTGCAGAGAGAGTGCAGAGAGAGTGCAGAGAGAGTGCAGAGAGAGTGCAGAGAGAGTGCAGAGTGAGTGCAGAGTACAGAGTGAGTGCAGAGTGAGAGTGAGAGTGAGAGTGAGTGCAGAGTGAGAGTGAGAGTGAGTGCAGAGTGAGAGTGAGAGTGAGTGCAGAGTGAGTGCAGAGTGAGTGCAGAGTGAGTGCAGAGTGAGTGCAGAGTGAGTGCAGAGTGAGTGCAGAGTGAGTGCAGAGTGAGTGCAGAGTGAGTGCAGAGTGAGTGCAGAGTGAGAGCAGAGTGAGAGCAGAGTGAGAGCAGAGTGAGTGCAGAGTGCAGAGTGAGTGCAGAGTGAGTGAGAGTGAGTGCAGAGTGAGTGCAGAGTGAGTGCAGAGTGAGAGTGAGTGAGTGCAGAGTGAGTGCAGAGTGAGAGTGAGTGAGTGCAGAGTGAGTGCAGAGTGAGAGTGAGTGCAGAGTGAGTGCAGAGTGAGTGAGTGAGTGCAGAGTGAGTGCAGAGTGAGTGCAGAGTGAGTGCAGAGTGAGTGCAGAGTGAGTGCAGAGTGAGTGCAGAGTGAGTGCAGAGTGAGTGCAGAGTGAGTGCAGAGTGCAGAGTGAGTGCAGAGTGCAGAGTGAGAGTGAGTGCAGAGTGAGTGCAGAGTGAGTGCAGAGTGAGTGCAGAGTGAGTGCAGAGTGAGTGCAGAGTGAGTGCAGAGTGAGTGCAGAGTGAGTGCAGAGTGAGAGTGAGTGCAGAGTGAGTGCAGAGTGAGTGCAGAGTGAGTGCAGAGTGAGAGTGAGTGCAGAGTGAGAGTGAGTGCAGAGTGAGAGTGAGTGCAGAGTGAGTGCAGAGTGAGTGCAGAGTGAGTGCAGAGTGAGTGCAGAGTGAGTGCAGAGTGAGTGCAGAGTGAGTGCAGAGAGAGTGAGAGTGAGTGAGTGCAGAGAGAGAGTGAGAGTGAGTGAGTGCAGAGTGAGTGCAGAGTGAGTGCAGAGTGAGAGTGAGTGAGTGCAGAGTGAGTGCAGAGTGAGAGTGAGTGCAGAGTGAGAGTGAGTGCAGAGTGAGAGTGAGTGCAGAGTGAGTGCAGAGTGAGTGCAGAGTGAGTGCAGAGTGAGTGCAGAGAGAGTGAGTGCAGAGTGAGTGCAGAGTGAGTGCAGAGTGAGTGCAGAGTGAGAGTGAGTGCAGAGAGAGAGTGAGAGTGAGTGAGTGCAGAGTGAGAGTGAGAGTGAGTGCAGAGTGAGTGCAGAGTGAGTGCAGAGTGAGAGTGAGTGAGTGCAGAGTGAGTGCAGAGTGAGAGTGAGTGCAGAGTGAGAGTGAGTGCAGAGTGAGTGCAGAGTGAGTGCAGAGTGAGTGCAGAGTGAGTGCAGAGTGAGTGCAGAGTGAGTGCAGAGTGAGTGCAGAGTGAGTGCAGAGTGAGTGCAGAGAGAGAGAGTGCAGAGAGAGTGCAGAGTGAGTGCAGAGTGAGAGAGAGTGCAGAGTGAGTGCAGAGTGAGTGCAGAGTGCAGAGTGAGTGCAGAGTGAGTGCAGAGTGAGAGTGAGAGTGAGTGAGTGCAGAGTGAGAGTGAGAGTGAGTGCAGAGTGAGTGCAGAGTGAGTGCAGAGTGAGTGCAGAGTGAGTGCAGAGTGAGAGTTAGAGTGAGAGTAGAGTGAGTGCAGAGTGAGAGAGAGTGCAGAGAGAGTGCAGAGAGAGTGCAGAGAGAGTGCAGAGAGAGTGCAGAGAGAGTGCAGAGAGAGTGCAGAGAGAGTGCAGAGAGAGTGCAGAGAGAGTGCAGAGAGAGTGCAGAGTGAGTGCAGAGTGAGTGCAGAGTGAGTGCAGAGTGAGAGAGAGTGCAGAGTGAGTGCAGAGTGAGAGTGAGTGAGTGCAGAGTGAGAGTGAGAGTGAGTGCAGAGTGAGTGCAGAGTGAGAGTGAGTGCAGAGGGAGAGTGAGTGCAGAGTGAGAGTGAGTGCAGAGTGAGAGTGAGTGCAGAGTGAGAGTGAGTGCAGAGTGAGTGCAGAGTGAGTGCAGAGTGAGTGCAGAGTGAGTGCAGAGTGAGTGCAGAGTGAGTGCAGAGTGAGTGTGAGTGAGTGCAGAGTGAGTGAGTGCAGAGTGAGTGAGTGCAGAGTGAGTGAGTGCAGAGTGAGTGCAGAGTGAGTGCAGAGTGAGTGCAGAGTGAGTGCAGAGTGAGTGCAGAGTGAGTGCAGAGTGAGTGCAGAGTGAGTGCAGAGAGAGTGCAGAGTGAGAGTGAGAGTGAGTGAGTGCAGAGTGAGAGTGAGTGCAGAGTGCAGAGTGAGTGCAGAGTGAGAGTGAGTGCAGAGTGAGAGTGAGTGCAGAGTGAGAGTGAGTGCAGAGAGTGAGTGCAGAGTGAGAGTGAGTGCAGAGTGAGTGCAGAGTGAGAGTGAGTGAGTGCAGAGTGAGTGCAGAGTGAGAGTGAGAGTGCAGAGTGAGTGCAGAGTGAGAGTGAGAGTGCAGAGTGAGTGAGAGTGAGTGCAGAGTGAGAGTGAGTGCAGAGTGAGTGCAGAGTGAGAGTGAGTGCAGAGTGAGTGCAGAGTGAGAGTGAGTGAGTGCAGAGTGAGTGCAGAGTGAGTGAGAGTGCAGAGTGAGTGCAGAGTGAGTGCAGAGTGAGTGCAGAGTGAGTGAGTGCAGAGTGAGAGTGAGTGCAGAGTGAGTGCAGAGTGAGTGCAGAGTGAGTGCAGAGTGAGTGCAGAGTGAGTGCAGAGTGAGTGAGTGCAGAGTGAGTGCAGAGTGAGAGTGAGTGCAGAGTGAGAGTGAGTGCAGAGTGAGTGAGTGCAGAGTGAGTGCAGAGTGAGTGCAGAGTGAGTGCAGAGTGAGTGCAGAGTGCAGAGAGAGTGCAGAGAGAGTGCAGAGAGAGTGCAGAGAGAGTGCAGAGAGAGTGCAGAGAGAGTGCAGAGAGAGTGCAGAGTGAGTGCAGAGTGAGTGCAGAGTGAGAGTGAGTGCAGAGTGAGTGCAGAGTGAGTGCAGAGTGAGAGTGAGTGAGTGCAGAGTGAGTGCAGAGTGAGAGTGAGTGCAGAGTGAGAGTGAGTGCAGAGTGAGTGCAGAGTGAGTGCAGAGAGAGTGCAGAGAGAGTGCAGAGAGAGTGCAGAGAGAGTGCAGAGAGAGTGCAGAGAGAGTGCAGAGAGAGTGCAGAGAGAGTGCAGAGAGAGTGCAGAGAGAGTGCAGAGAGAGTGCAGAGAGAGAGTGAGTGCAGAGTGAGTGCAGAGAGAGTGCAGAGAGAGTGCAGAGAGAGTGCAGAGTGCAGAGAGAGTGCAGAGAGAGTGCAGAGAGAGTGCAGAGTGCAGAGAGAGTGCGTGCAGAGTGAGTGCAGAGTGAGAGTGAGTGAGTGAGTGCAGAGTGAGTGCAGAGTGAGTGCAGAGTGAGTGTGAGTGCAGAGTGAGTGCAGAGTGAGAGTGAGTGAGTGCAGAGTGAGAGTGAGTGAGTGAGTGCAGAGTGAGAGAGAGTGAGTGCAGAGTGAGAGAGTGAGTGCAGAGTGAGAGAGAGTGAGTGCAGAGTGAGAGAGAGTGAGTGCAGAGTGAGAGAGAGTGAGTGCAGAGTGAGAGAGAGTGAGTGCAGAGTGAGAGAGAGTGAGTGCAGAGTGAGAGAGAGTGAGTGCAGAGTGAGAGAGAGTGAGAGAGAGTGAGAGAGAGTGAGAGAGTGAGAGAGAGTGAGAGAGAGTGAGTGCAGAGTGAGAGAGAGTGAGAGAGAGTGAGTGCAGAGTGAGAGCAGAGTGAGAGCAGAGTGAGAGCAGAGTGAGTGCAGAGTGAGTGCAGAGTGAGTGCAGAGTGAGTGCAGAGTGAGAGTGAGTGAGTGCAGAGTGAGTGCAGAGTGAGCGCAGAGTGCGAGTGAGCGCAGAGTGCGAGTGAGCGCAGAGTGCGAGTGAGCGCAGAGTGAGAGTGAGCGCAGAGTGAGAGTGAGTGCAGAGTGAGTGTGTGCGCGTGAGTAAATGTAAATGTACCGGTATTTATAGAGCGCACAGCTACTTCCCTGAGGTAGTGTCCTGGCGCTGTCCGTATAGCGCTTAGGAACCCTTCCTGGTTTTCCCTGTGAGTGTCCACTCCTGGGCACCCCCCAGGGTGAAACCAGGCATCCCAGCGCTTTTGGGGCCGTTGTGAGTGTGTGCGCGTGAGTGTATGCGCGTGAGAGTGTGCGCGTGAGTGCAGAGTGCGAGTGAGTGCAGAGTGCGAGTGAGTGCAGAGTGCGAGTATGCAGGGTGAATGCAGGGTAATCAGTATGTGAGTATGCAGGGTGAATGCAGGGTAATCAGTGTGTGAGTATGCAGGGTGAATGCAGGGTAATCAGTATGTGAGCATGCAGGGTGAATGCAGGGTAATCAGTATGTGAGTATGCAGGGTAATCAGCTTTTCACCAAGCTCACACACACCACCAGCCGTCACTGCATGCTTTCACCAGGCACACACACACCACCAACAATCAGTGCACGCTTTCACCAGGCACACACACACCACCAACAATCAGTGCACGCTTTCACCAGACACACACACACCACCAGCCGTCAGTGCACGCTTTTACCAGGCACACACCACCACCCGTCAGTGCACACCAACAGCCATCACTACACACATCAATTGTTAACGAATCCACAATTAACTATTGTAGCAAAAGCAGTATTGCAAACTTTACTTTTAAATGTTAATTATCTAAAGGTAACCATGCTACTATTGCTACAATTCCAAACCAACCCAGCAAAATTCCATTACACACTACATACTTACACTCCATACCAGTAGTGGGTCTTAGCGCTGGCTTCCATTCCTCCTCCTTTGACCCTCCTCCACCTGAATACCTCCACCTGAATAACCCTGTCCAGCAACTAAAAACATCCATAATGTGTGTGTGTGTGTGTGTGTGTGTGTGTGTGTGGACCTTGCTTAGCATGCACACAACCTAAATCAGGGCGATCCCATCATGGTGTTCTTTGCTAGCTTGTTATCTTGGTATGTGTGGTAAAGGATTAGCTGGTATCGGAGTATTTGCAACAAAGTTTTACTTGCTGATGCACAAGCATCGCAGATCCTTTGTCAGTAGCTGTCCTTTGGAAGGTTGTTAGTGTATCCATAGTCCAACCTCCGATGGAAGGTGAGTGGTCCTGTGCTTTATTTGGGTAGTGACTGGTGGAAATTTCACCTAGGGAGGGGTGGAGGGTGAATATACTAGGGACACATCGGACTTCCGTGTGAGGGTGGCTCTGTGTGGGTGGCTTTGTGTGTGTGGCTCTGTGTGGGTGTACATGCAATAGGTCATGCATTTGCGAGCGATTAGGCTATTGGCATTGTAAATGACAATGCCATTTATTTAACGATTAAGCTATTGGCAATGTAAATGACTGCCATTTATTTATGATTAAAAAAAAAGAAAATGTCATGAGCAATGCCAATAGCTCTACCTTTAATAATGCCGAGACCATTGCATTGTAAATGCTTGTTTTCCCCATGTTTTCCACGGACAGCACCCCAGTCCCACCAAAAGCGAAACGTTGCTATTTGGAAATGCGTCATACTGCTCCTCCCATGATCACTCTCAAATGTGTCAGAGTTGTAACAATGAACTTCCCAGGGTTAGGAACTTTGTCCAGTGTTCAAGGCAAAAACGACTCTTCAGAAAATATGAGTTCTGTGCTCATAGTGACAATCAATTAGTTATTTGGGGCAACTGGAGTTGTGTGATTATGTGGATGTGGCGTTTTCCGCATAATCATGGATTTTCTGCTCTAGCCGCATAATTCACATTTTTCTGCATAATTTGCAGACCTTAACAAATAAAAGTTTATAGCACAAATGGATCAAAAGATACCAAATACGCTGCCACTTGTGTTGCTGCTCAGCAGCAAGCCCTTTGCCGTGCTTTGGTTGGCCATCTTTCAGGATTTCTGTATATGAGGTATTAAACTGATACTAATGTCAGAATAGTGAACCAATTATTATTTCGCCGCATAATTTGCTTTATTTGCCTTAAAATGTGGTCAACTTCCCATATAATTTGGTCCTCCTCTGCTGCATAATTCCTGTGACCCTGCCTGTAGTAGGTAAACGACATATACATAAAGCAAACCTATGAATTGACTTTATCCTCTTCGGCGCTTATGACGAGCTCAGCTAAAATATAGTCCTGAAATATAGTCCAGGGCCGATCTCTGCTTTCATCTCATATTTTTTTTAAACCTGTTGATCTGAAAGATTATATTTTGACAAACATATGTACACTACCTTTAGATGGCACCTTTTTACTTTTTATTTCATTCACACACTAAATGTCTATTGCATGCATAAACAAAAACATAGCAGGCTTGCCAACGCCAGACATATTGACGTTGAGTGTGCTAGTTTATTGAGATACTGGAAAATGTAGGAGAAGTAATTACTTGTTAATACTATAGATAGTGTGTTGGGAAAAATATTTAAACATTACAATTCACTTATCCTATGATTGTTTAGTTGAGGATGTTTGGTTTGCCTTGGCTGCATGTGATTGCAGGAGCTAAGGGACATGTTTGCTACACAAATTTGAATTCTTTATATTTTGTGAAGTTTACGATTTCTATAATGTTGTAATTGTAAAACAGCAGTCAGAAGTGAGGTCTTCTGAAGCATTTCTTTACGATGTATGTTAATATTTACTTCCTTTGAATTTCACTTATGCTGTATCTATGAAAAACTAACCAGAATGAATACAATTCTAAGCATTTACTCTGAGGTGTTGGTGGTTAACTTTGGACAAAAGAATCCTTTCAATTTGTTGCAAATTATTTGCATTCGTATTACAATCTTATTTTCGTCCGCTCTGGTTCATCACCTTTTTTATAGAAAAATTAAAGCTTTTCTTCAGGATCATTGTTCCCATAGTTTTCAACTTCCTGTATGTTTTGCAGAAGATTTTCTTGGCAGTCTTGCGGTCAAGGAGGCAAGCAATATACATTACTCTTGAATTGCTTTTATGACGGCAGGCACAAAACTAACCAATGCCACTTAAACTGGTTAAACTAAGTTACATGAAAACCTACGGGAAACGGTTGACTATTTTCAAAGCCTGTTAGATCATCTATGGCAACATGACTATCAGTATTTCAATCACTATCTCATGCAATAAATACTCTTCTAGAACATATAGAAATTTCTCAACATATCCGTGGTCCTGTCTCATTGACCTTAGCCCTTGGCTAGGTACTTATCTGTGAATACATTCTGTTTGCTATCTGTACTAAAGTCAGTGGAAAGCAAGATATTCAATATGATTTGTGTTTTTAAAAAAAAAATCTTTTTATTAACAAAAGCAAAAAGAAAAGGCATCAGGTGACATTTACCGCTGCCACAGTTTTCAAACATCCATTTTCCAAACCACAAAATAATACACACAAGATAGCATTTCAGGGATCACAGGGACTCGTGCGCTGCCGCCTCGTCCCGACAATTGGAGGAACACATATATCCCCACGGTAACTGTTCCCGGTTCCCCAAACCTTCCCCCCCACTTCGCAGGACAGCCCCTAGCGATGTAGACCATTCTCTCCCTGTACATGCACCAGTCCAGGTCTTCTATCCATTTCTTAACCCTGGGCAGTTGGCTAGCGTCCCACAACTGAGCAATGTTACGCTTTGCAATCATATAACCAAGGGTCGCCACTGCCTCCCGTACGCACTCAGGTCTGTCGGCTCCCAGACATTTAAGACACATCTACGAGCCTCCATTGGTAACTCCACCCTCAACACCTCCCGCATCTTGTCGTGAATTTTGACCCAGTAGTTCTGTATTTCTGCACAATGCCACAAGATATGCATGAAGGTTCCAATCTCCTCACATCCCCTCCGACACTCCCCGCTCTCCGCCCGGCCCATATGCACAAGTTGGGGCCCCGTGATATACGACCTGTGAAGAATCTTTAACTGCACTAGCCTGAGTCTCATTTGAATTGCCACTACCTTTGGCGAGGAGGCTGCCTCCCGCCAGTCCTCATCAAACAGTTCCAAGCCAGGAGGCTGCCTCCCGCCAGTCCTCATCAAACAGTTCCAAGCCGTCTGCGACCCATTGAGCCCTAGTGGTAGCCAGTGGGTCTCCCATATTATTGATGAGTTTTTTATATATCAACGATTTAGTCTTTTCCGTGAGGTAACCATCTATCACTCGATCTTCCAAGGGGGGGGCGTCCGGGATCGCCGTGCCCCTGGGAACATGTGTGAGTAGGGCATGCCTAACCTGGAGATACCGATAACGTTCACTCTCTTGTGGTTGGTACTTCTCCTGGATAGCACTGAATGCGAGCACAGTGTCTTTCCCCCAAAAGTCCCTGATCTGCGAGATCCCGATAAGATACCATTTGTCAAAACCCTTTGTTTTCCACAAGCTGTCTAATCTCTCAGAGTTCCATAATGGGGTCGCAAGGGTGAGCTTACCGTCCCACTTAAGGTGCCGAGTGGCCGCGTGCCATACCTGTTCTACATGGGCCGTTGGTCCAGCGAGGGGAAACCGTCCCGCCCTGGAATACAGCGCCCTCGTAAAGTCACCCCCTGGCACTTGCCCGCAGTCCATCGCCTACCTGGGGTCTCCGGGAGACGCGTAGATAGCGTGGTTAACCGCTGCCAGCTGGGAGGCCCAATAATACTTCCGCAAATCCGGCAAACCGATTCCCCCCATCATACCAGGGGAGAGCAAGTTTAGAGAAGGCGATACCAGGCTTGCCCTCCCAAATAAGCTGCAGTTGAAGGGCCTCAATTTCCTTAAAGTAGGACGACGGCACAGGGTCCATTGCGCTTTGAAGTGCATACTGGAAACTAGGAAGAGCCATCATCTTGAAGAGCACCACCCTACCCAAAAGGGAGAGTGACAGTGCCTTCCATCTCCACATCATTTCTCAGCGGAGGGCCCAAGTTATTCGCATATCTCAGCTTATGGTCTAACGTCACATAACCACTGAGGTAACGGAATCCTACCGGTTCAATTCGTAATGGACAGGAACTAGGAACCACTGGAGGATCTCCGCTAAGAACAAAAAGTACTGATTTCGACCAATTAATTGCGAAACCAGAGTACCTCCCAAATATTGCAAGTATATCGAGAAAACAAATCCGGGATTCTCTGGGAGAGGCGAGGTAAAGCAGGATATCGTCTGCGTAAAGCGAAATTTTGTCCTCCCACTCCGGCGTACAACGCAGCCATCTGATTGAACGGTCCCACTGGACCCACGCCGTCAGCAAAGGGAAGTGGGGACAAGGGGCACCCCTGTCTAGTGCCTCTACCCAAACGGAAGTCAGCCGATCTATGGTGGTTCACCACCATCCTGGCCAAGGTATCCGCATACAAGAGACGGACCCAATTAATAAACTCTGGGCCGATGCCCATCTTTCCCAAAACTGCGAACAGAAAGGGCCATTCAATCCTGTCAAAGGCCATGGTGGCGTCCAATGACACCAGGACCCCCGGCTCGTGTATCTTCGGGACACTGCCCAGTATACCATGTAGCCTTCGCAGGTTAAGGGCCGTATTTCAACGCGGCATAAAGCCCGACTGGTCCGGGTGAAGCAGGGTGGTAATAACCTTAACCAGGTTGCCAGGAGCTTCGCCAGCACCTTGGGCTCAGCATTCAATAGCGAAATGGGCCTGTAGGAGGAGCAGAGCGTCCTGGGCTTTCCCACTTTGTGGATAACAACAATATTGGCTACTCGCTGATCATAGGGGAGCTGACCCCTCTCTCTACTCTCTACAAGCATAACACGAAGGAACGGAGAAAGCCTATTCGCACTCAGTTTATACAACTCTATAGGGATTCCGTTCGGGCCCGAGGCCTTACCGGAGTGCACACCTCTGCTGGCCTGTGCCACTTCATCGTTTGTAAGAGGGGAGTCTAAATAATTACGATTATCCTCAGACAGCGTGGGCATAGGAATGTCCTGTATCATATCCGCACTATCGGCCTCCGAGTAGACCCCCGCAGACGCATACACTGAACAATAGTATTTAGAGAATTCATTCGCTATAATTTGCGGGTCAGTAATACTATCCGAGTCACTGTTCTGCAACTCTGGCACCAACCTCAAAGCCCACTCTTTCCTCTCCAGCCACGCTATCAGTTTACCTGCTTTATCCCCATGTTCATATATCCTACTCTGAGTATCCGCATGTTGTGCCTTGGCCCTATCCAGGTCCCTGTATTCATCCTGAAGGAGCTTCAACCGGTGTATGCCTTCAGGTGTCGCATCCCTGGAAGCCTCAATCTCCATCCTGGTTACTTCTGCCTCTACTCAGTCCACTTCGGCCCGACTTTTCCTCTTGTTCCGGTTACTAATGACAAGACCTCCCCTTGAATAACCGTCTTGTACGCCTCCCACAGGGACTGTGCAGAGTCGACAGATCCCGTATTCTCATGAAAGTACCTTTCCGGACACATGACTGTTTCCTTCTTGGTGGCAGTGTCCCTTAGATGCCACGCATTAATGGGGGCTATTCTACCCACATCCACGTGGCGGACCTCCACCCGGAGCCAAATTGGAGAATGGTCCGAGATTCCACGTCCCAGGTGTCGCACCTCCTGGACCGTCGACCGCCTGAGCCGCCGGTATCAGTACATAATCTATTCTAGAGAGGGTGTGGTGAGCAGCCGATGCATGCGTGTGGTGTATGCCGTTAGGGTTTTTCAACCTCCATCCATCCATCAATAAGTCCTGTTGTTTCTAGGAAGTTTGAGAGCCACTTCTGGGAAGGCCTCAGGGTTCGAACAGGGTGTCTATCTCTCTCCCCATCTATCACCGTATTGAAGTCACCACCCATCACCAATAGGCCCAAGGGCAGTGTCAGGAAGATCGCACCTAGGTCCCGGAAAGTGTCAGACTGCAGACCCGGGGGAACATATATAGACATAAAAGTAACAGTTCTCCCCTCCCACAGCCCCGATAGGCCAATGTATCTGCCTCGATGATCAGCCCATGTGGCCTGGATTATCAGGGGAAAGGAGTTTTTAACAAAGATGCCCGTCCCTCTAGATCCTGTAGTGAAGCCGGCATGAGCCCTAATTTGTAACCCCCCCTGTGTAGTGCCATGCAACGATTACCAACCAAGTGCGTCTCCTGCAGTAGCAGCACATCTGGGGTGTGCCTCCTAACCAACTGGTTCACCATTCTCCTCTTAATTTTATCCCCTAGACCATTAACATTCCAACTGAGCACAGTTATCCCCGATCCCCGTTTAACAGCAGACATTATCGTGGTGCGGAATCAGATCAATCATAGCTATGCCACCGGATGCGAAAAAAAAATGAAAAAGAATTGCAACTATAACGGCACACAATGCAATCACAATATCAAAAAATCCCCTCACTCTCGACCCCCCCCCTCCCTGCACCCCTGCATATGGCTAACGCCCATCCCCAACTAGCAGTGTGCCCGTCGCCCCAAACTAAGCTATAGGTAACTAAAGGTAGAAAATGGAAGGAGGGCCAAAGAACCCCTGCCGCCCCCCAAGCGCTAATTGAATCTGAGTCATTTCAAAATAAGTCCAAATAAGTAGAACCCTCCGCCTTGTCTATTCTCGTCTCTGTTGGTCGTCTTCTCCACCACGATCTCGATCCTCCGGTTCACTCTGGAGCTTACTGTTCAACCAGTCTGACGCCACCTCAGGGTTATCAAAAAACCAAGCCTTCCCGTTGAGTTCCACCCGCAGGCGGGCCGGGAACATCATAGCGTATTTCAGTCCCTTGTCCCTGAGTTTCTTCTTTACCGGCAGGAAGCTCTGACGTTGTTTCTGCACCATCTGAGTAAAGTCCGGTAAAAAGGAGAGCGTTGCATTTTCATAACGCAATGGGGATCCCGCTCGTGCTGCCTGGAGGATCACATCTCTGTCTCGGAAATTCAGGACCCTCGCGATCATCGGGCGAGGGGGGGCCCCGGGCCTGGGTCGTCCCCCCCGGCACTCTATGTGCGCATTCGGCCGTGAAGAGGTTACTCAGTCCCTTGGGCTTAAGGTGATTAAGGACAATAATCTCGACAAACAGGTCCGGTGTTGGGCCTTCTGATTTTTTGGGCACCCCAAGAATGCGAATGTTGTTGTGTCTGGCCCTCCCCTCATATTCGTCAAGCTTGCGCTCCCACAGGGTTCTCGAAGTCTTCAGGTCTCTCACCTCCTGCTGCAACAATGCCACGTCATCAATCAGACTAGTAGTCTTAATTTCAAGTGATTTGACCTTCTCACTTGCCTTTGAGAGATCCGCCCGTATCAAGTTCACCTCAATTGTGACCGAGTCCAATTTGTCGTCTAAAGCTTCAATTTTTTGGCCCAGGGACGCCTGGACCCCATTTATGGCAGCCATGAGATCTGTCAGGGTTGGTTCAGTGGAGGGGCCTGAAGCGTTTCCTCCCACCTATTGGGCCCTCCCCGTGTCCGTCGGGGACCCCTTAGGCATAGTATACCGGTCCAACTTATTAGTTTGAACATTCCTGGACCCCTTGGAGGACCTAGAGAAGGCTTTTTCAGTGTCTGGCTTTGTTGCATCGTAACGCCGTTGCTGAGTCACTGGCCGTCAATGGCAAAAGGAAACCTCCAAAAGCTAGGGTCCTGGGCATCTCTGCGAGCCGTCTGGTCACTTCAGGTCTAACCGCCCATTCGCAGTGCCCCAGGAAATGCAACAGACCGATATCCAGCCTCGTCGGTCAACGAGCAAGTGGGCCAGTGTGCGCCACTTCTGTAGCTCCGATACACCAAGGACCAAGCACCAACCTGCAGGTCCCACACCTCCGCCCACAGGGCCGCTTGAGTCACTCGACCAGATGTTTGGCGTAGACACTATCAGTGTAACAGGACCGTTCTGCTTCAGACTGTCACCGCCCCGCAGCAGTATGTAATCACACTTGACAGTGCGTTTGAAAACACATTGTTTGAATTAAGGCATACAGTTAGCAAGGACATTAAGGTTGGTTTTGTTGTTGTGATAGAAGACTTCCACCATACTTTTAATTACAATACTATAGTCTGTACTCCTGTAACGTAGGTGGGCTTGCCCCAGTCTTTGTGTAAAAACAGCCAGAAAAATAACTTCCTTTGTCCTGACTGGAGGCGAGCGTTTATACTTGTTCAGTGTTTACTTGCTATCAACAAAGGTGCATCCCAAATTGCTTGAAAGTAATGCATCCAAACAATAACCTTGTCCACGCATTCTGATGCTTTGGTCATGTCCTCACCTTTGCTGCCACTGGGAAGACTTTCAAGCTAATGCTCTTCAAGCAAAAACCTACCATGAATGTGGGATGTCGAATGTGCAAAGGGTCATCGTAGAAAGCTCAAAAACGGAATCCTCAAGAGTTGTCGAAGATCTTTAGTTACTTTCAAGCTCCTAAGAATGCGTTACTAGGCTATTTGGTAAATGGAGATAAACACAACCATGTTATTAGGCTCCATCTTTCTGAAAATGGTTCAGCCAGCATCCTTTTGGGAAAAGGAACACCTGTTCATTTAAATCCCTAAGTCCAACACACTCTTGCTCAAGATAAGAGAGAAGAGCTTGGCTAACTTACATGTCTGCTAAAAAGAGAACTCCCAATTAATTGTCCTGGCTTTAAATATTCACTATATTGTATGTGTTCCACACACTACATTGCTTAGACTTGCAGGACGTGCCAATCTAATGTTATTTAGTTGACACACACATGGCTACATGCCCACCAGAACTTCATTAATTGTGCCATGGCCTGATGAAATAGCCAATCTAATGAACTCCATTCACCTATACACCTGCCGTTGTGAAAGAACTTAAATGTACTATATCCTCTGCAGTGGGATACCCTCTTCCTACCATGCTCATATGGGTCTACAATTCTCTATGAAAATCACATTTTCTGATGATCCCTGGAAGTTCCAGTTAGCCCTGAAATTTGCGAAGCCAACAAATGCAGGCAACTGTCTGCAATTGCTGGGTCACCTGTCCTTGATAATCTCTCAGAAGAAAGAGATCCTATGGAAGAATTCCAGGAAAGGTTCAGCTGGACTGGGAGCTACACTTATTGCTATATTGAGGTGTTCTGCCTCCGGATAAGAGGTGAAGGAAAACAATATTATTTGAAAGGCTTCCCGGCGCTGACAGTGACAAGTGAGGACCTTTGAGGTCTAGCACTGCTTTAGATAAAGAGAGAGGTTTTCCACTGTTTCCTGAAACTAAATACATTTTTGTCTTATCTAAGTTGGATCGGCAGGGAGTTCCAAAGTATAGAGACCCAGTAAACGAATGAACGCCCCCACCTCTTGCCCTCCTGATTATCAGAGCAGCTAGAAAGGAGAGGTCGTTGGATCTCAGTTCTCTGGAAATGATAAGATGTTGAAGAGTATGTGGTCCAGGATACATAGTTCACCACCGAATCGATATCCTGATTATTGCATTTCTGACTTGGGCTGTTGTGTTTGCTTACCAGCTGAAAAACTGTGCGTCAAGAGTGTTATCAAACAGATCCCTACACAAGGGCCACAGCTCCTATTAGGTGATGAAGCCAACTTTGGTCAAAGACTAATCACTATTGTTTCCAAGATACGTAGAGTTCCAGCCCACTACCCTTGTTAAATCCTCGCAAATATATCACATGGTGTCAGATTGTGTGATTGAGGAGGTGGTGCAAGAAGTGTAGTACGTTGAAATTCAGTCCACCAGAGATTCTTTATGGCATCCAAGGACAAAGTAAACTGCTGTGCGTGCGAAAGCCCGTCCTTCCGGACGTGTATGATCTTCCTTCACTACAGTGCCTTGTGTACACCAAGGCCTGTAAAAAAACAGGCAAAATGATTGTCAGACCCTCTACCTTAAGGCATTCTTTCTCCTGCTGGTCCTCCAAATTTCTTTCAAAATATCTGAGTTACTTTGTAGGGATACCTGTCCCACGTTGTTGTCTTTGGGTTTTACTTTCTCTACATCTAGTGTGAATTTGAAGGAAGTTCATTCTGCTGTGCCCACAGATATCTGGGCTCCATTACATTGCTATTTACTAGGGGGTGATAATGCCACTGCAGACGGGACGGCCACATAGATACATGGTAGCGGCTCCCTCATGACATGCTAGAAAACATGTGGAAGTACTCACAACCTTCAAGCTACGGCTGTACAGACAATGCACATTAGCTGTTTTCTCCCCCTGTAGAGGCTCGGCTGCAGGACCATGGCAGTGTTACGTAACAATCAATAGATGGAGGGACCCCCTAGGTATAGACTGACTACTGACAGGTTATATAGGAGACTACATAAATGATACATGGTGATAATATGGTACATATAGTTGCAATACAATTGCCTGTCTCTCTACGCCCACTGTTTTCTGGATTGTGATATGATGAAAGTATTTGCACTGCGATTGCCTGCTTTTCTATATTAACTGACTTGATGATGATTGAAATGTGTACACGTTGCTGCACCTACGGTTTTCTTGATGTATGTATGCTTAAAATCTCAAAATAAAAGTTAAAAAAAAAAAAAAAAAAAAATGTCATTCTGCTGTGGCTGGTTATCTGACTTTCCTTCATTGTTCAGCAACTCAAGGTCACAGGAGAAATTTATCATGATAGTCAACTGTGTTGGTAAAATCGCTCTGTTCATATCATTGTAATAGAAGTTCATCTGAACCGGTTTTGCCTGGATCACTGTCATCACTGGCTTTATGAGATTAGTGAAGCACCAGGGTGCTGATGTCAGAGCAGATGAGGCATTCAAACTTTCAAACCTGACCCTCCTCTCAGAAAACCTCTAAGAATTTCCTGCCTGGAGTAAATAATACAGACCTTCCTGTAAATGTTTTCCATAGACGTACTGCCTAACTTGTCACATTCAAAAAGATGTTCCCCATCAGAGGGATGCCTATAATAGTGAAATGTAAAAAGAACACAAGCCAAATGTTAAATTCTGCAATGTTTGCACCTGGTCGCAGTCCTAAGTCCTATTTTGGACCAGAAAAAGAATGCATTTAAGCTCCATAAAATGGAGGGTTGATCCCTGTATTGGCCCTTTTTCTACTGTCTTCCTGTGTAAGAATATTATGAAGGGGAAATTCCGGTTGCATGTTGGCTTCCATATTACCCAATCTTGACCCTCTGCAAAGCCAATGCATCCAAAGATCTCTTTTTTCTCACTTTGTGGATCGAGTGCACAATTGTCCTTCCTACTTTTAGATAGGAAGAAAGTGAGTTAAATATTTCAGTAAAGAATTTGTTCCTGAATCTAGTTCTGCATACTGTTGTCCATCTTTATCTGCCTCTTGTCTTGAATAAGTGTTAATTCTTTTGTTGTTTAATGGTCCAATGCCATCTCTACCTACACCTTAGCATAAAGACCATCAAGAATGCCTTTCCAAAATCTGTTGGAGCAAACACTTTTTTGATGGTAGCCTGGCCCTATCAGAAGCCACTAATGTGCTGACATGTTTGTATAATATTTTCACAAAAGGTTTTGTCAGTCGTCCAGTAGTAACCCTTACTTGAAGGTCCCATCTTAGTAGCTGTAAGTTGCTCAGTTTTTAGGATTGTTTTAGTCAGGAAATTATGCACCACTCAAAAACAAAGAGCTCAATTTTCATACCCAGGAGACATATGATCCTTTGTCCCTATCATTTTTGTGTCCCCAAAGTTTCTTGTGCATCTTGCTTTTGGTTTCTGGTTGATTTTTAGGTTTTGCCTACGCAATGCGTACGAAGTACGCATGCGCTAGCAAAATCTAATGATATCTCGATATCTCTATGTGGGGTCGGGTATCCGCCCCCTCCTCCCATTGGCTAGCTCCATAAATGGAGGCTAGCCATTGGGAGAGGGCTCTGTCCGTCAATGCCGGACCAGATTCGGGGGCGTTCCCGACATTTTTTCCATGGGCGTGGTTATCTTATGTCTGTCCGTCAATGCGGACCAGATTGGGAGGCGTTCCTGTGTTTTCTTCCGTGGGCGTGGCCACAGAAGAAGGATTGGCGTGGCCACAGAAGAAGTAAGCCGTGTGTTTGTTTTCGTCATTCCGTGACGACGAAGTCCAGGTTTGTTTGTTTACCCTCCGTGCTAGGTGAGGCTCCCTCCCGTGCTCCGTGTGTCCGTTCCCGCCCCCGCACCCCCCCTCCCGCTCTTGGTGTTAACCGGGGTCTTACAATACTCCTCCCGCCACAGAAGAAGGATTGGCGTGGCCACAAAAGAAGGAAGCCGTGCGTTTGTTTTCCTCATTCCGTGACGACGAAGTCCAGGTTTGTTTGTTTACCCTCCGTGCTAGGTGAGGCTCCCTTCCGCTACCCGTGTGTCCGTTCCCGCCCCCGCACCCCCCTCCCGCGCTCCGTGTGTCCGTTCCCGCCCCCCGCACCCCCCCTCCCGCTCTTGGTGTTAACCGGGGTCTTACAATACTCCTCCTGGCTCCCCACAGGAGGAGGCATGGCAATTAATGGACCTTGTGCTCCTAAAGAGGAGAGCCTGTGTTAATTAACTGTGGTGGTTAAAGGGCTTACGTCACGAGTGTTGAACAACAAGGGCAAAGGGAGGGGAAACAACTAAAGAATACCCAGCCCCATTTCTTTTGCACATGGCTTTTTCACAGAAAATGATAAAAAAAGACCCTATAACCTTAGTAAAAAAAACTGCTAGAAAAGGCCAAGGCCTTACGTCCAACAACGTAATGGCTTGCTGGTTAAATTACGACAGAAAGAACTTTCCAGGCATTCCCACAGTGCAACTCATCTAGCAATACAGTCTTGTCAAACGTGCATACTGGCCAAACCGGAAACACCAAATGATTGGGTACCGGATATTAAAATATGGATTTTAACGGACGTGCGCTCACCCCAGCTGGAGTTTACTTATTAGGGTGTTAGCTCCGCTATATCCAGCCGCGTCCCGCGCCGCGGGAAAACTGAAGGCGCCCTGTAGCGCTGCACGGTATCCTGGACCCGCCTCTGGGGACAGCTAAGGTGTCTGGGACCTGTAGTCCCCGCTGGCAAACAGCAGCCCAAAAACGGTGATATTGGAAAATAAAAATAGAGTAGGTTTTTCCCCCCAACAGCATATAGATTCAGTCCTTGCCTTTGCCTTGGATCCGGTGTGAAATGACATAAGGGTTACTGGAGGCTTTGCTGTGTGTAATTATATATATGTGAAATGTCTGATCTTTTCTACAGCATAATGCACCACCTCTTTCTTCGTTGCCTTATTTTGAGGATGTTTGATATCAGCCTTTAGTTAATTAATTAAAAAAATTGTGAAAGTCGTAACACTAATAAACTTCCGAAAGGGCAACATAGTCTGTGCTTATTGGGCATCTTTGAGAGAGGGAGCACGTGTCTTTTATAAAAGGCATCGTGGGGGCGTTGTGCAAGTGTGGATTATAATGGGAGATGAATCTTTCTTTGATACTTCTATGTAGTACCCCCTTAAAGTGATATTTAGTGGAGTTACTTTCCGTTCCCCCAAATTAATTCCATTAATCCATACAATACAATACTCGGGCTCCCAGAATGAGATGACTTTATTTCTCTGCATCATCTCCTCTGGTTTACCAATATATGGATTATTCGATGTTGAGATTCTGTTGGCCTGCGGTAAGAACTATATTCAGGGGGCAAAGAGATTTCACTCGTACCAAGGCACCTGCCGTGAACTCCAGCTGCCCAGAGGTTGACATCTTTCCAGTCCCCCTCACCCCCCACAAAAAAAGCTAATTACCGGATCCTTCAATTCTCCACGAACGTGTCCATCCCGTGTTTTTTACAGGGCAGGTCAGAACCATAGTGCCGCCTGCCCGACAAGGCTCTGTTCACATAACCCTCTAGTCGCTTAAGAGAGCAGCTCAGCCCACCCAATGACCCAAATCTCTGTAACTACATACAGAGCCCATGTACTCTCTCATAATTATTTACTTAATAACAGTCTTTGCCTTCCAATGCCCGTCCTCTCCCCATACTCTCTGTGGCTCTATAGTCTGACCCCATCCTCAGTGTGTGTGCAGTCTCAGCCCAACTCCGGGAAGCTCCGATGCGCACACTGCTGAGTAACAATCTATGTTCTTGAGTTTATATGTACCCCCCTCCCCCCACATTTTTGTAATTACTGCAGATTTTATGCACGCTCAAAGTGGATGTTCTGTGAAAGATGAGTGCATAACCCAGTCTGTGCCTCCCCAGCCTACGTGTGCACATACACCCACATGTAAGTGCCATCTGCGGGCTCAGTGAGAACATCTGCAGTTCATGTCCTCTGACAGGTTTGTGTTCACAACCACAGTCTCTGCATCTGCAGACTCTGTGTGCACACACACAGCGCACAATCTCCTATTGCTGCGTGCATATGCACAGTCCCTGTTCTTTATGCCCTACCCTGTTCTCTATGCCCTACCCTGTTTATGCTGGCTCAGCAAATAACTCTACAGTCTCAGGGAGAATTGGACACACGTGCACAGCCACCCCCCTTCCTGGTCTAGTGTACACATCCACAGTTGTGCTCCCCCAAGCACAATTGACTTGCTCTACCCGTACTGCCACAGCTAATATTCTTCCCAGGCTGTATCCGCAGATCATGCCCTCCCCCTGCTAGATACACAAACCATGTGCCCATGCACACACACAGACTCACTTTTTGTGTGTGCAGATCCAGAGTCGATGCTATTTTCCCTGTTTCAGCTGTTGCCATCCAACAAACATCATGGGGCAGGGAAGAAGAGCATTGATCATGTACCGGTGGCCATTCACTTAATACGCAGAGATTGGCAGAATTTACAGCTGGTAAAACATGCAGTGTGGGGCTCGCAGTGTGTGTGTGGGGCTCGCAGTGTGTGTGGGGGGCTCGCAGTGTGTGGGGCTCGCAGTGTGTGGGGGGGCTCTGTGTGGGGGGCTCTGTGTGGGTGTGGGTAGGGGGGCTCTGTGTGGCTGTGTGTGTGGGGGGCTCTGTGTGGGTGTGTGGGGAGGGGCTCTGTGTGTGTGTGTGGGGGGCTCTCTGTGAGTGTTTGTGTGTGGCATTTGCGAGAGATTAAGCTATTGGCATTGTAAATAACAATGCCATCTATTTATGTTAAAAAAAACATAAATAAAAATAATGTCAAGAGCAATGCCAATAGCTCTAACTTTAACAAAGGCAAAACCATTGCATTGTAAATGCTTGTTCTCAGTTTCCCTGTCATAACAATCTGTTTTTCCTGACAGACATTCCATGATTTAACCAATCTACCCCCAGGTCCACCTTAGGTGTTGCCATCCATTTCCCTTAAGTTACTCTCCTTCAGCACATGGCTTTCAGATGATTGCACACTTCAAAGCTCTGAGACGTTTTGTGAGCTTTTTCCCCCCTGTGTAGCCACCTTTATGTATTTTGAATATAACTTTTTAATGCTAAATAGATTGTTTCCAATGTCTCTTTTTTGTCAAGGTGTTGAGACATATTAAATATTTTATATGAATTATATTTATGTAAATTAAATAACTTAAATACTGATATCTGAAACAATTCAGACTACCAAATCTCAGCAGCCTTTCTTTTGGTTACGTTATACAAACCATAAATGCCAGTCTGGGTAAACTGAGAAAATTGCCTGGCTCTACTTTTCCTCTTCCATAGTTACCCACTAGTGGGAGTTTATTTTCCCAAACAAAATGTATTTAGTAGTAAAAATTCAAGCAGTAATCTTGATAATTTAGATCTTTTTTTTGTGGCAGTCATAGTTTTCTATTTGTTGTAAAATCGTAATTTTGAAAAACTTTTTATATAGTCAAATATTGAATGTTTGAAATGTTTGATTATCTTATTAAAATGTTGACCTATTATTCGGTAATACATTTTGCTAACATTAATACAACGTATGGTTAAATATCTTGTCTTCTCCCCTCAGTTTTGAAATGTTATTGCTGTGTGCGTATACATTATATATATGTATCTCAAAGCTATACCCTTTTAGGCTGAGTGCCCCATAAATTATGCAAAAAAGTAAATGGAGAACTTTGGGTAGTTCCAAAGTTTAGTTGGAGAGCAAGTCCTATACAGAGCACCCTACAACACCAGCAATACTCTGAATCTGCTCACTTCTAATGTCTGATTTTCGAGCAAAGTTTTTAAGTATAGGATTAGCACAGTACCATCCACCTTGTGCTAGAAAGGGCCAAAGACTTCCTTTTTTTTGCATAATGTACATGACACTCTAAGCTTGAAATGTATTGTTTTGACTTATGCTGGGTGCTTCCTTGTGTTTGGACAAAGATAAACCTCTCTGAAGAGCTGCAATGACAGCGAAACACTTGTCAGGGGTTGCTTTCATTTATTCCAGGTTCATTTTCATGGTTTTTTACCAGTCCAAAGCTATAAAACTGTGCCTGGAGCGGTAATTGGCTTTAGCTATTTTTCAGCTCGGCATGATGGCACTGTGCTAATTCTGTGCTTAAAAACTTTGCTGTAGAAATGGAAAAATACATTGTCTCTTGCTAGCTCTAGAACTGTGAGAAGAGAGCATGTTAGACAATAGGATCCTATTTGGACCTAATTTATATTGCTATCACATGACTCATGTAACTAGATATTTATTTGAGGAAGTAAAATTTGTGTTAGTGATAAACCTATTACTGTGCTTAATTTGATTGGAGATAATAAAAATCCATAGATGTTTAACAGTTGGTGTCAACTGTTGAGCTACTATACTGGTTTAATTTGTGATGTCTGAAATTAGGTTTTACAATACCTTTTTAAACTGTTATTCGTTTTAAAAAAAAAATGTTTTCTCATGTTTGATTAGAATGCAATATTGTGAAATGTGATGTACAATATTAACATTTTCCACTACTCCTGTGCATTTGTCGTCCTCTTTCTAGCACCTGGTCTCTCATTGTCGTCTATCTGAAGTTCCTTCACAATTACACTATTTCATCATACATTTATAGACCAACTCCATCTGCTTTGCAAATTTTTGCCCTCTTTCTAAACCTTATCTAATTGCTGCATGTTCATTTGCATCCCCGTTGTCTCAAGTGCTTCCAAGTCAAAAGTCTCCTAAGCACCTCCCAAGCTAATTTCATCACTACGTTCATGTATTACGTGAAAATCCATCTTAACGATAGCCTTCATAAAGATCTCGTTTCAGGGTATGAGTGGTATTTCCCCTACATTGATTGCATTTGAAATTAGTGTCTTTTAAATTAATTGCATGCATTTTTAATGCCTTTTGTTTAGAAAGCTAATTTTTACTTCTTGTTGTTAAAAGAATGAGGAGAATGTTAAGAAGTACGTTCCTCCACACATGAGGCCTTCTTCAAACACACTGGATGCCAAGAAGAGGGAAGAACTGGAAAGACTGAAGAAAAGTGTAAAAGGCCTAATAAACAGGTAATGTTTGGAATCTTTATCAACAGTGTGCTGTGTTGCAGGGGTTTACCTCAAACCAATTTTGCAGGGCCCAGCTCTCTGCTCCTTTTAAGTGTGTCTTATTTAATAGATTACAAATATTGAGAATAAACATATAAGAAGTATGAGGTTTTTAGAAGGTAACGCTACCATAGTTTGATTGGGAGCTAACCAGTGTGTGAATTGTCTGATGAAGGACAGAGCCACTGATGCTACGAGTTAAAAAAGGAGATTGTTTGGAAGTATGGAAGCATTGTCAGGAGATTGTAGTGTGGCAGTGATTTACGAGGGGCATTATTTGACCATAGGAAATTAAAAATACCCTTACCACCCAAATTTCTTGACACACCACTAAACCCTAATATCACTCTTACCACCCACATGTTCTTACCATCCATAAACCTAAAAGTCTCCTTACCACTCAATAACCTCATCCACCCCAAACCCTAAAATCGCCCAATACCCCTTACCCACCCCAAATCCTAAATTGTCCCCTACTGCTCAAATACCCTTACCCACTCCTAAACCCTAAAATACCCTTACCACCAAATACCCTCAACCACACCTAAACACTAAAAATACTCTAACCACCCAATGCCCTTTACCCACCGCAAACCCTAAAAATCCCCTTACCACCCAAATGCCCCTACGCACCCCTAAAAACATCCATATTACCCGTACCCACCTCTAAACCCTAAAATCACCGGTACCACCCATTACCCAGCCCCAAAATCCTCAAAATACCTTTACCACCCCATGCCCTCATCCAACCCAAACCCTTAAATTACCCTTGGCATCCAATACCCTTACCCAGCCCTTAACCTTACAATGCCTTTACCACCCATTACACTTATCCACCCCTAAACCTAAAATCACCCTTACCTACTAATACCCTTATCCACCCCATTACCCTAAAAATAAACTTACCATCCAATACCTTTACCCACCCCTAAACCCTAGAAATGACCATAGATATATAGTTCTAGTTAAGATCATGTTTCTATAGAAAAATAATGTTTTGACCTGGCTGTAACTATGGCACTGTGTGACGAACCTTCATGAAAAAGTGTGCCGTGATTCTTGTTGTGCATGAAAGGTTTTGGGGTGATCTGTCAAGCGGGGGCCTAGAAAAAAGGGGGGGTCCCAAAAAGTCCCATGTTAATTCCCTTAGGAGCTTTAGACACAACTGCCACCCAGATCGCTGGATGGAATTACACCAAATTTGGCAGAAAGCTAGCTTTTGGTACGCAGATTGTGCTTTTTGTAAGTTGATGTAAATCCATTAAGTAGTAGTTGAGAAATTTAAGGAAATCCAAATTGTTCATCTTGGATCGTGGCGACTTTGCGAATAATAACTAGCTGGTAGAGGGAAATGCAGAGCTCTGATTGGCTGCCAACACTTCAACCAGGAAGTGTTGGCAGCCATCTTGGGACTCTGCTTCAGGGAGTCTAAAAAAAAGAAATGAAGGTGGGGTAGGAGTATCCGGACCCCCACCCCCCCAAGCCTTGGTCTTGGGGTCCCAGAGGGACCAGCGCAGTGCAAAATAATTTTTTTATAAAAATTGCCTCAAATTCGTGAATTTGCTGCAGAAAAAGAAAACAAGTGCTCGCTCCCGCACTTGTTTTCAAAAGGCCCCTGGGTGGGCCAGGTCCCGCGGCATTTCATAAAAAAAAGGAGGGTGGCTCTTTCAGTCCTCGGACCACCACCTCCCAGGGCTTAAAAAAAAAAGAAAGAGTAATGAAGGGGGGCTGGGAGGACGATCCCTCCTGGTCTTTTAGAAGCCCTGAGGACCACAACCTCCACGAGACATTTAAAAAAATAATGGAGGGGTGGCTACGCTGTCCCCCCCCTTCTGGGCTTCTAAAAGCCCCGGGACCACCACCTCCATGGGGCAATTAATACAATTGGCGGGGGCCGCATGGCCCCCTCGCGCCCTGGAAACCACCAACTCCTGGGGTATTTTTTTTTTCTGAGAAGGTGGGGTGGCCCTTGGAAACCGAAGGAGGGGTACTGTGCAGACCCTCTCTTGGAACCATAGATGGCCCTGGGGATCACCATGTCCCAGGGCTGGCTCCTGCTGTGTCCTAAAAGCTACAGGCCAATATCTAGGATTCACTTCTGCGCCAAAGTGTTGGAAAAGCTGATTAACAGGCAGATCAGGTCCTTTATCGCAGAGGGTGAACTATTAGATCATTTCCAGTATGGGTTTAGAGAAGGCCATGGAACCGAGACCGCCTTGGTGATGGCAGTAGAAGAATTAAGAAAAACTCTGGATGGGGGAAAGAAGGCCGCCTTGATCCTATTAGATCTATCGGCGGCCTTCGACACGGTCAACCACCAAATATTGATCTGTAGACTTGATGAACTGGGTTTTCAAGACAGTGCCACCAAGTTACTGACATCATTTTTAACAAACAGAAAATTTTCGGTAGAAATGGATGGTAGGGTCTCCAAACCATTTGAGCTGCCATGCGGGGTGCCTCAGGTCTCATCTCTGAGTCCCACACTTTTTAACATTTATGTGGCCCCGCTGGCAGAAATCATTAGACAATGCGGCTTCTTGGTCATATCATATGCCGATGATACACAGGTGGTGATCTCAGTATCAAACTATATTGAGGAGACGGCTGACCGTTTCAATATTTGCATGCTACAGATTAACACATGGATGCAGAAGAATTGCCTCAAATTGAACAGCGATAAGACAGAGGTTTAGATACTAGGCCCTAATACCTCCTTTTGGTCCCCAAAGTGGTGGCCGGCCGATTTCCCAGTACCAGTTTCAAAGGTTAGAAACCTGGGGGTCATATTTGACCAAAGATTGACCTTCGAAGGTCAAATTAACAAACTTACCTCCACTTTTTGGGGCATCCTAAAAATCATTAGGAAGATACGTCCGTTTATTCCTATGGATACTCTAAAATCGGCGGTCACAGCATTGGCCATATTGCGGCTGGACTACGGAAACGCTTTGTATATAGGACTTCAGACACAGCTCCTGCTCAGACTCCAACGGATGCAGAATGCAGCGGCAAGATTAATCTTAGATATCCCTAAACATGAACCAGTAACTAATCAATTGAGGGATCTCCACTGGTTGCCGGTGGGGAAGAGAATTATATTTAAGGCTCCGTGTCTTGCATTTAAAGCATTACAGGGGAAAGGACCCCTTTATCTGAGAACACACCTCAGGAAATATTCTCCTTCCAGAAACCTAAGATCAGCACAGGCACACTTATTGGTAGTTCCAAGGTACAGGCAGCTACGCTGGGGGCGAGAGGAGTTTTATCGTTGGCACGGCTAAGGTATGGAACTCCCTTCCCTTAGAGATTAAAAATACCAACTCCTTGATGTTGTTCAGAAGTCGGCTGAAAACCTGGCTGTTTAAAAACGAAATAGCCATACAAAATAAAATTAGTTGGTATTCTAGTTTCCAGGCTATTTTAGCGCCAAGACGTCCATGGGCATACGCTGCGCTCTGTAAAATCAAATCAAATCAATTCTGTGGTGCCCACCCCTGGGACTTTGCATTTGCTCCCACCAAGCGAAAGCAAACAGCTAACACTCATCTTACAGGAACTGTCAAGGTGCTCCCGCTTGCTGGAAGCAGAGGTTTCATCTCTTTCCCCGCCTGCAGACAAGCTGGCAGGGAAAGAGATGAAAGATTGCTCTTGCACGCAAGGAGCTAGCATTTCCCTTCATGCAATAGCAATGCCAGCTCCTGCAGAAGACGGGGAGTTGGCCAGGTCCGCCGGCCTTGAGGCTTTCCCCTCGGTCCTTGGAGAACGAGGAGAAAGAGGCAAATTTAAGGTCCGAAATGAGTAGAAAGAGGCAAAATAAGTTTGGGAAACGACCAGAAAGAGGCAATATAGAAGTCAGAAACCAGAAGCAAGGGACAAAATAAAGGTGACTAATGAGTCGAAAGAGGCAAAATGAAGGTGAGAAATTAGCAGAAAGAGGCACAATAGAGGTCAGAAACGAGCACCAATGAGAAGACTAAAGGTCAGAAATTAGCAGAAAGAGGCAAACTAGTGGTCAGCATTGAGCAGAAAGAGGCAAAGTAGATATCAGAAAGACGCAACATATAAGTCGGAAACAAGCAGAAAAGCAAAATACAGGTCAGAAATTAGCAGAAAGAGGCAAAAAAAGTCGGAAACTAAACGAGCAGAGAGGCAAAATAAACGTCAGAAACGAGCAGAAAAGCAAAATAAACGTCAGAAGTGAGCAGAAAGAGGCAAAATAGAGGTCTGAAATGAGCAGAAAGATGCAAAATATAGGTCAGAAATAAGCGGTGAGGCACAATAGTGTACTGCTCTCTCTATTCTTAGACTATCGGAGTTAACAAATAGGGCATCTTATTAGTGAAGGTTATAATCTTTATTCCACAAAGGTTAACTCTGTAAAATGGAGGGGGGCATGCATTCAAAATGTAGATGAAAACTTGATCAGCTGCTCAACTTTTTAATTTATCATTTAGCCTTCTTGGCTGAAGAACAGCAAGTTAAATCAATGACGAGATAAGATTAAAGCAGATAAATATTATTTTATTTACTTCGTACTTCTTGTTATACAAAGGCCTTTTTATAGTGCTGCATAAGAGTTACCCAGTTCGCTGGTACTTAATTTATTGACCTCCGTATGAAAAATAGCGTAGTTTATTGTGCCTGATTGAAATCAGTGACTGGCTGTGCACAGATTTCAGCAACAAACACTCTACTTGCTGAACTTAAAGATTGGTATTGAGATATCTAAGATACACCAGGAGGTCCTCTCCCGAAGGTACCACACCACCATTGTTTCCACCAGTGGCTGAACTCAGCTTGCTTGAAAGGTTTTTGTCACAGGATGCAGGAGTGGAGCTAGAATCTTTTCCCCCTTGAATAGAAATGTGCATTCCTTATATAAATCACATGGGCAAAATTCTTCTGACAAGCACTGTGAGATAGTATGTTGCACAATAGCATAATAATTCCTCTACTATCCCAAAAAGTATTTTGATATATTTACATGTCTTCTCAGCTGTCTAGGAATGTGCCGTAGGATTTCTTCCATCAGTTATTATATGTATGAGTTCTAAATCTGTCTGTCTCGTACTAATGCACCACAGGTGCAGGTGATTTTTTTTTAAAGTTCCTCTTATGGTTGAGGTGCGCTAGCCATGATTGTCTGCCTCTCTGTGTACTTAAGCACTGTTCAGTTTATCTGTTGTTAATGTGCAGCAATTCAAGTAATTTGTATTTGGTTTTACAAGGTGCACATGAATCACTTGCATTAGTAGTGCTGCTGATTCTGCTTTTCATATTATCAGTTGTGTTCGTATGAACCAAACAGGGCCTTCTTCGGGACTGTAATACCCTCAAAAACGTAACACTTACATTGCTGCTTCTGCTTAAATGGACTCCATATCGTGCATGACTCGTTAGTGGTATTTTTGTAAGTGATATGTTGTGGTCTGGTTCGTATGAGAACTTAGAGCAGAATTACCAGCAAAGTTTGTATAAGTATTATTAGTGGTGTTGACCAGTGTTCGAAAACTGTTTAGGGTTTTAATGGCTCTTTTGGAGACTTGGATACAGCCGTGTATTCCTTTCATGCAGTTTTGATCCTAATTTTGCCCACACATCTATTGAAATAAAATAAAAAACTGTTCTGCTACCTGATTGTGCAGGGACGTTTTAATTATCATTGAAGTAGTATTGGAGGAATCTTTTAATTAAAAATAATCACATATTTCAAGACTTCTTCCTTTTTTAATTAGAAAATACCCCTCAAATTATAGCTCAATGATAATGATAATGAGGTTGAGTCTGATCTGGAGCATGGGTCTGCATATCACATCTATGGCCAAAAGCAATTCTGCTGACTTGGAACCGGTCGAGGCCGCACTGTAAATGTCCCAGGCAGGTTTCACAGTCAGCACATTCCACCTGAAACGTTTAGTTTGACAATGCGATTAATTGCAATATGCCACTTGTTAAAAGATTTAAAATGGATCTGACCAAATAAAAGGACTGCATTGCTTGAATTTTTGAGAGTCTGAGTTTCATTTCTGTGTTTATAGCCAAGACATATTTTTTAAATATCAGATTTACCTGAAAGCCTCCGGTACAGGCGTTAAAACATTGTATATGTTAGCTTTTCTCAGACATACAACATCCAGCAGAAATGTGTCAGTTTCTCGTTTGCACCATTGAACTTAAATAATGATTTAGTGTTTCACAAAGTTTAGCAGAGTGAATTATCAAGGCATATCCAGCAGTTTGTTGCAGCTAGTAAAACAAACACTTCCCCCACATGTGCTGCATCCACTTATACACACATGTTCACTTTTGAGCCATTTCCACAAACACACTCTCACACACACATCATGTTGCTAACAGAGCGATAAGCTTTCTGGAAAATGTTTTTACATTTTGAATCTCCTATTCATTATGGTCCCTTGGTCAGTCATTCATTAGACGAAATGTATGTAACTCACTTGGAGAGAGGCTCTCTAGGTTATGCAGAATGTGAAAATGTTGGCTTACTCTTCTCTTCTGTGGTCATCTTTCACCAATTCCATGTGCTTCTTCGGGGTTTTGAAAACCTTCAAATATCTAAGGTTACTGTATAAATGGCAAAGACATATGAAAAAAATATCACGGATAACCTTCCCCACTCACCTGTTTGTCTGCGAGTAAGACAAAAGAGAAATTGTCTTTTGTCATATTTCAGGAGAACAATAAGGCCTCCTGCGCCCTGATAACTTTTTTACTTTTTGATGTATGCAGAATAAGCAATCTGTCTAGATACAGGTTTGCCCCTTTTCCCTGATAGTGTGCCTCTATTCAATACATTGAAGCTGTTGATTCAGAACTCAATTTCCAAGCTTGTTAGAAGACGTGGGTGTTAGCTTTGGTGTTTAGAAGAAGTGGCAGAGGTGGACTTCCATTTACTCACATAAGCACTGAGGGTAAGAGCTGGAGTTCTGTATTGAGACTAGATGGCAAGGCTTCCATCGGATCTTTGAGGTTGCCAGGTTTTAGGGACCTTGAACAGGTTCCACCATCACCTTGCAAGTGTTTTATTCCTTGCCTCTTCTTACACTTATGAATGGCCAGTACACAGAAGGGGGAAATTGGATGAGCAACACTCTGGTGTTCCCTGTTGTAGAAACCGGCCGTGGGTTATGAGGGAAGGTAGAGGTTATAGGTTGGAGTAATGACGCCTGACAATGGCTTTTGCTTGCTCTGGGTTCCACTGTGGGGAGGTTGCTTGGTACTGAAGGACACTTGGGAAAGTTTTGGTACTCATTCAGCATTAGAAGACGAGCACACATTCTGAATTCATTTAAATTTTCCTTCAAACACCATGATAAGCTATGCACTTTTTAAAACTGGCAGATGTGAGGGATTTTAAACCTAGCTTTGATGGTGTGCCTGTTTTGGGTCTGACCCATCTTTGCTGATGCCACTGCTTAGTGTGTTCTTACTGTCCTCCCTCTAAACCTCTCCTGTTACAGAAGTCAATGAAACGACCTTTCTGCCAGTCTTAACAATGACCTCACTCCTGAAAGATATCTTTGAATATGTCTTCACGTCAGTCAGTCTTTGAGTGACCTGTTTTGTGCACAAATCTCTGCTTAGGGAGGTTTTTGAAGAACGTTTATGAGAAGACTTCCTCCACATAGACTTGCTGCTCGAATCTCTGTTTCCAGCAAAATGTAAACATTAATTTAAAGCCTTAGAAATGGTGCCATTACTTAGGATTCCTTTTGCTTTTCCTGTGATAAGCAGGTTTCCTTTGGCTTTACTGATTTTTTATGGATGGAGGCCACAACAAGAGCAGCTTTAATGAGAAGCAGGGTTACCGAGTGGAACCATTATGTTTGAGCCTGTTAGTGCTGAGAGAAGTTACTAATTCTCAGTACTGTAGGTGGCTATTAAATGTTTGCTACCATGTGGGGCCATTATTGAACGTCCCTGTCTTCGGGCATTACATTTTGTTACCGTGTAGGGCCATTAAAGCACATTACTGTGTGTGTCTATCAATATCCATTTGCTGCCTATGGGTCTTAGATGCTTCTTTACTTCCTGGGACCCTTAATGTACACTATGTCTGGGATACTGAGCCATATATCGAATGTTGGTATGACATTAATATTTATATAGTGCTTCTTACCCTTGACAAGGTTGTGAAGCTCTTTGTTGAACAGATAGCATTCAACTCTGAGAGGCTTACAGCATCAGAAATGTCATCATACATAATTGTAATTGCATTTCTATAGTTCTTACTACCCTGGCGAAGCATTGAAGTGCTTTTTCGGCGAGTAGCACTCTTCTCCGGAACCCAAAAAGGATTAGTGGTGAATTAGTGCAGTGAAATATGAAATTAATTTGATCGGTGGGTATGTTAGTCTGTTATTGGGATTGAAAAGGATAGTGGATTAGGTGTTTAAGTGCTTTTCGGTGAGTAGCCTGCAACTCTGAAACCCAAAAAGGATTTGTGGTGAATTAGTATAGGTAAATATGAAGTTAATTTGTTTTGAGTGGTGAACAGGTTAGTCTGTCATTTGGATTGAAAAAGGATAGCGGAGTGAGAGAAAAGGGAAGGGTTGGATTTATATAGCGCTTGCTACCTCTGATTTGTTGTTGAAGTGCTTTTCAGTGGGTAGCACACTACTGCACAACCCAAACAAGATTAGTGGGGAATTAGTATAGGGGAATATGATAGTAGTTTGAGCAGTGGCCATATTAGTCTGTTACTTGTATTGAAAACGGATAGTGGAGGGATATAAGAGTGAAGGATTTGCATTTATATAGCGCTTGCTATCCCTCATGAGGTGTTGAAGTGCTTTGTGCAGGTAGCACGCTACTTCGGAACCCAAACCGGATTAGTGGGGAATTCGTATATGGAAATATTAATTTGAACGGTGGACATGTTAGTCTGTTATTTGGACTGGAAAGGAATAGGGGAGGGATAGAAGAGGGAAGGATAGAGAATGCGTATGTGTGTTTTAAAGGAGTTTATAGCAGTAGGAGGCTGTTTTGGATGAGGAAAGGGGAGGTGGAGGGGGATCCAAACCATTCCAGCCGTGAGGGAAACGGCGTTGCACATCAGCTCCTCACCTTGTGGTCCCGCCGTGAGGGGAACGGCTCCAGCGCTTGCCGCCACTCGCCCGGTGCCTCACGCAGCTGGGGAACTACAACACCCAGCTGCCCCGGGGCTCGTGTGGAAGGAGTGACGCTGGTCACGTGCCAGGAGGCGCCTTATCTGTGGGAGCACCGAAGCGCTCGTGGGGGATCCAAACCATTCCAGCCGTGAGGGAAACGGCGTTGCACATCAGCTCCTTACCTTGTGGTCCCGCCGTGAGGGTAACGGCTCCAGCGCTTGCCGCCACTCGCCCGGTGCCTCACGCAGCTGGGGAACTACAACACCCAGCTGCCCCGGGGCTCGTGTGGAAGGAGTGGCGCTGGTCACGCGCCAGGAGGCGCCTTATCTGCGGGAACGCCTCTCGCCCCGCGAATCGCGCGCGGGAGTGCCCCGGAGAAGCCCGGGACAAGGGCGGGGCAGTCTTTGGCAGTCCGAGGCAGAAGGAGGCGGGGCGGGGCCACCCCCTTAACAACACCCCAACCACGATCAATGGGTAAGCGTAAGAACACAACGACTTGCGAGGAGGAGGGGAAATATGCTAAAATGCCTAGACATTCGAAGTCCATCTTGTCATATCTTTCCTCAGCAGTGGGGGGCCTTACCAAAGAAATCGCTACTGCTGAACAAGAACTAGGTTTGACATTGCCTGAGGTAACGGAGTCCCCTACTCCCGAACTGTCTCTTGTCAGCCCAGCGGGTACAACGATAGTGCCCCCCCCCTATACCTTTGGACCCCGTGGTAATAATTAACACCAATCCCGCCCCCATAGCCACTACAGCACCCAAGCTCGGCACCCCTATGGACCCATTGCAGCTATGTCAACAGGCAGCCAAACCGCTAAAGAGGGCCAGAGGGAAAAAAACCAAAACAGTGGCCCCGGCCCTCGAACTAACCGAGCCCCTTGGGGACCAACTGGAGGCGCTCTTTGTTGCTAGGATCGAGCCATTGCTAGTGGGGATAGCTAAAGACATTGTTGATACATTAAATTCCTGCTTGTCCAATCTCCTCATGAAATATGCCCGGCTGGATAAGATCACTACCTCCTACCCGACGCCCTTGGAGCAGTCCAAGAGGGGCACTCCGCTTCAAGACTCTGGAGCGCTAGGAGGGCCAAATCCCTGCGCCATAGCCCCACCTCAGATGGGAGAGGGAACAGTTCCTGGAGGGCAGCTTTTCCATACCTTTACATCCGTAAGCCAGACGGCTCAAACACCCACTGCCCCCCCCTCAATTTTCATCACCCACGTCCCCGCATAGGAATTCAAAACCAAGCAAGTACAATCTGAATCTACCTCCGGCTGCTGCCCCTTTGGTGGCAGTGTTTATAGGAGTACCACCTCTTGAAGAGGGTGAATTTGAATCCACTAGGAAACTCTTATATAAAGCAAGAACTTGGTGTGCTGATTCTTCCAGTGGGGAGAACCCCGCAGACTCGATAATCTTTGCAAGAAGAGTGGGGTGGGTTGGGAAAATACCTAAAATCACCAAGGGGGACTGTGTGGTCATAAATTTCAACAGGCCCAACTTGGCAGACAAACTTTTCTGGGATGTCTCTGTTATAACTCCCAAAGACCATATGAGACCCGTACCATTGGGGTTCTTCTATCCTCCCTTGAGGAGAACCTACTCTGGATACCGTCACGGCACCATGAGCTCAACTATGATCTCACGCCCGAGGGCAGGTTCCGTCGCGGCTGCTACCATGGGTTCCCCTCAACGCCTTGTCCAAAGATCAGAACTTACATCACTGCCACTACCAGTTCAAGGGGCGTGTGACGCACCATCAGTTAGTGTGATACCCACCAGCAACCGCTTTGCACCATTATCAAGCATGGAGGGTATTGAGGGCATGGAGGGTTTGGAGGAGGTTGATTGACCATTAGCCCACGGGCGACCCCCCCAAATAGGACTTGGTAAGCGGGGAAAGGACACGGTTTGTAAACTCGCTAGCTGGAATGTGGCAGGTATCAAAAGCAAGGTACCTAATGAGGATTGGGTGGGAGCGGTCCGCGGATATTAAGTTATCGCCATGCAGGAGACCTGGGACACAGCAGATAGTTTTTGCCTGTACGGCTTCATTAGTTTCGTTAAGGCCGCATCCCCAAGTAGTTCAGGTAGAGCCAGGGGTGGGCTTATAACCCTCTTTTCCCTGAAACTTAAAGGCTCGTTGAAATTGGTCAACAATCCCTGCCCGAACTTACTAATAGTTGAAAGGGTAGTTCCCCCTTCCATGAGCACCTTTTATATTAATTGTTACAACTCGATGAATAAGGCCATTAGTAACAATAGCATTGCCAGCCTGGGCGCTTTTTTAGTTTCTGTCAGTCAAAATACATGTCGTACTTCTGAAATTATACTTTTAGGAGATTTTAATATCCATCCATGCAACGGCCCTTGCGGCTTAACGTCCAGGGAAGACCCTGCATGGCCAGTAGGGCCACATTTTGAGCATTCTACCATGGGGGCAGAGCTAGAAGACTTAGTGGCTTATCATAACCTGTACGAACCTAACTCACCCGAAGGTACCATTAGATCTCATACCTATAAAGGTACTATCCCTGGGTCCACCATCGACTACATATTCATGACTCCAGGGATCCTGAATAGGGTAACATCATATAACACACTGGTGTCGGTACATAGTGACCACAACCCGGTAGTAGCGGAGGGAGCTTGGGGACAGTATATGGGCCCTATACCCCACCCACAAGAGGTAGATATCTTAGTACGCCCAACCGACCAGGGGAGAAGGCTGAAGTGGGCTAATGTAGTGCCAAACACTTTTCACACTGAGCTTCTACCAAAAATCAAAGGTTATCTAGAGGTCTGCCAAAACACCGCATCTCCAGCCATTGAAATCAAGGGGGCCTTTGAAGCAATTTGCAACCAAATTGTGACAGATCTTACGGTCCGCACGAGACGGGGAACCAGCAAACCCCATCGCTGGTTCGATGCAAACTGCTCCAAGGCCCATAGTCTGTTGATGCTTGCCTTAAAGCAACCTATAAGGGACAAGAGAAATATAGCACACCTTAGGAAACAGTACAAGTCGGCCATTAAATCAAGGAAAGAAAAGATAAAGTCAACTGCCTGGGATAACCTTTTGAACGTAGACATTCTTAGGGACAGCAAAGAATTCTGGAATGTAATAAACCAGCCCTTTTTCGCGGACACACCCAATTCAATCTTGGACTGTGTGATTCCGGATGAAAAATGGATCAGCCACTTTAGTGCGGTATATGGCGGTGAGAGTATGGACAGTACCCCTAATCTATCACCCGCCCCAGAGTCTTATGCCCTGAGTTTCAATATAGGCGAAGTGGAAAAGGCTATCCACGAAACCTCAAAGGATAAAGCACCAGGCCCTGATGGAGTGCCGGGCGATTTGTATAAATCTTCCCCTGGTACCTGGCAGGCGTTCTGACCAACGTATTTAACGCAGCCACCAGTAGCTTTTATCCATCTTCCTGGGCTACATCTATAATCGTCCCAATATTTAAGAAAGGTAACAGGGACGACCCAGCCTGTTACAGGCCCATATCCCTCCTGGACTCTGCCGTCAAAATCCTAGGCAGAGTCCTGTTAACCAAGCTGAGGGAAAGTATAGAGAAACATGGTGGGCTAGCCGAAATACAATATGGCTTCAGGGAAAAGAGGGGCACAGTGGAACAGGGCTCCAATCTCCATCTTCTGATCGCCAAGTATACGGTCGCCAAGGAGGGGGTCCTTATTTCTAGCATTTGTGGACCTCTCCTCGGCTTTCGATTTGGTGAACAGAACAAAGCTCTGGGCTATGTTATTGAAGATCGGGATAGACGAGGCCCTGGTTAGATTCATGGCCTCATTACATCAGGACCTGTCCGCTAAGGTTAGGGTCACCAGGGAGGGAAGATGCAGCGCCAAATTCAACTCTAGGCGTGGGGTAAGGCAGGGATGTATACTAGCCCCTCTCCTGTTTACCATATACATCAATGGACTGGGGAAGTGCCTAGAGAAGACTGGGGGTGATGTTCCGCGTGTAGGAGTATCTAAGATTCCAGCACTCCTATACGCGGACGATGCAGTCCTAATTGCCCGTACTGGCAATGCCCTGCAGTGCCTGCTTGATGCATTTGGTACCTTCATTGACGATTTGGACATGAAGGTTAATGTGGGCAAATCGCACACAATGGTAGTAGGAGTACATAGGCGCAAAAGCACGATTAAAACCTTTGGATGCAAGGGCCTGGAGGTTTCTAGAACAGCAGTTTTTCCCTACCTAGGGGTGCTCTTTGACGAGAGGGGGACATGGGGCCCACAGGTTAGAGCAAAAAGCCTATCGGTGTCCAGGTCATCGGCCGCCCTCATGGCCTTTTCTAAAAGACTGGGTGCTAGGCCAATGGTGGCCCTACTGAAGGTTTACACCTCAAAATGCTTGTCAATAGCCATGTATGGAGCGCCAATTTGGGGCTACGCACAGCTAGATCTGATCCAAAGAGCAGAGAACAGGTTTTTATGTTCATTACTATCAGTCCCCCCATCTACCCCAACCTATTCAATTCATTCGGAGGTGGGCTTGGATTACATAATTGACAGGATAAACCTGGCCCCATTGATTTATTGGCTGAAAACGTGGCTTAACAAAGAGGTAATCTTGAATCATTCTATTATGGAGGACGTTATGTCACTGGAACATCATAACAAAATCCCTTGGATGGACTATTTGAGGAGGTCATTCGATCAGTTAGGAAGATTGGAACTTTTTGAATCACCTAAAAGCATAACACACAAGGACGTAGTCTTGATTAAAAGGCAATTTTTGTCCCTGGCAAGATCTAACCGAGAGGAAATAGAACTGCTGAAGCCCTCTGTCAGGATTTATTATTTAACAAAATGTTCCCCCGCTATGGAACCCTATCTCACAATAGTCACAAGACCATTCCATAGGTACCTCCTGACGAAATTTAGATTAAATCTGATCCCTTACCTATTGGGTAATTATCCTTCTTGGGCTAAGCCAGAGTCAGCTCCTCTGTGCACTTGTGACAATTATTCAATACAGGATACTACGCACTTTGCCTTGTTTTGCACACTGTTCTCAGCGCCTCGTAAGAAATACTTGCTCCCAATTTTAAGGGAAGCAGGCTTCAAACAAGTCAAACCGGCACTCCTATACTTACAATCGATGAGCAATATTCGTATAATTTTTTGTGTGGGAAGTTTCTTGGTCGCAGCAGTGCGCATTAAAGGCAAACTTGTATCTATCGACAGCATATAATGACTTTCTTCTGTCGTAGACTAAATCGCTTATTTGCACTGCATTTGCCATTGCAGATACTTTTAGACTTTTAAATATGTAAACTGCTCTTTATAAGGTTGTATTGTAAAGCCTTGGTCATGCATTTTAATCTTTTTAATATGATTGCACTTGATGTATTTGTAAACGTATTCATGAATTTTTGTACGAAATGTCTTTTTATGATTTTCATCAAAATCGAATAAAAGTACTTTGACTGACTGACTGGAGGGGGAAGAGTCAGATAGATGTGTTTAGGAAGGCTTATTTGGCAGATCTGAAAAGTAAGAGTTATGAGATGATGCAAGATGGGGTAGAGGAGAGAATAGTCTAGACTGGGTTATTTTGGAGATCATAGTAGTGGTATGGGGTTTGGGATGAGTGAGAGAGTGGAGGTAGTGGATATATTGAGAGAGGTATGGGATGAGAAGTAGGGTAGTGCATTGGAGAGAGTAGTAGAATGAGGTTTGAGTTGAGTCAGTTGAGGTAGAGGATATATTATGAGAGTTATTGAGTGAGATATATGGTAGTATATCCGGCGTGCGACTAGGCCACGCCCCCTTGGAGGCCACGCCCCCTTCCGAGTAGGTATAAAAGCTGACGCACTAGCGATACCTGCCAGAACCCAGAAACCTCCTGAGGCAAAATAGCCGGGAGACCAAGATTTTAACCATTTTAAAAATTGTTGCTGCTATTGTGATTTTTGTGTAACTTGGCCCTCTTCTGCTGAAATATCTTGCCTTACCTGGCTGTGCAAGAACCGCTTCTCAGCCCACCGCTCAGCTGCCCAGCGCTGACAGCGGGTCCCGCCCAAACATTCACGGCGCCATTGCCGGCGTGCGACTAGGCCACGCCCCCTTGGAGGCCACACCCCCTCACTGTATAAAAATATGTGTCATTTCCGTACGCGCAGCGGACGGGCGCAGCGGGCGCGCCGTCAGCGCGCCGAAGGCGCGCCAAAGGCAAGCCCGTCTGGGCCCGTCCGGGCCCGAACGGACCCAGGCTCAGGAACCCTGCCAGATCCACCCCCCAGCCTTCTGACATACTCAGCAGACAGGCTCCTGGAACTCCGACCTGAAAAAAACCAAGGATGTAGTTACATTCACGACACAGGCAAACCCTTCACAAGCTGCCCGCGTTGTTACCCAACCACTCATACCTCAGCCAATCCCAGTCTACAACTGGGTCTTCTCAACTGTCGTTCTCTCCCCAAGCACGCACGCGAAATCAATGAGCTGATCGAAGATCAAGGCTTGGACGCTTTATTTCTTACAGAAACTTGGCTCTCTGACAGTACCGATGCGGACGCGGTATCCTCCCTTCCCCCAGGCTACCTCATCCAAACTCTCCACAGACCAAAAGGAAGAGGAGGAGGGTTGGCCATAATTTACCGGGAACAGTTTACCTGTAGAACTAGTGACGCCCAAATTGACAACTCCGAAAGCTGCCACTTCTCCCTCCAATCTTCCCCAAGGCATTCCCTTTCGGGTTTCCTAATCTATCGGCCCCCAGGGACGCTCGGGAAATTTCTCAATGCAGTCACCGAAGCGGCCTCCCAACTAGCCGCTTCTGTTTCCAACTTTCTCATTGTTGGCGACTTGAACCTTCACTTCACAGATCCCACTGACCGTTCCGCCTCGGACCTACTAGTGGACCTGCTATCACTTAATATCAGGCTGGCCAATAATGAACCCACCCATGACAAGGGACACTTACTAGACCCCGTTCTCACTAATGCCAATATCACCACCAGTCCACCTTTGCCACTGCCATGGACTGATCACCTCCTAGTCCCCTTCTCATGGGAAGCCCCTTCTGTGCCTATCCAGCCTGTAAAAGTTAAAACCAAAGACAGACGATGGCATAAACTCATACCATCAGAATGGACTGACATCCTCTCTAAGACTATTCCAGTACTGTCCTCCGACGCCATAACGGCCGACGAACAGTTTTGCTCCTGGATTACGTCCTCCCTGGATATCCTTATTCCCAAGATCACTATCCTCAGACACAATAAACGTGTACCCTCAGCCCCATGGTATACGCCAGAGCTCAAGTCGCTGCGGCAGGACTGCAAAAGAGCGGAGCGGTCATGGAGGAAGGAAAAATCCAATGTTAACAAGGACGCCTATTCCACCGCCCTATCAGCATACAAAGCTGCGATCGACAAGACAAAAAGTCGGTTTTTCCAGGAACGAATTGGAAAAGCTGCCTGCTCAAGCAAAGAAACCTACACCATCTTGAAAGAACTGCTTAAGGTCCCTGACCCCGCCCCCAGAAACCCACCAGATCCAAAGGCGGACCAGGAAAAATGTATCCAGCTAGCGAGCTTCTTTCAAGACAAAATTCAAAAAATTCTTGACTCCATCCCCCCGACTAATACTGGCGAGACCGACGAGCCCTCCGACACCTCGATCGCCCCTCGTCTAACCTCGTGGGGACAAATAACCCACGAAGAAGTAGAGATCACGCTCACATCCATCAAAAGCGGATCTCCTAGGGACCCCGCACCGCTACGGACCCTTAAGGAAGTCGCGCCCACTATCATCCCCCCCCTCACTAAGCTCATCAACGCCTCTTTTCAACAGGGAGTCGTCCCCCCTAGCTGGAAAGCGGCCGTCGTTAAGGCGTTGCTAAAAAAACCCTCCCTAGACCCAGCTGAACTGGCCAACTACCGACCAATATCCCTCCTCCCCGGGACCAGTAAGGTTGCCGAGAAACTGGTGAATAAGAAACTCTCCCAGTTTCTCGAAACCAACAACCTGCTAAAAAACTCGCAGACAGGCTTCCGCCCTGGACAGGGCACCGACATCGCCCTCCTGGCTGCAGTGGAGGAGGCCAGAACGCTCTTAGACGAAGGAGGATCAGTGGCAGTGATCCTCCTCGACCTGAGCGCGGCCTTCGACACTGTCAACCATCAATTGCTGGTCAAACGGCTCAAAAAGGTAGGAGTAGAAGGTACCGCTCTGTCCTGGCTTTCCTCCTTTCTGGCCCATCGTTCCTTCCAGATCTGGGAAAATAACACCTGCTCCTCCGACACTCCCCTCCAATGTGGTGTGCCTCAGGGCTCCTCCCTGAGCCCCACATTGTTTAACATCTATATGTCCCCATTGGAGGAGATCGTCACCCCGTTCGGAGTGAGCATTGTCAGTTATGCGGACGACACACAACTAGTTGTCTCCCTTTCCCACCCTAGCCAGCAGCCAGTGGACCTATTCAATTGCTTGAAGGAGATCCAAGGGTGGATGAACTATTCAGCCTTAAAACTGAATGGTTCTAAAACTGACATTCTTCTTCTGGGCCAGAAAGGACCCACCTTCCCTGTGAACATCTGGCCACCCTGTCTAGGACCCCCCCCTGTCCCTAAACAGGAAGTAAAAAGCCTGGGAGTATGGATCGAAAAGGACCTTACATTCACCACGCAGGCTAAAAAAGTAGCAGGCACATGCTTCGGCCTACTCAAATCGATGAGAAAGATCCTGCCCCTCCTTCCATCCACTTCGCAAAGACTTCTCATCCAAGGCCTCATACTGTCCAGGCTTGACTATAGCAATGCTATATACCTGGGCGCCCCCGAAGCAACCCTAAACAAATTGCAGAAAATTCAAAACGCGGCCGCCCGGATTCTCACGCACACTCCCGTCAGAGCTTCGGCCAAACCTGCCCTGAAACTCCTTCACTGGCTCCCAGTGAGGGAACGAGTAACATTCAAAGCCCTAAGCCTGGCCCATAGGCTACTGCAGAATCAGGGCCCCCCCATTTTGAGGAAATTTATACAACCTTACAAAGCCCCCAGATCTCTTCGATCAGACGAGGAGTCCTTTATCACCGTGCCTAGATTCAAGAAAGCCCGCACGGGTGGTAGACGTTTCTCGATCCACACAGCGCGTCTATGGAATGCCCTTCCTCGAGACCTGCGGAAAGAACCGAACTACCTGAGATTTAGGAAACGACTCAAAACTCACCTGTTCCCTTAAACCATAACCACCCCGGCTCAATATCGTCTCTGTTTATACTGATTATGTTTAAAATTACTCTTGCCCCTTTCCTCCCCCAAGCCTCCTCTGGTGTAGGGTTCTTCAGCGCTGGGATACCCCAGGGTGACTACGCGCTCTATAAAATTTTTTAATAATAATAATAATAATTTGCTGGATTGGAAGCAAAGTAATCAATATAAAGATACATCCAAACATAGAAAAGTATATATTTATAAGGAAGGTAATATATGTAGATTGAAGTTGTATTTAATAAACTCAGACTTTCAAGTGTTGCTGTACTTCAAATTAATTTGTTTCTATTTTTTTATTCATTACTGAAGCAATGGTAGATAAATAGTTATGATTAAATATTTACTTATTTATGCAGTCACCTATATACATGTTAAACATAGAATAATGTAACTAGAAATAATATGTACATTTGTGAAGCAGAACTAACGAATATCTATATTTTTTATTTTTTAGTGTTTTAGATTGGGTATCCGAGCGGTTTACATGAGCACCAGTTACGTTACAAGAGGACACATTAATTTTTGTTAGGCATGGGGAGATTAAATGATTTGCCCAGAATCACAGGATGTTGAGCATTGTTGCCAAGACTCTAACCTGGTTTCCCAGCTTCACGGTCGACTGCTCTAGCCATAAGGCTACATCCTCACCCCTTATCTTTAAAACATAATTATTACACACGTTTATACTAAGCAATACAGATATATAGGTGCACATCTATAGTACAAATAAATGCTTATATACTGAGGGATATGCTGTATATGTATGTTTGAGTATGGTGGTTATGTGGTGAAGAGCCAACTCTTGAGTAGCTTTATGAAGATAACGTGGCTATCCGTGGATCTTATGTTTGGGGGTAAAGAGTTCCATAGTTTGGCTGCTTGAACAGTGAAGGATGTGCCACCTATGGTTTTTTTCTTGTACTGTGGTATTTTGAGGAAAGGTGCTAATATAAAACAGAGGTTCCTTTGTTGAATATATTTGGTGATTTTATGCCTGATAAAGAGCAGTCCTGTTCCATGCATCGCTTTGTGGGTGATACAAAGCAGCTTGAACTTGGATCTTCTGGCAACTGGTAACCAATGTAGGGCTTTCAAGGCAGGGGAGATGTGAGGTTGTGGCTTTGTGTTCTAAGAGTAGTCTGGCATTTGTGAGTTTCAAATGTCTTTGTGGCTTTCCAGTTTAAGGAGTATTTGTGTCTCATGTGCATAATTGTAGCATGTGAGGTGAAATTTATTGATCAGTGCCGATAATGGGTGAGATAAAAGCCTTGAGGGACCCCTGCTTTTGCAAAGTATGGTTTGGATGAAAAAGTGGTGTATGGATGACATTAGTTCTGTTGTGAAGGTAGGATGTGATCCAGTCGAGCGCAGTCCCCTCTATGCCGGCTACGTAGAGTCTTTGTATGTGTGTCATGGTCAACCGTGTCAAAGGCAGCTAAGAGGTCCAAAAGAAGAAGCGCAGCAACCCCATTCCTGACAACTGTTTTCTTATGATTATCCCAGATGGCAACAAGGGCAGATTCTGTGCCTCTTCCAGGACAGAATCCTGTGTGGAATTCTGACAGTATGGAATTATCTTTAATGAAATGTGACATTTGGGCGAATGATACTCTGATCTATCAGTTTGCCCAGGAAAGGTCAATTTGTAATCTGTCTGTAGTTGTTGGGGTTCAGTGGGTCCATGTTTGTTTTCTTTAGTAGTGGGCGTATGAATGACATTTTTAGTTCTTCTGGAAATATTCCTGTAGTTAAGTAATTGTTGATGATTCTTCTTACTGGTGTGGCAGCACGGAGGTAGTTTGAAGAATTTTCTTGAAGGTTTGCTGTGGACACTGGTCAGAAGGGCTGCTGGCAGGCCTGCTTGCTTTGACCAGGTCCATAAATTCATTGTGTAACATTTGTTGGAAGGAATGTAGAGTCTGGGTTGGCGTATTCAGGATCGGTGCTGGCGTTTGTTCTTTGTTTTAAATACGAGTCCTATGTGTGTGCTTTCGTTATGTAGTGATTTTCCAGTTTATCCATGAAAATCTTGAGGAATGGGATGAGCTCCTTCTAGGCAATTTGATTTAAAAAATTCAGTAATGATTTTATAGAATTCTTTATTTGTACATTTACCATTTTGAATTCTGTCTGAATAGTATCTTTTATTTAGCTTTTTTCATAGCTGACTTCTATAATCTGTTAAGCTTCTGTGGTAGAAGTTTGTGTTGATTAGCGTTTGTTTTGAGCCAGGTATGTTGCAGCATTCTGATTGGCTGTTTTATCATTTAATTTCAATTACAAATTACTTTATTTGGGCCACATTGTACAGCATAATTAAGATCCATTGAAAAAGTGATCTTATAAAAAATTCATCAACTAATAAATAAAATCTGTACATAAATGTAAAATCATAATTATCAGATAACACAAGCAAAAAAGGAGATGCACTCAAATAGTGCATGTCAAGTCGAAGGGCATTACCACTAATCACTCGCATAACACCTAAAACGTTTGCAACAGAATTGGTCATTAAAGGGCGTGGGTCTGATCTAAGGATTCGCAAGGCTTCCTGATAATTCCGTGCATCTATTAGCCTACAGACGGATACACGCCAGGTATACCAAGGAGATAGCTAGGCTGGACATGCTAAACATGGGAGACACTTTTGCTTGGGTGATCACAAATCGGGCAAGAGGTACCTATTTTCCCAGCCCAGCCTGCTGTAAATACTCTAAGTGGTAGGGTGCCTATACGAAACTGAAAGTAAAGCTTCATATGTAGTGGTACAGATACTACATCCCAAAATAACTCCAACTTGCAGATGGGTTTAAAATCCATAAAATCGCTAGTTAGCTTGGTGGTGGCAGCCTTCTTCGAATCCTCAGCTATCACAAATGACCAATATAACTTTTTCATCGCAGCCTTTGAAGAAAAAACAGATGTGTCTGGGTGATCCCACAGGTTGTGGAGCCCTAACAAATATAGGGTTATCTTAATATTTTTGAGCCAAGGGATTTTGTTAAAATAGTCGGCCTTCATAATATCCAGCAGGGAGTCAGCATAATGGGCAAGTTCGAGGTTAATTCACACACTTCTCCAGAACAGCACAGGCTGCAAACATATTATTACTTTAAAAAAAATATATGCTTATTAACATTTTCTTAAATACTTTGGAAAGATATTGTTCAGTAACAAAACGTAGCAGCATAATTATGACGGCAGCATCATACAGAAGCAACAGTAGTGGATAATCAAACAGCCTCATCACATACTTGTACAACAGTGCGGTCACTTTCTTGTTTCGCGGCCCATACCCCCGCCATAGGAGATCACTGTGTATCCGAGAGTGAGAGTCCGTAATGTGTAATCCATGGTTTCCCTATTTTCCAGGCCTTTTCGGGACAACCCCGTGCCTTATAAGTTGTGTTTTCCCCCGACATATACATGTCCATACTTTTTTCCCATTCAATTAAAGATGGGTTTGCCACTGCCCCCACGCCTTAGCCAGGTTCTGTGTGGCCACCACTAATCCTAATTGAAGTAGGGTTAACTTTGGTTTGGTCGATTTCAGTGGATATTCCCAGCAAAATAAACTGCGGGCTGAGTGGAATCGTCACACCCAGGACCATACCTAGCTCTCCCACCATGGTGGTCCAATACTGTTGGATCTGATGGCAGTCCCACACGGTATGGAAGAATGTGCCTGTTGACTCCCCAAAGCGCAAGCAATCTGGGGTTTCCGCCCTCCCTATGCGATTTTGTCGCTCTCTGTCATAGTATGCTCTATGTAGGTACTTGAATTGAATCAGTCGGAGCTTGGACTTAATGGCTACCTCGCGGGGGTGCATCAGCGCCATTTCCCAATCTAAGTCATCTAGCTCACCCAACTCTGACTCCCATTTCACCCTCAACTTCTGCAGAGTATCTGGCTTGTTATTAATTAATGTCCCATATGTCCAGGAGACAACCTTCTCCGGTAGCTCCCCCATCAGGAGTCGCCCATCCAGCCGAGCATACTCAGGAATGTCAGTGGTGTCTATATTTTGCGCTCGCCATGCGCGGGTCAGCTGCAGGTATCTATAGTGTTGAGTCTTGTTCATGTCATATTCGGCCTGAAGGTGTGCGAAGGTAACCAGCTCTTTACGATATAATATGTCCTTAAGTTGCGAAATGCCTAATAATCTCATTGTCTGAAACCTCGCAGTTTTGTGGTTTCCGGAAGCCTGCTACCCACCCATAGCGGAGTTTCCCTAGTGGTTCGGCTGTCCCACTTCATTTGTCGCTCAGCTTGTTGCCAGGCTGTTACAACAATCTGTGTCGCTGTGAGGAGTTGTGCAGCACCTCTACCCCCATATAGGTAGTGCGTGTGTGGGTGTTTGATAAACTATGTGTGTTCAAGTGCATAAGTGGGGTGATCTCTCGCCATATGTTGCCATTCATTCACCACAATTAGGTGGGCTGTTCAATAATACGCCCGAAGATCAGGCAGGGAGATACTGCCATTGTATTGCTTACGTTGCAACGTCGCCAGAGCCATCCTCAGCGGCTTCCCATTCCAAATAAACGTACGTAGTAAATCGTCAATTTTATCGAACACCTTAACCGGTATAAGCTGGTACGTATTTTGCAATACATAAAGGAACTTGGGGAGCACTATCATTTTGTACAGTGCTGCCCTACCTAGCAATGTCAGTGGCAGAGTCTTCCACCTTTCAACGTCCGCTCAAAAATCCTTGAGCACCCTGTAAAGATTGTGATCCAGCGCCATCGCCGCATTTGTTGTGATGTAAATTCCCAGATGTTATGCTCTCTTGTGCCAGCTGGAGTTGGCAGGGGCTGGCAGTAAAGCCTCTGCTCCCATCTATGGGGTATAAGTATTATTTCCTCCAGTTAATTTTGTAGCCCGCATGTCTACCATATGTCTCACAGCTGTCCATTATTGCGCGAAGTGTCGTCTTTGGGTTTTTGACATTCATCAATATATCGTCCGCATACAAGGATATGCGTTCGTCTGTCTCAGCATTTTATCCACTCCTAAATCTTGTGATACCCGGGTGCAGTCGGATCACACAGGCAAGTGGTTCCAACACCAAGGCAAAGAGCAAGGGCGACAACAGGCAACCCTGTTGAGTGCCTCTACCTACTGGGAATTGTCATGACACTACTCCATTTACTCTGAACCTGGCCACAGGTCTCTCATAAAGGACAGCAATCCAACGCCTAAAAACCGGACCAATCCCAAACTCCTCCAGGACGGACATAGGGAAAGGCCAGTGGACAGTGTCAAATGCCTTCTCAGCATCAAGGGAGAGAACATGGTGTGGATCGTCACTTTTAGCAGCCACTTCCAACCAATTGTGTAGTCTCCTCAGGTTAAACCTAGTCGACCTTATGGGCATAAAGCTGGACTGGTCTCTTTGAATGAGGCCAGTAATTACTATGGCGAGACTATTTGCTATTATTCTAGCTTATATCTTAGTCTCTATATTAATGAGAGAGATAGGGCGATACAAAATGTACACCTGCCGTTGTCTGTCCTTTTTGGGGATTACTGCAATTGTGGCCGTCCGCCAGTCCCTGGGGAGGCTTCCCGTCTTGTGCGCCTCCAAGTATAGATGGAGGAGGTGCGGACCAAAAAGCGCTGCATGCTGCTTAAAGAATTCTGGGGGAAGCCCATTAGGTGCCGGGGCCTTTCCAGTTCTCAGTTGGCCAATTACTGACATGATTTCTTCTTTTGTGTAACTCCTTGGACTCATCTTCTGTTAATTTGGGGAGTTGTTTCTCTCGAAGATACACTTGTATGTGTGACAGCTCAGCTAGGTTACCTTCTGTGTAAAAGACCTCGTAATAATCTGCAAAAGCATTGGCTATTGCAACTGGGGTCGGGAGGGTTTGCCAATCCTCTGTATCTGCGAAACCCATCTACTGTCAAGCTCTTTTTTGCTAAGCCATGCCAGCAACCTACCTGTCTTGTCACCTACGTCATATAGATGCTGGTACATGGCTTGTATCGCATGCTGTGCATCTCTTTTGGGCAGCAAAAAATATTCCTGTCGGAGAAGTTGTAGGCTGCGGAGCATGGAGGGATCACTAACCATGCTCACCCGTGATTCAAGCAGCAGTAATTGGGATTCCAATCCCGTGATCACTTCTTCCTCTTTCTGTTTTTTATGTGCTATAATGTTCTGCACCCGGTCTCTTAGCACAGGTTTTTAAGCCTCCCACAGCGTAATAGCAGAATCCACCAACCTCACATTCTCTCTAAAATACAACTGTGCCCACCCTGAGTTCCTTAGCGACCTGTGGGTCTTTAAGTTCCCACAGGTTCAACTTCCATTCCCCCTTCTGTCGACTTGTGTGGGCACCCACGGTGAGCAACAGTGGTGAGTGATCAGAGAGGCCCCTTGCCAAATATTCTACCTTGTGTACATCCCAAAGTTCCCCCACTGGGGCAAATATGTAATCTATCCTTGAGAAGGCTTTGTGCGCCCCTGAATAAAAGGAATAGGCTCCGGTCTGATGGTGTTGCCTCCGCCATAGGTCTGTGAGCGCTAATGTATCTGCAAACCGTTTGAGCGGCATCACCTTGGGATTCCTGGTTGGGACTGTCGTGTGGTCACTTGTAGGATCCTTTACGTCGTTAAAGTTTCCCCCTATAATGTGTGTATCTGACCCGGTCACTAATAAAATCGCTGCGAGCTTATCCATCGTTTGCCTTTGAAGCTTGGGGGGTGCATATACACTAATAAATGTAATGTGTCTTCTATTCCATATCCCTTTGATCGCTACATATGTACCATTAGGATCTGTCCAGGTGCGTTCTATTCTGAAGGGCGGGTTTTTCCTGATGAGTATTGCCACGCCCCTTGCCCCAGTGGAGAATCCAGCGTGGGCCATAGTTTTATATGCTCCTCTGTCTAGAAACCCACATTGAGTGCCTTTTAAGTGCGTCTCTTGTAGGAGAATGACATCCGGTTTTAACCTTTTAAAATATGCGGCCACTAGTCCTTAACCTTGCTCCCCATCCCATTTACGTTCCAAGAAAAGATTGAGTATATGTCTGTATTAGATGTGGCTATCGTGATGTTGCATTGTGTCTAACTCCTCAACGGGTCCCCTAACTTCTCCCCAGTGCTGTTGATTCTTCAATGTCAAGATGCGCGCTATCTCATTGTTCTGCCACCCTGCTACAACATCATTGTGTGAACAATTTCTCAGACCAAAACAACCCCCCCCCCCCCCCCAAACCCGAGATCTAAAATAACAACCAACACCTGTCATGACCCCCTCCCCACACCCTGCAGGCACCCCCACCACCCCATAACTCGTCAACAGGACAATACTGGTGCAAGTAAACCACCAAGAGGTCTGTAGCTCACCCCCTCTCTCCCCCCCACCTATGTAACACTAGAAAAGAAACAAAAGAAAAACACATACAACTCGTTGTATACGTCCCTTCTTTCCAACAAATGGTTCAACTGTCCCCAGTGTCGCCGCAAACATATTTTATCCAAAACCTTGGAAGTACCGAAGTCACTAAACAGATGATATAATGAGGTGTTGGCTTTGAGAGACACAAGATTCCTAAGGCATTTGTTCTCAGTTCATGTAATATCATATTTTGAAAACCCCCATAGTTCAGTCCCATACAGGGCTGACCCCAAACCCTTGGCCTCATAGATCTTTAGTGAAGGAGAAAAAGGTTTAGTATGTGATGTTGAGAGCTCCTTAAATATTACTCCTGGGATCTGATTAAGCTTCATGGTCCCCTAATCAATATGAAGATGGCAAAACATGCCCTTTGCAAATGTGACCCCCGGTATACAAAAAAGAATCTATCTTCTCTAAAGGAACACCTCCCAAGGTCAATTTGCCTTTAAAAGATCTATGCTGATTGAAAGACATCACCTTGGTTTTAGAGGTATTGATTTCCAAGCCCCAGCCTTCACAGAACTCATTAAAGTGGAGCAGAAGTTTTTGGAGGCCTGAGGGAGTCTTAGAAATTAACAAGGTGTTGTCCGCAAACAAAAGGATCGGTGTTTTAAGGCTAGACAAAGATGGAGCATCTTCTTTCACTTGAGACAAAAAGGATACGGTGTTGTTAATATATAATGAAAACAATGTGAGAGCCTAGACACAGCCTTTCCGAACACCTTCAGAGATTGGTACCCTTTCTGTCAGCTGGGCCTGTTCCCCCTCCCCATCGTATGCGTGCACAATTATCTTTATGCAGGTGAATTAGAAGAGATAAGATATCGGAAGGCATGCCTAGGGCAACTAAGACACTCCAGAGTTTGAATCTTGGGATCATGTCGTAAGCCTATTTTAAATCAACAAAGGCAACATAAAGGCTGCCTTTTGCCAGTCAAAATGGTTCTCCCGCAGATCATAATAAAACAGAAAACCTGGTACATAGTCGTAATCCTGCTTGAAATGGACTTAGAATGTTGCTCTCCTCCATTCAGTTTTGTATTTTATAGAGGAGGCAACGTCCAAAAACGTTTTCAATGCTATCAATAAGGCTTATTGGCCTCTAATTGGAAGGTAATGCACGGTTGCCTTTTTAGGTTTCGCCTGGGGCACGGAGCTTTAGCTCCGCCCCCAGGAGAAATCTGTAGTCTTCAGTAAGGGACACTTGAATCCGCCCTCTGTTCCATTGGCTAGCTCCATAAATGGAGGCTAGCCATTGGAACAGAGATCTGTCCGTCAAGGCCGGACCAGATTCGGGGGCGTTCCCGAGAATTTTTCGCTCTCCCCCCTTTTTGCATCGTCATTGGGCGGTGGGCGGAGTTTCGTTTTTTTTTTTCTTCTGGGTTTGTTGTTGTCACTCCATGCCGACCACGGCTGCCGGAGGAAGCCCAGGTGAGTGCTTGTTATCACTCTCTTTCCTCTTTAGCCCTCCTCCCTCTGTCTTTCATTGGCCTTTTAAGTGACGCAGAGCGTTCTGATTAGTTAAGAGTGCATTTCGCATCAGGGATCGTTTCTTCTTTACCTCATGCGCAACCCGGAGAAGCGACTAGTCAAAGAACGCCCTCATAAAGGAAGCGCAAGACAAAGGCCTCAAAAAGTCGCAGAGTGATTGGGGTTAGGGCTGTCCTTCTCATCTGACTGACAGTGCAAGGCAACGTTCAATTGGCAATTTGTGTGTAAAAGGGTGTGGCTAGGGATGGGCGACGGCTCGGCTGGGAAGGGCCGTGTGTGAGCTCGTAGGCGAGGTCGAGATGGTCTGGGTGAGGACGACAGAGCGGCCTGTGTGGCTGGTGGGGAATGTGTGATTAGGTACGAAGTGCCTGAAACATAAACGGACACCGCGCCAGAGAAGCGCGCCCAGTTTCGAACCATTAACCCACACCCTCGCCGCTTGCAGCAATGGAAGAGACAGTCTACGGTAAGAAGGCGTCCACAGGGCTGAGTTCGGTGGGGGAGGGGGCTGTCTGCTGTCGCTCCATTATTCCAGGTCGCTGTGTAGGGGGAGGGATTCCCCTTACATTATGTGGTCTGTTGTTGCTAAGTGACCTGGATTAGCACAAGCTGAGGTTTAGAAGGCATGCTTCGGGCAGGGGTGGGGCTTGAGAAGCCTATGTGGGTTTACTGTAGCCTGTGTGCGGTTACCGGAATATAGTGCGACGGTGATCGCTTATACATGCATATAATTTTGCTGGGACTGAGGTCCTTTCCATTTTCAAAATGTATCATTGACGTTGAAAGCAAGCAGCTGTGTTCGCAGCAAGCTGCGGAGACAGCAGAAACGCATCCGTCCATCTGCTCAATTCCAGGGCCAGGAGATCGTGGGGGGGGGGGGATTAAAGGGATATAACCGACTGCTGAGAATGCAAACCAGTAACCCTTGGGTGAGTTTGGGAGCTGCAGTATAGAGGTGGCCGTTAAAGATGACGTTAGATTATGTTCTTCCATTTGAAAGGGTTATCTCTTCTTACAGAAGTGATGTACGCGACGGTAGCGCGATGGCTTGAGTGAGGGTACCTGAACTCGGACGTTACTTTATTTCATATAGTCTTATGGTTACATTTTGGAATATAGTATGTGGGCACATGTAAAACTCCGATTGTCTACGTACAAGCCTTTCAAATGGGTTCTTCCCCTGCTGCGACGTTAAGGGGAATATATCAGACAGACGAAGATGTTGCAACCTAGTAATAAAACTGAGCGCTGATCTAGTGCTCTGGTTGTCATGTGCCAAACATGTTGTTTATTGTAATCTAGCTCAGTGCCCTCCAGTCCTGCGCTGTATGTGGAAGAGCGATAAACAGTCTGTATTTTATAAAGATGCTCGAGCCTCTGTTTACTGTGTAGAGCAATGAGCCTGTGACAGGCGGCCTCGCTTCGGTGAAGTTGCTTGTGTAACGCCTGAACGTTGCAAAGGCAGCCTTTGTTTTGCTGTAGATGCCTTTGCTCCGGTGCTTCGTTGTGGATAAAACATCGTGCTTACAAGTCCTTTGCTGGAGAGTGCTGACTGTCTCACAGCCTACATTTGATGTTACAGAAGACACTGTCTGATGGGCAGCTTGGGTTTCACTATAGAACCAATGCTTGTCTATAGAGTAGCCTGGGATTCACTATTGAAGTCTGTGTATCTACTGGGCTACCTGGGTATTGCTGTAGGATGCTTTTAACCTGTGTTATGTTCGTAGAACGCCGAGTGATGACAGTTTGGAATTGACTATTCCGAAGGGGAAGTTGGTCAAGATTGATTTGCATATGACTGGGTTTAAACTGTAATGGCCTGAGGAGCAAAGAAACGACGAATTTAGGCCCAGATCTCTGTACTGGGGTGAATGTTTGACAGTGTTCAGCATTCTGTCCATCAATTGTTCTTTTTGCAATTATAACTGTAGAGGTGTCGTCTGAATGTATGTGCAATTATTTGCTTAGTCACAGAATGTGTGTTCAACCAATCAGTGAATTCTGAAAAGCCTTTGATATTCCATTCTAATAAGACATTGTGCATGTGAAAGTTAACTTACCATTTGGCCCCTATTATAGCTCTCCTCACGAAATCTTGCTCCAGACATGTTCTTTGACTATTGTAAAGCTTTGATGTTTATATGAATTATACACTTTTCTGTTATGAACTCTATTATCGATCTCTCTATTTGTATATGCATTTAATGCTTGACAAAAAGCTCTACTATCCCGATTGCTCAGGTTCACACTGAGCAAAACTATAAATTAATTGTCAAGCGGCTAGGACTCCACTGTAGATGGCTGAATGTCTGATGGGAAGCCTAGGCTTAACTATATAAGTTCTGCTTTCTGGGTGGAACTGAAGAGACATTCATTATGGGAGAACAAGTTATAGACAGAGGAAAGGTGAGGTTCAGAAGAGGAATTTTATAGGTGAAGGGGGTCGCCCTCTGCACATAACCCCACTATGGTGCAGGGTTGTAACATGTTGAGTGAGAAAGGGTTCGAGTTCAGAGGAGGAAAGCCACATTACGTCTCATCGGCATAGCCTGAGCAAGGAATGTAGCAGCAATATTCAAAGTCCCGCCATAACTACTGGAGTGAAGTGCTGTGTCTTTGGGGTTGGAGGGTTGTGCGGCGATGTCCATTCAGTGCCGCCTGTAACCACTATTGCAAAGCTTTTTTTGTAGCTACAGGTAGAGTGAGTGTTTTGCCCAGAATCACAGGACGCTGTGTCAACGCTGAGACTCCAACACAGTTCTTCAGATTCAAAGTCGACAGTTTTGGCTGTTAGGCTACCCCCCCCCCCCCCCCCCCCCCAAAAAAATGAAGAGGGGAAATAAATAAGTGAAAGTGGAGCTGATAAAAAAGTTGGGGCGGTTAATCCTTAAATACATTCGGTAACCTATTAATAAATAGCAAAGTGCAGATGGGTGTGATCTCGAAATGCCACGGGAACGTTTAGGAGACTTTAGTCGAAAAAATGTCCTTTAAAGTGCAGTGGAAGGAAAGGGATTCCCTGCACTTCGGCTTCACACTATAAGCGTACCGCGTAATGTGTGCTAACGTGTTCATCCGAAGTGCAGCGGTGTTGTCTAGTATAGTATTTAAGGTTGGAATGAGTTAAAGTGCAGGCGACATCTGTACACACAAAATGACCCGGGTATATGGATTTAAAGTCCAGTGATTGTGCACAAGCTTAAATTGAATTAGTGTGTGAATTTAAAGTGAAAATCAAATGAGTAATGTGCTTTGAACGTGCTGCAGGGTGTACGTTTAAATAAGTTACTGAATAACGCGCAGCTGACATAGGTGCCCTTACGTGCAGAAGGGTGTATTCGAGTAAAGTGCTGTGAGAAGGGAGCCAGGTCCTCACCCAGAGGGACAGTGCGTCCATTTAAAGTGCAACAAATCATGTTTGAGGGTGCAGTATGTAAAGTGCAGCACGGGTGCATGATTTTAGAACGCAGCAGGCACCTCTTGTGCTCCGGTGATGTAGTAAAGTGCAATTGAGGAGTGCCGTAGGGGGTGTACAGTGCAGCGAGGGAGTACAAGAGTGTACTCCGCATTTAGAGTACGCTGAGCGCGTGCATTAATCGTGCAGCTAGCAGGGTTTCGTTTGCAGTGCAAGGGCTGTGTGGGCTGTGAGCAATGTAAATAACAATGCCATTTATTTATAAGTAAAAAAAAAAAAGAAATGTCATGAGCAATGCCAATAGCTCTAACTTTTCCAAAGGCGAAACCATTGCATTGTAAATGCTTGTTTAAGTATAGGTACAACTATGGCACCCTTCCATGAATCAGGGATGGGAGAACCCACTGCGATTGCATTAGCCAGGGCTAGAATGTAATCAGACCAGGGTTCAATATTGGCTAGAAAAATGTCTGCTGGAATGCCGTCAGGACCGGCTGCACGCACACGCGAAACCGCATTCAAGGCCTGTAAAATATCTGTAAGATCAAACATGGGCGTGGAGCTGACATCAGTCTGGAGAGCGGGAAAACATATTGGTACTATGATGTCATCAGAATTACCAGAATATACATTTCCAAAATATTTCATCCAATCAGAAGCGGCTACATATGGGGCCAAGTTCTGTGCAACCCTGGAGAGGTCCTGTGCCACCAGTGCCCAAAACTTGGATGATTCACCAATGGAGCACGTGTCCAAAAGGGTCCTCCACCTCTCTTCATCCCAGTCTTTTTTGGCATACGTTATGACCTTTTTATATGCCTTCCTTAGAACTGCTATACTGGCCATGTCTTTGTTTTTTTTATGGGCTCGACTAATCAATGATTTTCTCCACAGCATTCTTTATAGTACCTTTACTCCATCTTAGTTTTGGCCTGTTGGGTCTTGCATTCAAAACTGTTAAAAGGGATAAAACCTGTTTAAAAAATGCCTCATGAATTGGTCAGTTGATCGGTTACACTAGCTTGTCCCCTCTCCACCTGCACGAGTACTGAATTAAGATCTACCTGAATCGCTGGCAATATTTCTGGGCGTGCAGCAATCTGAGGCCATTTTAAATGTTGTTTGACGGCTGTCAAAATCGCCTATCTATTGAGTGATGGTAAACGAGTGTCTGGGTGACTTAAACTCACAAAAGTACCTGTTGATTGTTTCGAATACAGTCATATCAATGACTTTTGGCCACAACCCCAGGTCAAGCAAGATGCAGTCTATGCAACTTTTGTGAGAGGGCTTATTATAAGTATGGGCACCCATTTTAGAGTGCCCTCAGGCCATACTCAGTGGTGAGTGCCTTTAACCCCTCCCATGCTGATGACGAGCTCAGCTCGTCATCATCTCGGTGCTCGTGTGCTAATAACGAGCTGAGCTCGTCATGGCCGTTAGAACGCTCACACGTGAGGATAATTCCCCCGCTGTGCTGAGCGTTCTAAGGAAACGGGTGTGGCCGTGACGAGCTCAGCTCGTCGTCAGCACACGAGCACCGTGGCTGATGACGAGCTGAGCGCGCCCCCCAACACAGCCAAGGGGTTAAATAGATTGCAGAGCGTACCCAAGTATGAATTGGTTGGCTTTCTAAGGGAGGAACTGACCAAGCAGCATCCTCACCATCTGTTGTGTGCATGTCTTGATCATCCAATGGTTCAAATGTAAGATTAGAATCACCCCTTAGGATAAGAAAATATTGTTTGGGAAGTGAGTTGAGCACATGTTCCAGAACTTATAAAGTGCTTGGAACTGAACCCTGTCTAGCCCTCCTTACATATATAACAGCGAGGGAGCACACTACTACCCTCTCAGCCGGATCGCCCCTTTGCATTCTGGTTCATGCAGTTCGTATGATTCAGGACAAAGTTCGTAAGTATTTCACCAAAGTTGGTGCAAGTAGGTACTCTGTGTAAGGTATCTCTAGACACGAGACACGACTCGTGTTTCTGGATAATATCCTTCATCAGTAGAGATCAGTTTGGGGTGGCTTTGAAGGCTGACAAACAACACTAACAGGCTTCGTTGCCTCTCAGGCGCGCAGGTGCATCACCAATAGCTCGTCCGCTACAGAGGCTCACGGGACCCCTTTAACAGGAAACAGCGAGGGAGCACACTACTACCCTCTCAGCTGGATCGCCCCTTTGCATTCTGGTACATGCAGTTCGTATGATTCAGGACAAAGTTCGTAAGTATTTCACCAAAGTTGGTGCAAGTAAGTACTTGGTGTAAGGTATCTCTAGACACGAGACCCGACTCGTGTTTCTGGATAATATCCTTTATCAGTAGAGATCAGTATGGGGTGGCTTTGAAGGCTGCCAAACAACACTAACAGGCTTCGTTGCCTCTCGGGCGCGCAGGTGCATCACCAATAGCTCGTCAGCTACGGAGGCTCACGGGAGCCCTTTAACAGGAAGCAGCGAGGGAGCACACCTTTCATTCAGTTAGTAGCACTCTATTATGCCAGTTGGGCTTCTGCCATAGTCTGTTCTGCTCCAGTACCACAGTTATCAGACAGGTTTGTAAACACTATGTCATGCTAATTTATTGTTCTTGTCCTAAAGTTTGTTATGCTGAAATATCATACATTTGTTTATGTTGTTGCCGGTGTCTGGGATCGTGGATGTACATATTTGCTTCCCTGGATAATAATGCATGTTGCATCAGGGTGCGCTGATATGTTAATGAATATTTGTTGCTCATTACTGTTTGGCCTCATAAAAACATGTTACTTATTGACTTGACTTGGACTTCGGGTCAGTCTCAGCCAAAGCCTCCGAGTATCGGAGAAGGAAAGGACCGGTGTAGTTTTACATACCTAATTATATGTATGCTAGTGTGTGTGCGCATAGCCAACCCTTTAACTAAAAACCCCGGATAGTTGGGTCTTGGCCGTTGTTGAGAAATGGATTAGATGGTCGTGTAAGTGGAAAGTTAATACATTTGTAATTGCTTGTTAGTTTAGCATGGGGTCCACAGAGGGTTTGTCTGGTGCCTACTCTGTTCAACCTTTCTTGAATAGCGTGGTACCAAATTGGTCTGGTATGGCGATCTTCTGTGCAAGCCTTGAGTGCAGTGCCATGCTTTATTGTATTGCTTAAATTTAATTTGTAGGTAAACTGGCCTTTCTCCTTTAAGCCTTGGTGGACAATGAAAAGTTCATTTAACATTGCTCTTCTAACTGCAGGTGGGCTCTGAAGTGTTTGCAGGATGGGTGTCATGGGTACCCCGGGGTTCAGACAGAATAGTTGTAATTTACTTGTGATGAAACTGGGGGCGCCAAGATATTGACTATTGGCATAGATGAGCTTGTAGATTAACAGTGTGACTATAGATTGTCACTTTTGTTGTACAGAAGGTACGGGAAGATGCGTTGAAATATTTTTATTATGTAGAAAGTGCTCTTTGTGATGTTGACAAGTTGTATCAATGATCTGCCTAAATCCATGGTCACCCCTAACTTTCGTGTCTCTTCTGTTGTAGTTGAAGAGGCATCAAGTTCCTTCGGCCCGATGTCTGTATGCTGGTGTTTGAGCCATTGCCTACAGGTCACGATCTGTTTTTATGGTTTTGAACTTTAGGTGATTACCCATTATGCTTGCATTTAAGGCACAGTGGTAGTCATCAAGTCTTGACCTGTACCGTTCTCCTGAACCATCCATATTTAGAATGATTTGCATTCAATCTGCATTGTTGCAGCAGGTGAGGCTGAATGATCTAATGAGGTCTAATAAGAGGGTTAGGTAGATGTTGAATTAGAGATGAGATATCATGGACCACTAAGGTTTGCAAAAATGGGTGTTTAGGGCTGATTGGAATACTGGTAGGTACACCAAGCTTGGTCTGCCCTCACGGTATGAGAGGCAATCCATTTAAGAAAATGTTCATATATTGCGAGATGATGGAGTCTTTGTAGTATTGTATGGTAATACACACTGTCAAATGTTGCTGATTGGCCCAGAAGCATTATGGTGACTCCTCCTTTTTTTTTGTTTGTACTGTGATTGTTAGGTCATTCCATATAGATACAACATCAGACCCTGTGCTCTATTTGGCCTACATTCAGATTTTTGGTCTGATATCAAGTCATTTTCCGGAGTAACTTCTGAGTAAAAACTGTTATTCCAAATATTTGACCAAGGAATGGGCCACTTGATATAGGTCTGTAGTTTGCTGGGCATTAGAGTCATGAAATTCTTTTTCTCAGAGGTTGTTGAAAGTATTAAATGACAGATGATGAGTGTACATCTTTGTGGTGGTTGAGTTGTGCATAGGAGGAGTGTTAACGGTGTTAGCCTTAAGGCAATTTCCTGTCTTTTCAATTTTTGAGAACCGTTCCATCGAGATTTTGTCACTGAAGGCTTGCAAACATGGTGTTTCTGCATTTTGGCACTTTCTATTTTGTAATTCTGCAAAAAACTTTGCAGATTCTTAGATACTCATTCCGCTTCAATTGTTCGTGTGGAGTAGGGTTGCATTTTTTGTGGTTCTGATGGCTCTTTGTAGGCTCTTCCACTGATGTAAAAGAAAAACACATGACTGTGAGCACGACCAGGGAAAGTCAAGTCTTCTCACACTCGGCGGGAACTTTCACAATGTTGCCGGGTGGGAGCAGACTTCTATTTCCCTGCCCGTGCTACTAAGTGCCCGAAAATGCACATTTCTCTTTCCCAGAGAGAGCATGCAAAAACAGTTGATCCCTCCAGGCGTGAGCAAAGCTGGCTGCAACAGCATGCAAGAGCTGGCTGGAGCCTTGGTGCTCCCCCGGCGGCCCCCATTGGAGTGGTTTTTGGGTGACCTGGGTGGGCACCGAGGCACCTGCTAGCAGCACTGGGAAATAGAGTACCCAGGGCCTAAAGGATTCGGGGAAGGAGTACTCACAGATATGTTTATTTTTTTAATATAAGTTTATTAAACATTTTTATAATGAACACTAATATTAAACATTGCATTGTGTGAATGACTGAAATGTACACTAGATTAAAAATATTTGTGATTTTTAGAGAAAATGATAATAATGTCACGGTTTCTACTTTGGTGTTGTGATTGTTTGGCAAAGTCAGTATGTCTACAGAGTGCAGCCAGGACCTGCACATGCCAGAAGGCTGTGCATTGCATGGACTTTGCTGCTTGCAAGTGGTTTGACTCAGGGCCTGGCATTTTAAATGTATACAACCACTGAAATGTACCAGTTAAGGTTATCTCTAGTAAGTGTAACTCATGCCTTCACCATGCACTGCTAATTACCCCACATATTACTTCACTTATTACATCTTCTGTGACATCATTGATAATATCACAGCAACATTTACAATTAAATTATTGATGAGAAAACTGTGCATGACGAGGGTGCGTGTTATAGTTACCTTAGGGCAAAATAAAAAATGTAAAAAAAATTTTTGGCCTTGTGCAGGGTCCCTCGGGGACCTCTTCCCCCTAATCTGTTGGGTCTAGTGAGCCACTGTGCATGATATATCCAAGGGTTTTCAGCATTGATTGCTCAAAAACTACTGAACGAATGTACACCATCTCACAAAATGCACTCTTTCTGGACCAAAATCTAGCTTTCTGCCAAATTTGGTGTGAATTGTTCAGGTGTTCGGGCTGTAGCTGTTTCTAAAGTTCCTATGTAAAAATAAATGGTCAAAATGCATTTTTGGCCCCTACTTTATGGATAAGCCTGCAACTTTCCGTGCTCAAACTAGGCAGAAAAGAAAAAATTGGGGGACTTCTGTGAATGTTCTTCTAACGGCTCCAAAGTAATCCGATACTCAAAAAGGCATTTCCTATGGAAACATGCTCCTAATTTATATTCACTGGAAAAAACCAAACGTTACATGGACGTTATAGTTTGGCTCAGATTATACATACGCGAAACCATAGAAATTCAGCAGTTCTGGTTACCTCAGCTATGCACTGCTTTTGACCTCACATTCTTCATCACTCATGACCTGGTCAGTGGCATCACTAATGACATCTCAAATGACATCATTCACAGAACTCACGCACCCATAAAACCTTTTGTACACCCACTCACACACACACACTCACCTATCCATTCACAGACCCATACAACCACTCACACACACTCATCCATAGTCCCTCACTCACCCACTTGCATACCAATGCAGCCACTCACCCACCCATACAACTACTCACAAAGCCAGTCACTCGCCCATGCGGCCGCTCACATTCTCACTCACCCTCAAAGCATCTTGCAGAACAACTCACTCACTCTTACACTCACACCCACTGACTCACCCATACAGCTACTCACACAGACACACTCACCCATAAAGCCACTTACACAGCCACTCACCCCTCTATACAGCCAATCACACACCCAGTCACTCACACACACCAATACAGCCACTCACACAGCAATACAGCCACTCACACAGCAATACAGCCACTCACACAGCAATACAGCCACTCACACAGCAATACAGCCACTCACACAGCAATACAGCCACTCACACACCCATACAACTACTCACACATCCACTTATTAACCCATACAGCCACTCATACACCTACCCACACACAGATAGTCACACAGCACCTCACATGATAGATGTTAGAAATAGTATCCGTGATTAGTAGTACACACAGTATTGTAATATAACTTAAATAGTAGCTTAGTTTATATGTTTAACACTCCTAAACATTTAGAAAACACTCAGTCACTGATTGATGTCATCAGTGATGTCATTTAAATTGTCCTCTGTGATGTCACGAGTGATGTAATATGTGAGGTGCATTGTGGGGGGCGTAAGTTATAGTTAGCTCAGGTCACCTAACTATAACGTCCCTGTAACCTTTGTTATTTTTCTGTGAATTTCTATTTTAAAAAAAATTCTATTTCCTAACTATAACGTCCATGTAACATTGGTGTTTTCAGTGAATTTCGAAGGTTTTTTTAATGATGTTTCCTAATTATATTGTTCTGTCTGTGAGTGGGTGTGTGACTAGCTTTATGGGTCTGTGAGTGGCTATATGGGTCGGTAAGTGGGTGTGTGACTGGCTATATGGTTCTGTGAGTGTGTGTCTATGACTGGCTATATGGGTCTGTGAGTGTTTGCGTTGGTCTGTGAGTGGGTGTGTGGGTGCCTGTATGGGTCACTGGGTGGGTCTGAGAGTGAGTGTCTTTGAGTCTGTGAGTGGATTTGTGAGTCGGTGTGTGAGTGGCTGTGTGGGTTTGTTAGTGCATGTGTGTGTCTTGAGTGCATGTATGGGTGTTGGAGTGTCTCTGAGTTGGTGTGTAAGTAGGTGTGTGAATGTGTGTGTCTGTGAGTGGGTGTGTGAGTGCCTGTGTAGATTTGTGAATGGGTCTGTGAGTGCCTGTGTGGGTCTGTGAGTGGATGTATGGAGCCGTGATTCGGTGTATGAATACCTGCATATATCTGGGAGTGGGTGTGAGAGTGCCTCTGTGGGTATGTAAATGTGTGTGTTAGTGGCTGCATGGGTCTGTAAAGTGTGCCTGTGTGCATCTGTAAGTGTTTGTTTTTTAGGTTTCGCCTCGCCGAAAGGCTGCGCAAGCGAAAAACTTTTGTTTACAAGTATGGGGCTTCGTTCCGCCCCGCCTCTCTGTCCCATTGGCTAGCTCCATAAATGGAGGCTAGACATTGGAACAGAGATGCGTCACTCATTCCCCGAGCAGATTCGTGGGCGTTCCCGCGATTTTTACTCATCCCGCCCATTTTCGTGCGTCATTGCGGCGGTGGGCGGATGTTATATATATTTTTTCGACGCCATGTTTTGATCATTTGCCGGATCAATGTCCAGGTGAGTGCGCCCCCTCCCGCTGTCCGTTTGCCCGTTCCCGGTCCCCCCTCCCGCTGTCCGTGTGCCTGCCCACCCCCCCCCCTCCCGCTGTCCGTGTTCCCCCCTCCCCCCCTCCCGCTGTCTGTGTGCCCACCCGCCCGCCCAAGTCGTTTGGAAATTACCTTTAAAATGCCCAACTACTGTTATTAATAAAAATAAAAAAAACTATTAAGACGCACGCCTCGTTACAGGTCAAGGCGGTACTAAGCTGTGAAGGCTAATGCAGACCAGGCCGCAACCATAAACGTTTCATTTGTGGACGGCGTTGTGCAACTTTCTAAAGGGAGCTGCGCCCCCTTCTTCCTTGTAACGAGGCCCCTACTGTGAAGCTGAAGATACTCGCCCCCCCCTCCCGCTGTCCGTGTGCCTGCCCGCCCCCCCTTCCGCTGTCCGTGTGCCTGCCCGCCCCCCCTTCCGCTGTCCGTGTGCCCGCCCCCCCTCCCGCTGTCTGTGTGCCCGCCCGCCCAAGTCGTTTGGTAATTACCTTTAAAATGCCCAACTACTGTTAATAATAAAAATTAAAAAAACTATTAAGACGCACGCCTCGTTATGCACTTATTTTCATGTCGAGTCAAGGCTATTCTTTTTGTTGGCTTCCAAAGAATGAAATGCTCAGTTGATTCACTTGGATGCAGCCTTTTACCTGTGATGTTTTTTTAAAATCTTGATATGATAGTATTTTAATTGTGTAGTTTGTTGTGTAACTTATGGATGTTTGTCACATCCGAATAAAGTCGTTGACCTGAACTGAAAAAAAAATGCTCAGTTGATTCACATGGATGCAGCCCTTCACCTGGGTGTGGCACAGAGGTTTCTGAATTATTAGCATTAATTTGCTGGTAAGTCTACTCGTCCACAGGTATAAAAGCATGTCTATTGGTGGCTCTTGTAGCTTAGTTTGTTTCAGAAATCTTTCTCCAGTTTTTTAGTCATTGTTATTAGTTTTTAGATTTCAACAATTTAGATCTTGTGCACACAATTCCAATGTTGATGTCTGCAGTGATAGTACGAGGCATATGACCACAGGTTCCCTAAACATGTCCCTTGTAACTATATTTGGTACAGGCCTATACCAAAGTTTGTATACACTACGCTGAGTGAGCTTATTCGTTTATAGCAGTGTAACACATAATTCTCTTTAAACAGTATGCAGTTTCTTTCCAGCAATGGTTTGTTTACTGACGAATTTACAGTGGCATCTCATCATCCCTTTTGGCCTTGAAAGGGTTGCCACTAATTTGCCCCATTAATTGGCTATTGGATACTTTCTCAAACCCCTGTTTTGTTCCCTGTGTAGTGTCATACCTTCACTTAAGACCACCCTTAAACCACTGTCCCTACGTTTGCACCATCTGTCCCGCAACAGGGCCTTCCTATGTAGAGTAACAAACAGTTCTTTGCCAAAGCAGATTTACTTTTAGGAATTTTGATACTGCAATACTTGTTTTTCAGCATTGAAATAATCCCAGTAAACATTACTGAGCGCTAAGAATGGCAGTATGATTTGTTATCTTTGAGGGCTCTCCAGTGACTCTTCACCAGAACTTCCTAAAACTAGGGTATTCCCACATCCTGTCTACGAATGCCGCTTCACATCTCAAACCATCATAGAATGCCCCAGATATATTTTTCCAATCTTAAATGTGGATATATAGTACCTATGGATGAAGTTGAAGTAGACCTATTTGAATGTACTATTGCAGGATACGTTTTGTTGGTCATTTGGGGCCCTCTGCAATTCTTTAAGTTACATACCCTCTTAAGCTTGAGTTTGTTTCGTAAATCCAGTAAAGTTAGTGTGTTTATTTAAAATCATACAAGTTAAATAAAACACAAATGTCAGAATAAGAACACTGTAATAAAAACCCTTAAAATGTGCATTCCCTATGTGGTAACGTATTTTGCAATTGTGAATAGAGAAAAATAGAGAAGTTGTTATTCCGTGTGAAATGAACTATTGTACATTATGAAACCTCTAGTGGTGGATGCACTGCAGAGGTCTGTGTGTAACCAGAGAGCATATAATTTAATCCGGTTGGTGCCGTGTAGAATAGTGACTTGTGTAGGTTTAGTGCTACGAGTTCCCAGTCTGCGACATAAAGCACTGTGAGCCATTAAGCCATTATTTTGAACGTGCATTACACACAGTACAATGGCTGCTACAAAATGTGCAGAAAGGGTTAAGATAAAATGGTGCCTTCAAAATATAGATTTTAGTAAAACCATGACTGTAAGTAATACATTTTTTTTAACATGCCTGTCCTTTCAATATCTCATCAGGAGAAGTTAACTCTATATAATTTCAATTAAAAACACGCACTTCACAGCTCAGTATTAACTCTTTGCACTACCACTCAAACCCAAACTAGAAAGCACTTTCTGATAAAAGTCTATAACCCAATAAAGTGCTCTGGTTAGAGCAATGTACGGCCAGTATTGCAACATGGGTGACCCGGCCTGCCTGTGACCTCTATCACAAGCACATCTGACCCGCAATTATGCACGACAATGGATTCTGAACGGCCACAAGGAGGGTTTAAATTGTACTTATACAGCGCTTACTTTCCCTGACGAGACGTTGAAGCGCTTTACAGCCCATTAATTATAGGGGCTAGTTGTGCATGCTCATTATATGCATTCACACGGTAACTGAAGCTATACCTGCATTTTCCGTCTCCACTGATTATCTTGTAGACCGGTCTTCTCCAAAGAGGAGCTCACGAGCTGCTGGTCGCCCTCGTGCCACCTGTGAGCAGGTCTCCTATGTGCAGGGAGTGCAGAGTGCTAGGGAGTGCAGAGTGACTGCAGAGTGACTAGGGAGTGCAGAGTGACTAGGGAGTGCAGAGTGACTAGGGAGTGCAGAGTGACTAGGGAGTGCAGAGTGACTAGGGAGTGCAGAGTGACTAGGGAGTGCAGAGTGACTAGGGAGTGCAGAGTGACTAGGCAGTGCAGAGTGACTAGGCAGTGCAGAGTGACTAGGGAGTGCAGAGTGACTAGGGAGTGCAGAGTGACTAGGGAGTGCAGAGTGACTAGGGAGTGCAGAGTGACTGCAGAGTGACTGCAGAGTGACTGCAGAGTGACTGCAGAGTGACTGCAGAGTGACTGCAGAGTGACTAGGGAGTGCAGAGTGACTAGGGAGTGCAGAGTGACTAGGGAGTGCAGAGTGACTAGGGAGTGCAGAGTGACTAGGGAGTGCAGAGTGACTAGGGAGTGCAGAGTGACTAGGGAGTGCAGAGTGACTAGGGAGTGCAGAGTGACTAGGGAGTGCAGAGTGACTAGGGAGTGCAGAGTGACTAGGGAGTGCAGAGTGACTAGGGACTGCAGAGTGTTAGGGAGTGCTACGGAGTGCAGAGTGACTGCAGAGTGCTAGGGAGTGCAGAGTGACTGCAGAGTGTTAGGGAGTGCAGAGTGACTGCAGAGTGTTAGGGAGTGCAGAGCGACTGCAGAGTCTAGGGAGTGCTAGGGAGTGCAGAGCGACTGCAGAATGCTAGGGAGTGCTAGGGAGTGCAGAGCGACTGCAGAATGCTAGGGAGTGCTAGGGAGTGCAGAGCGACTGCAGAATGCTAGGGAGTGCTAGGGAGTGCAGAGCGACTGCAGAATGCTAGGGAGTGCTAGGGAGTGCAGAGCGACTGCAGAATGCTAGGGAGTGCTAGGGAGTGCAGAGTGACTAGGGAGTGCAGAGTGACTAGGGAGTGCAGAGTGACTAGGGAGTGCAGAGTGACTAGGGACTGCTAGGGAGTGCAGAGTGCAAGTGCAAGGGAGTGCAGAGTGCAAGGGAGTGCGAGGGAGTGCAGAGTGACTAGGGAGTGCAGAGTGGCTAGGGAGTGCAGAGTGGCTAGGGAGTGCAGAGTGGCTAGGGAGTGCAGAGTGGCTAGGGAGTGCAGAGTGGCTAGGGAGTGCAGAGTGGCTAGGGAGTGCAGAGTGGCTAGGGAGTGCAGAGTGGCTAGGGAGTGCAGAGTGACTAGGGAGTGCTAGGGAGTGCAGAGTGACTGCAGAGATTAAGCTAATGGCAATGTAAATGACAATGCCATTTATTTATCTGCTTTCAAAACCAACACATAAATACAAATGTTGTCATTTACAATGCCAATAGCTCTAATTTTTCCAAAGGCGAAACCATTGCATTGTAAATGCTGGTTATAAAGTGCATCAGAATCTGCAAATTTGTCGCAGATTCACACGGGGCCGCGCTGATCACCGTGACTGATCTGCGGTGCCACGCACGAGGACAAAAACATTGTCAGGCAATTTCTTGCCCAGCATAGGTCCCTCTGAGACTCCTAACTCACCTGTACACAGGTTACCTGTACCTGGACCGCTTTAATCAACTTTGCAAATAGATTTTGAGGCCCTTAGGCCATTTTTCAATACTGAAAATGGTGGCAGCAACCTCACGGTCAGGTTGCTCCCAGCCAATCACTGCATTGGTGTTGGCACGTTGATCCGTATATCCTCCACAGTGGATCCACGGAGGATCCGTGTCTCTAAATATACAATTTTTTAATTGTATTTAATAGTTCCTTAAGTACTTAATGAATTTATACTAAAAACAAAAAGGGTTCTTTCTGGTCCAAGAGCTAGCTTTCTGTCAAATTTGGTGTAAATTCCGTCTAGCGTTTCGGGCTGTAGTTGTGTCTAAAATCCCTTTGGGAAATTGCATGGGCAAGAACGTGTTTTGGTACCACCATTTTTTTTAATCCCCGCTTGCCAAATCACCCCAAAACGTTCCACACAGCAACTCAACTCGGGAGCATACTAGTTTTGAAAATTTCATAGAAAGAGAGAAGAGAAAACAAAAAAGAAAAAAAACTTTTAAGTGTGCCCCCCTTACTGCATCCATTACCCATTATTGGGTGGCACTGGAGAGGCATGTAAAGACCCCTCTGGTGGGATTCCTTTAATTTTATTTTTTTAATGTAAGGCTGCTTGGGAAAGCTCTTCCCACGCAGCCTGATTCATTTTTTTCCCCTGTAATGATAAGTTTGCAGGGCGCGCTGACATCATTGCAGTAAAAACTAAAGTAAAATGAGCTGACTGGCTCATGTTACTTTCACTGAATCAGTGCTCGGCAGCATATACCAGCCCTCCAAGCACTGATAATCATGGGAGATGTATCATTAGAAAGTGGAAATTTTCCCCTTTCCAAAATTACCTCTGATCATTGGACTCGACCCGATGGACCCTGTCCAATGCCGGTGGAGAAGCTTCATCATCATTCCTGATCGCCTGGAGGAGTCCGCGATATAGGTCATAATGTCTTGCCCCTTCCGTGCCCCTAGGGCCCTAATGCGGAGGTTGTTCCTCCTACTCGTGTTTTCCAGTCTTCTTGTTTTATTTGGAGTTCTATGTGTTGTTCTCTAGAGTGGTCATCCTGCACCATAGATCTTCTTGATCCTCCGTCTGTGAGTCCAGGGTATGCTCTAGGTCATCCACTCTGCCCCCGATTTCAACCACATCGTGTTTGAGCTCATGCATATAGGCTTTAAAATCTAATTTGAGGGAGCCTATCTCTGCCTTAACTATATGCAAGAAGTTGGTCATGAAGGCCAGCGCGAGGGGGCTCGCCTCCGGCCTACCCAAGGGTAGATGCCTGCAGGGGTCCGGCGTTCCCACAGCAGCAGAGCCCGTCTTCAGCCCCATGGACTGAACTGTAGCTTTTCTAGTAAGGACCAAAGAGGTCTCCTTTCCAGTCTTGGTACAGGACATATTCCTCCCGGTCTTCACCCCCTCGATACTACAAATTGTGGTGCCCAGGCCCTGTACCGTACTCGCGGCTCAAGGGTGTATCCAAACCCCGGATACCCAAAGAAGGAAGAAGCCCGAACCTCCCCAGTGCACTCTCCCCCCCCGAACTCAATGCCCCAGCCCACACAGGAGTAATCCAGATGTAGCTCGGCGTCACCTCAGTTGGCAGTGCTGAGAGTAAGGCAGGCGAGGGGACCCCCAGTAAGCCCAAAAATCTCAATCCAGCCAGTGCGTGTTAGGCACCCTCGAGGCGAGTCTCAGGGCCGCCTGGTAGGTTGATGGTGTTTCCCCAGTTCACCCCCACAACAGATGAATGTAGGGCCCGCAAGGGCCGTGACCCCAACAGGAGCCCGAGGGGGCCGGGCACTGTTCCCCTCCCACGTCTAATAAGTGGGGAATGAGCTCCCGCTGCCTGATAGTGCTGCCGATTGCCTGCATCCTGCTTTGGGAGGGACACACGTCAGTGGTCTGGTCGGAAGCGCTCCCCTGCTAGGTTCGGGCCCGTGGTATTCAGTGCTGGTGTGAGGAGGCCCAGTAGTGTGAAGGGACAAAAGGCTTCAAGTCTCTGAGTAATGTAGAGGAGGGAGGACCTGGTCCAGGGCGACCACTCAGAGGGACACACGGCTACCTCAGGCTGGAGGCTGGCGCCATTCTCAGCGGGAGCCCCCATGCCCAAGCAGCAGCCTTCTATCCGTTTATAGGGTGGGGGGTGGGGAGTGGGGAAGCACCTGCTGCTCAACAGTGCAGCCGAAAACTGGCCCTGATAAAAGTTCTCAACGGGGCGGGCGCCTGCCCGAGCTCCCACCTTTCCCTGGATCGGCCCTGCCTTAAGGTTTAAGCTGCAAATCCATGTAGAGCGCGGGGGAGCCCCAGACAGAACCAACTCGGGCCTCCCCACGATCTGTCGCCGGTGGGCCCCTATGATTCCAGTGCCCAGGGGGGCGCCGTAGTCCGTGCAGAGAGCCGGGAAGATCTGAGGCCGCTTCTGCTCCACTGCGGTGTTGAGCGTCTAGGCCCAGACACCCATGGGGAAGGAAGCAAGGTAGGCCCTCCGGGTCCGTGCAGGGAGGCAGATGGGGCTCTGGCCCAGCTCGCTCCGGGCTCAGACCGGCCCGCGGGGCTCTGGTAACTGTAGAGGTGGGCACAAATCAATGAGCCGTCAAGGCCGGTTCAGGGATCAGGGCCAACAAAATGGCACCTCTGACCCTGCCTAGGCGGGCTGTCCCCAAGTGCGAGCCAGGCAGTGAGCAGGTGGTCGAGGCCGATTCAGGGCTCACAAGATGGCGCTGCTGGCCCCACTGGGCGGGTCGCCACCTAGCGCTAGCCGGGCGGTGAGCAGGAGAGCCGCGTCCGGCCCCAAGACTTGGGCCAGCACTCAATCCACCAGAGGCAGTCACCAGCAAGTACGTAGGTAGCCCCGGGCCTCCGGGGGGCCAAATTGACCTCTTCGCGCCTGACCCCAAGATAGTGGGTCCGGCTGCTCCCCGTCCCCGGCCACTTATCACACCCCAAGAGGTCTTGGGCACCTGCAGGGCAGGCCAGGTAACAAGGAAAACCAGGTAACAAAAAAAAAAGGAAAGTATTATAGCAGGGTCGGCATCTGATTCCCGTGCAAAGGAATACAATAGGGCTGGCTGCTGGAGAGCGGTGCGACCCCAAGGTGCATCCTACTCCATCAGCATCCTGGCCACCCCCCCCCCCCTATTTGCACACTTTTAAGATATGCTAGGAATTCTCTGTTGTACCCTGTTGCACCAATATTGAAGACTCCTTTGCATCCTTCACTTAGCCAATTAGGATATCGATGTTTCTTTTTTCCATAGGTGTCAATACAGTAAGATGCAGATGGGTTTTGGGCTGCCCAAGAAGTTTCTTTTCTTTTCTTAGCCATCAGATGCTTCTGTTTGTTTTCCACATCACCTAATGCTTATCCTCCTCATGGTTCTAGATAAAGTGTGGTGGTATTTGATGGGAATTAGGTTCAACTGCTTAATGTCACCAATATTCCATTCACGTTATCACATTGCTCTTCACTAATGCCCGATTTTACCGAAGGACTACGAGCAAAGAAACTAAATCTTCATTCAACCAGTACAAGTCAGACTGAAAGCATCCCTTCAGTTAAATCAATCCTGTACATACTCTATACCAGGACGTATTTTAACAGTGTTCAAATCATTTTAAAGATAAACGTCAGACATAAATATTGGGCTGGTCACAAAGAGTTCACCTGAAGCCTTTTCTCATATTATTTTCTAATGCTCTCATGAAGTAGCAAAAGCAATGCCAAAATGATTGTGCTTGTTTGTTTTTCTCCTCTCCTTCTCTGCCATCACAGACTGAGTGAACCAAACATGGCATATGTCAGTGGACAGTTAGAGGAACTTTACATGACTCACAGCAGGAAAGACATGAATGACACACTGACTGACATTCTCTTGGATGCCTGCGTTACTTCTGCCACGATGCCTGACAGGCTGATGATGGAACATGTCCTGCTGATCAGTATTCTGCATCATACGGTTGGGATTGAGGTAATGTGTTCCCAGATGAAGAGTAATTCTGAGCCTCGGTTATAAACAGAAGTAGGAAAAAGGTAATATTTGTAATATACTTTTCGAATATATCATCCTTACCTGCTGTCTAATGTTACACTGAATGGTAGCTTTGAAGTGCCAGTTATAGATTATCTGAATATTCCCTCGACAGCCTGTCTATTTTAATGATTGAAAAACGTATAATTATATTTAGCATGAATGACGTGGGTACACAAAAATACCATCTGCAGGACATACATGGCTGAATTCGGTCACAGAAGTCGTTTTTAAGTCTTGCGTAGCGAACGCAGCGCAGCTGCTTCGCTTGGCGAGACTCTATTGTTGTGGCTTTTCTTAGCGAAGGGAGACAACCCATGTGCGTGCACGGACATCCAATGTGCACGCGCATGGCGTCTCCTATGTGAAGCTGGAATTCCTTTCAGGTCACGTGGTCGTCAGAAGCTCTCCGGTTTTAAACTTGCCTCTCCAGACCACTAGAGGCTGCTCCTGGGCTTTTGTTGTTCCGTCTCTTCACCTATAGAGCACTCCTCTGTGCACTTTCCTCAACGTCTGAGGGAGCAGCAGAATAGCGTTAATGAAAACGAAAAGCGAAATCTTGGAGAAAAAAACCCAGAGGAAGAGGCAGCCTTATTTCTCTTAATTTGTGTGCACTGTACTACCGGGTCTGACACCAGAAAGAACCCGCCCCACAGACCCAAATTCGTGCTTAAGGCTTCAGCTACTGGTCACCCACTCGGGCTGTGGAAGGAGCTGTAATGTGATGCTCAACCTGTCATCTCAGTTTCTCCTTTTCATTATTAAAAAAAGAGAGATGATGTAATGTGATGCTCAGGAGCATAGACCTAGACGCTGCCCGGGTGTCACTTGGCGACCTCCCTCGGCAGGTAATCTCCTCGGGCAGCCTCTCTCCGAAGGTGGGAGGGAACCTGTCGCACTGACAGTGGTCACAGCTGCAAAGAGCGCCTGCAGGAAACCGGGGAGACCAGACTGCTGCGTAGTAAAGTTAGGCTTATTTTACTTAGGTGACAGAGCTACTTACTTTCTCCCTGTGAAGCCGCCCACTTAACGAGGGGCGGGGCATGCAACTGCTAAATGCTGTGGCAGGCGAGACAGTCTCTCGCGCACGTTCAGAGCCAACACAGGCTATGTACAAGAGGCGAGCTGCGACCGTGGCAATCGCGTACATGTAACTTCACAAATTGGTGGTACAAAGTGCCCTTAATGCCTTTCTGTACGGAGAATGCGAACATTAACGTCCGCTGGGCCGCTCTGGACTGTGCAATAAATAAGAAATACACCCACGGTGTTCAAAAGAACTGTTTTTTTCTCCCTACACCTTGCCGATACTGCAATTTCTTGTAGCCATCCTGTGCCGACTGAGTCTGAGCCTGGAGTAGACATTAAATCTTTCTTACTGTAAGCCGGAACAATCAGTTGTTGGTGCGGCTTATTCTCCAGGCTTGTCTCCGCCCCAGCTTCCTGTGCCCACTTACTTTGAAGTGCCGCACTGTGGTCCATTGCTGTCCTCCCCTATCTTTTTTTTTTTTTAATGTTTCTTTTTTTTTCATTTATTTAGTCCTCGTTCTACAAAAACATGCTCTTAATTCAAGAATGTAACCCTGGTGAGACCGATTATTGCAGCCCCGTAAGAGAGGAAGAGAAACCCGGTCTCTTCTCACGCCATCTTGCTGGCTTTTTAAATGTTTTTTTATTTTAAGCATGTTTCTCTCTCACTAGTTACCCCTACGCTCTCTTCTCACTGATGCGCAGTGCATTTAGTTTCTCCACCCCAGCCCCCGCTACTCCAGTGCTCCCTCAACCCTGTTCTTAAATTTTTTTTTCTCCACTTTTTAGAAGGTCTTGGAACCTGCAATTTTCTTCCTTTGTTTCTTCTTCTCTGTAATGTCGCTTCATTAACTTTTTATTTTATAGTTTTGATTCACTGCTCCAAGATTCGCATCTGCACTCTTGGAATGGTATTATTAAAAAAAAAAAAACGGCATGGCTTATTAACACGAGACTCACCATACATAGCTCATGCCGCACAGGTGCACGTGTGATGACACATGTTCACTTATACACCACACTCTTTTGTGTATTTATTTTTTGGCCAGTACTAAATAGCAATAGTTTCTGCCATAGGAAAAGAGCTTTTTGAAGAAGACAATAGAACACCACTTGTTTTTAAAAAAAAGTTTTTAATAAGAGAGATTGATTGGCTTTGCCAGTGCATGTTTCACTTTGTGGATTTATACATGCATGCATTTATACATGGATATAAATTCACCTTAGAGATTTTTTTTTATTTTTGGTCGCGGCAAAACTAGTTAGCAGTCCTTTAGAGCGTGTTAACTATGTGTTCTGGGGTGCTTTTTGGATATACTTGGAACAGTACAATTCCAGAATAAATAAACTATATGCAATTTCTGAATTTATTTGTAATTTCCTCCAAGGAACGAGGACCCCAGTTTTCAGGACCCGGCATAGTGACCGCTTTAGCTGGTGGCACAAGGACACATTCATTTTTGTTAGGCACGGGAGATTAAGTGATTTGCCCAGAATCACAGGATGTTAAGCGTCTTTACCGAGACTCAAATCCGGGTCCCGAGCTTCGACGTCGACCGCTCTTGCCGTAAGGCTACATCCTCTCCCCTGAAAAATGCATAGTGAATGTTGGCGGTACAGTAATAATTGCAGTATATATAATTATTATGTTGTTCTGATATATAATGAGTTCATCTGTGACTAACATATGTAATATTTTTTCTCATAGGTTGGAGCGCACACTTTGGAAGCCTGTGTGAAGAAGTTTGATGAGCTGTACAAAGCTGGTGGCGATGGAAAAGAGTGTGACAACTTGCTTATCTTGGTGGCTCATCTCTATAATTTCCACGTGGTGGAATCGTTGCTTATCTTTGACATTCTGAAAAAGCTCATTGGCACCTTCACTGAAAGAGACATCGAGCTAGCCCTGCTGCTGCTGAAGAATGTGGGCTTTTCCCTGCGGAAAGACGACGCCTTAGCTCTGAAGGAACTGATTGGTGAGGCCCAGAATAAGGCCAACAATGTTGGGAAGATATTTCTCGATCAGTCAAGGGTATGTGGAAGGTTTATGATATACTTGTTGCTCTTTCTTTTTCGTCTTCGTGTTATGTTGTGTTTTATTCTTTAGTATAGCTTTAAGGCTCGTGCTGTTATATGCTTCTAGAATGTTATCTGTACATGCATTCGACTGTATTCTCTTTGGTAATCAGTTACGTCCTACATTGCTTGGCTGTGAGATGTGTTACTGGCTCCGCCTGTGCTCCTATATTCTGACTTCAAATAAACTACTTGAAGAATCTCCACTTGGACTCCTTACTTAACAACTGGCGACGACGAGGGATCTAAACTTTAATCTCCTTATTATTTTTTTACGTATTTTTTTTTTCAAAAAAAAAAAAAAAAAGAAGGAAAACATCTTGGCACACTTCAACCCATACCAAAGGATTCATCAACCTTTTCTACTCTCCCCGCGCCTATGGACCGCTACTTCGCCCTCTCGAGCACAACCACAGATGAACTTTGTAAGGCTGCTTAAGGTAGGCCAAGAAAAATCGTTACCACTTACGATCTTAGACGGCACCCGCTGGCATCTTTTAATTGCCGAACAAAGTTCCACTCGCGCTCCATACTGCGCGACCACTGCTACCTACGCGACTCTCCTACGTCATTACACTCGCAATAACGGAGTGACGGAGGCGCGTAAGGTCACGCTGCGTGAACCTGCGTAGCGGCCATTTTGGGGAATTATTTCAGTGATCGGCGTTTATCTATTTCACACGCTACTTCACGCTGCCTTTCCTTCACAGCGCCGACACGAAACAGGCACATTCATTATTACAAGCGGAGTTATTTATTGTCTATTCTTCACGAGGAGCACAGGTGAGACTGTCGGAACACTTATTTTTACATTTACGTGCAGTATCTTATTGTACTTGTACTACTTTTCTTTCATTTTATTTCGTTTATGGATACTGGTGATCAAACCAAAGATACTGCAATGGCCCAACAAAATTTTATTATTAGTCCCCCACAACCTTTTTGGGCTACAGGTTCTCAACCTGACATGAAGTGGGTGGAATGGAAGGAGTATTTTAATAACTATATTTGTGCCATTGATGAAAACGAAAAAATGAAGCCTGAGCAAAAGAAAAGGATACTATTACATTCCTTGGGACCTAAAGGTTTAAAGACTTTCTCTCGAATGCAAAAAGTGGTGGATACTGACTTAAGTGAGTTTGATAATGCAATTGCTGATATGGACAGGTATTTTGCTCCCAAAGTATGCATAGGTGTTGTAAGACACAAATTTTTCCAAAGAAAACAGAAGAAAGAGGAATTGGTTGATGAGTGGTTAGATGATTTAAAAAAACTAGCTATTGACTGTAAGTTCGGCAACCTTCATGATGACCTCATTAGAGACCAATTGGTTATGCATAATGACAATTCCCTAATTCAAGATCGACTTTGGGTCAATGGCGATGCACCTCTTGATGATGTACTTGCAATTATGAGAAAGTCGGAAATGTCAGGGAGGTGTGCTACTATTGTCAAAGACACAATGAAAGAATTAGACAAAACGTCATCTGCAGTTTTCAAGATTCAAGATACAACAAAGAATCAGACCAAACAACTTCACAACAAGAACTTTAATCAACCATTCAGAAATCAAGCAAGAGACAACAAGCCAGAGGACAGGAAATGTTACCGTTGTGGTAGCAAGGATCATATGGCTTATTTCAAGTCGTGCCCTGCCTTACGGAAGAAGTGTAGTGTTTGTGGTCTAATAGGACATTTTAGCAAAATGTGCCGCAAACGCAGCAATGTCAAATGTATTTGGAATGATGATGGCAGTGCAAGTGAGAGTGGTGAGGATGAGGATGTTTGTGTCAAAAATGTAAGTGGTAATTACATGTTAAATATCACTGATGAAGCAATGGAAGGTAAACCAATTTGCGAGGTGTCTTTGGGTGGCATTAAGGTAAATGTATATGCTGACTCGGGATCCCCATACACGATTATGAATGAGGAGGTATGGAGAAAAAAATTTATTCACAAATTAGGAGATAAGTTAAATCCTTCAGATGTCAATCCTGTGAGTTACACAGGTGATAGAATAGGTTTATTGGGTTTTAGGTGGCTCACTTTCCTATTTAAAGGTAGACTTTCTAGAGGTAAAGTGTACATAGCAAAAACGGGACCATCTGTCCTTGGTTGGTTCGACCAGAAAAACCTCCACATCATCCTAGACCCTAATAGTAAGGAGAAAGTCTTAGTTGTAGATGAGGGCAGTAAGATTGAAGACGCCTTGAAATGTAAATTCACTAAAGTGGTGAGCGGTCAATTAGGCAAATTAAAAGGTTTTGAGCACAGGATCATGCTCAAGAGTGACGCTCTACCGAAAGTACATAAGGTCAGACCTATTCCTTTGTTGATAAGGGATGAGGTAAAAAAGGAAATTCAAGGTCTTCTTACCAAGGGTATTATAGAAGAGGTAGATTCCTCAGAATGGATTAGTCCAGTAGTTGTAGTTAGAAAATCCAATGGCAAGATTCGTTTGTGTATCGATTTACGCCACCTTAACAAGAACATAGTAATCGAACGTTTCCCTTTACCAAAAATTAACGAGATGGTTTCTTCCTTAAGAGGGGCAACGTGGTTCTCCACAATAGACCTTTCAGCTGCCTACCACCAGGTAGTTTTAAGTCCAGAATCTAGACACTTGACGGCTTTCATCACGCCGTTTGGCTGTTTTCAATTTATAAGGATGCCATTCGGCCTTGCATCGGCCGCAGCTGTTTTTCAGCGTCTAATGCACAAATTATTTGGCAATATGGAGGGCATTTGTTTCTTTCAAGATGATGTTTTGATTGCAGGTAATGACAAGGAGGACCATGATACTAAACTCTGGAGAGTTTTTGAGACACTTAATTCTGCAGGGTTAACTGTTGAATTGTCCAAATGCAAGTTCAGTGAGAGAAGCGTTTCTTACCTGGGCCACATAATCAGCGAGGAGGGTGTCAGGCCGAAGGCATCTCTTATTGAAAGCATAGTTGCTTCACCTGCACCTGAATCTAAGGAAGAAATCAAATCCTTATTGGGAATGGCAGAATACTGCGCTAAGTTTGTTAAAAACTTCGCTTCTAAAGTATACCATATCAGGTCCTTGCTTAAAAAAAATGTGAAATTTGAATGGACCAAGGAGTGTGAACGTGAGTTTGCTGAGATTAAGTGGGAACTACAGAAAGTGAATGCCTTATCTAGTTTTGATCCCAATTTAGATTGTTGTTTGACAACCGATGCTAGCGACAAAAGTTTGGGCGCTGTCTTATCACAAATTGGGGAAAATGGAAAGGAGAGAATCATTTTGTTTGCTTCCAGAGCCTTGTCACCAGCAGAGAGCAGATACCCTATCATAGAAAGGGAGGCCTTAGCTTGTGCATGGGCTTTAGAACACTTTCGTGCCTTTGTGTGGGGTAAGATGGTCAGTATCAGGACTGACCATAGACCGTTAGTCCACATTTTGTCCTCTGAGGGCACGACAACTGCTTCGGCTAGATTAGCCAGAATTTCCATGCGCATGAAGGAATATATATATAACATCACTTATGTACCTGGGAAAGACAATGTGGTAGCCGATTGTTTATCAAGACTACCTTCCCCTCTAGAGGAATGCGTGGATGAACCGTGGGGGAAATTCACTGTGGCGTTTGTACACGATTCTGGAACTCCAGCCATCAGCAGGGAGGATTGGTCTAAAGAGCATGGGCTGGACAAGGATTTGGTACAAGTTTCTAAATTTATCTGTCAAGGGTGGCCTAAAGAAAGATATTTGTCAGGCAGTTTGAAGGCTTTTTGGGAGATCCGTTCTGAATTATCATCAGAAGGAGACATGTTGTTGAGGGGCGATAGAATCGTCCCACCTGTAGGTTTGAAGAAAAGGGTTTTACAAATGTGCCATGAGGGGCATTTCGGCATAGTAAGAACTAAATTAGCGGTCAAAAATTTGTTTTGGTGGCCGAAAGTTGACAAAGAAGTTGAGGCCTTTGTTAAAGCGTGTCCTGTTTGTAGTTCAGCCGACAAGTCCTTGAAGACTTTGAGACCAACAATGAGTGAAGGACTTATTCCCAGTCTTCCGTGGGAGACTATTGCGGTGGACATTTTTGGTCCAGTTGGGGATGAGAAAGTATACGGATTAGTTGCTATAGATCTTTTTACCAAATGGCCTATAGTTAAGTTCGTAGAGAATGTGGACACTAAAACTGTGTTAAAGTTTTTAGACAAAATTTTTGTAGTGGAAGGACTACCAGTTAATATCCTAACGGATAATGGAGTTCAATTTTTATCAAAGGATGCTAAAGAGTACTTTATTAAATGTGGCATCACACATAAAACCACCTCTTTGTATAATCCCAGCGGGAACGGGACAGTAGAACGCTTTAATAGAGTTATTAAAGGTATTTTGCAAGCTGCTAACAACAAAAACTTGGATTGGAAGTTGGAGATACAGAAGGCGGTGTGGTCCTACAAAGTCACTTTGAATAATTGCACTGGTGTCTCCCCCTTTGTTATGATGAGAGGTAGATTGCCCAGATGCAAGTTTAATCCAGGTTGGGTTTTCAAAAACAGTGTTCAAGAATGGTCCCCTGAGGAAGTTAAGAGAAGCCTGGTTTTGGCTCACGATAAAAGCAAGATTTACTATGATAAACGTCATGGTGCTAAGGAGGCTGTTATAAACGCTGGCGACTGGGTAAGAGTTAGGAAACCTTATAGAGTAGCAAAGGGTGAGAATAAATTTGATTCACCTAAGATGGTTGTTGAGGTTCTCAGGAATTCTGTCAGACTTAACGATGGCAAGGTGTGGAATTTAAAGGATGTTGCTTTTGATGGTTGCCAAGACCACGGGGTAAAGAACGTGGAGCTAGAGAAGGCATCTTCTGGTAATTTTGATTGGATTGAGGATTATTTTGAGAATACTGATTTACAGTCTCAGCTAGCCCCGAAATCGTCACTCCCTCTTTTAGGAGAGGGGGAGGAGGTGATCAGTAATCCTAATGTATTGGATACAAATGCATCTTCTTGCCCTGCTCTCACTCATGCTGATCCTGTTCCAGCCTTACCTGTCTCTGACAACACTCTCACTCATGCTAACTCTGTTCCTGCTTTACCAGTCGCAGATAACTCTAAGAGGTTAAGAGTTTCGCCTGGTTGGCTTAAGGATTATGTTAGGTAGACTTTATTGGTAGACTCCTGTTTTTTTTTATTGTCCTTGTTTCCTCTCCCTTTCCCGTCTACCTCTTTTCCCGGTTTTCCTTTTGTTCCTTGTAAGGGGGGGGGATGTGTTATGTTGTGTTTTATTCTTTAGTATAGCTTTAAGGCTCGTGCTGTTATATGCTTCTAGAATGTTATCTGTACATGCATTCGACTGTATTCTCTTTGGTAATCAGTTACGTCCTACATTGCTTGGCTGTGAGATGTGTTACTGGCTCCGCCTGTGCTCCTATATTCTGACTTCAAATAAACTACTTGAAGAATCTCCACTTGGACTCCTTACTTAACACTTCGTTCTGGGACTTAGAATATCAAGCATTACATTTTTAATAACAGCGATATTCTTTGTTTTTGTTTCACTGAATGTTAATAAAATAGAGTATTTGGTATACCCGTATTAACAGGGGTTGATAATCAATGAAGCAAGCATTTGCAATGCAATAGGTCTCACATTTGCAAGAGTTTAAGCTATTGGCATTGTAAATGAGAATGCCTTTTCTTTATCTGTTTTGAAAATAACACACAAATAAAAGACATTGTCATTTACAATGCCAATAGCTCAAACTCTTGTAAATGCGAGATCTATTTCATTTCAAAGAAGCTTCCGCCTTTGTCCCCGGCTGTTTGGAAAGTGAACGCTTGAATGGTGTGCTGAATGCAGGGCCCGACTGGCCGCAGCAGACACCAGGCATTTTCCCAGTGGGCTGCTAGGGTGGGAGCCGATTTTGGAACCCTGGGGGCAGTTTTTCTTTCCGGGGGCCAGTTTTGCAGCATAGCTGCAATATCGGCCTCCTTTAACAAAACTAGCTGCAGTGTTTACCATGCGCACCCCCCGACCCCCACCCCTAATCCCTCTCCCACCCCAAACCCACTCCTCTGCAGCCCGCCCGACTCAATTGCCAGGGCCGGTTTGCGTTCCCAGTCCGGCCCTGGCTGAATGTTGCAGGAAAACATGTTGTGCCTGCAGTAGGAGAAATTAATTAAAGAAAACGGTTCTTAAAGACTAAATAAGACATACCGTGTAACAGAAGTCAAAGAACCATCATGGTGGGTTACAAATGAAGACAAAGCAGTACTAAGGAGGGACTAACAAGCCTACTAACTAATTAGAAGCCAGCATTTACAAAGGACAATGACACAAGCCAATGAAAAATATGGTCGGAGAGTGGGCGGAGCTCCAAGTCCATACTCTAATACAGCATGCCTCGTAGAGCAGCTCATGCCCATGCGCTACCAAGGCTCAACCAAAAAATGTACTTTGTTCGGTTCAGACCAGGGTTTTAAGTGGGTCAGGTCCCTCCGGGTCTCAGGCCCGTTAACAGTTGAAAAACAGACACTGAAATGGTTCCCTATCGGGCCCTATATTTATGTCCTTAACTTTACTGGTAAATACCACTGATCAATTTCTGAAAAATTAATAAGAAAATGATAAAGTATTCAGGGTCCGCGATTTCATTCCTGTTAATATTTCATGTTTCACTTTATCTAACTAACATCACAACACGGATCAGGTGGCACAGTAAATGGATCACAAAAATGCAATTTACATGTTCAGCCACACCCTTAATTATATATGCCATGCCCCTGAAAAGACTCCACACTTTTTGATTCCTACTTAAAGCAACAGCTTAAACATTTCATCATATTTTATATATCGAACAACTGAGACCCAGCCACCCAGCACCTAGCGAGTCTTTTAAAGACCAGGGAGCAACAAGCAATAGAAAACACGAGGCCCTTGTGTACTTTGAAGATTCTCCTTTTACTGTGAAGCAAGGGAGACACATTGAGGCAAATAAAAACACATGATGTAACAGGAAGTGTATCCTGGTGTAACAATCAATCAATCAATCATCACATTTGTATAGCGCACTACTCACCCGGAAGGGTCTCAAGGCGCTTGGGGGAAGGGGTCCGCTATTGCTCGAACAGCCAGGTCTTGAGTTGTCTCCTGAAGGCGAGATGGTCCTGGGTCAGCCGAAGGTGGATGGGGAGAGAGTTCCATGTCTTGGCCGTCAGGTAGGAGAAGGATCTACATCCGGTGGTGGCTCTTCGGATGCGTGGTACGGCAGCGAGGGCGAGGCTTGTAGAGCGTAGCTGGCGGGTGGGCGTGTAGAAGGTCAGGCGGTCGTTGAGGTACTTGGGCCCCAGGTCGTGGAGAGACTTGTGTGCGTGGGTGAGGAGCCTGAACGTGATCCTCTTGCTGACGGGAAGCCAGTGCAGGTCCCTCAGGTGGCCGGAGATGTGGCTGCGTCGGGGGATGTCCAGAATGAGTCTGGCGGAGGCGTTCTGGATGCGTTGGAGTCTTTTCTGTAGCTTGGCTGTGGTTCCGGCGTAGAGGGTGTTTCCGTAGTCCAGTCGGCTGGTGACGAGTGCCTGGGTGACCGTCTTCCTGGTTTCGGTCGGGATCCATCGGAAGATCTTGCAGGAGCATGCGTAGGGTGTTGAAGCATGATGAGGAGACGGCGTTGACTTGTCTGGTCATCGAGAGGGAGGAGTCCAGGATGAAGCCCAGGTTGCGTGCATGGTCTGTTGGCTAGGGAGTGGTGCCCAGGGCGGGGGGGCCACCAGGAGTCGTCCCAGGCGGAGGGCGATGGTCCCAGGATGAGGACTTCCGTCTTGTCTGAGTTCAGTTTCAGGCTGTTCTTCATCCACTCGGCGACGTCTTTCATCCCTTCGTGTAGGTTAGTTCTGGCGGTGGCGGGGTCTCTGGTGAGGGAGAGGATCAGTTGGGTGGTGTCGGCGTAGGAGATGATGTTGAGGCTGTGTTGGCGTGCGATGGCTGCAAGAGGTTTCATGTAGACGTTGAAGAGGGTGGGGCTGAGTGATGATCCTTGCGGTACGCCGCAGATGACTTCGGTGGCTTCTGATCGAAACGAGGGGAGGCGGACTCTCTGTATTCTTCTGGCGAGGAACGAGATGATCCACTCCAGTGCCTTCTCTTGGATACCGATGTTGCTGAGGCGTTGAACTAGGGTGCGGTGGCAGACAATGTTGAACGCTGCAGAGAGGTCTAGGAGGATGCGGGCCGCTGTTTCCCCGTTGTCGAGCAGGGTTCTGATGTCGTCGGTGGCTGCGATGAGGGCGGTCTCGGTGCTGTGGTTGGCTCGGAAACCGGACTGCGAGGGGTCGAGGGATCCGTTCGTCTCGAGGAAGGCGGCAAGCTGTCTGTTGACGGTCTTCTCGATGACTTTGGCAGGAAAAGGGAGGAGCGAGATGGGGCGGAAGTTCTTGAGGTCGGTGGGGTCCGCTGTTGGTTTCTTCAGTAGGGCGCTGAGCTCGGCATGCTTCCAGCTCTCTGGGAAGGTGGCGGTGTTGAAGGAGGTGTTGATGATGTTCCGGAGTTGGGGTGCGATGGTGGAGTCGGCCTTGTTGAAGACGTGGTGGGGGCAGGGGTCGGTTGGAGATCCGGAGTGGATAGTGTTCATCGTGCGGGCTGTGTCTTCGGTGGTCACCGTGGTCCAGGTGCGGAGGGTGGCGGTGGGGGGCGTTGGTTCGACCGTTGGGTGCGTGCATGGTGCGCCGAAGCTGTTGTGGATGTCGGCGATCTTGCGGTGGAAGAACGAGGCGAGAGAGTCGCAGAGATCTTGTGAGGGAGCGATGTCGTTGTTGCCGGTGCTGGGGTTGGAGAACTCCTTGACGATGCTGAAGAGTTCCTTGCTGTCGTGGGCTTTGTTGTCCAGTCGTTCCTTCAGTGATTTCTTCATTAATGGTTCGGATAAGCTGGTGGTGCTTGCGGGTGGCGTGTTTGAGGGCAGTCATGTTGTCTGTGGTCTGGTCGAGGAGCCAGGCTTTCTCGAGGGTGTGGCAGTTCTTCTTGGAGTCCTTGAGTTCGTCGGTGAACCAGGAGGCTTTCTTGCTTCTGGGTCTGCTGGGAGGGTTCTTCAGTGGCGCGAGGTCGTCTGCGCAGGCGGTCAGCCACTGTGTGAAGTTGCGGGCTGCTTCGTTGTGGTCCGTTGTGCTGGCGGGTGGGTTTTGGCTGAGGGAGGTGGTGAGCTGCTCGGCGGTGATCTTGCTCCAGCTCCTGTGGGGAACCTGTTGCGGGTGGTGGTGGTGGGTCGTGGTTCTTCTGAAGCTGAAGTGAACGCAGCTGTGGTCGGTCCAGTGAAGTCTGGTGGAGTGGCTGAAGGTGATGTGCTTGCTGGATGAGAAGACGGGATCAAGCGTGTGGCCGGCGTAGTGGGTGGGGGTGTTGACCAGTTGCTTGAGTCCGAGGTTGGCGAGGTTGTCCAGCAGGTCGGCGGTGTTGCGGTCCTTGTTGTTCTCCAGGTGGAAGTTGAGGTCCCCTAGGAGGATGTAGTCAGCGGAGGGGAGGGCGTGCGGGCTGATGAAGTCTGCGATGTCTTCGCTGAATTGTGTGCGTGGTCCCGGGGGTCTATAGACGAGGGTGCCTCTGAGGGTCGTCTTTGGGTCGGTGTGTATCTGGAAGTGGAGGTGCTCGGCGGCGGAGAGGGTGTTGTTGGAGTCGGTCGTGATGCGGATGGTGTTATTGTGTACGATGGCGATGCCTCCTCCAGTCTGGTTGACGCGGTCCCTCCGGGTGATCTTGTATCCATCTGGGATTGCGATGGCGATGTCGGGTGCAGAGGAGGCGTTCATCCAGGTTTCTGTGAGGAAGGCGACGTCTGGTGAAGTTGTGTCGAGCAGGTTCCAAAGTTCGATGGCGTGTCTGTGGATGGAGCGGGTGTTGAGCAGGATGCACTTGAGGCGGCTGTTGTTGGTGCTCGGCTTGGTGGCTGCGGTGCAGGTCCGGAGGCAGGTGAATTTGCAGGCTTGACAGGTGAAGGGTCCGTGGGTGCGTTTCGGGGTGGCTCGTGGCAGGCTCTGGCTCGGTCGGGTTTGAGTGCGATGAGGGTGGCGGCGTCGTAGGTCCGTCGTGTGGGCGGGCATCGTCGGGGACCAGGGGTCCTGGCCCTGGGCGTGGTCCAGGCGCGGACGGGCGCAGACGGGCTTGCCTTTGGCGCACAATCGGCGCGCCCGCTGCGCGTGGCCGCTGCGCGTCCGTACGGTCTCCATTTAAGGCCGAGTGGGAGGGAGGAGCAGCTGGGAGGCGGGAGCGGGGAGGGTACAGAAGAAAAGGGGGCGGGGCGCGGGGGATACACCAGGGGGGGGTCAGCGAACCTGGCACAGAGGTACAATTTGAACAAACAAACAAACAAAAAATTTGAACAAACTACAGCAGGGTAACAGGAAACAACAGTAAGGTAATGAACAGGAAAAAAAGAACAGGAAAAAACAGCAGATCGGCGCGGCGAGCAGCAGCGAGGGGGCACACACACAACTGGAGGGCCGTGCGGCGCGGGGGTGCACAGAAACCAAGGACTTAATCTTCCTGGCCATTGAAAGAAATTGCACCAGCGAATACTGGAGAAAGCGAAATTTAGACCAGTCCTTGATTCTTGCTAATTGCAGTACCAAAGTTGTAATTGTTAAATGCATGGTGTTTGCACATACCTTATTTCGTCCTGATGAAGGTGGGGGATTGACTCCAATTACCGCTGAAACACCGCATCAACAGAATTTTTAAAGAATTAGGACTTGTCATTGCATTTTTAATGAATTATAATTTGTTATTAATTACATTTTTTAATCTTTAACGATCTCTTTTACACTCAAACAGGTCAATTGTTTGTGAATTAAGGCTTCTAATGCAAAAGCCTATTTCCCTGGTCTTCACAACCAACTTAGTGGTATTCCAATACTGGGATCTGTATCTAATATAAGAATGCCCAAACTGTGTTAAAAAGACATGAACAAACTTTTACAAGAGTTACCTTAAGAAACCGGCAATGTGTTGTTGTGGAATGCCACATGTTCATGTACAACAGGCTGAGGTGTAATCCCCAGAAGTTCCTGAGCCCAAGGAAGAAAAGCCTGGGGCAATGACGATAGTGCCACTAAATCACTGCCTTTCGGTTCTGCCAGGCCTAGTAAAAATTAGGGGGCAAATACCAGCTCTCAGTCCTTGGTGGTGCTTGATGTTCTGGTGGGAAAGTAGGGGATACCACAGTCCATTTACTGCTATTCCCTCGTCTGCCTTTTATTTTTCCTGGAGTTTTATATAGTGCGAACTTGACCCGAAGGTATCAGTATCAGAGCTCTTTAAATGAGCACCAACCAGTTGCGTTACAGACGGACAAATTCATTTTTTTGTTAGACACAGGGAGATTAAGTGATTTGCCCAGAATCACAGGATGTTGAACGTCGATGCGAGACTCCAACCCGGTTCCCTAGATTCAAGGTCGACGCCCTAGCCGTTTAGGCCACATCCTCTCCCTCTGCCTTGTAACTGTTGGCTCAGGTCAGGGTTGGTGGAAGCTTAACATAACGTGTATTTGTAAAGCGCACGTTCACCCGGAGGCATCTTGGCGCTGAATAACAGATGTTTATATTGAACAACTCAATGGTACTCATTGCTTGGAGGGAGAGAGGCTATTGCCTTCCTCTATCAAGGCCTAAATCAAAAAACAGTTTCCTAACCCATAACTGCCTATGAGATTTAGTCTTGACTGTTCTACTTTGCTACCTCCGAGGGAGTAAAGACCCACGTAGGAGTCTGATGCTTTCGAGCATTGCAGTAATAACTAAGGCCCAGTGACCCAAGCAGTAAAGAACAGTTACTCATTTGAAAACAGACAAATGCTGTCTGCCTAGATTCATAAAGTAAAAGCACAATACCTCAAAGTGGTAATGAGCGGAATATACAAAGAGTCACCCGCCACTCTATCATAATTAATTATGGATAGTAGATCACTGGGCCTTCAATAATCATGTATCTTGCTGGACCCCAAGTTGTCCCAAGAGAAGGGCTGCTTTTCCTCCACCTTGAGTCATGACTATTCATCATTTTTCCATGACCAGTCCTAGTAACCTACTTTGTGGGGCATTTCGAACTATACAAGGCCTTGTTACCACTTCTAGGAATGTCACGCAGTCCGTCGTAATTTGCCTTCCACCAGAAGAAACACGGTGGTGCTCAATTCATAGCATTGATAGGGAGCCCTTGAAATTAAAATTGTAAGGACGCTTGGCAGGGCCCTGGAAAACTTTATAACTACTCTTCCTGTTTCACTGGTATACACGAGTACAGGGCATGTTTCTCCCTAGGTCTGTTCCGCTCCGGCCAGATCTGATGTGGAGCCTGAATATTTGCATCTGAGGGCGAAAGATGCAGGTGCCATGGAAAGAAGATTTTGAATTAAGGGTCCTTCGCACGTCTTCTGCATCTGCGGACAAATACCTGAACTTAAATAGGACGTCTATTAAGAATGTGTGTCACAGTGATACTAGAGTGCACCCGTGTCAGTTGTAATTATAATCTTTGGCCTTGGAAGCGAGGTTGCCTTGCTGTACTCAGGCCCTCTGTGCAGCGTCCCATGGCATTGCTCCTCTTCCGAAGAGGAAAAAGCATGGCATCCAGGGATCTAAAACCCCTCTCCTTTCTGAGACAAAGCTATGCATGGTTACAGAAGCAAATGTTACCCGGTTGGGAGTGGACATTTACAAGAGAGGGAGGGTACATGAACCCATTGTTTCGGGTTGGTGGCATATTGGGAAAGCCACTGGTGAACCACACATGGTCTGTAAGTACTAGTCCATGAACGCTGCTTCACCACTGACGTTCTTTTTGAACATTAGGCACTTGAAACCCCGTAGGTATTGGAGCGCTTTACATGAGCGGCTGTTACATTACACACGGACGCATTCATTTGTTATGGGATTTCCTCAGAATCACAGGGTGTTGAGCCGACGCCGAGGCGCGAACTTGGTTCTCCAGTTCCCAAATCGGCAGCTCTAGCCTTAAGGCTGCATCCTCTACCCGTTTGGGGTATATATGAAATAATTTGTGCCCTACATAGAGGGACTTTTTGAATTCGGTCGCAGGCGTGCAGCAAGAGGCAACGTGACTTACTTTACATGTTTTCAGCCTTTTCTCCCGATATTTACCAGTAGGTGGTGCTATTACCGAACGTTTTTGATAGGAATTACGCAGCAATTTAACAGAAATTGATTCTGACTTTAACCCTATATGTTCTGACTAAACAATGAGATTCATTTCGGTCATGTTTTATTTTACCCAACATGAAGCTGGAGCTCTTTTCCCACCTGTAAGCTGTTGAGGGTGGTTGCTGGACCTGCGCTTTCCCTACTGAACTGCTGTTGGGCTGTGCTCCCTGCCGCTGCTCCTCGCCGCACCCGCTCCGCGGCTTGCTGAAAGGAGTGGTGAAGGCTGCGTGCTGTGTCTGTGAGGCGCCAGGAAGGACAAACTCGCCGGCGCTAAGCAGGGACTCAGAAGACCAGGAGTCCCTGCTTCCCCAGGCCTGGGAGCGGACGCGCCCACCTTCAGACACGCCCCGCCTGACCAGGTGTAAAAGGCGTGTGAGTGTTCTACTCGTTGGGACCCACCTGTAAGCTGTTGAGGGTGGTTGCTGGACCTGCGCTTTCCCTACTGAACTGCTGTTGGGCTGTGCTCCCTGCCGCTGCTCCTCGCCGCACCCGCTCCGCGGGTGCCGCTTCGCGGCTTGCTGAAAGGAGTGGTGAAGGCTGCGTGCTGTGTCTGTGAGGCGCCAGGAAGGACAAACTCGCCGGCGCTAAGCAGGGACTCAGAAGACCAGGAGTCCCTGCTTCCCCAGGCCTGGGAGCGGACGCGCCCACCTTCAGACACGCCCCGCCTGACCAGGTGTAAAAGGCGTGTGAGTGTTCTACTCGTTGGGACCCACCTGTAAGCTGTTGAGGGTGGTTGCTGGACCTGCGCTTTCCCTACTGAACTGCTGTTGGGCTGTGCTCCCTGCCGCTGCTCCTCGCCGCACCCGCTCCGCGGCTTGCTGAAAGGAGTGGTGAAGGCTGCGTGCTGTGTCTGTGAGGCGCCAGGAAGGACAAACTCGCCGGCGCTAAGCAGGGACTCAGAAGACCAGGAGTCCCTGCTTCCCCAGGCCTGGGAGCGGACGCGCCCACCTTCAGACACGCCCCGCCTGACCAGGTGTAAAAGGCGTGTGAGTGTTCTACTCGTTGGGACCCACCTGTAAGCTGTTGAGGGTGGTTGCTGGACCTGCGCTTTCCCTACTGAACTGCTGTTGGGCTGTGCTCCCTGCCGCTGCTCCTCGCCGCACCCGCTCCGCGGGTGCCGCTTCGCGGCTTGCTGAAAGGAGTGGTGAAGGCTGCGTGCTGTGTCTGTGAGGCGCCAGGAAGGACAAACTCGCCGGCGCTAAGCAGGGACTCAGAAGACCAGGAGTCCCTGCTTCCCCAGGCCTGGGAGCGGACGCGCCCACCTTCAGACACGCCCTCGCCTGCAACGCCCACTACTTAGCTAACAGCCTGACGTTCAGCGGGACGCGAGCGGGACGCCGAGCGAAGCCCGGGCAAAGGGCGGGCCGTCTGTGGCCATCCGGGGCAGGAGGAGGCAGGGCTGGGCCACCCCTCGAACATTTATTGCAACAGGCCCTAATCTGTGGTGCTCCGCTGTGGGCCCAGATTCCAGCATGTCAACTCGTTCCGGTAAGGCCTTGAGGGGTGGTGGTGAAAGTGCCCCTGGGGGCACTATGTTCGGCTCTATGGACAAATTCCTCACTAGGGTGGCGGCTGTCATTGACAACGAGCTCGCCATATCAGAACGGCGCCTTTCTTTTGACTTTCCCCCTTCCAAAAGTCCATCTCCAGCAATAGTGATGTCCTCACCAAACTCCATTTCCCCTGCACTCTTGCCTGGGGACCTACCTGGGGATTCTTACATTGCACCACTAGAGGTTGGTATAGATGGGGCAGAAAGCTCGCCGACTGGTAATCATTTCGCCAGCCCTTGTGCTGTGCTTGTAGAGTCCCGCCCCGTCCCTCCCATAGCCTGTTCTCCTGGCACTCAGTCCCAATACTGCTCTGATGCTCCTACACTCGACCAACAACCTCCGCCTAAGATTCGATCTACCCAGGGGCTTATGAAAAGGAAAGGGAAAAGGGCGACAAACATTCGAAAGGGCTGTCCATCCACGCTTACTAAGCATGCCAGGCATCCGCCCCAGAGGGGCCCCACACCCCCGGGTGCTGGTGGATCTATACTTACAGGGATTTCTATTACCTCTCCAATTGTAGCTGACACAGTGCTACCTTCCCTGGTGGTCCCAACAGCGCCTGATCTAGCCAATGAGGGTCCCTCTCTGGAGTCGATCGAGAAGCTGGTCAGGTCTCTTTTGGTACCACTTACTGACCAAGTCAAGAGGTTGGGGGATAGGCTTGATCGTTTTGAACAGGTCACCAGGGATAACTTCTTTTCCCTGAAAACCCTGTTCAAACTTCAGCCAAAGCTCAGCGAGGATAGGACAGACAGGATAGATAGGAACACTGGGAAAGAGGTTTTAGTGAGACACCCTTCAGGAGAACAGTTGACGCAGCCGCCCAAGCGTCCAGTTTCTGGGAATACTACCTTGGTTGTCCCCCAGGATGGCCCTAGGCAGACAAGGTCAAATGTCTCCACTCATGCTGCTCAAGTGCATGCTATCCCTCCCCCAGTAGTAACAACCTCTGTGCCTAATCAAGGCCAAAGGAAACATCAGAAGGGAGGGACGGGTCCAACTTCGCAACCTGGGGCCGCTTCACACGTCATAACTGGTGGCACAGCATCAACTCCTAAGGCTATACCCACCCCTGTCCCGCCCATAAACCCTCCTCCTTCAGCTTTTCCTCAGAAAACCACACGAAAGTGTCCCCCAGTTAACCTCCCCCCTGAGTGCCACCCGTTTGTTGTCGTTCTCACCAAAGTCCCCCCTATTAGGAGTACTCAGCAGGAAAATCACCAGGCACTTAAGAATAAGGTCATCCACTGGCTGAAAGCCAACAGGCCCCTGCCGCCGGGAGTGGATGGCATAATTCTTGGCGTACGCAGGGTGGGATGGATTGGAAACGGGAAAAAATCTCTTGAAGGGGACTGCGTGGTGGTAAATTTCCAAGACGCCAGGGTCGCCCATCTAATATGCTCCCAAGGACGATCCATGGCTGGAACGGGTATCGACGCAGTCGACTTAACATTCTTCTACCCACGGTCCATTACGACCATTTCCACCTTCCACCTTGGACAACCCACCTACATTAGCAGTCCTGGGGGCCAATTTCCTGTGGAGAATACCGTCCACGGCCACTCTTCCCCGGGAGTTTTCTCACAGCGGCTATTCCCAGCTCCAGTGATACCGAACTGGGGACCCTGGGGTTGCTGACTCTGTGATGTTCCCGGGGAGGTCCTTGTGGCTTCGAGTCCTGCTGTTGAGCCCACACCTTGCCTTAAAACCTATAGCTCCTCGATTACATCGCAAACTCAGGCTACTGCCGAGCTTGCAAAAGAGCAAGGGGAGACCGGGGCATCTCTTGACCTTCTGGCTAGCCTCCCTGGTGTGGGTGTCGTGGACATAACGCTCCCTGTCGAGGACTGTTGCATTACGGCTGTGACGGACCCCCCGATTAGGGTTTTCAGCTGGAATGTGGCAGGCCTCGAGAGGAAGCTAGCGCTGCCGGACTGGAACGCGCTAGTGGAGCAATACTCCATATGCCTGTTCCAGGAAACCTGGAGTCGGGTGCCCCTGCATAAGGCAGGTTATTCCACCCACTTCTTGCCGGCAGTACATAGTGCAACTGGTAGGGGCCGCCCTTCGGGTGGCCTATTAATCTGGGTGGCCTCAGAACTCAATTGCAGGGTGGTGGAGCGGGACACCAATTGCCCGGATCTCCTTAATATATTGCTGAGAAATTCCCAGGGCCGAGTCATCTTAAACATTTTTAACATCTACGCCCGAGGCACAAAGGGGGGTAGAGAATCCCCAGTAATAGCCTGTCTGGAAGCCCAGCTCCGCTCGTCTCCTCATAGGTCTTGTACCTTGCTGGCGGGCGACTTGAATTGCACCTTTGAGCCCCTGGACCTTGAAATCCTAACAGACCAAGAGGAATATGACAGTAGGTGGGGGATTCCGCCCCTCGATCTTAGTCCTATCAAAAAGTGGACAGAAGTGGCCCTTCAGATCAACTCATTAGCTATGGAGTTTGGTCTAAGGGCTGCCAATGGCAGGACTAGGTCCGACAAAGTAGGGGCCTATACCTACAACAGGCCAGGGCATATGTCACGGATTGATTATTTTCTCCTTGACATACACCTGTGGAGCATGGTGGAGGACATGGTGATTGTACCATCGGTTGAGAGTGATCACAATCTCCTCTCCCTCACCTTGTCCTACAGGTGGCTTACTAGCCCTGCGAGCAGATTTTCTCGTAACCCCGCCCCGGACCTGTCAGTAGTTACAAACTGTGGTCGGCGGCTAAAGTGGGCGAAGTTGGCACTTACTTTCAGAGGAGAAAACTTCTGCCATTAGGCAGCTCCTTGCCTCAGCCCTAGTCAATCTTGACCCCCAAGAGGAAGGGTTGATGGAGGTGGCTCCTAGGTTTTGTATTATAACTCAGGCTATTAGTGACCTCTTTGTAGTTCCAGCTAATTCGAGTAGAAGGAAACCAAGCTCACGATCTGGACAGGGCTGGTACAATCAGAAGTGTAGGGAGGCGAAGTCACTTCTCATTGAAGCAGTCAAGTCCAAATTACCATCCAGGACTAGGGAGGCCAGGAGATACTATGCACTCTGCCAAAAAAATGCTAGGATGGAGTGGGAGGATAATTTCTGGCAGGACCTCCTGGCTGCCAGTCGTGGGAAAGACGCCAAAGGTTTTTGGGACATGGTGGGTAAAAGCAACCGTCCTGATGACACTCTGAGGACCTGTACCATCAATGCCCAGACATGGTTCTCCCACTTCCAAAAACTTTATTCTGCCGCTGAAGGCCCACTAAACGACTCTTTTAACCTCCCGCCCTTTACCCTAGTTCATGACCTGGAACTTTTTTCTGTTTTGGATGTTACAAAGCAGATTAAAACCTTGGTTCCATTGAAAGCAGCTGGTCCGGATGGCCTACCAGGCGATATCCTCCGCGCTTATCCGGAAGAATGGGGGGTACTAATCTCTGCACTCCTCAACGCTATTATTGTGGGAGGCCCCGTGCCAGACTCCTGGAGAGGTGCGGAGGTGGTCCCCATATATAACAAGCATTTACAATGCAACGGTTTCGCCTTTGCAAAAGTTGGAGCTATTGGCATTGTAAATGACAACATTTTTATTTATGTGTTGGTTTTGAAAACAGATAAATAAATGGCATTGTCATTTACAATACCAATAGCGCATGCATTTGAGGCACGGTCCAGGCACAAATAAACCTACGCTCACATAAGCACCACGCTCTCACAGGCCCACGCATGCTACCTCATGTCAGTGATACACCCCATGGTCGGCTAGGGCACATGTACATTAGGGCCTCGAAGGGCCAGCCTGGTTCTATGTGTACGGAACCAGGCACCATGGTATTGCGTCCACACCCCCCATTCACACACTGCTTTTCAAGAGCCGGTCACAAAGATAACCAGCACGTTCAGGTCCCAAGCACGAATGCCTTGCCCCTGCACAAGTGGACCCACACTCATATTACCATTCGCCTGCCCACTAAATTCTTTCATACTGCCCACTAAACAGCTTGCTCCCCACGGGTCAGGGCACAAACCGTGGCCACGAGGCTCGGAGATATACACACACCCATCCCCCCCAACAGGGCCCGGACGAACATCCTGTCGTCACGGGACCCAGCCACAGGGTGCAGTGTCTTACATCAGCCTTAAAAACATTTCAACCTTTTCCACAGCTGCCTGGCCGACCCAAACTTCCACCACCGAGAACTGAATGCCTAGTATCCGGGGCGAGCTCTGGTTACCCCCGCAAGCGGGATCGCATAATGCCTTAAAATAGCAGGGAGCACTCACTGTAAACCCCACTAACAACACTTTAAGAGCGATTGCGGCAATTAGCGTCCTGTGTGCATATTTTACAGCCCCGAAATGTGCACCTCGGTCATAAATCACCCAGGAACAGAGAAACCCAGCAACACAGCCGGTGCTCACATCCACAGATACTGAAATTCACCAAAGCCCTCTGTTAAACACAAGTGAAAGGGTATATCAACGCTGGTCACTTTCAGTGCACACCCACACCCGCCAAAAGAAGAGAAGGCGAGAACCTCAATTCACCTCCATTTGCCGCAACATTGGTTACGGCTGTGTCGAAACACTGCAGCGCTGTATTCACTGGTCCCACATCCAATCCAAGAATGTACCGTGACAGACACTGAGAAAATGCTGCTCGTGTCCGCTACTAAATTGCAATTCTAACATTAATTTCCCTCCATCTGTATAGTTCACAAACACCAACTAGTTAACTAACCAAGTACGGACAGCGCTTGCGAGGCAGCCATTCCCATCCAGCCATCTGTTACTCAGAAGAAGGCCCAGTGCAATGAAGGGAAACTGACTTTGTTTAGCTTCTGGTTGGATTTTAGCAATATTGATCCTGGATAAGATAATCAGCGGAAAGCCTCAGCTATTACAATCTGTTCCCCGCAAATTAGCCGAGGGGGAGCCATGCGTGGCCATTGGCTTCCTAATATTTTGCAGGCCAGCCTTATTACAGTTCTATATGCATATTTTACTCAGTTGGCCTGCGCCTGGCTGATACATTGTGGGTTTAAGTTGTCCCGCAGTGAACATTCCCAATTCACTCTGAAGCTCCACGCTCCACTCTGCACTCTGCACACCAGCAGACCCCCGAGGCCCGGCTCGTGTCTGCACGTACATGCCGGTGCAGGGAACTCCCCGGACAGGGCTCCACCTCTCAGGCCTCCAGAGCAGCAGCCGGGAGCCCGGCCGGAGACGAGGAAGGCGGGGAGGACATGACGAGTGAAGGTAGGAGACAGGGGGAGAGAGGTTGGGGCAGGAAGGCAGGGGAAGAGAGGAGGGGAAAAAAAAATACAAAAAAACCAATCGACTCACCTGCACCTTGCGACGGCGGCACTTCTCCGGTCTCCCTCTTCGGCATGGGAGACCGGCAACGTCGAAAATCTCTCTGGCACTTCTCCGGTCTCCCTCTTCGGCATGGGAGACCGGCAACGTCGACGGCGGCGGTTCCCTCCAGGCCACGGGAGCCCCGCGGGCGCCGCCATACTGCTTGCCGTCTTCCTTCTTCCCCCGGGCTGCGGGGGGCGGGCACTTCCGGCCGGCCGCGCTAGGATTGGCCGGCCGGCCAGTCACGGGGCGGGAAACGGGGGAGAAGAGACGCAGTAGTGCCGGCAATGCCGGACCAGACTCGGGGGCGTTCCCGGCGTCGCGTGACGTCGGCAAAAGGAAAAGAATCTCGGGAACGCCCCCGTGTCTGGTCCGGCATTGACGGACAGGCCCCTCGTCCAATGGCAAGGCTCCGTTTACGGAGCCAGCCAATCAATGACGAGGGCCGAACCAAAGCCACACTACAGTTCTCATAAGATTTCTCCTGCGCAAAAGCTGCTTGCGCAGCTTTTTGCAGTCGAAACCTAAAAAGGGCAGTCGGGATCTACCCGGGAATTATAGGCCTATAAGCCTAATAGACTCGAGCCAGAAACTGGCGGGGAAAGCCATTTTGGGGAGGATCTCCCAATGGGTGGACGATAATCACATCCTGTCCGATATGCAAGCTGGGTTCCGTTCAGGTACAGGAACTATCGAACAGGTCTTTAGGCTCTTGTTACTATACTGGAAGGTGGTGGTACTGGGCAAAGGCAGTCTTTATTTGGCCTTCATTGACCTGAAGACTGCCTTTGACCTGGTACCTAGGGAGAAACTTTGGAGGGTGCTTCACGGTTTAGGGATGCCCCCGTACATACTCAACCTACTTATCAACCTGCACACCAGCACCTATGCCCAGGTCAGATGGGGGCTGAACGGGGAAAAGACCGATAAGATCAGGGTCGAGAGGGGAGTAAGGCAGGGCTGTGTTCTGGCCCCTACCCTATTCTCCCTCTACATTAACGGGGTGGTAGATCATCTACTCGGCGAACCAGCAGACGCTCCCACTCTGGGAGGAGTAAAAATTCCAACTTTGCTGTTCGCCGATGACACCCTCCTCATCTCTAAAACCCCCCAAGGTCTCCAGACACTTTTGAACCGCTTTCAGGACTTCTGTACCACTAAGGGCCTTGTTATTAACGTGGATAAGACTAAGTACCTAGTTATGCATCCACCTCGCAAACTTGGCCGCCCTCCCATTCTGAACTCCATACCCCTAGAAAGAGTGGCAGAATTTGATTACCTGGGAATCCGACTTAACGACGCGATGAGCTGGACTGCCCACATCAAGAAAATGACAATGGCCCACAAAAGGGTGGGGGGGGCCCTTCTCAAGGAGTTCAACAACTCATCAAAACATTGTGTTGCCCCTCTACTAGATATATACAAAGCACGTGCGGTCCCTGCGTCACTTTATGGAGCCGAACTGTGGGGCTTGGGCAAAGTTGACTCTCTGAGCAAGGCCGAAAATAAATTCATTAAAGATCTCCTTGCCATTCCATCGAGTAGCCCGACCATCCCAGTGCTCATGGACACCGGCTGCAAAGCCATAAGGGACCAGGCTCGGCTTCGACCCCTTTTGCTTTGGGCACGTTTGTGGAGGGTCCCGGAGCTAAAATCTTATGCCAATGGTCTAGCTGAGGTGATGCACTCCGACGGTTGGCATAGCATTAAATGGCTGAAGGACATTAAACATCTTCTAGGGGACTTAGGCCTGGACTCCTGTTGGCATAGCCACTCCGCTCCTCCGAAGGAGACCTTAAAAAAACTTTTTTGGGAGTGGGTTTGTGTGAAGCGCACGAGAAGCCAGCAGCACTGCAAAACCACCGCAGCTTTTCTGCTGGTAAAAGACGTTGTCAACTACGAGCCGTACATGGACATAATATCAGTTGCCATGGATAGGTCCTTGTACATTAAATTTCGGTTAGGAACCCTACCCTTGGCCGACTTTTGCTCCAGGTGGAATAAATTCCAGCCCACATCACGCTTCTGTGCTCTTTGTCGTGATAAGCCAGAGACGGTGCCACACTTTCTTTTTGAATGCCCGGACTATGGTCGCCCCAGATCACGTTGGCTTGGTCCTATCTGCAGAGAACTTGGTACCCGTCAGCACTCCGTTGCACTCCGGATTCTTTTAACTAACACAGCCTCTCCTATTGTTTGTGCTGTTGCTAAGTTTTTAAAATGGGCTTGGTTGATTAGACTTAGAAGACTGTCCATATCAATTTAATTCTTTTTTTAATTAATTTATGCTGACCAAATGTGTTATATTCTTATACTAAATGTACAGTCATACTTTTTTTCGACATGCTGTTTTTATCTTTTGTATTGCTTTTATGATATGTGCATATCGAAATAAAGCATCAATCAATCAATCAATCTTTTCCCATCTTGAACAGTAGCGCCATTCCAGTCCTTAGCCATGAAAGTTGGACTCCAGCATTGGGCACCTGTGAGCTTTTTGGCCTTAGACTTGGCATGACTTCTAAGGCAGCCCAGGGCCTAAACTGGAGAAGGTTGAGGGCAGCAGGAGCCCTCAGTCTAAATACCCTGACCTAACTGAACAGGTAGTTGACAATATTACCAACACTTAGCCGTCGAAATAGAAAAATAAGCAGCAACTAAGTTTTCCTGTTATGAAAAATAAGATGGGACCAGTGCTGAAAAATAAAACTGGGCCAACGCTCAGTGTTCTTCAGGTCATAACATGCAATGAATATTGTGGCACCACTCACCCAGGCTGTCCAAAGAAATAGAATTAATACAATCTATTCCAGTGCTGATTATAGAATAGGATTGCTATAGTAACTGTCCTATTTCCTCTGTATATAAACCCTACCACAGCAACATCCACTGGCCCTGACTGAAAAACACTCGGCTGCGACATAGAAATAGACAACAGCAGCTTTCTCTTACCCTAACTAAATTAATACCCCAACTAAGATAGTGAATACTTTTCTAAATCAGCACATTAGGCTGCATTGCCAGTGAGCAAAATAAGTTAACCTAAATCTAGGGCAAAGTTTTCTCCTACCGTCATGTCCTCAGGCTCTGGGTCCATGTCCGCTCCCAAATCAGTCTGCAACTTGCGAATAACAATCGACAATAAGCTTTCATGAAAAACCATGTTAACCGTGTTCTGGGCACTTGTTATGGTATCATACGGAAGCTACGTAAAATCTTTAAATGGCTACCAATTGAAATCAGGAAGCCATTGGTCCAGGGCTTAATTGTGAGCCGCATGGATAATGGAAATGCGTTGTTGGCTTCATTAAATTAGGATCTTTTCTCCAAGTTGCAGATCTTGCAGAACACTGCTGCTAGACTGATCTTAAATGTACCTCCAAGGTCCCCCTCAGGCCCTAGCCTAAGGCTCCTTCACTGGCTTCCAGTCAGGAAAAGAGGTCACTTTAAAATCTTATGCCTAACACATAGCAGTATCTATGTCACTGATCCCGGCTACGTAACAAAAAAACTTAAAAGGTATCAGCCTCAAAGAACTTTAAGGTTCTGTTCAAAGTTTCTCCTGACTCCATTACGAGTTCGCACTGCGTGAAACTGGGGTCGATCCTGCTCTTCTCTTGCCCCTCATCTCTGGAACACGCTGCTGGTCCATCTGTCGTCTATCTTAGACAACCTGCGTTTCCGCAGGGATTTGAAAACATGGTTGTTTTATGTGGAACTATATATGACCCGGTTGTTTTTTGGAATCTCCACAAGCGCCATGAGACCTCCCGGTGATATGTGCGCTATATAAGATTCTTTGACTAATAAATAAATTGCAAAATCAGTTTCCACCTTCTAACTAAGTGGTTTTGAAACTGATCGACAGAAATCTCCTGTGTTTGCTAAAAGGGATGCCCCCGGGGCACAAGTCTGTGACACAGAGGAAAAACGAAGCTTCAGTTACCACTTCTCAGGTGTCGAAAAACTGCTAGTTTTGTGCAGGTATAGTCAATGTGTTCTCAAATTTAAGTTGGAACATTATTGGAATGTTTGAAATGTTATATGTTAATTTGGGAAACATGAAAAGGTACATACATTTGGCACCTTACAGTCCCTTTGCTCCAACATATTTTTAATTTAATATAAATGTAATAAAAAGGCAAGAAAAATAGAGCATAGTTTTGGGCTTTATTTTCAAGGCTCTAGACCCGACCTTCTGTGCTTCCGATATTGCCTGAAATATTACGTAGCCTTGCATAGAGGTACAGTGCACATATTCAGTAGCATTGCTGACTACCAGCTCTATCTGTTTCTTGAAGGAATGCTCAAGCACCCTTGCAGTGTTTTGGGTTGCAGTCATTATATATTTTTTTATATATCAATTGTGAGAAAATAGTGTCATTTTCGAGTGCCAAACTTGAATATTTTACACGAGTACTACCTAGCTGAAAAGTTTGAAGAGCAGTGTAATAAGTGTTTTTGAGAATGTTTCGTATGTCTGCAGTCTGCAACCCCCATGTGACATTCAATTATAAATAATGTTTTCCTTATTTTGCTAGTCAGATTGGCCTATTCCATTCAAGTGGCCAAGAGCTATTCTGGGAAGTTTTTTTTCCTATACACGCAGAACATCTTAACCTAAAGTATATTATAAGTTATTTACCTAGAATTTGTTAGTAGTATATCTTTTCTCCTCAAAAGAATTACAATAAAATTTGAGTCGGACCTTTTTTTCCCCAAAAGGTAAATAAAGCAAATGAAAAAAGTACCCAGTGTCCCAACAAAGTAAGTAAAAGAAAATAGAATGTTGGGTCTTTCAGTTTTTTAAAGTAAGGTTGTAGGGGTGAAAGTACAAGGGTAAGACTGCGCGTGAAAGAAGCAAGTTCCAGAATAAAAGCACGAAACAGTCTGTTCCAGTAAGATAAGAATTTAGTAGTTTAAAAAGTGGGATGGCTAAATACCATTTTAAGGGAAGTAATTTATGCAAAAAAAGCAGATACTTCCATAAGTATGTTCATAGATGGCAACATGGACAACTTCCCTTTTACAGACGAGTTACTGCCTGCTTTGAGCTGTCGGTAATTTTGAGTCTGAGAACGCAGGAAAGAGAACAAGCATTGGAAATGCAATAGGTCTCGCATTAGAAAAGTTGGAGCTATTGGTCTTGTAAATGACAAATATTTTATTTATGTGTTGGTTTTTAAAATAGCTAAATGGATAGCTTTGTCATTTACAATGCCAATAGTTATAACTTTCGCGAATGTGACACCTATAGCATTTGGAATGCAACATGTTTTGTATTTACGTGACTTAGATGGCAGCTCTGGTCGTTAGGCCACATCTCTAGAGAGCACGAGAGTGCAGCAGGGGAGAGAAGCACAGAGAGGGAGCAGAGAGTGCAGCAAGGAAGAAAAGCACGGAGAGGGAGCCCAAGAGTGAAGCAAGGGTGAGATGCATGGACAGGGAGCCTGAGAGTGTAGCAGGGGACAGAAGCATGGAGAGGGAGACAGAGTGTATCAGGGGCGAGAAGTACAGACAGGGAGCCCAAGAGCGAAGCAAGAGAGAGAAGCAGGAGAGGGAGTCTGAGATTATAGAAAGGGAGAGAGTTGAGTATAGAAAGGGAGAAGATGAGTTTGGGAGAGAGGCATGAGAGGTGGAAGAGAGGCATGAGAGGTGGAAGGCAGAGCAATGGAGATAGACCTGGGAAAGGAGTAACCAGGGGGGAGATGAAGATGAGAACAACAGGGAACAAGGCACAGAAACTAAGAGTTAAAATTATATTTTAAGCCATTCCCCAAAGTTGACGTCATTTCGTATTACTTTGAATGCAGCATACCCTTGCTGCTTAAAAGTGCTAAGATATCACTGCAGTCAGCAAGAGCAGTGTAGGGAACTACCACACCAAGCCTGGCCATATTTAAAGTATCCCCGATATCAATGTAAAGAAATAAATGCCTTTGCACTTACTGCTACACCCAACCCACATGCATGCACCCTTGGCATAGGGCGTTAGTACCTTCAAAAAGCAAGCCAAGACAAGTTTTCATGCGCGCTTTTTAAAAAGAGCGAAATTGAACGGCTATCTAAGCAGCTAATTAAATTTGAGGGTCTTGAAACGGACTTTGAAAACATTATAAAGCATTATAAAGAATTCCTACTGAGGTTTTTGCTGATGCCTGCACATACCAATGAATCATTTAAAAGTAGAAAGTCAGGTCGCCACAGATGGGATGACCTCAATAGCTGACAAATGACGGGAAATACGCCACTCTTCGGCTATCGGTTAAACACAAACACGAAGTGCTATTTTTACGACGAAGACACAGGCCTTGATGCCTTTGTATGAGTGGAGGGGAAAGAAACGTTAGATGAAATGAGCAGTAAGCTGGGTACAGAAAGGGGGCCCAGGCGATTGGTGCACAGAGCTGTTACCTACCCAAGCCCTGGGAGAGCTTACGGATCCTTCTTACTCATTAGCCGCCCCGCCCCCCCCCCTCCTTCCATGGCGGACCTGCAAGCCTAACAGCGGAGCAGGCTGATCTCTACAGCAGTCAGCGCTGACTGCAGCTAGGCAGAGCTGTGTGTGCTGCAGAGGAGGGAACAGGGGGAGGGGGATGCCCCCACCGACTGCACTGGTCCTAGCAGGAACTGAGGCGGGAGGTGAAACTGGGCAGAAGGCAGGTATGGGCCCGAGGGAAAACTAGGATGGAAACGGGACTATGGGAGGCTAACTTGAGAGATGGAAGGAGGTAGGCAGGAGACTGCAAATTTTAGACGGGGTGAGATTTGCACAGCGTTTACCTTGCGGGAGCGATGGTAAACGCCGCACATGCTGAAGAACTCCTTGCAAACAGTAGTACATGCACGCGTTTCCAAGTACGACAAGCTCTCGGCATTGCGTGGCGGGAGGGGGCGGGGGGAACGTCGAGGGCAGGCAGGATGACTCAGGGGAGGGGGCGGAGCAGGGCAGAGCGGCATGTGGGTGTGAACAAGCCGGGCCTTTGAAGTGAAGCTAAGCTTCACTTCAAAGGTGTCGGAGGAATGCGGGCGGCTGTGCACGCGCTTTTAAGCTCAATGCACATGCGCATTGAGCTTAAAAGTCACGGGCACTGCAAGGAATCGCCACGATTCCTTGCAAGTTAGATAAAGTGTGGATGAGCCCCTATAGTCTCGCTTGCTCGATGCGCATGCGCATCGACAGGCGAGACCTAAAAAGAAAACAAGTTTAAGTCTGGAGTGTTCATTACAGCAAGTTGACAAATGTGCCAACTGCTTCTTGTTTACGTCTTTTTAGGTCTAGCATTAGCCAAGACCTTTTGATTTTACTAAAAGTATATGTATTTTATACTTGCATAAAGGAGCTTTCAGCCACCTCCCTTCATCCTGTGTCTTTCACATTTTACTTCTGCCCACTACAACATACAGCATGGGGCAAGGTGTCGGCCTACTTCAGTCACTGGCTAACTTTACTTTGAGTGACATCATTTGGTCCTTTCACAATTAGCACATCCACACAAAATGTAGTTCCTTTCAGTGCAAGTGTCTTTGTTTTTAGGTTTCGCCCTGGGCGTTGGCAACTGCGTAGCAGTTGCCCCGCCCACGGCGAAACCTCATGATTCTACATATGTACTTTGGTTCAGCCTCTGTCTACCATTGCCTAGCTCCATAAATGGAGGCTAGCCATTGGGAGACAGAGGCTGTCAATCACGCTTTCTGGTGAAAACGCGATTCGGGGGCGTTTCTGGGACTTTTTTAAGCCCCGCCCCTTTGTCCCGGGCTGCGCTGTCATTGGCTGCCGGCCCGGGACACCCCCGTGATGTCATTCCCCGGGCCGCGCTGTGATTGGCTGGCCGGCCCGGGACCTGACTTGTTTATTTATTTTTTCGCAGAAACAGTGTTTTGCGGAAAGGCAATATGCTAATGTGGGCCACGTTTTTTAGCGTGCCCGGGACGATTTTTGATCCCAATCCAACCCTGGAGCCATGAGTACCTTCATTAAAGATGTCTCAGGTCTTACAATGTTTCGAGCCATCACACTAGCTGTGGTTAGGTTTCTCTTTGGCCCTACACACGGTTTATGAGCTCACCTCCATGCGCTTGGGTATAGTATTGTGCCTCACTGTGCTGCGTTTTCGTTTGTGCAAAACACTGTAGTTTAAAAGCTCATTTGACATCTTTGAGCTTCAGAGAGCCTGAGTCCATTGAACACGGTCGAACGAAAGCTGCGCTGCCACACAAGGACCTTCAAGAGGCCGGAGCTGAGCGGCAGACATTGAGATTTTGCTGGAGGGTTCACTGGGGGGGGGGGGGAGATGCAGAGAGGAGGGGGTCGCACGCTGGGCAGGGTTCAAAGGGACCTGTTGACGCTCATTGTTGAGCGGTCTTTAAAGCCCAGCATCGGGCTCTGGTCTCCGTCATCAGTTGAGGAGTTGGCGGTCGGTCAGGCCCCAGCCCGTCTGTCTGTCGGATGTGAGCTCCAGAAGCGCGCGGAATCACTCCTGGTGTCTGTAAGGTTTACAGATGTCAGCCCCCCCCTGCCCGAGGGCACCCAAGAGACGAACAGAGCAGCCCCCTCTGCCCACAGCTGGATCTGCCACTCCTGGGGGCGGCCCTGCAGGCCTCGGGGCCGGGGCCACTATCATCGCTGTCTGCTTGGCCCCCACTAGACGCTCCACCAGCACCCCTGCCGGCCGCCGAGACACCCCGGGGTGACAACACCAGGCCTAAGTGTCCAATTAGGGTCCTGGCCTGTCTGTGCAGGGCTTCCTGCCACATCCTGCTGTCTGAGGCCACGATCGCTCCCAGATGTCCCCGGAGTAAGGAGCCCCCGCCTGGGTCGGGGCTGCGAAGGGGCTTGTGTGTTTTGAAGCTGAGGCGGGGCTCGGGCCTTACAAGAGACACATTCACTTCCCTCTGATCCTTTTCTTCTGCATTAAGAGCGCCGCCTGGCACCAGTGAGCGCCTCCAGGCGCTGGGCAAAACAAAACAAAAAAAAACAGCCACCCTATGGTCGGCAGGACGGGTCTACCCCAGGCGCCCTCGTGGCATCACCCCGCTGTGTTCGCCGCTCAGACCTTCTCCACCCTGAAGCATAGCGCCTTCCCTCACACGCTGGTGCTTTGTAGTGCTGCACGTGCCTCCGGCTCTACCCCAGGCGCCCTCGTGGCATCACCCCGCTGTGCTGCCCACTCAGACCTTGTCCATCCTGAAGCATAGCGCCTTCCGTCACACACTGGCGCTTTGTAGTGCTGCACGTGCCTCCGGCTCTACCCCAGGCGCCCTCGTGGCATCACCCCGCTGTGTTCGCCGCTCAGACCTTCTCCACCCTGAAGCATAGCGCCTTCCCTCACACACTGGCGCTTTGTAGTGCTGCACGTGCCTCCGGCTCTACCCCAGGCGCCCTCGTGGCATCACCCCGCTGTGCTGCCCACTCAGACCTTCTCCATCCTGAAGCATAGCGCCTTCCCTCACACGCTGGCGCTTTGTAGTGCTGCACGTGCCTCCGGCTCTACCCCAGGCGCCCTCGTGGCATCACCCCGCTGTGCTGCCCACTCAGACCTTCTCCATCCTGAAGCATAGCACCTTCCCTCACACACTGGCGCTTTGGAGTGCTGCACGTGCTTCAGGGTCCCTTGGTCTAAAGATGGAGGACAGCGCCACCCCTGGCCGCAGGGGCGTCACCGGGGCGTTATTAATGTGCCGAGATCGTGCCTCGCGGCGCTGGGAGGGCATTACTACCCCTCAGTGAGGGATGAGCTGTCAGGGAGGGAGGGCGCCGGCCGGGATGGATGAGGTGTGAGGCGGCTTCCCCGCCCCCCCACCCCCCCGGCCCTAGAGCCAGGCCATGGAGTCTGTCAGCTTAAAGCGCCTAGACTGACAGCGCGCCCTGCACGGCGCTGTACACCGAGGGGACTCAGGCTAGCAGGGTGAGTCCTCGCAGTACTTCACCCTCAAGGCGGTGAGTGCGCGCGCCCCCACAGTACTGCACACTCAAGGCAGCATAACTGCTGCTTGGGCCCCATTTGTTTAAATTTCGTGCTGCTTCTGTGTATTGGCACTTGGAAGCAAGGTGGCGTCATCAGTCTCACGAGCGCCCTCGGCGCGTGAAAATAAACGAGTTCTAAAGGTAGCGCAATTCCAGCGGGGCGGAAGGGGAGGTGGAGGACAGATTGCCCGTAAAACCGCTCACTGAATACCTCGCAAGGAACACCGTCGCTGCCTGGAAAGGTATGCGTGTTTATAAATGCAAGCATTATCAATGCCATCTTAAGGAATCTGACATATGTTGGGGGCCTCTGTACCGAACAAATTTGAATTATATGCTACAGTTTAACAGGGTCACAAAAACGGTTGCAATTTGGCGTGCCCCGGATCCAAAAAAACATACACTAACACTGGTAAGAGAGACAGACTCAGAGTAGATGCAGGTAGAGATGTAGAGAGATTTAGAGGGAGAAATAGAATAGGCGCCTAAACATTGCCCACTTTGCCCATGCTTTAAAACGTCTATCTGGAAATGACTCATACATTACCTGGCGCCTTCAAGAATCGTTTTTTAAAGACATAGAACTAATGGTGTGCTGTAGATCAGAATGCCTAAAGCATTAATGTACATTTATATATGTAACATACATTGCAAAGTTTCTTTCTGAGTGAAATAAGCAGTTTCCACGAAATGTAAGTAATAGGAATATAGATATTTTTATTTTGGTTCTACTCGGTCTTTTGGGAGCAGTGTGCTCTGTCTGTACCGGGGATGAGACTACCAGCATTCTGTAGTGGGGATCGCACATACAGCATAAGTAGTCTGTACAGGAGACCAGTTGTGAGCAGTCTGTCCTAGGAAGGGCTGCTAGCACTCTGTACTGGATAGCAGTGGAGGCAGCCTGTACTAGGTAATAGCACAAGTAATGTATCCTAGGAAACACTGCCAGCATTCTCTACTGGGGAGCAGTGTATACGATCTGCACTAGAGAGCAGCGTAATTGGTCTATACCGGAGAGCAGTTAGATCAGTTTGTACTAGAACCAGTGCGTACACTGCACTAAATAACAGCACAAGCAGGGCGTCGTGGGTAGCATTGCTTGCTGTCTGCAATGCTGTACCTGGCTGTAGCACATCATCGGCGACCCTTACAGTAATTCCCAACCATTTAGCTAACGGTGCACATGTGATCTATGGCCACTGTAATAGTAGATAATTTTAAATATTGCTTCTTACTTTTACATTTTTTAAGCACGTTAAACTATAGATGTTGTTACTGTGCAGTTGTGCAGTGCCGTTTTGAATGTATTCATTTGGATTTCCAGTTGTCTGTAGAAGTAAGGCTATTGAATGAGTGTTTTTTCTCCATGTATTGTGTGACTATTCTTCCTAAATAATTTAGTCTAGTTACACTTTTTGGGGCAGCAGTTTGCATTGTTTTTCTCTTACCTTCTTGGTCACACAACAAGTTAGCCCGACTAATGCACAGAGCAAACTTCATCCAGGCAATCACTTCCTTGCTACTCGTAGTGTCGGTACAAAATGTCCTGTAGCATTGTTGTGAAGAGCACGTACACTCACTTTCAGATGTAAATTGTGCAGGCAGTCAACACCTGCAGATTAAAGCACTGCGTTGAGCCTAAAAAGAGATGCAATTCTCATACCCTGGTACTCTACCGGTTTAGGGCGATGCCCTTTACGTTCTAGGTGGGTGTGTGTGGCTCTGGGTGGGTGTGTGTGGCTCTGGGTGGGTGTGTGTGGCTCTGGGGGTGTGTGTGTGTGGCTCTGGGTGTGTGTGTGTGTGTGTGTGTGGCTCTGGGTGTGTGTGTGTGTGGTAGTAATTGCTGTCCGCTGAGCTCGTCCGTAGGGTACAATAGGTCTCACATTTGCAAGAGATTAAGCTATTGGCAATGCAAATGACAATCCATTTATTTATCAATTTTCAAAACCAACACATAAATACAGATTTTGTCATTTACAATGCCAATAGCTCTAACTTTTCCAAAGGCGAAACCGTTGCGTTGTAAATGCTTGTTTCTTTAGTGTTCCTTTTGTTTGTAGAGCCTAATGTGGTAGCAGGTTGCTTTCTACCATATGAGAGCACAGGCCACATTCCAGCTTTCAGTTCCTGGTTCCTGCCAATGCAGTTGGACATTTCATTTGAAGTGGCTTTTGTTTTCTTACTGCTGCTTTTTCACACCATACCAGCAGCTCGCACAAACTCAATATAAGCTCACGAGGGTGCTCTATCTTTGCAACATTGTCTACCATTTTTGTTTCCTTCCTTCTTTCCCATTTTTCTTCCCTCCCTTCTTTCCTTTCTTCTTTCTCAAAGGCAGGAGGCAGGTAGCCAATGCTAGACTGATTGGTTTTCTTAAGTCGTTGTTAGCCAAGACCTTTTCATTTTACTGAAATGAAGTGTATAACTTAGTTACCAGTAGGGGTTTTCAAGCAGACTTTGTCCAGTAGTCTGTAGTTCTATAATTCACATTTTCTTAAACCCCCTCCAGTATGCATCAAGTGGAAATGCATCAAAACACTTCAGCCATTGGCTGACTTCACTATGAGTTATGGCTTGCTGCTCTTTCACAAGGAGCACATCAACATACAAAGTAGTCCCCTTTAGTTCCAGGGAGTACTATGACAATGTGTGCTTATTTGAGACCAAAACAACATTTTTGCCGTGCCCTGCAACTTCCATAGCAATAAAGCTTTGCAAACCTATGACAAAAGAAAAATTGCTAAACTTTGGCGGCCAACGCCATACCTAATGCCTTTGCCAATACTTATTTCTTTTTCAAACTTTGGTCTTGTAAGTTAAAAATAATAATTTGCCTTCACATTAAGACTATTTAGTTATATTTATTTTAAATCTTAAATACTGACTCACCCATTATCTTATGCTCGCTGAGCAGCCTGGCTCAAACGTTGTGCTCCCATGTATTCTTTTATTTAAGATATCAGTAAAGATGTGGAGCCAAGTCATAGGAAAATACTTGGAATGTCATGCTTAGATGTGTAGTCATCAAGTGATTTATGAGAGAGTCTGTATTTTAATTCGTTTATTGCAGCTGCCTTTAAAAGTTTTCTTTGATGGTTCTTCAGATGCCCGCATTAGTGATCATTCAAACTGAAATCGAGCTACCGCTCCAAAAAGACTATACTTCGCACACTGTACATTCATATGTAAATAATATTCAGTTGTGATTTTACGCATTTCTCTTTAGGTCCGGTTCATGCTGGAGACCATGCTAGCCCTTAAGAATAATGACATGCGGAAAATACCAGGTTATGATCCAGAACCCGTGGAGAAACTGAGGAAGTTGCAGAGATCACGGGTAATACATTTATTGCTTCCTTACTGTGTAACCATTAGCTTTACAAAAATAAGATGCTGGAACTTCACAAGAGCTAATTTTCAATCAATCAATAAAGGTTACAAGGTTACTATATTAGACATTCAAAGATGGGTGAGGGCGTTAGAGTGTGAATGGCTTGGTCTTAATTTGAATTTGGGAAAACCTCAAGGCATGCAACTTGGTTAAGAACCTAATTATGGTAGCACAGGGTAGTAAGGCTTTGGTCTGCTCCAAAGTGGACATGAATTTGGGGTAGTATAGACTGCCTGGGAGAAAAGCCCTCCTACCTGGCCTGACCTGCCTCCTTCTGGAGGTGAGGAAGTTGTTTGGAAAACTCACTTCTGCCAATCAACTGTGTTAGTTATAATAGGATGATGAATCACATAGTCCTGCATCTGTATCAGTCACCAACAATCAGTATTTTGATATATTCACTGGATGGTCCGTTTATTAAACAACTTAATTGACTTTTTTAATGATAGACGTAAAAGGAGTGATTGCGAGTGAGAATACATATATGTCATCACCATTTTGGATCAGTGCAATATATAGCAGACAGTGTCGACAGGCATGACATTCCTCAGGTTGCTGTCAGCAGGGGAGCTCAGTCGCATATTATAATAACCATTGGCACAATTGGCTCATGTTCATATAACTAAGTTCAAGTGACACATCCATGGTACTAGATCTTTGCAAGGTTTAATTGTAAACCCTGTGCACAGTTCATGGTATTCTTCATGATCATGGATCTTCTTGTTGTTCTGGCCCATGTATAGCCTATTGAGAAAAGCCTGACACAGGCTACCCGAAATCAGAAAAAGATTAGAATGGTAAAGGAGACCACGGTACCACTTACAACCCCAGAGTAGTGACAGTTGTAGCATTGGCACTCTGCTTGACAGAGCTTCCAGGTAACTTTAAAACTCAATAGACCACGACGAGTCTCCATTTTTTGTAATCTGACCTTGTGAGTTGTTTAGTCAATGCATGGCCTGCAACCTGCAAAAACGTTTTTTTTTTTTTAATTTAATTGTATAAATTGCCTTTTAAATGAGTGATAGTAACCTGCGTTTGGATGGCTTTACCTGGTATGTGCCTTTGGTCGTCGTTGACAGCTGATGGCAACTCTACCTTGCAAGTTACCCTCAAAGGTGTATTTTATTAATTGTTTTTGGACCTGATTCAGATCTTGTCAGAAGGGTTACTCTGTCACAACAGTGATGGATATCCCATCCACCGAAATCTAAATCCTATAGGATATGGTGGGATTTATGTTTCGGCGGACGGGATATCAGTCACTGTTGTGACAGAGTAACCCGTTCGCCAAGCTCTAAATTATACCCTATATGTTTTATTTGAGTGTTAATCGAATATTCATGTTTTCCGTGTTTAATCAACAGTTAATATAATATGCCTCTTACAGATTTTATCACTATGAAGTCCTTCTGATGATAATAAAATCTAAGGGGATCTTCATTAAGCTTCAGTTTGGCAAAATCCTGCTTTGTGATAAGGCACCAGGAACTTTGTATGTAAGAATTTAACTAGTGGGTCAAGTTACCAAACATCATGGGCCTCATTATGATGTTGGGCAGGAAGCCTTTGACCAGCAGTTGGAGGGTTTCCACCCAACATAGTTGGTTTACAGTCCGACCCCCGTATTAGGAAGACTGCGGTCATCGGTAAACCTGCGGGGGGATTCCGAAGTGGTTCAGACGGGCTTAAGCTCCATTGGACAGACTGCATAATTCCTTAATGACAATGTCTCTGCTGTCGGGGATTATGATTTCGGTTTCCAAAAGCCATTCCATGTCAGCCTTTCTGACAAGGAGGAGCTGTCGGAAAGTGACATTGGGGTCCCCTAGCAATAGGGCCTAGGGGCACCATGGTCCCCCCTAAACATCTCTTCACCATGTGGCCATGCGGTGCAGGGATGTTTCAAAACCTCAAGTTCTCAATGGAAGCTTGTTGCAGTTGTAACCGGAGGTCAGACGATCCCTTTCCACAACTGTGTTGGGCGGACAAAAGTCTGCTGACATCGTAATAAGGCTCTATATGTATGTGTGTGTACGTTTCTATGGTATATGAAGACCTAGTCTTCAGAGATTTCAGAGTTGAAGAAACCGATGTAATAGCTCCTTATATAAGCACACTGTTGTGAGTAAATTGAGTGACACATTTTAATCTGGGTGGATGCTTCACGCAGTTTTTTGTTACTTTTGGAATTTATAAAAAGCCTTTAACTTGCACCTCAAAAAGAATGCTCGTGGTTATTATGCTCTGGCCAATGAGTTGTATTTTTCATTAGATAATTCCTTAATAGACTTTAAGGATATCTGTGGTTTGGAGCTTAATGTATGGGCAGGGGGCAAAGGGGATTGTGTTGGGGTAGTCAACCTGTGTGACCCTTGCATAATGTCGTGCTTAACGATTGGCATTGTGAAATCTGTTTCCTCCTCTTTTGCTCATACATTAATTGAGGCTGTAATAAACTATGTTCATCCGATGTGTGGTTGGACGAAAATAAATAACCCTCTATTCTGATTCTGGAGGTTAATTCCTGTAATGGACTAGTCCTGAAGTTTGAAAGAGGTGGCAGAACTGGGAATGGTGATACTTAACTTGTAAGTTCTGGACGACCTTACTGACTAAGGAGCATGCCCATGGTACCAAGTATGTAAAGATAGGATGCAGGCTGCCTTGTTGTCCTTTCCTTCACAGGCTTACTTGTATATGCTGACAGAATGGCAGGCAGTGTGTGTATGGATGGAAATGTCCAGTTTTAAAAAGTGTCCTTGAAAGAGAAAAAAATGTTTATTCCTTATCTGATAACTTGTTGCATTATCGTGCAAAATTATAAACCAGAGAGCTCAATCAGAGCACAGCTCAAATGTGCAATATTTGCTTTAACCTTGTTCCTGGCTGTGCACACATTTAAGGCTTAGCGGTAAAAGTATTGTGATGTAGGTTTACCCTTCAATGACACTGTAAAACTGCATTCAAAATGCTTTGCATTACTACCAGCAGTATGCTTGTGGTACTTGCATAGGTAAAATGCAACACATGATCATGCTACCACCTCATTTTACACCTGATTTTTCTTTTGAAGTGTATCTCAGAACTGTGAGATAAAGCCGGGTGGTCATGAAAACGATGATGCTATATTTTTACTTAGATATTTTCCTTTGTGCTCTAAATGAGAAGCTTTATTTTTTCTAGCCAGATGTTCACTCGTCACCTGGAACCAGCCAATGGCAGCATTCACTAACCGGAGAATGTTAATGCATTAGACCAGTGATGTCCAGCTTATGTCCATGAGAGGCAGATCGATTTCAGGATAACCACTGGCTATACAAATTAAATATGCACATTTAGCTTGGATATGTGGCTGCCTTTGAAATACATAAAGGATATGGTCTTCCGGGTTCTAAATTGACCTATCTAGATTTTAATATGTGATTACAATTAAATTGAGGTACAGAACCAGATGACTGGCAGGTAAAAATGCATCAGCAATATATCAGAGCTTGGAGCATCAGATTAGAGGCTTTTCTGTTGGCAACATTATTTCCAGGATGCATGCCGGGTCATTCTCCATCACAATGTCAGTCTCTGACCTTCTGGAACATTAGTCTTGTATAATTTACATCATGAACTGAACATGATGCTTGATTGGGCGCTGCAGTTTAAGAACATCTTGGCGAAGGGGACCGACCTAAACATTTTTTGTTTAATTTACACCATTTTAAGTGTATACTTTATTGCAATCAATTGAAGATTCCATATGTGCCTCTTACTGGTTACATTTAACTTACCTAGTATGTTGTAGGAGTCATCATAAATACAACTGAATATTTCCCAGCCTAATGCCATGATTGAGTTAGAAAAGGATGAACTCTGATCCTGTGCCCAGGTTCGTCAATAGCCTACATTGCTCCTGCTAGCCTTACTTTTATAAACATTACATGTTCTATCCATTAAAAAGCATGATTTTATAGACACAAACTGCTTGCCATTCCTCAGCAATCTAATCTTTATTCACCACGTGCACCACTTTAATAATACCGTTCCGCCGAGAAGCAGGTTAGGAAACCATGTGGCAGCACAGTTGCATGTAAGCTATCTTCCAAGACCATTAGAAACACCCATACTGTAAAGCCCAAATAATTATGCCAGGATTGTGCAGCCACTCTAGCCTTATCAGCTGCTGGAGCACCGGTATAAGCTGTGCAAGATTTTGTATTTACAGGAATATCCTAGCTTAAGCAAACACCTTTGTACGTGCTGAGGCTTTTGCTAAGAGGGACATAGATCATTAGCAGTCTCTATTGAGGATTTAAAACAGAGGTTGCTTTTTAAGTATTTAAGGACAATTGTGAATCTTGACATAATCAGATTGTTTTCTGACACCGTGGATGTTTGTTGGTATTCTAGGCATGAACATGAGCCTTTTTTGTGCTCTGTGTAAGAGAACACAAATTAGTGATTTCAGTTTGTCCCTTATGAATATCGCAATGCTGAGGCGACAATGTTTTGCAGCATGAATCTTTCTGGATTCACTATGCTGTGCATTATTCCGCGGTCTAGTGGTTGGGTCCGGAATCTTAGTCTTTTTTTTTTTTTCCCGTAGCCCAGGTGAGCGTCGACGTCCCACCTTCTGGTGTACTTCCTGTGATGTCGGCACGCTTCCTGCAGAAGTTCCCACCTTTGGGTGCCATCTTCAGATTCTTTTTTCCGCCATTGGGTCTGGATCGTCACCGAGAGTTTCCAGAGTTTTTAGAGAAAAGAAGAAGGAAAAGACTGAAATCTACCAAAAAATATTGGAGAATACATCCAGGAACAAGACCACTGAGCCGGGACGAGGAAGGAGGAGGAAATCATCGAAAACTTTGACGTACAACGGAGAATGCGCACACAGGGGGCCCCCTGAGCGCAGGAATGGACAAGACTCCGTTCAAATTCTGCCACAATTGCCACCACAAATACGCGCAGAAGGACCAGCACCCGGTTTGCAACCTCTGCCTGCCGGTCGACCACGAAAGCAAGGATTGCAACGCCTGCTCCGTCTTCACCCCGAAGACTCTCAGGATTAGAGAGAGACAGAGGATAGCCAACCACAGCATGCAAGGAAAAGGCCAACCTCCGTCGCTTCGTGACTTGAGTCTCTCCAGTGACGAAGAGGACAACATCGCCGATGGACCAGATGACTTCACGGTCGCAGAGACCGATAAGAAAACTACAAAAGAGGTAGGCGAGACGTCGACCCCTAAAACCCAGACAGACTCTCGAAAGCCTAAGTCCACAAAAGGAGCGCTGGCGCCCAAGATTTCGACGGCCGCAGCTGCATCCAAGGACAAACAGCCCAGCAGATCCTTCGAAAAGGACTCCCAGGCGGCGAAAACACAAGAAAAGCCTAGGTCGTCGAAGGACGTCCCTGAAAAGGAGCGCTCGACGCTGAAGGAAAAGGACCCGAAGGCTACTTTGAAATTAACGTCTACGTCGAAGAGATCGTCAGAAACACTCAACGCCGAACAGGCCGCCGAGATGGAAAGGAAGAAGAGAAGTCTTGAGGCCGAAATGGATAACCTCCTGCAAAGGAAAAGAGAATTCGATGAACGGATGAAGAGGTTCACCATCCCGGTGAAGTCGGCGGAGACGATCATCGAAGTCGACGACGAAGAGGAGTTCGACGCCGAAAATGTGCCAAAAACTCCTGAGCCCCAACAACAACAAGAGGAAGAGGGCCTATACTATGATGAGGAAGGCGAGGAAGACCAGCGCATGAGTTTGGACTCGGCATCCTCGGTGGCGCAGGACCTGGATTGGCAGGACCTAGACGCTGAAAGCCCAGAGGAGGCCGTGGAGACCTATCCTTCAAGGCCTTCGCCGCCAGATGACATTGGGATCTACAACATGGTCATCAGGAACGCGGCAACAGCTTATGGAGTGAAACTGGAAGAAGAAAAACCGAAAGCCTGCTTCCTCTTAGAGACCCTGCTCCCCAGTCAAACCAGGAGTCAATTCCTCCCCATGCTACCAAGTGTCCTGAACCAGGGGAGGGGGCATTCAAGGAACCAGCAAGCCTGCAGGTCTCTCACACCTAGGACAGAGAAGAAATACAAACACTCCTCTAAGGACCCTCCCTCCATCCAGGGATCCGTCATGGCTGACTCCATCATCGCAGCAACAGCCAGAAAGAGGGCCAACATTCCCACAAACTCAGGCCCGCCACCAGACAAAGAAAGTAAGAGGCTAGACCTGACTGGAAGGAAAATAGAGAGGAATGCAGCAGTACACTGGCGCATTGCCAACTCTAATGCCCTACTCAACAGACATACGTACCAGCATTGGGACGAGGTCGGGCAGCTGCTCAAACACCTCCCTGAGCAATACCAACAGAGAGCTAGGCACCTGGTGGAGGAAAGAAAGAATATAGCTAACTCATTCCTGAAATCAGCCCTGGATGCGGCAGGCACATCCAGCAGGCTCATGATGATCGGGGTCGCAGAAAGAAGGCATGCCTGGCTGAGGATTTCAGGCTTCAAGCCGGAAGTACAGAATGACATTCTGAACACTCCCTTCAATGGAGAAACCCTGTTCGGAGCACCAGTGGATGAGAAACTCTACCAACTGAAAAAGGAAAATGAAACTGCAAGATCCATGGGGGCCTTGCAATTCAGAGGAATGAAAAGAGGCACCCGACACGGAGGCAAACGGAAGAGGGGGAAACCAGCCAGGAACTTCCCATCAGACATTCCAGCAGAGCTACCAGGACGACAGTCAAGCACAGCAGGGCCAGCAGAAGCAAACCTGGCAATACCAGCCTCAGGGCCAGTCCTTTCGCGGGAGGGCGAATGAACGAGGGCAAACAAGAAGAGGGGCCAGCAACCCACCTCAAAGTGATTCCGCACCACCAAGCCTGCCCACCCCCACAACACCTCTATGGGTGGGGCACAACAAAGCCAAGAACAAAGGGTTACATGGGGTAAAGGTCAACCAACATGTAACACCAGTAGGAGGCAGACTGAAACACTTCTTCCAAGAATGGAAGAAAATAACAACAGACAAATGGATACTGAACATCATACAGTTCGGATACTGCATAGAACTGGAAAAGAAACCACTAAACAGGAATCAAAAAAGAAATTGCGCTCAGGAAAAGAACTAGCACTACTCCTAGAGGAAGCACAAGAACTCCTCCACAAAGAGGCCATAGAAACAGTACCATTCAAAGAAAGAAACAAGGGGGTGTACTCGAACTACTTCCTCGTACCAAAGGTGGACGAAACGTTAAGACCAATCCTGGACCTATGGTTCCTGAACCAATACATAAAAACGCAAAAATTCAAAATGACATCTCTTCAAGAAGTCATCCCTCAGATAAGGGACGGAGACTTTGTCCACCATAGACCTAAAAGACGCCTACCTACACATTCCCATGAACAGTCAGCACAAACACCTACTGAGATTTGCCATTGACAAAGCACACTACCAGTTCACTGCCCTCGCCTTCGGACTAAAATCCGCGCCAAGGGTCTTCACCAAGTGCCTCGCAGCCGTGGCAGCGCACCTAAGGAGGGAAGGGATTCATGTATACCCCTACCTCGACGACTGGCTAATAAAAGCAAGTTCCTACAAACAATGCAAAGAACATGCACAGCGGGTCACAGAGACGCTAACAGAACTGGGATTCTCAATACACTGGGGGAAATCCTCGATGGAATCAGAACAGGTGAAGATCTTACTAGGCGCACAGATCAACACCATACAGAGCAAAGTGTTCCCCAGCGACAAGAGAACACTTGCCCTGCTGATGGAGACACGTCAGTACCAGAAGGGGCGAGCTCTGACAGTGAGGACAGTGAGCAAGATCATCGGGATGATGGCGTCCTGCATACACCTAGTCCCCAATATATGACTCTACATGAGACCATTCCAGGAATGGCTGCAACAACAATGGTCACAAGCTACAGGGAGTTGGGAAGATCTAGTGGTTGTAACGCACGCAGTGCAGGAGTAGATGGCATGGTGGAACAAGGAAAACATAACAAAGGGGAAGCCTCTGACATCACCAAACCCCACACTGACCATCGCACAGACCCATCCCAGAAAGGATGGAGAGCACACTGACCAACTCAAGGTGCGGGGCCTGTGGACCCCAGCAGATGCAATCAAACACATCAACTATCTGGAGCTGAAGACTGTGTTCCTTGCACTAAAGGCCTTCTAGAAACAACTGTACGGGCAAAGAGTGCTGATACAATCCGACGACACCAAAACGATGTTCTACATAAACAAACGGGGAGGAACACAATCAATCGCACTATCCAACCTAGCACAGGACATATGGAGATGGGCCATCCCACTCAGGATAGACCTCCTAGCTATACGCCTACCAGGAAAGGACAATGTGGAGGCAGACTGGCTCAGCAGACAGACATTGGCATCCCACGAGTGGGAGCTCAATGCACAAGAAACACAAAGGCTATTCAAGAGGTGGGGGACACCAACAATAGACGTAGTTGCAACACACCAGAATGCAAAATGCTGATACTTCACATCCAGGCAACCAGGGGAACAATCCCAGGGGACTGCCCTACGGATAATCTGGTCGAAAAAATTTGCCTACGCTTTTCCCCCCCCGATACCACTGATGCACAGGGTAGTCAGCAAATGCAGAACCAGCAACATGACGCTGATTCTAGTGGCACCACAGTGGGCCAAACAGTCATGGTTCTCACAAATAGTGGAAATGGCGCAGGGACCTCCTCACAAGTTCGGGAAGAGGAAAGACTTACTCTCCATGCAAAACAGAGAGGTACTCCACCCAGAGTGCCTCTGCCTCGGCCTACGGCATGGCTCCTGAAGATATAGAGTTCACACACCTGAAACTGCCAGAGAGCACACTGCGGGTGCTACGAGAGACAAGGAGACCTACCACACGGAGGTGCTATGTGGCAAAATGGAAAAGATTCACACAATGGTGCATCAAAGTAAAACTAAACAAAAAGATGACAAAGGAATCAACAGTGCTAAAATATTCACCCCCCCTCTGAAATCAAATCTAAGTTCTACCTCGTTGAGAGTTCACCTAGCAGCGATAGTAGCCTACACAAGAGGAGAGACAGGAGTGAGCTTCTTTACATCACAAGTAGTAAAAAGATTCCTGGAAGGGGCTAAAAGGATCACACCACCGGCATGGAAACTTAATTTAGTCTTAACAGAACTTATTAAGGCGCCTTTTGAACCCATCCATAAAGCCTCACTACAAATGCACACAACGAAGACAGCCATTCTAGTGGCAATCACCTCGCTACGCAGGGTAAGCGAACTGCAAGCACTAACGCGTCACGAACCTTACATCCAAATACACAATGACGGTGGTAATGAGAACGGACCCACACTTTATGCCAAAGGTGGTGTCAAGGTTTCACAAGAAGACAATACAAATACTAAGCTTCTTTCAGAAACCATCCACAAGCGCAGAGAGGGCACTGCACACTGTGGATGCTAGAAGGGCAGTAATGCATTACATGGAAAGAACTAAAGAGCACAGGAAAACAAAGCAGTTCTTTGTGTCCTTCGCAAGCAGTTTCCTGGGTAGACCAGTAACTAAGGCCACCATCGCACAATGGATCGCACGGCAGGTCAAGAACTAACAGAGGGGGCACAAACCCACTCTACCAGACAAAAAGGAGCAACAATAGTCTTCCTGGCTAAGACACCCATTCAAGACATATGCGTGCCGGCAACATGGGCTTCAGTGCACACGTTCACTAAGCACTACTGCGTGGATATACAAATGAACAAAGAAGCACAGGTAGGACAAAAAGTGCTTCAACATATATTCAACAATCAACGCTCATCTTCCACCCAGCGCCCACAAACATAAACCGCTACAAAGTCTATGCACAGCAGAGTAAATCCAGAAAGATTCACGCTGCAAAACGAATAGTTTATTACCGGTCGGTGTAGATCTTTCTGGATTCACTAGCGAACCCACCCACCTCCGCCAGAAAGATGAGGCAGGAGAAGGTGGGAATACAAGGAATAAAATACAAACAGACACTTTAAGAGACAAAATGAACATTCATTTACTTAAAGGAAGAACTTGAAAACATTGCCAAGGATTCACGAACAAAAAACAAAAACAAGAAAAAAAGAATCCGAAGATGGCGCCCAAAGGTGGGAGCTTCGCAGGAAGCATGCCGACGTCACAGGAAGAACACCAGAAGGTGGGACGTTGACGCCCACCTGGGCTACGGAAAAAAAAAAGAAAAAGAAAAGACTACGATTCCGGACCCAACGACTAGACCACGGAATAATGCATAGCATAGTGAATCCAGAAAGCTCTTCGAGCTGCAAAACTACACCTACAGGTTAGAAACTATTCTTTTCCCAACATAGCAGTCCCTTGTAGTGATCCTTTGCTACTCGTTGCTCCAAGTAGTCCCCCTGATCACACCGTTTGTGATAAGCACTTATGGTGTGAAACCCATCCTTGTAAAGGTTTTCAATTACCTTTTTGCAATAATGATGGTATTATCACCCATGCTTCTGTGTTCTTGCACAGCACGACCTCCAGTACCCAGTACTTTTTGTACTAATGCAGCCGCCTCATAGTTAACATGTGGCTCATTATTAAGAATGAGAACTTTCTCGTCTTGAAGTGTATAGGCCTAGCTTTCACCTGGGGTTGCTCTGAGACAGAGATACATAGGACTATGCTACGAGCGTGGGTGCTTAGTGACCTGCTTTCAAATTTGTTGGTTTATCTAAACCTCAAGAATGCCATCTTCACCAAGGTTTAGGCCAGGGCTCTGAAAAGTGTGTTCAAGAAAATGAGCTAGGTACCTATTGTAACAGGCATCCGTAAATCAAAGTGACTACACAGGTATAGTAAAAGCCCAGCTTCTCCGACATGGTGGCCAAAAAGGCAGGCAAGAAGTTATGGTTCAATCTGTATGAGAAACTGTTTTTTGCCTCTCACTCCAACTCAGTAGCTTGTCGGTTTTCTGGCCCTAGATTTGGACAAGTGATTTCTGGTGCTTTTACAAAAACGATGTACTAGGAGGCAGCAGTAGCAGGGTTAACTTCACTTCCCAGAGTTCAACTTATTGGTAATAATCCTGTTGTTGCCCTCCTCCTCCTTGAGCCAGCTGCACACAGCTTGTATATCATAAAATGACTTCAAGAATGGAAAGGCAGGGGGGCGTGGTCTGGCCACGCAGGAAGATGGCCGCCTGAGGGGAGAGCTCCGCTGAGGGACGGACCCCCAACGAGCCTCCCTTGCCTACCTGTCTGCCGGGATCCTGCTTTTGAAGCTTCACTATCAGCGGACGTTGCCAGGAATGCAGCGACGTTTTTCTTGTGCTGCTGCAGCGCTGGTTTCCTTCATTTCTGCCGGCATGAAGACGTGACTGTCTGCGCCGTCATCTCCACTGGGACCTCCGTGCCTATGACGCCGCACTTCCTGTCAGGGTAAGCCGCGCCTCCAGCAACTCCAGGGCCGGGCTTTCTGACGCCTTAGGCCGCACCCCCTCAGCAGACGAGGCCGCGCTCCTACACTTAGACAGACACCGGGACTTAACATTGTGTGTATTCTTAACACACGGCTCCCTCTCCCAATACCTTTCTGAGAGGATTTCTCCACATACAGAACTACAGGAATGATTTTTCACGGCGCCTTTTGCATTTTCCACTGACTTTGCAATATTTTCCACAGTGCCACAAACAATTGCCTTGCATTTCTTCAAAGTAGATTTATGTGCTTAGTTATGTTGGCCCCAAGTGACAGTTGGTGACACCTTTCTTTATTGCATAAGGTCACCTCATTTTGTTGCTCTGCATGTCTTTTTCACCTTCAGCTCAATAACTGCACTCCTGCTGTGTGGCCCAATTTATCACTGTGGTATAGCTAGCCTGCTGCTGTTTTCACTTACTATACCCACATGCTTTCTTGAGGCGACGATTTTGGCGCGCGACATTTGTCACTTCAATTTTACACTGTTCTGGTGAAACAATACTCGCTGTTTGGAGACACCATTGTGCTGTTCTCTACTTTTAAGCACTATCTACGTGTCCTTTCCTTGCTGCATCTGTATCGTTGCCTCATGGGTGCTTGACACGTCATTGGTCTCATCATTGCTTCTTACTTCACTATCCCATCTATTCGCTACTGTAGACCGCCTATTCAACGGTACGCTGAGATGTCTGTTGCCAGGAATGGGGGTCGTGGACCTAAGCAGCCACTTTTTACCGAAGTAGTGAAACAACCTTCCGCTTCGCCACCTAAAGGTAATGGTTCTGCGTCGCCTCCTTCATCGCAAGCTGCGTCACCTCAGAGTGACAAGTCCTTATCTAGCACCATGCAACGCATTTTACAAGAACTTTCTGGAGTTAATCGTCGACTGGAGGGTCTAGATGTTACCATGTCATCATTGGCTGCGGAGACTAAGTCAATTAGAGCTGAACTCACTACTTTTCATACAAGGATTGACGACATAGACTCTAAAATAGTGGCTATGGAAAGTCGATTGGATTCTGCTCAAGGTTCGGACCAAGATCTCCTTTTTCTACACAGCAAGATCGTCGATTTGGAAGATCGCAGTCGTAGAGACAATGTCCGTTTTTTCGGCTTTCCAGAAAATGTTGAACAACACGACATGAAGAACTTTCTATGTGTCACTCTTCCCACTTTGACTGGAATTTCCTTTACTCCCCCTCTTGAGTTTCAACGGGCTCACAGATTGGGTCCACCTCGCACTGGTGCCTCTGCAAGACCCCGACCAATTATAGCCTGTTTTCTTCGTCATGAACAAGTCCGCCAAATCTTATCACTGGCTCGCTCACGAGGCTCCTTTCTGTTTCAAGGTCATACCATTCACATGGCTGCAGACTTCTCTAAGGAAACGAATGAGCGGAGGAAGGCGTTTCTCTCTTTGCGGCCCCAACTGCGCCAAATGGACATCAAATATGGGTTATTTGAGCCAGCGCGTTTTCGTATTACTAGGAATGGAAATTCTACAGACTTTTATGATCCTGCGCTTCTTCAGCAGTTCTTGGACGATCTCAGGTCCAAAGATATGGAGACTCAATCTTCCTCCCATGCGCCTCCTTCTCAATTCAAGCCTTCAGTTACAAATGTGTCAACATCTTCTTTGAACGATTCTACTGACTCCAGACAACGTGGCAGGGATCTCACCCGTTTGCCTCGGTCCCAGGAGGATAGAGACTCAGCTCTGCGTTCCGTCTCCTCTCTCACTAACACACAGAAGAGAGACAAATCTAGATCGCCTCTCAAGGAAACCCCCTAATGCTGACTGACTTTCACTTTCACTTTCTCTGTTCTACTGTTTTCTTATTTCACACATTGGTAGCAATTTCTATTGTTGGTCATGTTTTTGCTACTTGATTCGTTAGTCAAGAATCTACATTACTATATAATGTGGTCACCTCTACTGCATGATTTCCATAATGTTTTTCGCCTCATTATTATTCTATATTCTCTATTTGACTACTGTTCTCAGTTTTCAAGTTCTTTCTTCAAATTTTAGGAACGTTTCTACATATTGTATGATTATGCCTTCTCTATGGGGGATTGTTCTTCCTCTGTTCTCCCTTTTCTTTGGCCCTTGTTTTGTTGTCTGTTTATCAATCTACGGTTCATTCATTCCTTAGCTGTTCAGTTCCTGTTTGGTGTTCCGTATTTTTCAATTCGCTGGTCCCATTCATGTTTCCAACTTCTGTCAGTTTCCCCCCTCTTTTCTGCTTCCTATTCTCTTTCGGAGCTCTTGGCTTTATTCCCTCCTCTATTTTATTATTCTATTTTTCCCACACCTCTTCTCCTATGTACCTTGTCTTTCTCTTGCTTCATTCTCCCTGCTTTTATTTCTTCTCCTCATGCTCTTCTCATATTGTGTTCAGATTGTAGGGGACCTTTGATGCCCTTGTTCTTTTCCTCATTCTATATCGTGACAATCTCTTGTGAGGGGTGGATGGGGAGGGGGGTTCCGATTTCGATGATGTAACTTTATTTTATTGTGCTCAGTATATCTCAAGTTCCCATTTTTCCTTTAGACCCCCATTCTTCTTTTTCTCCCATCTCTCCTCTTTTGAATGACTTCGTATTTCGCCTTCCTTCTATGGTAGTGTTGGTTTTGTTTCTCTCCATGCTTTCTTTCTTCTTTATATCTCCCTCTTTCTATGTCTCTCCTTTCTCTTTATTATATACTCCGGTTTCTTTTAATTTTTTTCACTTGTTCTATTGTCCTTTCTTCTTATCTTATCATTCTTTTCTTATTTTGTTCTAGTGTCACATTTTTGTACTATGCTAGCTCCGTTTTTGCTTCATATTGCGATTCCCATCTTATTGTTCTTTATATTCTGTATTGGGTACTTTCAGCCTCCTAAGAGTATCTGTGCATTTGCCTGTCTCGCTCATAGATAGTGCTTCCCTTATGGAGCTTCTTCCCTGTTTCCACCTCTCCTTATAGTGCCATTACTAATGTTCAGCTTCATATATTTACTTCATTGACTGTTCTGCACCTATACAGTATATGCTCATGTTGTCGTTTCATATATATTTTACATTGTGTTATGGTGGGAGGGGAAGAGGTTTGCAACTCTGATATGGTACATTTCTTATATTCAGTTGCTACTGTTCCATGTTATCATCTGTCCTCTGGATCCCCATTCTCCTTTCCTCGAAGGGGGTCCGGCCTCCCTTGGCGTTGCTCTAAGTGTACCCAGACCCGTAGTTCACAGTCTAGGTTACTTTCTCTTCTCTTTTCTTTCTTTTTTCCTTTTTATTTTTTTTCTATACCTCTACTACTTCTTTTCTACTTACTTTGTCTATTCCAGTTTTTCACTCTGCCATTCTAATCTATTTTTCCTTTCTCCTTTATCCTTTCCCTAACTGGTCTCTTCACCTTCTACTCACCTTCTGTATTTTGTTCCCCAGGGTAACATCTCTCTTCTTTTTTCTATATTTATTTGTTTCTTCTTTTCCTACTTCCTGAATTTGTGAATCCTATCATTATGTCTTCTACTCATCCGTTATCTGTGATTTCCTGGAATGTTCATGGCCTCACCCATTACATAAAACGCAAGAAAGTTCTTTCTTATTTACAATCTAAGCATGTCGACATTGCTTTATTGCAAGAGACTCATTTGGATGATATTGAATCCAGTAAACTCAGTAGAGACTGGGTTGGTAAGGTCATCCATAGTAGTGTCTCTAAACTTGATCCCACCAATCCTCATCCGGTTCGTAAATGTGGGGTGGCCATCCTTTTTAGGAAGTCACTTCCTTTCACAATTTCCAAGACATGGTCTGATCCGGAAGGTCGGTATGTATTCGTTAAACTGAAACTTGGGAATTCATTTATTTGTCTCGGTTCCGTATACGCTCCAGTAGGTCCCAAAAAACAATTCTTCCTTCGCCTCAATCGTCTTCTTACAGAAATACATGCTTCCCAATTTCTCATTGGAGGTGATTGGAATCTGGCTCCGGACCCAGTTCTTGACAGAACCGGTTGCATCGATACCATCAATGCCTCGGATAGAGCCATCTTCCGTGATATTCTCACCGACACTGGTCTTGTGGACCATTGGAGACTCAGTCACCCACAGGATAAAGAATACACGTTCTTTTCCTCTACTCACGGTACGTTTTCACGTCTCGATTACTTCCTCCTTTCGCACCACTCGGTCCGCTTGGTTACAGACTCTACAATTTTAGAAGCTGCCCTTTCTGATCACTCTCCTGTTTTCTTATCTCTTGATTTGGGTCTTTCACGTCCAGGACGCAAGCCGTGGCGTTTAAATATAAACAAATACAAACTACCAGCAGGTAAACTTCTTTTACAGTCACACTTGCGTGATTACCTTATTATTAATGAGGATTCTATTTCCTCTAAAAGGATGGTTTGGGCGGCTGCTAAGGCAACCATTAGAGGTCAACTCATGCGGGATGCTGCTTTATATAACAAAAAAAATGTTGCCAAACAAGTAGATCTAGAAACCGACATTCGCCGGCTCTCTCAATTGTATATTTCACAACCGACTCTCCAAAACCGTAAGTTATTGGAACAGGCACGCATGTCTCTTAACAATCTTTTTACTACTAAGGCAGAATATGCCTTACAAAAGATGAAAGGCCGTCACTATGAACAAGGGGAAAAAGCTGGTCGGTTACTGGCTGCTCAGTTGCGTCAGAGAGAAGCCGCTGTGGCGATTCCAGCTATTAAATCTAGTGGTGGTGATATAATTACTCGACCACAAGAAATTGTTGAGGAATTTGCCTCATTTTACAGATCTCTCTACTCTCCAAGTAATCACGTAGACACGCAAGCGATGTCCAAATTTTTGGATGCGGTACATCTTCCACGACTCTCAGATGAGGGTAGAGCCCTACTTGAGGGTGCTATTATGAAAGAAGAAATCTCCTCAGCTATAACTGCCTTACCGTACCATAAAGCTCCGGGTGATGATGGTTTTCCTCCTGAATTCTTTAAGTGGACTGGTCAGAGTATCATTGATACCCTTCATGCTGCCTTTGAGGAAACTATAGAGGAATCTTCTCTTGGTTCTATTTCCAACAAGGCCATCATAGCGGTTTTGCCAAAACCCGGTAAAGATCCTTTGTTGTGCGGTAGTTACCGTCCTATATCTCTCTTAAACTCTGATGTTAAGATTCTTGCTAGCATTCTCGCAACCCGTCTCCGTAAAGTTTTACCTTCTTTAATTCATAACTCTCAAGTAGGTTTTGTTCCCGGTCGTTCCTCCCGGAATCATTTACGTACTCTCTCTCATGCTCTATGGTCAGCCAAACATCTTGCTGATGATGCCCTCCTTCTTTCTTTAGATGCTGAAAAAGCATTTGACCGCATTGAATGGGAATACCTTTTTACCATCATGCATAGATTTGGCTTAGGTGACCAATTTATAGCTAAAGTGCGACTGCTTTATGATTGCCCATCAGCTCAAGTTAACTGTGGTGGTTTTCTTTCTAGTCCATTTCCGATTCGGCGGGGTACTCGCCAAGGTTGTCCCCTTTCCCCTCTCCTTTTCCTTTTGGCCATGGAACCTTTGGCCGCTACAATACGTCAGTCGAATGCAGTGGTAGGTGTTCCCCTTCCAATTGGTCACTCTAAAATTTATTTATATGCAGATGATGTTCTTCTCACACTTACTGATCTTCCCCGCTCTCTTCCTGCTCTTCTCCACGTCATTGATGATTTTTCTTCCTTCTCTGGCTATAAGATAAATTGGGATAAGAGTGAAGCACTACCCATGTCCATTGGTACTACAAAGGATGCTATATCTGGTTTTCCATTCCATTGGCAACCATCTCGGCTCAAATATCTAGGGATATTCATTAATAGAGGATTAGATAATATTGTAGTGGACAATTTAGCTCCTTTAATCGTACAAATGCAAAGAGACTTTGACAAATGGAAGGCCCTTGGCTTATCCCTTTGGGGACGAGTTCAGGCGGTTAAAATGGTTACCTTACCGCGCTTTCTGTATGTTTTGGGTATGCTTCCTCTGAACATTCCCTTAACCACTCTTCGGTCCATTGACTTGAAAATTAAACTATTTATCTGGGGTACGGCTAAACCACGTCTCACTTTGGCCAAATTGAAATCCCACCAATTACAGGGAGGTTTGGGTCTTCCCTCTATCGAACATTATTATCTTGCCCTTCATCTCTCACAACTCTCCTTCTTTTTGCCTAAGTCTAAAGACATTCCTCAATGGGTCCCACTCGAACGTCACTTACTGACTTCTGGCCCCGGTTTATCCCTTCTATATGGTAAGGGTACCAGTTCTTCTGACCCTAAAAATCCTGTATTATCTGCAATGTATAAATCCTGGCAAAGAAGTCATCGTATACTTAAATCTAACCCGCGGCTTCATATTAAAGCTCCTCTGTGGTTCAACTCGGCTATTCGTATTCGTGGCCGTACTTTGTCCTGGTCTACGTGGCAGCAAGCTGGCATTCATTCTTTAGAGCAACTGTTTAATGGTGACAATTTTAAATCCTTCCCCCAACTTAGTGACGAATTTCACCTACCACCCACACAAGCTTATAAATATTCTCAGCTTCAGCAAGCTCTCACCAAACACCTAGGTTCCCCACCTGAGCTGTTATCTGCTTCTCCTATTTTGTCATATCTGCATTTATGGGGGAATCTTAAAGGTGTAACTTCTGGTCTTTATAAGACTTTCCTGTATCCTCTATTTTCGCAACCTCTCTCAAAAGCTCTTCAATTGAAGTGGCAATCACGTCTGTCAGTTACTTACTCGCATACTCAATGGGATCAAATCTTAGAAGGATTGCATAAGGGTGTCCGAGAAGCTCGCCTCAAATTCTGTATTTTTAAAATCCTCCATGAATGGCATTGGTCCCCAGTCAAATTACATCATGCTAAATTACTCTCGCACTCTCTATGTTGGAGATGCTCTGCTCCCGGTTGTGATATTACGCACATTATTTGTGAATGCCCCCGTACTAGATCATTTTGGCTTTTTATACGTAAGACTTTGGCTAGCACCATGTCGCTGCCTTTGCCCCTTACTTCTGCAAATATTATTTTGCATGATTTTCGTGACCTTCCGAGGTTCTCCAAGCCACAGGTTCGTCTTCTCCATATTGCTTTGGCTACGGCCAAAATTTGTATCTTGCGTCATTGGAAGTCTCCCTTGTCTCCTTCCCAGGAAGAATGGTTGGTGGCAATGGTACAAACGGCTTCTCATGAACGTATCATCTATAGTCTGCAGGATCAGGCTTCCATCTTTCTTCAAATTTGGTCCCCATTCCTGGACACCACAGTAGATACCGACTCTGTCGCCTCTCCTTCCTCTACTACGACTCCCATTCCTTCTTAATTCTATCTTACTCAGCATCCTCCTTTTCCTACTTTTTTTGCTTGTCTTCCGCCCCCTTCCATTTCCTTTGCTTTTATCTTCCTTTTTAGTCGGTTTTGTTACTCTGGGGTTCTTATTTCTTTTCTTTTTTCTTTCCTTTTCTTCTCTGCTCTCTCCTTTTCCTTTCTTTCCTTTTCTATTTTCTTCTCTCTATTTTCTTCTCTTATCTTATATTTTTACTCACATACTCCTTGCTTCATTACCTTTTAGATCATGGAATCATTGCTATTTTTTCTTGCTTATGACTTATCTTTCGTACAATGTTCTCACATGCACTAAGTTTTATTTATCAATTCCTTCTGATGTACTCTCCCTCCATTTGTATATGCATTTGAATTTTCATCAAAATTTTTTCAATAAAAAATTTCAACACAAAAAGAATGGAAAGGCAATGTAAGTTACATCGTAGTGGAGTGGACAAGATAATCTTAGTCAAAAGGTTGATACAAAGGAGTCTATATCTCAATGAAAGTTCAGAAGCTTTTGTTTGTTTCAGAATTCTTTATTGCACAGTCATAATAGACCTTGGCCCCCCTTCCCGAGCCTTATTAAGCCCTGGGGACCCCAACTCCTAAGGGCGTTTTTCAAACATTTAATGGCAAGGGGGTCTGCGTGACCCTTACCTTCCGCAGCCTTATTAGGCTCTGGAGACCCCATCTCCCAGGGACACTATTTAAAGTAAAAGGAAGGGGGTGCTGCTCAGTCCTCCTCCCCAAGCCTTTATCGGCCCGGGGACCCCAACACCTGGGGCCCGCATTACTTAAAGGTGGATGCCCTTTTGCCCGCCCAGGGCACCCACCATACAATTGTTGAGGGCGCGGGGAGCCCCAAAGCACCCATGGCCCCAGCCTGCTCCCTGCATGCTGCAGGAGCAGTCATTCCTCCAGTCTGCAGAGAGCTATTTCTGCAGACAAACAGATCTCAAGTCTGCTCCCAGCTGGTGGAATCATTTTCTCACAGCTCCCACCGACTGGGAGCAGACTTTGTATTTGCTCTTGCATACCAGGAGATTAAAAAATGCTCCCGCAAAGCGGGAGCACACGTGTGTTTCCCTACCCACGCTAATGCGGCAGAGAAACCGATGTGTCCAGCGGTTGAGCTCCCTTGGACACAGCATGTGAGCCGACCCCAGGGATGGGGTCCCTGGGCCATAGGTGGCTTGCGAAGGGGTGCCATGCGGCCCTCTCCCTTAAAAAAAAAAACTTATTGGCCCTGGGCAATGGGGTCCTCAGAGCCTTTAGAGGCTTGGGGAGGATTGGCCCCCATTCCCTTTTTGAGAAATGTCAGCCTACGGGGTGGCCTCCCTGGGGCCTGTGATGGTTTGGGGAGGGTGCTGTGTGCCCCTTCCCCCTTTTTGCTAATTTCGGCCCGAAGGGAAGCTCCCTTAAGCCTATAATATTTTTTTATGATTTTGGCCCTGAGGGTGTGCTCCCCAGGGCCTATAATGGCTCGGGAGGAGTATCACTTGCCACCCCTCCCCTTAATAAAAGTTAGAGGTGCCGGCTCTGACCAGTCACCCCAAAACTTTCCATGTACAAACTAGTCAAAAAGTAGCACCAGTTTGGAAAGTATTGTGGAGATTCGTCAAACGGTGGCAAGTTATTAGTAGCACAAAAACGCTTTTCCTATGCAGCAGTTAACCTAACTGTATCTTCCCAGTGGTGTATGTTATTTTTTACCCTGAAAAAATGAAAGGTTAAAGTAGCGTTATTGTTAGGTGAATATTTCAGTGACACCGAAACAGAGGGCAGGAAAGCCAAAACAGAGGGCAGAAAAACGAGCAGAAATGGCAAAGCGGAGGGCAGAAAAGTAAGTAGAAAAGACAAAATGGAGGACAGAAGAAATAGCTGAAAAGGCAAAACAGGACAGCGTCGGGGCCCAACACTAGATGGCAGTAGTGTGCATAGCATGTGAATCCGCATTACTAAACACCACAAATAGATGCTCGCAGGGTAAGTAACAAACTCCTTATTATTATTTTTTACTTTCCAGCGTCCGCATTCTGTTTGTTGCTTGCCTGTCCCTACCACCACCTCACTTCTGTCACTGCATGCCCCCTCTCTGTATTCCCCTTTCATTGTTGGCCTGTCCCTCTCACCGCCTCGCTTCCGTCACTGCATGCCCCTTCTCCACCCCGTCGCTAGTTGCTTACCTCCTACCTCTATATATGGCTTGTTTTATATAGCGCAAAGTCTACTGAAAGGACTTGAAGCACTTTAAATGAGTGCCAGTTACATTACACAAGGACACATTCATTTTTACAAACACGGGGAGATGAAGTGATTTGTCCAGAACCACTGGATGTGGGGCTGACACCGAGACTTGAATCTGATTCTCCATCTCCAAAGTCAGCAGCTCTGGCCGTAACTCCACAGCTTCTCCATGCTCAGTGTTCCAGCTAGCTAGCTACACCTTGACACGCTAATAACTGCAATGGGCATTTGCTCAAGAATATAAACTGCATATTAAGTATAGGGAAAATAATAATTTAAACTTGTTTGTACGTACATAGCTTAAAGTATTTTTTTTTTAAGTGTTATGACACGGTCTGGCCATTTCATATCACTTTTCTTTTTACTTTAAGCTATGTAGCTCAGCAGCTCGGACTGCTGTGCAACATTTAAGAAAAACATTGACAAAGCCAATAGATCTTGCATAGTAAAAATCTATTGGCTTTGCCAATGCTTGTTTTTCCTTGTAGTTCCCTTTTAAATCTCTTTCACTTCTGCACTGTTCACATTCAAACATGGACAAAAGCCAGTGTTTTCAGTTGGAACTACATAAGGCCTGGGTGCTTTAAAGGACATTTTCTGTGTTACTAATCAGTCTGTATAAGAGCCAATACATTTCCCTTTAAACTGGCTTTTTGTGACTCAACCATTCCTTCGCTTGTCTCTTGCACTAGTGTTGCACTTTGCAACTTACAAAAGCTAAAATAAAACTCTATAGAAATGTATTAATAACTTTGCCTTTCCACAGTCCACCTCTTCTCCCTTTTTAGCCTCAAATTGCCTTCATAGTACAAATGTACTAAAAGCATGCTTTAGCTCCTCGTTTATTCCTATATGTTTTAGAAGCCCTACACAACTTTTATACTTCTATAGGAAATACCTCTCATGCTTAGGTTCAGTTTACTTCTTATGTAGCAGTCTTTTTGCTCTTATGACTCCTGCCATATCCTGTATGTACCGTAATGGAGCAGTTACTACCTTTGTTATAATCATCATGGACAAACTGGTATTTGTGTTATTATATTAAATATGCTTCTTCACTATTCTCTGCAGTTGATGTGGTGCGGTTTCGCACAGAACTTCACATGCACTTGATTAATTGCTAAATGTATGAAACCACCCTTATAAGTAAACACTGTTTGCTGATGACCTCTGCTTTTACTTAAAGATTAACAACGTCACATCTGGTAGTGCCACACGTCTTCGTGTCTCACTGGAGAATCTGTTGGATGCAGAACAAGTTGGCCGATGGTGGATTGTAGGATCCTCATGGAGTGGAGCTCCGATGATTGGCCAGTCCGGCAACAGCAGCCAGCAGAAGTTACCAGTGGGAAAAGTATGACTTAAATGTGTATTTATCTTTAAAAACACGTTTTCAACGTTTTTCTAAACGATTTGTTTTAAAGAAGAGAATTTACTAGAAGCTCAGAGGAAGCATCACTTTTTGCTCACTTTCTTAATTTAGAAAATATATCGTGTTTCACGCCAGGCAAGAGTGTCTGTCTCTGTTATCTTGATATAATCTGGGCAGCAATTCATTTTGTCAGAAAATGATATTCATTGTAGGTAAGCATCCTAAACCAACAACTGTTTCCTTTTTGTTGACCAATTCCTAGATTCCCCTAAAATAAATGACTTAGTTACACTTTTTGTCAGTAACTAAGCCATGAGATAGTTGAATGTTAAGGTTTATGTGATTAGTGTAAGAATGTCATTGTTTTAAGAATATTTCTGAATGCCCTTTATTTAATTATAAATATCTGGAGATGCTTAGAGTAGTGTTTAAGTAAGGATCAATTCCTGAATGGAAAGTCAGATCTTAAGATAAAAAATCTGCCTTCTGTTTAGGTCAAAATGACACATAAGAGATTTTTGAATCCTGAATTGTGGCAGCCACGACCGCACTACCACTTCTTTTGTGTGCTGCACAGATTTGAAATTTGCTACCAACTAAACACTGCGTTGCATCCCCACATCGTGTTTCAAAAATGTCATGAAGACCTCTAAAGAAACAAGTCAGTCTAGGTTAAAATTGCCAATACTTTTTTTTTTTTTTTTTTTAAATACTGAGGACCACATGTATCAACCTATTTTGCTTTCCCAAACGGTGCGAATCGCTAAATTTGACCGTTAACGAATGCAAAAAAGCCCTTCAAGATGAATGAAAGACTTTGACAGTGCATTTTAGGTAATCAAATTTTTGGGGGATTACCTAAAATTGTGAGTCCAAATAGGGAATCTCAATTTTCAATTCCGTATTACCTAAATGCAAACTGGGCATTTAGAAAACACAATTTTGATGCACAAAGATGCATTTTTCGGAGTACCATGTAGTGTACATTTTGTTTTGGGGTGCTTCAGGGGGGCCTTAGATTCCCGGGCACCCTTGCTTTTGCATTTCCTAATTTGCGATTACCAATTAGGTAATCACAAATTAGGTAATGCAAAAGGCCCTTAGGAACGAATGGAGTGGCATTTCCTACTAGCAATTCCCTAATTTTGATTGCGACTCTGTAAAAATCGCTATTAGGGAAACACTATTTTCTTACATACCATTTTGCATTCCCTAAATAGCAATTAGCTAAAATTCGCTATTTAGATAATGCAAAATGGAACTTTGATACATTTGGCAGTGAATCTCGAAAACAACAACCTTTCTGCCACTCCCCTGTGTGCTACTCAATTATTACATTCCCTACAAACCAAACGCGGATTGGCACACACCTTGTTTTGAAAATGTTTCAAAGTCCTCCTCTTGAAAAAAACTAAAAGAAAACGCTCATTAATACACATTTTCCCTCCCTCTTGTCTAGAGCAATTAACTATGAAGAACCTATCATTCAATGACTTATGCCAAGAGAGGTGTTGAGAACCTCATTAATTAGCCTCCTTTCTGCTACGTATGTTGACTGTTAAAGACAACACTTCCTGTGCCAAGACCCCAGTTTAGCATAATCAACGTAGTGGCAATGTTAAAGGGGTTGTACTTAGTCTGGGCCCACATGCTCAGCTTGTATATCCTGGAGGTCATCAGCTACTGGTGGAAACTTGTACTTTGACACATGTTCTCGCAGTGGTTTGCTTTATTGTCTATTGATATTTGTCTTATTTCGGCAAGTTTTATTACCTTCAGCTGTCCACCTCTGATAGAAGTTGTTCTCTTGGCAAACCTGTAAAAATTACACCATGTGCTGTCCACATCCACTTTCTCCCTCTTGATTATGGCCACCACTTGAGAAATTACTCGTCAGTCAGGGCCACCTTTAGGGTGCAGGTTCGAATCCCTACATGACATTAAGCCATCAGCCTTCTTAGGGTAATAATGTTAGTATGGTTGAGTTGGGTAATAACACAACTATTATTACTGCACTTTAAGACTTGGGTAACTAGGCACTTCATGAGAAGTGAATCATCATTAATATTAGTTGCTTGGTATCAGTATCTTCTTTGTCTCTTTGCAATTATGGCATGTGGTAATTGTGCCCTAGTGCATGCATCATTCAACAGGTCTTGATAACGAGTGGCCAATTCTTTATTCTAAAATCGAATAAAGTAACTATTGACTGAGTGGCCAATTTAATTAAGTCCTGATCCTTGCTACATTCACATATGGTCTGGTTTGCACTATAAAATTTCCCTTGTGCTATTTAACCTTTGTAAGACTTGCTCCTATTGCCTTTGTTTATGCATTTCTACTCAGAATTTATTGTTGAGCACTTTGATGAGGTTAGTGTCTGGTCCGCTATATATATAACATCAAATATATAACTACTGTGTATGGGTAATCTTGTGATAATTTAAACATTACTTTTCTTTTGTACAATAGATAAGCTCGAAAATGATGGACCTTGCTCGTAAGCAGAGAATGAACACCGACATCAGGAGGAATATATTTTGTGTTCTAATGAGCAGTGAAGATTTCCTGGATGCTTTTGAAAACCTTCTAAAGTAAGTGCTTTCAATCTTCATTCTCAGGAAAAATTGCCACTGTATGCTTTCTCAAAATCTGAAAATAATTTCTTTAGCGATGTTCACATTGATCGTAATATTACAAATGAGCTTCAGTTTGCATTGCTATAGGTCAGAGAGTGCAGCACTTGAGCTGGGAATCGTATGAGGAGCATTTGACCCTAAATGGAAAGGAATCCACCAAAAGACCTATGGATCTGTAACATAGGAATTATTCACATGTTAGCGAGGTGCCTTGAGCCACCCACCCTTCATGCTCTTCACAAGCTTTCATCTGCTATGGTTAGACTGCGGTAAATATTATGCACTGATCTGGTTATTTATGCACATACCATTTCAAGAGCTATAGCTTTAAACATTGAGGTAAGCTTAATATTGTTTTGTACTTGTCTATGAGAAGGATGATGGTGTAGAACAGTGGTTTACAACATCTCAAAGTTTCTAAACTGTAGGCATATTCAGTGTACAATTTGAGCAACTAACTAACCAAAAAGGATGAAACTTGGTTTTTGTGTGGGTGCATTTCCGCTCAAAGAGGCGGTGAGCGTTGTGTGGCACTGCTGTGAAGCTATGTGCTCGACTGTACTGAACACAAAAGGAGCTTTTATTTTGTTATTCTGTAAAGTAGTTAGCACTTTCACACGTTCGTTATGACTCGGCATGGGAGGAGCTAGCAGAGTGAAACTCGGCGGAATACCGTGGAGTTACCAAAAAACTCTGCAAGATTCTGCGGAGTTCCACGATTAGGTGGAGTTGTTGGACTCCAGCAGGACAAAAATGCAAAAAATAGCAATTAAGGTGCACCACTATTTGTAACAAAAAAATGCAATTTGGCTGCCTTAATTTAGTAGCAACTATGAAACATTTCTAAATTTTCGGCTCAAATGGACAAAAGCACTTTTTGATTCTTTGTTAGACCATCCTAAAGTATAGTTATGCAGCTATGAATAAACTGGTGCTTCATGAAGAGAGGATAGTAAATCTTCAGAAACCTTCAAGTCTGTTTGTCAAGCCTGGTGGATCTGCTACAGCCGTCTCTGCAGCTCTAAGTTTGTCGTCCCAGTCGCAGTCCTCTTGCTTATCAGGCATTTTTCAAGTTTACTATGTTCATGTGCAACAAATTAGGATTTTTAACAATGACCCCTGAACTAAGATCAGTGGAGGCTGCCCCTTCTCCACAAGCGGACGTTCGACTTCCGCAACTTTGGGCCGGCTGGCAACAGGTGAACAGTTGTGGGCCGCTCCGCCAGCCTTTCTGCGACAGCGAGTTGAGCCCCTTTTCCATGATACCTGTTTTACTTTTACATTCTTTTTAAAACAGTTTGTAGCCATCGTCGTGCAAAGAACTTCAGTTTTGTCTGTTTCTGGATGGGAACGTCTTGCTTGCTACATGCCCAATTTCATGCCTGACGCCCTAGCCTTATGCATTGTGCTGATTCCCTTGGCTGACAGTGACAGCAGCTGCTTTCTTGGCAGGCTGTTGAGCTTTGCAGTGCCTCTATTTTCAGTCTTTAATGCATGTTAGTGAGTCTCTTGAAAGGCTCCTGTGCAAAGAACTGCTTCCCTTGTCAGGCAATTGTGCACAGCAGTGGTGACTGCCTTGCCATAATTGTGTGCATGGTAGTGGCGTCTGACAGACTTTAATACGCTGTGTTGGTTCCTGGGAAGGCTTTTTGTGCACTCTTGTGGTGTTGCATTTGCAGGCTCCATTGCAGTGTCTAAACTGATTTGGTTATGGTGGGTAAGGTTGCCCACCTAATCGCGCACTGTTCACCTGGTGCTCCGCACCTTAATTGCTATTTTCTATTTAATATGCTAGAAACAACTCTTTTATCTTCGGTTACTGGTTGTTTTTATTCACATAATTTTTTTACTTATTGTTTGCATATTATTCACAATCTTCATCAGTATTCATTTATATTCATAACCTTTACATTTCAAAGAAAAACACATGTACTCTGTGTCATTTCATTGTGTTACATATCATACATAAACATTTAATCATCAGTTTCTTCGTGAGCCCAATGCATTTCGGCGCCAGTATGGTGCCTTCATCAGGGGCCAATCTGCAAGAAAAAATATATAGGTTGTGTAAATGTGTGTGTTTTATTCGTTGAGCATGGGGGCTGTAGTGGATGTATAAACTGCCTACCTGATCGGTACTCTGTATCACGGTAGGTCAAACCTTATTCGTAATAACACTGACCACTATTTATCTGTCAAACAAAAAATTAACAAGAATAAATCCTTAACTGTTGTCCAGTAAATTAAATCTTCGGATTTACTATCACTCTAATATGTGACATACCTCTATTAAATGACCAAGCGTCAATCTCTGCAACAACAAAAATGAATAAAAAAACGGTGTCAATTATCGGTTATCTCTCCATCATCAGAACTACAACACCTCAATATACACTGCACCATACCTTGTCTTCGTGTATCCAAAAGCCGTCTAAAGGAAATCTAAAAAAGATTTCCGTGTTATTCATACGATCTCCCAATTTATGCCAGCTACATTCCAAAATCTCACTATCTGCTCTTAGTACCTGTGTTAGCGTTTGTTCCGTCTTGTAACAAAGAAACCGCTGCCCTGTGCACGCTTCTATTAAAACTCTCACAACAACGTCTTTGTTTATACGAACTCCGCGTACTCCGCTTCCGCCATCACTCCATTGAAATAAATAACGGACTTTACGAAAACAACATTTTAGTAAACTTATCAAAGTCGACGCCATCTTAATATGGTCGATGTTTCTATTCTCACAATGATGTCTGTACCGCGCTTTATCCGTGTTAGTATAGCTGAATGAAAACCATAAACCCTGGTCACGCTTGACATGTAAAACGAGCGTTGTATTTACCCATGCCATCGCATCATTGATGAAATGGCCTTTGTCCGAATAACACTCCTTCTGTTGAACTTTATTGTTCCTCGTTTTGCCGAGCAATACCTCTGTCCTCCATATACAAATCATACCACTAGGTTCTGTCCTACTTAGGATAACCACTCCAACTTCCACGAATACTCTTAGTGTCAAATGATATGAGTACTCTATTCAAGTTTTACTGCGGTATGCTGTCTGTGAGTGTTTGGTTAATGAGGTTATGTTAACCTGTCGGTTACATACTATTCAAATTTTACTACGGTATGCTGTCTGTGAGTGTTTGGTTAATGAGGTTATGTTAACCCATCGATTACTTACTATACATATGTTGGCAACAACTCTATATACATATTTCTAGAGAAATCATAATACCTCCAACCTGTTGTCATAATTTTATGTACTAACATCACGTTCTGTTATTGAAGTATGTATTTTTTATCTCTTTGGGATTAATCATAGATAACATGATAAATCATATTTATCATTTAACCCTATTGGAAGCATCGTGTTTAGATGTTTTATCCAGAACAACTCTCGTTGCAACAATTTTCGATGATTATCTATGCCTGGTTTAATAGGTACTTGCTCTATTATCAAACCTAATCAAAACTAAATCAGTTACCCAAGGAGTGACTATCCTTATTAATCGCAGCACCAATAGATTAAATTTCAATAAAATTTGAATACCACGGAGTGCTCCTTACGCTTCCTAACACTACAAGTGTCTTAACTGAGGCATTTGCAGGCTTGACAGTTATGTTGGCTCTCTTGCCAGGTGCTTGCACACTGTAATGCTGGCTCCCTTGGAAGACTCTTGTTCACAGAGACTTTGTTCTTTCTCAAGCTCATGTTCACTGCTGTGGCTGAGCTATCAGGCATTTATACACTGCTGTGGTGATGCTTTCCTTGACGCTTACTTGTAGTGGTGATTGCACAGTAATGGTGACTCCATTAGCAGGCTCTCGTGCACTGCAGTGGTGAATGCGAAGCCTCCCATGACAGGTCATGTAAACACTAGTGGTGACTCAGTTGGCAGGTTCTTGTGTTGAGAGCTGGAGCTTATCCAGTATTTGGGTGTCTTTCATAGATTCACATGCCTGAATCATTCCCCGTCGTCGAGACGGGAGCCTCCGGTAAATAAAAAAGTAATGTCCTATAGACATACATAGAGAAAATAGGCCCAAGGGTCTCCCCTTAGTGGCCTTTCCTTGTCCCTATGTAAAAAGGACCAAACTCTTACAGTCAGCCAATCAGCTCCGACCTCCCTCTAGGACCTCCCTGGGAGGAGCCCCAGTCCCTCAGATTTTCTACCGCACGTTGTGCTAGGGAGTCTCCAGCTTGAGCTCTGCTCAAGATTACTTATAATCATCTAACTTTCTTCAAAAGTGATTCCTCGCTCTCAACCCTTCAAGGATTCTTCACTACACTGTTTTGCAGTAAGTGGCTTCTTTCCACAAACTTCTTCCATGTCGGAGTCACAGAAGAAAGCCCTGTTCAGGGCCTGCTCTTCCTGTGGGAAGAAGAGGATCCATGTGGATGATAAGCATGAGCTATGCTTGTACTGCCTTTACCCAGATCATGTCTCGGACAAGTGCAGGATCTGTAGGTCTTTCCCTAAAAAGACTGTGAGAGACAGGGAAGGACGCCTTCTCATCTGGCTGGACAGGCTGAAGGACAGAGACAATCTAGAATCTTCTGAGAGCAGTGTTTCCAAAAGCTCAGAAGTCTCTAAAAAGAGGCCTAGGGTATCTTCCCCGGGCCCCTCAGACACTCCTCCTACGAAGACAAAAAAGTCTTCAGAGGCAAGATCTACGTCATCTTCAGTGTCTGTTCAGGCTGATCACACCTTCAAAAGGCCTGCTCCATCGTCTACCAGACAGACCCACAAAACAACCTCTGTCACAACCACTGTGTCGACGACATCAGCGTCATCGCCTTCAGCGTCGACGACGACGACTACTTCCTCAACATCATCAGGTAGACCTGTTTCCTCTATTATATTACTGCAATCGTCGTCGACGACGAAGACCCTGTCGACGACGAGAACCACACCATCGACGACGGCATCGTCATTAACGAGCCACCGTCGTCGAAGAACTCACAGACGTCGACGAAGACGACGACGACGAAGACACCGTCGACGGCGGGCTCGCCGTCGACGAAGGTACCGACGACGACAACATCGTCATCGAAGTCGTCGACGACCAAGGTACAGTCGACGAAGGCACCGTCGACGAAGGCACCGTCGACGAAGGAACCGTCGACGAAGGAACCGTCGACGAAGGAACCGTCGACGAAGGAACCGTCGACGACACACTCGTCGTCGTCGACGACGCCGACGACGAAGGAAGACTCGTCGTCGGAGATGGCATCGGAACCATGGAAAAAATCCGAACTGGTAGAGATGCCGACCCTCATGCTACCGCCGTCGACGACGCCCTCGACGTCGACAGGAACACATGCTGCGTCTAGCAAGTCTAGAAAAACGCAAATTACCCCGGAAACCACGTCTCCGAGCAAAGTGGAGATGCAACCACCTCACGACATCTTCCAAAGTGAGGAATCCGAAGAGGATGACCGCATGGATCCAGCTACCTCCATCTCGGACCTCAACGTCAAGTGCCAAAGCACCGATGAGGAGCAGGAGGAGCTAACTTTTCAGGAACACTCCATCCACACTAGTGTCCGCACGGAGGTCACCCCCATGATATGCCTACCGGCGACTCTGGTCAATGACCTGCGGTTCCTTGTACAGGACTACAAGCAAAGATTCCCGGATGCGGACAGTGGTCATCAGACACCGGTAGACCATACACCAGCGTCTGCCCCAAAACGATCTCAAACTCTCCCTCAAACCCACCGTGAGACCCAGCCTCAGGTGATGGACTCCTCGGACGACGACGAGGAGGAGGAAGAATTGGAGGAAGGAGAGGTCCAGGAAGTCCACTCGGTCCACTCGGACCAGGATGGAGATAACGAGTATGGAGATAACGAGTATGTAGCGCCATCCCCGGCTTCACCTGAACCGCGTCAGGCGGATTCGCCGCCTGTGGACATAGCAGGCTTCCACAAAATTGTGGAACGGGCAGCGAAGAGATTCCATATGGTAGTGGAATCAACGGAAACGGACTGCTTCCTGCATGACTTCAAAGAGCAGACACAAAAGGCAACCAAATCTATTCCAATCATAGAGTTCTTGTGGGAACAGGGCAAGAAATTGATGCTGACACCCGCTTCCGTGCCTGCGGTTGTTCCGCGCCTGGACAAGAAATATAAAGCCCCACTTAAGGCGGCGGCTTGCCTCAACGGGCACCCAAAACCTGACTCGGTGGTCACGCAGGCGGCCCAGAAACACTCCCGCAACCCTTCCTCCCCACTGTCCGCTCCTCCGGACAAGGAAGGCAGGAAGCTGGACACGATAGGGAAGAGATTCACGTCCACGTCGGCCATGACCATCAAGATCGCCAACTCCATTGCCTTGTTGGGGCGCTACAATCGCCAACTCTGGGAGGACATAGCCCCATACCTGAAGGAACTGCCTGATGCCGTAAGGGGGGAGGTCAAGGCTCTCCTGTCGGAAGGTCAATCTTCGGCGGCGGAAATAATTGACTGCGCTATAGATGCAGCCATGACTGGCTTCCGTCAACTAGCCGGAGCTGCTGTGCTACGCCGTCAAGGATGGCTGAAGGCGACGTCGTTCCGCCAGGAAGTACAATTGAAGGTGCTGGACATGCCCTTCGACGGCCAGCATCTCTTTGGGGACAAGATCGACGAGGCACTGCAAACTATCAAGAAGGACACCGACACTGCAAGGGCACTAGGCACGTTACAGTCCCGGAACCAGTCCTTTCGAGGAAACCGATCCAGAGGTCAGTCCTCTTATCGCGGTTCCTACCAGAACCGGTCCTCGTCTTCCTCTACCAACAAAAATCAATACCAGCATAAACAACAACAAGCCCGTCAATCTTCATACGGACGATCTACCTTCAGGGGCAGGAATTCCAAAAGGGGCGCTGGCGGACGCCAGTGACCGATTACTCCAGCCAGTCCCACCACCCTCTACATCCTTTCAAATTGGAGGAAAACTGACCCATTTCCTCGACAATTGGCAACACATCACCACGGACCGATGGGTTCTCCAAATTATAAGATTCGGACACTCTCTCGAGTTCACATCCCTGCCTCCCAACACACCTCCCAAAAGACGGACGCACAAACATCTACGGCTCCTTACCCTAGAACTCGCTATAATGCTACAAAAAAGAGCAATCGAACGAGTTCCAGCATCCCAGAAGGGGAAGGGGTTTTATTCACACTTCTTTCTTGTAAGACAGAAAGAGGACAAGTGGAGGCCCATTCTAGACCTTCGGGCACTCAATGCCTTCCTACGGAGCCAATCGTTCAGGATGGTGACGATTCAAGAAATCCTGGGCACTCTCGAACAAGGAGATTTCATGACATCCTTAGATCTCCAGGATGCCTACTACCACATCCCCATCCTCAAGCGTCACAGAAAGTTCCTGCGGTTCGAGGTGGCGGGCCGACATTATCAGTTCAGAGTCCTACCATTTGGCCTCAAGTCCGCGCCGCGGATTTTCACGAAGTGCCTAGCACCGGTGGCGGCATTTCTGCGTCAGTTGGGTCACCAAGTCTTCCCTTACCTAGACGACTGGCTGGTGAAAGCACCCTCAGCCGAGGACGCGGCAGCATCCTCCTGCGCCTGCACCAATCTTTTTCAGAGGCTAGGATTAACCATCAATCTCAAAAAATCCTGCATCACCCCTACGACAAGGATCACCTTCCTAGGGGCTATCCTGGACACGGAGTGCGTGAAGGCCTTTCCCTCGAAGGAGAGGGCGGACAAGATACTATCTCTGGCCACGGCTGTGGCGACAAAAACATTCATCAAAGTGCGCACTTACACATCCCTCATGGGAATGATGTCCTCGTGCATACTCCTTATCCCTCACTGCCGACTCAGGATGCGCCCATTGCAGGAAGCTCTCGCAACCCAATGGACCCAAAGCACTGGCTCTTTCGAGGACATTGTGCAAATCACACCAAAAATGTCCACAAGCCTAGCTTGGTGGAGGAATCGAAAAAATCTGAATGTAGGATTACCGTTTCTCCTTCCGGCGACACCTCTGGTGATCACCACGGACGCCTCCTTGGAAGGATGGGGCGCCGTTCTACAAGATCTTCGAATCAGCGGCAAGTGGGACTCTCAGGAAAAACTGCTCCATATAAATCTCTTGGAGCTGAGGGCGGTATATCTTGCTCTACAGGCATTCCTGCCACGCATCCAGAACTCCCCAGTGCTCGTCAAAACGGACAACACCACGACGATGCACTACCTCAACAAACAGGGGGGAACGCGTTCGCTCTCTCTATCACGCGAATCGCAGAAAATCTGGAACTGGCTGGTGTTACACGGGATCCAACTCAAGGCGGACTATGTCCCCGGAAAAGACAATACTATCGCGGATGCCCTGAGCAGGCAACGATCCCTCTCCCACGAGTGGGAGCTGAGCGACAACGCCCTGGAACACGTCTTCTCTCAATGGGGAGTCCCGAACATCGACCTGTTTGCCACCAAAGAAAACACCAAATGTCCGCACTACGCAAGCTGGCATCCCCAACAAGGGTTTCTGGGGAATGCATTCTCCATCGGATGGTCCAGCGCGTTTGCGTACGCCTTTCCTCCGTTTCCAATGATCCCGAGGCTCCTCAGGAAGATGAAGGCGGAGCCATGTACCCTAATCCTGATTGCCCCGTTCTGGCCGAGACAACACTGGTTCTCGGATCTACTTCGACTTTCCATCAGGTCACCGATCCGTCTGCGGCAGCACCCGAACCTCTTAACAATGTCCAACGGTCAGGTGCAACACCCGAACCTCCAATCACTCAAGTTGTCGGCCTGGCTCCTGAGCACAGGGAGTTCAGTGGACTAAATATCCCGCAGGACTGCAGGGATATCCTGTCGAAAGCGAGAGCGGATAGTACAAACAAAACCTACACTCTCAAGTGGAAACGGTTCTGCATGTGGTGTGTGGATCGGGATCTACGACCACTCTCAGTCACCCCTGAACAAATACTACCATACCTGCTGCATTTAGCACAGTCAGGCCTGGCACATGCATCCATAAAGGTTCACCTCGCAGCTATCTCTAGATTCACTAGGACTTTCACAGGACCTTCTCTGTGGTCCAGTAGACTAGTCAAACAATTCCTGAAGGGGCTCTACAGATCCTTTCCGAGGCCTCGGAAAGTCCCTCCAACATGGCAACTGAATCTGGTACTCAACCAACTCATGAGAAGTCCGTTTGAACCCATCCATCGAGCATCCATCAAACACATCTCCTGGAAAACAGCACTCTTGCTCGCTCTAACATCAGCCAGGAGAGTTAGCGAGCTGCAAGCTTTGTCCATTCAGGAACCATATATGCAATTCAGACAAGACAGGGTAGTGCTGAGACCAAACCCTAAATTCATACCTAAAGTCCCTTCGGACTTTCATCTCAACGAGCCAATTGTCCTCAGGTCCTTCTTTGCAAATCCGTCCACAGCAGCGGAAAGAGCGCTGCATTCTCTGGACCTTCAGAGGTGCCTAAAATTCTACCTGGACAAAACTAAGGCTCTCAGGAAATCTTCACAGCTGTTTGTGGCATACAGCAGACCAAGAGTGGGCCTGCCTCTCACGAAGCAAAGCATCTCCAGGTGGATATCCTCAGCGATTGCATTCTGCCACGACAAGGCCGGACGGCCTTTAACTGAGCATGTTACTGCTCACTCCACCAGGGCGATGTCCACGTCCGCAGCACTGTTCGCTGGGGTACCAATCTTGGACATTTGCAGAGCGGCGACTTGGAAGTCACCGCACACTTTCTCCAGACATTACTGCCTGGATATCGAACTTCAGAAGGATGCGGCAGTGGGCCAGGCAGTGCTTCGCCATCTCTTTCAGTGATGTGAGCCTTCCTACATCCCGCCATCCAGGTATGCACGTTCCTTGCTATTGTGATGTTACTGTTATGCTGTCCACATGTTGTATGACGACACATGCATTGTCTACTGTGACTACAGAGCATTTCCATCACGCAGGTGCATATCTGATTGCTAGCTATTCTGATTCAGGCATGTGAATCTATGAAAGACACCCAAATACTGGATAAGAAATGCGTTACTTACCTGTAACAGCAGTTATCCAGTATTGGTGTCTTTCATAGATTCACATGCAACCCTCCCGCCTCCCCTGGAAGGTCTCACATCCCTCTCTAACAATATTACGCCAACCTAGTTGGGTGCGTACGAAAATCTGAGGGACTGGGGCTCCTCCCAGGGAGGTCCTAGAGGGAGGTCGGAGCTGATTGGCTGACTGTAAGAGTTTGGTCCTTTTTACATAAGGACAAGGAAAGGCCACTAAGGGGAGACCCTTGGGCCTATTTTCTCTATGTATGTCTATAGGACATTACTTTTTTATTTACCGGAGGCTCCCGTCTCGACGACGGGGAATGATTCAGGCATGTGAATCTATGAAAGACACCAATACTGGATAACTGCTGTTACAGGTAAGTAACGCATTTCTTGTGTGACAGACCTTGTCTAAAGTGTGTGTGTGTGTGTGTGTGTGTGTGTGCAGTGCTGATCACTCATTAACAACACCCAAGATGGCAGCAGAAATGTGTGCATGTGCGTAAGTGCTGACTTGTACTTTCCAAATTGCATTTCACCGTGTAGAGCAGCGTTAAAGCTGCCGAGAGATGCCAGCCAACATGAAGAAGATTTAAAACAATAGCTGTTTCACTTTTCTTTGTACTCTGAGCAGGCCCCTGCATTCCTCTCAAAATAAGTGGGAACCAAACCCTGCTGTCGGGTCTGTTAGATGGCGGAAAGCCGCAGTAAATGGACTCACTCCACACACCAGCGTTGATCAGCAACTTGTCAAAACTATAGGGGTGGGTGGCGTGCACCGGTAAGCACAGCCACGCGGCGGTTGACATAGATTTTGCCGAACTCCGTACTCCAAATGGAACACAAAGTGTCAAAACTCCGCCGGCGGAGCGGAGTTTGACTCCCACCCCTGGTTGACCCGAAGGTAGACTTCTTGTGTAACTTTTAGAGGTGAGAGAAGTGTCTGTAAAGTGTCTTGGTTAGGACCGAGAAGGTGTTGCCTGGACTGCCTGACCTCCTTACCTAGTTGTATTTGCTCTAGTGCCAAGCCCAGCCCCTCAGAACCCTGCATTGCTGCTAATCTTCTTCTCCTGAGGCCCAACTGCACTCAGACCGCTCTTTCACTCGCTCTCTGTCATCACCACTTTTCTCTCTCTTTTCTCTGCTTTTTAGGCTTCTTTTTAATCTATTGTAAAGTCATTTTGTTTGACAACTTAAGGGTTGCATGGCTAATGTGCGAGTTGTGAATCGTGGTTCAATCCATAACCTGTGAATTTTAGTTTTTTTATTCATAACCATAATCATAACATTAACTTTATTATTATTTATAAGGTTTCTTTAAATAAAAAAAAGCTTATGTTAAGGATTATAGCCAAATCGCACCATAACTTAACTTTAACCTTTGTGTTTTTGAGTGAATTCTTAGACAACATTCAGCAGTTTCCTGGTTCCATCCTGCATAGAGAGGTTTTCGGCTGTGTGCACCGTGCAAGCTGAAGATAGTGTGTACAGTAAAAAAGTGGTGCTTGGTTATGTAATCCCATTCTTTCAAGTCGTATAAATATACTCAGGAAAGCTTGTTTAAAAGCATGTGGAGGAATATGAATGCAAATTATTTGGAGCTGCAATCCAAGCCTTGTTTGTTAACAGTGGTGTCTGAAGTGTGAGTGCCGTTAAAAAGGAGAGGGGCCTGGTGTTAATGTTCTTGTTCTGGTTTGTAGGCTGGGCCTCAAGGATCAGCAGGAGAGGGAGATTGTGCACATTCTCATTGACTGTTGCCTGCAGGAGAAGACCTACAACCCTTTCTATTCTTTCCTGTCTGCCAAGTTCTGTGAATACGACCGACGATTTCAGGTGAGTATTTTGCAGTGAAAGAAGTGGGACAATGATGTCTAAATATCCCATTTTGTGTGTCCAGCTTTATTGGTAAGTTTGCTGTTGATCTGCTGTTGCTTTTTTCTCCATGACCTGACTTTGATATCAGTAAACTTTCTGTCCATCCCTGAACCTGCACTTCGACTGACACAGCACCATAGGACTTATAGCCTGGAAAGCCTAAACATTTGCAGTGGGTTTATGTTTTCTTGTGTAAATTTGACTGTTGCCATGTATCTACCAGTGCCAGGGAGGCAGCGCGTCTTTGGAGTGTCAGGGAACTTGAGGATGATGTGGTCGATGTCGTGTCTAGGGATCCGTCCATGATTGCATTGAAGTCTCCCCGTATTAGGCGGACTCTAGGTTGGGTGGGGAGCAGTGCCCTGGACATGTCTTGCAACAATGTATTATTCAGAGTGGGGGGGATTTATACGCTTGCCAAACCCCAGGATCTGCCCTCTACGGTTCTTTCCAGGAGCACAAAGTGGCCCAGCAATATTGATCAGGCATGTTTTATGTATAAGGACCACTAAACCCCCACTCCTTTAGTGAAACCAGTGTGAAAACACTTGTGCACCCGTATCTGGCTAAGAAGAGGCAGTGGGAACCCAGTAGGTGTGTTTCTTGAAGGAAGAGGCTAGCCAAGGCTAACTTCTTCACATAGCTAAGCATGGCCTCCCTCCTGATCTTGTCCAAGAGTTCATTAGCGTTCCAGCTCAGCACCTTGAGATGTGAACTAATTTCGGTGTTCTGGAGTTCTGCATGCCCGTGTTATCTGTGAAGTAGATGGTAAATAATGCCTACCTTTTCAACAAGGAAATATAACAAAACAGGGAAACAGAAGATGAAACATAGTTCCCAACAACCACCCTCCCGCCCCCAACTAGTTTGTCTACCCATCATCGTGAACAACTATGAAAAACAACTCATGGAACTTTGGGCGCCAATTTGAGCTATTATTGGTGCACTGCTCAGGTGGACAAGGAGATATTTCTTCAGTGGTTCAACCCCAGGAGAGTCCACACCGTTGCTGGTGTCCAACGCAATCTGAATCCTTGGAGGGATCACAGGTGGTCCCCACTGGTTCAGTTTACATTTCTGCATCCTTTTTCGCGAGCAGCGGTCTCTTCCTGGGCCGATGTTCGCCGCTCCTGCAGTCCTGACGGATCTCTTTTTGTGGACCGCGGCTACAAAGGGTGCACCTCGACCCATTCCCATGCCCTGTCCGGGTGGTCAGGAAACAGTCTTACTATGGAAGAGCACCTTTAGTTTAGCTGGAAACAGGAATATGTACCTAATGTTCATGGCTCTGAGTTTCTGCTTTATCTGCTCAAAGGACTTTTGCGGAGTCTAAACCAGTGTGGTGTAATCCGGTAATATGAGGACCTTCAATGATCCAAAGAGTTTCTCCCAGGATCTTACTGTAGGTTAGATTAAGTCCCTATTTTGATTGTTCAAATATCAGGCAATGTTGACTCTATACCGTCACATTCATCGCTGGCTCAGACACGCCCACCTTGCCACATAAATACGGAAGGAGCCGCACGGAATACCCCTCCAAGGCGGCGAGAGGTTGGGTAGGTTCAAGCACCTGCTAAAACTGGCGTAACTGTAAGTACAGCTTCTCTCCTGCGCGCTGCTTGCTCCATTAATACTGTAGTGTGTAGCCGAACCTTATGGGACATTGCGCTCACAGTGAATAGGTAAGTGCCGTCTACCCAAACAGCCTTCAGTGAGCACAGTGTGGTCTGAGGTCTTTCCATCAATGGTTAACTATATATGCTAATCTACCCTGATACTTTTACGAGCCCCAGATGGCTTTTTCTGCTCTATTATGCACTTGTGTTACCTACTGTGCATCGCTCTAAGAGTTATGTGCTGTATTATTCCGCAGTGAGTGTTCTACAATATCAGCGGATTAATCAGGATGTAACTATGTGTTTGTTCGTTTGTCAGAACTCTATTATACCAACTTTATTATACCAGCCCATGCTTACCATCCGGTAACTGCTTGACTGGGTGAGAAGAATAGTAGGCTGCACTGCGAGCTTACGGTCGACCAATGGGGGACCTCCGCTCCACACACAGATAATACCCCATGATTGTGTTTACTTACGTTGACTGTATGTTTTTCTTTTCTTATTCCTTGTTGTTCTAGATAAAATCATTCTACAACTCCAATGAGTGACTCTACGACATTTTACTAGGCTACTACACTGCACTAGCACTCGCTTTACTATCTCTCTGGACCTGAAGAAGCGCATAGGATCTCCTCCTGAGACCACCACACTGTGCAAAACATGTGGACCCTCTTCATGTCCTAAACGGAAATTACACTTTTCTAGCTACTGAAGGCCATCATCACCACCCTCGAGCAGCACACAACCTTTTTGTTTTTTATTGATGAGTGTTTTTTTTCTCCTAATAAACCTACTTCTACCCCCTCCCTAGCCATCTATTAGTACTGCATCTCGCACCACTTCAACTCAGACCTGCACACACCCATACGGCTAAATCATTCTAAAGATCTCTGAAAAAGTTACCCTTGCAGCGCCGGCACAACGTGGAGCACTGCCCAATGATCAATCATGACATCCTTCGTGGTCTGTGTGAGGGCATCAAGATAAGGACATACTGTCCCCTGTTACTATTTTAAAAGAATGACACCTACACCTCTCTCTTCCTTACTCCTCCTTAGGAACTATGACTCCTCTCAGCAACGGCTCTAGGAAGAGGCCCAGCCTGTGGGCATGTTTGATAAGAAAGCAGGTAAACAGTTGTTCTCCAGGGAGGAAGGTGCGAAGCTAGGTCTCAAGCAATGTCTCTGGCTGGGAACCCTCCACCCCTTACAGGAACACCACAAAAACACACGTTGTTGTATCAGGAGCATCTCTCCAAATCCTTGACTCTCGCCGCCATCTCAGTCCCCGGGGACTGTAGTTTATGGATTGTTTGTTGCATTTTAATTACTGTCGCTTCACGGGTCGCGATGCGGCCCTTGGCCCCCATTGTTTTGTGTATATCTTGGTTGAGTAGCAAAACAATGGCCCAACCTCGCCAGGACTCTGGATTTCTGGATGACCTGCAGAAGGGCTGGGGTGCTAACAACTGCGTCCGTCTGGAGCATCTCAAACAAGGCAGCTCCTTGAACCTGGACGGCTCCTGGGGTCTCCACCTTGCGGGATTGGGCTTGGTGAATTAATCAAGTTTTCTCTGCTTGGGGCCGCTTTATCTTTTGCCATGGCAATTTCCTCTGGTTTTCTGGGCCAGCCTGTCCCACACGAGGGGGCGACACGAGCAGCTCATGGCCTCACCGCTTCTGGCTCTGTCATGTTTTCATTCATCAAACTTCGGGGTGGTCCTGATGGCAACTCCCAGGGTTCCCCCGGGCGACTCCTCGGAATGGGATAAAGGAAGTAGTAAGCATCCATGCAGACCAGCCTCACAATAGGTTTTGCATTGATCTCTTGCCTGGGGCCCTCCCAGTGTTTCTCCCACCTCACAGCAGCCTGCACCAGTACCTGAGAGTGTATAGCACAACCTGCAGGAAAGAAGCCCTGATTTTTTTGGCCCCCAAGCACGAATGAAATGGCTGCAGGCCTGGGTCTGGGCCACCCTCATGCAGGCGAGAGAAGAGGGAGCAGCGGCAATTAGGCCCTTCTCACACCGATACTGCCCTCTGGATAGGGAAAACCCTGAGTCTGGACACCAGGCCTCAAGGCATTACCCCAGGGCCCACCATGAAGTCTGCCTTGCCCACTCGCACCAGTGTGGCGACCTAGTCTTGTCCCGGTGGGCCTGTGACAGGACTTCAGCGAGTGGGCGATCCTCCACTCAATATGTGCCAGATCCTGACCTCTTTCACTCAGGCAAGAAGTGTGTGGGCAGAAGCAGCCAATCTCACGCCCCGCCTGCGTCGCAGCTGTTACCGAGGGGAGGGGGCAGGTGGAGAAGGTCTCAACGCAGGGTCCCTTGGAACTCTGGTCAGTGCGCCCATCACAGAACAGTCTTGCCCCCAGTGCAGTCGTGAGGCCTGGGTCTGTTCATGCAACCTCCTGCGCCAGCTGTCACAGACGTGGTGGGTGCAAGGGCACACCAATTTTTCTAGGGCATTTCGCCTGAGCCCCCAAGAGTCCAGTTGCTTCCCCCGCTGCGCCAAGGCACCGAGCAAGGGCAGGATGAAGGCACATTATCAGCACCAGCTGGGAGCACTATCAAGAGGCGGATAAGGACAATTTTTTTAAAGGGTAATCCAACTGACCCTCATCATATTGCTTGTTATCCTTACTTGACATCTCTTCTTGGACTTTTGGGAAAATAGGCCACAGCAGAGTAGTTGAAACCTGTGGAGCTGGCTGGATGTCGTGGTGTGCAGTCTACATGGCACCATATCATCCTCCCTAACTGTACAAGGAAAATAACACTGAATCATTTCAAATTTGAGACAGTGAACAGAATCTAAATATATGGGAAATTAATAAATAAAGCACACTATCCCCGGGGAAGCCTAGGGGAGGGAACTAGAGGCAAAGGGCATTGGGAGCAGGCAGCCTCCAACATCAAATGTTTACCGCATACGGGCTGCTCCCAGTTTAATGACCAAGGACATCTCACTAAAAGTTATGGATTGGTCTCACACACCACCTGGTGTCATGCTTCATCATTGGCCAGTCCTCACCCTCCAAAAACTTGGTTTGATGTAGGGTGGGCATACACCTGACGACAGGGATGCACTTCTAAACTAAGTGGGGGCCTGTGAAGAGAATGAGTGAACCATTATGGTTACCTATTACATTTTAATGTAAGTGGCAGCCATATGGTATTAAAAACAAGTGGACGGTGCGTTAGGGATATAAATGTCCTTACACCGTTATATATGTGATGGTCGACATGTTTCTGCCTTGTGGTCCGGTCCATGGCATTCATCAGGACCTAATATGTAAGGGCTCCGTTCTTACCCTACTGTAAAGAGTAAATACCACTTTGTGCGGTGATGATTGTCACTGTCCACACAATATATCCGTGTTCTGGCTCCTTTAAGTCACGGCGCACGAGAATCTAAGCCCCTTAGGAGGAAGTGATGGGAAGACCCCTGTTACCAAGGGTCTCGGGGTGCGTCTCCCGTGATAGCAACTAGATGTTACCTCTCCTCCTCGGAGGCAAGGAGAGGCAACATCTACCTAGATGGAGGTCTAGGCATCCCGGTCATCAGGTGTATGCCCGCCCTCCATCAAACCAAGTTTTTGGAAAGCGAGGACTGGCCAATGATAAAGCATGACACCAGGTGGTGTGTGAGTCCAGTCCATAACTTTTAGTGAGATGTCTACACTTTTTTAACACTGTAGAAACCTTGGTCACTGAACTGGGAGCGGCCCGTATGTGGTAAACAAAAATTAATTAATAAGACATTCCTTGGGTTGTTCACTCTACTTGTCACGTTCTATACCATTTGTACAATGTTTGCATTTGGACACATGGCAAGAAAACTAATATAACCTCTACCATCAGTGGATTGAAATGGGGGTGCACACTCGCACAGGTTTTCTTTTTCTCCTCCTGTATGTCCTACAAGAATGTTAAGAGAAGCAACAGGAATACCCATATTGTAAATGGTGATTGTTATAGTCTACTTCTGCATCCTGACAATGTAATAGTTATGGACTGTAAACCAATAGGCTTGCAAAGGCAATTTGATGCAATAAATCCTATTGTAAACTACAAAACGGAATTATAAATGCTCAAGGGAAGGAAGAAATGCACTTTCAGAGGGAATTTGCAAAGGAGTCCTTGAAGATGGGGTTTACAGTTGTATTGTTTTTATGATTTTTTCTCCATTAGGTTTATTATTGTGATAGTTTTGTTATATAACTGTTTATATCGGCTTCAGACTTCCCTCTTCATCCCAAGAAAGTAAGACTGTATTTGCGACTCTTTCATACTCAATTTAGAAACGTTCAACATTTTTTGTCTTAAAATGAAATGTGCATTTTGGGTCTTAAAAGACACTGGTAATGTTTTAGAATTGTTATGGAGTTATTTGTGGATTTTCACCACATTTCCTGTGACCGCGTACTTGCCATATTCTCGCATCCTACCGTTAGCTAATGACCTCAATCAGCCATACTGGTTGGATTATTCAATTCTAAATCATATTGGCGGTCAGAAAAGTTCATTAGTGTTATTGCGGTAGGTGTAATCAAGAACCACATATGGGTTTGTGATTCATGTCCTATGCTCTCGATCACGCCACACTAGTAGTATACTACTACGTTCTGTCTTACTCTTGCAAAAGCAAACTTGTGTGCTGAGTGACGTTATACATATAACTTTTGTCCTAATCAATTGGTTTCTTCTCATTTTTAGATGACATTTCAGTTCAGTTTTTGGGACAAGTTTCGGGATTTGGAAAATCTTACCACTGCTGCAGTTTCAAACTTGGTGCAACTACTCACACTGTTGCTGAAATCAAAGGCGCTCCCACTTTCTGTCTTTAAGGTCAGATGATTACTTTTTGGGTGCGTTAAGAGCGAACTTGAACATTTAGACTTTCTTTTTATGTGTTTTATTCTACTTGTATACAATTTTCTAACTTTTAGTGAAAACTTATTTGTCCTATCTGACTATATTTATGAAGGGCTTCAGTAACTTTCCTTGGTTTCCTTTCTTGTTGACACTTTAGGCAATTTAATCCATGTATTTTGCCTTGGGCTAATATTCAGGTCTTTGTTCAGTACAATGGGGAGAGGAGTTAGCCTAACGGCTAAAGCGCTCGACCTCGGACCTGGGGATCTGGGTTCGAGTCTCGGTAACGACGCCAAAACCTCCTGTGATTCTGGGCAAATCACTTAATCTCCCCGTGCCTAAAAATGAAAGTGTGTGTCCTCATGTAAAAACGTAACTTGTGCTATGTAAAGCGCTCTGATACCTGATTCGGTTCGGGTCTAGTTCGCGCTATATAAAACTCTACAAAAAAAAAAAAAATGTATAGTTTGTATGAGAATGACACACTTTTATTTTTATTTTATAACCAACTTTATTAAGGGTTTTTGGCAGGACATACTGTAACACAGTTCAAAAATTATCGATGCACTTTCACATTACAGCAACTCCAGTCATCAGTATTATAAGACATTACAGGGTCAAATCAACACTCCATAGTAGCTACACCATTTCCCCTATATTTGGTCTTGCTTCTGAGGACAACGGCAAGCCTTAAAGATCGGTTTCTTCAGGTGAGCGCGCCATTCCTTCCCTGTGCGCCAGCTTCTGAGAGAATGACACACTTTTACAATTGTAAATGTTTTTCTTGTTTTCATTTAACACTTCGAAGTTCTTGTGGAGCGCTTCCCTCTTTTAAAGTTGCTGCATTGCTCTGAATTATATGCTCTCACATGCATTTTGTTTTGCAGCCTGTGTAAAATTAGTTCTATTTCTAGTGTATTATAGAATTTATAAAGCACTTCCTACCCTTCTGTAGGGAACTGAAGCACTTTGTATGCCTGAAAAGCGTCCACGTCATGTAGGGATTGTGGTTGGAAGGGTATTGGCTTTGTTTTGATCTTATGTGGGAAATCTTTCCATATCGTGTGTTATGACCATTGATGGGTTGTTGTGTTGTGACATGCAGCGCATAGCTGTGTGATGGATGAAAAAGTGTGAGAGACAGGTGTGTAGCTTATGGTTTTCAGTTGCAAAAGAAAACATGAAACTGCATATCACATAGAAGTATAACGTGTTTAGTGCAAAAATAGCCAGCAATCATTCAAAGTAAGCAAGGTATTTGCCATTCCAGTGGAGCATAGCTTCGCCCTCGATCGGTTTGAGCATTTAATGCTAAAATCTGTAAATTTCCGAGCAACAGTTACACTTTTTTCTCAGTGGAAAGTGAATGAAAGCGAGAATTCTTTTTTCCCCGGGGTTTTATATAGCAGAAACTTGACCCGAATCGGGTATCAGAGGGCTTAAAATAGCACCAGTTGTGTTACATGAGGACACATACATTTTTGTTAGGCACAATGAGATTAAGTGATTTGCCCAGAATCACTGTATGTTCAGCGTCATTGCCCAGACTCGAACCCAGTTCCCCAGATTCGAGGTCGACCGCTCTAGCCGTTAGAAAAAAGAAGCAGAGAGGCGCACTCAATGAAATTAGTAATGCAAAACGTCCATTAAAAATTCAAATCTTCCGTTTCCTTGAGTATATTCTTTATTTTCGTTCACATAAAAACGGCACAGCCAACGCGTTTCATCCCCAATTGTGCCTAGGGAATTTCGTCAGGGCATATACGTAACAAGCCGGTTAATGCGGTGGTCCTAGAGAAGGATGCTTGTGGAAGCTGATGTAATAAAGGTCACAGTGGGTCACGGAGTTTTCCTGAGCAAAATGAGCCACTCAGGTCCGGTTCAGACTAGAAAATCGCGTCCCGCCGGTTAACTGAAGATGTGACTAGGAATGGACCAGGTATCAGTTGATCCTGGGCCCCTGTTTATAGTCAATGTGGTAACTTGCGGGGATTGAGCTCCAAAAGTAAATCGGCGTGCTCCGGGCACAATCCGGTATCTGTAATCAGGTCTCCGCGTAGTAGTGAACAGTACCTCTGATATGGTAGCTGTTCGCCGCTGCTCCTCCTCACGGATTAGTGGAAGCCGTTAGCCCAACTCCTGATAGAATTGAAATTTGTTGGTAAGCACTAATGAGCAGGTATCAGGATCTTCTCTTGGGAAGAATGCAAGAAAACCGTTGCAATTTGATACAACTAATGTCAACAAGAGCTTAATATACAGTTTCCAAAGTCTTCGCCTCATTCTGTCAACTTCAGAACAACCCTGCGCTTTGCCAGAATGGGTTAGCAGAGGTGAGTAGTGTACAATATGGAGGAACAAAAATAAATGACATTTAAAATGCATGTAAATGTGCAATGATATTAAGGCTTTTGCGGCCTTCAAATAGTTGGAAACCAAAAACATATAAACATTAAGCCACATATGCGGGCCAAATTATTTATTGCTTTGTACTGGTACAGTACTAGGTGATAGAATTATTCCTTAGGATTTCTGTCTTATGTGAGTGTAAGTGGACCAAGCAGTCTAAGGGAGTTATCAAACCGCCTGTTTGAACTACAGTTGGCTGCCTGTCCACTGAATGTTAGAGGTTAGGAGAAGGTTATATATATTCACACTGACATTACTATATAATACCCACGCTAGACACTGGTCAGCTGTACATTACTTACATGTACATAGAAAGTTGTGTGCTGGTTGGTCTAAGCCATATCTGTGGATGATAGACTGTACATGAGGAAACAATTATTATTTCAGGTTCTGTCGCAGGGTTACGGGATGATACTGTTACCTTGGAAGTAGCCTTGTTTTCATCTCTCTTCTGAAGTACAAATACTCCTGAATGCTTTGAATCTTGGCTGGTAGTGAATTCCAAAGCCTGGCGACTTGTTCTGGATTTCCCATATTAATGTGGTTGATAATGCATGGTGCAAGCCTAGAGCAGAGTGCCCTATTTTGTTTGGTATTGCTTGAATTTAACTTTGAGATATAGTGATCCTTTTCCCCTGGAGGCTCTGTGGACAGTGCAACATGAGTTGAACAATGTTTGTCTAGGTGCAGCCTCTTGGATCCTGCTTGGATTAAGGTCTGATGTTGCCAATGGAGGTAGACTGAGATAGCTGCTTCAGGCTCAAGAGTTAGTGACCTAATCTGACTGCTTTTGGACGTAGCTCTGTAAGACAACGCTTTGTGTATACTTAGACCAGCAAATAGTTACATTGATTAGAGCTTTGTTGCATCATTAAAGCCAACAGCACTTGTGAGCTGCAAAGTTCCAATAGGTCATTAACCAGTTAGTGATGTAGTTATACAACCACATTTTTGTCTTATCGATTCGGATAGGAGGGTCTCATTGATCAGCATAATGTTTGATTGAGTGCTCTGCAATATTTTATTATATAGGGTAAACCTAATCAAAGGAGAAAAGCAGAGCATAGTGGTTAAGTAAATCTGCTATAGACCCTGATGTAAGCGAGGAAAATGCCCAATCCCTTGGTTTGATAGTGAAAAACAGCCATGATTATGCTGCATGGGGTCCCTCCCTCAGTTGGCCCCTTGTGATGTTCAGCTGCACTATGCACTATTGTTTGGCCCCTGGCAGTGTGTATCACAGAGGATGGGAAGTAACGTGCCATGACTCAACATTTAAAGAAGCTTGTTGGGAAGATTTATGTAGGATCGTGGAAAATCATTTGTTTTTGTTCAACATCACTACAGTAAGGCACATGACACCTTTAGCTTATGATTAATTTTCATTTTTCTGACACTGGTGTTGTCACCAGCAATGCTTTGCTAGCAAAGGAAATCTTTCCTGTGCATTATGAGGGGTTCTGAAATAGACATAGCCCTTTTCGTAATATACTCCAACCTTAAAATCCGGTCTATTTCCATACATTGAGCGTGGAGGAATTCGGAAGCATCACAGTCATCATCTGAACTCTTATGACAAATCACTGTGGTCCTTCAGAGGTCTCAAATTTGCTTAACTACTCATTATTGACCTATTGCTGCAGAACGTTCTGTACTGGTGAGCTGGGTCACTCTGGGCTGCCCTGCTTCCCAGACATTTGATATTGCAGTCCCAGTTCCCAAACCCCAGCATAAGAACTACATAACCCTTCCATTTCCCTGTGGAACCTAAGGCCAGATGTACTAGGAGACCATTTGTAAATTGTGTACCGTTATACAAACTGTTTCTCGGGATTTGGCAATGCAGCCTATGTACTAATAGGTTGCATCATAAAACTGTAATTCGCGCCTTCGCAGGAGTAAAGGGTTTCAAAATTGGGACAATATTGGTCTTTCTGTAGTGGGTGATCTTTGGAAAGAGGGGGCGGTTGTCGAGTTTGCACATTTACAAGCACAATACGGCATGGCACAGACTGAGAAATTCAGGTACTTCCAAATCCGACACGCGCTTCAGCCAACCATACCACCGGGCGCTTCCCTACAAGAGGCAACCCCACTGGAGGATAGGCTGTTGATGGAACACATGACGAGCAGGGCGACGTCCTTGACGTACCGTAAAATAGTCAACAATTTGCCAGACCCGATGTCCAAGCTGAAACAAACCTGGTCCCGGGATGTGGGTGACTTTGACGAGTCAGAATGGCAGGAAGCCCTGTCTTCGCCCCGTGAGACGGCGATACCCTCTAGGCTCCGATTGGTGCAACTCAAAGTGCTGCACCGCATGTACTACACTAGAACAACACTTTATGTAATAGGAGCAGCCCCACATAGATACTGCCTGCGCAAGTGTGGGGAGGAGGGTACATGTTATCACACTATCTGGGACTGTCCACACATTGCGGCATATTGGGCCAAGATAATGCGCACTATTTCCCAGACAATAGAAATCTCGATCCTACCAGAACCGAGGCGCTGCCTACTGAATGTGTGGGAACCGAATGACCTCAATCACCGAGAACAGGATTGGGCTACGCTTGGTATGATGAAGGCTAAACGCAATATTGCTATGATGTGTGGGTCAGAAGTACTGCCTACGCTCCAAAAGTGGTGTAATATGGATAAGGCGATTGTGGCTGAAAAGGCGGTTTTTATCCATCGTGCGTGTCCACGGAAGTGGGAAAAGGTATGGGGGGCATGGAACAAATTTAGGGGACACATCTGTGACCCGCCACAAATTGATGCAGAGGATGTTTCCCCGTAATGTGACGGTAACGTTTTGGGCGATTGGGGAAAAAGACTACGTATATGGATTTGCTTTTATGCCATGTTGATGTGACAATGTGTAGCGTTGCTCTTTTAATTTGTTGTGGTTGCAGCCAGTAATGAATCTTGATGAATTTAACTTTGCCCTGATTATCAAAACGATAATATTTTTTAAAAAAAGGTAATTCGCAGGGGCTCATAGAGCGCCTGCCTAATCAATATTAATGAGGCAGGTTGCTATTTGCGACACCCTGTCATTGGCTACAAACACATTGATGGTGGCCTGCAAGGGAAAGCAGATCACCAACCCTGTGTTTGCATCCCCCTAATAGGATGTTTTTTTGAAGCAGCCCATGTTCCTTAAAGGAACCAGTGCTGCTTTTTTTTCTTTAAAAAAAATATAAAAAAAGAGGTTTCGCTTAGGGGAAACTTCAAGGGGAGCCAGCAGTAGTTCCTTGGACCACTGCCTGCACTCCCGCCTGAGTTCACTCAACAACATTCTCAAAGGAAATGCATAAAGGGAAGGGGTCATTGGGACATCTTCTCCTTTTTAGGTCGAGCCTGAGCCAGCGCATATGCGCTGCTCTGCAAGGCTGCTTGTAAGCACTCTAAAGTACTTTGTGTGGGTCTGACTTCCCCACGCATCTGGTTGGGTTTTGCGTGTGTCTTTCAATAATGAAAGCACGCAAATGGCTAAAGGCGGGGCCATGTCCCATCTCGTTTTATGTTCACTCCCACAGTGTTTTGCTCTCGGAAGCGGGCAGCGGCACGCAGGGTGGCAGCTGCATGCTGCTGCATTCCTCATGGGTCAGGTTACACAATGTGCCATGCTTCCGCTTGTTTAAGCATTTGGCGCAGTCTTGAGAGGAGCTCTGGACTCTTACAGCAGTGCCTCAGCCCCAGTGTTATGCAGCATCCAGTGGACAAGGGAAACCTCTCTGATATGCTGTGAATAAAAACAGGCCCACTTGAAACTGATCATTTAGGAATGCACTGCGCGGGGGTAAATCTCCATAGCACTTACATACCACTGCTTTATCAAGTATCTCTTGTGCCTAATTACTTGGAGATCTGCTTTATGCAGCAAGTAAAGACATTACCGGACAAACGAGGCTTTTTAAGTGCTACTCTCTAATCACTGCTGTTAATAGGGTGTGTTGCTGCAATAGGAATCTATCCGTCTTGGAGTTTACAGTCACTGTGACTTTTACTACTGTAAAATCCTTAGCTAGGTATCAATTGCTGTCAGTGGCGAAGGTACAGAACTCGGGGAGAAAATATGAATTTGCTAATCTAATACACGTGGGCTGCTTGGAAATAGAAAAATAACTGTTAAGCTCTTTTGTGAGCGGTGCAACATTGCCCTCTATTGACAAATATTTAAGAAGTGAGTCGAACACAATTTACCTTTGAGTGTAATTGATTTCCAATAAAAGTGGCTAAGCATTTTCCGTTTTGGTATTTTTTATGTATCTTCCTAACGTGATGCATACTTTATATGAGAAAAATGAGGCCGCTTTTCAGTCACTTGCTAAATACACCCCTTAAGACTCGCACACTTTTATTGTCATGATGTCTAATGTACTTGAAAAATAAACCGCAGCTCTGTGGGAACACTCATTTACGTGATACAAAATGGGTTTTTGCTTCCATTTAGGCGTGTGAGTATTTGTTTTCGTTTCCCTCCCATTGTCCTCTTGAATGGATTACCCTGTAAGGGAGGCCCCAGCTGCGCTCGCTGAATGTGTGGATGTTGTTTTAGAGAAGGCCACTTAAGCACTCATCTGGAACAGGAAGTGCAGATCGGGCAAAAGAAGGAAGGAGGCGTGCAAACTAAGCATCACAGTGTTTTATTGCAAGCAGTTATAGAATAAAGTGGTCCAGTGCTAGCTGGGCTGTACTAGTATAGAAAGTTCCTTGGGCCGGCACAGTGGGGCCTTGCAGTACCAATGGTGTGTGTGATATGTACGTGGCATCTATATACAGTAACGTGTCTATGTGAGCTAGTGACACATATTGTGTGTGCGATGTGTGATATATAGGTGTCTTGATGCACAGGGAGCCTGTGATCAATGTAGGGCAGTGTTATATACATAGCATATGTGATGCATACAGGCACTGAGATACCTATTGGGGCGCCCTAAGACATATGGGGCACATGTTGAATTTTGGGAGCAGCAATGTATATAGGGCTAGTGAATGTACAAGACTTGAAATACTTATGAGGCAAAGTAATACACATAAGGGACGTGATACATATGGGATGCTGAGTTGCATGATTGGCAATTGTGTGTCCGGTGATGGAGTGGCGTAGCCAATAGGTCTCGCCTTTGGGACCTTCTAAGTATTTAGCTTTGGCACTAGTGTGAGTGACAGAGCGAGCATCACCACAGTACAGGCCAGCTCAGTCACGACGACTCCAGTCATACTATGCCCTTTACATGCAGCTAATGTCTTTGATAATAGTTTGTAGGCCAGTGAGCAGCACTGATAATAAACTGGGTTCCACGTGTGCAGTTATTAGCTAACAAGACCGAAAGAACCGCACTGAGAAACCGAACTGACACATTTTCAGCAGCTAGTAGAGTGTACATACAGCCCCTGTGTGTGTGTGTGACGCTGTGTAACTATGTCGGACGTTTCCTTGCAGGTGATTGCTTCTATGATGCTGGCAGGGAGCTTGTGTCACATGGCCAGTTCCACGGGTCAACAACAAAGAATATCTAGGAGTCTAGACACACATGGAGTCAAAACACACAACTAACATTGACATGAAAGCATAAGAAAGGGGTGGAGACTACATACATTGATCGCGTCACATACAGGTTAGGACACCTATTATGGGTAAAAGTTTTCCCATCAGTTGTCTAACTGTGCCACCGCAATCACATCATTTGGGTTCTCCTTACCCAGGAGTAGGTACCATCACAGTCACACAGAGCGTGAAAAGGGACTGTGAGAATAAGGAGGCCCTACAGTACTGATCTGTTAGGCGGACACAGTAGCAAAAAAGTAGAAGACAAAGCAGTGCAAATAGAGTGACAAGTGAAGAATATAAAATTAGGTCAGGCTGAGTAGAAGAAATACGTTTTAATGATTTCTCTCAGCTCCCTAACTATAAAAACAAACAGTGTAAGAGACAGATTTAACAGAATATCCGCTCAACGAGTGGTCAACATGTTTCTGCATATGAGAAGGTACTCATGCATTCGTCAGGACCTAGTTGTTGCTACTGCTGTATTGATAGTGAGATATAAAAGGAAAAATATCACCTGATTTTCAGGTTCAAATGCTCCACCACAATCTATAAAAATCATGACAACACAAAGAAAAGTGAAAAAACACACATGACATTGTCAGTCTTTACAATACACTCCGATATAGTGTTATTGTAGTGATTTGTCAGAATAATTTGTATGACATATACACACTCACCCAATTAATGTGGGGCTCGCGCCTCACCTGGCTGCAGCTCAGGGTAATGAGGAGCACCGCTCTGTTTAGAAAAACACACATACACAGAAGCTTTCAATAATACACCCAAGTAGGTATCAAATAATCAAAAACCAATTAAAAATCAAAAAGAGCAGGGGTAACCCTTGGCAGTCTCTAATTGTATGATGGTGACCGGAATGCAGACTATATCATTGTTACGTCTCAGTATAGACCAAGACCAGTGTATCACGTTAACTCCGAAGGATAGTACTAGTCAGCGATGCCATGTGGGCACAGAGATAAATGTACCATATAACCTCTGTCCAGTAGTATTAATCAATGGTGCCACACGCTTATCATAAACAAAACATTCCGCATTGAAATCCTCAAGCGATCTCACAGCAGTAATAATCAGCAGTGTCATGTAGTCACAGAGCTAAATGTGCCACATTGCCTATATCTAGTAGTATTGGTCACTAATACCACACGCTTATCACACACACTGCATTCTGCTTTAAAGTGCTCACACGATCTCCAAACGTTGTTTCCTTCGTGAGCTCTGCGCTGTCTCTAGTAGCCGAGCTTCAGCCTCTAAGGGCGTGTCACTAGTTAATGCAGCCTGCTCGACTCGCCGAATTGTTTACGCGCAGTCACCATTTACACACGCCCGTCCTTTCTCATACCTCGCTCTCGGACATGCTCTGTGTATGAGCGTGTGCTGATGGCATGCGAGGCGGGCTGTTTGACAAAGGAAAGTACGCGAATGTTGGCGCTTACCTCTCCGTCGGTGTCTCCCAGCGTTCCTCTGCTCTGGACTTGGGGAGGCACCGACCGGAGGCGGCGCTGCGAATTTCATGACTTGCTTCCCTCCTGCGCCCTCCTCTTGGCGCAAGGGATTGTGGTCAAGGTAGTCTAATGTTACGAACTGCGGGTTGTTGCACGAGCGATACAAACAAAATTGCAAATATGCTAACATTCAGCATGCGCCACCAATCCCTGGGCTCACAATCTTCCCACTTATTCTAAATTTTTATTAATAGAGTGGTGAATAAATCACGTTTTGGAAAGAAATAATAAACTCATAGAGGTATTGGGAGTATTTTAGCACATAGTGACACATGCTCCAGTGGCATAACTCTATGCACTGGCAACTCGTCAACATCACTTTCTGTAGATCGTTAGACACCAAAATCGGCAGTGCTGTTAGGGTGTTAGTATATACCATGGCGATTCAAACTAGTGCAACTCTACTTAATCAGGACCCACCCATGCCTCGTGTGTCAACCATTGTAATATATGCCCTCATCCGGGAAGCCCATGTCTAATAGTGATTAATGTCTAAGACACTTAGTTCCCATTCAGAGCGACATCCATGGAATTGGTTCGTTTAGCCCCTCCTTATCACTATTAATCCTGTATACCCATTTTTGTTCTTTTCCGAAAAGAAATTTGGCGATGTCAGGACAGTGATCAGGAATAGTGGGTTGTTCCAGTATGGTCCACGTAAAATCATTTGGACCATGGCCTACTTCAAGAAAATGTGCGGTCAGGCGCGTTGCTTGTTTGCGGCACCGGATGGTACTTTTGTGCTCGCAAATGCGGGTTCTGGTTTTCCTCGTAGTCATGCCCACGTATCTTTTCAAACATGGGCATGTGATGAGATAGATGGTATTATCACTATTGCAGTTCGTGAATTTAATCTGTTGCCATGGGCGGCCTGTCCCAATCTCGACAGTCGTTGATTTTGTCGTCTGAGGACAGACAGAACAATTGCCGCATGGATGGTGTCCCTGGACAGGAGGGAGATCCCATAGGGTTCCCACCTGTCGAGTCGACCTATTTCTTGGTCGAGTGTGTACCACCTGATCTTTAATGCTCTGACCTCTCTTAAACGCAAACAGTGGTAAAGGTAGTGTATCGCCGCCGGTGTTCAGAATGGACCAATGTTTTTTTATAATCTTTTGGACCTGATTGGATCTAGTGTGAAACGTGTTCACGAAAGTCATCCTGTTTGGCTTTTCTTTAGGAGCTGACAATTCTAGGAGGCCTTCGCGGTTGTTGTTGGAGGCCCTCTTCTTCGATTGGCGTATAATTGCAGCAGGATAATTCTTTTCGCGCAGTTGTTCTATACAGAAAACCCATGGCCAGGAATGCACTCCTGAATTATGAAAGCTGCCATCCGAGAGCATTAAGGAACAACTTACCGTTCGGTCAGTTCCTGAGGTTGCAGAGGAACTGTTCCAATAAAGAGGCGTTTGAAACACATTCGGCCAGATTGTCAGAACAACATAGGTGGGAACCCTATGGGATCTCCCTCCTGTCCAGGGACACCATCCATGTGGCAATTGTTCTGTCTGTCCTCAGACGACAAAATCAACGACTGTCGAGATTGGGACAGGCCGCCCATGGCAACAGATTAAATTCACGAACTGCAATAGTGATAATACCATCTATCTCATCACATGCCCATGTTTGAAAAGATACGTGGGCATGACTACGAGGAAAACCAGAACCCACATTTGCGAGCACAAAAGTACCATCCGGTGCCGCAAACAAGCAACGCGCCTGACCGCACATTTTCTTGAAGTAGGCCATGGTCCAAATGATTTTACGTGGACCATACTGGAACAACCCACTATTCCTGATCACTGTCCTGACATCGCCAAATTTCTTTTCAGAAAAGAACAAAAATGGGTATACAGGATTAATAGTGATAAGGAGGGGCTAAACGAACCAATTCCATGGATGTCGCTCTGAATGGGAACTAAGTGTCTTAGACATTAATCACTATTAGACATGGGCTTCCCGGATGAGGGCATATATTACAATGGTTGACACACGAGGCATGGGTGGGTCCTGATTAAGTAGAGTTGCACTAGTTTGAATCGCCATGGTATATACTAACACCCTAACAGCACTGCCGATTTTGGTGTCTAACGATCTACAGAAAGTGATGTTGACGAGTTGCCAGTGCATAGAGTTATGCCACTGGAGCATGTGTCACTATGTGCTAAAATACTCCCAATACCTCTGAGTTTATTATTTCTTTCCAAAACGTGATTTATTCACCACTCTATTAATAAAAATTTAGAATAATTGGGAAGATTGTGAGCCCAGGGATTGGTGGCGCATGCTGAATGTTAGCATATTTGCAATTTTGTTTGTATCGCTCGTGCAACAACCCGCAGTTCGTAACATTAGACTACCTTGACCACTTGGCGCAGGAGGGAAGCAAGTCATGAAATTCGCAGCGCCGCCTCCGGTCGGTGCCTCCCCAAGTCCAGCGCAGAGGAACGCTGGGAGACACTGACGGAGAGGTAAGCGCCAACATTCGCGTACTTTCCTTTGTCAAACAGCCCGCCTCGCATGCCATCAGCACACGCTCATACACAGAGCATGTCCGAGAGCGAGGTATGAGAAAGGACGGGCGTGTGTAAATGGTGACTGCGCGTAAACAATTTGGCGAGTCGAGCAGGCTGCATTAACTAGTGACACGCCCTTAGAGGCTGAAGCTCGGCTACTAGAGACAGCGCAGAGCTCACGAAGGAAACAACGTTTGGAGATCGTGTGAGCACTTTAAAGCAGAATGCTGTGTGTGTGATAAGCGTGTGGTATTAGTGACCAATACTACTAGATATAGGCAATGTGGCACATTTAGCTCTGTGACTACATGACACTGCTGATTATTACTGCTGTGAGATCGCTTGAGGATTTCAATGCGGAATGTTTTGTTTATGATAAGCGTGTGGCACCATTGATTAATACTACTGGACAGATTTATCTCTGTGCCCACATGGCATCGCTGACTAGTACTATCCTTCGGAGTTAACGTGATACACTGGTCTTGGTCTATACTGAGACGTAACAATGATATAGTCTGCATTCCGGTCACCATCATACAATTAGAGACTGCCAAGGGTTACCCCTGCTCTTTTTGATTTTTAATTGGTTTTTGATTATTTGATACCTACTTGGGTGTATTATTGAAAGCTTCTGCGTATGTGTGTTTTTCTAAACAGAGCGGTGCTCCTCATTACCCTGAGCTGCAGCCAGGTGAGGTGAGGCGCGAGCCCCACATTAATTGGGTGAGTGTGTATATGTCATACGAATTATTCTGACAAATCACTACAATAACACTATATCGGAGTGTATTGTTAAGTAAGACTGACAATGTCATGTGTGTTTTTTCACTTTTCTTTCTGTTGTCATGATTTTTATAGATTGTGGTGGAGCATTTGAACCTGAAAATCAGGTGATATTTTTCCTTTTATATCTCACTATCAATACAGCAGTAGCAACAACTAGGTCCTGACGAATGCATGAGTACCTTCTCATATGCAGAAACATGTTGACCACTCGTTGAGCGGATATTCTGTTAAATCTGTCTCTTACACTGTTTGTTTTTATAGTTAGGGAGCTGAGAGAAATCATTAAAACGTATTTCTTCTACTCAGCCTGACCTAATTTTATATTCTTCACTTGTCACTCTATTTGCACTGCTTTGTCTTCTACTTTTTTGCTACTGTGTCCGCCTAACAGATCAGTACTGTAGGGCCTCCTTATTCTCACAGTCCCTTTTCACGCTCTGTGTGACTGTGATGGTACCTACTCCTGGGTAAGGAGAACCCAAATGATGTGATTGCGGTGGCACAGTTAGACAACTGATGGGAAAACTTTTACCCATAATAGGTGTCCTAACCTGTATGTGACGCGATCAATGTATGTAGTCTCCACCCCTTTCTTATGCTTTCATGTCAATGTTAGTTGTGTGTTTTGACTCCATGTGTGTCTAGACTCCTAGATATTCTTTGTTGTTGATTCATGTGCTCACTGGGGCATGTATCTAGTCTGAGTCGGTAAACTAGCCCCTTGACCCCCCCTAAGTAGTTTGTTGTTACCGTTCCACGGGTCACCTGTGAGGGGGTTGAAACTCTTATGTTTACGTGGGGTGCGTGGTCGTGAGTTTCGCAGCTCACGCCGAGGTAACTATGCTTAGTTCGAGTGAAAGGTAGCAAGGTCTAAGAAGGCAAGGAATGTGTGTATCATTCATTTCTTTTTTCTTATAAGGTCTGAAAGGCAAGACCTATTGGCTATGCCAATGCTTGTTGCATTAGTTACCACATCCTTCGATGTGTACCGATCAATGGCTTGCAGTTGCAAACCACTGACTCCTGCCATTCCCTTCCTAACTGACATTTGATATGGATGACTTAGTCCATTTTGGGAGTCAGAAAGGCTTTTCTGACTTTAAAAGTGACTAAGTACATATCTTAAAGCAATTTTGCAGTCCAAAACCATGTAATTTTGCAAATCATATGACTTGTTATTGCAGAATGGCTTTGTACATCTAGCTCCTTATATTAAGACTGTAATGACACGCCTCCATGCTCAAATTGACGATGCCTTCCTGTGCTGAATTATGCTAGTGAGGCAGTGTTTCTAACACGAGATGGGGAAGGCAGCAGCCAAATATTATATCATAGAAAACAACCTTTCAGCACGTTACTTAAAAATATTGGTTGCTTTCATTGAAGTAGTCAAAAGAACATAGTAGCTGTATTTCTTGTTTTGGGCCTTCGAATGATTGTCTGCCAGAAAGTGCGGTCAATTCTCCAATGTCTTTGATACAGGAGGGCATATTTAATTTTCATGTTTCAATGTTAGCCCATAACCGTTCCCAGGATGCTTGTTTCCGGTGCAGGGAAGACTTGGCTTGGCAGTTTGGGCTGGACTGTTTCCATGAGGCACAGGGTCAAGACTGATTTGCATATAGCTGTCTGAACTGGGGTGGCAAAGTGAGCTAAAGAATGATGATGGATTCAACCCAGATCTGTGACTGGGAGTGAGTGTTTGAAAAGTTTCTGCACTCCGTCCATCATCTCCTTGTGTTTTACTTCTTTCAATGTTTTTTTTGGTCATCATCAAAAAAAGTTTTCCTCTGTGTTCTCATCCCAAGGGCATAATGCTGATAAATAATCGATTTGCCTCAAATATGATTTACTCTGATCTCTGCAAACAAGCAGATCGATTCAGGGACCTGTGGCATCCAAATAATAACTGGACAGGTTAGAATTCCTGCAGGTGGTTTCGACATGGAGTTCTGTGCACAATATCTACTCCACCATCTATACTTCCATGATTAGGAAAGAGTTTCAGTATAACGCCTCCACAAAACCTTCCATTTGATTCTTTCTGGCTTTGTTGATGAGCGCAAAAGACAGTCAAGATCATGTCTTATCTCTAACTCTGTGTCTGTAAATGTAACTTTCTGTTGAATTACCAACTAATATACATCCATTAAAAGCAATGAATTTGACTGCACATTGTCTTCTTTTAGCTTACACACATCTTGCCTTACCCTTTTCACACATGTGCAAGTGTGCCTATTTTGTCTCCAAATGTATTTCTATGTAGTTGCTAAAACATAGATTCTGAATGTTATTGTTGGCTAACTAGAGAATTGTTTAGAGAACATTTTGTGTGACAAATTGCCTTCCCTGCTTGTGCATCACTGACTGTTCTGTTCCTTCTGAGGATTATAAATCTACATCCCTTCACATCCGTGGAGTTTCAATTCTATAATTCAAGATTGGTCTAGCATATTATATTTTTTAAGCAACAGTTTAAGTTGAGCAGCAAGTGGTTGACTCTCCTCGAAGGTTGGAAACTATTTTTATTTAATCTTCTTTAACTATAAACATCAAAAGATGGATCTCCAATTGGGCCTTTCTCCGACTGCTGTCTAACGGGAGACTCATTGTTGTTCGTTTTACTTTAATTTTAATATTACTATATGTAGCTGCCAACTGATTGTGGTGGCATATATTATGTGGGTCTTGAAGAAGATTTTCGGCAACAAAATCTCAAGATGCTCAAGTAGATGTGTAGCATCTCCCCAAGTCCTCCATTCTAAATATCATCTTTCTCGCTCAGCCAGTGGCACCCTGCCAGCATTAGGAATCTTCTTTAAGGGAAAATGAATGAACATTGAATCTGAAAGACACACGTTAGTGATAGATTCCTTACCTTAGAATATCCCCAGGCGTCAGAAGATTTTCGGCAACAAAATCTCAAGATGCTCAAGTAGATGTGTAGCATCTCCCCAAGTCCTCCGGGAGCGGAGCCATCATAGCTCCGGGAGTCGACATCACTCCTCAGGGTCGAAGTCGTCGGGTAAGCACAAGAAGTCGAAGAGACGTCATCGCTCTTCCGACCCCCCCCCCCGACGCTCGCTCGACGCGACCGGGGGTTCAGGTGGCACCGCCCACGCGGCTCCGTCGGAGTCGCAGGCGTCTCGTACGGCCCCATACCCTCCGGTCCCTGGGCCGCGCGCGACGCCAGAGGAGATCGAGCGGTTCCTCATGGCCATGAGGTCCCTCTCTTCTCCGACGGGCTCCGCGGCGCCTTCGGGTCCAGCGGACCCGTCTGGGGGCCCTAGCGGGTCGGGGGCTCCGGCCCCGACGCCGTCGGGTGCTTCGGCCTCGGCTCCGCCGGCGCCACAGGGCCCGGCGCCGCAGGGCCCCACTGGGTCCGGTTCCGGATCCGGGTCGTCGGTGGTGAACGTAACTACCTCCCCGGCGCCGGTCCCTCAGGTGTCAACCCCGGCGCCGTCTTCGATGGTGCTGTCCCCGATGCCTCCCTCGATACGGCGCCGGAACGGCACCGCTGGGCGCCGCTTCAGACGCCGTTCTGAGAGTTCATCTTTCATGAGCCGGCCCCATCATTTGACCCCCCTGAGTACCAGGTGATGGGTGACGAGGAGGATTGGGAGGGGTCTGTGGACCCTCTGACACGGGAGTGTCAGTCCCGGGAGGACTGGACAGGTGGTGCTGACGCGGGCGGCCAAGGCGTTGGGCCTTGAACTCCCCGTCGCGGCCGTGAGAACTAACCTCCTCACTGAGGTCCTTAAACCGCAGTCAAGCTCGGCTGAGCCTCTGCTGCCGTTTAATGAGACCTTGTCCGGCGTTCTTTTGGGCACTTGGTCCAGGCCCGCTACAGGTTCGCCTGTAGATAGGAACGTGGCCTGTCCACCCACCACACCCCTGAGAGCCTGGTGATTCAGGCCTCCAATTCCCAGACTGCGTTCCCGTCGGCTCCGCCTGACAGGGAATCCAAGAGGTATGAGCAATACGGCAAGAAGGTATTCTCCTCCCTGAGTCTGGGACTGCGGTCTTCCAACACCGCCTGCCTCTTGAGCCGCTACACCCACTCCCTGTGGGACACGGTCACAGAAGTGCTGCCAGAATGCCCGTTGGAGGTACAGGCTAAACTCGGCCAAGCCGTTGTGGAAGGCCGAGATGCGGCACGTTATTCTATTCGGTGTGGACTGGATACCACCGACTCACTGGGCAGAGCGATGGCAACGACGGTGGCGATTCGTCGCCACGCCTGGTTGAGGTCCGCCAACTTCTCGACTGATGTCCAGAACACACTCATGGACATGCCGCTTGATGGCCGTCGCCTTTTTGGCGACAAGGCAGACCATGCGCTTGAGCGCTTTAAGGACTCCAGGGCTACGGCCAAGTCCTTGGGCCTTTCGGCCCCGCGCCAGCAAACGGGTGCCTTACGCTCCTTTTGTGGCCAAGGAAGGGGTGTAGCCACACGTGCTGCCAGCCATGCTCCGCAGAGTAATACCCAACGCGGTGGCGGCCGTGAAAACCGCCGTGGCGGCGGTCGGGGACAACGACGAGGACAGTCCACACCTTCCCCCGCAGCATCCGCCTCAAAACCCTCCTAATCCGTGCTTTCAGGCCCATGTGACGCCAGTGGGGGGCAGGGTTCGCCATCACCACCTTCACTGGCGCACTGTCACATTGGACAGGTGGGTGCTGCAAATCGTCCGAAGGGGCTACTCCCTCCCCTTCGAGGCGACGCCTCCAGCCATGCCACCGCAGAACCACCGCGTATCGGGGGATCATTTGCGACTTCTGCAGGAGGAAGTTACGGCCCTTTTGGCCAAGGGGGCCATCGAGCGCGTACCTGGACCAGAAGTAGGGTGTGGTTGCTATTCCCACTACTTTCTGGTACCCAAGAAGGGCAAAGGGGGCCTACGCACTATCTTGGACCTACGGAACGTCAATGGCTTCCTCAGGAAGGAGAAGTTCAAAATGCTGACACTGGCTCAGGTCTTAGCTGCCCTGGACCCAGGAGACTGGATGGTAGCGTTGGACTTGCAGGACGCTTATTTCCACATCCCCGTCCTGCCGGCCTACCTGCAGTTCACGATTGGCCACGAGCACTTTCGGTTTACCGTGCTTCCCTTCGGCCTTACCAGCGCCCCACGGGTGTTCACAAAGGTGATGGCGGTGGTCGCAGCTCATATGCGCAGGTTAGGGGTTTCAGTCTTCCCCTACATCGACGACTGGTTGTTGAAGGCGGGCTCGCCCCAGACAGTCGTCAGCCACCTCCAGACGACGGCAGACCTCCTGCACCAGCTGGGGTTCTCCATCAGTGTGCCGAAGTCACACCTGTGCCCTCTCAGAAGCTCCTCTTCATCGGAGCGGTTCTCGACTTGGCGCAGTTTCGGGTTTATCCGCCCGAACAGCGGGTTCGGGATGTTCAGGCTCTGATTCCATTCTTTCAGCCTTTATCCCGGATCTCGGTCAGGTTGACGCTGCGGCTTCTGGGGCTGATGGCCTCCTGCATCCTTCTGGTGCATCACGCCCGGTGGCGGATGCGGGCTCTGCAGTGGGACCTGAAGTTTCAGTGGGCCCAGCATCAGGGCAACCACTCCGACCATGTCCTGATCTCGGAGGGCACTGCGAGACAGCTGCAGTGGTGGCTCACGGACCGCGATTGGGTCAGCGGCAGATCCCTCTCCCTTCCCCAACCGGAGCACGTAGTTGTGACGGACTCGTCCCTCCAGGGCTGGGGAGGCCACATGGGAGAGGCAGAGATCAGAGGACTCTGGTCTCCGGCGGAGTCCCGGCTCCATATCAACCTTTTGGAGCTGCGGGTGATTCGTCTAGCACTGAAGGCATTCCTCCCCTCTGTCCGGGGGAGTGTAGTGCAGGTGTTCACGAACAACACCACCGCCATGTGGTACTGCAACAAACAGGGCGGGGTGGGGTCGTGGACCCTTTGCCAGGAGGCTCTGCGCCTCTGGCAGTGGCTGGAACATCAGGGCGTGACCCTGGTGGTTCAACACCTGGCAGGTTCTCTGAACGCCAGGGCGGACGAACTCAGCCGTCGGTGCATGCTGGATCACGAATGGCGTCTGAACTCGGACGTGTCGCAAGGCCTCTTTCAGCAGTGGGGAGAGCCTTGGTTATATCTATTCGCCACAGAAGAGAACGCGCAATGTCATCAGTTCTGCGCGTTGGAATTTCCAAGGCTGCACTCGCTCGGAGACGCTTTTCGTCGCGAGTGGAGTTGCGGTCTGTTGTACGCCTTTCCGCCTATACCACTTCTGCCCAGAGTGCTGAAGAAGATCAAGCGCGACCGGGCCCAAGTCATCCTTGTGGCTCCGGACTTGGCACGAAGGTACTGGTTCCAGAGCTACTCAGTATGTCAGTCGATCCCCCGGTTCGTCTGCCTCTTCAGGAGGACCTTCTGTCGCAGCAGCAGGGGACGGTCCTCCACCCGAACCTGTCCAGTCTCCACCTCCATGCTTGGAGATTGAGCGGCGACAGTTGAGGCCATTTGACTTGCCTCCTGAAGTCTGTAGTGTCATTCTGGCGGCCAGGCGGCCCTCCACAAAATCGGTATACGCCTGCAGGTGGAATAGATTTGTGGCATGGTGCACAGCAAAGGCTGTGGATCCACTTTCTGTCCCTCTTTCTGAGGTTCTTCTCTTCCTTCTCTCTCTCGCCCAGCAGGGCTCTGCTCTGGGCACTATCAAGGGCTACCTTTCTGCCCTTTCAGCCTTCCTAAGGCTGCCTGATCAACATTCTTTGTTCAAGTCCCCTATTGTAAATCGTTTTCTGAAGGGCATCACACACATGTTCCCTCCTGTTCCGTTCGTGATGCCTCAGTGAGACTTGAACCTTGTTCTTACATTTCTGATGTGCGCTCCCTTTGAGCCACTTCACAACTGCCCTCTCCGCCTTCTTACTCTGAAGACTGCTTTCCTGGTTGCCATCACCTCTGCCAGGAGAGTGAGTGAGCTCGAGGATCTTTCATCTAAACCCCCATTCCTTTCTGTCCATCCGGACATGGTTGTGTTGCGGACTAGGCCATCTTTCCTGCCCAAGGTTGTCACGGCCTTCCACATCGGGCAGTCCATCACTTTGCCCACCTTCTTTCCGCCTCCGCATCCCTCGAAAGAGGAAGAGAGGCTCCACTGTCTGGACCCAAAACGTGCGCTCTCATTCTATCTGGATCGCACACGCCAGTTCGTGGTGGATGACCAACTCTTTGTTGGTTACGTGGGCACTAAGAAGGGAAAGGCGGTGCACAAGCGGACCATCTCTCGGTGGATCGTCTTGTGCATCCAGGCATGTTACTCCTTGGCTAAAAAGGGGCCCCCTGTTGGATTGCGGGCTCATTCCACTCGGGCCACGGCGACTACAACTGCCCTGGGCCGGGGAGTGCCCTTGCATGACATTTGCCAGGCAGCTACGCGGGCCTCGCTGCACACGTTTGCAAGACACTATTGCCTGGACAGTCAAGTCCGGAGGGATGGCTTCTTTAGCCGTTCCGTCCTCCAGGACTTTCTGGTGTGATTATTGGTTCGCAGACCCACCACCAGGGTTGGTATTGCTGGGGTATCTATTCTAAGGTAAGGAATCCATCACTAACGTGTCTCTTTCAGATGCACAAGTTACTACTTGTGTAACGATAGATCTGTAAGAGACATTAGTTAGTATTAGATTCCTTACCGACCCACCCATCCTCCCCGTTCTGCGAACCGATATCTAGGATTAAGGTCATCCCCTTTCAGGGCCCTAGTTTCAATGGCACCAGTGTTGGTTTTTAACATGGCTCAGCGCTTCTGGTGCGGAAAAGCTGTGTCTAAGAACTGACGTCAGCACGCGGAGGCGGCGTCTAAGTACTCCGACGACGTCATCACGGCGCCCACGACGGACGCGGAGCCGCAGACGACGCCTACCGACGCACAAGGGTACTGCTACGCAAACATTTCCGGATCCAGTCTGACGCCTGGGGATATTCTAAGGTAAGGAATCTATCACTAACTAATGTCTCTTACAGATATATCGTTACACAAGTAGTAACTTGTGCTGCAAGGTTGCTTTGGTGTAAGAACATGGACATTTCTTGACCTAGATGCTGCTGAATTGGACTTAGAAAGTTATGTGAATTCTAGGCATCTAGATGGTCCACTCATGAATTGACCATGTCTGGGTCCATTTATTTCTTGAAATGTCTAACGCTAAGATGACTTAGGATCTTTATAGTCTCATGAAATGATAACAGTCCATCCAGGAGGTATGGTGCCTGAAGTGTTAGAGAGCTGCTATTTTGAATATAGGTGTTTATAACTCTAGGAAATTGAGGGGTTGATTGAGGGGGGTGAAAAACTCTTCTCAAGCAACAACCACAATCCTTGTCGGGGTGAACCGCAAAAGTTACTAAATTAACCCATGCTTAACAGACTGGTATCTTGGCACAAAAGCAGTAAGGCTTAACTTAGACTCACTGAGTTAAGTATTTATGCTCACACAAAAAATTAATAAAATGAAGACAAACAAACAATAAAAATCCCACACTAATTTGGAATAAATAGCACAACTTTTAGCAAATAAAATGAGATTAAAATGACAAAAGTCCTGTTAGTAGAACCAGAGATATGCAATTGTAAAGGTTTAAGTAAAAATAGTACCAAGAAGCAGAAAGCATTCATTGTGGGTATCTTGTCACGCTAGACCAGGACAAAGCTACAAGTTCAGGCCGACTGCAGTGGAGGGGCTAGGTTAGAACCACAGAAAAAGTTACCTTCTCAAAGTACAGTGAGCAGAGTTCAAAATGTAATTACTTCACAGGAGGAGTTCAACTGATGCCAGCCAATAGCCCAGTACCTGGGACGGCATGCCTTGGGATCAGGAACTCACTTAAGCAGAGGCCAACAGGGCTCAGGTAGGTCCAATTGCAGGTCCAGGCATGTTCAGTTGCAACATGTCATCTGGGCAGTTCCAGTGAGGCCTTTGGAGATTGTCATGTCACTGTAGCTCAGCACAGGGGGTCAACCAGCTGACCGTTGGAGGCACTCTGGTAGTCCTGGGCTCAAGGAAATGGTCCTTGCTCCTTCCAGCAACAGGGCTGTTATCTGAAGAACAAGGCCAACCTCAAGTGGCAGGGCAGTCAGGCCTGAAGAACAAGGCAGGCCTGAAGCAGCAGGTCAATCCTTTGGTAGCCAAAGGGCAGTCCCTTGAGAAGCAATGCAGGCCTCAAGCAGCAGGACAGTCCTCTGAGAAACAAGGCAGTCTTTCTGTAGTCTTCCTAAGGTCCAGGAGAGTACTGAACAGTTGTTCAGAGGGTTCATTTTTATACCTGATGCCAACTTTTAAGTGGAAGAAACTTTTAGAGTTTTTCTCCAACTGATGGTTCTGGAATTTCCTTCCTCTCTGCCAGGCTCGAAGGTGTCTGGGGTGACAATAGACTGGTGTCAAGTTGTCTCTGAGTATGTTCGGAGGCAGCCTTTGTAATGTAAGTGGGCAGGACACACCTCTGCCCCTCCCATCCTGGCAGGATGGCCTTTTCCCAGCTACACCCTGGTCCTACTGTTCACTGTCTCGGCCAAATACGCATTCCTGAAGGGGGAGCAATTAACAGGCCCAGGAAGCTGGAACTCCTAGAAGGCCTCAAAGTTTAGGGCAGGAAAATCCCAACTTTCTAACAGTGGCTTATTCAAAATTGTAATCTTTATTCCGACTTTACATTCAAAATTATTTTAAATTACAATTTATTTGAGTCCATACATGACATTCCTACCTGCCCCCAATCAAATGTTAGCACTTAATAAATGTAATCTGGTAACCCAATGTTATCCTATGGGAGAGGTAGGCCTTACATTAGTGAAAAAGGAATGTAGTTGTTTTTCTCTACCAGGACATGTTAAACTTAAAAACACATGTCCTACTTTTGAAATACTATGCACTCTACCCTATGGGCTGTTTAGGGTCTATGTTGGGAGCGGCATATAAATATAAAAAGGGCGCTTTAGGTGTAGTAAAAGTTTCTTTTGCCAGGTTTATTTGGCAATTTTTAAACTGCATTGCAGGCTAAAATGGCAGGCCTGAGACGTATTTCAAAAGGCTACCTTTAGGTGGTGGCACAATGAGTGCTGCTGCCCACTAGTAACATTTAATTTACAGTCCCAGGGTAACCCGTAGTACGCGCCAGGATACTTCCGAGTAACAGAGCGCGTTACAAAACCCTTAAAATTACTAAAATAAAATAAATATACGAAGGGCATACAAGTACATTGAATGTGCCAGTCATTTCAATTATTGGTCGTGGGTGCCTGAAGCACCCTGTTCACAACAGATCTGGTGGAAATGTGTGGATTGTTAACGAAACCAGGCAACAAATGAATGGCTGGGGAAAACAAGGCTGGGAGCTTGTGGCAAGCACTCCCAGAATCGGGCACGATATTTTACTATTCCTTATAGGAGATTAAAGAGAGAAGATTGGAATGGGTGAGTATTAAAAAAAAGAATGATTGATCGACCACTTAAAGTGGGGGTTGATGCCTGTTTTCATTGGTCAGTGGGAGTTTTCCTGAATACTTGCTAGCTACCATCTTGATGAGGTGGCAAAATGATGACCACTCTGGATGCAGCTTTCTTAGGGCACATTGTCAAACATCCTAGAGCCCATTCTTTCCTTAAATGGTTGTGCTTGATGAAAGGAGATATTGAACAATGTGCCCAAAAGAGCGCGTCAAATGATGATTCACAGCCTGACCACAAATCTCGATTTTTCTAATAGATCACTTACCCCTTTATTTGGTCCCCTCTTTGTTTGTTTTCCCCACCTGAGGCCTTGAAGGGGTGATTGCAGCCCTCGTGTTACCCTGTCAGTAGTGGCTTATAAAATGATGCCTCTTAGCCAGCAATGTCAAACAGGAATAACTTCGTTCATGTTCTTCCTCAAATTCAGTTTAAAGAATTACAAAATGCGTTTAATACTGTCACTTTAACATCTAACAATGACTTTAATGAGTGTTGACACTGGTTCACCTAGCATTAATTTTATATTTCACCTAATTGGGCAGTTCTCCGATTTTACTACTTTTTAAATTACCTCTGAGTATTGTATATTGATGTAATGTTTTTCACTGTTCTATCTATCATCACGGGTGCTGCAAGCACTTTTTCTTTTGTGCCGGCTGTGAGCGATCCATAACTCAGATTGAGAGTAATTGAACGTTTGCAGGAAAGCTGTGAAACCCTAATTTACGGTTGAAAGCAGAGGGGAGATTTTCAGATAATGGTGTATTGTAAAATGATGTAGTATAATCTCTATTTTGCAAGGCAGCTAAATTGTACTTGGCCAATGACATATTTCTTTGACATTTATTAAATTGGATAATTTTAAGATTTTCTCTTATTAAATACATATAAAACAGGTGCAGTAAAATTACCAAATCATTTAAAAATAGCTTTTTTTCCTTCCTTGCTTAGGTAATAGAGTTCAGTGAGCTGGATAAAACAAAAGTCTCCTTCTTGCGGCAAGTTCTTTATAAGTTGCTGATGGAAGCTGAGGCTGAAGAACTTTCTCGCATCTTTGGAAGGCAAGTTATTGGTAACAGTTGATGTTTTTAATCGCAAAAGTGGACACTGCATGCGAGTGTGACCACTAAAATTATGCGATAAGAATAACAGATTGCCTCTATGTCTATGAAGTGATGAGTGGAAAGCCAACAACAGTTTTATCTTTGGTAGTCATGGAAATTAGTCTTCTCACTTCTCCATATTTATAAACACTTGTGTTAATTTATCCCTTTATTTGTCATTAAGTGGAACAGTAGGGAGCATCTAGAAATATACTTCTTCTAGTGTGTGCAGAACACTTGCTAATTCCCCCCTTATTAGGAAATTATTTCTACCATGCAGGGGTGCAATTCGCATGCACTTGAACTACAGTCAATTTGCTTTGTTGTACCCCCATTCTCTCAGTGGCTTGCAGTTGTCCAAGTGAATAACGTGTTTACTGAATAGCTCAAGGATGTTAATGTGAGGTCCTGATGACATTAATGATCCCTTGCGCTGTCATATAGAAGAGATAAATTATCCAGAAAACAGTCCACTGTTCAATATTGCACACAGCACCAATGAACTACCACCATAGTCTGTCCATCCAGACACACCAATTATAACAACTTAAGCTCTCTGTCTATCACTTCGCTTCACATCACACTTAAGCGCAGGAACAGATGACAGCACAGCTCTGGCCATCGCAAACAACAATCAGACGCATCCAATCTAGGGCGCACCACCACCCAGACTCCTTCCAGCCCTCGTCCATAAATAAGCTTCGGCACTACATCAGGGGTTAACAATATATATGTGTGTATGTATATGTGTATGTATATGTATATATGTGTATATGCATATGTATATGTATATATGTATATGTGTATATGTATATATATATGTATATGTATATATATGTATGTATATGTATATGTATGTATATGTATGTATTTATATATGTATATATGTATGTATGTGTATATATGTGTATATGTATATGTATATATATGTATATATGTATATGTATATTACTGTAACACAGTCCACTTCCTGCACACACTGCATGCTATAATGTTTCTATTTGTAATGGCTGTCTATACTGTTTCCCAAGATGATATCATCTCTATTTGCACGCATGTCTCGTATCTTAAAAGCATTTAAGCATGCTGGCTTTACAGCCTTAGTATTTGTGAACATGTGGCTGCCATGGCAGTGAAGACCCTTCTTCACATCTTGGCTAAACTTCTAATTCCCAGCAAGTGCTTGCTTCATGAGCCTCTACTCCATGATTGTTACATAGTCGTTCTTACACACATCTTGGCCTCTGAAGGATGCTCGACCCACGCGCACCAGGAAGGCTGTTTGCTGTGTTAGTAGAATGTTGGAGCCTTCTGTCAAACATTTGCTGCAGCAAGAACGGTTTTCGGCAAAATAAAATTTCAAACCCTTCCCACTGACAGTTAGGCACACCTGTATTATAATGTTTAGTTTACTATCAGCTGGTGTACTGCACTGAAACTGATCCTGGTTTAGGCAAGTGATAACACAGAAGCATTGATGCTTTGCAAAATTGTGACAAGGTGTCTGGCATCCTGTATTAGTCAAACATCTAGGTTTGCAGTTGGGGGTTGTGTATTCCACTCCCCAGAATTAATTAACTTTTGTGCTCTTATTTACATTGACAGTGGTATGTTCAGTGATGATACTTTGAATAATAATGCAATTATTGTTGCTGTATTTGAGAGATAGCAAAACACACAAGATGATGGATGGAATGTTGCACAATGGCAAAACATTCACCCCCAGTCACAGATCTGGGTTTAATCTATCGTTCTTTTGCTCACCAAGCCACCCCAGATCAGACAAGGCGATATGCAAATCAGTCTTGACTGTGCCTCATGGGAGCAGTCCAGCCCGAACTGCCAAGCCATGTCCTCCCTGGACCGTAATCAAGCATCCTAGAACCGGTTTCTGGCTATCAGCCGTCTTCAGGCAGGATAGCTTGACTCCAGTGGCTTAGTGAGCACAGGACCCACGTCTGGGCATACCCTTCCCACATAGGGTGAACAGCAAAACACACAAGATGATGGACTGACTGTTGCACAATGGCAACACATTCACCCCCAGTCACAGATCTGGGTTTTAATCCATCATTATTTTGCTCACCAAGCCACCCCAGTTCAGACATGGCCATATGCAAATCAGTCTTGACCCTGTGCCTCATGGGAACATGTCTGAACTGGGGTGGCTTGGTGAGCAAAATAACGATGGATTAAATCCAGATCTGTGACTGGGGGTGAATGTTTTGCCATTGTGCAACATTCCGTCTATTTTCTTGTGTGTTTTGCTGTATTTGAGAGATGGTCACAAAAGATAACTAAGGCATGATTTATATCTATCTATATATATATATATGTACATATGTGTGTGTTGTTTTGACTGAAACTTTAAGGAACTCTTATGGCTCTCTACTAAGATCATGTAGTATTCGATGCACTACCCTATTTCTCACCCTATACCTCTCTCAATATATCTTCTACCTCTACTCTCCCATTCATCTCAAACCCCCATACCACTGCTATGTTCCCCAGAATAACCCTTTCTAGACTCTTCCCTCCTCTACCCCTCCTTGCAGGGCGGGAAAGGGATTGCAAACCAGCCCTTGCAATTACGTGTGACCTGGTGGGAACACTGCTGCTGCACTTTTGTTACAACCCCCAGCAAGAAATACGACCCCCACTGGTACAAAACCGAGCCTTACCCTTCTGGCCCACCGGGGAAACGCCCGATGCCCGCTACGGCTAGTCCGGCCTTGCCTCCTTGCATACTCTCATACCTCTTTCACTAATCAAATCTCCCAATCAAGCCTTTCTAAACCCTTCCCTCTGACCGTTTCGCCCTCCACCTCCCCATTACTCATTCCAAACCCCCCCTACCTCAATGAACAAAAAAAATATATATTCTAGTCCCTCCTTCTTCATCCCTCCACAATTCCTTTTACAATCCAAATAACAAACTACCATGTCCACCGCTCAAATGAATTTGATATTTTCCTACGCTAATTCACCACTTATCCTTTTGGGGTCCAGAATGCCTGTTACTTGATGAAAGGTGCTTCAACACCTCATCAGGGGTGCAAGCGCTATATAAATGAAAACCCTTCCCATTTTATCCCTCCACTATTCCTTTCAATCCAAAAAACAGACTAATATGATCACCGGTCAAATTAATTTCATACTTCCCTAGAGTAATTCACCACTAATCCTTTTCTGGCTCCTGAATAGCATGCTTCTCGCAAAAAAAGTGCTTTGATGCATTGTCAGGTGTAGTAAACGCTATATAAATGAAATTACAATACTTTACAGTATTATTAGAAACCTAAAAAATTACATGACTACAAGCATAGTCAAGGTCCACACTGTACATAGGGTGTACAAGACGTGGTCAATAGATGGACAGTGGACACAGCTGGATACAGTGCATACAGGTGCCTAAAGTTTCCCATTGTGTAGTGCACCTGCACCTTGGTCATCCGCCTTTCCTTTTGAGTGCTACATATGGCTGCATCATTAGGATTGTAGAGAACCATAGCATTTATTTAATAGATTTCATTTTCCATTCAGTTTCCTGTTTTTTTTGATGATATCTTTTATTCCCTGCCTGCATTACCCCGAGTGCAATGCACTGCACCCGGTATCCAAGACTGAATGGCCTGGTCTATAGCCAGACCCTCTATATACGTTCACTACAGAGCCTTCATCCTTGTTTTCCTGCCTGTAATGGAGAATAAGGTATCTGTTGGCCATGATATGTAGCTGCGCCCAGTGGGTACAGGCATTTCTTCTCACCATGTCCGGTTACGCTGTGTGTAGGTTTTGACTTCTTCCCAGGCGGCATTGGGATACAAGACATGACCTGTAGCTGTGATGTGTTTTATTCCCGAACCCACTCCTCAGTACCTCTAGGGCTTGGAGCACCTACATCGATGCCCTGTACAGCCTATGCAGTACGTCCTGAGCATGACCTGTGCTCAGATTGATCCCAAAGCTTGACTTTTGCTTATTGCCCTTGCACAGCATCTCTACCACCATATTGATGATTAGTCCGACAACTTTGCTTTTATCAATGTCTAGTGGAATACCCCTGTTGTTTGCACCCCTTTGCTCGCATCGATCATGCTGTGTGACCTGCACATCCAAAGAAAAGACATATATTCAATTATTGACTGCATTTTTTTAAAAAGGCTGTTACGGTTAGTAGCATAGTCTGTAAACGAATTCATGTTAGTGTAAATGAATACATATTAGTTAAGCTTAAAAATAGTTATGATGCAAAACCAATAGGCCCTGAAATTTTACAGTTACGGCTAGGTTTCTTTTATAGTGAGTGATATGCAGTGGAAAAGTGGCATTGCCACTTGCATAACAAACATCATCACCTAATGATATTAGTTATAACATTGCTACCTAGAAATTAGATTGCATTAGATTGAAATATAACCATGGCTGAAACCAATGCCGTTGCAAGTGCCCTACTCTTATTTGCTGCTATTTGGCTGTGCTCACTTGATGCTTGAACAGCTGCTTAAGACGACCTTATTAGTGTCCCATTCACTTCCTTTTGTGATTAATTGAGGTTGCCTGTAATAGTGGTTAAAATAATTTGCCAGTTGGGGACCAAATGGATTATTCAACATCAGCACCAATATGCATTCTTATTTGTGCATTATTTATTTTCATCCATATAGGGATTTACTTAATTAGTGCCTCCCTTCCTTACCTGAATGCCTTTGTCCAGTAGTTTCTACAGTTTGATTGTTGTTCTGTTGTGTACCTATTCATTTGCTAGAATCTGCAGAACGTTTCTCCTCCTGCAACTCAAAATAATGTAGTTACCACCCTTCTGTCTGTCCAAACAAATATAGGGTAGGTCTTAACTCGAACAGGACAAAGTATCTGATAAAGGCACCCAAGTCTCAGTTCAGATAACACATGCGCACTGAGGGCCAGATGTACGACCCGTTTGTGCATGCACGTAGCCTATTTAGCGAGTCACAATTTTTTTGCCATTCACTAAATAGGTTTTGCGACTCGCTATTTGGAAGGGGTGTTCCCTTACAAATAGCAAGTCTCAAAACAATTTACTAATGTTTTGCTACCGCAATTGCGGTCGCAAGACACTCGCAATTACCACCTACTTCAAGGAGTGGTAAGGCATTCGCAAATGCATGCGAAATTATTTTTCAAGGGCAGGCAGTGGTCCCAGGAACCACTGCCTGTCCTTAAAAAATTAAACGAAAACATTTTGTTTGAGGCATATCGGCTGCAGATTACACACTATGCATGGATGGCCACCTAGTGTTGGGCCCGGATGTTTGCAGTTTGTTTTGTTGTAGAAAAGTCTTTGGAAGTCACGGGATAGGTGACTCCTCCTTTGGATGATGCTGCACATGGGCATCGGCTCTATCCCCAGATTGTTTTTTTCCGCCACCAGGCTCGGATGTGTTTCCAGCGCTCTGTGTTGGAACCGATTTCCTTCGGCGTGCAATCCTCACCAATTTACAAAACTTAGTTTTGAATGCTTTTCCAGTCGACGCTACTCTTCAACATCGAGGATCTCGATTCCGGTCGTCGTCGACGGCCTTCGGGCCTAGCTAAGCCTCGACTCCAGCTCATGGAAAGGAGGCCATTTAAAAAGTATCCTCAATGTGGCTCGAAGTTTCCCCACACCAACCTTCATGAAGTGTGTAACCTCTGCCTCTCTCCGGAGCACGAGGCGAAAGACTGTTTCGCTTGTGCCTCTTTCCGCTTCAAAAAGAATGTCTGGGACCGAAGAGCGAGGAGAACAATGGCTCAAAGATCTTCAGCTCTGATTCCGGACGACATCTTCGAAGAAGGCGTCCACGTTCCAGAACAACGCAACGCTGACAGCAGCTCCGAGGCAGAAGATTCCGATGTCGAGGACATCACTCCAGCGCAGCGGGTCGTAAGTAAGACCGTCGACCCGACCCTTTCTTGACACACCCAGAGAAGGCCCCGGTCACACCCTCGCCCTCGGGCTTGGGTGCACACCGACACTCTGCTTCTACTGCCCCACCTTCGGGCCCGGCTAAGAAGCCAATTAAGCCTTCAGGCGACTCTGCCTCGAGTCTGCCTTCACACGTTGCCAGCGTACACCTACCCGCATCGAAAAAGACAGCGGCACCGACTACACCTACATCCAAATCATCGGCAACGAAACATACCACTACTCCTTCGGCACCGAAAACCACGTCGGAACCAAGCAAAACCGCTTCGGATTCCAAAAAAACACCGGAACCGAAAAACCATAGGATCCGAAGAAACCATTGGATCCACAAACCATACCGGAACCGAAAAAATCCTCGGAACTGAAAAAAGCTTCGGAATCGAAAAAGACTCCTACTTCCCCGGTGAAAGACATTGTCAAGAAACCAAAACAAGCCACTTCGGTGCCCAAACCTTCCTCTGCACCAAAAGATCGACCTCCTGCAGAGAATTTACCTTCTCCAGACCCTGCTCAAAAGACTCTAGCCAAGGATCCAATCTCTGGACATTTAATTTTGGCTTCAAAAAAGCGACCACTGGACACACCAGCTCCGCATTCAAAGAAGAAGGACATGGCTACCTCTCCCTTAAGCCTGCCTTCCCCTTCTCTTTCACCTGTACCATCCCCACATCCTCCCATACCACAGCATTTCCCGGCATCCTCTATCATACCACACGATTACAACAGGGATGATAGCTCTGATGATATGGGGGGTAACATACCTGATTCAGCCACTCCTACAAGATCCCCTGACCCGTGTGATGATTATAACACCCCAGATGTCCCAAATGTCCCTCAGGATGACTTATACCCCTCGAGGCCTTCCCCACCAGAAGACACTATAGGGTTTAATGAATTAATCCACAGGGCTGCACAATATCAAGGGGTAGACATACATACAGACCCTGTAGAGGAAGACTTCCTAATGGATACCTTTGATAATGCACAAAGGTCCTCATCCAGTTTACCAATGCTTAAAGGAGTGATTAAGCATGCTCCTGAAGTCTTCAAGGACCCAGTCAGAACTCGGGTCATTAACCCTCGTATAGAGAAAAAATATAAAGCTGCCCCCTCAGACCCACCATATATTAAAGGTCCAGTACCACTAGACTCACTTGTAGTTTCAAATGCAGGCAAGAGAGCAAACTCACAAACATCAGGTGAGGCTGCACCACCAGATAAGGAGTCTAAGCTACTTGACGCATCCAGGAAAAGAACAGCGTCTCAAGCAGCAAACATGTGGCGTATCGCCAATACACAGGCATTATTAGCCAGATATGACAGGGCACATTATGACGAGTTAGAGTCATTAATGAGACACCTCCCTGACAGGTACAAGGATAGAGCAAATGAGCTTATCCAAGAGGGGAAAAACATCACAAACACCTCTATTCGGTGTGCACTCGATGCAGCAGATACTGCCTCTAGGGCAGTTAACACCAGCGTTTTACCACGCAGACACGCCTGGCTACATATATCAGGGTTCAAACCTGAGGTACAAAGTGCCATTCTTAATCAACCCTTTGATGAGCAACACCTACTTGGACCCAACGTAGATGTATCACTAGAGAAAATGAAAAAGGATACAGACACCGCCAAATCTATGGGAGCCCTGCAGTCGCAGGCTCCCAGACGTTCATTCGTCGCTCATCCTATCGAGGTGCCACCAGGGGATATACTTCAGACACAGCTTCTACCTCGTACAAAGCCCCTACACAGTCCACTTACAGCAAGGGCTACCAAAGGGGTGTTTACAGGGGTAACAATAACAAAGGCAGAGGTAAAAATAACAACTCACGCTCTGCCTCTACCCCTGCCCAATGACTCCCTTCCCCTTCCCCCGTCCCATTACACTCCTGTCGGGGAAAGACACCAACAATACCTGCCAGCCTGGGAAAACATCACATCGGACAGGTGGGTGCTCCAAATAATTCAATCAGGTTATTGTCTGGAACTAACATCTACCACCCCCAAACATACCACCCAGGCAGCGTCCAATGTCACAGTAACATTTAGCATTGCTCAGACAGGAGTTAATATCCCTCCTGCAGAAAAATGCAATAGAAATAGTTCCAGAGCATCAGAAAAACAAAGGAGTATAATCCCTATATTTCCTAATACCAAAGAAGGACGGATCTCTAAGACCCATCCTAGACCTCAGATCTCTAAACATTTACATACAGTCGGATCATTTTCATATGGTCACACTCCAGCAAGTCCTTCCACTGCTGGTACTAAACGACTTCCTTGTCGCTCTAGATCTCAAGGACACCTACTTCCATATTCCCATCCACACAGTGCACAGAAAATATCTCAGATTTGTGCTAGACGGGCAGCACTACCAGTTCAAAGTGCTCCCATTCGGAGTCACAACAGCGCCAAGGGTGTTTACCAAATGCCTAGCAGTAGTAGCAGCACACTTAAGAAGACAGCATATTCATGTCTTCCCATATCTAGACGACTGGCTCATGAAAGCCAGCTCATACAGCCAGTGTGTGCAACACACTCACGCTAATATTCAACTGCTTCACGACTTGGGATTCACAGTAAATCACACCAAATCGCATCTGCAACCCTCGCACATACAACAGTATCTCGGTGCTACAATAAACACCCAACTAACACTAGCTTATCCCTCTGCAGCCAGGATAACAAGTGTACAAACTCTCCTAACAAAATTCAAACCGCAACACTCGCTACCAGCTCGAGTGTTCATGCAGCTCATAGGAATGATGGCATCTTGCATATTTGTAGTACCTCACACAAGACTGCAAATGTGTCCACTTCAAGTGTGCCTAGCACGCCAATGGAACCAGGCTCAAGGTCAATTGACAGACCTAGTGTTGGTAGACGGTTGGACTCCGTGTTCTCTGCAATGGTGGAACACCAAAAACCTTTCCAAAGGGCGACCGTTTCTAGAGCTAGTTCCTCAAATAGTCATGACAGCGGACGCATCGCTCTACGGCTGGGGAGCTCACCTACTGCATCACACCATGCAAGGCAGGTGGACACCGTAACAGAAGTTACTCCACATCAATCCGTTGGAATTGCTAGCTGTGTTTCTAGCCCTAAAAGCATTTCAAATGCAAGTGTCAGGCAAAGCTGTCTTAGTCCGCACAGACAATATGACAGCGATGTACTACGTAAACAAACAAGGGGGAACACACTCTCTGCAGCTCTCTGTTAGCACAGCAGATATGGAGATAGGCTATACCGCTAAAGATCTTCCTCTTAGCCCAACACGTCCCAAGAGTACAAAACACTATGGCAGATCTACTAAGTCGACAAACACAGCAGATCCACGAGTGGGAACTTCATCCGCAAGTTCTTCATCCGTTCTTTCAAATGTGGGGACAACCTCAGATAGACCTCTTTGCCACCCAAGCTTTGCCGCCAGATGCCCACACCCATTGTCCAAAGGCAATGCGATATGGATGAACTGGTCAAAACTATTTGTGTACGCTTTTCCTCCTCTCCCACTACTTCCGTTAGTGGTACGCAAACTACAACAACATTCCCGGACGCTCATTCTAGTCGCTCCAACTTGTGCCAGACAACCGTGGTACACCACGCTGTTGCAGATGTCTGTAGTACCACACCAAAAACTAAACCTATATCCACACCTATTATCACAGAACCATGGCGAGATCAGACACCTGGACCCAGCTCAGCTCAACCTAGCGATCTGGCTCCTGAGGTCATAGAGTTTGGTTACCTCAACCTTCCTCCAGAATGCATGAACATTATTAAAGAAGCTAGACGTCCCACTACTAGAGCATGTTATGCTGCTAAGTGGAAACGATTTGACACTTTGTCATACACTGCCTAAACAACCAAATAAATCCCTTAGACGTGTCTATTCAACACATCATAGGATATCTATTACACCTTCAAAAGTGTAATGTAGCCTATACATCTATCAGACTACACCTTGCTGCCATTGCAGCATTCTTACAAAATAGACAACATCTATCTCTTTTTAGAGTACCAGCTATAAAAGCTTTCATGGAAGGACTCAAAAGAATAATTCCTCCAGAACGCCACCAGCACCAGTGTGGAACCTGAACATTGTACTTACAAGATTAATGGGTCCTCCCTTTGAACCATTACATAAATGTGAATTGCAATTCCTAACCTGGAAAGTAGCTTTCCTAGTAGCAATTACTTCTCTCAGAAGGGTTAGTGAACTACAAGCATTTACCATTCAAGAACCTTTTTTGCAAATGCATCATAATAAAGTTGTTCTTCGTACTAATCTTAAATTCCTTCCTAAAGTCATTTCACCATTCCACCTAAATCAATCAGTTGAGCTGCCCGTATTTTTCTCGCAGCCTCAAACAGTCGCAGAAAGAGCTGTACACACCTTAGATGTCAAAAGAGCATTACTGTACTATATCGAAAGGACACAAACTTTTCGTAAAACAAAACCACTTTTTGTGTCTTTTTCACCGCCACATAAAGGCAACCCCATATCAAAATCAGGGATCCCCAGATGGATTGTTAAATGCATACAAATATGTTACCAGAAAGCCAAATGTACGTTAACAATTCCTCCAAAAGCCCATTCAACAAGAATGATAGGGGTTTCAATGGCATTCTTGGGGAACATTCCCCTAGATGACATATGCAGAGCAGCTACATGGCTTACACCGCACACTTTCACAATGCATTACTGTGTAGATGTGCAAACTAAACAACAAGCCACTGTGCGCCAGGCTGTACTAAACACACTGTTTCAAACAACTGCAACAGATACTGGTGGTTGCCGCTAGGGTGTGGGTACTGCTATACAATCTATGCATAGTGTGTAATCTGCAGCTCATATGCCTCGAACGGAAAATGCTACTTACCAGTGTGCATCTGTTCTTGGCATGTAGAGCTGCAGAGTTACACACGCCTCCCCGGCTACCTTTATCTGTTCCAGTATTATCTTAATTAGATTCAAATCACATGGACATCACTACCTCTTGTACAGCTCCATCACTTCCCTAATGGCGAAAAGCAATCTGGGGATGGAGCCGATGCCCATGCGCAGTATCATCCAAAGGAGGAGTCACCTATCCCGTGACTTCCAAAGACCTTTCTACAACAACACAAACTGCAAACATCTGGACCCAACACTAGGAGGCCATCTATGCACAGTGTGTAACTCTGCAGCTCTACATGCCAAGAACAGATGCATACTGGTAAGTAGCATTTTCCTTTTTTTTTTAAAATGCATCCCGTTTTCCTTTAAGGAAAACAGGCTGCATTTTTTTTTTAAAAGCTGCTTTATTAAAAAGCAGTCCCAGACATGGTGGTCTGCTGAGCGCAGCAGGCCACCATCCCTTGGAGGGCTGGCATTCACAATGAACTTGCAAATTGCGAGAGGCTCAATAATATTAATGAGCATTGCAATTTGCGACCCCATTGGTAATCGCAAACCAGTGTAAACCGCTGTTTTACATTTCATTCAGCGCCTTGCCATTTGCAACTGTTATTGTGTCGCAAATTGTGAGGCGCTAAATAAAAGGGTCGCACATCTGGCCCTAAATGCCTACGGAACCTTGGAGTTTCTTAAGATTCTCTGCAGATTTATTTAGGCAGTATTAGGTCCAATGCATTTTGTGGATGATTGCAACGGGCCTTTGACTTTACATTAAGGCTTTGGTGATGAGGTAAACTAGTTCTTTTACTGCATACACAGTCTGTTCGTATGCTTGCTAGTGTGACAGGAGACCCAAAAAAGATTTTAAAAATGCAGCGCAAGGCAGCTTTAAAGCTATAATAAAAAAGCATTGGCATGGCCAATAGGTCTCGCTTTGTGGATCTTATGAATGTTTAGCCATGCAGCACATTATGGTGGTTGAAGCTTTTATTCGATATGCAAGATATCTTGAAAGCGTACACAAATACAACATTTAAAAACTAGAGAAAAAAAACATTAAGAACAGTATTGTGTACAATTAAAAACTATAAAAAGACATATGATGTCGGAATAAATTACCTAAAATACAAATTAAACCGCTATTGACAATCTCTTGCAACGAATCAACCAAAACTGCTTTAAAAATTTGGCTACGCCACAGACAATGGGAGGAGAAGTGTCCGTCATGAGGATACGAAGAGCTACCAGATGACTACGCGTGCCCATATTACGACAAAGGGGATTCAGCCACAAGCCCCTTGGTTTTGCATAGTCCGGGCATTCAAACAATATGTGCGGGATAGACTCTGTCCTCGTGGTGCAGCAGGCACAAAAGGGGGACGTGTGGGCACCCGATTTCCACTTAGACACCAGGGCACCAACTGGAAGGGAACCCACTCTGAATTTAAAATACAATGCTCGATCCGTTGCCAGGGTAATTAAGTCCAAATATGGTTCGTAGGCTACAACATCTTTAATTAATAGGAAGGCAGCTGTAGATTTACAATGTCTAGAATTTGACACTAGCTGATCCGCAACCCATTTCCAGTAGAGACGTTTCAAAACATCTTTTGGTGGAGCCGATCTTGATATCCAGCAGTCCCCTAGCCCAATATCCTCCAAAAGTTTTTTCGTAGATACCAACCACTTGATCTTCGCCCAGCCACTCAAGTTCATTATTTCTGCTAGCCCTTCAGCATAAGATTTTAACTCTTCGACCCTCCAAATACGCGCCCATAGCAGGAGTGGTCGGAGCCGGGCTTGATCTTTGATGTTCTTACACCCAGTGTCCAGCAGCACAGGCACTGTAGGGGTGCTTGGAGGGAGGGCGATTAGAGATTTCAAGAGCTTACTCTCTGATGTTACCAAGGAATCCAGGCAGCAATGACCCCAAAGCTCTGCCCCATATAGGGCTGATGTTACTCCCTTGGCCTTGTAGATGTCAATTGCGGGGGCAAGCGACCTCCTTGGTGAAGCTCGAAATTCCCTCAGGAGGGGCCCCTCCCACTCTCTTATGACTCAAGACCATCTTAGCAATATGGGATGACCAATTCATGGTGTCCGTAATCCGAATTCCGAGATAGTCGAATTCGGATACTTTTTCCAAAGGAACGGCGTTAAGAGTTGGCGGGCGGCCCAATTTCCTTGGAGGGTTTAGAACAAGATACTTTGTTTTGTCTACGTTAATTTCCAAGCCCCTTAAAGCACAAAAATTCTAAAAACGGGCAAGCAGCTTTTGGAGGCCTTGCGGAGTCTTAGAAATCAGAAGCGTATCGTCCTCAAAAAGTAAAGTTGGGATCCGCACTCCCCCTAGACAGGGAGCATCGGCTGGATCTTGCTGGAGATAATCCACCACCCCATTGACGTATAAAGAAAAAAGGGTGGGCGCTAGGACACATCCCTGTCTCACACCTCGACACACTGGAATCTTTTCAGTTATCTCTCCATTTCTCCCCCAACGAACCTGAGCAAAGGTGTGTTCATGTAGGCTAATAAGAAGGGACAAAATGTAGGGGGGCAATCCCAACCCATAAAGTACCCTCCATAACTCCTCCCGGGGAACTAGGTCAAAAGCAGCCCTTAGATCTATAAATGCCAAATATAGACTGCCCTTGCCTAGTTCCACCACCTTCCACCCAAGGAGTGCCAACCTAAACACCTGCTCAATAGTCCCTGTGCCCGCCCGAAACCCTGCCTGAAAGTCTGTTAATATTTTGTTTTCCTCCACCCAGTGAAAAATCCTACCAAGGATAGCTTTGCCTGCTATCTTTTGGGTGGAGTCTATGAGGCTTATGGGGCGGTAGTTCCCCGGGATTTCTCTAGGACCTTTTTTATAAATTGGGACCACCACCGCCCCTTTCCAGGACTCGGGCACTGGCCCCCCCTTCATAATATCATTAAGGAGTGCCGCAATAACCCCTCCCCAGGCCACTGGATATGCCCGCATGAGATCACCCGGTAATCCATCTGGGCCTGCTGCTTTCCGGGGGGCTACACACCCAATCACCTTTTCGATCTCTAAAGGTGTAAAGAGGTTGTAGCCATGAGGTTCGGATACTAGTGGCGGGAGCATCCTAACATTTAGTGCCCCGTCCGCCGGGAGATATAAGGCCCCAAAGTGTTTGACCCAGCTTTGTGGGGGAATATTACAGGGTCTCAAAGCTTCGTCAGGCCTATTACGGGAGCCTACAAGATTCCAAAAGCCCCTCGGGTCTTTGCTTTTACTAGCAACAAGTAAGTCCTCCCAAAAGTTCTCTTCCCACTCCTTTTTAGCAATTTTAAGGGATCTGCTATACACCTTCCTTGCTTCCAATATATCGGGGTGGGATTTGGATTTCACTGCCTCAACAAGTCTAGATTTGTTTAACCTACACAGTTGTGTATACCACCCGCCAGCTTTCTTTTCACCTCCTTTACTCCCTAGCTTACTCGGAGGGATAGAAAACACAGTAGTCAATGCCTCTGTTAGTGCGGCGAAGACCTCGCATGCACTACCCACCCCTTCCGGGATATTCCCCAGGTTTGTCAAAGCATGATCTAAAAGGGCTGATATTTCTCCCACTTTTTCTTCCGACATGACCAATTTAACCCATTTTAGGCGCCTTCCACATAGTGAGACTACCGACTCATCTGGGGGAGTTGCTATAGGGTTGATAGTCCCCTTCATGGAATGACACCACCACTGAGTCATGGTTAGAGAAAGCTGATTGTGGTCGCTTTCGACCGTGGGTACGACAATCATATCCCTCACCTTACTCCACAGACATATATCTAATAGAATATAATCAATTCTAGAAGTATGTCCTGGTCTATTATAAGTGTGTGTCCCCCCCCCTATCTGAAATCGTCCTCCCATTCACTGCCCTTAAATTAAATTCAGTGCTCAGGGTGTATAACTGCAACGCCACCTGTGACCATCTCCTAATAGGAGGAATCTCCAAGGTTGGGATCCCTAACCTCGCATCCTCCTCATCTTGCTCTAAGGCAACGTCCGAGCCCAAGGGCTCGAACGTACAATTCATGTCGCCCGCTACCAGGGTACACGACTTATGTGGAGTTGAACTAAGGAGGCTTTCTAGGAGAGCTAATACAGACGACTTCCTCCCGCCCTTTGTCCCTCTGGCATATATGTTGTAGATATTCAAGATTGTGCGACCCCTAGAGACTCTCAAGATAATATTTTGGATATCTGGGCATCCTAACTGAAGGTCTTCTATTCTACAGTCTAGGGAAGCTGCCACCCAAATAAGCAAACCTCCCGAAGGGCGTCCTCTCCCCGAATCTGAGATTTGGGCCGGCACAAAGTAGGATGAGAAACCCACCCTATGTGCCGGAACCAAACTCCAGGTCTCCTGGAAAATGCATATGGCGTGGTCGTCAACCAAAGCATTCCAGTCTGGAAGGACCAGTTTTCTTGCGATCCCTGCGACGTTCCAACTGAAAACCTTGAAATTCCGGTCCGTCACAGCTGGTGCGTCGCAGACCGCAAGGACGCTCCTGTCCATGGGCCTCATAGGGGAAACAAGGGAAACAGGCAAACTACTTTCCAAAGGAATGGGCAGAGAGTCTGCCATTCCCATGACGCCTATACTTGGCAGGGAGAGTATTCGGGTGGTGTTACTGTCATTAGTCCCTTCCTAATGGCAGCGACCCTGCCGGGCAATATAGTCTCGCTCATATCGCCCTCCTCCAGTCAACAACTCCTAGGCACCCGCGGGGGAATCGACCCGTTATATCCCAGACCCCCAATCGCACGTGGGTCCCAGTTTTGGCCCGGGTCAATTGTACTAGGGCCTAGCCGGGGTTGCATTACAATTGTCCTAGGATAGAAAAAGGTTAGGTCCACTAGTTTAACCCCTACCTCATCCATATTTTTTAAAGGGCAACAGATGGAACTCACCAATCTGGGATCTTGGAAGTTTATAATTACACAATCCCCCTCCTGTGTTTTTTTTCCTTGGCCTATCCACCCTACTCTGCGGATGCTAAGAATTAGCCCATCTAGGCCATTCGGGATTGGCTTATTTAGTTTTAGCCAATGAACACACTTGTTCTTGAGAGACTGGTGATTCTCTACTTGGTCTTCCTTCAGTGGGGGAACAATTATTAGGACACCAACAAAGGGTTGACAATCAGGAGGTAAATTAATTGGGGGAGTCCGCCGCGTAAATTTGTGGGGGACCGTTGTAGTTGTAGTCGGGGCTACAGAGTGAGGGGCAGTTTTAGCGGCCTTCTCAATAGATAGTCCCTTGCCTTTGTCTTGTATGCCCGGGGCTCGGCTAACCTTTGTCGTCCCACTGGTTACCAAGGGCAGTGGATGGAGTGTTGGTTTAGGTGTGCCTTTGGTGATCTCAGTAGATATTACCGTTCCCTTATGATGGATTCCTACTTTTATTAGGGGAGGGATTTTAGGCACCGGGGCTTGTGTGTTGCCAGTATTTACCTTCTTTGCCCTGATTGAGTGATTAGAGTCCGCCTGGGATTGCGCGGGGATTACCAGGGGCACACTTTCACATGGATCCATGGCCTGGTTCTCACTCGCTCTTTTATGCTGTTTAAATATAGATTTGAGTGAGAAGAAGCCGTCAAGGGTTGATTGCTCCAATTTGTCTATTCGAGTCCCCAAACCCTTAACCTGAGTCAGCAACGGCACAAAGAGGGTATTTACCCTCTCCATAATCCTATCAATCACATTTTGTTCAAAAGCTGAAGAAGCATTAACTGCACTACTAGTAGGGGGCGGGCAGTTGTTTTTACCCATGGGAGCATCCACGGAACCCCCCTCCACCATTACCTTATCTGCTAAAACCGTCCCCCTGACGTCCCTCATGCCCTGCTCAATAACTTTTCTCGGTTGCTTATATAACCTAGCCTGTGTCATCGGCCTACCCTTCCTAGCGCATGCCGCCCTTTTGTTTTTGGCCCTTTTATTTTGCCCACTCAAGTCTAGCACTGCTGGCACCTCCACTAGGTTTACTATATTTTGAGCCGGTGAAGTTGACAATGTTGTTTGGGTAGGACTTGTGGTCGGGGGCGCAGGTGGGGGTACTGTCTCTGCGCCACAGACTTCCACAATACCACTAACTAGGAGCGCAGGTAGGTGTTCTAACCTGTCTCTATTGCTACCAGTTTCTTCCATTTGGGGAAAACCTGCAGAGGCCTCCAAGACCTCAGGGGAAACAATATGAGTGTTCACGCTAGCAGGTGATAAGACTTGAACTACAGCCCCCAAAGAAGAGCGTCTAGAGGGGAGATAGACCTCAGAGAGTCGCCGTTCAGAAATGGCGATCTCATTGTCAATGACCGCCGCCACTCTCGTAATGAAGCGGTCCATAGTTCCGATCACTGGGCTCCCAACCACGCCACCCCTTTCACCCTCAGACCTAAGCAGTTTCCCCGAACGGGTTGACATAATAGAAAGGAATGCCTTTGGACAGTGTAACACAACCGACCTGGGCCCTAAGCCGAATGAAAGAGACGGGGCCCAGCCCAGCCTCTGACAGCCCCAGACGGCCACAGACGGCCCGCCCTTTGCCCGGGCTTCGCTCGGCGTCCCGCGAGACGGTAGGCGGGCTGTTGAAATAAGGGGCGTTGCAGGCTGGGGGAGTGGCTATCAGGGGGCGCGTCCACGATCTTCCTGGGTGTGCAGGGACTCCTGGGAGACGGAGTCTCTGCCGCGCACCACCACTGAGCCAACAGCCACACTCCGAGTCTCCCACACAATCCGCAGCACAGTCCTGCCACCTGAGCCCACAGCCCTGAGCGCGAAGCGGCACCCGCGAAGCGGGTGCGGCAAGCTGCAGCGCTGTTAGCAGGAATCCACAGGAGGGTCCAAGAACTGCTGCCCAGCCCAACACACAGCAAGATGGTAGGTGTCCCACAGGCTCACAGGGAGAGCCCAACTATATCCACCTGGACAGGCTGGGGGCGTGGCTATCAGGGGGCGCGTCCACGATCTTCCTGGGTGTGCAGGGACTCCTGGGAGACGGAGTCTCTGCCGCGCACCACCACTGAGCCAACAGCCACACTCCGAGTCTCCCACACAATCCGCAGCACAGTCCTGCCGCCTGAGCCCACAGCCCTGAGCGCGAAGCGGCACCCGCGAAGCGGGTGCGGCAAGCTGCAGCGCTGTTAGCAGGAATCCACAGGAGGGTCCAAGAACTGCTGCCCAGCCCAACACACAGCAAGATGGTAGGTGTCCCACAGGCTCACAGGGAGAGCCCAACTATATCCACCTGGACAGGCTGGGGGCGTGGCTATCAGGGGGCGCGTCCACGATCTTCCTGGGTGTGCAGGTACTCCTGGGAGACGGAGTCTCTGCCGCGCACCACCACTGAGCCAACAGCCACACTCCGAGTCTCCCACACAATCCGCAGCACAGTCCTGCCGCCTGAGCCCACAGCCCTGAGCGCGAAGCGCAAGCTGCAGCACTGTTAGCAGGAATCCACAGGAGGGTCCAAGAACTGCTGCCCAGCCCAACACACAGCAAGATGGTGCGTGCTGTGGCCCTGGGGATTGACGAGCTATACAGTTACTACATACTGGTTTATGCAACCTCATTCTGGATCGCTGCTAGGCTCGACCTAAAATCCACATAACTGAAATAGACCCTGAAAGTCTCATTCAGTGTATTGGAGTCTCATTTCTGTATGCTTTGTTATCAGATACTCAAGTCCCCAACGCACACTGCTGAATTTTGCAAAAGCTTGCATGTAATATTTATTTAGTATTCACAACTATTCTGAAGTGCAGCCGCTACAGCTTTGCTGCAATAGCGCCCTGAGCAGAAAGAAATGTACTGCTCTCGCTACTGCAGGAGATTAAAATGATGCAGAAGCCCCTTTTCACAGGCCCGCCTCCAGCGGCCTACATCAAAGCAGCGACTTGCCTCTGAACGCATATCTTCTCAGCTACCCCACCTCACCTGAATCAGTCAGTCTGCTTCCAAGTTGTTTGGAGGGGAGGAGGTGTTGATGTGGTTCGTCACAGAGTTGGACATAGATGGGAGGGCAAGGTAAGGGAACTGGTAGGGTGCTAATAACAGCGACCCCGGCATGTTAAAGCCAGTTGGTGAGTGTTTTGTTAGTAATGTTAAAGATGTGAACAAAGGGCCCATTAGAGACCTGTTTCAAAGTCTGTTTTTAATTACTGCTGGATCTGAGACCTGGCAGGACCCACCCCACTAAATAACTTGCTCATTCATAAGACGGGCACCCCGTGCATGGATGATCTCAAAAAGCAATCTCTCAAGATGACCAATAGCATGTGCCACTAGTTCACGAATGGGTGTTTTTCTTTGTATTCTGGTACTTGTAGTTTTAAGGGACAGCTACAAGTAGGGAATGTTATGTGAATGCCTGCAGCCTTTATTGTAATTAGTCTGGCCTCGCAGCACTTTAGCAGTTCATGGAGGTTAACACCCTGTTCTTTAGATTTTGTCAGAAACCGGATGGAGTCTGTAAACGAATGTTACAAATATTTATGACTGGGTAACACCCCACCCCCAAGAAACACTGTGGATGCAGTCTGTACAACGGCCTACTGACCTGAAACCGTGGCAGTGAGTTGTGTGAGGCAGGGTGGAGGCACTGGGATCTAAGTTCGACGGCACTCACTAGGCTTGGCCAGTCTGATGGGGAATCTGCGAGTTCACATGTAGGTTCCCAGCACCAGCCACGGAGTGTGAGAATGAGACAGCACCGGTCACACTGTCAGGTGGTACGATTTTGAGAGTACAGCTCCTGCATGCAGCTGTGTCTGTATGTGTGCAGCCTTCATGCTGCCCGAAGCTGCCAGCCCATCCATACAGTTATTGCTCTAATCTCTCTGCTGGAACTTACTGCCGGATCCTGGCAGCCCATACAGCCCAGCTGCTGCAGCTCTGATCTACCTGCTAGGCACTGCCAGGACCCGGCTCTCGTGCTCTGATCTCCCTGCTGGGCACAAGCAGAGGCCGGCTGCTCCTTCTCTGATATCCCATGCCTTCAGGCCCCAAGGCTCGCCAACAGTGCACGGACAACAGAACCCCTACTCTGATCTTCATCAGGTAGGCAAACAACAAGAAATGGCACGGGACTATTCAAAAAGATAAGAGTGCGCCAAACACACAATATGTAAAGCCATGAGTAGGGGACATGTGACAGGGTAGTCACCACCAAAATCAAAACACACCCAAAACCGAGACAATGACCAGCGTTTCATGAAACAAAAGAAAGCAAGTTTGACAGACACAGGAAGGAACAAATGGAAAGCGGTGGGCGTGGTCTATGCCTCCAGAGTGGATACACCATGCCTCGCAGCGCACACACGATTCTAGGCTTGACCTAGTGAACGGCCTTGGCAGGGATGCCACTAGTATGTTTTATAACTGGTGTGGGGCTCCAGAGAGTGCAGCAGCCCCCCCCCCCCCCACCCCAGTTTTTTTTTTTTAAAGTAACACTATGTTTCCTTTGGTTTATGGAACATTATCCCTGTACATTTTTAAACAATTTACAAGCAATCCCAGGGCTGGAACTTTTGCTGTTTAACTCAGGATTCCAGGAACCCACTGTAGTGAGTTTTAGGACTCCATCATCGCCCGGGTCCAGTGGCTTAGTGGACTAATGTGTCCACTGTAGGGGCCTGTGTTCGATCTCTTGGTCACAGGTAAAAATCCATTCAGCCTTTCATCCTACTGAGGTGGATAAACTGAGTACCATTGAGTTGGGTAACAATAAACATCTGTTATTCAGCGCCAAGATGCCCATGGGTGAACGTGCGCTTTACAAATACACGGTATGTTTTTATGTGGCTTGAGGAATCCAAATACATGCTCACTGCTGTGTGTAATAAAAATGCTTTATTTAAAGATGTATGGATTCATATTACAATAATTGTTATTATTAATGAATGTCTTATTGAATTATAACAAGAGTTACCCATTGACAAAGTCATTAGCGATTTAGTTGGATTTACTACCTAGCATTCATTGTGTAAATATCCACGCGTTTTGACTAACACTAGCCTTGGTCATGATGGGTGATATCCTTTTGAATAGTGCTTAAATACAGCGCAAAAATACTATGAATCCTAAACATAGAAGTAATACTCCCCATTTCATCATTTGTTTCAAATCAGTTGGTGCTCAATATTTAATATCAACTCCAAAATCTTACTAATTCAATAGTATTAGTTTTCTTTCATCACAGTAATCCTCATCTCCATTGCGCCCGATTGGGCTCCTTGTCAATAAAGTAATCACATGCTCATTGATTTCCCCACAGATAAATATTTGTAAAATTACAAATAATAATGCTTTCATCACAACAGTTCAGAACTCTACTGCGCCCAAAGTGGTTTCCTTAGCCTCATAGTGTTCGGATGTATTCCATTTACAAGTGAAGATAAAGTCCATTACACTCCGATGTAGTTCCGATATCATGCCTAAATAGATAGCTGAAGAAAATGCAATTTAAAATAACATCCGTGAGAGGAGAACTTCTGAAAACAAAAACAAAAATGTTACAATCCTTTAAAACACATTGTAGCGGGGTGGCAGAGACAGAGGCTAAAACAGACTGGTGGAACAGTACAGACAGTAATACTTCTGTTTCATCGCCTCAGGACCCTTGGGAAACAGAGTCCGGTGCATGGTGGAGCCAAGTACGAGAGCCCGGGGAAGACTGTGCCTTTAATGATCTCGAAGCTGACGACGAAGGCACTCCCCCCTATGACGCTCTCCTGACTCAAGCTTGCGGACTGGAGGAAAGAGACCCGCCCTCAACTGGAGGCGGACACAAAAGACCGGAAGAGAACAGGGAGGTGTGTCTCGACACCGGGAGGAAGTACGGAGAGCGGAGAGAGTCCACCGAAGCCCCTGACGAACCGAAGAAGGACATTACCGAGGAGCGAAGAGTTGCTGTGCCTGGAGGCCAACGTTCCCAAGCACCGCCCAGCCACACCCACGGAGGAGTGTGGCTCACTCAGGTGCGTGATCGGGTATCGGGTTGGCTGGGCCGGCGTTAGCGTGTACATAGTTTTGTACATAGCACCGTTATCACCCGTTCTCCCCCTCTTCACTCCTACACCCCCCTACCCCCGTTCCTACCCTCACCTTATCCCACCACCCCCGATTCGTGCACGGCGTGAGTGTGAATACAACTGCAGACACCGGTGTCCTCACTTCCCTACGGTCCTTCCCCCGGGGCTTGCCTCATAACAAACAGAGTGCTAATAGCCGTGTTTTTGTCTCCCGCATGTGGCGTTGGGACCCGGCTCGTGATCGAAGCGGAGACACCCCCGAGGAGGACGAAAGACGACGGTCAAGTCCCCACAGATTCCGGGCCCTAGCGGACACCTTGGATCCTGCCACTTTAGCGCGAGAGACAATCGCAACGAAAGAAAAAGACCTTTATAAAAATAAAACCACGTTTACCTAGCCCTGTTGTCCCAGTCCCTCCTTCTGGTCCGCCACACACATCAATTACATCTCATTACGCTTTGCTAGGTAAAAGGGCTGCAGAACAGCATACAGATATACATAAAGTCTTCTTCACAGTTTAAACCCTGCAATTCTCTAGTATACAGTGCTAGATTGCTTGGTAGTAAATATTTAGTAAGTACTATTGAGGGTGAGAAAGTACTACCATTACTGGATTCTATTTCAATGTGAGTGCACAAGCAGGTGGCACTGCAATATAAAAGCTCACTGTGGATATAGTGATGTACAACATTTACAAGTTACTATTCTTGGCATAAATAAATGCAGTACATGTTATTGAAATGAGTGTAGGACAAACAATGAACAGAAATTAGATGCCACTCTATTGAGCCAAACTTCCAGAACCCACAATGGGAGGATACTAAATGCCAAATAAGCATAACAGAGTTTGGATCTGTTCATTTTTCTGTAATTTCCTTTTATAACCTGCTCTAAAAATACCAATGCAACAGAGCGCCTCAGAAGGGAGTTTTTTTAAAAAACCTTCTCGGATATTAATGGCAGATAGACAGACAGAACACATTGCAGGCTGCTCAGTTTAACAAAGCGAGTAACTGGTGGCTTCCTGCTACTGTTATGACCAGCAGCAGAAGGGTCTACTGTGATTATTAGTCTACTTATACGTAGGCAGCATAAATGCCAGTGGCAGCTGCAGTTATATGGATAGACTACTTTGTTACCCTCTCACCAAATACTATTGTAAATACACAAGATGAACATATGTGAAATGCGGTTGGCTGATCCAAGACCTGATGTACAGCCCATCAAGTGAATGGCTCATGGGGGTTAAAGGTGGCTGACACAAAACCCCTTTCTGTATATTGTGTGTTGTGTTGACAAGTAGGTGTTGTTTTTCAGCTAAAGTCACCTTTCACCACACCTAAAACAGGTGCATGTTACTGAACTCCTCATATGCATATGTTGATACTATTTCGCTAATATTATTGTGGATGTACTGTTATAGGTGGATGTTTATAGTGCTAAAACCCAACAGGAATCCGAATGAGTGTGCAAATGTATTGGTTAAGCAAATGTGGAAATAAGTGTTGCACCTTCATTTTTCACAGGATGTAAAATAGATTTGGATCCATACTGATGAGTTGTGTAATAATTAAGTATGTATAAATATAGGGGCAATGTTAAAAAAAAGACCATGAAACGATAGAAGGAAACATGGGGTTTGTGCCAGGTTTTCCAGAATGGGTTTATTATGGATGAAGTTTAGAGATAATCCGTGAATTTACCAGGTACCAGGCAGTGGTTTATGGTAGCTGTTGTCAGGTTGGCAGCAGAGCTGTTAATGAAGAAGTACTAAAATATGCGTGCTGGTCACCCGTCTGCTGGTGAGCCTGGGGTACCACAGGCTTTTGGTAGACTGGCAAATTCATCTTCAGTTAGAGGGTGGAACAAGAGCATTTTCTGTTAAGGAAAGAGTGGAAAGATCAAAGATACATTTGAGTTGAGTTAAAAGGTCTTCTTTGTTTTTTCACACAGATATCTTTCCAGATGTTTGGCTTTTCTGTAGCGCCACTGGCCCATTTACTTTTAATCTTACGTTTATCTCGCACTACACCTCAGTATCATTTACTTGGTCCTCTGATGGCTCTATAACTGTGCCGAGAGGGGTCGGACCTAGGGAAACCAAGCCAGTTATCCAATGAGGACTTGGAATTGAATAACTGACTTATCAACTAATAATTAGATTCATGTATATGACTTTCAATACCACACTATACAGGTACAGAATTATTACTGCTAAACCTATTCCTGTGAAGACATTTAGACTGGTTAGGATCATTAACACTAGCAGCCTCAGCTAAAGCTATACAAAATATCAACATTTGGACTTGTTGCCTAGAGACCTATCTGTTATAAATCCCATCCCTCATTTAGACTATGCAAATGCACAATCAATTATTGGAGACCAAACCTAGAGAGACAGAAACAAGATTTATAAATGGTTAGATTTATCTGTATCATTTGCAAGCAAATACACCAATATCAGGCATTAAGAGTTAAGAGTACAAAATAATCAAATGGATTACTTTCGGCCATCAATTACCAAAGTTCTAGAAGGAGAGTTCAGGAAAGGACATGGATCACGTCAGCTCAAAGATTCTCTTCCATGGGGAAAGAAATCCAGGAATAGCACACACTGTATATGCACTAGTAAGGAGAGTCTGTAAGTCCGAAAGGTGTCTCTCAGTCCAATAGGAAGCAATCCTTATGGTAAAGGAGTCAAAAACAATATAGCCCATCAAATGGCAAAGAGGATGTCTACCCCTCCGATCATCAATCCAACAGGTAATATATAATGTTCTAGTTGCGGAGTGACAACTCCTGGGTCACCTCATCAGATCAGACCACTCAGTCCATTGGTCAGTTTGCCTAGGACGATTGTCATGTAGCATGAAGAAGACCTATTTTATGTCAAAAAGATGGAAATCATCAAATCAGCTATTCAAGTATTCAAATTGTCTAATTACAATCGGCTTTTAGTAAAGGCACATGAGTGAGTTGGAAAGGGCAATTTCTCATGACAGATGTTCACATTGTGTAAACTTAATCCAAACAGGTTGCCCCATGTGAAGACGCCACAAACCAAGGAGTATGACCACCTTTAATTGCAGATTTCAGCTTTGCAGAGTTAGTCTCCCACCAAATTACATCAGCAGCCCAACGCGTTTCAAGCACTCCTGTGCTCTTGTTCACGGGCGAAGTGGAGAAGGGAAACAGCAGTCCGTCAATAGGGAACACCTGATAACTCCACCAAGTTCCGCCCCAGTGGGCGTGTGCATGCAAAGCATGCTGGTACTTGGAGTTCCCCTTGAGTTTAACCCTCGTGGGTGCCGCCGTCTCTCTCCCAGTAATCCAAATTAACACCCAGTGGGTTCAGAGGGAGCTGAAACACACCGCCATGCTGACTTGTAAATTGTCTGACAACACGGCTGTCCCTGGTTCCAACGTGTCTGAGTTTGCAAACACAGGCTCTGCACTTCGCAGCAGGGCGTCTTCGCGACCGAGCCAGCCGCCACAAAATCAATCCAAACAGGTTGCCCCATGTGAAGACGCCACAAACCAGGGAGTATGACCACCTTTAATTGCAGATTTCAGCTTTGCAGAGTTACAGTCTCCCACCAAATTACATCAGCAGCCCAACGCGTTTCAAGCACTCCTGTGCTCTTGTTCACGGGCGAAGTGGAGAAGGGAAACAGCAGTCCGTCAATAGGGAACACCTGATTACTCCACCAAGTTCCGCCCCAGTGGGCGTGTGCATGCAAAGCATGCTGGTACTTGGAGTTCCCCTTGAGTTTAACCCTCGTGGGTGCCGCCGTCTCTCTCCCAGTAAACCAAATTAACACCCCAGTAGGTTCAGAGGGAGCTGAAACACACCGCCATGCTGACTTGTAAATTGTCTGACAACACGGCTGTCCCTGGTTCCAACGTGTCTGAGTTTGCAAACACAGGCTCTGCACTTCGCAGCAGGGCGTCTTCGCGACCGAGCCAGCCGCCACAAAATCAATCCAAACAGGTTGCCCCATGTGAAGACGCCACAAACCAGGGAGTATGACCACCTTTAATTGCAGATTTCAGCTTTGCAGAGTTAGTCTCCCACCAAATTACATCAGCAGCCCAACGCGTTTCAAGCACTCCTGTGCTCTTGTTCACGGGCGAAGTGGAGAAGGGAAACAGCAGTCCGTCAATAGGGAACACCTGATAACTCCACCAAGTTCCGCCCCAGTGGGCGTGGGCATGCAAAGCATGCTGGTACTTGGAGTTCCCCTTGAGTTTAACCCTCGTGGGTGCCGCCGTCTCTCTCCCAGTAATCCAAATTAACACCCCAGGTTTGTGGCGTCTTCACATGGGGCAACCTGTTTGGATTGATTGTGTAAATTTAGTAGCAAATAGTCCCGGAACATGCATGGGAATTTGTCTTTAGACACACAGTATCATTCTACGCTGCAAGCGTATGAGACATTCTCATGAGAACAGAATCAAGTACGAGAAAGAAAATGCAAGCCTAGCATGGATTTTCAATCAATCAGCACCCAGCGGGAATTGCCTTAGCACCAATGTGGTTACAGAGCATTTGGATTTCATTGTAATTTGCACACGTAACTATGGCACATAACTACACCTCAAAAGTACCAACATATAAAATAATTTCGAATTATAAGATCACTAAATTGTTTCCAGTAATTCTCATTAGTACATATATGAAGATCATTTTCTGAGTTTCAGGGAAATCCGGATTAGCATTTACATTCAACACCATTTCTTTTTCTCGTTGGTGCACAAGTTAACATGAGCAAAAATAGTATTTAAAGACATCTTTAATAATAGTTCATAGTTATCTAATTTACATTTAGTTCTGTGAATTTTTCACATATATATCGTTATTCAATGAAAGACTGATTCATAAACTTCAACAACTTGTGAGTTATCACTTTCACATTTCTATCTCACGTTAAAAGAGCACCATGGAATCTTGGTAAGCACAAACCTGTTATACAAACGAGAAATTTACATCTAGTATACTCTTGTCTCCATGCTTTTACGATGCAGTAACTAAGTTTCTTTATGATCTATATCTCAATAATCTTCAATGTAAATGAGCATCAATTGTGCATGGTGTCATTCTCTTTTACAAGGTGTCAATATTTGGTTTGATGTGTCAAGTAAAGTCTCAGCAGTTTATCTGCTTCATCAGCTTTAAGGGTGAAGGGGTGTTCTAGATACTCACTAAGTATTGTGAGTGTTTGATTTCATTGTGGGGAGCCCTCTCTGACCCCACCAGCATTGTGACAGTCATTCATATATGTCAGAGCGGACATTCTCTTCACCTGCGCTCCTCACTCCTCCCAGATCCACACTCAGTTCCCATTTTCGGTGTGCTTGGAAATGTGCCCAGAGTTGCTGTCCTCTGCCCTCTCCAGCACACGCTGGGCATTGAATCTTAACTGGCGTGTCAGGGAAACTGCCCTAGAACCCAGTTACAACTCAAACCAAACATAGATGCGGAACCAGAGTAAGCCAATTTCCCCCTCTATTTCCGTACCGCAAACAGTGGTTACAATGGTGTTAACGAAGTGTAGGTACTCATTGCCCAGAGTACCCGTGTGCTACTTAGAGGTGCCGATACTCTACCATTAAAAGTGCAGGTACTCAGTGCTTTTAAGTACCTGTTCATTTAAAGTATTGACTGCAACGTGGAGTGCCCGGCATAAACATGTACTGTATACGTTTGGAGTGTGTTAATTACATTTTCTGTTGTCTTTAATTCGAAATATTCAATTTAAATGTGTATTCTCAGTGATACTCGGTGTCACAGGCCCCGGACTAAATCATCCAATCAAAAACTATTTTTCGCAATCGATTGTGGTCAGTGCAATATCTCATGTTAGTTTATCTGCTGCTGATTGTTTTATTTTTTTATTTTTAGGGTGTCTGACAACCCGAAGTTGGGTATGTTACGTGAAGGTTTGAAGCTTTTCATGACACACTTCCTGCTAAAGAACGCTCGGGCTCAGAAAACTCCAGAAGAAGCTGATTTACTAAAAGAGAGAGTTGAAATGGCAACCACGGCTCTGCAAGCGAAGGACTCGAGGTTGAAGCTATAGAATGCCAGTGCTATTTTTATATATAAACCAAAGAAAGTATTTTAATTTTAGAGAGACGTTCTGCACTCTAAAGACTTTTGAATATACTTTCAGTTATAATTGATTGTAAATAAATTACAGTGAAACTTATGTGGGAGTATTTTATACACATTTTAATAAAAATGTTTTAAATCATGGATAACAAGGGAAAACTATGCATCTACATTATGTACCATTTTGGAATATATTGTAATTCCGAACGTGGTCAGAAGATGGCAGTGGCCGACGGTTCCTCTTTCATGACAGTGGAGCCAGATTTCCTGTTTTTGGACTTAACGTTTTATTTTGTATTTCATAGACGTTTTGACTTGTGCTTTTTTACTCATATGTCCCTTGGGATTTTTCGTAACCGAATTATAGGGCATTTTGAGCGCACCAACTCTGCCGATTGAAACTTTAAACATTTTGCAATGACTGCAAAGATAATCAACTTTTAGTAAGCCTCAACCAAAACATGTGGCAAAGCACATATTATTTGGAATTCAGTGGTGACCTGCCTATTGCTGCAGGATTTTACTTCTGGTATGGCAAATATCCTGAACAATTTAATGGGTTGTCAACAACTGATTTTTATATTCAATGTCATTGAAAGTTATTTCGAATGCCTACCATAGCCCTGAATTTAATGTTAGGAACGTGTGTATGGTGGTTGAAGATGTTTGTTCACCCAAGAAAAATTCCCTTTAGTCACCAGGATAAGAATATATTTTTATGACGTCTGCCACATAATGGGGCCTTGTGAACTCCCCGCCTCTTGTTAAAGGTCGTTGCCCAACTATTTTGCTGTGTATAGTACTTTGGATAAAAGTGCTACGTAAAGAGTACGTTTTTATTATGCTAAAACAGGGACCACTCTGCACAGTTAAAGTGGTATGCTGTTGTTTTCCATTACAATTTTTAGTTTTTTTTCTTTAAATCTAGCCAAAGTACTACAAAAGCGATTCACTAAATCCTTTAACAGGAAATTTCAAAAAGTGCTCGAAATCATTGCTGTGGCAACACTTTCTGTACTCTGTGTACCACCATTACGGAACTTTATGGGGCGATTGTGTGCAGATCCTTCTATAGACAGATAAAGAAGCTCAGAGACTCTCCTCTCTGTGCCTTTCTGACAACTAAATCTGAAAGAAACACGTAGTGATAGATTCCTTACCTTAGAATTAGCCCCAGGCGTCAGACTGGATCCGGAAAGTTTTTTTCGTCAGCAGTACCCCTGCGCGTCGGTAGGCGTCGTCGTGCGGCTCCACGGGCGTCGTTGGCGCCAAGATGACATCGCCTGAGCTACTTAGATGCGCCCACACGCGCTGATGTCAGTTCTTTCTTTTTCCACGCCAGCAAGCGCAGATCCGGCAAGAGCAAGTACCCCCAGTCATTTTTTGACTGACTTTTTCGAGGCTTTTTGTCTCAATTCTTTGAGTCTATCGACTCTTGGTGCCATAGGGATGCCTGGTTTCAAGAACTGTGGGGACTGTCATCGCATGATGTCAGTGACAGGCCCCCACTGCATGTGTCTCTACTGCCTGGGGCACGACCACGACCCCAAGCCGTGCCCAGACTGCCGGGCCATGGCGCCGAAGACTTTGCGGGAGCGGTCCCGAAAGTTGCTTGAAGCCCGGCAGTCGGTTCCGCAACGCTCTAGGTCGAGGGACCGGTCGCAGAGCCGTCATCACCATTCTTCAGGATCTAAGTCTTTGCACTCTGGGTCAGGTAAGTCGAAGCATTCCAAGAAGAAGTCGAAGAGGCATCATCGCTCTCTGACTTCGCCTCATGCGATGCTCCTGAGGGTGCGGGCAGTGCACCCCTGCGGCTCCGACGGAGCCTGCGGCGTCGCCCCCAGTCTACCTCCATTTCCGGGTGCGGGAGCGGTGCCTGCTCAGGTGCAAGAGTTTTGTGCTGCCATGGCCCGACTCTTTGGGCCGTCTGGTCCCGCCGGTGCGCCTCCAGGCCCCGCGGGCCCGACAGGGTGGTCCTGTTTTACCATCACCGGCGACCCTGTTGTCGCCGGCGACTCTGGCCCAGACGCCCCCCCAGGGATCTGGGATTGGACCCCGATCGACGGCGGTCGACCTTGTGACACCTCCACGGCACCGATCTCCCCGGCACCGCTTCTTACGTCGCCTGCTCCTCGGTACGATGTTGTCCCCAGGTTCGGCCCGACACGGACACGGTGCCGGATCGACGTCGCCCAGCGCTGATGCCAACTGGCCCTTTTTTTGCCCTATGTCCCTCCTTAGGACTGGGAGGGGTCTGAGGACCCTCTAGCACAGGACTGTGCTAATGATGCGGACTGGGCTGAGGATTTGGGGGACGCCAGTGGTCTCGATACCTCACCTGACCCTGGCATGCTGTCTCCTTCTACCGTGGCTATGGAGGAGGGGCCCAGTTACACAGTGGAGTTGCATAGGGCAGCCGAGACTCTCCACCTCGAACTCCCTACGGTGGGCGTCAGGCCTAACCTCCTGACAGAAGTGCTTCAACCGGCGGCTACCTCTTCGGAGCCCTTGCTGCCTTTTAATGAAGCACTGACAGACGTTCTGTTGGGCACCTGGTCCAGGCCCGACACAGGAGCACCAGTGGATAGGAAAGTGGCCCGAAGCCATCGCTTGTCTCTGGGTGACCCCCTCTTCCTTACCCAACACCCTACCCCCCCCGAGAGCTTGATTGTCCAAGCCTCAGCTTCCCAAAGCGTGTTCCCTACCGCACCTCCGGACAGGGAATCCAAGCGGCTGGATCAGCTTGGCAAAACGCTGTTTTCATCTGCCAGCCTAGGGCAGGAACACTGCATGCCTCTTGGGCCGTCATTCCCACACTCTGTGGGACACAGTTGCGCAGGTGCTGTGAAGTTCTCCATCCTTTGTGGGCTGGACACTGCCGACTCACTAGGCAGAACGATTTCAACGACGGTGGCGCTTCGGCGCCGCGCCTGGTTGAGGACAACTGGGTTTTCAGGGGATGTCCAAAACACCTTGATGGACATGCCCTTTGATGGCATTCGTCTTTTTGGCAACAAGCCAGGCAATGCGTTGGAGCGCTTCAAGGACTCCCCTGTCGGCCACTCGACCTTCTCCGCCTTCTGCCTTTCACTCCTTTCGTGGCCATGGAAGGGGTGCCCTGCAGCGTTCACAAAGCCACAGGCCACAGCAGCAACAGTCTCAGCGTGGCCGCGGACGTGGAAACTTTCGATGCGGTTCAGGGGGCCAGCGGGCGGGTCAGTCCACCTCCACCCCCGCAGCATCCGCTTCCAAGCCTTCCTAGTCCGACCTTTCAGGCCCATCAGACGCCAGTGGGTGGACGGATACGCCATCATCTCCACCACTGGCGCAACATCACTTCGGACAAGTGGGTGCTGCAAATTGTCCGAAGGGGCTACTCCCTCCCCTTCGACACATCCCCTCCAGCCATGCCACCACAGTACCACCGCATGTTGGGGGATCACTTGGCACTTCTCCAGCAGGAAGTTGCGGCCCTCTTGGCCAAGGGGGCCATCAAGCACGTTCCGACGCCAGAAGTAGGTCGTGGTTGTTATTCCCACTACTTTCTGGTTCCAAAGAAGGACAAGGGCCTGTGTCCTATCTTAGACCTTCGGAACATCAATCGCTTACTCCGGAAGGTGAAGTTCAAGATGCTCACGCTTGCTCAGGTCTTGTCTGCACTAGACCTGCAACACTGGATGGTGGCGTTGGACTTGCAGGGCGCCTATTTCCATATCCCCGTCCTGCCTGCCCACAGACGCTGCCTGCGATTCACGGTAGGCCACAAGCATTTTCAGTTCACTGTGCTCCCTTTTGGCCTTTCCAGCGCCCCTCGGGTGTTCACGAAAGTGATGGCGGTGGTCGCAGCGAATCTGCGCAGTTCAGGGGTTTCAGTCTTCTCTATCCCGACGACTGGCTGATGAAGGCGGGCTCGCCCCAGGCAGTTCTCTCCCACCTCCAGACTACGGCCGGCCTCCTGCATTCGCTGTGGTTCTCCATCAATGTGCCAAAGTCGCACCTTTTTCCCTCGCAGAAGCTCCTTATCATCTGAGCGGTTCTGGCCTCGGCGCAGTTTCGGGTTTTTCCTCCCGAACTCCGGGACATTCAGCCTAGGATTCCGATCTTCCAACCTCTGTCCCGGGTTTCAGTCAGGATGACCCACCGGCTAATGGGCCTGATGACCACCTGCATTCTGCTTGTGGATCATGCCAGATGGCATATGCGGGCTCTGCAGTGGTACCTGAAGTTCCAGTTGGCACAGCATCAGGGCAACCCGTCCGATCACGTCCAGATCTCGGAGGACGCTGCACGACAATTGCTGTGGTGGCTCACGAATCTCGATTGGGTCAATGGCAGATCCCTCTCCCTTCCCCAACCAGATCATACTATCGTGACGGACGCGTCCCTTCTGGGATGGGGTGGCCACAAGGGAAAGGCAGAGATCAGAGCCTCTGGTCTCTGGCGGAGTCCAAGCTCCATATCAACCTGTTGGAGCTTCGGGCGATCCGACTTGCACTGAATGCATTCCTCCACTCTGTCGGGGGGAGAGTAGTGCAGGTGTTCACGGACAACACCACCGCCATGTGGTATTGCAACAAACAGTTCGGGTGGGGTCGTGAACCCTATGCTAAGAGGCTTTGCGCCTCTGGGCTTGGCTGGAACATCAGGGCATGTCCCTGGTGGTTCAACACCTGGCAGGTTCCCTGAACGCCAGGGCAGACAAACTCAGCCGCCGGTGCATGATGGATCACGAATGGCGTCTGAACTCGGACGTGGCGCAAGGTCTCTTTCAGCAGTGGGGAGAGCCTTGGTTAGATCTATTCGCCACCGAAGAGAACGCGCAATGCCATCAGTTCTGCACGTTGGAATTTCCAAGGCGGCACTCGCTCGGCGATGCTTTTCGTCGCGAGTGGAGTTGCGGTCTGTTGTACGCCTTTCCGCCTATACCACTTCTGCCCAGAGTGCTGAAGAAGATCAGGTGCGACCGGCCCAAGTCATTCTTGTGGCTTCGGACTGGGCTTGAAGAGTTTGGGCTACTCAGTATGAGCATCGATCCCCCGATCCGTCTGCCTCTTCGGGAGGATCTTCTGTCGCAGCAGCAAGGGACGGTCCTCCACCCAAACCTGTCCAGTCTCCACCTCTTTGCGTGGAGATTGAGCGGCGGCAGTTGACGTCTTTCGACCTGCCTCCCGAAGTCTGTAATGTTATCTTTGCAGCCAGGGGTCCCTCCACTAAAACGGTATACGCCTGCAGGTGGAATAAGTTTGTGGCATGGTGCAAAGCAAAGGCTGTGGATCCCCTTTCTACCCCTCTTTCAGAGGTCCTTTTTCTTCTCTCTTTGGCCCAGCAGGGCTCTGCTCTGGGCACTATCAAGGGATATCTCTCGGCACTTCTGCCTTTTTAACGCTCCCTGATCAGCCTTCCCTTTTCAAGTCCCCAATTGTAAATAGATTCTTGAAAGGCATCACACACGTTTCCTCCTGTTCCCTTCGTGATGCCTGAGTGGGACTTGAATCTAGTTCCTACCTTTCTGATGTGCGCTCCCTTTGAGCCACTTCATAATTGCCCTCTTCGTCTTCTGACTCTAAAAACTGCTTTCCTGGTTGCCATCACCAAAGAGTGAGTGAGCTCCAGGCTCTTTCTTCTAAACCTACTTTTCTTTCTGTCCATCCGGACAAAGTTGTTCTGAGGACTCGTCCTTCCTTTCTGCCAAAGGTTGTCACCGCCTTTCACATCGGGCAGACCATCACTTTGCCCACCTTCTTTCCGCCTCCGCATCCCTCTAAAGAGGAAGAGAGGCTCCACCATCTGGACCCAAAACGTGCGCACTCTTTCTATCTGAGTCGCACACAACAGTTCCGGGTGGATGACCAGCTCTTTGTTGGCACTTGGGCGCCAAGAAAGGTCGAGCTGTGCACAAACGGACCATCTCTCGGTGGGTCGTTCTGTGCATAAAGGCTTGTTACTCCTTAGCTAATAAGGAGCCTCCGGTGGGGTTGCGTGCTCATTCCACCAGGGCGACGGCAGCCACTACTGCTCTGGGACGTGGCGTTCCCCTGCAGGACATTTGTCAGGCAGCTACGTGGGCCTCGCTGCACACATTTACCAAGCGCTACTGCCTGGACAACCAAGTCTGGAGAGACAGCTTCTTTGTCCATTCTGTTCTCCAGGACTTTCTGGTGTGATCTTGGTTCGCAGACACACCACCGGGGTTGGTATTGCTGGTGTATCTATTCTAAGGAAGGAATCTATCACTAGGTATTTCTTTCAGATGCACAAGTTACTTACCGTCGGTAACGATATATTTGTAAGAAACAGCCAACGACGCACGCGGAGCCGCACGATGATGCCTACCGACGCGCAAGGGTACTGCTGACGAAAAAACTTTAAGGATTCAGTCTGACGCCTGGGGGTATTTGTAAGGTAAGGAATCTATCACTACTAATGTTTCTTACAGATCTATTGTTACCGAAGGTAAGTAACTTGTGCATTAGAGTGAGATTTGAAAAATCACCCTGGGAAGCTGCACTGATGTATGGTCGTAGGCAGATTTGATACAAAAGAGATGTATTTCAATCTCTAGGAATACACCTCATCCAGCTCCTTTTTTTCTCTTCAGCTGTCCTCTCTGATCATAACATTCTTAGTATCCCCATGTCATATTCAGAACACAACCTAAATTCTAGGCACATGCCTGGAACGTACATCAAGATTACAATACACCTTCTCTTAATAATAATAATCAAACCTATTTACAATCCTTAAGTGTAACGACTATACAGCAATTAATGAGCTAAACTAGAGCCTCATTGCTTTTAATACATTTTCACAAATTCCAATTTGTAGAGTTGTATCTCAGTTAGGGATAATAAGTTGTAACAAAGTCCTTCTGATGAGTCGATGCCACCACTTTTCTTGAGCTCCTTCTCGCTTCTTTATTACTATCCTCACTTTTTTCCTTTGTAAAATGGTTTGCTCGATACGTTTCCTCATTTTCTTCACACCACTTTGCAACTCTATTCAAGTTCCATACTTTGTGGTCATGCCTTTTAATAGCATTCCTAAACAGCTTTATTACTCTCATAGGAACACTTTATTTCGATCCATTTGAACCCCCACCTGGCAGTTTGATCTTAATCCAATAACCCACTTTTACTAATGTTGCTTTTACTCTCTTGCGGTTAGCAAACTCTTTTTTCATCCTCACCATTTTGTTTTCAACCCTTTCTTTCCATTTGGATTTGTTTACCATATTTCCCTTGCTGTTGTCTTTCTTCACTTTCATCCCACTGGGACACATCATACTATTGGGTCTCCCTCCGTCCCCTAAATAACTCAGACTGTCTCACACCGGTGCTGAAATGGGGACTCAGTCAAAATACTTACTTCATCTGTCCATGATGTACCACTCATTCTCGAATGCTGTATGGTTTCCTTCAAAACTTTATTGAATCCCTCAATAATGCCAGTGGATTCAGGATAATATAATGCAGATTTTTTATGCACAATACCCAGTTCCTTTAGAAAATTATCCATCTCTTCACTCCATTATCAGTAAGAAGAACCGAGACATATCCTAAATGATCAAACATTGTTTTTAGAAATTATCATCCCCACACAAGACTCCACAGATTTTTCAGCCGCAACTTCCAGCCACCTAGAATAAACATCCACACAGCTTATCACGTAGTGATCCACGCTCGAGATACCGATGAGACCTTCAATGTCCACCGCAAGCTCCTCCAGAGGACCTGTAGGTACTTTGTTTCTAACCGTGGGTTGTGTCCTACTCTTCAATATTTTATCACTTTTAAGACATTCCACACACACACACCTTTCTGTCCACCACCAGATCTACTCCAGGCCACCAATAGTCAGATCTAACTTGCATCTTCATCTTTGAATTCCCAGGGTGACTCTTGTGCTAGAGACACGATGCGTTCTCCCAATGCAGCTGGAGGAATCAACTTTTTTCCTCTTAAGAGAAGACCACCCCTCACAGTTAATTCTCATCTCACTTCTTAGTAACTTCTTATCGCTCCCTCATTTTCTTGCCTTCACAACCACTCAGAATATTCTAAATGTATAACTGTCTGTAATCCTGAATCCTTCTGGGATACCTCCATCCACTCATCTTCCAGAATAGCACTGCCTTTCACCACACGCACCTTAAAATCCTCATTATAAGAATGAATGAATGAATGATTACGCTCTTGTATAGCGCACGACTACCCGTAGGCATCTCGGCGCTTGCTTAGGGAACCCGTCCTGGTATTCCCCTGTGAGATACCCCGGCAGGGTGTCCACAAGGTGAAAGCCAGGCATCCCGCCGCGAGGGGCCGTAGTGGAGATTAAGCAAGCTATTGCCCAGAGTCGCAGAGTGTGACCCCGTGAGTTGAGTAGGCACCGGAACGAGAATTATCAAGTCCGTGGAATTTTTTGAGCCCGAGACCCGCCGAGGCGGGGAATCGAACCCTGGTCCACGGCTGATCTCAGCTTCCAGGTCTGCCACCTCTAACCACTGAGCCACGCTTCTCCACCGCCTATCACATCATTATCTTCTTCACTTAAATCTTTCACACAACATGAGACACACAATCTGCCAAAAGTTTCTTAGCACCAGGAATCAACTTATAAACATATTCTTGTAAAGCAATCATACATTTACATATTCTGTTGGAAATGGCATCCATACCTTTAGACATAAAAAACTTCTCTCAAGGGCTTATGACCAGTCTTAATCGCAAAACTAGAACCCCACTGATACGTCCTCAATTTTCTTACTGCACAGTATACTTCCAATGCCTCCTTCTGAATAACGGAATATTTCACTTTTGCTACTTTTAGACTTCTAGAAATGAACAATATAGTTTTCTCCTGTCCTCTTACAAGGGCCACACTTTGGACCAAATTTGGTCATTGCGCCGCGAAGTGTCCCCCCCCATTTATTTCTCCGTGCATTTGGTCGGATCACTTTACTATTTCCTTTAGCATTTTTTCTGCTTCTCCCGGTAAACCCCCCCTACTCAAGAACATGTTAGCCCGTAGCTGGAACCAGACGGACCTCACTCTTCTTTCGTCTTCCCTGACTTCCTCAGCGCCTGACTTGACGGATATCTCCCTCGAATCTCAAGCTAATGCCATCAACATTTGGCTCTCTTCCTCTTGTGATCAGGTCGCTCCACTTAAGAAAGTCAAATCCGTCCGTCCACATGACGCACATAGATGGTTTACGAGTGAGCTTAAAGACCTTAAACTCAATCTTAGGCGCTCGGAACGCCACTGGAGACGAGATTATTGCCCTCTGCTTCGTGCTAAATACAAACTTATGCTCAACAGCTATAAGAAAGCAATCCTGTTTGCCAAAACAAATTATTTCACGGAGAAAGTTGCTCTTTCTGTAAATAAATCTCGCGAAATTTTCTCCCTTGTTCAACAACTTGCCACCTCCGATCGCACGAGCACTAGTCCTGCCCCTACTCAATCTTTCTGTTTCGCACTTAATGATTACTTTATTGACAAGATTGCCAATATTAAAGCTAACATCCCCGCAGTCTGTCAACCCCGCGTCACTCCTCCCCTTTCCCCGCCCTCTTCCTCTCTGGATCATTTTCCTTCTATCTCCACTGACAGATTCTTCCACTTGCTCTCTAAAGTCAAGTCCGGCTCTCCGGCCGATTGTGCCCCGGCCCGGATCCTCAAAACTCTTTTTACCAGCTGCCCCGCTCCCCCCATTACTTTGCTCAACACTTCGTTGGCTCTCGGTTCTGTCCCTGTTTCTTTTAAAACCGCTATGGTTCTCCCTATCATTAAAAAACCAGGCCTGGATCCCTCTTTCCCCACCAATTTCAGGCCTATTTCTCTTCTTCCTTACTTGGGGAAGATTTTGGAAAGTCACGTAACATCTTGCCTGTCCTCGTATATCGAGGAAAATCGCCTCTTGGCTCCCCATCAGGCGGGCTTCCGTCCGGGCCACTCTACGGAGACTGTGATTACTGCGGTACTGGACGAACTCAAGGGGAAAGCAGACTCTAACCTTCCCCAAGCCTTGGTGCTTCTCGATTTGTCGGCTCCGTTTGACACGGTCGACCATGCCATTCTTCTCGACCGTGTCAGCGCAGCCGGCATCAGGGGAGCAGCACTCTCCTGGGTGGCGTCCTTCCTTCAAGGCAGGTCACAGGCCGTCCATCTTTCAGGCTTTTCCGCCCCCCCCCCGCCCAGTTGTGTGCGGGGTCCCCCAAGGTTCTTCTCTTTCCCCCCTTCTCTTCAACCTCTATATCTAGCCTCTTATTCTTTCTCTCCGCAAGCAGGGGGTCTCCGTGTACAATTACGTGGATGACCTCCAGCTCGTCTTTGATCTCTTCACCTCTCCAGATTCCCCTCTCTTTCTCAGCTCCACTTTAGTCTTTATCTCGGAATGGATGAGCATTAACCATCTTAAGCTTAAGCTTAAGCTCAATCCAGATAAGACGGACCTTGTCCTCACGGGTGGTCCTTCTAACCCTTGGTCCCCGACTTATTGGCCCCCTTCTTTTGGCTCCCCCCCTTTACCGGTTTCTTCTGTTCGCACCTTGGGCATCAAGGTCAGTAACGACCTTACCATGCATGCCCAAGTTAGCTCCGTCGTTTCCTCCTGTTTCCTATCCCTCCATCTCATTCGAAAAATATCCCGGTACTTCTCCACGGACGCCCTTAAATCCATAGTCATGGCCCTTATCACCTCCCGCCTTGACTATGGGAATGGCCTCTACGTGGGCATACCGGCTTTCGAAACTCAACGGCTCCAGGCCATTCAGAACCAGGCATCCCGTCTCATTTTCCACCTTCCCAAATCCTCCCACATCACGCCTGTACTCGAGTCCCTCCATTGGCTCCCTGTGCACTTTAGATCTTTTTTCAAATTGGCCTGTCTAGTCTTCCGGGCTTATACCCATTCTGCCCCCCTTTTATTGCTTCCTTAATCACTCCCTACACCCCGGCTCGCACTCTCCGTTCTTCATCTCTCTCTCTTCTCCAAGTCCCCCGCTTCCGCAAATCCCGAACAGGGGGTACCCGTTTCTCGGTTCTTGCCCCCCAGTTCTGGAATAGTCTTCCCCTCTCTATTCGTTCCATTCCTACCTATCCCTCTTTTCGCAAAGCCCTGAAAACTTTTCTTTTTGCCCAGGCCTTCCCTTGTTAGCCCTCTCGGATGCTCTGTAGAGTCAGATACTAGTTCTCAGCGCCAGGAAGCTGCTTGGCCACAGTGCGCTTTAGCAAGTTCCTTTTTCATTTCATTTCATTTTTCATTTTCATTTCATTTCATTTTTCATGAGTGATGTAATATGTGACGTCATCAGCAGTGCATTACACGCGCAAGTTATAGTGAGTCCAACTAACTATAACGTGGAATTTCATTGGTTTTATATCAGTAAAATTTCCACCTATCTACAACTGGTGTCAAACCTATGGTTTTTTCAGTGAATTTCATAGGTTTTGTAAATGCTACTTCCTAACTATAACGTGTGTAAAACCTATGGTTTTTTTCAGTGAATTTCATTGGTTTTGAAAATGCTAATTCAGAAATCTCGTGTATACAACCTATACTTTTGTCAATAAAGGTCTGGCAATATTTTTTTCGGAAACAAGCCGTTTTCTTCACTGTTCAAGTTGCATAGAGACTCCTTGTAAAGCGATACAGAATTAGAAAGTCTGTACCTTGCCTTTTTTTTAACGCATTAAAATTTGTCTGTAAATAAAAATAGCCTTTCTAAACTTTCGTGCGCGACCCGGTGTGCGCACTCTCGGCAACAGTTCTCAATGAAATGGATAGCGCATTTCCAGGCTTTCGTGCGCGACCGACTGCGCGCACCCGCCTATATATTTCGTGAAAACTTTGCAATCTGAACTTATTGAATTTCTTCATAGACCCATCAAAGAACTTATACTACGTCAAAGACACTAAACCTAGGCTTCTTTTTTATTATTATGAAAATTTACATTAAATGGAGCCGAATGTCTTTTTAAACTTTCGTGCGTGACCGAATGTACACACCTTGGTATTTTTAAAAAAAATATAAAAGGTTTTATACTTTAACAATTGTATGCTTGAATCGAGCTCAGAAGATGTATTAAATCCGGATGTGTTTGGATTTACTCCTTTTCACGTTTTGAAACTTCGCTGAATTAGACCGCTACTTCCAAATGGCGTACGTGACCAGATACTGTCACCGCCTACACGTCCCGAGACGCGCATGTGAAGTCATGTGACTCGAAAACAACACTTCCAATTGGTTCTTAGTAGTTTCTATTCTGCAATTTACACGGAGGACTCCACCCACTTCCCTCACTATCTTTTGTACTCTCAAAAGAGAACAACGTTCAACATCCTTCGGAAGACTTTGCTGAAATGGCTGCCGCCCCGCATTATTCTTCCGAATCTGAAGGAAATGAGCGACTACCTTTAAAAAGAAAAAAGGAATCTTTTATTTGGCAATTTTTCACTTATCCTGAAGAACAAAAGAAAGTGAATGCGCCAAAAGTTACCTGCACGATATGCAATTCGGTTCTCTCAAGAGGAAATCCAAGAAAAAATATTCCTTTTCCATACATACCATGGTGCGGCATGTCAAACAAGTGCACCCTGTGGAATTCGCACAGGCATCGACAAGAGCCCTGGCCACGCTATTACCATCAGAGGTGGCCAGCACATCTTCTGATCGACGACCTGTATCTCCATCGAGTGCTGTGATGGACTTGAGACCATATCTTGCAAAGGTGCACATGAAATGCAACGAGTGTGGAGAAATTCTTCTGTACGGAGAGCAGAGCCTCATTCTTACTAAACTAAAAATTGAGAGTCATAAATGCCCCAAGAAAAGATAAATTTCTTCATTTCATTTTGATCCTGTGTCACACATGAAAATGTTGTTGCAAGTTTAAAAAATCAAAAACTGCATGACACTGTTCCTGTCAAGGTAGCATAGCTGGCGGCCTAGGGGTGGAGGACCGTTGTGCAAATACCCCGGGGAGGACTCTGGATATGCTTGGTCCCTGAGATTCTTCGATGTCACTGCCTTCCACAAATGGCATAAGTCCTGGATGTTCGGTGCCATACTTGAGGGTTTGACCTAAAGACACGTCCTGCGGTGCCCTGGTCCAAAATCAAAAACAACATAACACTTGTTTAAAAAAAAAAAAAAAAAGTTCTTTTCAGAACTAACTCATTCTACCAAAAAGAGCTCCAGGAGCATATTATAAAGGGGGTTTATCTCCGCTTTTTTGGCTTTCGTTCGTGCGCGACCGTGTGCGCGCACCCGCCTATATATTTCGTGAAAACTTTGCAATTGCAACTCATTAAATTTCTTCATAGACCCATCAAAGAACTTATACTACGTCAAAGACACTAAACCTAGGCTTCTTTTTTATTATTATGAAAATTTTCATTAAATGGAGCCGAATGTCTTTTTAAACTTTCGTGCGTGACCGAATGTACACACCTTGGTATTTTAAAAAAAATATATAAAAGGTTTTATACTTTAACAATTGTATGCTTGAATCGAGCTCAGAAGATATATTAAATCCGGATGTGTTTGGATTTACTCCTTTTCACGTTTTGAAACTTCGCTGAATTAGACCGCTACTTCCAAATGGCGTACGTGACCAGATACTATCACCGCGTACATGTCCTGAGACGCGCATGTGAAGTCATGTGACTTGAAAACAACACTTCCAATTGGTTCTTAGTAGTTTCTATTCTGCAATTTACACGGAGCACTCCACCCACTTCTCTCACTATCTTTTCTACTCTCAAAAGAGAACAACGTTCAACATCTTTCGAAAGACTTTCTTTTCACGCGATAATGTGAAATACTGAGATTGTTACAGGATTTTCTATCAGATATGTGTTCCCATTTCTGTTGAAGCACTAACACCGTGGAAAATTCCACCGATAGCAGTGATATTTTTAACGCCGAGCACCAGCGATTTTTATCACTTAGAAGCCTTCCTATTATGAAGGTTTATCTCCTAAGTCTCTGATTCTCAAACTGTGCAACGCGGCTCCCCTGTGTGCCGTAATAAGGTGCTAGGGGCGCCGCGCACACTAGTGTGACTAACCATCCATAAATTCCACGGACATCTCTACCCTGTTATCTGCAATTGTGAACATCAAAAGGAGCTGCGCTACGCCCCTGTAAGAGGCCTCACTCCCACTGCTGCAACGGCTTGGCAGTCCTCCAGATGCACAGGAACAGCCCCTCCGATCCATTGAAGTTCTGTGTCGGTCTCAATACCACTTACGAAATGAAAATAAGCACTGAAGAATATTTATGCTGTAGCAGGAGGAGTACTACATGCTTGCAGAATGCATTCTATTACCTATAAAAAAGTGAAACACCCACGCTACAATCATATAGAATACTTCCTCTAAAGAAGCCTGTGAATAACTTTAAAACATCAGGTTAACATTTTTTTACTCTCTCATCATTGTTAAAGATAAGTATTTACAATACTATATTAAACAATGCCATGGTTGTTGCTTTTTAATTTTAAAAATCTTGCAATCTTTCACAAACCCAATACTCATGGCTTCTTTTTCGTGACAAAAATATTGCAATATTACATACCTACATAGAATAACAGAAAAAACAGAAAACTACAAAGGCCAAACAGTCTACTAAACGCGGATTTGTAACCTATGGGGCAGATTTATGTTAACTACTTCATACCCAGATATGCACCAGTTAATGTGCACCACAGTATGCTAGTGCTCCGTTACCCATGGTGTGCCACATTTGAAATGTGGCGCACCATGGTACAAAAACACCATACATGCGTAACACATCTGTGCTGAAAAAGTAATACATTGCTAGAGTTGCATCGCAACTGTGATGCAGCTCCAGCAAGGCTCACCAATGCACTATATTCACCATGCTGCGTCAATACCTACGCCTGCTTCAAGCACATGCACAGTTTTGAAACAGCATGGGCCTGAAAGTCACTGAGTGAAATATCATACATTACAGTCAGCCACTTTCAAGACGCATTCCTTCAGAGGAACACTTACCGTTTATTAGAGGTAGATCGTCCGACTCCACCGGAGGACACCCCTAATAAAAAAGACATATATATAAAATGCGGACTAGCCGCTGTATCGTGCTAGCAAACTTTAACTTAAAAATCGTTAGAAAAAACAAAAGGAATCGAGCACAATCAGTAGGCCACTGATAGGATCTCTTTTTGACCTCGCTAAAATAGAAACATTAGGAACAACCCCTCATGAGAAATATGAAACTAGTGAGAGAAACCGAGCTCGACGCCATGATGGCTGCAAGATAGCTCGGCTCCGCCGCCCACCCCGCCCAAAATAACGACAAACCCTATGCAAATATTATAAATAAATACAACACACCAGCAAAGTAACAGGGTAAAACGTTTTATTAAATAACTATTTACATGGCAGCCTGCTGCAACATGAAAACAACACTTTCAATTGGTTCTTACTAGTTTCTATTCTGGAATTTACACGCAGCACTCCACCCACTTCTCTCACTATCTTTTCTACTCTCAAGAGAGAACAACGTCCTACATTTTTCGGAAGACTTTGGTGAAATGGCTACCGTATCTCATTCATCTTCCGAATCTGAACAAAATGATCGACTACCTTTAAGAAGAAAAAAAGAATCTTTCATCTGGCAATTTTTCACTTATCCTAAAGATCAAAAGAAAGTAAATGCACCAAAAGTAACCTGCACGATATGTGACTCATTTCTCTCAAGAGGAAATCCAACAAAAAAATATTCCTTTTCCATACATACCATGGTGCGACATGTCAAACAAGTGCACCCTGTGCAATTTGCAGAGGCATCGACAAAAGCCCTGGCCACGCTATTACCATTAGAGGTGGCCAGCACATTTTCTGATCGACGACCTGTATCTCCATCGAGTGCAGAGATGGACTTGAGATATTTAACTATATATGGTCTATAACCTATGGTTTTTTCAGTGAATTTTCAAGGTTTTGTAAATGCTAATTCCTAACTATATATGGTCTATAACCTATGGTTTTTTCAGTGAATTTGCTCCGCCGCCCACCCCGCCCAAAATAACGACAAACTCAATGCAAATATTATAAATATATACAACACACCAACAAAGTAACAGGGTAAAACGTTTCATTAAATAACTATTTACATGGCAGCCTGCTGCAACATCGATCCAAATGCATGACACTGTTCCTGTCAAGGTAGCATAGCTGGCGGCCTAGGGGTGGAGGACCGTTGTGCAAATACCCCAGGGAGGACTCTGGATATGCTTGGTCCCTGAGATTCTTCGATGTCACTGCCTTCCACAAATGGCATAAGTCCTGGATGTTCGGTGCCATACTTGAGGGTTTGACCTAAAGACACGTCCTGCGGTGCCCTGGTCCAACCATCACATATACCTGCGCCAGGAGACGGCGTGGGGTGCACTGGAAGGGAGAGGCGGCGCGAACGAGCCTCCCCCACCTCCCCAGGTGGAGGTTTCTCAGCTACACCCCAGCGCTTCACTGATCTCCTTGTCCTCAGTCAAGCATCAATCGTAAGATTTTCATAGGTGAGTGTAGGTTCATAGTTTGCCATCCACAGACTAAAAGCCTGGAGTGGGAGTAAAAAAACCATAACTAGGTAAGAAGGAACGCAGAGGCTGTAGGAAGGACTCTGGATATGCTTGGTCCCTGAGATGCTTCGATGTCACTGCCTTCCACAAATGGCATAAGTCCCGGATGTTGGGTGCCATAGTTGAGGGTTTGACCTAAAGACACGTCCTGCGGTGCCCTGGTCCAACCATCACATATACCTGCGCCAGGAGACGGCGTGGGGTGCACTGGAAGGGAGAGGCGGCGCGAACGAGCCCCCCCACCTCCCCAGCTGGAGGTTTCTCAGCTGCACCCCAGCACTTCACTCGACATAGGCGGCCGGCTCCCGGGGTCCGGCGGAACTTTTAGCCTTTTGGTGACTCTTCCATTCTGGACCTTGCCCCACAATCCGTTTGACCTGAAGACACGTCCTGCGGTGCCCTGGTCCAACCATCACATATACCTGCGCCAGGAGACGGCGTGGGGTGCACTGGAAGGGAGAGGCGGCGCGAACGAGCCTCCCCCACCTCCCCAGGTGGAGGTTTCTCAGCTACACCCAGCGCTTCACTCGACAAGATGAGTTGCGCCCGCTCCTGCGGCACATTGCCTCGCTCGGCCAGCTGAATTACGCCTGCTCTTGCTATTACAGCGTCTCACCCGCCATCCGGCTGAATTGCACCCACTCTTGCGGTACAGCGACAGGCGGCTGCCACGGAGCTCAGGAAATGGCGGTCGGCTCCACAGACTTGGGCCTGGCCTGCAAGGATGGCTCTGGACAACCCTGGAACTCGGACGCTTGACTGCTACGGCATGGGCCCCATTCCCAAAAGCGTCCCATCAGCCTTGAAGATTCTACAAGAGTCACCGGGGCCCCCGACTCCCGCAGAGTTCCGGTAGGGAGCTTCTGCCATGATTGCTCGCAGAATGGCCACGGCGTAGCCACGGGGTGCTCTCATGCTGACGCCAGCTTCAGTCTGAAACTTCCAGAAACACTGTAGACTACCAATTCAATCAGTTCCGGTGGAGCCCCAACGACGTATCTCGTTGTTGCATAATGCGCCATATGACACGCGCGTTAGCGCACCCGGGAGTGCTCCGAGGCGCGAAGCGCAGCTTCCCGGAAGCAATCCGGGGCGCGGCGCGGAGCGCGTAACGTAAGCATAACAGGTCATGTGACTTGTTAATAAAACTTTTCATTGGTTTAGAAATACTTTTTGTCCCAAATGATGAAAACCCCTCCTTGTTTCCTCTTGGCTCCTGCCCCCTCCCCAAGTCTTGCTCGGCCAGCTGAGTTTCGCCCACTCTTGCAGCCTACGACATGGATACGCCGGGGCGTTATGGATCAGTATGAGCAAATATACACTTGGGGATTCACAAGCAACAACAAGCCTTTGTATTTGGGGCTCTAAATCAACAACAGTGACAGAGAACAGAACCGAACTAAGCACTCAGGGGCTACGTTTAAACGTAACATCATCTCCCCAGAGGTACATCACCTTACACACACATGCACTCTGATCTCCTTGGCCTCAGTCAAGCATCAATAGTATGATTTTCATAGGTGAGTCTAGGTTCATGGATTTCCATCCACAGACTAAAAGCCTGGAGTGGGAGTGAAAAAACCATAACTAAATAAGAAGGAAGGCAGAAACAGAATCTTCCTCTGCAACATCCGGCTCTGCATCGCTACTTACTTATAAATGCAGAAAAAACTCAATTAACACAAGGGCTCTTTTCAGAGCCACCTTATATCAAAGCACTCAAACTTCTGGTTTATCTCCATTTTCACACTCTTGTAAATAGGTGTGCGCGCCCGAGTGCGCGCACCACACAACTTTTTAAAAAAAATATATATATATTTTCGCCTTTAAGGACCTTACTGCACACCCTGAGAAAACCTACGCAGCAAAACAATCTCTACCTTCTCCCCTTTCCATGTTCCAACGCTTTGAAATGAACAATATATTTACTCGCAGTGACAAAATGGCGGTCAACACTTCCTGATTTCCTTCGAATCGAACGTTAACAGACGTCACGCAGCAACAAAAAAAATTCCGCTCGCGCGCAGCCGCTTGAGTGCGCGCACTCGTGCGCGCGTATAGATATATAATTGACTTTAACTTTAATTTTCTCAGCAACTACTGAACGGATTTACACCATTCCAAAAAAAGCGTAATCTGCGAGCCGGACTCTACAGTTTTGCCAAATTTCTTATAAATCCATTCAGCCGTTCGACCTGTAGCCGTGTCTAAACGTCCTATGGAAAATAACATGAAGAAAACACGTTTTGGGACCCCCCTTTTATCCCAGCCCCCACTTCACCAATCGCCCCCAAACTTTCAGGGAAGGAGCGCAGCGGACCGAGCCATCTTCTTTGAGAAATTCGCAAAGATTCATCCACCAGGGCCAAAGTTAATCCAAATAGAATGTTGAGGATTTCCTATGGAAACTAGGTCCTAACTATAACTACCTACTGGCGACCGCCAGTAGGTAATATATATATATATATATATATATTTATATATATATATATATATATATATATATATATATATATATATATATATATATATATATATATATATATATATATACACACACACAAACTGACATGCAAATGATTACAAGCTGCCCAAGATGCCATCTGAATGATGCCAACACCTGCTCACATCTGGCTGCTTGCATGAGGTGCATTTTGCTGGACGGTGTCCTTCGAGCACTTTTCGAGGTAGAGATGAGTTGGAGGTGGACAAAGGGCTACAGAGGTCCTTAGCTGCAGGGAAAACAAACCTGACCTCAACAACAAAGGCTCTCATGGCTTTAACTCCAAATTATAGTAAACCAGGTAACAGCTGATGTTCTTTTATTTGCAGCCAAACTGTGATGTGGAAGAAGGTAACTGATAATGGTTAGACTGCAACTTTCAAGAGTCTATTTCCATGTGCACATATGTTCCATGTTCTATTTATACTTCGTTCTCCATATCACTCATCATTCACTCTAATAATACAAAGAAAATACTGATGTTGAACCCTAGAGATACACATCTAAAAGTACCTCAGTACAAATTCCTTAAACTTGACTGTCAACTAGCGATTACAGTCAACCTAGCTACAACTTATATTCCTATTCTCACTACCTTCTTGATTCTTTTCCGAATTCCCAAAAGGACGTTTACTTTCGATAAGCTTTATTTCTGCAATTTGTACCATAAAAGCAGTCTGTGGCGGCTCCTCCGCTAAGGCGCAGCAGTGTCACCTCACTGCTTTTAAGCAGTATAAATAAAGGAAAAATACAATTATAACTGTTATCATTTTATTTTTTCCTTGTTGCTGCAGCTTTGCGGGTGGGGCTGCTCTGCTGACAGAGCAGGGAGCAGTGGTTTGCACTCCCTAAGTGCGCGTGAATGTTTGTCTGGCCGTCTAGGGCCGGCCAAAAAGCCATGCGCACTTTGCATGTTCTCCACGCAGGCTGCATTACAGCCTGCGTGGAGAACATGCCCAGGTCCCCAGTCCCTGTCTGACTGCTGAACCACGGCGTTCAGACCAATCACAACACTGCATTGCAGCGTTGTTGTGATTGGCTTAGGCGAGCCAATCACAACTCTGCATGGCCGTGGTGTGATTGGCGGAGGAGAGACTGGGTGCTCTGCGTTCCTGTTTCAGAGACGATGTTGGAGAGAGTGGCGAGACGTGGCAAGTAGGTATGTTTTTTTTCTTCCCCTCCACCGGGCCAACATCCACCCCTCCCAGGTCCTCCTCAGTGAGCCCAGTGTATCCGGAGCGTTATTAATTATTTTCTTATACAGCAAGGAAATAGCTTTTTCATGCAACTGTTCAGTCAGTACTCTATCCTCCAACGGAGAGGCCTCTACCATAATCTCTCCTTCGCAAATATATTTCCATAGGGCATGTCCCAACTGCATGCATCTTAGACTTTCCCCCTTCCCCATCTCGTATTCCGTTTGTTGGGTCGTAAATTGACATATGCCTTTCCTCTCCATACATCCCCCAGGCTCTCAAGACCCAACAGATCCCACTTAGCGAAGCCCCTTGGGTGACACACTCCATTCAGACGATTGCCGTCCCAGAGGGGTGTCATCCCTGTGAGTTATCCTTCCCAGCCCAGGTATTTTGTTGCTTCATACCATTCCTTTGTCACTGTCCGAGTATGTGGCGGTAGACTCTTCATTACTAACTTGGAATATAGTATCGCTCGAGGTCCCTTCTTCCCCATGGACAGTCTGTCCACCCTATATGCTGGTTTCGCTCGTTCTCCGAACATCCACCCATTTACTATTACTAATTGCGTTGCCCCATGATAGTTACGGGTGTCGGGCACTGCTAGTCCCCCTTCATGAACCATTCTCTGAAGTTTGCGCAACACTATCCGCAGCGCCGTCCCACACCATAGTAGGGCTCGCAGTTCAGCGTCTACTCTTTGAAAGAAAGAAGGGGGCTCCTCATATAGTGTTTTTTTGCATTGCATATAATATTTACGGCAGGGCCATCATTTTGAACAGAAAGTGGTACAGTGTACCCCAAGTCCATAAGAAAATATAAATAAATATGAAATGTATTAGCATATTTTACTGTTTACATGCCCACTCTTCTTGTGTAAATACCGATACACGGTAGTATCTAATGGTGTTTCCTAGTATAGGAACCCGTTCCAAGATGGCGCCTATTTTGGTGTTTGTTGGGCTGTTCCCTTTTTGATGTTTACCCCTGCAACAAGACTTTATTTAACCGGAGCTATGTACTGCTGGTCAGAAACACTGACGAAGGCTAACGCCGAAACGTTTGTTTGTTGCCAAAAATAAACCGCTGACAACTGCCGCTGCCGGAGTGCTGTCATCCTTTCCCGATGTGTGAGGATTCAGAGCGTTATAAATAAATATATATATATATACACACACACACACACCCACACACACACACACACACTCACACACACACAAACTGACATGCATATGACCCATCATGGTTAGAGGCAGGTTTCGCCAGTGTTTGATGTCTACAATTAGTCTGTCTAGCTGGAGGTCCAAATTACGACAGTAGTACTCATGGGCGTCTTTTGTCATATATGTCCGTAGGTAATTAAAGCCTTGTTCTACAATTGGCACCACACACCTGGTTGTTATCATGGGTGTTCACCCTGCCAAGGGGAAGAGCAGTGATTTATCGCAAATAATTTGGTAACCTAAGTATTCCCCGTAGAGGCGGAATATTTGCAGTATTCTATTAATTGATTGTCTCGGTCTCCTGACATACAGGAGGGTATCATCGCATATAACGAGATACATTCCTCCCACTCCTCCCCAACTGGGATCGCCAGATCAATGGGTCCTGGCATATCCACGCCGCCAAAGGCTCCAGGGCCAAAGCAAATAGGATTGGGGATAGTGAACAGCCTTGTCTTATCCCCTTTTGTAAAGCAAATACCCGAGACACTCTAGCATTGACTTTTAGTTTGGCCAATGGTTGTCATGGAGAAGTCTGACCCACTCTGTAAATCTAGGTCCCAGGCCAAACCGATCTAAGACCGCAAAGAGATAATTCGATTCCATGTTATCAAAGGTCATCCTGGCATCTAGGGACCGGTGGGCCACCTGGTCATCAGAGGTTATCTTGGTTAAATGAAGAACCCCGAACAGCCTCCGCAAGTTCAGTCTAGTTCCTCTATGGGGCATAAACCCAGATTGATCCGGGTGTACAAGCGAGGTAATCACTCCAGCCAGGCGCATTCACAGGAGTTTTGCTAGGACCTTCACTTCATAATTGAGCAGAGATTGGTCTGTATGACCCACATTCAGTTGGTGGTTTGCCTACTTTTGGTATTACGGCTATTAACACAGTCCTTTGATCCAGAGGCAGTATTCCCTCTTGTTTTGCCTCCACTAACATACCCAAGAGGTACTCTGCTGTCACGTTCAGCATACATTTTTATATCTCCACTGGGAGACCGTTCGGCCCTGCTGCTTTGCCTGATTGCAGGAAGCGGGATGCTGCGTTTATTTGTTCAATTGTTAGCTCACCCTCGAGAATCTGTCTTCCACTGATAATTGTGGTAGTGTGGTGTCTCGTAGGAAGTTGCTGCAGTCTTGCTCTGTATTCATGGACGAGGAAGTGAATATTTCCTCATAATACGTGGCAAATCTTTCCGTCACTTCTGTCCCGGTTTCATTTTTACCCCCTCCTTGTTCAGTCCGGCAACCCACCTGCCATTCATCCTCCTCTTATCTAGCCAGGCCTTGTCACAAGCGTCATAAAGTCTGTGTTGTGTTGCTAATGCCTGAGCAATGGCACTGTTCTCTAGCAGGTCACGTAATTCCTTTTGTTGCTTCTTCTACTGGCCAGAAGTCAAGGGTGTGGCATTTTAGTTTTTGCTTCTTTATGGCACTTATTTGCGCTTGGGCTGCCCCTGAGAACCGTTTTAAAGACCTCCCATAGGGTCACTTTGTAGTCGACCGATCCCACATTATCCTCAACTAATTGCTCTGCTCCTTTCCTCATATCCTCCCTAAATTCCCCGTCTTTAAAGTACCATGGGTCTAATCGTGGGGGTAATGCATAATCTTTTTGAGGGCCAGTCATCGTCGCTTCTACTGGGGAGTGGTCAGACATGTATCGCGCTATGTGTGTTGCATCTATAAATTCCCCCAAGCCCAGCCGTTATGTAATGAAATAGTTAAGTCTTAAGAGGCTCCCGGTTGCTGCGGACAGGTGGGTATTTTTTATATTGCTTCTTGGTAGGGTGTTAATGCCTCCATATGTCACCCAGGCCCATAGCCCCAAGAAAACCCCCCCAGTTGACCTGTTTTTATCCATGATGTTGTACCCCTGTCTTGTCCATCTCTACTGATAGAATCTCATTCATGTTACCTCCTAATATCAGCTAGTCCTCTGGGAGTTCCAAGAGTAGGGGACCCAATGCCTCCAGTGTGGTGGTCTGTAGCTTAGGAAGGGACTACACTGAGCACAGGTTTAATCTCTTCCCTTCCCAGGTCCCACTAACCACTACATATCGTCCATACCTTTCCTTGGTTAAAGGGGAATGCCCTTCTGCAGAGTACCCCCACCCCCTGGATCACGTTGTGTACCCTGCATATGCCAGCAGTGTGTAGCCATACCTGTCGAGAGCTTTATAGTAGCTACCTTTTATGTGTGTTTCATGTAAAAGAACAACCTCTGGTGCATGTCGTTTAATATATTGCAGGACCATTGATCTTTTACGTTTACCACTGAGTCCGTTCACATTCCAGGACCACACCTTCTATTAAGTCATCTTCGTCTTGTGTCCCGCCATGCAGGAATAAGTCTGAGTCAATTGCCCCATCTTTGTGTGTTGTTCACGAGTTTTCCTGTTGCATTCCCCACATCTTAACTGTTGCTTGTACCTTTTGTACTCTCCCTTAGTTTTATACTTAACTAACAACTTATCCCTATCCCTCACCCCACCCTGCTACCCTGCTTTTAAGGTTGTGCCAACCCTCACCTTCTCAACCCGCAGAGCGCCTATCTCCCCAAAACCTACATAACCACTCTATATGTGGGGGTGGTTTTGGCCGCCCCTAGCGTGGTTATACCACTAGTGAAGAAACAAATAGAAAAACAACTTAGTATTGAGATCAGACCCCCTTTCGAACAGTCATATTTGTAAGTCCCCTTGCTGTTTTGTTGTGGTGAGCGAGATCCTCATCTTTTTTGCGTCTGCCATAGATCTAACCGTAGTCTCATAATGGTCTCTCAATCCATATATCTCCCCACCACTTTGACCTGGTTCGGTTTTACCTTGTCGTGGAGCATTGAGCCTTAGTCCGTGCTGTTCCCTTTTGCTCTGAGATCTGATCCCGGGTCTCCTCTGTAGCCCGCAGGTCTTGTTGCATCACACATTTTTCCCGGCTTTGACGCCCCAGATCTCTGGCCAGGCTCTTACCTCTGTCTCGATTTGTTGATCGCCAGCCTTCCAGCCATTCCCAAGCCTCATCCGGATTTGTAAAATGCCATGTCTTGCCCTCTGCGATCACACATAGTTTTGCTGGGAACAGCATCATATATTTAATGTCTCTGAGCTCCTTTTTCACCGCTTCAAAACTTCTTTTCTGGTGCTCTACCTTGGGTGTGAAGTCAGAGAAGAAACAAATCTGGGTGTTTGCAAGTCGTATGTCCCCTGTAGTTCTGGCAGCTTGAAGGATAGCACCACAATCTCAATAATGGTCTGCGTGGGGGCCTGATGGCACAGGAGCACAGTTAGCTCTCTCAATCGTGAAAAATGTTGACAGTCTCTGCACAGTGTGTTCACGATGAGATCTTCAAGAAAGATGTCTACGCTCAGCCCATCCGACCCCTCTGGGACGCCCACCACCCTGATGTTATTCCTTCTTGCCCTCCCTTCTTGGTCTTCAAGCTTCACCGCCATTTCTGTGGCATGTTGCATTAGTGTCTGAGCTTGTGCTTCCAGACGGTTCGCTGTGGACTGGAGTTGTTCTGTGTGTTTCCGCTGTCGTGACTTTCTCCGAGAGTTTGTGGATATCTGCCCTAATTAGGTTCACATCGATCTTTACTGCGTCGTTTTTGGGCACCAGCATTCCTTTCAAATCCCGGATAGCTGTCATTATTGTTCCCAGTGAGGGATCTGATGATTCCTCTTTTTTTGGCTTTGTGGTGGATTTTGGGATTGCATAATTATCCATCTTGTTGGACTGGGGTACTCCCAAGCCTTTTAGCTTCCCATTCCACCTGCGATTATTCGTGGGCATCTCCGCTTCTTCCACCAGACCCAGAAGAGCCATTAGCTCTCCTCCTTAATGCGGAATATCTCTTGATTTGGCGTGGGTGGGTAGGGGATTCCAGTTAGCCGCCGCAGTTGGTCCCAGCCCCCCAGTCGTCACACCACCAGTTCTTCTTATCGCCCTTTCTCTGTCGTGCTTTATTCCTAGTTCGTTCCCCTTATTGTTGCCTCCCTTCTCATGCTCCTACCTTATACCGTCTTGCTTCTTAACCTTCCATTGGATCACTATCTACTCTGTTTAACCGCCAGATCCTTTCCCATCCAAGGCGTTGATGTGTTAGTTTTGTTGGCCCCTTCGCCGTGCTAGCCTGGGTCTTTATCTCGCACTAGCCTCCGTCCATGTATGCACGGCGTGGGCCCCTGCTCTTGGTATTTATTCTCAATGGCACATTTGCCCGCAGCCACTTTCTGTATATTTTGGCTGCTTCCAGGCCTCCAGATCGGGCGGCGCAGGCTGACTCCCTCGGCACTCGTATTAATCAGCGGTTGAATTGCCCTGTAAAACAGCCCCTGGATGCTCCCGACATCTGCCTTGGTGTTTATTTCACCTTCAGTGTCTCATTTTGGAGTTGGAAATTGAGCGGATTGTAGAGATTGATCCCTCGTCTGGTGGAGCTTGGTTAGGACACTGCCATCTTCTTTCACGGCCAAGCCATGCCCCCTGTGTTTTTTAAAGTACATAAACTTTGTCTTTTCAGAATTGATCTCCAACCCATGTTCTATACAGAATTCCTCAAAATGAAGAAGCGCATGCTGCAACCCGCTAGGTGTTTTGGAGATCAGTAGGGTGTTGACCGCAAACAGTATGGATGTTTTTAGATCAGAGTGGGAATATCAGTAGGGAAGCAAGAAAGAAAATGAGCGATTTCATTAAGGAAAATAGGGTGGGAGCCAAGACGCAGTCTTGGCCAACACCCTTCCTGATGGTAAACCAATCTGTTAGTTTGCCCTGGATGCCCTGTCGAACCTGCGCATAATTGCCCTTGTGTATACAAATTATTGTGGTCAAAAGATCCAAAGGCAAGCCCATGTCATCAAGCACCTGCCATAGCTTCTACTGGGGTAATAAGTCAAAAGCCAATTTAAGATTGACGAAGGCAACATACATGCTGCCCCTGCCAAGCTCTACAATCCTCGAATATAGAAGCAAGAAGCGAAAGACCTGGCCATTGTACTTGTTTTCTTGTGGAAGTCAGCTTGAAAAGGTGATAGGATGTCATTGTCTGTAATCCACTCCTGTATCTTAGCCTACATAAGTTGTGGAAAGTTTTTTTTGAGCATATTCACTCAAGCTAATTGATCTATAGCTTCACGACGGGGATCTGTCCTTTTTTTTTTAATATAAATTCCAGGAGTTTGGTGCAATGCCGTTTGCCAAGATAAGAATGTACCTGCACCAGTTGAATCTATCCTGCAGAAATATATCTGATGGTATGCCATCTGGTCCAAGGTAAGCGAGACGTCAGGTGGCTCAAATAAGAGCGTCAACAGGAAAAGAGGACTGTCTGCAAGAGACACTGGACTCACCATCCACTATAATGGGGGTATAACTCCCAGAGTATAGATTTGAAAAATGATTGACCCAGGCCACGGGGGAAATGTAGTTTTGGTGTGAACGAGTTTGGCCATTCCTACCCCACTTAACTAGGGCCCAGAATCTAATAGAACCCTTGGTGGAGCAGGCCAGTTTCAAATCTTGCCACCTCCCATCCCTTTTTGCTCGGCTCTGTGCCAAATTATAAGACTTCCTTGCTGAATGGATCCAAAGCATATCCATAGCCTTACCCAACAGCCTATGTGATCGTCTGCACTCCGTAATAGACCAAGTTTTGGCTCTGGGTGGTCATCTTCTTGAACTAGTTACTGGAATAGTAAAATGGGATAACATTTTCTTAAAGAAATTATTGTGCATGTCAATGATGGTCTCTGCCTGTTGCACCTACATTGCTTTCAGAGAGTTCCACTAGGCAGGCTTGATGGTCTCCATTTATTGCTGACAGGAGGTCAGGGAACTCTGTTACCTGGGACCATTTGATTTGTTGCATATCGTTTGTGGGAAATATATCCCTAGTGCGGACCGCTGTGTTAGTTACATGTCAATTTAAGGCAAAAGGGTTCCATGGTAAGACTGATTGTGGCCACTCTCAATCCTGTTCATTACAGTTATATCCTTAAGAAATTAATCAATCAGCATTTGTATAGCGCTGATGGTGATGTGTATCAGTCGAAAAGCCAGATCTTAAGTTTCTTTCTGAATTTTGCAAGGGAGGGTGCTGTTAGAAGGTGGAGGGGCAGGTCGTTCCAGGTCCTGGCAACGATGTAGGAGAAGGAGCGACCTCTGCTGCGATTGTGATGGATGCAGGGGTATATGCAAGGGTGAAAGAGGCTGAGCTCAGGTGTCTAGCAGGCATATGGAAGTTCAGTCGATGTTTGATGGTCCTAGTTGTGTTGGGATTTGTATGCATGTGTGAGGATCTTGAACTGCATCTCTTCTGGGTGGGGAGCCAGTGGAGGTTTCTGAGGTGAGGGGTGATGTATATCCATTTGGGGAGGTCCATGATGAGTCTGGCTGCTGTGCTCTGTATGATCTGCAGTCTTTTGAGGAGCTGTATGGAAATTCCTACATAGAGTGTTGCCATAGTTGAGACAGCTGGTGATGAGGGCCTGCAAGATGGTCTTTCTGGTGTTGGGAAGAGGAGATGACTGCGTTAACTTGTTGTTTCATGGTCAGTTGGCTGTTGAAGATGATGAGGTTGTGTGCATGGTCTGTCGGTGTGGGTGTTGATCGAGTTCTGCTTGCCACCAGCTGTGGTCCTATGCGGAGGTGTTCTTTCCGAAGATCAGTACTTCTGTTTTATCGGCGGCAGCTGTGTCTCATCCATTTGGCTACGTTGGTCATTGCGTTTGCAGAAGTTGGTTTTGCCTAGTTGAGTGTTGTCAGCGTAGGAGATTATTTTGAGTTTGTGGGATCTGAAGACATCTGCAAGGGCGGTAAGGTTGATGATGTACAGGGGGGCTGAGAGATGATCCTTGGTGTATTCTGCAAATGATGTCCTTTGGTGCAGAGGTGTAGGAAGGCAGACAGATGGTCTGTGTGCGTCCTGAAAGGAAAAATGTGACCGACTTGAGAACGTTTTGCTGTATGCCAACGTTGTCAAGTCTGTCGATCTAGGTGTGGTGGAAGACTATGTTGAACACAAATAACAACACCCAGGGGATGCTAAGGGTCTGGAAAGAGGCTACAAGATGCTAAACACTCGAATGTAGTGTGAAGAAATAGTAGTCACTCTAAGGAGAGAAAAAGACAACAATGTGAAAAGATGAGATATAGAATGAAATGAATACCCATCAGCCCACCCATTGGCGGAGTCTCATCTTCTAGGTTTTAGTTGGAAACTGGTATCTACTAGACACCTCACTAGGCCTGTGTCGAGGAATGCTAGTATTAGATCCACCAGTGAGAGGGACAGCCAGCAGGATATATTGGTAGGCTGAAGGAGAAAGTTGCAGTGCTCAAGAAAGTGTGTGATTGTGAGAAGAAATGTGATCTTTAAAATTGCCTGTTATGATGCCAAGGTACGACTTTATTAGGGGGGGGTCAGCATAACAGCAAAATTAAAAGCAGAGTGATGATAGTGTGTCAAAAGAATATATACTACTATCAATTATAGATAATAAATGGTCAACATGGTTCAGCCTGGCAAGGCTTTCGTCAGGACCTATAAATGTACACTACTGCAACAGTGAAAAAATAAGAAAAAATAATGTAGACCTACCGGTAAAGAATTACTATATGGTAGTCTCATATCATTGTGACAAGAACTCTCCTATGAAAGAAAACAAACACAGCAAACCAGATGTAACAAAATGAAAGCATCAGTGCATGTGTAAATCAGCATACAACATTCTGGTTGAAGTAACTCGCCCATAATTAGTATGGAAATGGCCTCACCTCGCCTGGCACTCGCTCAGGTCAAAGAGGCCCCGCTCTAAAGAATGGGGAGGGAAGAATAGATTATAATTGTAAATCTAACCAAAAAACATGTATTTAGAAATCCTTTGGTCGTACTATTTCTAAACTTGAAAAACCCATTGGGTTAAGTAGGCAGTAACACATGGCAATTACAACAAGCCAAGCATCGATTGTTGCATAATAAATACAGGGCACCTTTAACTTATATGTATGCATAGTAAGTGGTGCACTAGTTGGTAAAATTGTATCTCTCTATCTCTCTCGAATGATGTTTCAATATAGAGCTGCAGTCGTAGAAAAAAAGTGTGTGAAAAAAACGACCATTTCATCAATCTTTAGTACACATCTCTTTCAGTTTTTAGTAAATAACAATGAATTCCTGGGGCATGGGTGGTGGGAATTGTGGACATCCCCACGGGGCTGGCGGCCACCAAGGGCCCTGTTGGTACATATTGCCTTGCCCAGTGTCCCTGGATTTATCCACCAAGTTAAAACAACGACTATATCCAGGTGCGTTGGTCAGGAAATCATGCAAAAGGGCTTCCAACAATCATCGAGAGGCCTTATTAGCCCTTCCTGTTGACAAACCTCCACTGGAGAAACTAACTTTTGTCACCACCTTTAGTACAGTTTCATCCTTGGTACAGAAAATCATCCGACAAAATTGGCAGATATTGAATACCGCTGGTGACAAAATTCCATTACCACTCTTTTCTTTCAAGAGGAGTTCGAACTTGAAAGATGATCTAGTACACACTAGACCTCGGTCCACTTCACGTGAATCCATAGCAACATTGTGGAATCTTCCTCCCGTTCAAGGCCACCATCCATGTGGCAATTGTTCAGTATGCCCCCAAACCAGGAAAGTGCTAACAGTAGACATTGGCACGCCTCGCCCTTGCGTGTTAAAACGGCACACTAACTGCAATAGTGAAAGGGTCATCTATCAAATCATCTGCCCTTGTGCCCTTCGCTATGTAGGCATGACGACCAGAAAGGTCAAACTTAGAATAGAAGAACACAAAAGCACCATCAGGCGCAACAAACAGGCCACTCGTCTCACCAACCACTTCCTAACGATGAAGCATTCTGCTGACGACATGGAATGGCTAGTGCTTGAACAGCCATTCATTCCTCTACATGTCAGTGATATTTCTCATTACCTGTTCGTTAAGGAACAGAAATGGATTTTTAAATTAAAGTGCGACATTGTAGGGTTGAATGATGAAATACCATGGATCCAGCTCTGATGACACCACATAACTTGGCTATCTATGGAGTACAAGTGTTTACATCTATGAATGTTAATATACATCTTACAATTCATATACACTTGCCATATAGTCGGTTCATTTTTGTTATGTGTCCTGTAGCCTTCCTGACACACATTTTCAATCAGAACATCTAAAAATTAAGCTACCAGCCTACTAGTGCACGCTTGTGACGCATGCCCTTAGTGTTAGGACAACCGTTACATTCTAATATTGGCTGTGTTTTGGCGTTTTCATAACGTTTTTCTATTTGTGCCTCCGATTACAGGATCGCATTTTTGTCTGTGCCATTCTTAGCGAGACAAAGCTTCACGACTCCTCTTATGAGGGCTCGCGCTCCCTGATCAATTACAATAGAGCTATTTGTTTGTTTACTGTACTCTTTAGGACCTACACGTCTGCCATTCTTAGTTTCCGGGCAACGGTTCTTTTCCGGTTTCCCGATCTAAGAAACGAACCAATCACCTCATAGAAGATGAAGCTCTGGGTGATTCAGTTGCTCCCTCCCTGGTCCGCACGTTTTGAATTTAACTTGAACAGACGGGTGTTGAATGCATTTCTACAGTCCTGATAGCCGATTGCTTAACCATAACTTCCGGTTTCCGGTGTGCAATTCATCTTCCGGTTTCCGGTCTTTATAACGAACCAATAACCACACAGTATAATCGGCTAAATTTGACAATGCTGTTCCACTCTAGTCCGCAAGCTGTCTATTTAATCTGACTAGGCCGCTATGTCCGGCACCTTCCCCTCGGCTCAGATGCTAGACCGAGGCAACGACGGACAGGTTGGTGACCGCATTTGCAGACTTTACTGTACCATTCCTCGTCGGGAATCCTGCTTAAATACTATTTCCGTGTGGCCTCCTCAGACTAGGGCTCTATAGTGATGCCTGTTTTATTATATCGGGGCACATTACACGGAATTCATTGTTATTTACTAAAAACTGAAAGAGATGTGTACTAAAGATTGATGAAATGGTCGTTTTTTTCACACACTCTTTTTTTCTACGACTGCAGCTCTATATTGAAACATCATTCGAGAGAGATAGAGAGATACAATTTTACCAACTAGTGCACCACTTACTATGCATACATATAAGTTAGAGGTGCCCTGTATTTATTATGCAACAATCGATGCTTGGCTTGTTGTAATTGCCATGTGTTACAGCCTACTTAACCCAATGGGTTTTTCAAGTTTAGAAATAGTGCGACCAAAGGATTTCTAAATACATTTTTTTGGTTAGATTTACAATTATAATCTATTCTTCCCTCCCCATTCTGTAGAGCGGGGCCTCTTTGGCCTGAAGGAGTGCCAGGCGAGGTGAGGCCAACTCCATACTAATTATGGGTGAGTTGCTTCAACCAGAATGTTGTATGCTGATTTACACATGCACTGATGCTTTCATTTTGTTACATCTGGTTTGCTGTGTTTGTTTTCTTTCATAGGAGAGTTCTTGTCACAATGATATGAGAATACCATATAGTAATTCTTTACCGGTAGGTCTACATTATTTTTTCTTCTTTTTTCACTGTTGTAGTAGTGTACATTTATAGGTCCTGACGAAAGCCTTGTCAGGCTGAAACATGTTGACCATTTATCATCTATAATTGATAGTATATATTCTTTTGACACACTATCATCACTCTGCTTTTAATTTTGCCGTTATGCTGACCCCCCCCTAATAAAGTCGTACCAGGCTGATGACTGAAATTAAGAATCTAGTGGAAGAGGCAAGTGCAGAACGCTGGATAACATCTCAAGAAGCCAAGTTTTTGGTTACCTCACATCCAGTTATTCCATACTTTTATGCACTGCCCAAAACCCACAAAATAGCAAGGCCACCTCCAGGACGACCTATTATTTCAGGCATTGGGTCGCTCCTTGAACCCCTTTCATCTTTTTTTGATTTTTTCTTGAGACCTTTGGTGCGGACTATGCCTATTTATCTTCAGGATACTAAAGACATTCTTCGCCTTTTACCTGAAGTAGAGTTTAACACCGAGACTGACATTCTTGTCAGTTTCGATGTAGAGTCTTTGTACACCTGCATTCCGCAAGAGGAAACTTTGCAGGCCGTGAGAGTGCTTCTGGAAACATCTACCCATGAAAGCATCACACCCATCCATTTGATCATGGAGTTGGCTAGGCTCGCAATGACAGAGAACTTCTTTCAATTTGAAGACTCGTTATATCTCCAGATATCGGGCACTTCGATGGGGAGTACTTTTGCCCCGAGTTTTGCAAATTTATACGTCAATCTTTTTGAAACAGAGTATGTACTCAACCACAACAATCCGTATTAACATCAAACGGTGTTGTGGAAGAGATACATTGATGACGTCCTTGTAGTGTGGCGTGGAGATGTTGCTTCTGTACTTGCTTTTCAAAATTGGTTAAACACCCAGAACCAACACCTTAGATTCACGGTGGAACACAGTGACACACAACTCCCCTTCTTGGATCTACTCATTACTCCCAAGGATGGTCACCTAGCAAGTAATTTATACCGCAAGCAGATGTCTAGAAATTCTTTGCTTCGGTTCGACAGCCACCATCCACGCTCCCTCAGAGAGAACTTGCCTTTCGGACAATTTCTCAGGGTCCGAAGAAATTGTTCCGAAAAATCTGATTTCGAGGCACAGTCCCTGGATTTATCCACCAAGTTAAAACAACGACTATATCCAGGTGCGTTGGTCAGGAAATCATGCAAAAGGGCTTCCAACAATCATCAAGAGGCCTTATTAGCCCTTCCTGTTGACAAACCTCCACTGGAGAAACTAACTTTTGTCACCACCTTTAGTACAGTTTCATCCTTGGTACAGAAAATCATTCGACAAAATTGGCGGATATTGAATACCGCTGGTGACAAAATTCCATTACCACTCTTTTCTTTCAAGAGGAGTTCGAACTTGAAAGATGATCTAGTACACACTAGACCTCGGTCCACTTCACGTGAATCCATAGCGACATTGTGGAATCTTCCTCCCGTTCAAGGCCACCATCCATGTGGCAATTGTTCAGTATGCCCCCAAACCAGAAAAGTGCTAACAGTAGACATTGGCACGCCTCGCCCTTGGGTGTTAAAACGGCACACTAACTGCAATAGTGAAAGGGTCATCTATCAAATCACCTGCCCTTGTGCCCTTCGCAATGTAGGCATGACGGCCAGAAAGGTCAAACTTAGAATACAAGAACACAAAAGCACCATCAGGTGCAACAAACAGGCCACTCGTCTCACCAACCACTTCCTAACGATGAAACATTCTGCTGACGACATGGAACGGCTAGTGCTTGAACAGCCATTCATTCCTCTACATGTCATTGATATTTCTCATTACCTGTTCGTTAAGGAACAGGAATGGATTTTTAAATTAAAGTGCGACATTGTAGGGTTGAATGATGAAATACCATGGATCCAGCTCTGATGACACCACATAACTTGGCTATCTATGGAGTACAAGTGTTTACATCTATGAATGTTAATATACATCTTACAATTCATATACACTTGCCATATAGTCGGTTCATTTTTGTTATGTGTCCTGTAGCCTTCCTGACACACATTTTCAATCAGAACATCTCAAAATTAAGCTACCAGCCTACTAGTGCACGCTTGTGACGCGTGCCCTTAGTGTTAGGACAACCGTTACATTCTAATATTGGCTGTATTTTGGCGTTTTATAACGTTTTTCTATTTGTGCCTCCGATTACAGGATTGCATTTTTCTCTCTGCCATTCTTAGCGAGACAAAGCTTCATGACTCCTCTTATGAGGGCTCGCGCTCCCTGATCAATTACAATAGAGCTATTTGTTTGTTTACTGTACTCTTTAGGACCTACACGTCTGCCATTCTTAGTTTTCGGGCAACGGTTCTTTTCCGGTTTCCCGATCTAAGAAACGAACCAATCACCTCATAGAAGATGAAGCTCTGGGTGATTCAGTTGCTCCCTCCCTGGTCCGCACGTTTTGAATTTAACTTGAACAGACGGGTGTTGAATGCATTTCTACAGTCCGGATAGCCGATTGCTTAACCATAACTTCCGGTTTCCGGTGTGCAATTCATCTTCCGGTGTCCGGTCTTTATAACGAACCATTCACCACACAGTATAATCGGCTAAGTTTGACAATGCTGTTCCACTCTGGTCCGCAAGCTGTCTATTTAATCTGACTAGGCCGCTATGTCCGGCATCTTCCCCTCGGCTCAGATGCTAGACCGAGGCAACGACGGACAGGTTTGTGACCGCATTTGCAGACTTTACTGTACCATTCCTCGTCGGGAATCCTGCTTAAATACTATTCTCCGTGTGGCCTCCTCAGACTAGGGCTCTATAGTGATGCCTGTTTTATTATCGGGGCTCATTACACGGAATTCATTGTTATTTACTAAAAACTGAAAGAGATGTGTACTAAAGATTGATGAAATGGTCGTTTTTTTCACACTCTCTTTTTTCTACGACTGCAGCTCTATATTTAAACATCATTCGAGAGAGATATAGAGATACAATTTACCAACTAGTGCACCACTTACTATGCATACATATAAGTTAGAGGTGCTCTGTATTTATTATGCAACAATCGATGCTTGGCTTGTTGTAATTGCCATGTGTTGCTGCCTACTTAACCCAATGGGTTTTTCAAGTTTAGAAATAGTACGACCAAAGGATTTCTAAATACATGTTTTTTGGTTAGATTTACAATTATAATCTATTCTTCCCTCCCCATTCTTTAGAGCGGGGCCTCTTTGACCTGAGCGAGTGCCAGGCGAGGTGAGGCCATCTCCATACTAATTATGGGTGAGTTGCTTCAACCAGAATGTTGTATGCTGATTTACACATGCACTGATGCTTTCATTTTGTTACATCTGGTTTGCTGTGTTTGTTTTCTTTCATAGGAGAGTTCTTGTCACAATGATATGAGACTACCATATAGTAATTCTTTACCGGTAGGTCTACATTATTTTTTCTTCTTTTTTCACTGTTGCAGTAGTGTACATTTATAGGTCCTGACGAAAGCCTTGCCAGGCTGAAACATGTTGACCATTTATCATCTATAATTGATAGTAGTATATATTTTTTTTACACACTATCATCACTCTGCTTTTAATTTTGCCGTTATGCTGACCACCCCTAATAAAGTCGTACCTTGGCATCATAACAGGCAATTTTAAATATCACATTTGTTCTCACAATCACACACTTTCTTGAGCACTGCAACTTTCTCCTTCAGCCTACCAATATATCCTGCCGGCTGTCCCTCTCACTGGTGGATCTAATACTAGCATTCCTCGACACAGGCCTAGTGAGGTGTCTAGTAGATATCAGTTTCCAACTAAAACCCAGATGATGAGACTCCGCCAATGGGTGGGCTGATGGGTATTCATTTCATTCTATATCTCATCTTTTCACATTGTTGTCTTTTTCTCTCCTTAGAGTGACTACTATTTCTTCACACTACATTCGAGTGTTTAGCATCTTGTAGTCTCTTTCCAGACCCTTAGCATCCACTGTGTGTTGTTATTTGTAAGTTCGGGGGACAGGATGCAAGCTGGTCTTTAAAAACCCTTTCCCCTTAGACCCTCTCTCACATTTTTTGTTTTCCACATATGTTGAACACAGCAAAGAGGTTGAGGAGGATCAGTGACACAGTTTCGCTGCAGTCGATGAGAGTTCGGATGTCATCTGTGACGGCAATCAGCATGGTTCTGGTGCTGTGGTTGGCACGAATCCTAAATTGCCAACGCCACGTATAGCAAGAATTGAGAAATTTAAGTAACCAGGTTTAAAGACTGGTTCTGGGGAGACGCAGCGCACAGTCAGCAGGACCCCTGACGAATGAGGCAGGGTGGTGGGAGAAGCAGCGCGAGGGACTTGCTGTCCCAGGAACCAACAGCGCCATCCAGCCCCGCCCCCTCCTACCGGGCGGTTTTAAAACACCTCGCATCTCCCGCTCAGCGGGAGATGCAGCGCACAGGCAGCAGGACCCCTGACGAACGAGGCAGGGCGATGGGAGAAGCAGCGTGAGGGACTCGCTGTCTCAGGAAGCAACAGCGCCATCCAGCCCCGCCCCCTTCCTACCGGATATAATCAGCATCCCTTACCGCCCCGCGGGCACGCCGGGCTAAGCCGGGCAAAGGGCGGGCCGTCTGTGGCCGTCAGGGGCCAGAAGAGGCTGGGCTGGGCCACCCCCCTGTCCACCACAAATGGGTAAGCGAAAACAGCATTGTCATGGTGAACATGAGGGGAAAAAATCTAAGGTCCCGAGGAAATCTGAATCAATAATATCATATCTGACATCAGCTGTGGGGGTCTTTTCGAAAGAAATTGCGAATGCAGAAAAAGAACTGGGCCTGGCCCCGCCTAATCTAGGCACCGAGGTATGCGCCCTAGGCTTGGATCAGACCGCTAGTATACCCCTGGAGCCGAACATTGTTATTTCAAATCCACCTGTAGCAGACAAATCCTACCCAGGTCTGACATATAGCGGTGGCTCCAGAGGGTCAGGGGTCCGAGAGCCCCGATGTGCCTCTGCAAAACCAACTGTGTAAGCGCAGGCCGATTAAGAAACTCCCTAAGAGACAAAAACAGGTTGTTTCTGTGCAATGTATGGACCCTAATGTTAGGGAATATGTTGTTGGTATGGTAGAAGAAATGTTTACAGCACATTTGGAGCCTGCTTTAGTGGCCATTGCTAAAGACATTGTGGACACTCTTAATACCTGTGTAGCGGGTTTGCTAAAAAAATGTGAAAAAATTGATTCTTTTATTAAACAATATATAGGCCAACAAGGGTGCCCCACCCAGGTAAAAGAAATCCACCCAGATAATCGTGGGAATGAGAAATTGCAGAGGGGGAACCAGGTCTTAAGGGGGATGAGTCCGAAGCAGATAGCAGGGAACTCATCCCCTTCTAGCAATAAGGCAGGTGTAGGGAACACCTGCAGCGGGGTCGTTAATACTCCGAGACTGTCTCCCCCTAGATCTAGACAGAAGAAGCCACAGGGCATTTTTCTAGATTTGTCGCCTGATGCTGCCCCATTCGTGGCTGTTTTCACGGGGGTTCCCCAATTAAGGGATGGCATGAACGAATCGACTCATGATCTCCTGAGGTTAGCCAGCCACCGGTGTGCACAACATAGTAGTGGAGGTTTGGACATTACTAAAGCAATTATTATGGCAAGTAGAGTAGACTGGATTGGTTGTCGGCCTGAACGTATTAAGGGAGATTGTGTAGTTGTGAATTTTAACTCCCGGGAAATGGCCGATAGATTATTCTGGGATGCCTCAGAGTTGGACAACACAGGTATTAGACCCATACCCCTGGGCTACTTTTATCCTCGAGCTAAGCCGTTCTCAGAAAACCCTACTAGACATCAGTTACTCCCTGTTCGGGGTTCTTTGCCTTCTATGCCATATGTATGTGATGTCACGACACAGAATAGGCTAGTAGGGGGGTCAACCCTTAATTTACACGTACGAGACGACATGACTCGGAAGAGGCCGCAGGAGGGTCACCACAGAGGGGAGAGAGGGTTCTTTCAGCTCTATTACCAACTCGCTCCCCCCCGCATCAGGCAAATATGGAGATAGGTCTCTCAAATCGTTTTTCTCCTTTGACTCAATTGGACTCTAATGATTGACAATCCGCTTCCAACCAACCCCAGGCCGGACTAGAGGGCGGGTTTAACCAGATAGTTTCATCTAAGATCGTTAGTTGGAATGTGGCGGGTGTAAGACATAAAAAGACCGATGATTTATGGGTGGATTTCGTGAAGCAGTATGATGTTATTGCCTTGCAGGAAACGTGGGATGTTGCAAGAAGTTTTAGTTTAAATGGATACTTAAGTTTTGTCGTTCCTGCCGTTGCAGGGACTGTGGGAAGGCCGAAGGGAGGTTTAATCTTCCTTATTTCACTCAATCTTAAAGGTGTTTTTAAAAGGCTTGATTTAGACTCCAGCAATATTTTGATAGTGGAATGGAGTGGTACAGACTCGCAAAAGTATCTATTAATTAATTTTTATAACTCCAAAGATGGCTCACAGTATAACGAGCATCTTGATGCTTTGGCCCAATTTTTGTCAGTTTATAGACTTAATCAGAACACTGTTTTCGAAATGATCCTTATGGGAGATTTTAATATTCATCCATGCAAATGGGACTGTTACTTGGGTGACCCATGTGGGCCACCCAGTGCAGTAGTTCCTCATTTCAGGGAGAGGGACTAGAGGAATTCTTAGCTGACATGAACCTATTTGAACCAGGTTCTGATGAAGGGGGAGAGAGGGTTCCCACCTTCATAGGAGGAGGGACCAATACAGTTATTAATTACATTTTTTTATCGTCTGCGGTATTGGGTAAGACCATTTCCTACAGTGTGGTGCTTTCAACATTTAGGGGCCCGATGGTAAATGGTTCATTGAGATGTAGGGGACCTTTTATTACAGAATCTGTAAATTTACCGATTCTGTAAAATACCGAATCGGTAATTTTACCGATTCGGTAAATCCCACATGTAGGTGGCACAGCAAACAGTGCCACAGGCCTTTAGGAGTCGGTATTTTACCACCCAATCCAATTGGGTGGTGAAATACCGAATCCAGGTGTGCATGCACATCTGTGCATGCACACCTGTGCGATGTGACACACAGACATGCCCTTAGGGCATGTCTGTGTGCCACATGGCACACATGCCTGTAATTGGGGTGCCAGAGGGTGTCAAAGTGACACCCCCTGCACCCTTGCAAAATTCGGTATTTACCGATTCGGTAAATACTGATTCGGTAATGCCCATTGATTCCTATGGGCTTTAATGCCCATAGGAATCAATGTGCATTACCGATTCGGTATTTACCGAATCAGTAAATACCGATTCCTTCCGATTCGGTAATTACTTACCTACTTTAGCCCTCCTCTTTTTTACCACTTCTTAAATACCGATTCGGTATGAATCGGTATTTAAGAAGTGGTAAAAAAGATTTACCTACATCGGGCCCTTAGTGACCATAATCCGTTGCTCCTTGAGGCCGACTTGGGGGAGTGGAGTGGCTCAAGGGGCTCCAGGAGGGGGAGGCAAGAAGCCTGTCTACAAAAGACCAAGGGAGAAGGATCAAATGGGACAGGATGGTCCCTGAAGCTTTTTTTGAGGAGCTAGGTATCAAGGCGGATGCAAATCTGGCAATTTGTCTTGATAGTTCAGCACCGAGTGTTGAAATCATAGGAACCTATGTGGCCGTATGTGGTCAGAGTGCGAAGAATCTAGAGGAAGAAATCACTAATAAACCAAGGAGGGCACAACGAAGGTTTGATAGTAGCTGCTCCAAGGCCCATGGTGCCCTTCTCAAGGCGCTGAAATCAGCACCAAGAGACAGGGCCCTGGTTGCATCCTATCGCAAGAAATATAAATTAGCTATTACAAAACGCAAACAAGAAATTAAAGAGGAGGCTTGGGATAACCTTCTCTCAATAGAGGTGTTGCGGGATAGTAGGAAGTTTTGGGCAACTATAAATCACCCGTTTTTCTCTGAGCATGAGAATTCAATCATGGATTGTGTCATCCCTGATGACTGTTGGCTCGGACACTTTAGGGAAATTTATGACGAGGAGCATTTAGTAATGCTTGAAGGTGCTAATTCCACCCCTCAAGGTGTAAACCCTGTAAAATTTGAGGAGAGTGAGGTGGAAAAAGTGATTAGAGATATGTCGAAAAATAAGGTACCAGGCCCTGATGGGATGCCTGCGGATTTATATAGTACCTGCCCTAAATTTTGGGCCAAGATCCTGACCAATGTTTTTAATGCCTCCATATTAGCAGGGTTCCCGTCCTCATGGGCAAAATCAATTATAGTTCCTATATTCAAAAAGGGGGACAGAGGGGACCCCGCTTGCTATAGGCCAAACTCTCTATTATACTCAGCAGTGAAAATCCTGGGCAGAGTCATTTTACATTAACTCAGGGATTGGGTAGATGGCAGGGGGGTCCTCTCAAACCTCCAATATGGATTTAGAGAACATAGGAGCACCCTGGACCAATGTTTGAACCTTCATCTCCTTATAAGCAAGTACACAGTGGTTAAGGAAGGGTTTTTATATATGGCTTTTATGGATCTCTCCTCGGCGTTTGATTTAGTCAATCGCTCCAAACTATGGGCAATTTTAAGAGAAATAGGTATAGACCCATCGCTGTTCGACTTTTTAAGTGACTTGCATCATGACCTCTCAGCTTCAGAGTCGTTTCCCCTCTGTATATAACCCCCCTCCAGTTGAGGTTTTGATGCTCCTTGAAGCAATAGTTCAGCTCCCTGACCAGATCTTCCTGCTCTAGTTAGCAAAGACATTGTACGTGCTACACGATCACCTTCACACACCATACTCTGTTCCACGCACCTGGCCCCCCCTCCCCTCTGTCCAGGGTTGACAACACACGATCTTACCGCAAACACGGACAAGGGGACTGGCTGCCACACACGCTTCCTGCCCGACGCTGGGTAGGTGGTTCCAGATGGTATTTCACACCGCCAGCTGACTTGCTCAGACCACCGCTATAGGGTGAATCCGCACACATGAGACAGCTGGGTGCGACAGACATAGCTGCGGCGGTTCCTGCCACACGCTGCCGTCCTTACGAAATTCTTCCACAAGATATTTTCAACTATACACTTATACATCCTTGTTGGACCCGGTCCTTTGGGCAGGTTCACCCCGAGACTTTTTGCTTTTTCCTAGCCTGTTTCTGGAACCTGGATTGGTGATTTTAGGCCTCTGCGCACTTTTTCACTGTGGTACAGTGTAAAGTGCGTGTGCTCTCTGTGTATGTGTGGTAAGTGGCCTGCCCTCCCATAGGAATGAATGGGGAATATGTATGCCCATGGTAGATTCCTGACGCGTGGGGAGTGCAGGGTCGAGTTCGATATGTGTGAACTCGTGAGAATGAATGCTGCATAATGGTATATGCGGCATGGCTGTGTCTAGTCTAGAAGCGCCACTTTTAGAAGTTGGCATAATTGTGTAGTGGGTCTGCTGGCACGTGATTGGCTGATGAGCCTGGGCCTGCTGGTGGATGGCCTGTCTGTTTTGAGTAGGACAGGGTCTGCAGGGCCCCGGAGGAGGGGGTCTGAGTCAGCCGTAGATGAAAGGCCCCCATCTGCTCTCCGGGATGGGAGGAAAGAGCGGCTGGTGGTGCCAGGCTGTGCCTGTCGGCCCACCATGCTGGCTCTCCCTCCTGATGGCCCACTGTCACCTCTGACCTGAGGCTGACAAGAGAGGGAAACCAGATACACCCAGGGCTTAGGGCTCGCTTACACAAAGACTTCAAAAGACTTCAAAGCCTTTTCTGTGTATAAGAAGGGGCTGTGTCCCCTTCCAAAATGTTCTTGTCTTGTTCCTGTGGCTGACTTGAATCTACCAAGGGTGGGCGCTGCCCAGCCCCTGGATGCCTGGAGGACTTCTGGGGGACCCCTCTGCCTGTCCTGGAAGGATGGGGGGACTTTGCTTTACCCTAGAGGGACTTTGCTGTATCCCCTGAAGGACTTTGCTGGACTTGTCCCTGTAGCACTGAGGGAGCGCTTTATTTGCATCTAGCGCTGAGAGAGCGCTTTATTGTCCTTCTAGCGCTGGGAGCGCTGTGTTTCTTCTCTTTAGCGCCTGTGAGCGCTTCACGGGGACAATAGCGCTTAGGAGCGCTTTATTCCCGATTATAACGCTGGTAGCGCTCTGCTCATTTTCCTTAGCGCTTGGAAGCGCTTTATTTCCTATGGCCGGTGCCCACCCGGCATCTGGCCCGTAAAAGGAATCAGCCCCCGCCTGCCTGCCTAAAGGAGAAGGGCCGCTGCGCTGCCCGCAGCGACCCGGAAGCGGTTGGCCGGCCGGCCAATCCCAGCGCGGCCGGACGGAAGTCCCGCCCCCGCAGTCCGGGGAAGAAGAAAGGAAGGCGCAGGAGATGGCGGCCGTGCGCGGGGCTCCTCTCGGCTGAGGGAGCCCCGAGGAGACGAGGCGGCCGGGTGACAGGGCTCCCGTGTGCCGAGGGAGCCCTGCAGAGACAGGAAGTCCAGCTGGCTGAGGAGAGGAGCCGGGAGAGCAGCGCCGGCGAAGGAGAGCCCAGCAGAGGAGCCCCGCCGAAGACAGCCCGGTGAGTGAGAGGGCTCCGTGATGCTGCTGGCGGTACCAGGGGGGCACAAGGTCCAGAGCGGTCCCGAATGGCAGTGGACCGCTCCCACATAGAGGCGGTGGTACGGGAAGGGCGGCCCCGGTTGGCAGCGGGTCGCCCCAACGTAGGATGGAGCCCCGTAAGGCCATGGGGCATTGCGTGCTTTGAGCCAGCGAGGCTCCAACGTCCAGGGGGCATTTGGTTGCCAGCCCAGCGGCCGCATCATGGGGCATTTTGGACTGAGTCCCCCGAGAGGGACTCCCCGCCCGCAGTTGTGTGTGTTTTGAGCCCAGAGAGGCTCGGGGGCCAGGTGCTTGATGTCGAGCCCCCGAGGGAGGGCTCCAACGACCCCACAGTTGTTCTAAGAGCCTGCTAGGCTCAGGGGGCATATTTGTTCGGAGCCTGTGTGGCTCTGCTTTGGCCAGTTGTTTGAAAGTTCCATGGAGGACTTGGCGGCAGAGGTATTTCTAGAGCCAGATGGCTCCAACGCCCCATAGCTGTTTCAGAGCCGGTGTGGCTCCAACCTTTCGCGCAGTTTTTTTCTAGGGCCAGTGAGGGCCCCGGCGCAGTTTTGATTCTCCAGCTGCCCAGCAATTAGTGGGCAGCTGCACCGTTTAGGCGCAAGATGGAGAGGGGGTCCCTGAGAGGGATAGAGATGGCACCGAGGTGCCCGGCCAGTCACAGCTGCGCAGCACTTAGTGCCAACTGCAGCGTTTAGGCCCTTGTGAGTGTTCCCAGGTGCCCAGCAAGTAGTGGGCACCTGCATCGTTTAGGCCCCTGACATTGAGACTCAGGGCGTTCTAGCCCCAAAAAGGCCAGTTGGCCTAGGGACTGCCACAGGTGGTGGCTTATGTGAGGTTTTGCGCAATTGTATGGTTATTGCACCTCTGAATGTATTTCCTTGCATCATGTTTTATTCCTGCACCTCTGAATGTTTTAGACATCATGTGACTTTTGCGCTACTGTAGTATTCGGGTACCTCTGAATGTATTTTTATTGCATCATGTGCTTTATTCTTAACACCGCTGAATGTGTAGGTTTATACATTGTGTTTTTCTTTACTACTCCTCTGAATGTATATTTATGCATCATGGGTAATGTGTTCTTGCTTAGACCCCTAAATGCTGTGTGATACTTAGGTGGTTGTTCTTTTTAGTACAGGTGGTCCTAGTGAGGTCCTGGTCCTCTGCGTGACAGTCTCCTAAGGGGTTAGGGTTGCGTAGGTGGTACTTACCTGTTCCCAGTAGTTACTGGATGTGATCTATAACTGTTACTTTGTGTTACAGTGAAGTTTATATTCTTTTATTCTAAATTCTGACAAGTATTTCTATATCTGCGAAGTGTTGATTCTGACAGTGGCCCATGTGGCCCTGTCTTGTAAATAATCCCTTGTGAATATTGCCGTGCCAGTTGGCACAATGTACATGTGTGATTTCTATCTGATATGTTTTGACAATACAAAAGTTATTTTAATATAACCTTGTGTGGAGTCTCTTTTGTGGTGTACCCAATATGTTGTTGCTGTTGTGCGCTGGCGCAAATGCTTTACACATCGCCTCCGAGTTTAGCCTAGACTGCTCCTGCCAAGCTACCTAGAGGGTGAGCAGGGGTTATCTTGGCGTGTGACTTCCTTGCCCTGACTGGAATGGTGGTTTCTGCCTGGCTTTGGCATCAGCCTTAGCCTACCAGAAATAGCCGGTTTTAACAATCCTCAACACATCTACGATGTTGTATCGCGCAACATCTCCATGTTGATGCCCTGCATCCCCATGGGGGAAGATACCCATAGGCATGATTACTAGTCATATACGCTCATGGGTGTGGGCGATTATCCGGCTATTGACTGTGACTTTCCCGCTATTGCTCTACAAAAATTAAAAACCTCACAGACCTGTTTGTTCGTTGAGATTTGTGGTTCGCTACACTATGAATGCTGCACACGATACATATTACGCCGCCGGACCTCCGAGTTGTCGGCCAGATGGCTGTGTTCACCTGCTACTGGTATGTATGGTTATTGACTCACGCGGCTGGCCCCGAGGGGTTGTAAGCTGTAAGCTGTAAGCTGTGTAAGATGCGTTCAGTACATGAAGGTCTTTAAAAAAAATATTTAAATTTTTTTAAAAAAAATTAAAAAACGACCTCTCAGCTTGAGTTAGGGTTACCCGGGAAGGACGGTGCACTAACCATTTTAGTTCAAAGAGGGGCGTCAGACAAGGATGTATTCTGGCCCCCCTTCATTTTACCATTTATATTAATGCGTTGGAGAAGTCCTTGGGCGTGGCTACTCTGGATGTACCGCGTATAGGGGAATCGGTTATTCCGGTTCTCCTATACGCGGATGATGCAGTACTATTGGCACGCACGGGTCTGGGTCTCCAGAGGTTGCTGGATCATTTTGGCGGCTTTATGGACTCCTTGGACTTAAAAGTTAACATCAAAAAGTCACATGTCATGGTGGCCTGGACTAGATGCAGGAAGGTGAAGTTAAAATCTTTTTCTTGCAATAGTGCGGTACTATCAAAGGTCCCGGTTTTTACCTATCTTGGTGTCCTTTTTGAAGATAAAGGTACCTGGGGCCCACAACAAAAGCTTAAGAGTAATGTGGTAGCAAGGTCTACCTCAGCTCTCCTAGGTTTCTCTAAACGGCTGGGAACAAGACCTATGGAGGCAATCTTGAAGATATACAAATCTAAATGTTTGGCGATCGCCTCCTATGGTGCATCACTATGGGGGTACACATCTCAGTATAAGATTCAAGTCACAGAAAATAGGTTCCTAAGATCTCTCCTGGCAGTTCCCCAGTCGACCCCAACCTATTCCCTACACACACAACTAGGTTTGGGCTATATATCAGATCAACTAAAAATGGCACAGTTGATCTGTTGGGTAAAAACATGGTTGAATGAGGAAATTACCCTGAACCATATGATCCTCAGTGATTGTGTAGTATTAGATAAGGCAAATAGGGTCCCCTGGTTGATGTACGTTAGAGCGGCGTTCATCAAGCTCGGTCGACCTGAATTGTACACATCACCTGAACGCATAAAAAAGGAGGACATAGGTAGGATTAAGTATAACTTTCTGAGTATATTAGAATTGGAACGGGAGGAGCAGGAGTTGAAGAAACCGTGTGTCAAAGCTAATTATGTTCTATTAACTTCTCCCTCTATCGAACCATATCTAAAAATTGTAACCAAGCCATTTCATCGCCATTTATTGGTCAGATTTCCTGCGATAATTTCTCCATACAAGACACTATGCACTTTGTCATGTTTTGTGAGTATTATTCTGAGACTCAAATTTTTTTTTTATCCCCGTTATTAAAAGAAAGAGGTTTTGTACAAGTGAGGCCTGCCTTGCTTTGCTTCCAAATGCTTAGTAGCACGCATGACATTTTCTGCGTTGCAAGTTTTCTGGTGGCCGCTGCCCAGATTAATTATAAAAAGTCTGTTACGGCATAATATTTTTGTGGGATCTTTACATGGATGAATTGTTTTATCAAATCAATTTTATCGATCTGATGATGAACTTTTTTGTATTGTAGTATCAAATGTACATTGATTGTAATCACTGTACATATATCTATTTTTTATATATTCATAGATTTTCTAATGTACCATGTTTTTATCTTGTCTTTTATGATTTTAATTAATCGAATAAAGTGTTTTGACTGACTGACTGACTGACTGGCTGGTTCCATACACCGAGTTCCCTGGAACAGGCAGATATCAATCCATTCGATAAAGATGTTCCAATCAGGAAGTGCAGTTTTTTATTTCAGACAACCCCCTATCCCAGGACATTATGGATACCAGGTCTTTAACCTGATCAATGGTAGATGGCAAAAAAAACTACCAGTGACCGTGGCATCATGATTAGAGTTATCAATAAGAGAGGTAAATAATAATGTGGTATAAAGCTATCGGGTTGATCAATAAATTCAACTGGAGCTTAATCGTCATAAAGGGTACTCGGAGCTGTCAAAGTAGAAATAGCTATATGCTGCTCGCAATCATTTAGATGGTAGAACCAGTCAGAGTTTGGATAGTTTTTATTAGACAATAGTTGTCAAGCTACAGCCCGAGTAAGAGATTCTCCAGAAGGGTGGGAAGAGGGAATACACTAATCATTACGATGGTTGTGCTCATACTGCTTGTATTTAAATCGAATGTTGGTATTAAACGGGGAAGAGGTTATGTGCATCAAAGGTACCTAAATTCTGAACTAGGTCTTTATTTGAAAGGGTTAACTCAATATTATCAAAGTTGGTACCAGTTTGCGGGTGCCTTGTAACTCCTAAAATATCACCCCTTATGAGTGAGTGACAAATTCTCACCTGGCAGAACCAGTATATAGATTTATTAGAGTGCATCCTCGGCTTCTTTTTCTTGGATTGCACGAGTTTGGGAACATTTGTCAAAAATTTGGAACAACTATGGTTTAGAGCTGACGTGCCCGACTGAAAAATAGAGTTTTTTGTAGCTACTGGGAGACGCTTATTAGATCCAAACTCCTCACTAAAATGTGACACAGACTGCCTGGTTCATACATTTCACACAGGCCAGATCTTATTACTAATTCACAGTACCCCAATCCCCCTAGATGTCCCTACAGAATTGGTCACATGAATAGTCTGTGTCAATGCTGGGTTTCTGGGCTTGACAGATCTTGGTTTACTGTTCAAAGGCTGATTATTCTGTATATATTTGGAGCTTGTTGCTTTCACAGTTGGATTGACTTTACTCTTATTTGATTGCTTTAGCAGGGTGAAGAGGCGTGACACCATCACTTTGTGGGCCCCCACCTCATTCAGGAGTTCAACAATTTGTTGGGAAAGATAGGCTGTATAGCCCAAGGGGATATACCAGGCTTCTCCAACGAAGTGCTTGTGAGCTACTGGCAGCTCTCTAGCTACCTGGAAGTAGCTCTTCTGTGTGTAGCCAACCCTACTTAATTAGAAGCTATTGCTTGGCTGAAATAATTTACATATACCAAAATTGAAAGTGTATTTGAGATGAAAATTTGTTTATTTTCAGAACTCATGAGCTGATATTTTAAGGAAAATGGCTGAATTGTCAAAATATATTTAAAGCTGATATTTGAGTGATAAATCGTGACATTGAGGATATTTTTTGTGTGCAAATGTTATTATCTTGGTAAAAGAGGCATTGCAGCTCTGGCGTTTATGTATGACCCATGTAGAAGCATTTCATACTGACAAAGCCTTTTTACATTACTGCTGGCAACCATGCCTTATACACTGAGGTGATCGCTGGTATTAAACTGCTAGAAACCTTCCAGATAGTCGCCACTATTACAATGCTAATAATACTAGTAGCTCTCCATGAGTTTCATTGAACATAAGTAGTTCTCATTACAGAAAAGATTAGAGAACCCTGGGATAGATATTGGAATCCCTACAGGATCAGGATCTCCACATGCCTCAGGTGGTGGAAGAGTCTGTGTCTGGTCAACAAGAAGGAGAAAATGATTACCACAGGGCATAAAATAGAAGTTAGGAGCCCATTGTTGCATGGCCAAATCACTTATTAAGTCAGGGTAAGAGGAATCTGGAGCTAAAGATGTTTCATGGCTATGTCTATTTCTAGGCAGACCTTTAAAGAAGTTCGAAATTAATTGAGCGTCTTTCTTGCACTTTGGTAATGGCCTCGCTGTCACTTGGGGTTCCCGAGTGCATTTCTTGTTAGGGATCGCTCCCAAGTTGTCATGGTGGGTTTAGTGACATCTTTATTCCTTGGATTTGCCCTAAATTCCACCAGAGATTTTGAGTCTGCGCTAATAAGAGACTCTACATCCTCTATTAGGAGATCGATCTCTTTGAGTGTGCGATTATCAGACTTGATGGAACTCTTCAGATGTTTGGCAGTGCCTTGTACTAGGTCAGATGCCTTCTGTTTGCCCATTTTAAGAGCAATATATGGAGGGAAGTCCCATGAGACAATCACTCAACCTCAGGTTTTATCCTACGGTTTAGACGTAAACCACTATGCTTAGTTACTGACCAAGGGAAGAATAATACAATATGCAAAATACAACATGACCCCCAATCACTTAAACAATAGGAAAACACCAAAATGAAAAATAGATAGAGCACTTTGCGCCCAAGTTCTGCATTTAAATAGAACCGGCTTCAACCTAATGTTTAGCCAGTCTTGTTTGTTATGTTAAAAATATTTCTCAAGCGCACTTACACCAAGCGGTTTCATGGCGCTGAGGGAAGAAAAACTGTGGCTATGAGAGTCATGGAGATTTAATCATAGGCTTGTGAGAATAAGCGTGTCTTCAGTAGGGTTCTGAATTTGGTGTAGCAAGTAGCTCGTTCGAAAGGGAGTTCCAGAAACGGGGGCTAGGAAAGAGAATCTCAGACCTCCATGTTTTTTCCGTCTGAAGGTGGGGATAGTGAGCAGGTGGAGATGGGAGGAACGGAGTTCACGGGATGGGACATAGCGTTGGATCCGAGAGGAGATAAAGGCAGGGGCTTGCTCAGTTAATGCTTTGAAGATGGTGCAGCCAAGTTTAAAGATGCAACGTTTGGCTACCGGGAGCCAATGCAAGCTCTTCAGCAGAGGACTAATGTGTTGGTGTTTCGGTTGGCGGAAAATGAGCCTGGCTGCCTGATTCTGCACAAGTTGCAGGCGGTGGAGTTGGTAAGCCGGAATGCCCACATATAGCGCATTCGCGTAGTCAATACGGGAGGTTACAAGGGCCATGATGACAAGGGTGAGTGCTTCCTTGGTGAGGAATCTACAGATTTTACGGATTCTGCGAAGATGGAAGAAGCAAGAAGAGACTACTGCATTGATTTGGGGCTTAAGGGACAGATCGCTGCAGATGATAACTCCAAGGCTTTTAACTGACTTTACTGGGTGAGGGGCAGTGCCTAATGATGATGGCCAGAAGTTAGAGTTCCAGGGATTGGAAAGGCCTCCGGTAAGGACCAGCTCGGTTTTATCGGGGTTGAGTTTGAGTTGACTGGAATACATCCATTCGCTGATAAGTCATGGTAGATTGAAAGTTGCTAATGGATGTATTGAAGGAATCTATGTTGAAGACCAATTGAAGGTCGTCCGCATAGTTAAAGATAATGGCAGGGCTATTTCGTAAGGATGCCATCAGGGGTTGCATATATCGAGGTTAAACAAAAGGGGCGAGAGGGCCGAGCCCTGAGGGACCCCACAGGTCAGATTGGTTTTACTCGCCAAAAAATTGTTTAGGCGGACTGCCTGAGAGTGTCCATCGAGGAAAGAGGTAATCCACTTTAGTGCCATACCCTGGACACCCGCGTTGCTGGCACGGTCGATCAGAAGTTCATGATCAACCGTGTCAAAAGCCGCCGAGAGATCCAGGAGCACCAGGTCCTGGGGGATATTATCAGCTCCATTCCTCAGTTCAACCATAACTGGAGTGAGCGGGCCTGAACCCCGCTTGTCGGGGGTCAAGGAATTGGGAGAGCTCAATAAAAGAACTGAGGCAGTTCGTGACATGAGCCTCTAAGATTTTACTGAGGTAAGGGAGCAAGGAGATAGGACGAAAATTACTTAATACCGAAGGGTCTGCATTGGGCTTTTTCAGTATTGGAACTACGGTGGCGCATTTGAAGATGTCTGGAACGACACCTGTTGTGAGAGAGGAGCGAAAGCGGCGGGTCAGGGCAGATAGTGAAAGCTTCTTTCAGGATGTGGGGGGGGGGCAGCAGTCATTGGGGGAGCTTGATCCCACTCTGTTTAGTAGGGTCAGAAATTCTTCTCGGGTGATCAGAGGAATTTGGTCCAGTGTGGAGAGATTTTTATGTATGAGGGGGAGGGTAGAAGGGGAGTTAGGGATGGGGATATTGTTTTTATAAGGGTAATTTTGCCAATAAAAAAATAATTTAGGGAATCACATAAAATTTGTGAGGGCACAGATTGTTGGGTGACCCTGTCGGGATGGGCGAGCTCATTGACTATCGAGAAAATATCTTTGACCTTCGTGGAGGAATTAATAATTTTTTGCGAAAAATAGGCAGATTTGGCCTGGAGGATGGAGTCTTTATAATTTTTTTGTAGCGCAGTGTAGGCCGCTCTCTCTGTAGGTGCATAGGCTCTGCGCCAACGGCGTTCTGCTTGTCTAAGGGCAAGTTTTTCTTTTTTTAGGGCGTTGGAGAACCAGCGTTGGGCGTCATGGGGTCGTTTGAGTGAAATTTTCCTCAGGGGAGCTAACTTGTTACTAGCTGCTTCCAACCAGCTGTCAAGATTGGAAGCTTGAAGGGCAATGGGGGACTGGACTTGAGGGGGGGAGGCAGTTAATATTGCATGAAACTCATCCAGATTGGCCCGTTTCCAGTTCCTGGATAGAAGATTGTTGGTGGGGGGCAGCGTAGTGGGGAGCACATCTTGATGGTCGGACCATGGGCAGGGAGAGACTAGAGGAGATGTAATTTCTAGATTGGAGGTCCAGATTTGGTCTAAGATGTGCCCCTTAACATGAGTGGGCGTGTGCACATGCTGGAAGAGATTCATGTCATGTAGGCAGTCCGTGAACTCAACTGAAGTAGGGCTTTCAAGGGTGTCAAAGGGACAGTAATTAAAGTCACCAAGGATGATAATCTTAGCATGATTGATGACTAACTGGGAGATGAGATTGCCGAAAAGTTGAGGAAAAAGGGGCATGTGATCCGGGGGTCGGTAGAAAAGAGCACAGATAAAGGAGAATTTGGGGGAATCAAATTTTAGAATAAGGCTATCTACTTGAGGTAGGGCGTTTAACTGGATGGTGGTGAATTAATGTTTATGGAGAATGATGGCTGCCACTCCACCCACCGGCTTACCCGATGCCCTGTTAGCGTGGAGTATGTAGTAGCCTGTGGGGATTGCTGCCAGGATATCGGGGTCGGAATCAGCGGTGAGCCATGTCTCTGATAGAAGTAAGATGTCAGGTTTCTCCGTGTCCAGCAGATGAAAGTGTAGTTTGTAGTGTATTGGTCAAATACCTTAAATGTCCAGGTCCAGAGAGTGGGCCCAGCCCAGCCTAGCCTCCTTTTGGTGCTAAATGAAGGCATGTGTATTTCCAACTGGGGGTTTGAAGGACATGTTGTCCCCAGCAGCTGCGGTCCGCTATGGCTCCCCCCGTAGCATGGAAAGTGTCCAAGATGCTAGCTGAACATCCCCTAGCAGGAGCAGCAATTGGCAATTTCCCCCAATAGCAGAATAGCGCAAAATTGCACTGCAGGCCTATTGAAGGTATCGGTAATGAATAATGACATTTTAAAAACAAAAAGAACAGCTTCAAATTATGGTGGGGGAATTGAAATAAATTAAGGAACTTATACCCTCCATAGTTAGGCCAGTTGGTGGGGACCAATTAGCGGGAGAAGATAATTCTCAGCAGGAAGGGGAGAAGAATGATACCACTACGCGGAGAGAGGAGCAAAGCGTATTTAAATCTCGATGCCCAATGATCATGAAGAAACAGGGGGAAACGATGAGCTATAAGCAGTATGGCCAAGAAGACGGAGGAAAGGCCATAAGAAGGGTCTAACTATAAAACAGAAGTGGAAAAAGGAGGAAGTTATAGAAAAAGGGTATAAGAGTCCAACAAAGGTTGTTGTAAAAGCTTGGGGGGAAAATACCCCTGTAAGAGGGAAAACTACGTGTAACTCAAAAAAAGGGGAGATGATGGAGATAGAAGGGGGGAACCTAGGAGTAGAAAAAGAAGTTCCAGGAAATATTCCATGAGTAAGGAAGAGGATGACCAGGATATGAGTATGGAGACAGGTGGGCAAAGAGGAATAAGAACTTGCAAAGATCACATGGGAAGAAGGAAGGAAACAAAACTACCGGGTAGAAGGAGGTAGGATGTGAAGGGAGGCCCATTAGAAATTGAGAATAGAACTAGTTAGGATCTATTGGTATTCTTTGAGCCGGTGTGCCAGGGGAAAGGCGGCAAAAAAGTGAGGAAATTAAATCCATTAAACCAGACACAACTGCTATTTTCCCTATCTAAATGTGCAAATGTAAGGAATATAGGTTCTGAAGATCTCAGACAAGTGGGATTTTCTATTAACAGGAAAGGGAATGAAGTAGCTAAAGTTCTTCTATATTCATGGATTGTAAATCAGCACTTGTAAATGCAGAGCACAAGTTACATAAAGAAGGAATTCGACTAGTTCAATGGACGAAATGCCAGACTGCAAAAACTGCTAAAACACTGCTTGTGAACCATGCAGGTCTGGGATCAAGACAGGCAAGGTTGATCGATCAGGGGTGGGATGCCAAGGAAGATCTTGAAATCCACTATAAGAGGCAATGAAACTGATAGATATAGGGAGGGTATACTTGTGGCAAATAAATAGAGGGTTCTTGCATCCCCAGTAAATGAGGAAAATGGTTGGCTAAATGAGATCGATTAGGAGGTAGGGTCATTGCACAGCCTGGCTATATTGTCCTGGAATATGATTTAGTAGAATATTGAAACTGGAAAATTTTAAAGGGGTTATTAATGGTAATGAGATTGTGTGTTTGCAAGAGATCTGGCTGTGCGATGAAACCCCAATGATCGAAGGGTTTGTCCAACCGAATAAGTCAGCAAAGAAGAAGCAATTTGGACGACCTTTCGGTGGGCAAATAACATTGATATCTACAACAATTGCCTGGAACGTGGATCCCATGGAAGTAAAATGCAGCTGGGCAATGGCGTGTAGAGTGCTCCTATTAGTCCCACACCCACAATATGAAGGTATTGTTATTGTAAATATTTATATACAGAAGGGGAAAGAGAAGGGATATAAGCCAGAACTGGAAAAACTCAAGGAAGGCATATTGGCCTTGACCGATCGCTTCCAGAGAGATGTACTTATTGTGCTGGGTGATTTTAGTCATAAACGAGGCTCTCGTAGGATAGACCTATGGTGTGAGGAGGTGCTATCTTTATATAAGATAAATGATGCTATTTTTCCTGTGGAGGATTTGTCAGCACAAGATATGGCTCTATGAAAAAATCTGGGCTCAATGGGCCTAGTTTGTATACATTTTTAGAATGGAGACAGACCGACCAGCAAATCACACATTTAAGACAGGCCATCAATTATGCCCTATAGATTATGCATTTCTGCATGTCTGGAATTTTGAATTAGTTAAGAATTTTGAGGTGGCAAGTGTGGAGGGAAGCGATCACTACGCATTAAAGTTGGAGATATTAGGAGCAAGTGAAAAAAGAGATATAGTTCTCTCTGTACATGTTGATTACCTAAGGCGATTCACAACTCGTATATCAGAGGAGCACATCGAAAAATTAGTCACTGTTCAGCAGAACCAAGTTCTAGGAAGTATCCCTAACATAAAGGATATTGGACGGTTTGAAAATATAATTAGCCAATTAGTAGAATGCCTCTGGGTCAAAATGAAAATAAATAGTTTGGGTGACGGTAGGAAAAGTAGAAACCAGAGCAAAGAGAAGACCTGGTTTGATGAAGGATGTTGTAAATTAAAAGCAAGTATAAGAAAAGGGGAAAGAAGACTTAGGGGAAAGTAGATGTAGAGATGTTTCACAATCTCCAGAAATTATGGAAAAGATATAAAATGCCCATCAGAAACAAAAAAAGAACATAAAGCTGTTGGGTAAAATTATTGGCAGCAATAGAATCCGAAGATCTAAAAGGATGTTGGAAACTGGTTCAAGAAAGTTCTGGCAAAATACTGGGGGCTTTTAACTGTGTAGTAGCAGTAGACGATTGGGTAAGGTACCTGAGGGAAATATATGGAAAATGGGAGGAAACGGAGAGGCTGCAATCTGGCCAGGTGTGAAGGAAGATATTAAGAACCTTTTTACTACTAGTAATGTGAAAAAAATATTAGCTAATCTTACCCAGACTCAAGCCGCAGGTCCAGACAATCTCCCGGCAGTGATTATAAAAACCAGGCTGGCGTGGTGGACCGAATTCTTTACAAAGATGTTTCTTGGCATACTTGACTCAGGTCATATACCAGAAAATTGGAGAGGAGCAATTATAAGACTGATTCACAAATGAGGAGATATAAAAGTCCAGAAGAACTATGGATTAATTAACCTACTGGAGGTATTTGCTAAAATAATTTTTGAGAGACTGAAGGACTGGGTAGAAGTAAATCAGATTGTGCCACCGGAACAGGGGGGTTTCAAGGAGGGCCACTATACAGTTGTCCACTGTTTTGCGCTCTGGTCCATTCTGCGGAAGTCTATGGAGCAGAGGAGGGGAAGTTTGTTCTGCTGCTTCGTAGACTTTTGCACAGCATTTGATTTAGTTGACCGAATTAAACTGTGGGAGATGTTGATTAGATACAACATCCCTAAAGATCTGCTGATGATAATTCAAGCGCTACATACCTGTAATTGGGCTCATTTGATTCTGGATATAGAGGGGATCCTATCGCAGAAAATACCAATTGGAAATGAGCTAAGACAGGGGTGCGTTTTGGACCCCCTACTTTTCTCCTTATTCATAGTATATTTGCCTTCAGTTTGGGCGCTGCAAAGGGTGCCAGCCCAAAGCTAGATGGTAAACATATTGGATGTTTACTGTATGCAGATGATCTCGTAATAACAGATCAAACCGGGATAGGCCTGCAAAGAAAACTGAATATGTCTAATGAATACTGCAGCCTTAAACAACTTGTAGTAAATTTGGAAAAGACAAAGGTATTGAGCTTCAGAAAAAGAATAATAAGGTTTAGTTGGCCCCACGAAGCTGGAAAAGGTAAATGGATATAGGTACCTGGGGATGTGCCTACAGAAAAATCTAAATTGGCATACTCACCTAGAGGCATTAAGAGTAAGGGCTCTTGCTTCTGTCAGTGGTTTGAAAAAAATTCAAAAGAGATTATGGACATATTGACAGATAGGCCTTAAAACCTTACTCAGCCATGATACCACCACAGATTCATTATGGAGCAGAATTGTTATATTTGAGTGGAAAAAATAGGTGGGATGCCCAAGAAAGGAAATGTTTGAAAAATGTATTATCATTGTCCAAGTCTTCAATGGTTCAGGCAGTAAGATTGGAAACAGAACTGATATCATGGGATATAACAGCATATATGTTGCTGATAAGATTCTGGCAGCGCCTGGGCTGTGGGGAAGAGCACAAAATATCACAATGGTGTAGAAATGAGATACTGCAGCGTGAGCTGAAGTGGGCAGGGGAGACAAGGGAACCTATAGCTAAAGCCTGTAGAGTTGAGGCTCAAGTTGTGCCCACAGAAATTACAAATAGAGGTAGACAAGAGGAAATTTAGGGCATTTGGTAGAGAAATTTCTCGAGATCTCTATCAACAGTATCTCTTGGGGAAAACATCCGTCCGTTTAATGGCTAACTCTTGGCAAAATTAACAACATTTCCCATTTATAGATGCACTCCGCTGTCATTGGATTAGAAGAGGTTAAGGTTAAGAATTGGTATTAACCCTTGCTTTGCTAACGACTGGGTAAAAAGAGCTATGATTAATACTAAAGGGAAGTGCACTTATAATCTGGGCATCACATGCGACATATTGCACATCTCATTGGACTGACGGAAGGTCTTGGATATAAGGAAAATGTTTTTATGTCCAATATTTAAAAACTATGATATTAAAACCCGTCCCAAGCAGTAGACCTTGTAATTGAAATGCATTATTTGGATATAGCATTTGACATTGGAAGTTTATCTAAAAAGTAAAAAAAAAACTTAAAGGTCAATAGAATCTAAATTTATCCCATAGATATGTATATGATACATGATATTCTAATTAGAAAGGTATAATGGTTAATGAATTTAATATGTATGACTTTTATGTGAGATTGTATTAAGATACATTTTATATGTGATTGTATTCATGGAGATTTTATATGTTTAAGGACTAATTGGTCCAAATAAACTTTTGTCTGAACTGAACATCTCCTGTTACCTGAGAGACCGTCACTGGCTCCGAATCAACAAATGAATCACTTTCAGGCTCCTCACGCATGCCTTGAAAGCCCTCCACAACACCGTATCTGCATACCTCAACCACCACCTCTCCTACACACCCACCAAACATCTCAGCTCCGTCTGCCTCAGAATGATAGAGCGAGGCACACTTATGTCTGATCCTGCATTTTATTAAAAGAATCTTGCTTCTTTAAACTTAAAATGCACCTTGTTGTCGAACACAATACCTACCGGCAACCCTCAAACAAAACATCTTCCAAGAAGCTAATCCCCACTGCTAATATTACACTCACTCAAATGCAGACTTTAGGCTTTTTGAATAGTAATCTGTTACTGTTATCATGAATGACTCCTTAGGCACCATTGAAAATGCCCCTCTGAAATCAATGGCTTCCTTCCTCCATGGTCCTAATTTTATATCCATAGACTCTGCTGGAAGACTAAATGCCTTCACCAATTGATCACTTCTATTGCATATGGTGCAATTTCTCACTCACCTGTCATAGTGTCAGTGCCTGGCCACCAAAAATGTTTTCTTGTCTTCATTTTTTGAACCCGTCATGTCGCTATGGTCTTTATGATATTTCGCCATGAACTCACTTCGTATACCTACAGGTAGCACTATTTTGACCCTTCTAATCACCATTTTATTATTAATCATAGCTTCTCTTTGATTTTGCTCTAAGTCTGACAGTGGCACGTAAGACAGATACCTATCCTCTAGCCACCCTCCTCTTATGTAATCATTCATTCCTGGTTCCCCCATTCCCCGGTTAGTCGGTTCTATGTAGCATTCTTGACATATTCTAACACATACTCCTAAGTAAATGTTACCTCAACTTTCATACCCCCACACACACCTAAAGGCAATCTGGAGAAGCCATCCACTTGTCCATTCATTCTTCCAAGTACATGTTCTGTCCATTATTGACTTGCCTGTAACTTAGATGCTGATTATACTAGGAGCACTGTCAAAATGTTCCTCCTCCAGGTGATAACATTTTCCCCCATGGTTGTAATCCATTCGTATCATTAGCTTGGTGCCCCATAATTACATCCTAAAATGCTTGGCAGACCATATACTTGCTAACAGCTCAAACTTAATTATGTAATAACTTGTTTCAGCGCGTCATAATGTCCTATAAACATACAGCACTTTCCATTCCTCGACTTTATCCTCCTGATTTCACAGCTCCAATCCAATATGCTCTGTATAGCAAATTTCTTATCCATCACAAATGGCTTGAAACATGGCAACTTCAAAATTTTCCATTTTGGTTGTACTCACAACACACTCCCCCAAAATGCACCTGCCTTCTGCACGTATTGCTTACTTTATTCAAAGGAAGGTATTTATGCATTAGATAGGTGTTTAAAACGGTTCCATCTATAACAACAGCATTCTTGTATGCTGTGTTTACTCAATTATGGCGTGTTGGCAACATTTTCCCTAATCCCGTGCCTCACAAACCTACATTTAATTTAATACAAGGTTCCTTCTGCGCTTCATTTACATACTTCTCGCACTGCTTTATGCCACTGTCAGTACCAATCCCTTGCACTATTAACGCTGGACCTGCCCACGGGTACTTCTGGGCTTTTTAAATTTTTATTTGTTTCCAATAATAGCTAGTCCCCTAAAGCTATTCCATACGTTATGGGCTCAGAATCACAAGTGGCAGCCATGGTTCTCGAAACTGCTAATTATTGCTCTACTGACTCCTCTTTCGGGTACCAGAAATATAACTTAGAATGTTCTAATACACTGTTTACCTTCCTTCCTTATGCCTATCTACAAATTGTTTAGCAGCAATTTGCAACCCATTCAGAGTCCTTTGATTATCTAATAGTGGTAGATGTTTGCCTTCTTTCAACCTGAACAATGCTTCAACAGAGATAGCTTTCTTTGCAGGCTACATTCATCCTCTGTCAAGACTTCAGGATAAGCTTCAAGCAAACCGAGCCCCATTTGTAGCTCTATGGGTGGTTCGCTTGGATCTAACAAAAAAATGGATGTGCTATTTGTACATTAGACTTAGCGAAACACTTCAGCAACACTGCAAATTAAAGCACTCTGGGAGAAAATGTGAAATCAGCACTGCAGATATCAGCTACAAAAACGTTAAATCATAAAAGTAGCTGCCGCTGCCTAAGAGACATTCATGATTGCCAATAAACGTAGCCACTGCTATCAGGGAGGGAGGGATTCACGACTTCTACAAGAATGCTTAAATCAAAGGTTCCTTCTACACCCCAGTACTCAAGCTTACATCTCTACAAAATTGTAGATCAACCAAATTTGCATGATTCAACTATACAAAATATTGACAGGAATCAGGTATCTTCAGTGGGTCAATTTATCTTAAAACCAGTATATTCTCAATCCATAATTCACACCTGGGATGTTTTTTAAACATTAAATGTTGCACTCCTTGAATTACACGTTGCATCTTGAATGTCATGACTCCTTCACGTCATACATTTTGTCCCCATCAAGGTCACTGAGAACCAAGCCTGATTCAGTATGGCTGCAGCGATGTACATGAATGTAATGTGCGCAGCATAATGCATAATGCATCAGCAGCGCAAGTGTAGTAAGGTGTTGCTCGTTACCTTGATAACGTTTTATACTGTTCTTTGCTTTTAGTGACGTGAGATCTGTCACAGAGAGTGACATGGAACAGTCTTGAACAATGATAGCAGAAGTCATCACCTGACTCTACTCAAACAAGGGTGAGGCCTTTAACAACAGGTATAGCTTGAGGCATAAGGGCTATAAGGGTATTATAACTTTCCACCCACTGAGGGAGGGGATGTTGCCTAATGGCTAGAGCAGTGGACCTTAAAGCTGGGGAACCGGTTGAGTCTCGGCAGGGACGCTCAACATCCTGTAATTCTGGGCAAATCGACTAATCTCCCTGGGCCTAACAAAAATAATGTGCCCATGTTACACAACTGGTGCTCCTGTAAAGCACTCTGATAACTTCGGTGGAGTTTGCGCGATATAAAACTCCCAAAAAAAGGATAGAATGTTCTTAATTAAAAAGGGAGGAACAACCATTGGAATGTTGGAGCTCTGGGCTTATACCAGAGAATGTTAGCCAGAGCTACTCCATTGTCTTCAATGGAGCTCTCAACATTCCAATGTTCTAATTAAACGTTGTTGCTCATTAACATTCTCTGGCCATACAATTAAGCATTCCACTCTTACCTTATTCTGCATTCCACACTAACTATGCTCATCAGAGATCTTCTGAGAGATTATCCCTTTGTGAAAGGGCTAATATTCCATCCTTTGTGAAAACATTCCTACTGTGTGACATTGCTTTTAAGGACAGGAACTCCAAACTTATTGCAAGAAGGGGTTTATTTGAAGTAGATTGGAGCAACCCCCAACAGCTGGCTCTTGCAACATCAGCTGCCTTCTACTGGACTCCACAAACCGGATTCCAGGAGTGGAAGCTTGCAGTTGCCAAGCAGCAGTTGCTAGGACAGGTAACATCATAAGAATACAACATATCCTTTTCCTTTAAAACAAAAAAAAATACTGGATTTAACCACACAAATGTCCTATGGCTAATATTAATATGGTCATTATAATGTATTTTTAGCAATTACTAAAACTAGTATTAATTGTTGCTCTGAGATTAATCAAAAATATAATCTTGACATTTTTTAGGCATGTTCTTAGCACGAGTACTTGGTACTCTGTCCGTTGGCTTGGCACAAGAAGAAATTCTGGTACCTTTAAAGGAAACTCCATTAGCACCATTACTCACAACAGAATTATGTACATCTTTATGTAACCACTCTCGTACTTGTGTTTCATTGCATTTAGTCACATGATTGGCATTCCACAACTTACCATCCGAAAGTTTCAAAAGATCACCATTGATGGATACAATTTTCTTGGGGTCAGATAACTTAGAACCTCCCTTGTGTTGCATCGTTCCCAACTTTACTCTTACAAAATTACCCAATTCAAATTGTTGGGGATCTTTGAGCAACTTGTCATTGTGTCTGTGTTCATAAGCGTTTTGATAATCTTCAACTTTAGATCTTATTACCTTATCATCAATAAATTTCCTGACACATCTTCCCATCCATGCGGGAACAGCAATAGAACAAGGAACCCTGCCTTTGAGCAAACAAAAAGGAGTTTCGCCAGTAACAGAGTGCGGCGTGGTTCTATAGTTCCATAACATTTTCTTTACCAAACACTTCCAATCCACTTGATTGTAAATAGCCATCTGGATATATTCACCCAAAACACGGTTAAATCGTTCAATAAGGCCATTTCCGTTAGGATGATAAACCAGAGTCTTTAAGTGCTTGATGCCCCATGTTTTAAGAAAATCACTGAACTCGCTAGAAGTGAATTGAGACAACCTTCTCTCCTAAAAATCTCTTCATATAAATCAATCACTGTGTCAGCTTTAACCTCACACATAAATGTTACTTCTGGCCATTTAGAAAAATAATCCATTGAAACAATGGCAAATCTGCTTCCAACACCAAGAATATCAAATGGACCGCCAATATAAATTGCCAATCTTTCCCAAGCATGCTTAGGCCAATTCACATGATGAATGGCGGTTTCCTGCAAAACATGAGTCTTGTCACTGCGTGAACACTCAACACAATCCCTCACAAACCTTTCAATTTGCCTGTCCATTCCTGGCCACCAGAAATCTTCCCTGGCTTTTCTTTTCAAAGCTGGCATACCTCCATGGCCTTCATGTAACAATTGTAACAACCTAGACCTCATTGTAGAAGGAACAATCAATGTATCATTCCTTCTAAATATGCCATCCACTAAAGATAATTCACTCCATACTTTTTTATATGTAATGAAATCTTCATGAGACTTCCAACCCTCTGTCAATGGAAGACACTCAACCACTTTTTTTGTAATCATGTCATCCAAAATTGCCTTTTTCCAATCAGACTCTTCTATAGCTTGACATACTTCACTCAAGTTGGCCACTACCCACTCTTCCCCATCAGAATCTAAATTTGCACAATCAACCTTTTCAACTGGAAGACGTGATAAGCAGTCGGCATTTACATTCCTAACCCCTGGTACATATTTGATGTTAAAATTATACCCTTGTAAATGATCAATCCATTTGGCTATTCGTGGTGTAGCCTTGGCAGCACCAGCAGTAGAAAAAAATAACAATTAATGGTTTGTGATCTGTGTGCAACTCCAACCCCAAATAAAATTGCGAAAATGCTGCACACCCCAACAACACGCCAATGCCTCTTTTTCGATGGTGGAATACGTACTCTCCGCTCCTTTGAGCGTTCTGGAGGCAAATGCAATTACCCTTTCTTTACCATCATGGATTTGCATTAGTACAGCGCCCAACCATATCCACTGGCATCCGTCACAATTATGCATTTATGATAGGTATTGAAAGGTTTTAAAGCAGCAGTATTTGCAACTGCCTTCTTTACTTCAAAAGCACCTTGACACTTGTCAGACCACATAAATGTGACTTTTTTTTCATGAATTCTCGTAAAGCAAATACACAATTTGAAAAATTATAAATAAATCTTGAATAATATTCGGCTAAACCCAAAAATGACCTTAACTGGTCCTTATTCTGCGGAACAGGTGCTCTTTCTAGATCTTCTACAAGCTTAAACTTAGGTTTAATCCCTTCATGATTTAAAGTTTGACCAAGATAATCTACCTCAGATTGGCCAAATTTGCATTTTTTAGATTGATAGTCAAACCTGCTTGCTCTAATTTGCTTAACACCACTGTTAATATATCATTGTGCTCTCCCTTGTTATTTTCCCACACTAAAATATCATCTTGAAACACCAGATTATTGGGGATAACTTTAAGAATACCTTGCATAATGCGTTGAAAAACTGCTGAAGCAGATGCCAAACCAAATGGCATACGTACAAATTGAAATGCTTCTTCTGGAGTGATGAAGGATGTTAAGTGCTTAGATTCTGGTTGCAATAGTACTTGATGATATGCACTCGATAAGTCTAAGGTAGAGAAATGTTTTGCATTATCCACGGTGGCCAGCATATCATTTATGTGGGGCAGGGGGTAACGTTCAACCCAAATACTCACATTAATATCTCTTAAGTCCATACACATGCGGATACTGCCATTAGGTGTGTGTGCAATAACAATTGGACTGAGCCATTCAGAAGCTTCTATTGGTTCTATAATGCCATCTTTGCATAACTTGTCTAATTCCTTTTTTAGAGGATCCCTCAAAGCCAATGGCACATTCCGTACTTTGTGTACTTTTGGCGTTACATCAGCTTTTAGAATGATGCGATGTCTAGATTTCCTTAAACATCCTAACTCTTCTTTAAAAAGATTAGGACATTTTGACACCCATTCACAACTATCCTAATCTTCTGTCAACAGTACATGCATGGGGTGATTCGGATTGAGAATGATATTAAATGCTTTTTGTTCTCTCCACCCTAAAAGGGATTTTCCTTTCTTTACTACATATAGTTTAGCCTCGGTCTCTCTGTCCTGAAATCTGATCATGGATATAAAATAACCCATCACTGGTCAGTTTTGACCACAATATCCAACAGGATTGACATCAGAATTTTGAAGTGTTTTAGAACCTAATTCTTTCCAGACTTGTTTGTTGATTATGTTGAAAAGAGAACATGAATCAGCCCAAATTGCTAATTTCTTCCCATCTACATAAATATCACATTTGGGAAGATTATAATTCTCACTGTTAGTAATGCCATCAATTTCATCAATCATATGTACTTCGACATCACTATCTTCCCCCGTCCTCACAAACGTGTTAATTAATCACATTGATGACAGGTTTCGGTTGAAATGTATTCGAAGATTTACAAACTCTTGAATAATGTGCTATTCTTTTACATTTATAACATCTGCTTCTAGCTGCAGGACAATGGATAGCATCTGAAGAATTCCTGTGACTTCCACATCTGTAACATAACTTGTTTAAACCTGTCGAAATATTTTTACCTTTCACCTCACCTTTAACCTCATCAGTAACATTACTCTTTTTGTTTTTGTCACTTATTTTACACACTTAAGTTGTACTATACTCATTTTTAGGTTCAGTGACAGGTAATTCCTTTACATATAACGTTGTATTTTCTGTACACTGTGCTATACTAATGGCTTTTTCCAACGTAGGGTCAATTAAATCTAGTAATTTTTCGTGAATCTTCTTGTTATTCGTAGCATTAATCATTTGATCTCTTATAATTTCATCCCTGAGGTCTTTAAATCTGCAAGTGGTTGCTAGTCTCCTTAAGGCAGCAACATATTGTTCAATTTTCTCTCCTTGAATCTGCTTGCGCGAAAAAAATGTGTGTCTTTCAACTACAATGCTCAATTTTTTACCATAGTTTTCTTCCAGCATCTTTAAAGCAATTTCGTAAGAGTCATCCTCCACATTACCAGATCCCTCACTATCATTTCTTGAAACAGAGGGTGGTTTAGGAAGTGTTTTTAATACATTTCTTCCTTCCACTCCTAGATGATGTTTTAAAATTGACAATTTCCTATTGGGAACATAATCTTCACCACCAATTGCTTCCAGATAAGTTATAAAAGAATCATTCCAGTCTTCCCAGGTCATACAAGGAGTACCAGGATCCTGAAGAAAGGTAGGAGGTGGTGCAATGACTTGTGAAGCCATAATATAACCATAATTCCCAGAAATTGCTTATTGAGGAGTGTTCTGAATACATGAGTATGGTGAGGAATGTTAAAAAGCTTCCAAGAAATTATGTGATGTTCAATCTCTTGTCCTATCCAAGATTGACTACGGTAATGCCACTCTGGCAGGCACACCCAAAGCCCACCTGGCACCGATTAAAGCTGTCCTCAACACAGCAGCTAGACTGATCGCTGACTGTAGAAAAATTGACCACATCTCTCCTGCCCTCAAAAATCTTAACTGGCTCCCAATTGAAGGCCGCTCCACATACAAGATAGCCCTCATTACACACAAAGCACTTCACCAAGACACCCCCTCCTACCTTTCAAGTAAACTACATAAAGCAGGCTGCACCAGATCCTTGAGAAGTACTAACTCCCTTGTCCTTATCCCTCCTAAACTTAAATGTAAAAAGACCCAATCTCGTGCATTCTCCGGCAATGCCCCTACGATCTGGAACTCCCTTCCCAAAGACCTTCACTGCAACCCCTCCTACCCTCTCTTCAAAAAGAGACTCAAATTACTTCTCCTCAATAAACACTTGGGACCCTAATTTTTATCTATCCTGAATCCTGCTAAGTACCCTTCTATCTCTAAGCGCTCTTACCCTACCCCTTTTCCCCCTCCTTCACTATGCTCTACCCTCCAAATCCCTCCTCTACTCCCCTCCCATGACCCCTTCACTTACCCAACTCCTTTTCTTCTTTCTCTCATTCTTTTTCTATTGTTTCTTTTAATCTTCCTATAAACTAAAAAACTGTAGTCTGTATTTAATATATTCCTGTTAATGCTACTATGTTATCTTCTTTTAACTATGTAAAGCGCTCTGATACTCTCGGGTCCAGCAGCGCTATATAAAACCTTTTTAAATTAAAAAATATATATATTCTGGTGTGAAACTGTCTCCACTTGTTGATGCTGTAAAAAAATTAATTTAATTTATGGTAAAAGTTAATAGGCGGTGTGCCTATCACCGTAGATTATTTCCAGCTATGCTTGGCATAAAGCTTGTTAATCACCGATGCTTGGCAAACATTAAATAACGTGGTTGGCAACCGGCATATCGGCGTGGTTGGCTGCCGCCAGAAACACGTTTAACTTCCTGAGTGTTCAAACAAAATGGTGGCACGTTTGTGTGACCTAGCGTCATGGTCACGTCAGCGTGCAGACGAGAAAAAAAACTAAGAGTTCACAGGAGTTTTGATGGATGCGGCTCAAACGCTCACACTCCGCGGTTTCAACACACGCTGCCTCCAACGTGTATAACTTAAAAAATGCAGCCCAAAACAACACTGTCCTTACGCGTCTTATGGGACCCAAAGGTACCTTCCTTAACAAAAATACACTTCTGCAGCTTGGACGTACCTCTCCACCGGCGCACAGCCAAAACTCGTGTCAGCCTGCCAATTCCTGCACTCCGACGCTCACTCAGCACGCGCACCCACATTCTGTGTACAGATCCAGACACGAAGTCGATGTCAGTAGTAATATTTTACTTACAAATATCACCAACGTATAGTTGTCCTCATGTGATGGTTCTCACTGCTGGGGGTCTTCGAGATTGGATTAAGCTCGGCTCCCAATTACTAAGAAAAAAAGAAAATCTCAAAATTAGCTCCAAATCAGTAAACTTCATAAGTAACCTTCTTGGTGCACCTCATCCCATCCTCGTTGCCATTTTTAAGGACAGGAACTCCACAGTGATTGCAAGAAGAGGTTTATTTGAAGTAGATTGGAGCAACCCCCAACAGCTGGCTCTCGTAACATCAGCTGCCTTCTACTGGACTTCACAAACCGGATTCCAGGAGTGGAAGCTTGCAGTTGCCAAGCAGCAGTTGCTAGGACAGGTAACATCATAAGAATACAACATATGCCACATCGATCGTCCTTGGTCTGTGAGGGTGTACAGCAATGGAGCATGTTAATTGCATCCTTATGAGTGCTATGGTATGAAATATTGATACTGCAGGGTGGTATATGTTTGTACATTCGGTATTACAGCTTGATTTCAAGTTGAGGAGCTGTAGGACCCCTACAGAGACCGGGACTAGAGTAACAAAGAAAGAAAGTTTACTCTCTGCAGTGACATGGGAATTCAGGAAATGAGGTGAGCACACACACAAGAGTAACTGAAACCTGGAAGGAGAAGGTAAATACGGGAATTGAAGACTGGAGCAGGTTAGGAAAGGCCACGATCAAGACACTCAACCATTAGCGCAGGCATGTACCAATGGTGGTGGGGTGTGGGAGGTCTAAAAAAAAAAAGAAAAATACATTTGCCTTACCATTTTTGCTTGCAGCGTAACACTTCCTCCTGCGGTTGTCTTCTCCGGAACCAGGAAACTGCAGTACTCAATTCTCACAGCATGAGAGCAGCACCAGGATTGGAGGTAGCGGCCTCACTCCGCGCTCTCAAGAGCAATGGAGACCTGCACTTTCTCTAACTCAGCTGTCTCAGACAGCTAGGTTAGATAAGTTAAAAAAGTGCATGTCTGGCTGGCCGTCACAAGATTGCCATTCAAAGAGGCATGCACATTTTAAAGCGCACATCTCCCTGCTGCTGCCACTCTGCAGTACTGGCCCCGCCCTGACACTTAGTTCAAGACGGGTTGCTGTAAAATAAAATGGTAATAAATAAACTTTATTACCATTTTATTTTTCAGCTCTGGGGTTTGTGGGGCGACACTCCTCCGCTCAAGTGGAGGAACCACCCCGCACTGGACATGAACTGGGTAATGCTTGCAAAAGACAAAACTAGAAAGAAAACATACATATATATAGCAGAGTAAATATTGAGAAAGCAGTGGGAGACTACAAAGCAAGAGAACACTAGACTGTCATAAGAGGTAGTGTGTATGCTCTCAGGAAAATTACGTGTGTAATTGAAAAGATCTCCCAATAAGGCAAGGAGCAGTTAATCTCATAATGACCTGAAAGATACCCTGCCGCTCTTACAGAAGAAGAGCATTGCATGACTATGTGTGCAAGAGGCACTAAGCCTTGGATGTCACTGTCACCCTGTGGTAACAGTAACTAAAGTTTCAACATAAACACATTGGTAATGCATGGTTTTGCCTATGTAGTGAATAAAGAGATGCTTTTATCAATCATCGTCTGGGAGAAGGAAAGAGCTCCCTGGCAGATAACATGGGATTGAAGAGGATGTGGCGCAGTGGCCAGAGTGGCTGACTTGAGATCTTGGGATCCCAGTGCGAGTCTCAGCGGCGCCGTGCAGCATCCTGTGATTCTATGCAAATCACTTCTCTGGGTGATAAATTGATATTTAAATAAATGCTGCAAGAGTAAAAAGCTAAATTTTATGAAAATCTAGTTCCATCAAAGTGGATATTAACCGTATTTCGGCAGCAGGAAACTGATAAGAGAAGCGGATGAGGAACAAGCATTGGTAAGTGCTGGAAAAAATGCTACAGCCAATAGAAATGGAGGAAAGGTAAGTGGCACGTACAGGAACCAATGAAAAGCCAGGAAAGAGAGGAGGCAGGATGGAAGTCCCTTTTAAGTTTATATTAAAAACAATAGATTTCTCAAGCACATCGTAAGCGCTGTGCAGGCGAAACCCAAAAAAGTGCATGGAGCAAGAGTAACAAAGTACAGAAGCTGGGCTCCGAGAAGGGATTCTAAGAAGTAAAATTAAACATCTAGGAGCACTGAAATTCAGGGCAAGGAAACTGCACTAGGACAGGAGAGAAAGTATACAGATAGAGCTAGGAACACTAGAATAAAAGACAAGGAATTTGCAAATGAACGGACAAGATAGGAAGTATACAGATAGAACTAGGGATACTGGAATGTAAGAAAAGGAATCTGTACAGGAACTAGGATCGGACTGGTATGCAGACTGAAGTAGGAACAGCGGCTTACAGAATGAGGCATCTGCATACAGCAAGGACAGCGGCCTGTAACAACAAAGAATGGGAACAGAGAAGCCATGTTAAAAACATAGGTGCTTGGGGGCGTGGCTTGGCGCCGACGGTGCATGGTGGCAATCGGGTGAGCGCTCCGCTGACGGCTCTGAAGACCCGCGGTTCGTGCCATCACTCGAATTTACTTTTGGCGGCTTTCTGCATCGGAAGGAGGCGTGCACGCACTAGAGGTATCGCCGATGCTCAAGAAGGACGTTTTCTCTTCTTTTTCGCGAATGTAAATCCTCCACAGTCTCTTGCCGGTTACGGCCGCCATTTTGTTTTCGATTCCGCGATATGTACTTTACATCGCTGGACGCATGACTCCTCCTCCTTCCACCGAATGCTCAACAAATATGCCTTTTTTCACCTAATGTCTCCTTGCATAACCGCTTTATGTGCCACTCATGAGCTCCTTTCTTTCTCTTACTTCTCACTGATGTTGCAGCACCTGAGACTTTCCCTGACGGCCATTTTGTAAATTCTCACAGCCCTAGGTTTCTGCTTTTCTTTGAAGTTAATGGCCTGAATGGAACCTCCTGCTGGTAATTTTTCCCCTGACTTTGTTTTGAGCAACTGGCTCCTTGTCATATGAGATTGGCTCCTCATATTACGGCTCGCATTCAGACGCTCATAATTTCTGCGACGCAGTTCATATCCTTGCATTGACGAAGCTTCTCTTTCCTGTTTTACACGAAACTCCGTGTCAATATTTCTGAGTCACCTTTTCTTGCCTGACTGTTGTAAACAGTTCTTCTGTATTGCTTATTTCATATGGGAAGAATTAAAGGTTGCAGTGCCTCAACCAACTCTACGCTTACTTACGTGAAGAACTCTAAGCTGTTCTCTGCCTTTGCCCGACTAGAGTCCTCACATCTGCCCCCTCCCCAATACTCAGAGTTGGAATCGTCGGCGTCAACTCAGGGGAAGGCTACCTCCAAGCGGCTGAAGAAGGATCCTCCTTCTCCGTCCAAAACATTGACATCAGTCTCTGTAGATCTTCTCTTAGAAGAAATAAGAGCTCTTTGCCCCTTTATGGAGGAGACGAACACCAAGCTGCAAATTCTAATGGATAAGTGGTTGAATATGGACGCCAGAGTAACATCAGTAGAGCAGAATGTCACCTCCTTTCAGGATACCTCCTCCAAAGTCTCTCACTTAAACTCTCAGGTTTATTCCCTTTAACGACAGGTGGAGGAGCTTGAAAATCGTAATAGGCGTAATAACCTACGCATCTACGGCCTGGTGGAAGGTAGTGAGGGGAATGACCCAATTGCTTTTTTCAAGTCTTTTTTGCCTAAATTGCTACATCTACCGGAGGACACGGTACTTAATATCCAACATGCTCACAGACTTGGACGACCATCCTCTTCGGTTTCTCCCTCGTCAAGGCCGAGAGGTGTTATCATGTACTTGCTGGAATACACGGATCTCCTAAGGGTCTTATCAGCAGCCAGAGCCTCTCCCCGGCTTTCCTGGTCTGGTTCCTCCTTGTCCTTTGCTCAAGATTATGCTAAGGCTACGGCACTTTGACACAAAGCTTTTTTGGACATGAGACCAGATCTACGCTTCATTGGTGCACGCTACGGACTTTTTCACCCTTGCCTCTTCAAGGTCACCTACAACAACAAGACTACAACATATGAAGATCCGGTCCGCCTTCGAAGTTTCCTGAACTCTTGCAATGCAGCTGCTATGGATATGTCTAGTCCCTCTTGTTCTTTTCCTCCTTGAGCCTATTTATTTTGTTGTGGCTCTCTTTTCCTCTGTTTCCTTCATGTTCGTTTCTTAAATTTTCTTACTGAGATAAGTTACTGGAGAATCTCGTCATAGTTCTTCTTCTTGATTCTTATCACATGTTTATATTAGCCTTGTACTGTCGGATTTCATGTTTTGCATTCCTTTTTCTCACAGTCTATCCTTTTATGTCATCCGCCTGTTTTTCGTAGGATGTGTATCCCGCTCCGTGGTGTTCTTCGAGCTGCGTGGCCTGCTGTCCCCACAGATTCCGCCTGCTCCATGTGGTTCCACCCTCCCTCCCCATTCCTGCTCCTGTTCCTGTTCCTGGTTCCGTTCCTGGCTCCCTTTACTCGTTCCCCCCTTCTATGTAGGCATGTTTCCCTTTTTTTTCTCACCTTTCTGACTTTTCAGATGTCCTTCTTTTTTTCCCCTTTTATCTCTCTCCCTTGTTCTGCTCTCTTGATTGGTGTCACTTATTTCTTCGGTTCTCTTCCTCTTCTCATTTCTGTTTCGTCTTGTCCTCAAACGCTTCTCACCATTTACCTTTTCTATCATGTTTCTCTCTTTTTTCTCCTCTTTTATCAACTTGCTCTTTTATATCCTGCATTATGCTCTAGTGACTTTCTCTCTTATCTCCTTTACTTTCCTGTTTTGCATTTCTTCCTATGTTCTCACTACTCTCTTATGGGTTACATTCCTTCATTATTTCAATTTATCCTCCATTGCTGGTATTATATTGAATGTCGTTGAAGGTAGTTACGTGGAATGTTAAGGGTGTTAATTCTCCTATTAAGCGACAAAGAATTTTATCCCATCTAGCTAAATTAAATGTTGATTTGGCCTTTCTCCAAGAAACTCACCTTTCAGATATAGAATCAGCTAAACTTAAAAGAGGATGGGTGGGCGAGGTCTTTTACTCCCCTGGTGATGGTAAACGCAACGGAGTTGCGATTTTGTGTCGTAAGTCCCTTTCTTATACTGTTATATCCCAAGAATCTGATACTGAGGGCAGATGGACTCATGTCAAACTGTCTTTAAAGGGTGTTCCTCTCTCTCTTCTTAATATTTATGCCCCTACCGGCGGTGACCCCATTTTTTGGTACAATCTATCCACCCACATTACCAAATTTGTAGATGATAACTTTATTTTAGCAGGGGATTATAACCAACCCCTTGACCCCTTTCTTGACAGGAACTCCAATGTTTCATTTACTCTGAATAGATCCCACAAACTTTTTGCTCAAGCCATCTCTCAGCACAAACTTAGCGATGCCTGGTGCCTTTGTAATCCGACGACGAAAGAATTTACTTTCTACTCACCTTCCCATCATTCTCAGTCGAGAATTGATTACATTTTTGTCTCCCACAACATTGCCCAGATGCTTATGAATGCTGAGATTGGCCCCATTTTATTATCTGATCACGCCCCTGTTTTAATTCATATTGATGTTCTCCCCAAAATTGTTGGTCCCAGAAGATGGCGTTTTAACAACTCTCTTCTACTGGATCCTAAATTCAATACATACTTCTCCACTTTTTCTACTGAATTTTTTTTAATTAACGACACCCCTACCATGCCCAGGCACACTATTTGGGATGCCTTTAAAGCCTCAGCAAGAGACTTCATAATTGGATTTGTTGCCGCCAGGCGTAAAACCTCCCGGAAGCTTATGGGTGACCTTCTCCAGAAAATCAAGAGATTGGAACACTCTTACTATACATCACACTCTCAAGACAGTTTGACAGCCCTTGTAGACACTAAAATGCAATTTCACAAAAAATCCACAGAAGATGCTTCCCTATATTTACTTAAGTCAAGTGCTAAATTTTATGGGGGTAGAAATAAAGCTGGGAAAGTATTAGCCAACTATTTGAAAGTTAAGCATAATAAGCTAAATATTGAAGCTATTTATTATGACAATGGTAATCTTAAGCGTAATGATGATGATATTCTAACTGAATTTTCCCTCTTTTATAAACATCTATACTCGTCTGATATTCACCCCTCCCCCCATTCTTTATCCCAATTTTTCTCCAACATTCGTAAACCTCAACATTTTCCCCTCGATCTCACCTCATTGGAGTCAGACATATCCCAGCAAGAGCTACTCACTTCACTTCAACATTTAAAGAAAGATAAGGCCCCTGGACCAGTTGAATTCTACTTGCACTTCTCAAAAATTCTCATACCAAAACTTCATTCTCTATTAGACACTTTCCTCACTCTAGGTAAATCCTCTGGTTCCTTCTCTGACACTCACATCTGTCTTATTCCGAAGGAGGGGAAAGATGCCACCTATTGCAAAAATTATAGGCCTACCTCTTTAGTTAATATCGATTATAAGATTTTTGCTAAATCACTTGCTGCGAAATTGGATCTTTTGTTACCTGACTTGCTGGGAGCGGAACAATACGTTTTTGTCAAAGGACGCTTTATTACTGACAACACCAGACTTCTGTTTAATATTCTTTCAAAGGCTCCGCACTTACAACATCCTCTTGCAGCAATTGCATTAGATGCCGAGAAGGCTTTTGACAGGGTCGAGTGGACCTATCTCTTTGAGACTCACAAATGGTTTGGCTTTGGCCCTAAATTCATCTCCCTTGTTTCCCTTCTTTACTCCAATCCACGTGCAACAGTCTGCGCTAATGGCTTAGTTTCCTCCTTTTTTGACCTGGGTAGAGGTGTTCATCAGGGATGTCCTTTGTTCCCGTTCCTTTTTAATTTAGCCTTGGAACCCTTCCTCTCCAAACTACGCCAGCATCCCAATATACACGGTTTTCAAACTTCACAAACTCATATCAAATTAGCTGCTTACGCTGACGTTATCTTGCTTTTTATATCAAATCCCTCTGAATCCATACCTGCCTTTTTAAATATAGTACTTGAATATTCCCTCATTTCCGGCTATAAGCTCAACAATGACAAATGTGAAATTTTGCCTTTAACAAAATTTACTTTCAAGCCTGACTTTAGCGCTTCTAACTTTACTTGGAGCGCTTCACACATTAAATATTTAGGACTACAATATCGGGTACGGTTTCCTTATGCCTGAATAAGTGTATTCAGAAAATCTCAGACTTAACGTCCAGGTGGCACCCTCTTTACCTTTCCTGGTGAGGTCGCCTTGATACTATCAAGATGATGCTGTCCCCTGTAATTATCTACACAATCTCTAACATTCCAGTGCCCATTCCCTTAAAATTTTTCAAGAAAATTAACTCCATTCTATCCTCATTCCTTTCGAATGGTATAAAGCCTTGAATGTCCCTCAATAGACTGATCTGACCTAAGTCAGATGGCGGAGTTAATTTGCCAGACTTTCCGGCTTATCAAAAGGCCTTTCTCCTACAAGCTTCTTTCTGGTTACAGGACTCAGCTGTCCCCTCCCCTCTTTGGGTCACAATTGAATGCCTTTCACTCTCACCATTCTCCTTTGCTGAATATCTTTCCTCCTCTCGTAAACCACCCTCACTCTCCTCTCCTTTGTATAAATTCACTACCAAATAGCTTTTATCCTCACACCCTCCGCCCATCAATGCAGTGGCTGACTTTCTTAATTCCACCATTTGGCATAACTCACATATTCTTATTAATAATAAGCCCTTTTATTGGAAATCATGGAGGCAAAAGGGGTTAATATGGGTTTCCCAACTATTCTCCAACTCTGCATTCATATCGTTCTCAACACTTAGCCAATCTTTTGGTTTGCCTGCCTCTTTTGCATGCAAGTACTCTTTACTCAAAGAAGCAGTACTGTCCACTTATACTCAACTCCCACAATCCTGTGATCCCTCCGCACCTTCATCTTCTACTTCACAACTTCATTCTTTCCTACGTTCCACTTCCAAAGCCTCTGCCATCTACAAATACCTTCATCCCACTCACTCCACTAGGCCTAAGACAAGGGTAGAGGAACACATGAAGAATTCTTTCTCATATCTGGTCAACAATGGTATGGATGCCTCTATACAGATCTTGAACTGTGGCCCGTATTCCACAGATGCAGTGGATTTCTCCATGGCCATGGCAGTTACTCTGTGCAGGCATGCCTGAATGTACACCTCAAGATTTTCATGAGATGCCCAAGTGAACCTCATGGACATGTCCTTCAATGATGAACAGCTCTACGGAGATGAGACTATCTCCTCCCTGGAGATATTTTTTAAAGAACTGTCACACTACGGCATGCTCGCTAGCCTGGCCTCTGTGGCAAAGCAAATCAATCAATCAATCATTTGTAAAGCGCACTACATACCCGCGAGGGTCTCAAGGTGCTGGGCGTGGGGGGGCGCTACTGATAGAACAGCCAGGTCTTGAGTATCCTCCTGAAGGTCAGCAGGTCTTGGGTCTGTCGTAGGCTCAGTGGGAGGGTGTTCCATGTCTTGGCGGTGAGGTGGGAGAAGGATTTCCCACCGGTTGTTGTTCTTCGGATGCGCGGACGGTGGCGAGTGAGAGGTGAGCGTAGCGTAGCTGGCGGTTGGGGATATAGAAGGAGAGCCGTCTGTTGAGGTAGGCTGGGCCGGTCTTGTGAAGAGCCTTGTGTGTGTGGGTGAGGAGCTTGAAGGATATCCTCTTGTTGACGTGGAGCCAGTGCAGGTTTCTCAGGTACGGGGTGATGTGGCCATGGCGTGGTACGTCGATGATCAGTCGTGCCGAGGCGTTTTGGATGCGTTGTAGTCGTTTGATGAGCTTGGTCGGGGCTCCCGCGTAGAGGGCGTTTCCGTAGTTGAGTCTGCTGCTGACGAGGGCCTGGGTGACTGTCTTTCTTGTATCTGTCGGGATCCATCTGTAGATCTTGCGGAGCATGCGGAGGGTGTTGAAGCAGGAGGAGGAGACGCCGTTGACTTGTTTGGTCTTTGAGAGCATTGAGTCGAGGCTGATTCCCAGGTTGCGTGCATGGTCGGTGGGTGTCGGGCTGCCCCCAGGAGTCGTCCCAGGATGAAGGTTTGGAGCCGAGGATGAGGACCTCCGTCTTGTCCGAGTTCAGCTTTAGACGGCTGGTCTTCATCCAGTCGGCGACGGCCTTCATTCCTTCCTTTGGCAGTGATGGGGTCCTTGGTGAGGGAGAGGATCAGCTGAGTGTCGTCGGTGTAGGAGATTATGTTGGGGTTGTGCTGTCGGGCTACATGTGCGAGCAGGGCCATGTAAATGTTGAAAAGCGTCGGGATGAAGGAGGATCCCTGGGGTACGCCGCAGTTGATCTCGGAGGCTTTCGAACGGAATGGGGGGGAGGCGGACGCTCTGGGTTCTGCCGGAGAGGAAGGAGGTGGTTCAATCCAGATCCTTGTCTCGGATCCCTGCGGCTTGGAGGCGTGCGCATAGTGTGCGGTGGCAGAAGGTGTCGAAGTCGGCAGAGAGGTCTAGGGGGATGAGTGCTACGGTCTCGCCATTGTCCAGCAGGGTCCTGATGTCATCCGTGGCAGCGATTGGGGCAGTCTCGGTGCTGTGGTTGCTGTGGAACCCTGACTGGGAAGGGTCCAGGATTCTGTTTTCTTCTAGGTATCTGGTTAGCTGTCTGCTGATGGTTTTCTCAATGACCTTGGCGGGGAAGGGTAGCAGAGAGATGGGCCGGAAGTCCTTGAGGTTTCTTGGGTCTGCCTTAGGTTTTTTTGAGTAGGACGTTGATCTCAGCGTGTTTCCAGATCTCTGGGAAGGTCGCGGTCTCGAGGAAGAGATTGATGACGTTGCGCAGGTGGGGTGCGATGGAACTGCTTGCACTGTTGAAGACGTGGTGCGGGAATGGGTCTGACGGAGAGCCGAAGTTGATTGTGCGCATGGTCTTGATGGTGTCATCAATCAATTAATCAGTGAACTTGTAAAGCGCGCTACTTACCTGTGATGGTCTCAAGGTGAGGGGGGTGGTTGCTGCTACTGCTTGAAAAGCCAGGTCTTTAGGAGCCTTCTGAAGGTGAGCAAGTCTTGGGTCTGCTGTAGCTGGGTGAGAAGGGTGTTCCAGGTTTTGGAGGCAAGGAAGGAGAAGGATCTGCCGCCGAAGGTCGTTCTTTGTATGCCCGGGACGGTGGCTAGGGCGAGGCTGGTGGAGCGGAGCTGGCGGGCGGGGGTGTGGAAGTTGAGTCTGTCGTTCAGGTAGGTTGGTCCGGTGTTGTGGAGTGCTTTGTGTGCGTGGGTGAGGAGTTTGAAGGTGATCCTCTTGTTGACGGGGAGCCAGTGCAGGTCTCTTAGGTGGGAGGTGATGTGGCTGCGGCGGGGGACGTCGAGGATCAGTGGGGCTGGGTCGTTTTGGATGCGTTGTAGTCGTTGCAGGTGTTTGGCCGGGATTCCTTTGTGCGTTGCTGTCGTCCAGCCTGCTGCTGACGAGGGCTTGGGTCACTGTTCTTCTTGATTTGGTCGGGATCCACTTATAGATTCTGCGAAGCATGCAGAGGGTGTTGTAGCAGGATGAGGAGATGGGGTTGACCTGCTTCGACATGGAGAGGGAGGAGTCGATGCTCACGCTGGCCCAGGCTAGCAGGGGGTCGTGTTTGATGGTGTGCCGAGGGTCTGTTGTGTTGCTGTCTGTTGAGGCTGCCTGGGTATTGAAGCTGTCGTGGATGTCTGCTATCTTGCGGTGGAAGATGGTGGCGAGGGAGTCGCACAGGGCTTGCGATGGCGGGATGTCGGTATTGGTGCTGGGGTTGGAGAGTTCCTTTACGATGTTGAAGAGCTCCTTGCTATTGTGTGCGTTGTTGTCGAGGCGGTCTTTGAAGGAGGTTCTCTTGGCCACCCAGATGAGGTGGTGGTGGTTGTGGATGGCGTTCTTGTGTGCTCCGTGGCTGTCCGGAGTTTGTTCACTGTCCCATTTCATCTCTAGTTTCCGGCAGGCTTGCTTTGAGACTAGGAGTTCTGGGGTGAACCAGCTGTCCTTCTTGCTGGTGTCTCTGTGGGAGGTTTCTTCAGCGGGGCGAGGGTGTTGGCGCAGTCCTCGATCCAGCGTCTGAGGCTGTGGGCAGCGTCGTCGGTGTTGGAGGGTTCGGTGGGTGGGCTGAGAGCGAGGTTTGCGTGTAGTTGGTCTTCAGTGATTTTGCTCCAGCAGCGGCGTGGGATCTGTTGGGTGCGGTGGTGTGTGGTGGGCTTCTGGAAGGCAAAGTGGATGCAGCGGTGGTCGGTCCAGAGGAGTTTGGTGGTGTGGCTGATGAAGACGTGTCAGCTTGAGGAGAAGACAGGGTCGAGCGTGTGGCCGGCGGAGTGGGTGGATGTTGTAACGAGTTGCTTCTGTCCGAGGTTGGCGAGGTTATCGATCAGGGTTGTGGAGTTGTTGTCGTTGTTGTTCTCAAGGTGAAAGTTCAGGTCTCCGAGGAGGATGTAGTCGGTGGAGGTCAGGGCGTGCGTGGTGATCAAGTCGGCGATGGAGTCGCTGAACTTGGGGCTGGGTCCGGGGGGTCGGTAGACGAGGGTGCCTCTGAGGGTGGAGTTAGGGTCTGTGTGGATCTGGAAATGCATGTGTTTGGCAGTGCTGAGCGTGTCGTTGGTGCTAGTCGGAACCCTGATGCTGTTCTTGTGGACGATGGCGATTCCTCCTCCGACTCCTTTGGTGCGATCTCTGCGGGTGATCTTGTAGCCGTCTGGGATGGCTATGGTGATGTCAGGTGCGGAGGAGTCGTTAAATCAGGTCTCTGTCAGGAAGGCTGTAGTGTAGTTCCTATATTTCCAATAGGCTCTGCGCATTGGAATAATATATTCAGCAGTGTAGACGTAGGACTGAGGTCGACTAGGTCTCTACTGACTATATTAGACTTAAGTTTTTGCCAGCTAGCTCGGAGGTCACTAGAAACTTTCTCGAATAAACGAGGAGGAGTTTAACCTCCCTGGATAGACAAGAAGGGATTAGCTTCTGACAACCATATAACATGACAACTTTGCTCCCTCAGAATAATAGTGTATCTCTAGAGTCGTGTGAAAACAATAGACAGTTATTTCACTCAGTCAAGTGTGCATACTTAGTTTCACCAGAGTGCAGAGAAAAGAAAGACGGGCGTTTTCAATAAACGGTGTTATTTATTGAGCAGTTTTCTTTCTCATACAAGAGAAATGAATTGCCACAATTGCAATACTCATAGTAAAGTAAAGTGCGTACAGTAAAAGGAGGATTAAGAAATAATACTGTAAAAGCATTGATGTGGTTTCTTAGCCATAAGATACTTTAAAATAGATAAAATATATACATACTTATATACATTGACTAACGTACTCAACTGGTGCTTCTAAATACGCCTACCCCGGTGTACCTGACCTAAGCCTAATACGTGGGAAGGAGTAAGTAAGTAGCAGTTTAATTTAAGTTGGTTTTGACAATAATCTGACTCAAGAATTCTCTCTAAGGTTTTAGTCAGCTCCGTACCTGGGTCAATAGAAAGCAGGAGGTCTTGTATCTCTCTCTCAGGACTCGATATCCCAGTAACCCGCGAAGGTATCTGGAAACACCGGAGCTGGATTTCTCGGCAGGAGAAAAGACAGCGTCTCTCTCAGTGCGTTAAAAGGGAGGGCAGCGTCCGTGGGCTCTCACATCAGCTGGGCTCTCGGGCAAGTAGATAGCTGCTCTGCTCCAAAACCACCACCGTGTGTTTGCTTAAGGCAACGTTGGTATATTTATACCTGAAAGGTGCCGGGTTTGCCGTAAGGTTGGACATAAGACGTCAATAAAGATGTCACTAAGAACTGACCGTTCTTACAGTGCTTTACAGGAGTTCTAGGACGAAATCAAAACAAAAGCAAGGGGGATTTCCCAGGTTGCTGGAGGTTTGGTTTGTTTAGAGAACTTGTTGTGCTTTCTAGGAGTCTGGGGAAGTAGCCTTGCTTAATGTGACAGCATGTGCTACGACTGAATATGGATATGATTACTATGCCGTTATAGGGATATTATTGATTATAACCGAACAAGGGCATAAAATAGTAATATCGATTTAGGCTCCTGGATAAAAACACAATAAGGCGACGTCTGGGGATGTTGTGTCGAGCAGGTCCCAGAGCTCGACGGCATGTTTGCGTGCGGAGCGGGTGTTCAGTAGTAAGCATCGGAGGTGGTTGGGGTCTTTCACCAATAGTGTTCTCATTTCTGGGGCTTTTCCAGAAGCTAACCCTCATTGTATTAGCAATCTTACCAGCTAGTCCAAAGCCTCAGCAACTCTATCGCTCCTTTCAGAGAAGGGATGGTCCTAGGGCTACCAACATTAGCAACAGCAGTAGCTCCAGGCTCTGCCATCATCCGCTGGATCTACTACTCCAAAACATCTCAAACTCCTCCCTCCAACACCAGCCTCAGGCAGAAGGAAGGATTTCTCAAATTGTTAACAATAGCAAGGCGATAATGACAGATTACTAGGTTCACCATTTTTTTTCCCAAGTACAGTACTACGCCCTTCCCTTTCTATCCTATCCTTTTTCCACCCGTCTTCTGCCAGAATGTGCTCTCCAACACACTCCTTGAATTTAAAGGCTGGGGTTCTTGCCCTGCTGAGTAAAGTAGTCATACACGTGATGCCCTTGGTAGTGATGTGCAAGGGATTTAATTTCCCTTTATTGTTTGGTTCCCCAAAAGCACAGAGGCCTCAGACCCATTCTGGATCTCGGTCTCTTAACTTTTTTAAATCTGCAGGATAAGTTCAAAAAATGCTTCCCTGGTCCAGGTCATGTTGGTCTTCAAAGCGAGGCATTGGTTAGGGTCCCCAAACCTCCAGGATGGCTACTTTCATCTACTGATCCTTCTCTCTCACAGGTGTAACCCCTGATTCAGCAAGGGGTCGCAGCACTCCTGTTTGTAGTCTGCCAATTCATCTAACGGCTGTCCTACGAGTGTGACAACTATGTTTGCTACAGTGGGATGGCTTCACTCAGGAGTCCATGTATTTTTGTATTTGAACAATTGGCTGGTGAAGGCAGGGTGTCCTGTAAGTGCACTTGGAATATATTCAGTGCACCATGATCTTCATGCTTGTCTTCAGCTTTAATATCAATGCCTAGAAGTCATACCATGTTCCCAAGTAGAGATTAATCTTCATTGGTGCGGTACTAGACACCATGTAGCAAGGTTTTCTACCTCTTCTCAGGATTGCAATTATACATGATTTGATCCTGATGTTTCTGACTCATGTTCCTATCCCAGCTTTACAATTTGTCTTAGGCTGTTGACTTCATGTATCCTGTTTGTCCAGGAGGATGAACAGGATGCATGAAGGCCTTACCAAATACACCAATGACTCAAGCATCAGGGGATACTCTTGGCTTAGGTGCTGTTGGGACGGAAAAGTCCTCTGCATGGTAAAGACGTGTACTCCTGCCCTGAGCCCCAAACTGTACTGTTGTCTCGATCCTTTATGCAGATTTTTTTGTCATAGGCGAACACACATCATGTGTTTATGCCATGACATAGGCCTGTCTCGCGGATTGCAGTATTGTTGGACTGGGAGTGGCACCCAAAGCACTACCCTGATGGTTATGGAAGTCTAACGCCTTGACCGGGAGTTATGCAGCACAAGCGTGTTGGTAGCATACCATGTAGTGATCAGTCGTAGTGAACACAACCTTTTTATCCCAAGTCACTGGAGTTAGGCCTACAGGCTCACTCACCTTTTTAAAAGTTCTGCTGCTGTGTGCTTAACTCACCCTTGGCCTATATTCGGTAGATGTGGAATTCTGCATAGCACAGGAGTAGTGATTGTGTTAGTTGTATATGTGCCTGGGGTACAGCACAAGGATGGAGCAGTACTATCAGTACATGTGTAGTTTGTACATGTGCTGGGTGTATGTATGCCTGAGAGGAATACATTACATGAGAGATGTAGTGCTGTGCAGTGCAGTGCAGTGCATGCATGTGTGCATGCGTGTGATGGAGCGAGGTTCAGAGTGATATTTTATTCTGACTCGCAAAGTTAAACTTCCATAATATAATCATATTAATAAGCTTGTGATTGAATTGTACTAATCAACCTAGTTTAAAAATGCATTACACGACACAGGGGATTAACCTATGTGCTTTATGTTGCAAACTGCAAGTTCGTGGAAAATAATAAACTAACCTTGTCTATTGTCTTTGTCAATATTAAATGAGGCTGTTTTATTAAATGGCATGTGCTTATTTTGTGTGCTTATGTTAAGCCTTTTTGTCTTTTATCTGGCATGAGTTTGTAAACTCTATGTGCTTCAGCTTTTGCTAGGTAATTTTGATTAACGGGTTAATAATTAGTAAAGGGGGTGGGTAACAGAAGGGTTTTCAATGCTCTAATTAATTGATGTCTTGTGTTTCTTTAAATACTAGCTCTCCATGAGGGAGGCCTAAGGCTTGAGGCCTAGCGTTTTGAAAATAAATGTTTGGAATCCTGTCGTGAAGAGCTGAGCACAGAGAAATAAATAATAAAATTGGTTGTGCAAGATGAGCTCTGCAAGTGACAAAATCAAGGACACACAGGATGTGGCAGACCTGCCAAGCCAAGGAAGCAACGGACTGTTTCAAATATTGTTGCATTTCCGAGGAAGCTAATGGTCTCGTGAGAAAGTGGACAATGGTGTTTTAGAAAAGTTTAACTTTGGATTGAAAAGGAGGTGACCTCATATGGACTGACATCTGTCAGCCAATCCGGACTCTGGATGGTTGAGAAAAGAATACTTTTTGGTGAGATTAGCTAGTTAGAAAGGTATAAAAATTGCCCCACGGGCAGGAGGGTGCTGCTCGCATCCTGAATCCTGAAGGGCGTGACGTGCTGACGGACATTTGGCGCACGTAAGAATAGTGGGCCTTAATGTTTTTTCCTTTTAGATGGAGCGAGTTTTAGACAGGGAAATTAGAACGTAGGGTTTGAAGTAACTGATCATTTTGTCTAACTCATGCTGATTGATTATTGTTTGAAATGTCAGTCTATTATGCCTTTTTCCTCATTAAATGCTGCTTAATCGCTAATAAAATAATGATTTATTAAAGAAGATGCTTTTCCTTGAAGAATAAAATTAATAAATTAGATTTTGAAGCAACAAGCTGGTCTTGTTTATTCATGGTCTAGTTACCATCAGTTGATCCATTTACCTAAGTGACTTAATTAAATGTTATTTGCATAAAAACCATGGTAAAAGATGATAAACTGCAGATGTATATAAATGTGTAAATAGTTTGTGAATAGGTTCTGATTAATTAGGTCACATGATTCAGTTGCCCAAAAATTGTCTCGTTAGTTTATGGGCCTTTCGAGTGATTTATGAATAATGGTGAGTATTATGGTGTTGGGTAGAGTTGTTGAGACAGTTTTTCTATAGGGGCGCTGCATCAATTTCTTGGTAGCAGAGTTACGGTTACTATGGTAACGGACATGCTACATGGTAGTTACATAGGATCGATGTTTTAACATATGTCAAGTTTGTTAAGTTGTTATATTTAGTCTAAAGGTTTTTTCCAGCAGTGTGAAAATTCCTAGTTGAGCCGGCATAAAAGTAGTGTGACAAGTGAAGTTACACAGTGCATTTGTTCTGTTTCAAAATAGTGGTATTGACATATATCATTAGTGTTGTGGACGTACAGCACAAGTTTAGGGACTCTAGGTGTGCTAGGTAAAATGTATAGTGAGGATTGTCTATGAAATCGTAGCTTTCGAGTATAGGGACTTGGAGCCTATTTTAAAACTCACTGAGAAAAGAGTAGTAGAATTTATCCAAGCTTGAGTGAAGGGTAAGGTAGCGTTGTCTATTCTTACTGGCGAGTGTAGATTTCTATGGTTGGTTAAAGTCCTACCAAGATTTTGTATGCTTGTTTAGGTTTCCTTGTTTGATTGTGCGAAAATGATTTTGTAATTACGTTTGAGTTTAACTTTGAATTGTCATCTTATGTGCATTCAGAGAGAAACAAATTCGTTATTACCTGATAGAAGGGTAGAGTAGTCTTACTTTATCAACGAATGAATATTCTGTGAGAATAGCATCGTCTATTTTCCGCAAAGAATACCTGTATGACTGTAAAAGCTATCACTTTATTTTAGTGAAACAGACAAATGGTTTGTTTTTCTGGAGTTACTAATTGAAATTCATTGAAAAGTTTTGTTTAAAATGGCGCTGTGAAAATATTTTGTGAAGGAGGGGTGAGCTCTAGGAGTGAGAGACGAGAAGCTGCAGCGGCAGTGTACGTCACAAGGGTCCGCGCTGTGATAGGCTAACATACGTCACAGCGAGCGCACTGATTGGCTCACGTGACTGAGACGAGCTGATAGCTGATTGGCTTAACCCGAAAGCAGTGTTTCTAATGGTTGAGCAAGGTGGTGACGTAGCTTAACCTGATTGGCTTGTTGGTGAGTTTCGCGCACGGATTGGTTGTGTTTGCGGAACAACAAGGAAATATTTACGATCATTTAGAAATAAACGGATTTGATTAAAAACATGAGTTGTTATTACAAGAAAGAGGAAAAGAAGCTTTCATGGCTTCAGAAATTGAAAAATATACTTAAACCGGATAGGAAAATTGAAACGCGAAATGGAAAATTACTTCATAAGTACAAAACACCTGCAGCCTATATGGAAGGTGAATATGGTTATCATACTTGTCTTTGGTTTGATAATTGGATGGATTATACCAATGATGATGGTGTACTAGCATGATGATGGTGTACTAGCATGGCCGGAAGATGGTTCATTTAATATGAGGGTTTTGAAGAATTTGAGAGAAAAAATGATGGCTCTTGTGCCAAAACCTAGACCTACTCAATTTGAAGCTTTAGTTGAATGGGAGGATGAGATGTTTGAACTTGCATGAGAAAATAGTGGTATAACAAGAGGCCCAAAGTTAGACATTAATAGGGAAACTCATGAAGATAGAATGCGTCGTTGGAGACAAGCGGACATGTGTGATGGTATGTACCCTTATGAGTAATGGTCACTGAAGTATCAGGTCAAACGAATACCCAAAAGAAAAATAATATTGTTGAAGAAAGTGATTTAGAAGATCCAGTATTAGAAGAGATTTATGTTACAAATCAGAAAAAAACTCCTTATAAACCAGCCTGTACTTGGTCTTCCCCAATGGTTCCTTCAGGAATTACTCCAAGTGCACCTCCAAGAGAAATTATTAATGAAGCATCTCCCAGATTATATCCGAATAATGCAAATACTCCTGAAAGAATAGAAACCAGAACTAATTCTAGCATATCTGTTGAAAATAGAAATTATGTTGAAACCCCAGTTCGCAGAAATGATACTCTAAGAAATGAAATAAGAACAGAAGGTTCTGGGGAAATGCCAAATTCTTCAAAATATTTACGAGCAAAAGAAGAATTAATACAACAGTTAACTAAAAGTATGGAAGCAGTAACAGTTCCAGTAACAATTGGTCATGTTCAACCAGTGTTTGATCAAAGAGAAGTTAGACACTCAGCTTTAACTATTCCATTAAATGCAGAAATTCAGAAAGTGGCTGAAAGATTTTATTCAGATTTGTCAGAAATTCACCGAGAAAGATCAATGATGATGCCTGATTTAACTTTTAATCAAAGTCCATTATGCAAAACACCAACTGGTGCAGAATCTGATGCTGAGTCACCTGAAAAGAGCATAAATAAAATAGATTTAACGCATACCCCAAAGTCTCCAGAAACTAAATTACTTGATGTTGCAAAATTGAAAGCAGATTTGGAGGAATTAATAATTGGCACAATTGGTCCTGACAATTTAAAGCATTATCAAGATGAGGAATTGTTGTTTATTTGTAAAAGCATTCAATGGAAAACTAAAAATAAGTATGAACAGTTGGAAGAATTAGCCATTGAACTAGAAGTTGATTTGAGCAGACAGAAAAATTTGGGTAAGCATTGCAGAATATAATTTACTGAAAAGGATATTGAAAACATGAATTCTAATGGAAGAATATTGCATATAAAAGATTTAATTGTGTATTTAAAAAGATTAGGAGATTTAAGCAAATGGAGAGAAAAATGGACAAAGAAAAGAGGGGAAGAAAGGAGAGAAAGGGGTGAAGTGGCGAATCAGTTCCCTATGAGAGAAAAAGCAGGAGGTGGGTATGTGCATGTCCCTTGGTCAAGACAGGAAATGTTATTATTCACTAATGATTTCCCTCGGCTGAGAGAAAAGCCTGTGGAATGGTATCGACAGGTGGATAGATTCATCAGAGTTTCTAAGGTTCTGTGGATTGATCTTGATGGATTCTTTGACATTGTTGTCCCATCAGATCTATGGACAGAATGTAAAGTTTCTGTAAGTTGGCCAAAAGTAGAACCTGCACGAGATAGTGTAACAGGTGCACCATCATCAGATGTTATGGAATTGTATGATAAAGTAATTTATTGGTTGAAAAACAAGATTCCCCCGAAAGAAGTTGATTGGGTTAAAATAGGTAGAACAAATCAGGAGCCAAAAGAATCAGTACATTCATTTTATGAAAGGTTACTGTTGGTTTTTAAACAGTACAGTGCCTATGAAAAATTAAGTGAAAAGGACATGAGCCACTTTATATATAGGTTTGTTTATGGTTTAAGACCTGAAATTGGTGATATGATTAGAAATGGAATAGTTAGTTGGCAGTCACTCTCAGTTGATGACATTTTGAGAAAGGCAAAATATTGTAGTGATGAGATTGATGTGAAGCAAAATAAGCTAAAGGAAAAAGCCATGTGGGCACAAGTAAAAGTAGCTGAACAACAAATTGCAAATTTGGAAAACAAAAATGTTAATCAGAATCAAGGCAAATTTAAAGGCAATTATAATAAATTAAAATTTAATGTGAATATTGAGGAGTTGAAACAAAAACTCCCATGTTTTAATTGCGGCGAAATTGGACACTGGAAGCCCGAATGTAAAAATCCGCCCAGAAATTTTAAAAATGCATCACTAAATCCACAGATGCAGAATGAGATAAATCTGCAGCAACAGCTACAGCAACCGCTACAGCGACAGGTAGTGAATCAACAGAGTCAGATTCCACAACCACCACTTCCAAATTGTATGAATGTGCAGAGATACAATTCTGAGACAGGATTCTGTGGGGGTGATCAGGTAACCAGATCGCAAAGAGTGAATGTGCAAAATGTTTCACAACAATACTTGTTGAATGATAATGGAGGGAGTGATTCTGATGATTACTTATGACGGTGCCTGAGAGAGGAGGAAGAGTGTGTGCTTGGAGCCACTCTTGAGGTAGACCAGTCTGGTCCATTTGTTAATGGTAAAGTGAATGATGTAGAAATCACTTTTCCTGTGGACACAGGTGCTACCCGTTCTACTGTTAGATCAGTGGAAATAGAAAACCTGCCTCTCTCTGGGGACACCATCCAAGTAGTTGGCGTAGCTAATCAACAAATTAAAACAGATTTAACAGATCCTGTAAATGTTGAAATTGGCAAATTTAAAGACAAACATAGATTTGTAGTTTGTAACAGCAGTCCTGTAAACCTGTTAGGGAGGGATATTTTGTGTAAGATGAATTGCAAAATATATTGCTCACCGGATGGTATAGAGCTTCAAACACTTGAAGAAGATGGGTTGTACAAGTTAATAATGTTAATGGTTGAAGCAGAGGAAAGTAAATTATTTCCTACATTTGATAAAGATAATCTTCCAGATAAATTAAAGGAGACAGTTAATGCTAAAATGTGGGATTTACTCCAGAAACGTGATTAAACAAAGTTCAATAGTTCCGTTTATAATGTGTTTTTTATTTTGTAAATTTCTCAATTCATCTCTTGTATTTACAATTCTCCAAGTGAGATTCTCCAAAAACAAATACAATTGCTCCAATGCATTTCGGGCTGTGCCCTTTGTCAAGGAGCTCTCTGTTGTTTCGGCCGAGTTCTGCTCGTCTTGTTTGTTATTTTTTTGCGGGTGCGGAAGGACGTATCCTCGCGGTACCCGAACGCTCGGGTACCGCGAGGATACGTCCTGAATACGTCTCTGAATTGAGAAATTTACAAAATAAAAAACACATTATAAACGGAACTATTGAGCTTTGTTTAATCACGTTTCTGGAGTCAGTCTGAGCAGACTAACCCACATGGTGTGCCCAATTCACAGGGACGCACTCACGTCGTTTGTGCGCCACTTTTTGCTTCATCAATCCAGCGTATTAGGACGGTTACGCCACCTGTTGGAGCACCCAAACTTCTAAATTTTGTCCACCTGACTGTCACAATTTGTTCGAATAAAACATTGCTGTGCACCTAGCCTACAATTAATTTGTTAAAATTTGGGATTTGACAGGAAGTGAAATGGGTTTGATGAAAAATGTTGACCCAGTTAAAATTACAGTGAAACAAGGAGTGGATTTTCCGAATATTCCTCAGTATAAAATGAAAGCAGAAACTATTGAAGGTGTTATACCTGTAATTGAGAAATTCATAAAACAAGGTGTTTTGAAAGAAATTGAAAGTAGCCCATGTAATTCACCGATAATGGATATCAAAAAGCCAATGGAACTTACAGGATTGTTCAAGACCTGAGAAAAGTTAATCAGATAGTTGTTACATGTTGCCCTGTTGTTCCAAACCCTGCGGTAATTCTCTATCAGATTCCGCATGATGCAGAATGGTACAAAGTCATAGACCTCTGCAATGCGTTCTTTACTGTTCCATTGCATCCAGATAGCCAGCAAATTTTTGTGTTTAGGTTCCATGATTGAATCCTAGCATGGTGTCGTATCCCTCAAGGATATACAGAGAGACCATCTATCTTTAATCAGTTGCTAAAGAAATCATTGGAAAATCTAGATTTACCTGGAAAGTCAACATTGGTTCAATACATTGATGATCTGCTAGTAGCTGGAAAAACACGAGATAAATGTGTTACAGATACCATTACTCTTTTGAATCATTTGGCAGATGAAGGACATAAAGTGTCTCCTGCAAAATTACAGTTTTGCAAACAAGAAGTTAAATATCTTGGTCACAGGATTGCAAAAGGAATCAGACAGGTAACAATTGAAAGAATTAACATAATTCAGGGAATGCAACCTCCAAAAACACAGAGACAGGTCAGAATGTTTCTAGGAATGGTTGGTTACTGTCGTCAACGGATCAGTGGATTTTCAGTAATTGCAAAACCACTTCAGAGACTGACAAAAGCAGACATAAAAGACCCGATTATTCTAACACAAACTGAGTTAGAAGCTTTTGAGCAGTTAAAAAGAAGTCTGTGTGAAGCACCTGCTTTGGGTATGCCAGATTACGAGAAAGAATTTGAGTTGTATTGCAGTGAAAGAGAAGGTTGTGCATTGTCAGTTCTAATACAGAGACCTGGAAAACTGAGAAAGCCAATTGCCTATTTCTCAGCAGTTCTTGATCCTGTTCAAAAGCTTTACCTGGCTGCTTAAAAGCAGTGGCTGCAACAAGTGTAAGCCTTGAACAGAGTGAAGGAATTATAATGGGGTTTCCTGTGAAAGTTTATGTACCCCATTCTGTTGAAATTCTTCTTACTAGAAGCAAAACACAGCATTTGACAAGTAACAGATTGACAAAATATGAAAAAACTATTCTGGGATCAGATAATGTCTCAATAGCGAGGTGTGTGAATTTAAATCCTCCCACATTGTTGCCTGATGGAACTATAACAGAGATCAGAAATGAAAATGACATTGATCACGAATGCTTGGATGTTTTAGAATATTGTACTAAACCCAGGCAGGACATTAAAGATGTTCTTTTGCCAGAGTCAGATTTTGTTTACTTTGTTGATGGTTCATGTTTGAGAACAGACGAGGGTATTCTGAGAGCAGCATATTCTGTCTGCACAGTTGCAGATGTGGTTGAGGCTTCCTGTCTCGAAGGAATTCGTTCAGCTCAAGTAGCAGAATTGATTGCTTTGATTCGTGCGTAAGAAAGAGCAAAGGAATAAGCATTACCATAGTGACTGATAGTCAGTATGGGTATGGCGTAGTCCATGACTATGGTCAGCTCTGGTTTCAAAGGCTTTATTTAACTTCTGCGGGATCACCAATAAGGAATGCAAAATTGATCAAAAGATTGATCGATGGCATTCAGTTACCAGAGAAAATTGCTGTTGTGAAATGTACAGCTCATAAAAGAGGCAATGATTATATAACAAAAGGAAATGCCTATGCAGATGAGATCGCAAAACACTGTGCAATAAACAATTATTCAATCAATCGGGAGAAAAACAATGAACATGTTTTGAATTCACTCATGCTAACATCTGTAGTTGAGACATGGCAAGGAGTTAAAGATTTACAAGATGAAGCGGATGATGAAGAGAAAAATTCATGGTTAAGAGCAGGTTGCAGACAGCGAGAGGAAGATGAAATTTGGGTTTATAAAGATGACAGACCAGTAATGCCAAATTGCATGATTGCTGACATGGCTCGAATGTATCATGGTCCAGGACATATTGGAAAAGATTCCATGATCAGGTTATTTAGGCAGACATGGTTCAACCCAAAGTTCAGAATAATTGCAGAATCATTTTGTCAGAGATGCTTAGTCTGTCAACAAATGAACCCAAACAGAAAAACCGTTGTGAGCATGGGAATCATAGGGCGGGAGGGTGGTCCTTTTACAAGGTTACAAATGGATTTCATTGATATGCCACTCCACAATAAGTTGAGGTACGTTCTCGTAATAGTTTGTCTTTTTTCAAGATGGGTGGAAGCGTTTCCAACACGTCACAATGATTCAGTTACTGTTGCAAAATTGCTTTTAAGGGAGATCATACCTAGGTACGGTTTTCCAGTGACTGTGGAAACCGACCGAGGCACACATTTTGAAAACAGATTATTACAAATGATTTGTGAAGCATTGAATATAAAACAGAAGTTGCACTGTGCCTACAGACCAGAAGCATCAGGTGTTGTTGAGCAAATAAATGGTACAATCAAGAATAGAATTGCCAAAATGTGTTTAGCTACAGGAGTAAAGTGGACTGACGCACTTCCACTTGTTTTGATGTCTTTGAGAAGTACTCCTGATAAAAAGACAGGTCTGAGTCCTCATGACATTGTCATGGGTAGAGTCATGAGACAAGCATTTGTACCAGTTGGAAAACTTATGAGTATAAATGATAGTGTCATTTTGGAATACTGTAAGAATCTTTCTGATGTCGTGACTTCTGTGTTCCACCATGTGGGAACTGATGTAATTGCAAGAGACAGGGATAAAGCTCATGATCTGTTACCAGGAGACTGGGTGAGGACAAAAATACACCGGAGAAGAAATTTTCTGGTACCCAGGTGGCAAAAAGCAAGACAGGTGATTCTTGTCACAACAAATGCAGTAAAGTGCAAAGGATTGAAGAGGTGGATTCACGCTAGTCACACCATTCGTGTGCCAACACCTGAAAATCCTGACGAAGATGACACTACAACTGATTCAGATTCTGAAGAAGAACCTGAAAGAAATCCAGATCCTGAAGATCGACAAGAAGGTCGACATCTGGAAAATTCAATTGCGAATAAAGCATTGAATGAAGATACTGAAGAAATTGTGATACTTGACTCGGAAGATGAAGAAAATCTGCTAGAAAAAGAAGCAGAAGAGTCTGATCAAGTGGAAATTCAAAATCAGGAGAGTATTGAAAAGCAGATTGGAAACTCTGAAGGCAGGAACGGAATTCCTGAAACTGGGAAGTTGGAAGTTATTGCAGAAGAAGAAGAAGACGAAGTTCCGAGTACCAGCTATAAGGATGATGTTCCTAACAGAGTGAAACTGCCGAGTAAAGAAGAGCCTAGATTTAGGATAGAAGTCTCAGAAACAGAAACAGAAGATAGTGATGAAGATTCTGAAATAAGAAATTTCAGGAAAAGAGCTTGGAGAGAAGAGTGTAACAAATCTGAACCAAAGAAGAAATTACCAAGAAAAGGTGATAATTTGCCTAATGAAAATGAGGGTCTAAAATTCAAATTTGTAAACAGATCAAAAGAGCAGGTGAACGAAGTCTCTAGTCAGAAAAGTGACACTGATATGAAAATTCAAGCAGGGAAGAAAATAGAAGTGATTACTAGTAAGCCAAAAAGAATTGTAAAACCTAACCAAAAGTACAAGTCCCCTGAGTGGACCTACATTATCATTCCACCAGTAGTGGAAGTAAATAGTAGTAGTCAGGAAGATTTAGATGACACCAGTGGTAATGATTACATGGTTTCTGTAAGATTTGTTTTGGCATAAAGCTGAAGAAATTGTGTTAGGTGACACAAGGTCGAAGAAATTGTGTTAGCTGGAAAATACATTTGATGTAAGACGCAAGGTCGAAGAAAAGCTGTTAGAAAGTAGGTTTTTTTTCTAAAAAAAAAAAAAAATTAAAAACAGGGGGGTATATTTAGTGATTTTTAAATTTTGATTTTTGTTTTTCTTGTAAGGCTTTTGTTACAGAGTACAGATGCCTTATACTAATACCAATTCGAGATGTTCAATCCTTAAAAGATGTTGTAAAATATCTTTAATTTGCGTGGTTTTAATAATTTTGGTCTGGTTAATTTTAGCTGTCAGTTTCCCTTTTGGAATTGACAAGGAAATGTACAAAGCTAACATGTCAAGCAAGGCTATGGCTAAACAAGATAACAAAAATGTTGTAGATAAGTCTAACGGAGTTATTGATCACAAGCCAGAGATCCACCAAGAGAGATCTGTTGGTGACTTTTCTAGTAATACTTTTTCAAGACTACTTTCTGAATATGTTAGAGTAATGGATGTTAAGGATTGTTATATTTGTGTGAAATTACCAGCCTCTGTTTCTGAGGGGGTGACTTATAACATGCTTCCCCTTACTTATGGCATTACATGCAGCGTAATAGTTAGTTTGTTTTATCAAACAGGTCATTTAGAGTACTATTATTCTAACCATGATGAGATTTTTGCAAATTTAAAGGTTGATAAAAGCTTGAATAAGCATAAACAAGCTAAACTGATGAGGGAATTCTTTATTGTAACGAATGAACTAACATATGAGTATGCTTTTAGAAACAATTTAACTTGTAAATTGAGAACTGAAGAAAAGACTTTCCTAAACCTAGTTGAAGAAAGAAGAGCAATTTATAAAAGAAATGAGATGCTGAAACAAACCAAATCAAAGTTTTGGCAAGTTGAGGATGAAAAGCTTAATGGTGGATCATTAGAAAATGTTGCTCTTCACATAGATAAACCTGTTAGTGGTAAGCTTTGCATTAGAAGAGACAACACGCTTTTTGACAATTATTTTGTGGGTGCAAGTCAATGCGAGGATACTTATCAAATCTTGGGTGGATGGGGATTCAAAGGTGTCAAAGATCCTATTTTCCCTGGAATTTATTTTGTACGTGGGGACAAGGCTTACTACAATCTCCCAGACCACTGGTATGGGACTTGTTATGTTGGTTTAGTTTTCCCAAAGATTTTTCATGTAGACAGAAATGAAAAGGTTCATTTGAAATTAACAATCATTTGAGTAGATTCAGAAGAGAAAGTTTTTCAGAAATTTTAGGAGACATTTTCGGTGCAGTAATTCCTTTTGTGGGTATAACCCTGAATGCAGTAAAAATCAGAAAATTGTCCACAATTGTTGACAGACTATCCACTGACACTGCTGGTGGTTTTCAGTTAGTGGATACTGAAATTATTGCCATGAGAACCATGGGAATCGTCTTGCGCTTGATATTCTGCTAGCAAAAGAGGGAGGAGTTTGTGGAATATTACATGTCCAGCATTGCTGCACATATATTCCTGACAAGAGCAAGAATATTGAGATGTATATTAGAAATATCACAGAGCTTCATTCAGGAGTTGTTCCTTTAGAAGATGAAGACTTTTCAGAACGCTTGAGCAAAAGAATTGCAGCAATCAAAACCTGGTTTCCAGAGATAGATAGTTCAATTTTAGGCAAAATGCTGACTCCTTTACTAGTTATAGTTTTTGTGATACTTCTGTTGAAAAGTAGTTGCATGTTACACAAAAGAAAGAAGTACCTAAGGGAAAAGAAGAGGATTTACAAGCTTAGAAAGGCACAAGAAAAGGAAATAGAATTGGAAGAGTTTTGCAGATCACAGTATGAGAGTTTCAAGCAGACAGCAGAAACAAGTTTTTAGAAATACTAATACCGTGTAAATCAAAACATGTTCAAAGTTTAAAATTTTGCAAAAATTTTGGGTGTAGTTTGGTGATTTTTAAATCACCGGATGAGGGAGTTGATGGAGCGAAGTTCAGAGTGATATTTTATTCGGACTCGCAAAGTTAAACTTCCATAATATAATCATATTAATAAGCTTGTGAGTGAATTGTACTAATCAACCTAGTTTAAAAATGCATTACACGACACAGGGGATTAACCTATGTGCTTTATGTTGCAAACTGCAAGTTCGTGGAAAATAATAAACTAACCTTGTCTAGTGTCTTTGTCAATATTAAATGCGGCTGTTTTATTAAATGGCATGTGCTTATTTTGTGTGCTTATGTTAAGTCTTTTTGTCTTTTATGTGGCATGAGTTTGTAAACTCTATGTGCTTCAGCTTTTGCTAGGTAATTTTGATTAACGGGTTAATAATTAGTAAAGGGGGTGGGTAACAGAAGGGTTTTCAATGCTCTAATTAATTGATGTCTTGTGTTTCTTTAAATACTAGTTCTCCATGAGGGAGGCCTAAGGCTTGAGGCCTAGCGTTTTGAAAATAAATGTTTGGAATCCTGTCGTGAAGAGCTGAGCACAGAGAAATAAATAATAAAATTGGTTGTGCAAGATGAGCTCTGCAAGTGACAAAATCAAGGACACACAGGATGTGGCAGACCTGCCAAGCCAAGGAAGCAACGGACTGTTTCAAATATTGTTGCATTTCCGAGGAAGCTAATGGTCTCGTGAGAAAGTGGACAATAGTGTTTTAGAAAAGTTTAACTTTGGATTGAAAAGGAGGTGACCTCATATGGACTGACATCTGTCAGCCAATCCGGACTCTGGATGGTTGAGAAAAGAATACTTTTTGGTGAGATTAGCTAGTTAGAAAGGTATAAAAATTGCCCCATGGGCAGGAGGGTGCTGCTCGCATCCTGAATCCTGAAGGGCGTGACATGCTGACGGACATTTGGCGCACGTAAGAATAGTAGGCCTTAATGACTTTTCTTTTTAGATGGAGCAAGTTTTAGACAGGAAAATTAAAACTTAGGGTTTGAAGTAACGGATCATGTTGTCTAACTCATGCTAATTGATTATTCTTTGAAATGTCAGTCTATTATGCCTTTTTCCTCATTAAATGCTGCTTAATTGCTAATAAAATAATAATTTATTAAAGAAGATGCTTTTCCTTGAAGAATAAAATTAATAAATTAGATTTTGAAACAACAAGCTTGTCTTGTTTATTCATGGTCTAGTTACCATCAGTTGATCCATTTACCTAAGTGACTTAATTAAATGTTATTTGCATAAAAACCATGGTAAAAGATGATAAACTGCAGATGTATATAAATGTTTAAATAGTTTGTGAATAGGTTCTGATTAATTAGGTCACATGATTCAGTTGCCCAAAAATTGTCTTGTTAGTTTATGGGCCTTTCGAGTGATTTATGATTAATGGTGAGTATTATGGTGTTGGGTAGCTTTGTTGAGACAGTGTTTCTATAGGGGCGCTGCATCACGTGCATGCGTGAAGTTCAATACACGAAGAATGAGGAGTTGTGCAGCGCGCATTGTGAGAGTGTGTGATGGAAGTGCATGTGTTTTGAATGAGCACACCCTGGTTAAAGATAGAAAAGCTTCATTGCTGACAAGTGCAAGCAGATTTAATGTGTGACCTGAATGCATGTGTACAAGCAATGGTACAATGCATAGAGGTATTAGTGCTGAATAGAAAGTGTGCTATGAATGTACACTGAGTAAATGTGCCTGCAATTGTACATTGTATGGAGGACCCTGGTTTCCATTTAGGGATGCCGAGGCCTGCCCACTAAAGACATGAAAAGAGGAATCCACTGAGACATTATTGCTGCAGACTGTGAGCTGGGTGATCACATCCTGGAGGGATAGAGAAGAGACTCCCTTTACATCTCAAAAGACTGATCTTCGATTCAGTGATAGATCACAAGGAAGGGGCCTTGGCACATTTCAGGAAGGCAGATGGAGTTGATAAGAGAATCATAAAGAGTAGGGCTGGAGTTCTGGGATTAACTCTTTGATGCACATATCACTGTGGCTGACATCCAGGTGTAAACTCTGGTCACTCCCATAACTTATGTTGTGGACAATCATCTTCAGAGCCATGCCTGCTGTGATAAACTTCTTTCCTGAAAGAAGATGAAAAGGAGAAGTGCCCACTTCTAAGGAAGCAGAACGTCAACATAAAACGACAAAGACCCTAAATTGCATTTGGTGTCTGGAAAAGGACTGTAAGAAGGTGATGTAGAGTCCCCCAAATATTTGTCATCTACCAGGCAGCCAGATGGGCTGTGTGAGAAGTGAAATCTCTAGAACACTTTCTGACAGTGACCTGGACTGGGAGCGAAGGCCTGCTAGTCTCTTTGCTGGGTAATGGGACATCACCCAGGACAGCAACATCACCTACCCTGGAGTATGGAGCACCATTGCCTGCCTGCTTTCCAAGACCAGTGTGAAGGAGAGGAGGGCGTTGGAGGGAGCAAGGTCCTGTTACGAGCCCTGCATGAGGATTCCCAGTGTGGGGCTGTGCACCGATTTGGACGTTGCTCGTTTGCGCTATCAGCTTTGTGACCCTCGTATTCCATGAGAGGATCACGTTGTCCTGAGCCATAGCAGCAGTACTAGGTGGGAAGCACCAAGCTGCGCCACCGTGCCATTGTGACCCTACAAGCAGGAGGGGTTCATCAGTGAACTGAGTTTGGGCCAGGTGCGCAAGACCTACCCCAGCATGCCAGGAGGGGCCACCGTAGTGAGTGTGGTCGCAGAAGGAGAGCCTACACTTGAATCATGATTACCACTGCACCTCCATATGCCAGGATTGGCTGCTGGTACCACTTTGACCTAGAGTTCGGACCAGTGCCCTAATTGAAGGAGAACTGCTGTAATCAGCAGGTTGAGCCCTCACACACCTGGTGAAGTCTCTAAGGTTCACTGAGACATCACCAAGGAAGTTGCCCCATTCGTTGGATCTTCGGCCGGGAGCAGGAGGATCAAACTAGTGCCTTCGACCCCTGCTAGGTGGAAGAGCAAATTACCTTTTGATTTTGCCCCGGGACCAGCTGGAAACTGACCAGCAGTGCTGCTCGACAGGAAGACCCTGCGCCGCTGAGTGCTCCTGTGTCCATCACAAGCGGCCCAACTTTGCTGTACAGAATCCAGACTTGCTAGGGCCTGAGGAGAGGGCACTTGCTGCACCGCTGAACACCGCCATGCCACTGGAGTGGGTAGGATTGAAACCAGACCTTTGGGTCACTAGCTGTGAACTGTGCTGTAGCACCATCGACACTTTTGACTAAATTCCTAAAAGGTAATTTGGGAAAACTCTCGAGTACGGCCTAATAGTTTTTATTCCATGATGTGACCACCAGTGAATTGGGAGTAACCCTGAACACATTACACCAAGGAAAGTGGGACTGGGATTCACCTGATAACTCCCACAAAACAATGTAAAGAGGGGGGACGGGGAGCTATAAGAAGAAATGCAGGCCCCGTACCATTGCTCCCAAAGACTAAAGTAGTATTCACTAAGGGGTAACTCTTCCTAAAGGCTGAGAAGATATCAACTGATTATGGTTGAAAAGAGAGTCAGAGTGGTCTCTCTCAGAATAGTTGGGTTATCCAGAGAAGGTAAAGGAATAACTCCTTTTGAATATAGTGCCTTTACACACCATTGCGAGTGTCATACTTCATCATCGGGCGTTGCTCCTCATGGGGGTGGTGCTGCTGTCCTCCACAGGCCTCACGAGAGGGCTCTTTATCGAAGATCTTTTAAGGAGATGCCCCAGTTGTGCATGTGGGTGTGTGGGCCTTGGATAGTGAATGCATGAGTGAGTTAAAATTACCTTGGCGGTACCCAGAACCACGTTTTATTCGGGGGTCCAGGAGGTAAGGCTAAAACCAGTAGGATGTGGAGCACTTCTTTTAAACAGATGTAGAGGGGGAATGAATGTCTTCCTGCTGCTCTCAGAATCCGTGTACATGTGTGAGAAACGGAGATAGGGTCAACATGTTTTGTGCTTAGCAATGGTCCCTAATGGATCCAGGCACGCTTCGTCAGGACCGTGAAGTGAAAAATACAAGAAAAAAGTGCTCAGGAATCAGGGAAAAGACACACTGTATTCCTGCTGTACCTATAATTAGGTGTTGACGCGCCTCTGCGCTAGTAGGAACGGGGAGTTTGAGTTCCTAATTCCCAACCCCTAAATTCAGAATGGTGGGCCGCGTCGGCGCTCACTTTGGTTATAAAGGGTGAGAATAAAGTTTTTTTTTAATTATTTAGTTTTTATTTTATTCTCCCTTAAACACATATATTTACATATCTCTGTTTGACAAATAATAGCACTTTACCATACATCATGCGACAATAATCAGTATCACACAGTTCATTTGAGTTGCACATTCTCTTTCCCCGCGCCATTCACTCTCATTGCTCGTCTTGTACATCCCTATCTCTGTCCTCTGTCTCCATTGTTTGCAGGTAATGGATCATGGGGCAACAGATATCCTTTGGTCTTGAGGCCACTGGTAGCTCCTCAGCATAGATTGCTAATTGTTCCTTACAGTACACCATGTCTTTTATCCAGCTTTTTATATTTGGGGCTTTTCTGCTGCCCCGGTGGACAGCTATGTGCCGTTTATCTAGTAGTAATGCCACCTCAGCTAGACTCCAAGTGGCCGGGCTTTGAATTTTGACCAGGCCCAGAAGGAATACCCGTGGGGTATTAGGCATTCTCTCCATCAACATATTACCCAATGTTTCTATTACCTCCCTCCAGTATTCTCGAATGGGGGGTTCGCCCAGCTGACATGTAGAAATCTACTTCCTGTTGCCCACATCGTTTACAATCAGCATTGCTTCATAAGCCATACTTATGCAGTTGTTTTGGCGTGTAATACATCTGTTGCAGAAAAGTTCAATTAATAATTCGTAAGTTGCAATTTGGTGTAAGATACTCAGTCGGTGCGCAGCATGTACCCCACTCATCCTCAGTTACTGGTGTATTTAGGGTTCCATTCCATCTCTCTAAGGCTTGCTCTGTGCTTCCGTATTTTTCTTTCTATGCTGCATTATAGAGTTTGGTTATAAGTTTTTCCCGTGTGGGTGCGGTATGTAGCATTTGAGATGTCTGTAGTGTAGACGGTTCTTGTGGGAAGGATGAGTATATCGCTCTAATGGATTGTCGCAGTCTCATGTAAGTAAAAAGATGTAATGGGGTCTGTGTATTCACTGTGCCTATCTCCGTTGATGGTATAAACTCTTGATTCTTGAACATGTCCCCCATCTTACATAGTCCCATCTCCTCTAGTATGCTCTGCGCCTTTCTCTCTTGTGTGACTGTGATGTCTGGGTGGTGCAGTAAGGGCATTTCCGGAGCATATAGTGGTTCCTTATTCGCCTGCTGCGCCAATTTATGCCATGCTTGTATCGTGCTGTGCACTGGGTTTATTGACGTTCGTAAGCGTTCCAGGTTTCTGTGTGGTATTAGTGCTGAAAGCGGAGTCTGGAAAGCTGTGTCTGCTTCTATGACTACATGTGGGCATATTCACGCGGCTTATACCAATAGTGCACAAAATGTGCCAGCGCACTCAAGTAATATAGGTACATATCTGGCGCCCCGAAGCCACCCTGTGTATACGGCCTAGTTAATTCTTCCCATCTAATTCTTGGTCTAATTCTTGGTTTGCGTCCTGCCTATGTATAGGTGATTAGGTGCGATCTTAATTTTGTAAAGAAGTGCTGCGGTAGGGGGATGGGTATGTTTAGAATCCAGTGTAGGAATCTGGGTAGAATGATCATTTTCTGTATTGCAATCCTATCTGCAAGTGATAGCGGTAGACAGATCCAGCGAGCTACCTGATCTTCTAGTTTAGACAGTGCGGTGCCATAGTTCTCTTGAACCACTATTGCCAGATCCCTGTGAACCCAGATCCCCAGGTACTTAATAGGGTCTGCACTCTACACTAGAGGAAATTTGGTAGTACATTGTTTTGTGCAGGGGGTCAGAGGTATAAGTACCGACTTTGCCCAGTTTACGCTTAATCCTGAGAATCTCTCATATTTATTATTTTCCCTTAGCAATGGATAGAGATTATTTACTGGGTGTCTTATATATAGTATCATATCATCTGTGTACATTGTTATGTTAAGGGGTCTTAATCTAAATCTTAATGCTGTGTCCACATGCTGTGTATTACCTTACACGCCAAAAGTTCCAGCACCAAGGCGAATAGTAGTGGTGATAACGGACACCCCTGGCATGTTCTCTCTAATGTCAAAGGGTTTTGCAGTAGTGCCATTCTCCCTTAGTCTTACCACAGGTTTCGTACTGAGTAGTTTAATCCATTGGAGGAATGTCTGTTGGAGACCAATTCTTCTCAGTATTGCAAACATATACCTCCATTCTACCTAATCAAATGCTTTTGTTGCATCCAGTAAAGTGGCTGCTACGGGTAGCTCTGGATCTAATTGACGGAATAAAGCAAACAGTGCGTAGATTTTGTGTTGTTGATCTGGTGGGTATAAAGCCAGATTGGTCTGGTAGGACTAGATACTGCACTAGGAGTCGCAGTCTAGTCGACAGCATTTTTGCGTCTATATTTATGAGTGATAATGGCCTATATGATGTACATAGTTCAGGGTTTTTATCTGGTTTGAGTAGAATAATCAGTAGTCCCTCTCTAAGCGTTGAGGGGAGGAGGCCTGTCTCATACGCTTCCTTGTACATTGATATTAGGTGTGGTACTAGCAGTTCCTCAAATTCCTTATAAAACTCAACAATAAATCAGTTCATGCCCTGGGCTTTACCTTTAAGGAGAGTTTGCATCGCATCTTTGATTTCATCCTCTGTGATAGGTTGCATGAGGTATTGCCTCTGTCCGTCTGAAAGCCAGGCCAAGGCAACATCCTGCAAAAAACTATCTATCTCTGCCATGTGACTTGTGATCTCGTTGAATGTAGCTGTTCATAATATTCCATAAAGGCTTTATTTATGGATGGGGTGTTGTGTCGTGTTTCCCCTTGCTCATCCACTGTTTGTTCTATTTGTGTGGGATCTTTTGTGTAAAGTAGCTTTTGAGCTAGAATGCGTCCAGGGCTTCCTCTGTCCCCATACTTGCGTGCTGTATATCTACGTGTGAGGAATTGGAGTTCCTGGTCTGCTAGCTCCTGGTAGTCTGTCATCTGTTCTCAGCTAGTAAAGCTGGATCTAGCGTCTGTTCGTACTCTCTAATTCTTGTGTGTCCCTCTCAAGCATGTGTAACTGCTGACGGATATCTTTTAGAACCCCTGCTATCTTACTGATACAAGCACCTCAAATGGTCGCCTTGAAAGCTTCTCAAATCGTGTTTGCGCTAGTCATGGAGCCTGTATTATACTCAAAGAATTCTATGACTGCTGTCTTTACCTCTCCTTTAAATACTTAGTCCATTAGCACTTCTGATGGAAGGCGTCAAGTGAACTGTCTGGGTGTGCGTGGGTAGTAGCAATTCTAGCTTTACTGGGGCGTGGTCTGATAATGTCTTTGTCAGATGTTCTATCGATCTTGTCCAATTGCTTACTTCCCTGGTCCCAAGCCAATAGTCTATGCTAGACCAGGAGTTGTGTGTAAGAGAGGTACAGTTTTTTTTTGTTTGTTTGGATACCGTATCCACAGAACCACCAAGCCCTGTTCCTGCATTCCGTCTCTCAGTACTTTGGCAGCTTGCTTACCTTGTATGACAGTGTGTGTGCCTCTATCTAAGTTAGGGTCTAAGCATGTATTACCCCCCCCCCCATATGATCACATTTGGTGTTATCTCGTGTAGCAGTGCCCAAGCTTGCGCAAAAAATCCTGGGTCGTCTATATTTAGGGCATGGATATTGACCAGTGTCAAATCCATGCCACCGTAATCTCCTTGAACGATGATATATCATCCGTGTGTGTCTGTTTTAATCTACCTTACTGTAAACAGACTTCCTTTCTTCACCAATAGGGGCACCCCACACGGGTACGAGCAGGATGATGAGGCTAAGCGCCGTCTATTGCCAATGCTAATTTCAGAGTGTTTGGTAAGGTGTGTCTCTTGGAACAGTGCTCTCTGTATATTGTGTCTGTCTAGGTATGCTATCCCCTGCCTTGTTTTTTTGTGGTTATTTAGGCCCCTTACATTCCACAAGATGAGTGTCAGCGATCTATTAATCTGTGTCATCTAACCATTTGTGTGTCTAGCAGTGTCCCTGGTTCTCTTATCCAGTATTTTATGGTTTTGCTTATCATGGTAGTAACTTTTTGCCATACATTTCTTTCCCTTGTCACTTTCCCTTCCCCACTCCCACTTCGTTGCCCCAATTGCGTCAAATATCTGTTCCCTTACTCCACACCCTACCCCAGACAGTTGCCCTCCCCCCTACAAACATTCCACTGTACCCCTTAGTGTTGTGGTTCACACATGGGCACATGAACAGCCCCAGAACTCTCCGCCCCTGATGCAGAGAGTGCAATTATGACCCTTATGTTCACATTTCCTTATTGTCTTCACTCTTTTTAGGTCGAGCTGGCGTTGGAGCGCGAAGCGCTCCCGCCAGCGAGACTATAGTCACCTTCCTCCCTGTCAAGGGAGTAACAGCTGTGAACGAGCCCGATACAGACCTGGGTACGAGCCGACCCAGGTCTGTGAACGTGCTTCAAGGTTGAGCAGCTTGTGCACGTTTGTTGGACGTCAGGCGCTGCAAGCCCGCCAGACCAATTATCCCAGCATGAAACTCTACTTCCTGAGGCGCCACAAGAACAATTATCCCAGCAGGAGTCTCCACTTCCTCAGGCACCGCAACAATTATCACAGCATGAGACCCACTTATCACAGCATGTCAACAGGCGCCCCAGGCTGCTGGAGCACTCAACTATAATTAATGTGCAGTTGAGTGCTCCAGCAGCGTGGGGCGGCTCTCTGCATGCTGTGATAATGATCACTTTGGGGCCTCATGCTGTGATAATTAGGGCGGCATGCTCTATTTCCAGCACTGAACATTTTCAAAGAAGGCGAAGCAGTGACATTCATTGGAGACACTCGCCCTCACCCCCTCACCCCTCACACACCTCCTCACCCACCTCCTCACCCTCACACCCTCACCTTCACACCCCCTCACACACACCCTCACATACCCTTACCAGCACCGCAAAACACAACGCAACACAGCACAGCAAAACACAGCACAGCACAGCAAAACACAACACAACACAGCACAGCACAGCACAGCAAAACACAACACAGCAAAGCACAGCAAAACACAACACAGCGCAGAAAAACACAACACAACACAGCACAGCACAGCAAAACACAACACAGCGCAGCACAACACAGCACAGCACAGCAAAACACAGCACAGCACAGCAAAACACAGCACAGCAAAACACAACACAGCACAGCAAAACACAGCACAGCAAAACACAACACAACACAGCACAGCAAAACACAGCACAGCAAAGCAAAACACAACACAGCACAGCACAGCAAAACACAACACAGCACAGCAAAGCACAGCACAGCAAAACACAACACAACACAGCACAGCAAAACACAACACAGCACAGCAAAACACAGCACAGGACAGCACAGCAAAACACAGCAAAACACAGCACAGCACAGCAAAACACAGCAAAACACAGCACAGCAAAACACAGCACAGCACAGCAAAGCACAGGACAGCAAAACACAGCAAAGCACAGCACAGCAAAACACAGCACAGCAAAACACAGCACAGCACAGCAAAACACAGCACAACACAACACAGCAAAACACAGCACAGCAAAAAACAGCACAGCAAAACACAGCACAACACAGCAAAACACAGCAAAACACAGCACAGCAAAACACAGCACAGCATATCAAAGCACAGCACAGCAAAACACAGCACAGCAAAGCACAACACAGCACAGCACAGCAAAACACAACACAGCACAGCAAAACACAGCAAAGCACAGCACAGCAAAACACAGCACAGCACAGCAAAACACAGCACAGCACGGCAAAACACAGCACGGCAAAACACAGCACGGCAAAACACAGCACAGCAAAACAGCACAGCAAAACACAGCACAGCACAGCACAGCAAAACACAGCAAAGCACAGCACAGCAAAGCACAGCACAGCAAAACACAGCACAGAAAAACACAGCACAGCACAGCAAAGCACAGCACAGCAAAGCACAGCAAAACACAGCACAGCACAGCAAAACACAGCACAGCACAACACAGCACAGCAAAACACAGCACAGCAAAACACAGCACAGCACAGCAAAACACAGCACAGCAAAGCACAGCAAAGCACAGCATAGCAAAACACAGCAAAACACAGCACAGCAAAGCACAGCAAAACACAGCACAGCAAAACACAGCACAGCAAAACACAGCAAAGCACAGCACAGCAAAACACAGTACAGCAAAACACAGCACAGCAAAACACAGCACAGCACAACCAAGCACAGCACAACCAAGCACAGCACAACCAAGCACAGCACAACCAAGCACAGCACAACCAAGCACAGCATAACCAAGCACAGCGTAATAAAGCACAACAAAACATAGCATAACAAAAAATAGCATAACAAAAAATAGCATAACAAAACACAACAAAACATAGCATAGCATAACAAAGCATAGCATAACAAAACACAACATAGCATAACAAAACACAACATAGCATAGGATAGCAAAACTAAACAGAGCATAGCATAACAAAACAAAGCATAGGATAGCAAAACAAAACATAGCCTAACAAAACATGGCATAACAAAACATGGCATAACAAAACATGGCATAACAAAACATGGCATAGCAAAACATATAATAGCATAGCAAAACATAGCATATCAAACACAACAAAACATAGCATAGCAAAACAAAGCATAGCAAAACATAGCATAGCATAACAAAGCATAACAAAGCATAGCATAACAAAACATAGCATAGCATAACAAAACATAGCATAACAAAACATAGAATAACAAAACATAGCATAACAAAACATAGCATAGCAAAACAAAGCATAGCATAGCACAACACAACACAACACAGCATAGCATAGCATGACAAAGCATAGCATAACAAACACAACAAAGCATTGCATAGCATAACAAAACAAAGCATAGGATAGCAAAAAAACATAGCATAGCATAACAAAACAAAGCATAGAATAGCAAAACAAAACATTGCATAGCATAACAAAACATAGCATAACATAACAAAAATTAGCATAGCATAACAAAACAAAACATATCATAGCCTAGCAAAACATAGCATACCAAACACAACAAAACATAGCATAACAAAACAAAGCATAACACACACAACCACACACACAACCACACACACACAACCACGCACACACAACCACGCACACATAACCACAACCACACACACAACCACAACCACACACACAACTATCTATCTATCTATCGCCCTCACTCTATCTGTCTATCGATCTATCGCCCTCACTCTATCTGTCTATCGATCTATCGCCCTCACTCTGTCTATCTATCGCCCTCACTCTATCTATCGGCCTCAGTCTATCTATCTAATCGCCCTCACTCTATCTGTCTATCTATCGCCCTCACTCTATCTATCGCCTTCACTCTATCTTATCGCCCTCACTCTATCGCCCTCACTCTATCGCCCTCACTCTATCTATCGCCCTCACTCTATCGCCCTCACTCTATCTATCGCCCTCACTCTATCTATCGCCCTCACTCTATCTATCGCCCTCACTCTATCTATCGCCCTCACTCTATCTATCGCCCTCACTCTATCTATCGCCCTCACTCTATCTATCTAATCGCCCTCACTCTATCTATCTAATCGCCCTCAGTCTATCTATCTATCAATTTATCTATCGCCCTCACTCTATCTATCTATCGCCCTCACTCTATCTATATGTCTAGCTATCTATCGCCCTCACTCTATCTATCTGTCTAGCTATCTATCGCCCTCACTCTATCTATCTGTCTAGCTATCTATCGCCCTCACTCTATCTATCTGTCTAGCTATCTATCGCCCTCACTCTATCTATCTGTCTAGCTATCTATCGCCCTCACTCTATCTATCTGTCTAGCTATCTATCGCCCTCACTCCTATCTATCTGTCTAGCTATCTATCGCCCTCACTCCTATCTATCTATCTATCTATCTATCTCGCTCACTCAATCTCTCTATCGCCCTCACTCTATCTATCTATCCCACTCACTCTATCTATCGCATCACCACAGCATCACTAAGGGGCACAACAACATCACTATGCGCTACCACAGCATCAATCTGTGCAACCATTTACCAACAACTGGGTCAAATATGATCTCTCAATGTTTCAAGCTTTATTACAAATGTCACAAAAAGAGGTTAGTATTTCACTTCTGTTCTTGGATTTTCGTCACAATAAAATACACTGAACATATTCTTCACAAAAGTTATTTACAAAAGTTTAAGCTATTGCCATTATACATTACAATAACTTTTATTTAAGTATTAATTATTAAAAAAATTCAAAGCCATTGTTATTTGTAATATCAATACATCTAAGTCACGTGAATACAACACATATTGCATTACAAATGCTATAGGTATCACAAGTTATAACTATTGGCATTGTAAATGACAAAGCTATTATTTTTGCTATTTTCAAAACCAACACATATATAAAAAATGTGTCATTTAAAATACCAATAGCTCAAACTTTCCTAATGCGAGACCTTATGCATTGCAAATGCTTGTTTTACTTTAGTTCCTATTTTGCCTACTCAGGCTCGCTCATCGTCCTTATGGCTTCCATTCCTCCGGGCCATCTAGGTTGGGTGTCATCGACTGGTCATCCCTGTCTCCTCATGGAGATTTACGTCTATTCCCTGCCCTTTCTTGCTGCTTTGGGATCTCTAAAAAGTTTGTGTCCCATCCACTGTTACTTTTAAACGCACGGGGTAAAGCATGGCATAGGGAATGTTCATGCCTTGTAGTTTCTTCTTTGCTGGAAGAAACTTCTTACATGCTTCTTATACTTGTGGCATGAAGTCAGGGTATAATGAGATAACTGATCCTTCATATTTGAGTATCATTAGCTCCCCGGATCTCATCAGCGCTGTGCCTCGATCTCTATTGTTTAGGATTTTTGCTATTATAGGGCGCTGCTTTGCTCCTGGTGGCGGGCGTGGGCCTAGTGATCTGTGGGCCCTTTCCACTATGAACAGTTATGCAAACGTGACTCCGCCCAGTACATCTGTCAGCAGTTGTTCCACAAATCTCTCCATATTTCCAGTATTTGTGGTCTCTGCAATGCCTAGTATTCGGAGGTTACTGCACCTTGAGAGCGCTTCTAATTCATCCATCATGGCTTGTAGTGCTGTTATCGCTTTTTCCTGCTGCCTCTGTGAATCCTCCATCTGTGCCTGTGCAGCCTCATTGTCGGACACTCTATGCTCCACCATGCCCGTTCTCTCTACTTGCCTGTCCATTCTCTCAGACACAGCCTGTCTACTCTGTACGTTAGTGTGTCTAATTTACCGTCTATCGCAGTTAGTGTAGACTGCATGGTGGAAAGTATTTGACGAAGTACAACCCCAACCCCTATGTCTGCAATTTTCTGTCTTCATGTTAGTTTCCTCTTGATCATCTTTGTTCGTGTTTGGGGCCCTTGCATTGCTCAAAGTTCAGTTCTGGCTGTGTTTTGTCCGTTTTGCCCATTTTCCAGAATACCTCAGCTGGCTTGCCTCGGTTTATATTATGATTTTCGTGCCCCAGTTATGCCCTGCTTAGTGTTCTCCGTTGTTTCGCTACTCTTTGTTCACAGTTTTCAGCCTTTTTATTTTAAGGTCTCGCACCTGGCGACGCAGCGCGAAGCGCTATCGCCAGCGAGATCTATTGTTATCGACTTGCCTGCCAAGTGGTACAGACCGGGGCACACGCCGATTGTGGTCTGTAGACGATCTTTTGAGACGCGCTTGCTACAAAGTGTGTACAGCTGGTGCACGTTAATTAGGGTTGAGTTAACAGTGTGATTGCGCTCCGGAAGACATAGTAGCATTCATCAGCATGTGATGCGCCTGGCGGCATGCCGAGATAATTACTTTCTGTTTCGTGAGCGGGCGTCTCACTGGCGCCATGTGGTAGAAGCACCATTTGACATTCATTTTAGGGTGATATAACAAATTGTGCTTACTCTGCTTCGCTGCCTGATAGCGCCACTGCCCATCTCTGCACTCACCACTTCCCCCCGCTGTCCTATACCACCATACCCCAGGTCCTCCATGCCCCCTCTCTCCATTACCTTTGCACTGAGGACAAGCCCCCCACTGCCCATCGCAGCATCCCAACAGCAGTGAACTGCTGCTTGCCCGACCACCGGCACAGCAGCGGGCAGAGGGTCTGAGAGGTTGCAGGACACCGTACGGACCCTCGACGCTCAGAGCCCTCATTGCCCCCCACTATGGGGGTCAATGCGGTGCATTGGTTCCGCAAGGGGCTGTGACTGCATGACAACCCGGCGCTGCGGGACAGCATCAAGGGAGCCGACACGTGCACCGAAACCCCCCTTCCCCGTAGGCTCCACAGAGACAGCTTTTCAAATTGGTCTCTTTGATATGGTAGCCTCCCGTTGCCGGCCCATCAACGCGTACCGAAGTGCTCCTCTCCCGCAATCACAGCACACCGTGGCATCTTTCACAAGTCCCCACAACACCCCTGCTCACAGCAGCAGCACCTCTGGGGTTCTTACCTCAGAGTCCTCTCCAAACCGCGGCATGCCATGTGTTTTTGCTTTGGCGGCCCCCTCCCTGGGCTGCACGAGCTGCGTAGCACCCATTGGAGTACGGCGAAGTCTGCAGGCGCCGCCACCGGGCACGAGCCACAGACCATGCCAATGTGCATGCTCACGGCGCGCCTACAAGTGTGCTTGTCTCTCTTTCACTCATTCAAGCAGCAAGCTGCTCATGTTAATTACATTTATAGGGAGACGTCGTGTTTTTTTTGTGCTTATGGCTTCAGCGAATGGACAATGAAAATTGCCAGGTTGCGGCTGCCTCATTCTTGGCGCGACGACTAAGGACATGGGGCTGCCGTGCTGAGTGAGGTGGGGCAGGTAATACGGCTATGTTATCAGTGGTGAGAACCTAGAGGCGGGGAGGGGGGTGCATGAAGGTCCGGTTGGGAGTCCAGTGAATATGGGTTAAAATACATTGATTACATCACTGAAGTTTTGATCCTAACTGGGAACCTCGGCCACAAGGCAGTATAACCTCTATCTAGGATTCGGACCTCTCCGCCTCTTCCTTCTGGAAGTAAACGCCCAACCTATTGATCCCTTTGCCCATTGGACGAAATCAAAACAGCTGCATTGTTACGTAAACATCACTTCCACCCTGTCTTTTGACTTTGATTGGCTTTAGCCTGGTGAATTACTGCCAACCATTTCCGTCCGTCCTGATTAATGTTCCCTCTAATTTTTTTCCTATGTGTGCGGTAGTGGAGGATCTCTGTGCGCTGCAACCATGGCTATGTGCGCCAGGAACCGAACCTCGCGTGTCTGCGGCGCCAAATGCCACTCGTTTCTGGTGCCCTCCTGCCCTCTGTTCCACTCGTTTTTTGTGCCTTTCTGCCCTCTGTCCCACTCGCTTTTGGTGCCCTTCTGCCCTCTGCCCAACTCATTTTTGGTGCCCTCTTGCCCTCTGTCCCACTCGTTTTTTGTGCCTTTCTGCCCTCTGTCCCACTCGCTTTTGGTGCCCTTCTGCCCTCTGCCCATCTCGTTTTTGGTGCCCTTCTGCCCTCTGCCCCACTCGTTTTTGGTACCCTTCTGCCCTTTGCCCCACTCGTTTTTGGTGCCCTTCTGCCCTTTGCCCCACTTGTTTTTGGTGCCCTCCTGCCCTCTGTCCCACTCGTTTTTGGTGCCCTCCTGCCCTCTGTCCCAATCGTTTTTGGTGCCGTCCTGCCCTCTGTCCCACTCGTTTTTGGTGCCCTCCTGCCCTCTGTCCCACTCTTTTTTTGTGCCTTTCTGCCCTCTGTCCCATTCGTTTTTGGTGCCCTTCTGCCCTCTACCCAACTCATTTTTGGTGCCCTCCTGCCCTCTGCCCCACTCGTTTTTGGTGCCCTCCTGCCCTCTGTCCCACTCGCTTTTGGTGCCTTTCTGCCCTCTGTCCCACTCATTTTTGGTGCCCTTCTGCCCTCTGCCCAACTCGTTTTTGGTGCCCTTCTGCCCTCTGCCCAACTCATTTTTTGGTGCCCTCCTGCCCTCTGCCCCACTCGTTTTTGGTGCCCTTCTGCCTCTGCCCCACTCGTTTTTGGTGCCCTTCTGCCCTCTGCCCCACTTGTTTTTGGTGCCCTCCTGCCCTCTGTCCCACTCGTTTTTGGTGCCTTTCTGCCCTCTGTCCCACTCGTCTTTTGTGCCCTTCTGCCCTCTGCCCAACTCATTTTTGGTGCCCTCCTGCCCTCTGCCCCACTCGTTTTTGGTGCCCTCTGTCCCACTCGCTTTTGGTGCCTTTCTGCCCTCTGTCCCACTCGCTTTTGGTGCCTTTCTGCCCTCTGTCCCACTCATTTTTGGTGCCCTTCTGCCCTCTGCCCAACTCGTTTTTGGTGCCCTTCTGCCCCCTGCCCAACTCATTTTTGGTGCCCTTCTGCCCTCTGCCCCACTCGCTTTTGGTGCCTTTCTGCCCTCTGTCCCACTCATTTTTGGTGCCCTTCTGCCCAACTCGTTTTTGGTGCCCTTCTGCCCTCTCCCCAACTCGTTTTTGGTGCCCTCCTGCCCTCTGCCCCACTCGTTTTTTGGTGCCCTCCTGCCCTCCTGCCCTCTGTCCCACTCATTTTTGGTGCCCTCCTGCCCTCTGTCCCACTCGTTTTTGGTGCCCTCTTGCCCTCTGTCCCACTCGTTTTTGGTGCCCTCCTGCCCTCTGTCCCACTCGTTTTTGTGCGTTTCTGCCCTCTGTCCCACTCGTTTTTGGGGCCCTTCTGCCCTCTGCCCAACTCGTTTTTTGGTGCCCTCCTGCCCTCTGTCCCACTCGTTTTTTGTGCCTTTCTGCTCTCTGTCCCACTCGTTTTTGGTGCCCTCCTGCCCTCTGTCCCACTCGTTTTTGGTGCCCTCCTGCCCTCTGACCCACTCGTTTTTGGTGCCTTTCTGCCCTCTGTCCCACTCGTTTTTGGTGCTCTTCTGCCCTCTGCCCAACTCGTTTTTGGTGCCCTCCTGCCCTCTGCCCCACTCGTTTTTGGTGCCCTCCTGCCCTCTGCCCCACTTGTTTTTGGTGCCTTTCTGCCCTCTGTCCCACTCGTTTTTGGTGGTCTTCTGCCCTCTGCCCAACTCGTTTTTGGTGCCCTCCTGCCCTCTGCCCCACTCGTTTTTGGTGCCCTCCTGCCCTCTGTCCCACTCGTTTCTGGTGCCCTCCTGCCCTCTGTCCCACTCATTTTTTGTGCCTTTCTGCCCTCTGTCCCACTCGCTTTTGGTGCCTTTCTGCCCTCTGCCCAACTCATTTTTGGTGCCCTCTTGCCCTCTGTCCCACTCGTTTTTTGTGCCTTTCTGCCCTCTATCCCACTCGCTTTTGGTGCCCTTCTGCCCTCTGCCAAGCTCGTTTTTGGTGCCCTTCTGCCCTCTGCCCCACTCGTTTTTGGTGCCCTCCTGCCCTCTGCCCCACTTGTTTTTGGTGCCCTCCTGCCCTCTGTCCCACTCGTTTTTGGTGCCCTCCTGCCCTCCTGCCCTCTGTCCCAATCGTTTTTGGTGCCTTTCTGCCCTCTGTCCCACTCGTCTTTGGTGCCCTTCTGCCCTCTGCCCAACTCATTTTTGGTGCCCTCCTGCCCTCTGCCCCACTCGTTTTTGGTGCCCTCTGTCCCACTCGCTTTTGGTGCCTTTCTGCCCTCTGTCCCACTCATTTTTGGTGCCCTTCTGCCCTCTGCCCAACTCGTTTTTGGTGCTCTTCTGCCCCCTGCCCAACTCATTTTTGGTGCCCTTCTGCCCTCTGCCCCACTCGCTTTTGGTGCCTTTCTGCCCTCTGTCCCACTCATTTTTGGTGCCCTTCTGCCCAACTCGTTTTTGGTGCCCTTCTGCCCTCTCCCCAACTCGTTTTTTGTGCCCTCCTGCCCTCTGCCCCACTCGTTTTTGGTGCCCTCCTGCCCTCCTGCCCTCTGTCCCACTCATTTTTGGTGCCCTCCTGCCCTCTGTCCCACTCGTTTTTGGTGCCCTCTTGCCCTCTGTCCCACTCATTTTTGGTGCCCTCCTGCCCTCTGTCCCACTCGTTTTTTGTGCCTTTCTGCCCTCTGTCCCACTCGTTTTTGGTGCCCTTCTGCCCTCTGCCCAACTTGTTTTTTGGTGCCCTCCTGCCCTCTGTCCCACTCGTTTTTTGTGCCTTTCTGCCCTCTGTCCCACTCGTTTTGGTGCCCTCCTGCCCTCTGTCCCACTCGTTTTTGGTGCCCTCCTGCCCTCTGCCCCACTCGTTTTTGGTGCCTTTCTGCTCTCTGTCCCACTCGTTTTTGGTGCTCTTCTGCCCTCTGCCCAACTCGTTTTTGGTGCCCTCCTGCCCTCTGCCCCACTCGTTTTTGGTGCCCTCCTGCCCTCTGCCCCACTTGTTTTTGGTGCCTTTCTGCCCTCTGTCCCACTCGTTTTTGGTGCTCTTCTGCCCTCTGCCCAACTCGTTTTTGGTGCCCTCCTGCCTTCTGCCCCACTCATTTTTGGTGCCCTCCTGCCCTCTGTCCCACTCGTTTCTGGTGCCCTCCTGCCCTCCTGCCCTCTGTCCCACTCGTTTTTGGTGCCCTCCTGCCCTCTGTCCCACTCGTTTTTGGTGCCCTCCTGCCCTCCTGCCCTCTGTCCCACTAGTTTTTTGTGCCTTTCTGCCCTCTGTCCCACTCGTTGTTGATGCCCTTCTGCCCTCTGCCCAACTCATTTTTGGTGCCCTCCTGCCCTCTGCCCCACTCGTTTTTGGTGCCCTCCTGCCCTCTGTCCCACTCGCTTTTGGTGCCTTTCTGCCCTCTGTCCCACTCATTTTTGGTGCCCTTCTGCCCTCTGCCCAACTCATTTTTGGTGCCCTCCTGCCCTCTGCCCCACTCGTTTTTGGTGCCCTCCTGCCCTCTGTCCCACTCGTTTTTGGTGCCCTCCTGCCCTCTGTCCCACTCGTTTTTGATGCCCTCTTGCCCTCTGTCCCACTCGTTTTTGGTGCCCTCCTGCCCTCCTGCCCTCTGTCCCACTTGTTTTTTGTGCCTTTCTGCCCTCTGTCCCACTTGTTTTTGGTGCCCTTCTGCCCTCTGCCCAACTCGTTTTTTGGTGCCCTCTGTCCCACTTGTTTTTGGTGCCCTCCTGCCCTCTGTCCCACTCGTTTTTGGTGCCCTTCTGCCCCACTCGTTTTTGGTGCCTTTCTGCCCTCTGTCCCACTCGTTTTTGGTGCCCTTCTGCCCTCTGCCCAACTCGTTTTTGGTGCCCTCCTGCCCTCTGCCCCACTCGTTTTTAGTGCCCTCCTGCCCTCTGTCCCACTCATTTTTTGTGCCTTTCTGCCCTCTGTCCCACTCGCTTTTGGTGCCCTTCTGCCCTCAGCCCCACTCTTTTTTCTCTTGTTTTTCGTGCCCTTCTGACCTCTGCCCCACTCGTTTTTGGTGCCCTCCTGCCCTCTGTCCCACTCGTTTTTGGTTCCCTCCTGCCCTCTGTCCCACTCGTTTTTGGTGCCTTTCTGCCCTCTGTCCCACTTGCTTTTGGTGCCCTTCTGCCCTCTGCCCCACTCGTTTTTCTCTTGTTTTTGGTGCCCTACTGCCCTCTGTCCCACTCGTTTTTGGTGCCCTTCTGCCCTCTGTCCCACTCGTTTTGTCCCTTTCTGTCCTGTGTTCCACTCATTTTTCTCTCGTTTTTGGTGCCCTTCTGCCCTCTGTCCCACTCGTTTTGTCCCTTTCTGTCCTGTGTTCCACTCGTTTTTCTCTTGTTTTTGGTGCCCTTCTGCCCTCTGCCCCACTTGTTTTTGGTGCCCTCCTGCGCTCTGTCCCACTCGTTTTTGGTGCCCTCCTGCCCTCCTGCCCTCCTGCCCTCTGTCCCACTCGTTTTTGGTGCCCTCCTGCCCTCTGTCCCACTCGTTTTTGGTGCCCTCCTGCCCTCCTGCCCCCTGTCCCACTCGTTTTTTGTGCCTTTCTGCCCTCTGTCCCACTCGTTGTTGGTGCCCTTCTGCCCTCTGCCCAACTCATTTTTGGTGCCCTCCTGCCCTCTGCCCCACTCGTTTTTGGTGCCCTCCTGCCCTCTGTCCCACTCGCTTTTGGTACCTTTCTGCCCCCTGTCCCACTCATTTTTGGTGCCCTTCTGCCCTCTGCCCAACTCGTTTTTGGTGCCCTTCTGCCCTTCTGCCCTCTGCCCAACTCGTTTTTGGTGCCCTCCTGCCCTCCTGCCCTCTGTCCAACTCGTTTTTGGTGCCCTCCTGCCCTCTGTCCCACTCATTTTTGATGCCCTCTTGCCCTCTGTCCCACTCGTTTTTGGTGCCCTCCTGCCCTCTGTCCCACTCGTTTTTTGTGCCTTTCTGCCCTCTGTCCCACTTGTTTTTGGTGCCCTTCTGCCCTCTGCCCAACTCGTTTTTTGGTGCCCTCTGTCGCACTTGTTTTTGGTGCCCTCCTGCCCTCTGCCCAACTCGTTTTTTGGTGCCCTCCTGCCCTCTGTCCCACTCGTTTTTTGTGCCTTTCTGCCCTCTGTCCTACTCATTTTGGTGCCCTCTTGCCCTCTGTCCCACTCGTTTTTGGTGCCCTCCTGCCCTCTGCCCCACTCGTTTTTGGTGCCTTTCTGCCCTCTGTCCCACTCGTTTTTGGTGCTCTTCTGCCCTCTGCCCAACTCGTTTTTGGTGCCCTCCTGCCCTCTGCCCCACTCGTTTTTGGTGCCCTCCTGCCCTCTGCCCCACTCATTTTTGGTGCCTTTCTGCCCTCTGTCCCACTCGTTTTTGGTGCTCTTCTGCCCTCTGCCCAACTCGTTTTTGGTGCCCTCCTGCCCTCTGCCCCACTAGTTTTGGTGCCCTCCTGCCCTCTGTCCCACTCGTTTCTGGTGCCCTCCTGCCCTCTATCCCACTCGCTTTTGGTGCCCTTCTGCCCTCTGCCCAGCTCGTTTTTGGTGCCCTCCTGCCCTCTGCCCCACTCGTTTTTGGTGCCCTTCTGCCCTCTGCCCCACTTGTTTTTGGTGCCCTCCTGCCCTCTGTCCCACTCGTTTTTGGTGCCCTCCTGCCCTCTGTCCCACTCGTTTTTGGTGCCCTCCTGCCCTCTGTCCCACTAGTTTTTTGTGCCTTTCTGCCCTCTGTCCCACTCGTTGTTGGTGCCCTTCTGCCCTCTGCCCAACTCATTTTTGGTGCCCTCCTGCCCTCTGCCCCACTCGTTTTTGGTGCCCTCCTGCCCTCTGTCCCACTCGCTTTTGGTGCCTTTCTGCCCTCTGTCCCACTCATTTTTGGTGCCCTTCTGCCCTCTGCCCAACTCGTTTTTGGTGCCCTCCTGTCCTCTGCCCCACTCGTTTTTGGTGCCCTCCTGCCCTCTGTCCCACTCATTTTTGGTGCCCTCCTGCCCTCTGTCCCACTCGTTTTTGATGCCCTCTGTCCCACTCGTTTTTGGTGCCCTCCTGCCCTCTGTCCCACTCGTTTTTTGTGCCTTTCTGCCCTCTGTCCCACTTGTTTTTGGTGCCCTTCTGCCCTCTGCCCAACTCGTTTTTTGGTGCCCTCTGTCCCACTTGTTTTTGGTGCCCTCCTGCCCTCTGTCCCACTCGTTTTTGGTGCCCTCCTGCCCCACTCGTTTTTGGTGCCTTTCTGCCCTCTGTCCCACTCGTTTTTGGTGCCCTTCTGCCCTCTGCCCAACTTGTTTTTGGTGCCCTCCTGCCCTCTGCCCCACTCGTTTTTGGTGCCCTCCTACCCTCTGTCCCACTCATTTTTTGTGCCTTTCTGCCCTCTGTCCCACTCGCTTTTGGTGCCCTTCTGCCCTCTGCCCAACTCGTTTTTTGGTGCCCTCTGTCCCACTTGTTTTTGGTGCCCTCCTGCCCTCTGTCCCACTCGTTTTTGGTGCCCTTCTGCCCCACTCGTTTTTGGTGCCTTTCTGCCCTCTGTCCCACTCGTTTTTGGTGCCCTTCTGCCCTCTGCCCAACTTGTTTTTGGTGCCCTCCTGCCCTCTGCCCCACTCGTTTTTGGTGCCCTCCTACCCTCTGTCCCACTCATTTTTTGTGCCTTTCTGCCCTCTGTCCCACTCGCTTTTGGTGCCCTTCTGCCCTCAGCCCCACTCTTTTTTCTCTTGTTTTTCGTGCCCTTCTGACCTCTGCCCCACTCGTTTTTGGTGCCCTCCTGCCCTCTGTCCCACTCGTTTTTCGTGCCCTCCTGCCCTCTGTCCCACTCGCTTTTGGTGCCCTTCTGCCCTCTGCCCCACTCGTTTTTCTCTTGTTTTTGGTGCCCTACTGCCCTCTGTCCCACTCGTTTTTGGTGCCCTTCTGCCCTCTGTCCCACTCGTTTTGTCCCTTTCTGTCCTGTGTTCCACTCGTTTTTCTCTCGTTTTTGGTGCCCTTCTGCCCTCTGTCCCACTCGTTTTGTCCCTTTCTGTCCTGTGTTCCACTCGTTTTTCTCTTGTTTTTGGTGCCCTACTGCCCTCTGTCCCACTCGTTTTTGGTGCCCTTCTGCCCTCTGTCCCACTCGTTTTGTCCCTTTCTGTCCTGTGTTCCACTCGTTTTTCTCTCGTTTTTGGTGCCCTTCTGCCCTCTGTCCCACTCGTTTTGTCCCTTTCTGTCCTGTGTTCCACTCGTTTTTCTCTTGTTTTTGGTGCCCTTCTGCCCTCTGCCCCACTTGTTTTTGGTGCCCTCCTGCCCTCTGTCCCACTCATTTTTGGTGCCCTCCTGCCCTCTGTCCCACTCGTTTTTGGTGCCCTCCTGCCCTCTGTCCCACTCGTTTTTGGTGCCCTCCTGCCCTCCTGCCCTCTGTCCCACTAGTTTTTTGTGCCTTTCTGCCCTCTGTCCCACTCGTTGTTGGTGCCCTTCTGCCCTCTGCCCAACTCATTTTTGGTGCCCTCCTGCCCTCTGCCCCACTCGTTTTTGGTGCCCTCCTGCCCTCTGTCCCACTCGCTTTTGGTGCCTTTCTGCCCTCTGTCCCACTCATTTTTGGTGCCCTTCTGCCCTCTGCCCAACTCGTTTTTGGTGCCCTTCTGCCCTCTGCCCAACTCGTTTTTGGTGCCCTCCTGCCCTCCTGCCCTCTGTCCCACTCGTTTTTGGTGCCCTCCTGCCCTCTGTCCCACTCGTTTTTGATGCCCTCTTGCCCTCTGTCCCACTCGTTTTTGGTGCCCTCCTGCCCTCTGTCCCACTTGTTTTTTGTGCCTTTCTGCCCTCTGTCCCACTTGTTTTTGGTGCCCTTCTGCCCTCTGCCCAACTCGTTTTTTGGTGCCCTTTGTCCCACTTGTTTTTGGTGCCCTCCTGCCCTCTGTCCCACTCGTTTTTGGTGCCCTCCTGCCCCACTCGTTTTTGGTGCCTTTCTGCCCTCTGTCCCACTCGTTTTTGGTGCCCTTCTGCCCTCTGCCCAACTCGTTTTTGGTGCCCTCCTGCCCTCTGCCCCACTCATTTTTTGTGCCCTCCTGCCCTCTGTCCCATTCTTTTTTTGTGCCTTTCTGCCCTCTGTCTCACTCGCTTTTGGTGCCCTTCTGCCCTCAGCCCCACTCGTTTTTCTCTTGTTTTTCGTGCCCTTCTGACCTCTGCCCCACTCTTTTTTGGTGCTCTCCTGCCCTCTGTCCCATTCGTTTTTGGTGCCCTCCTGTCCTCTGTCCCACTCGTTTTTTGTGCCTTTCTGCCCTCTGTCCCACTCGCTTTTGGTGCCCTTCTGCCCTCTGCCCCACTCTTTTTTCTCTTGTTTTTGGTGCCCTACTGCCCTCTGTCCCACTCGTTTTTGGTGCCCTTCTGCCCCACTCGTTTTTGGTGCCTTTCTGCCCTCTGTCCCACTCGTTTTTGGTGCCCTTCTGCCCTCTGCCCAACTCGTTTTTGGTGCCCTCCTGCCCTCTGCCCCACTCGTTTTTGGTGCCCTCCTGCCCTCTGTCCCACTCTTTTTTTGTGCCTTTCTGCCCTCTGTCCCACTCGCTTTTGGTGCCCTTCTGCCCTCAGCCCCACTCGTTTTTCTCTTGTTTTTCGTGCCCTTCTGACCTCTGCCCCACTCGTTTTTGGTGCCCTCCTGCCCTCTGTCCCACTCGTTTTTGGTGCCCTCCTGCCCTCTGTCCCACTCGTTTTTTGTGCCTTTCTGCCCTCTGTCCCACTCGCTTTTGGTGCCCTTCTGCCCTCTGCCCCACTCGTTTTTCTCTTGTTTTTGGTGCCCTACTGCCCTCTGTCCCACTCGTTTTTGGTGCCCTTCTGCCCTCTGTCCCACTCGTTTTGTCCCTTTCTGTCCTGTGTTCCACACGTTTTTCTCTCGTTTTTGGTGCCCTTCTGCCCTCTGTCCCACTCGTTTGGTCCCTTTCTGTCCTGTGTTCCACTCGTTTTTCACTTGTTTTTGGTGCCCTTCTGCCGTCTGTCCGACTTCGTTTTTCCCTGTTTTTGTGCCCCTTTTGCCTCCTGTTCCGCTTGTTTCCCCAGCCACTCTGGCCTTTTGTTTAAGTATTGATGTTAATCAGAGCCCCTTCACGGGCTCAGATTAACAGCAATACTTAAACAAAAGTCCAGAGTCTGCCCTGCGCTTTCCTAACAAAAGCGTAGACAGTTTCAAACTGTCTACGCTTTTGTTAGGAAAGCGCTGGGCAGACTCTGGCCTTTTGTTTAAGTATTGCTGTTAATCGGAGCAGGTGAAGGGGCTCTGATTAACATCAATACTTAAACAAAAGGCCAGAGTCTGCCCCGCACTCCCTCATAGCACCACAAGCCCTCCCCCGCCTCCTTACCTACATACCTATATGCTCCGCTTCATTCGCGCCGCTTGCTTCTTTTAAAACGGCCGGCGGCACAACGTCCTGACCGTGTGCGCGCTCCACGCGAGGTGGTGCGCGCTGAGGTCAGGAGCGGTGTGCGCGCGCGTGCCCTAGAGGGAACAGTGGTCCTGATACACTTATCAAACATCCATCTTCAGATCTCCATACATAGCACACAGCCAGGCATTTTTCATGTTTTGGAGCATTACTTAATAATATGCATATTTGGTCTACCTCTTGTACCTATTTTGTGCATCTGTTTTCGAGACAGTAGGGTTACCAAAAGATGTTGGGCACAAATTATTGGGAATCACTCTTTGGCATGTATACCTTGCCTGTTGACTTGAATCAAATTTAAATGTTTAGAGGGATGTGACTTTTGATAAGGAGTTATCACAGAGTGAAAGTTGTGAAACTCGACTAGGTTTATGCTGTTCAGCCAGGATAGCAGGAGGTGTATATTGGTTAGATTGCATCTACATTTGTTTGTACAAATAGAATTGAATTGAATATTCATTTGTTGAAGCTCAGTTTAATGTGTTCCCAATAAGAGTCACTCAGTGTACAAAAGGTTTCACCGAGCTTCAATATGCACTAATGTGATCTACAAATGAAACAGCAATGCAGATGAAACTGCACCCACTTTAAAAGAAAAATGGAAACTGGAGGAATTAATTGCAACTGGGATGAAAACTAGAGGGGCTTATTTACAAGCCCCTTGCGCTGCCGATAAGTCACTTTTTTCCATGTTAAAAGAAAGTGACGCACCAGCGGCGCAAGGCGATTGGAAATAAGCCCCGTAGTCTGTTCTTTTACCCATAAACCATACACATATATTATAGCTCTTTAATTGTGGATTAGCGTTGTGTTTGCATAGCACAGTATACCTTGCACTCAAATATATTTCCTTGTGCCTTCTAAAGCACACAGTGTAAGCAAAGAGCCAGTGGAAATGAATCATACCTGTCAACATTTGGAAGCGAGACAGATGCAGGTTATGAAAAATAAATTGGGGGAATTTATTTTGCTCCATTGACTTGCATTGGAGTGGAGGCAATCTTAGGCGGCTTAAAGACAAACAGCCATTTTTAAAAATCTTTTTAAATTGAGTTTTACGCCCAAATCGAGTATCTTGGCATGTGTGATTACAAACTCACATATATTTATTTATTGCACGATTACTTAATATGTAAGGGTTTTAGATTGTAATGGTTTTAAGAACAACTACAATAAAACAAGCATTTACAATGCAATAGGTCTTGCAGTAACTAGAGTTTAAACTTTTGGCATTGTAAATTACAATGCCTTTTATTTATGTTCCTAAAAACAAAACAAAAGTAAAATGCATTGTTATTTCCAATAGCTGACTTTTTTTCTACAATACAGACATTTATTCCTTACATTATTAACCACTTGGCTGCTAAGGTACATCCCCCTCTTCCCATTGACTTTCCATTGAAATCAATGGAAACTCCATGACGAGTTACCCTTGTCATTAGCACTGAAGGGGTTAAAACCCAGTTACTAAAGCAACGTGCCATTTTGTGTAACAGCTGTTACTTTTAGCACTTTGACGTCAAAAACATTGGAACATAGTGCTACATAAAAGTAGAATAAATAATGCACCACGGACGCTTATAAAAATAGATGAAAAATAATGCCATTTACAATACCAACAACTTTAAACTTTGCAAATGCTTGTTTAACTTCCCTTTGTCGGGGGTTTCGTCTGAGGCGTTGTTGCTGTGGCCTGTGTGGTACTGTGTTTAAGCCTCTGCGCTCCTGGCCTTGTTGGTCTTGATATGGTGTGCGCTCTAGGCAGCAGTATCGATGTTCTGTTATGTTAGGGGGGGTTTTGTATAGTGCTCAGCTACTCCGAGGAGTGTCCCGGCGCTTCAGACCTAACACGGACAAGAAAACAAGCAAATGGGAGATGAGCACTACTGGACAAACAGCCATGATTTTAAATCCTTCCTGAAAGCTAACAGATTTACGTTCTTTCTCAGAGACACCGGCAAGGTGTTCCATAGAAGGGGCGCCAGGCGTCTAAAAGACCGGCCTCCTATCCGCGCTCTCCTAATAATGGGGACCGAGGCCAAGGCCAGGGACGCTGACCTCAGAGATCTAGATGGTTGGTAAAAAGCCAACCGTCTTCGGATGTATTTAGCACCAATATCATGTCTTAACTCACCCTCCCAAGCCCCTCACCGTGTCGTCTTAGCGGCCTGAATACTCCTAGGTCTGAGGTTCTGGCCTTTCTATGCACTTTTCCTGCTTGCACTCTGCCCCAGCCGTGCGGTCCCTCAGTGCGGCCCCCATACTTCTTACCGTGCCTCTTACCTGTAGGTAGGCAGCTCTCAGGCCGCTTGTGTAGCTCATTGTGCGCTGTCCGCTCTTACCGTGTAGAGTACAACAGGAGTGTGACCCATAAACCACGTTGGGATTAGGGTGGACAATCTGAGTAAAAAACACAATATCCCAACTGTTATTATTCAAGAAGGACAATTAAACATGTATGCAAAAGGCATTACGTGTACAGAAACAAAGAGACTCATTTGTTTATGAAACGTGCTCATGGCATCATATAATTGAGAAGAAGAAAAAAAGGGGGGGAAAGGAAAAAACAAAATGTACAGTTGTATCAGCACTATACTTAAATTAATAACAAAACAACCCGAATTGGACTTGGTGCTCAGAATGTGCAAGTGACATAAGGTGGCGACGCAAGTGACAATTGTGATCATCACGGACGGCGCATGGTAAAAAAGGTGATATATATATACAGTGAATTGAAAGAACACAATGTGGCTCCAAATAAATTGCAATGCGTAAGTTTTTAGTTTGCAGTAATGGTTTGGATGAGCCACATTTGGATATGTGCCTTTTATTGCGCTGAATAGTCGACGACGTTTCGATCCTTCTTAGTAGGGATCATCTTCAGGACCGGGTTGAGGTTGAAGGAATGGTGCTGAATAACGCGGAACTTGAAAATTGGAAGCCAATGGACTCACGAGAGCCGAATTCCTGTAGGACTGTTATTTCCGCCTGGGGGGTAGAGAGGCAGCGGTCTCCGTGGAGGTTCCAGGGACGATGCCTGAAAGTCAGAAAATAAGCTGACTGAAGCAGCCGGCAAGATCTTGCCACAGCGTGTGCGGGTAGCCGCGATCGAGGACGGAAAGATGAAGATGAAAATCCGCTCTTACCGGGCATATCTGCTGACAACGCCCAGACGGGCTCTGGGCTCATCCCCACTTTTGTTGCCTATGTTCTGCTCTCATGCCTCGCATAGCCTCGTTACCACGCACCTACTCTGCTCCGCTGTTGTGTCACGCCCGGCCTTGCCTGCTTGCAGATATCGGTGCATCAGCCAGTCACGGTTACTTATTTCTCTTTCTTCGCTGTTACAGCCGCTTTGTTTCACCTACCGCCACAGAGTCTGTTGTTTCGTCCTCGGTCTTACGTAGTTCGTTGTGCTACCCCTCTCTTCTCAATTTTCTGGGCAGTTTCATCATCCTCCCTGACGCCCGTGTGTTAGTTGTATCCGAAAGTACTTTTTAGGCTTACATCGTCCATTAGATGTTCATTATTGTGTAGGATATTTAACGGGGACAAAGGAGCTCGCTCAAAACAAGGCCATCTTCAGGCCAGGTAAGCTCCCCCATGTACCCCATAAAGGTAAAGCTTAGGCAGCTGGATACATAAGCAAAATGATCACAGCTGCGTGGCGGGCAAGCGCTCTTTTTGTGAAAGCACACAACATCTGCCCAATCAAGACATGTACTCCTGAATCCCAACATGTGGGCAGAGCAAAAACCCCTCTTTAGTGTTGATCACATAATTGTCTGGTAACAGCTGCGCTGTCAAACCACACCATAAAAAACGCAGTTAAAATAATATTACCAGAATTACTTAATACCAAATACAATTCAGCCTATATTTGGGAGTCATTTTTTCATCCTTGAAAAGCCAGCGCTGTGCAAAGTGTCAGGCTTTTAAGGGTGCAAAACCAAACAGCATTGTCTTAATATGACATTTTGAATTGCAAATGAATTGTTAATTGCAGGAATGGCAATATTCTGAATCCTTATGAATAGCAAGAAACGTGGGTGACAAATAGGTGACTCCACTTACTTTTTCTTGTAATTCTCAAGGACATGTATCAGTAGTTTACATTAAAAGGCTACTAACTCTCTTGGTCGATTGGTAAGCATTAGCACAGTTGAAAGCAGTCTGTGAGGGATAGGTCCCATTGTACAGGTGGTATGAAAACAGATCAGAACCTTTTGCTCAGTCACTCGAGCTTACTAGTGCTCAGAGAAATATACAGAATACACAGAGGCACGTTTTCAATATATTTATTGTACCAATGTTATTCTTATATAGAATACATTTGTTGCGATAATCAGTAGACAGAAGCAGATGTAAGTGATTACAAGCACCAAAAGAGTAAATAGTAGATACAGTTCTACCATTGTGCTAAACCAGTTTAACTATGCAGGCATATGAAACAAGACAGTAATCGGGTGCACTCCTACCATGCACACCCTACTCTGAGTGTGCCTAGAGTCTGTGTAGTTGTGAGGCCAAGAATCTTCCCAAGGGAAGATCCAACCCCATTACCTGGTGGGAGAGAATGTAGGAGGCCGTCGTGGTCACAAACTGGACACCCACTCATGTCAGACCGCTGTGTGGTGAAGTCTCAGCAAGCAGGAACCCTCGGTGTCAGCTGAAGTGTCAGCTTTGCTAATCTTTTGGGATGCTCTTTTTTTATGATAGAAGGCAGCCTTGTGATGTGCATATTGATTAGCGATGTTATTGATATGTAGATAGCCCTGTCACCCCGTGGATGAAGATAGAACAACATTTGTACATAGTGCATAGAACAGCCTTGTACATGATGTTCGAGGCATCATGATAATGCTGTGCGAAGCTAGATGTGTAAACAAAGTAGTTTCAGAGAAACTAATCCAACATTGCCCTGCATGCAAATATGTGCAAAAGGTCATGGCAAATTGTTACTATGAAAAATAGGATAATGTAAGAAATGAGGCACTTCACTACATAGGCCTAACCCGGGCTCATAACAAGACGTGGATCACTTGCTCGCTGTGCCACTAAATTTAAGTTAGCCTGGCTCATGAGGGGTCTACACTGAAACCTGTCCCAGGATGCTTGTTTCTGGTACTATTTGAACCTTGAAATGCAGAAGGTACAAAGTTCCCCGAGGACATAAAAGGAGGAGTGTGTGGATTAATATATTAGGAGAGTAGAGGCAGGGAGCAGAAAGCTATTTCAGATACCACAATACCATTCTTGGACCTAACTATCAGTCTGGACCAGGAAGGACTGAGTACCTCCCTGTTTCGAAAAGAGACGGATAAAAACAGTCTTCTCCTCTACAACAGTCATCACCCAAGGCCTTGAGGGATAACCTACCCTTTTGGCAGTTCCTGAGGATACGCAGAAACGGTACCACTAGTTTCAACTACAAAAAGGAATCTGCCCTGCTCCAACATAAATTGCAGGATAGAGGTTATCCCACGAAATTGATTCGCCATTCACGCAAGAGGGCCCTCAACAATCCTAGAGAGGCTCTACTGGAGACACACCCGAAAGAACCTGACAACTTGATTACTTGTGTGACCTGCTTCACAAAAAATTCGGCCTTCATAAAACAGACTGTGAATAAACACTGGGGACTATTGAATACGGGGGACTTAGACATCCCACGTCCCCGCTTTGCCTTTAAGCGTACATCCAACCTCAAAGATGCCCTCATACACACACGCCCAAAAAAACAATTCACCACCAATCAAAATACTTTGTGGAACCTGCCACCTGTGGTGGGTCACTATCAATGCGGGGGTTGTGTTGTATGTCCACAGACAGTACAGTGTAAAGAAATCAGACTGTCTGATACATTCACATGGCATCTGAATAAACATACGAACTGCAACAGTCTCAGATGTATTTACATGCTGATTTGCCCATGTGGAAAAAATTATATCGGCATGACGATGAGGCAGGTGAAGCTAAGGATAATGGAACATAAGAGCAACATCCGATGTTCTAAAACACATACACGCCTTTATGAACACTACATGCAACACGGCCATCAGGCAGACAGTATCAAGTGGCTAGTACTTGAATCCCATCCTTCAATCACGCAACAGGCTCTGTTCAGGATTGAACAGCGATGGGTCCATCGCCTCCAGCTGGACTCTCTGGGCCTTAATGACTCTGTCCCCTGGTCATCTTTGGCCAGATAAATCCGTCCCTTCTGGGTAAATAATTATCATTACACTACTTGCCTTGGTTAATGAGTATCTACCTACACTTGTTCCCCCTGGCGGGTGAATGTCTGTCCTCCCGCCAGGTTCCCCTTCCCTCTACAACCATTTTTTGAGCAAATTATGGTCATCAGGTATACCTTATCTTGTAGTAACTTACATTATTCCCTGAGAGAAAAAGAGATATATATAACAATGGTCTTCCTTCATATGTATGTATATGTATCTAGCATCTAACTATTTATACAGTTATGACTATGTTATGATCTTCATGATGCATTTACTTTACACATGGCCCCCTATGTGTTTGTGGCAACCTTGGGGCTTATTCGACATTCAAGAGACACCCCTATAAGATGGCCGCCGCACTCCCATGATCTTACTCCATGATATGGCTTGAGAACAGCGCACCCCGCCTACGCATGCGCTGACATGCCTGCCTTGAGACCACACCCACCCGCCCGGTCTCTGATGCTGGGACGCGAACAGCTCTTAAACCCGACATACAGGGACTCCGGCACCAGCTGTTCCGCGCTACTACGGGAGCGCCTAGCGTGTGGGTAGGTTTGCAAGCTTTGGGCTGCACGCATAATAGGTAAGAACGGCGTTCCTTTTCTGCACTACGGGCCCATTGATATCACTGGCTCTGTTCGCTTTGTTGTTGGCGGTACTTTGACAGCGATGTTTCACGGTTCTCTCGAGCCTGTTGCCTGGCCTCGCTGGACCTCTCTAAGATTGGGTGGCGGGGCGTATGTCCTCGATGAGGCTGTGTGACTCGGCATGCATTCTGCTACGTAGCGAGCCTTGTGTCCGACTTCGCTTTTTGCCTACATCACACGGGGGTATGGATGGCCTGATTACTGAGCTTACATGCCGTGTGTGAGGTTCGCAGTGCCCACCTGCTGACATCATGGGGCCGTACTACACGCCAGCCGGATGGGGGGTCTGGGTGCCGGTTTTCGGCTCGGTGTGTTCCGGATATCGGGCTCTGGTGCTGCCACTAACATGCCTAGACTCTTGATTTCATGGCACTCTCTTAGCCATGACCTTCTCAATGGCTGCTCGGTGTGTTCCGGATATCGGGCTCTGGTGCTGCCACTAACATGCCTAGACTCTTGATTTCATGGCACTCTCTTAGCCATGACCTTCTCAATGGCTTATTTCCCATACCTATTCAAACCTGGTACCAGGTATTTGTACACATTTCTGTCTTTCCAGGTTACTATACCTTACTGTGCTGCCCCACGGGAACAGACTGCGAGGCCCTTTAGGGACACCTTTAGGGTAAGAACTAGCCTACGTCTTCATTCTTTTGCTGTGTTTTTAATCGTTGTTTTGTACCAATGTGTCTACGGGCTTATTCTGCTGATAGGCCCAGTGTTTTTAATATTTCTATGAGTGTGTGAATTCCTTTGGGAGAGCAAGGGTGACCAACTGCTTTTTGAGGCGATAATGCCATTATAAAATGCTTGGCTTATTATCTTACATCTTTTCTAGGTCACCCCACTACTGCAGAACCACTAGGCCTGCACCCTTACAGACCCAGAGAGGTTGTATTGACTCCTTTCTTTTCTTTTCTTTTCACTGTGTAGTACTGTTTATTTGAGGTCCTGAGGAATTGCAAATTAAGCAAGAAACATGTCGACCTGATCAGAGGGTTTGAGGTAGTTCCACTGTGCCCCTTACAGCCTCTACCTCCCCTCCCACCTTTTAACCAAGGGAATCAGTCATGCGAATAAATGTCCTTGTGAATTGATTCACCTTTTTTAATTATCACTATCCCCACACGACTACACCTTCACCTTACCCCTCACACGCACACAACCATTGGCTGGGACAAATAGCGCCTTTTAGGCGCCCGTCAGACATTTCAGCGCCAGTCTGACGAGGAGCAAGAGGCCAATGATGAAGCTTGACATCTAGCTCGCTGGGTGTGTGAGGCCTCTCAGTTCCGACAAGGGAGCTTTCTGCTACCTGCCTCTACTCTCTTAATATATTAAGACACTCCTCCTTTTATGTCCTCGGGGAACTTTGTACCTTCTGCATTTCATGATTGATTGGACATGTACACTGGACCCCGCTAAATATTGTCCATAACTGGTTCCCTCCATTTGTACCGAACTATTTGAACCTTGCCTGGCAGTTCAAGCTAGACTGTTCCCATGGGGAGCAGGGTCAAGACTAATTAGCATATGGCTGGGTCCCAACTAGGGTGGCATGGTGAACAAAGGAACAATGGCTTTAACCACGATCTTTTGACTGGGGGTGAGTGTTTGAAAAGTTTCAGTACTCTGTCCATCATCTTGATGTTTTTGCTATGTTCTCCCTATGTGGCCAAGGGTATGCCCAGATATGGGTCCCTAGCTTGCTGTGCCACTGGATTCAAGCTAGCCTGGCTGATGATTGGTGATACCCCAAAACCAGTCCCAGGATGCTTGTTTCCGGTCGAGGTAGGACCTGGCCTGGCATTTCAGGCTGGACTGTTCCCATGGGAAGCAGGGTCAAGACTGATTTGCATATGGCTGGGTCCAAACTGGGGTGGCATGGCTAGCAAAAGAGTGATGTATCTAACCCAGATTTCCTAACTAGAGGTGAGTGTTTGAAAAGTTTCAAGACTCTGTCCATCATCTTTTTGTGTTTACTCTGTCTATTTCTCCATAAGTGTGGCAGCACATCAGGCAGCCTGGAGGAAGGAGTATCAACGGCAGGTAAGTTTCCCTTTTCCTGACACTGTCCCAGCATACTGCGTAGGAGGGTTGGGACAGGTGTGCAGAGGTGACTTGGGAACCTAGGATTGGCCAAGGGTGCCTAGCTTCTGGAACCTTCCACTCTATTTTAAAAACTCTTGCACAAGGGGGAGTCTTTCTCATGATTGATATTTTTCTGCACTTTGCCAGTGGACCCTGGGGCCGCCATGGACAACTGGAAGGAGGAACTCCCTGATGCCCTGAAAGGACTAAGGAATCTGTCCTAGTTGACCCCAAGGCCAGTAAGTGTCCCCTAGGGCCAGTGAGATTGACGCCTTTATGCCTCTTGAGGTCTGGTTGAGGGAAAGCCCTAGACTTCTGTGTCCAGGTGTCGTGTCGTCTGCCTGACCTTGTCTGCATACAGGGCAGGCAGAAAGGGATAGGGAGGGACCCAGGGGACAGGCAGTAGTTCGGGGGTAATGAGGAGAGAATAAAGACGAGTTACACCCCCAGCTCCGGGCTCGACTCATCATTGTGGGGGCTAGAACTTGACACTGGCGACGAGGGTGGTATGCACTGACCCACCACTTTGCCTCCTCACTGCAACTGCAGCGTGTGTCTGAAGACGCCTGTAACTGGCCCGAAAAGCGCGGGAAAAGCGCGAAAAAGACACGATCGCCCTGGAAACGGCAAGCCACAGGGGTGCCAACAGCAGCGGTCTGCAGCGCACAAAAGGGTGAGTCCCAACAGTGACTACCTTCGTTAAAATAACTGCCAAAATTGAGAGCAGAAGAAGGCTTGTGTCCCCATCGGAGGCCATTTGGAAGTCAGGCGCTGAGCATAGAGCTACACTAACTCCTGCCATGGCGGCCATTTTGAGGTCAGGCAAGTGCAAAGAACCTCACAGAACCCTACAAATTCAAAGAATTAAGGCATTATAAGGCCAAGGGAACTCACATATACACTCAAGATGCCTGGTGAACCTGATACCTCACGCTCAGAAGCCACGGGGTCCACCCCGCAAGCCCCGCAACCACACTCGATGATGATGGGAGTGTCATACCTGCGCCCGCCAGAGCCCCTAGAACTAACGTCTGGAAACAGCATGGGGCCGAAATGGAAGAGCTGGGCCGAAGATTTCGAGGACTTTATGACAGGGTCCCAGGTGCAAGACTCCAAGCAGAAACTCATAGCACTGCGAAACCTGAGAGGAAAGGACATTGCGCAGATTATCAAAGAGCTACCTGCTGCCACTGCCCTCTCGTACGAGGATGTGAAAGGAGCCCTGGATCGGAAGTTCCTACATAAACGAAACCTAGACTACGAGCGGTACACGCTCAACCTTGCTTCCCAAGAAAAGGACGAACCAATGTGCGACTTCATCGCTCGCATCAGGTGACTAGCACTGTATTGCGAGTTCGACGCGTTCAACACGGAAGACGCCCTGCGACTGCGTATTATTGAGGAATGCCATTCGGAATCTCTGAGCCACAGACTGCTGAAGAAACGTTACACTCTGGAAGAGATTGAAGAACTCACGCCTATCACTGATCAGACCGAAGACCACGCTAAGAAAATGAAAGCTAACAGGTCCGAGAAAAAAGAGCAAGCATTTCGGATGCAATCACATGTAGACTCAAAACGCTATTCAGACCGCCGCAAGTCGGAAAGCAGAAGTCCCGGGCGACCTCATCACGCAATGGAGCCCGAAGTTATTACACAAATAGGCCCGCCTCAAAATGCTACAGATGCGGTCAAGACTACCCACACTTTGGACAATGTCCCGCCTTAAGACAACGATGCCATCGATGTGGGAGAGAAAATCACTTCGAAGCAACCTGCCAAACGCGCCGGTCGGAAACAAGGACAACCAAGTTTAATTCAGATCCCCGCCACCATGCCAGAGCATTAAGAGGGAGGGAAAGTCGCTCTTCTAGCTCGTCGTGGTCAAGCACCCACTCAACTGTTTCACGCAGATCTCGGAGGTCAACGTCTCGGGAATCGTCTTCTCCCACGCCTGTGTCACAAGACAGTGACGAATATGTCTGCATGGTGTCGGATCCCGACAGACTGAAAAAAAATCCACGGCTGAATATTCAAATAGGAAGTAACCCAGCTAAATTTGTCTTAGACTCAGGAGCATCCTTATACTATATCTGTGCCATGGAATACAACAGTATGAAACCCCAGCCGAAACTAGAACCAGCTGCTGTTCGAGTCTACACGTGGATGTCCAAAAAACCTCTACCCTGCTTAGGTCAATTCCGCACGACTCTAACCTATAAAAACCGACAGATCCAGGCACATATCCATGTGATTGAAGGTCCTGATGCAGCAGACTGCCTCCTCAGTCTGCCGACAGCGGAGCGCCTCAAACTTGTCGAGCTGCTGTACACTGTAGATGTGTCTCCGGACATTGTCATCAAATTTCCAAATCTATTCAAGGGCCTCGGGAAACTCAATCAATTCAAGGTCAAACTGCACATTAATGAGCTGGTGCCCCCGGTAGCACAACACCACAGAAAGGTACCATTCCATCTACAACAGGCAGTGGATGACGAACTCCAAGACCTATTACGGATGGACATCATTGAAAGATCCACCGGGCCCACTCCATGGGTGTCTCCGGTGGTAGTCGTACCTAAGAAAGGTCAAGATATGAAAGTACGCCTCTGTGTTGACATGCGCGCCCCAAACACAGCCATCGAGAGGGAGAGACATCGTGGATCCCATATCAGCGACATGATTGCTCGTCTCAATGGAGCAACTGTGTTCTCAAAGCTGGACCTCAATAAGGGATACCACCAATTGGAACTGCAAGAACAATCCCGTTATATCACAACCTTCACCACCCATCAAGGTCTATTCCGATATAAACGCCTCAACTTCGGAATATCCTCCGCAGCAGAGATCTTTCAAGAGGCCATTCGGAGAGTCATTCAGGGCATCCCAAATGCTTTCAATTACAGCGGCGACATCCTAGTGTTTGGGGAAAACCTAATAGAGCATGACAAAGCCTTGCACCGAGTGTGCCACGCCCTGCTTAATGCCAACCTCACACTCAACCCGAACAAGTGTGAATTCCAGAAGTCCATACTCAAATTCTATGGACACATTTTCTCCAAAGATGGCATGAAACCAGATCCTGAAAAAGTGTCTGCCCTCGCAGACACCCCACAACCACAGGATGTCAGCGACCTCCGCTCCTTCCTGGGAATGGCAAGCTACTGTGCCCGGTACATTAAAGACTATGCCACCATCAGCTACCCACTCCGGGAACTCACTCGCCAAGGCCACCAATTTCTGTGGTCCTCTGCATGCGAACACGCATTCAATACAATCAAGGACGCTGTGAGCACCGCCATCAATCTTGCCTACTTTGACACCAAAAGAAAAACTGAAATTACAGTGGACGCCAGTCCAGTGGGGCTGGGTGCCATCCTGGCTCAGTACGACAGCGACGCAGATCAACGCCACGTAGTCGCTTATGCCAGCCGCAGTCTCATGGACACAGAGAAGGCGTACTCTCAGCCAGAGAAGGAAAGTCTTGCGGTTGTCTGGGCCTGTGAGCACTTTCACCTATTTGTATGCGGAAAGCATTTTACACTCTTCACGGATCACCAAGCGCTTATCACCATCTTTGGCAATCCACGAGCGAAAATGCCTCCACGAATAGAGAGATGGGGCCTCCGATTACAAGACTATGTATACACCATCATTCATAAGCCTGGTGAAGCTGAAAACCCAGCAGACTACATGTCCAGGCATCCACAATCCCACACGCGTGAACGAGGCTCGGTGGCGGAGGAATACATTCACTTTGTCATCGACAGTGCACATCCTCCAGCTGTGCCCCTAGAAGCCATTCAAGCAGCCTCGGCCCAAGATCCTACTGTCCAAGCCATCATAGGTCACATACGTGCCAACTCCTGGAGATACCTTGACACCAGCCGCCATGATGCGCCTGCGGATGCTCAAGATCTGTTGGCATTCAAGCAGGTTCAGGCAGAACTGTCAATCAGCACGGATGGTCTACTGCTAAGAGGAGGGAGGATAGTCATTCCTCAACGGCTTCACCAAGGGATCATCAATCTCGCTCACGAAGGGTACAGAGGAATTGTAGCCACCAAGAAGGCACTCCGAGAACGGGTATGGTTCCCGTGTCTCGATCATATGGTGGAAGCCACACTCAAAGATTGTGCCTCATGTCAGCTCGTTGGTCGAGAGGAACCACCGGCCCCCTTCCAGATGTCTGAACTACCTGACGGGGTATGGCAACAAGTGGCTATTGATTTCTTCGGGCCATTAAAATCAGGCAAGTACATCCTCGTCATCATGGATGAATACTCCCGCTTCCCTATAGCGCAGCAAGTGTCCTCCACGAAAGCGTCGGCTGTTATTCCCGTCATCGATGAGGCATTCCATGGGGAATACCTGTAGGAGTAAAGACCGACAACGGACCACCGTTCAACAGCCACGAGTTCACTGAATTTGCGAAACACCTCAACTTTAACCATCGGAAAATCACCCCTCTATGGCCACAAGCCAACGGCATGGTTGAGCGATTCATGGGAACTCTTAAAAAGACAGTTCAGCAAGCGGAACTCGCTCACCGTGAGATTCAGCAAGCACTAAACGAAGTGCTGAGGGCGTACAGAACCACGCCACACAGCACCACGAATCAATGTCCTGCCACCCTGATGCTAGGGCGAGTTTCCCGTACGAGACTGCCGAAATTAAATACTGTCTCGCAAACCCGACTTGTGACTGTCGATCATGACACCCTGGTAAAACTAGACCATGAGAAGAAAGCTAAGATGAAAGACTATGCCGATCGGCGCAGGCATGCGCGACGGAGAGACATTCATGTAGGAGACTGGGTGCTGGTGAAGCAAGATTGCAAGACCAAAGCAGACAGCCGATACCTCGCCCACCCAATGCGAGTCTCTAGTCAAAAGGGGACTATGATCACCACCGAATCCGAAGGAAGAAGAATAACTCGGCACATATCCCATTTCAAGAGATATCACTCATCGGCCCACATTCGCTCCCAAGACAGCGAGTCCAGCACGGATTCGTCAAGCCACAGAGGAAACAGTGATGGAGCACGTCCTAAGCCAGTGAGGCCAGAGGATGCACGAGACAGGCCTATGTCTGATCAAGCACGAAGCAGCCGCCGAAAAAGAATGATCGAACAACCCACTCGACTCATCGAAGAACTTTGAAGGACATTAAGCATTATTGTATAAAGGGGGGAGGTGTTGTGTCGTCTGCCTGACCCTGTCTGCATACAGGGCAGGCGGAAAGGGATAGGGAGGGACCCAGGGGACAGGAAGTAGTTTGGGGTAATGAGGAGAGAATAAAGATGAGTTACACCCCAGCTCCGGGCTCGAGTCATCATTGTGGGGGCTAGAACTTGACACCAGAGACAAACACCAGGCAGGAGGCTGGCGCAGGGAACCAGGTGAACCAGCTCCCTGTGGATTATACCGCTTTGGAGATGAGGAAGTCGGTTCCTGGTTGCTAGAGCTTGCTACCAAGAGTAAAATGAGCCCAGGATCGTCCAGTTCAGCCCAATGGGCCTGATTTATGGCATTTGGGAGACTAGTGACCTTGTCCCGAAACTGAGCATGTGGTGAATGGTGGTACCTCGGTGAGACCGAGCACCACCAAAAATACAGAAAAAAGGCAGAAAAGCTGCACAGCGTGAGGCCACATGGCAAAGAAAAAGCAACACGGCTCTCCCTGGTGCAGTGGGAAAGCGGCTAATCTCATATTCACCACTCCAGCCCTATATAATGACCTGTAGGGCTTTTCCTTTACATATTTTGCCCTCTTGTGGTGGCCTCAGGATGGCAGGGTCATCACCAACATTATAAAGAAAGCATGGGGGGGGGATGCAGGAGTGCAGCAGCCCCCCCAGATATTTTTACAAGGGAGACCCAATGTTTGCGGGGTCATAGAATCCAGGACCCCCCCTAGGATTGCTTAATGTTTTCAAAGCACTTTTAAGGCAGGAGCTTCTGCTCTACAGGCGGGATCGCAGCGCCATTTAGGGGCTTGTTTGATGGTTGCATTTATTGTGACCTGTATATGTTCTAGAGGGTACATGTTGTACAGTGCCATCTAGGGGATAAGCCTATGGTTGCATGCTATCTTATTAAACTGTGATGCTCTCTGGGAGTTGTTTTTATGATTGCATTTTCATGGTTGGAAAGTTTAGAAAAAGCGAACAGACCCATGTTTTGCTACTTGTAAATGCTAGAGAGTTAGGTGCTACAATGGGTGCTTGGTTCCCAGTAAGGGGCAATTGTGTCCCTATTACTTGTGCTGACCACACAACTAATAGCCCCATTTCCTACACCCAGTAACTCTCTCAGATGAATGACTAGACTGAGCCATTACAGAAGATCGTCATCTGCCTGACACCACCCTAGACCTGAACATTTCAATACTGAGATCCTTGTAATTAGTGATTTGTCATGTAAATAAAGACGTTAGGCCCTCACCTCAGGAAGCTACACAAGGGCAGTCTGGCTGCACACAGAAATTCCATTGAGATGTCAGATGACGGTCATCCTTAGAATTAAAAATCATCATTCTGAGTAGGGTATTGTTGCTACTTCAGACTTTGCAATGTATGGAACTGATTGGTCCAAGCTCTTTCTTAACTAGATTATTGCAACACAATCTGTGCTGGGGCACAAAAGAAAGACATATGGAAGTTACAGAGACTTCAGAAACACGCAGGAAGATTCTGCCAGTACCTGAAGAAATCAGAAAACATCGCTTGGGGCTGGAAAAGACTTCGCTGGCTGCCATTGAGGACCAAATGCGCACATTGAGGATGCTTTGCATTGTTTTCAAAGCTTTAGAGTAAAAAGTCCAAATATTAAACAAATGTTATTGACATAGTAAGCAATATATATTAAATGGTTTTCATTTTAGATTCATCTGTGATTGGTCACATTTCCAACATTTGGGACCCTGAGCATATGTACCAGCATATATCCTGCATGTGGTGAAACTTCCATATCTTTGCCTTCTCTCAAACTGTTAATAACTCTTGAAGCACTCCATCCTTACAGACACTGCATAGATCAGAGAGATGGACAGAATGTTCTGCTTTACAATGTCTGATGGTTCTCTGCTTCATGTTTGATTCCATAGTGTATCATTTACATACAAATACAAATTGGTCTTACTGATGAACCATTTCCTTGATCCACATTTTTCACAAAGCGAGAAGACCCATGCTGTAGCCCAGAGAAGCTGGCATTCCCAAAGGTCGGACAGTCTCTCCCTTTTTGGCCAGTCGCCTTGGTTAAATCAAAGTACCTTTCTAAGGATTTCTGTGTATTGACTCAGTAGCGTAGCTAGTGTGTCCCGGGCCCTAGAACAAGGAAGGACATGGGCCCACTTGGCTGTTAAATATATATAACAGAAATAATCAGAGTTCTGTGGGCCCCTTAGGGCACTGGTCCCTGGCACTAGTGCACCTGCTGCACCAATGGAAGTTACACCCCTATATTGACTGGGTAACAACCAGCAGTTAAGACCCTATTCGCATGTTCTTACTACAATGATGTTTCACCGATTCCTCGGATGTCTCTTTGGATACACTGCTTTTCCAATTGCTGGTCTCATGTGTATAAGCTGGCGTCCGGAACCTCTAACATGGCATTCTCTTTACTGGACAGTTGTCTTGTTATTATCCCCAGACGTCCTACACCACTGGGCTTCTAGGTGGCATCTCTAGAGCTTCCTACCGGTCTGGTTTATCACTTTCATTTTCTGGTAGGTATCTCTGATGATCTGAATGGTCTAAGCACTCTTTCACTATATAACATCATGAGGTTGCAGCTCTGTCTCCTTCCTTACAGACTAGTGTTTTTGGGTTCATCCATAGAGCTTTTGGATTGAAAATTTGCGGCCAGGTCACACGTTTATTGGTTTTCACTTTATCATCAGTTTCAACATTGTCATCTTTTTCACAGCTAATCATCGCAAATTCTACTTTCATTGAGATTGGGTCAACATGCTCTTCCCTCTTCACCTCCACTGATGTTGCCATGCTGCTGCAGGCTCTTCACTCAAGGCATTATTATGTGTCTCAACAGAGACACATACAGTCCATTAAGTACTTGGCTGAGCTCACAAACATGTTTCCTGGTATCCATTAAGTGATTGGCGAAGTTGCGTTTGGCTCCTAGTTCATTATCGCTTTAGTGGGTACTTCGATTTCAGTGATCGAGTAGGGATATCTAACCCTCCTCCTCGTTCGGTTCTTCTGTGGCCACCTCAGACATTGCCTCTTCAGTAGGATCACCCAGCCAACTCCGAGCGGGTACTCTCGCTGATGACACTATAGGTCCAATGGTTTTTAGCCACTTAAGGTGAAAGGTTGCATTCAACCTGGTCACATATCTGTTACAAAATGTGCATTTTAACCAGGGGAATCCTTACAAGTAATGTTAGGGCCTAAGCAGGGCGACACTTATGAGGTAAGAAGCCATTCTCCCACGTTTGAGCGTTACCAACAAAGTCATCCAGGAACTAAAGCAAAGGAAAAAGTATGTGGGTCAGACTTAATCCTTTGTCCCCCTCTACTCCCTCCTTCCTATCATGTCGTCTGGCTCCTCTTAAATTGATTGAATAAGAAGCCTACACAACAGAAGAACAGAATATGGGAAATCTATTTTTAAATCCAATCTTTAGAATGAAAACATCTAACATAGCATATGTACTTGTAAAGCACACGTTCACCCAGAAATGTATCATTACCCTGAGTAACAGATGCTTATTGTTACTCAATGGTACTCATTTTATCGACCTCAGATGGATGAAAGGCTAAGTGAACCCGCCAGGATTTGAACCTGTGCCCTGGAGGTCAAAAACACATGTCCCTACAATGGAGTCATTGGTCCACTAATCCACCCAGCTAAAAGGCATTTTTAATGGATTCGTGGGTCACCACTCAAGTTCAGCCTCAGACAGCAATTTAGAAAAAGAAACTTTACTGAGAATCCATTCATTCTTACAGATACTTACTTCAAACTGAAGAGCCCTTATTGACATTCATTTCAGGTGAGGAGGAAATGGCTGAAACCCGTTTGTTCCAACCTAGGTTGTGGAGACTACAGGGTGGCGCAGCGCATTCTGTCATCGAAGACCTCGATTCCCAGCCTAATTTGTGGGGTGGCCAAATATCTGGGCTGTGCCTGGCTGAGGAGGAAGAAACTCTCTAGGGAGAGCCAAGCACAGGCTGTGGAACTGCCGACTGTCACACTGTAATGATGTACACTTCATCTTTTTATGACAAACCTTTTTAACTGCTTATCCAATACATGACCAAATTGTGTGTTATTGCATGTACTATGTATTATATGCCATGTATGGACATTGCTATATATTGCACCTCTGTACCATAGATGAACCATAGATAGCCTGATGCACACAGAGGTTTGTGGCCTCAACCATAGATGGCCTGATGCACACAGAGGTTTGTGATCTCAACCATAGATGGCCTGATGCACACAGAGGTTTGTGATCTCAACCATAGATGGGCTGATGCACACAGAGGTTTGTGGTATCAACCATAGTTGGCCTGATGCACGCAGAGGTTTGTGGCCTCAGCCATAGATGAACCATAGATGGCCTGATGCACACAGAGGTTTGTTGCCTCAGCCATAGATGGCCTGGTGCACACAGAGGTTTGTGACCTCAACCATAGGTGAACCATAGATGGCCTGATGCACACAGAGGTTTGTGGCCTCAGCCATAGATGAACCATAGATGGCCTGATGCACACAGAGGTTTGTGGCCTCAACCATAGATGGCCTGATGCACACAGAGGTTTGTGGCCTCAACCATAGTTGGCCTGATGCACGCAGAGGTTTGTGGCTTCAGCCATAGATGAACCATAGATGGCCTGATGCACACAGAGGTTTGTTGCCTCAGCCATAGATGGCCTGGTGCACACAGAGGTTTGTGACCTCAACCATAGGTGAACCATAGATGGCCTGATGCACACAGAGGTTTGTGGCCTCAGCCATAGATGAACCATAGATGGCCTGATGCACACAGAGGTCTGTGGCCTCAACCATAGATGGCCTGATGCACACAGAGGTTTGTTGCCTCAGCCATAGATGGCCTGGTGCACACAGAGGTTTGTGACCTCAACCATAGGTGAACCATAGATGGCCTGATGCACACAGAGGTTTGTGGCCTCAGCCATAGATGAACCATAGATGGCCTGATGCACACAGAGGTTTTTGGCTTCAACCATAGATGGCCTGATGCACACAGAGGTTTGTGGCTTCAACCATAAATGGAGTATCAGGCAATTCCGAAATCTCCCTAAGATTAGTGAGGAACGCTCTCCTTGGCTAAGGGCCATTTTGCCTCACAATAAAGAGCGTGCCACCACAATTGTCTACAGTTTATATTCATAGCGGCCACACTTTGGAACATTCAGCAGATTGTGGCCACAGTTCTTCTGAGGCACCACAGGGTTCACAAAAAAAGGGCATATCCTAATTTCCGCCGTTTCAATCATAAGATGTGCAGCAAAGCCCCATTGCACAACACACGTCTCCGGAGTCAATCTCATGGCATACCTACAAACATCTCAAGCCTCCAAGGGCGAATTTTATGTTTTCTCACGAGAATCGTCATTTTAATTTCTCCCTTTTTCTATCATAATAAATAGAGTGCGCCTTGTTACACACTTTGGCAATGCGTCAGATAGAATCATTTGCCTGTTTTCCGGGTCACAATAACCCTCGATTTTACAGCAATCCCATTTCTATGGTCACAACTAGGGTTTCACTCTACACAGTTAGATCACTTTATCTCAGCAGCGCTACTAACGCTCAATAGCTCTATTTTAAGCGTATGTGTGTACTATTTTACCACTCCACTGTTTGAAATGATAAACAGGAATAGAAAAAGTCATTCTAAATTCATGAGCAAATACACAGCAGTTGCATAAATAAGCAATAACAACACACGTTGCCGTTGGGTGTACTATATTCGATTTATTATTTGAGCCAAAACAATGTAAACTTGTAGTTTTTCAGCATAGAAGCTTAATTTTTCTGACCTGTAACCTATACTAAAAGTCGGTCCATGCTAGCAATCCTGATGTATCAAGATCTAAAGGAGCCTGTAGAGGAATAATTTATGCAGTGTAATATTTGCCAATAAATCTATATATAAACTATTTTAGGCAGAATCGGACAACATCAGCTTGAGTAAAGCTAGTTTGAAATATATTCCTAAGAAGAGGCGTGGCTATCATAGGTGTAGCAGGGGCTGGGGCACCGAGAGCCCACTAAATCCTGATAATTGCTGCATTTCAGTACTAGAAAAGCAGTCAATGCGGCCATTTTCCTTGCTTGCACCTAGGCCAATGGCATCCATGCTAGGCTACTGTCCTGTAAGGGATTTCCTCAGGTCATGTGCATTAAACCTCTATCCACCTTCAAGAAGCATTTCTTGTGCTTGCACTCAAAGAGAGGTGTGCCTCTTGGATGTGCTTACTGAAACGGTCACGTGCAAAACTGGCAATTATTACTTCAGATACAACACCCTGGTAGGCAAAACCCGACTCTACTTTTCCACATCAGTTTTCTTATACGCAGTAATACTTTCTTTGAGGGTACCCTGTCCCATTGAAGGATTACTATTAGCCTCCCTAATATTATAGATGGGAATATCTGCACCTGAATCTTCTTGCAGCCACTCATCCACAATTCACCGGAGTCCATGTTTGTCTTAACTGTTGGCGCTCTTTAGAAACCATACAGGATTAATTTTGTTAGGGTTGATTGTTGAGAGTTCACTTATATTATGAGGAGGAGATGTGTCCCAAAGGGCAGAGCTGCAGACCTTGGAATTGGGAAACTAGGTGCGTAGTTCTGCCATCTCAGCATCCTGTGATTCTGTGAAAATCACTTAGGGCAAAATGATTGAATGGGTTTTACCAATTCTGTGTCTATGCCACTAATCTCACCGTTTCTGGAAAACAGAATCTGACCTGCGTAATGTAATCTGGTACTCATGTAAAGCACTCTAATGCCCTTGAGCCAAGTTCACACTATATTAAACTGCAAATATATATTATGGTACAAGGGTTCACTTAAGTGTATTTTTTATTTTTATTTTGTCCACCCTTCCCTCAACCCCCACCCCACCTCCCTGCCCTACTACTGATTTGTGGGAGCAGGCACAACTGTCTTTGACTGGAAGGGATTACACAGGAGCACCCCCGAAAAAGGTATATGCCAGACAAAAGAGTTGATGTAACATGCGTGCACCTGCATGTAGCATGTAAACATTCACCATCATCAGAATTTGTCTCAGAGGAAGATAGGGAACGGCAGAAAAGGGAAAAATAGAAGAAAGAGAAAGAATGGAAAACAGTGACAAAGCAAGAAAACAGTGACCAAAAAGAATGTGCTAAGTAGACATTGAGGGGCGGATTTACTATGATTTTGAATCGGGGTTGCATCACTTTTGTGGTGCAGCCCGATGCAAAAGAATTTTACTAAGCCATGCAAAGCCAGTTTGCATGTCTTTGCATGCTTTAGTAAATAAAAAGTAACACAATGTAGTGCATAGCGCTGCTTTGCTGTACTTTGAGTTGGGAAGGAGTTCCATAGGTGGAGCATGGGCGATCCTGTTCATCCATTTATTGGTTTTGTCACATTTCCAGATTTACTAAAGCTAGTAAACCTGGCAATGCATCAAAAAGCAAATCCTCCCTGAAGTAGGTGGAATGAAAAGAAATATCTTTATTTCTCCTAATTACTTCCTCTATCTATGCTTGCTGTATTTTGTAGCACATATAGATAGAGCGATATGTTTTTGTGCAGGAAGGTATACCTTCTTGCACAAAAACAATCCTGTCTGTAACACAAGAACCCTTGCATGATGGTGCAAGGGTGCCTGTGTTGGCACTAGGCAGCACAGGAGGCAGCAGAAATGTGTTATAACTTAGTAAATATGGCACATTTCTTTTCTCTCCCTTTCTTGCAATGCAGCCCAGTGCAGAAACTTTGCCTGCTGCCCTGCGTGATATCTAAGAAAATATGTCCCGGAGTATAGGGCAGTGGAAGTAAAAAGGTTTGGGGTGGAATAAAGAAGGAACAGAATTCAGACATCATTTACAAGAGTCCTGCGCCGCCAGTGCGTCACATTTTTGGGCTCTCCAGTGGCGCAGGCCACTCAGTCATATCAATGAAGTCACGCAAAGACACTCTGCCTGGCTTTGCATGGCCTCATAAATATGGAGCATGGCAAGTCAGCGAAAATCGTCTAGGAGGCGTTATATGGGGCTTGTGGTGGATGTTCCCACGCAACTCCTATGGAATTTGACGGTGCCCCAGATTTACAAAATCCCCTAAACCTGAGGCAGCACCAAAAGCTCCCCAGAGAAGGTGTAACAAAGAGAGGTTTTTCCATTTCTCCTCATTCTTACCATGTGTGCTGCATCACAGAACAAAGAAAATGCCTCTTGTGATTGTTTTTGTGCACAAAAGCAATCATGCCAACAACGCACCATGGCACTAGGGTGCCAGCGTTGGCGCAAGGCAGGCAAAACAGCGCCAATGCACTGAGAAAGGACAGGAATGAGCCGTATATCATTAATATGACACATTCCCTCCCTTTCCTCTTGACGCAGGGCAGTGCAGCAAAGAGACCTGCGGCACTGCCCTGTACCAAAAACTCGTAATTAGGGTCCTTAGTATTTGGCTGTCCTGACGGTGTGGTCCTAAGAAAAGAGTTGGGCCCCTCCACCTATTCATTACAACTCAATCAGAGGTTTCCAGGCTAACCATTAGAAGTGCCAAAAGTCGTGCTTTAAACAAGAAATACCCTGTGGTCTTCAAATCATCAGGAAACCAGACAGAAAGTCAGCCCGGAGCAACCCTCTGCTGCTTCCCTTCCCACTTAAAACCAGTCCAGTGAGTGGACCTGTACCATTCATCTTCACAAAGGGTAAATTCATTGATCAAGTGTAACCACTCTCACCGTTATTAGAACTCAGAACTTAACACTCTGTACTCGATTTGGCAATCGAAACTTACTTTACTCTGTTTTCTAAGTAAAATGATTAACAGGCTTGAAATGTCGGCCTTTCAATTCGAAAGTCTTTATTCGATTACATAATCATAAAAGACATTTACATTTAAAACAATAATGTCCTAGCAATCCATCCTCATTACGTAACAAAAGTGCACTAGAAATAAGTCCTTAATTACTCCATCAATAAATACAAATATACAATAAATTAGTGTAAAACACATTTAAAAACACAATATAATATCAAAAGACTCAAGCCATGGTACAGTAAACCAGAGTTTAAATAAAAACAGATTAAATATACTCTCATTGTGGTATACCTATCAAAACCATTAACATTATTGATTCCTCATTCTGTGGGCACGGGTCATCCACATACCGTTTCAAAATTTGGTGATCGTGATTATAGTTAATTCGTTTCCATCTGTTTTTAGAATCCTTAGTGCTTCGGAACCTGAAGTAATCCCTCATCATCTGGCAAATGGGCTTTAGCCATTTGTACCTCAGTTTCTTATAAACAGGGCAAACAAATAAAATGTGGGCTGTTGTTTCTGATTGTGATGGGCAAAACGGACATTCTCTGCAGGAGCCTGTACCCCATTTACCAGTAAATGATTTAATAGGAAGGGTACCTATTCTAAATTGGTGGTACCATTTCCTATCACTGGGTCGGCCTTTCAGTTTTGGTAACAGAGCCGCATTGCTAGATTTAATTCGGGCACCCCTCCAGAGGCAGCCGGTTCCGCTGCTCCTAGAAGGGGCATGTTGACATCACAGACCTGCACTCCAATGCATCTTTCCCTCATCTGGCCAAGGCCGCACCTGCCAGACGTGCGCACGCCAAGGAGGCCTGCTTAAAGATAACGTTAACCTAATTCACTCACACTAACGGTCTGGCCAGGAACACGGAAAGGGAGCCAATTATAGCAGGGCAGCTGTGAAATATGTAACTCAAAGCGAGCATGTGCGGCTTGGTAACGAGTCCAGGTGGTTGCACGCGCAGTTCAGAATATCCGAAAAAAAATAACGCTACATGCTGCTCCATATTTTATTTTTTACTTCTAAAGCATCTATGTGAGTTGCTATTCTTTGTTCCATAACGTGTACCATATTGGTGTGATTATCGTAAAACATATGCTCGATTTTGTAGGTATATTATTTTGCAAATGTGCTGAATACTAAATGTGGCTGTGGTAACTTAGGGCACATCGGCCATTTAAAAAAAAATGTTTCTGCTAGGGGAAGGCGGGAACAAAGGCATGCAGTAATACTCTTTTTTTTGTCACGAGTTTCACATTTTTTTACTGTAATCTTCTCAAATCATTCGATTAGTCGGCCTTAACTTTTAAAGGTGAGATAGAGGCTTCTGATTGTTTCTCCACATTTCCCTTTCGTGATTCAATCCCTCGGAAGGAAGTGTGTCCCTCCAATAAAGTGTAGTTTACCTCCAGACCTGGGGCCGTGCTCATAACATCTGCCCCATAAGGCAGCTGCTCCAACTGCAACACTTGACCGATCTGCGTTCTGATTTTTTTAAGCGACCCCTATGCAAGTTTTATGTCGTTCAAGATCCGTGATCGAGTGTTTTTACACACAGACAAAATAGAGGGCTTGTTTAATTAATTTGTAAAGAAGAGGAAGTAATTCGGACGGTTTCCATCGAACGTACTGGTCTTCTCTTCTGTTTCTCTTTTTTAAGGACTCGCTACAGACAGATACTGTTTCTAGAATATTGCACGTACTTCTAGTGTGCTTTGGGTCAACTATTGCTCATGATTGTCGTTGTTGTCTATGGCAGGTCTCTGCACTTGATTCAATTGCATTCTTCCCTATTTGTGTGCGTGTCACACCCTGGATCATTTCGGTCACATAGTGCTCTGATTCGATGAGTTGTATTATTGCACTAGTGAGTGAGCAGACTATTTCTCTTTCACCACCACACAGTAGTGTATGTCTTTCTTTGGTCTTTCTGATCCTCATGCTTTGCTAAAATTACCATCAGCCATTTTGGAACAGTAAATAAAAAATGCCACAATTGCTGTCGGTGTGTTACATATACACTTGCATGCATGCTTACGCTTCTTGCACCGTATAAAAATGGCTATTCTTTAATAAAAAACCCACTTACAAATTGCCACCTAAGCATCTGCGCAAATGGGTTGTGATGCACTAGCAGTCATTTTAGCATTATCTAATACCAGTTTAAACAAGCAATGGCAAAGCCAATAACCTGGTCTTTTACAGATGAGACCTATTGGTGTTGTCAATGCTTGTTTTAAAAAGTGGTCCCTATGTATGTGTCTTATTTTGTGTTTTAGAATTACCCTTAGATCCTCCTCACAAATATGCTATTTCTGTTCCTTTAGGTGGTTTATAAGTCTCCCTGTTGTGAGTCTAGTTCCAGCGAATAACTTAATTGTCCTCCTCTCTGTACATGTCCGAACTTCATGAGCAAATGGTTCACATCTTTGAGTTTTACAATACTCTCAATGTCCTTTTTCATGTTTGTTCGTGGTATGTATGTATGTATGTATTGCGACTTATATAGCGCACGTATCACCCGAAGGTATCAAGGCGCTTGCTTAGGGAACCCATCCTGGTATTCCCCTGTGAGATACCCCGGCAGGGTATCCACAAGATGAAAGCCAGGCATCCCGCGAGGGGCCGTAGTGGAGATTAAGCAAGCTATTGCCCAGAGTTGCAGAGTGTGACCCCGTGAGTCGAGTAGGCACCGGAGCGAGAATTGTTGAGTCTGTGGAATTTTGAGCCCGAGACCCGCCGAGGCGGGGAATTGAACCCTGGTCCACAGCCGATCTCAGCTTCCAGGTCTGCCGCCTCTAACCACTGAGCCACGCTTCTCCACTTAATAGTATTGGTATAGTTACTCTTCTCAACCATCTCCCTTCTTTCCTATTAACGTTTGTGTTAGACTAGGTACACTGGTTTGGAATTGCCATAATGCTTTCTAATATTGAATACATTTCGAAAATCCATCTACTCTCTACTGAAATGTTCAGTAAAGAAAATGCAATCCCTGTTAAAGCCCACACACCTCACAGCCTACAAACTATGGTCTAGCGCCAAGACGCCTGAGGGTATTCGTGCGCTGTACAAATTTTATTAACATTAATATTAACATTATATGTTTTCCATGGCATATTTACAAGGAGCTTTTGCCACCGCTGCGTCACTTTTTTTGACCCAGCGTTGGCACACTCCTTGTTTCATATTTACAAAGTGACGCATTAGGCATAATACGTCACTTTTCTCTGTGCTGCGTCATTTTTTTCCTGCGCTACAACCGTCTGTGTCGGGCTACGTTAATCCTATGCAAAGTAGGCAATAGCCTGTAAGATCCCACGAAGAATAGACGCATCCAAATGGACAAGATTTTGGGAAAGAGACGCATCGTTGTAAAATGGCACGCTGTGTCCAAAATGCATCTAAATCCTTGTGCATCGGCAACCCAGGTGGAAAATGATTCAACGGCACATAAGCACTTTGGCAAGGTCATCTATGCCATGGAGCTATTCATACTGCAGCTCAGAGCAGGAAGAAGATGACGACAACTATCACCCTCATTCCCACCACCACCACCACCACCTCCACCATTCCCACGGAAGCAGCGCAGGAGAAGGAAGCAGACATACCAGCAGAGGAATACCCCCATTGACCTCAAGGAGGAGGAGGTAATCACCTATTACAGGCTCAGGAGGGAGTCCATTGTTCAGCTCCTGCACCAGCATGCACCAATGCTACAGACAACATCCCAGAGGTGCACCAACATCCCTCTGCAGGCCAAGCTGATGTCAGTACCCCACATGCTGGCATCTGGCTCATTCCAAACCAGAGTGGCAGGAATATTTCAGCCATCCTTTTCCACATTTCTCCCCTCAGTCCTCAATGCCATCATAAGCCTCACACTCCAGTACCTCATGTTCCCCAACACACAGCAGAAACAACAGGAAAACAAGCGGGGCTACTATACCATTGTAGATTTCCCCGTGTTGGGGGCAATGGACTACACTCATGTGCAACTGCTGCCTCCTGCTGCTACACCCCACCTGTACCGCAATCAGAAGCACACATATTCAATCAACATGCATGGAATAGTGGACCATCTGGGGATGTTCATCAATGTGCTGGTAAAGTACCCTGGGAGTGCTCATGATGCATACTTTAAAAAAATATATATTTTATTGATCAAAAGCAGAGGTAGTATTTATCAAAGCAATCACAGTTACAATCTTGACACAGAGCACGTTCATTACAGCAGTAAATTACAATCACAGTTACAGTATGACATTAGGCCTGGTCATTTTCATGTCTGCTGAGGGGGAAGTACACAATTCGCCTCAATAAGCATTCCATTCTCATGATGCATACTTATCCAGACATTCCATCATAAACGAGTGCTTCCAGAATGGGATAAATGGGAATGGCTTACTGGTTGGTAAGTATATTTGAAGCACATGACCAACCTCATGACAGTAAAATAGGTTGGATAAAGTAGCCATATTTGTGTTGGGTGAATGAGAGTGTATACGTAGCAGGTGTTGGCTTCATACTTGCACCGTACTACATGGCATATGTGCTATACAAACCTGCAAGTCACGCATATGAAGACTTGCTAATCCACTGTGGGTCGCACGTACCAAAGGCTTGCACTGCTGGAGCTTCAATTTCCATGATGCTGTGGTGGAGGAGGTCTCCCAATCATATCTATGAGGCAACACAAAGTCACCCTGCGTGCCTTTGAATGGCCTCATAGATATGGAGTAAGGAAGGCAGTGCAAAGGGCTGCGTTGTCTTACTCTGCGTCAAGGATGTGTTCCGTGTGCCTTGCAGCGGCTTTTCCCAAACAACACCAAGGGTTTTGACACACATTCTCAGAGTGTACCTTTGTTTTGCAGACCTGAGTAGTGCTTTTGATTTAGTCGATCATTCTATTCTCTGGCCAACCTTGCTTGTACTTGGTGCACCAAGACCAATTATTTTCTTTGTTGCAAGGCTGGACGAGCACAAATTATGTAAAGTATGTTTTGGCCTCCTGGGCGAATGCACCATGAAATTCAATGTGAAAAGAGGCAATCGGCAAGGCTGTGTCCTTGCCCCATTATTCTTCTCCCTGTTCATTAATGAGGTGGATAAGGCCCTGGACGCGGTCCAAGCAGGTGCCCCATGATTCTCCGGGAGTCCCAAACCAGTGTTACTATACGCACATGACGCTGTTTTCCTGTCAAGTACCCCGGTAAACATATGGTGACTAATGAATACCTTTGTGGATTTTATTTCTGGAAGAACACTGGTGGTTAATAAAACCAAAACGTATACCATGATCTGTGGGGTCAAGCCAAAAAAATGCAGACCGTTTCATATTGACAATACCCCGGTAGCCACAGTTCATACCTTTTGCTACTTGGGTATCACTTTTGCAAGTAATGGGTCATGGTATCACAAAACTATCAATGTCAGAGTTAAAATGAACAGAAGTGCTCATGGAATTTTCAGGTTTTCAGTGAAGTTGGGCAGTCGCCAATTAGAGATATGCTAGCTATATACAAGGCTAGAGTAGTTGCCATCGCTACCTATGGGACCGGTGTGAGGGGTTTATGTAATAGCAAAGCATTGCATGTCGAGGAAGATTGTTTTCTCAAGTGTCTATTATGCCTCCCTACCTCTGCTTTTACAGAGATTGTCCAAAGGGAGGTAGGGTTACAGTATCTAGCGTACCTAATTGCACTATGCCCCTGTTGCTCTGGCGCTCCATATGGGTGAAAGATGAGACAAGTTTTACAAAGTCAATTATTTTAGATTGTTTGTCCCCGGATAAAGCATTGCGTTAGGCTATATTCATTTTATTTATAGTTGTCTGTTTAAGAGGGTAATCCAGTCTAAACCCTCCCAGGCGACCACACTTACTAAAATGTCTATTAAAGATACGTTCATGAGCCATAGAAGGGTATCTCGAATGAGGTCTTAAGGGTGAAAAACAACTATTACATTTCACCAGTCACTTTTGTTGGAGGAGAGCTGCCAAAGCTATTTAACCAAGATCGGAAATCCATTGCACTGTTATGTATTAAACAGCTTTAGATTTGGAATTGTCCACCATTTGGTCGCTTTCCCCACTAAGAAATCCTGTCTCCCAGATACGGTTACCTGTACCTTTGATGGGCTGAGCAAGCAAAGCACAATTAACTTTATCATATTTTGTGATTGTTATTCAAATTTTAGGGGTTATTATGTAAAAACACTTTTCGTAGTGCAAAATATTAGATCGTATATTGCTGTCCTGAAAATGTTCTTGATCTTAGCGATAGGGGGGGTGTTTTAATGTTGAACTTTGTATTCTAAAAGGAATTAATGTGCGAAAAAGTATTATTCTTTAAATGATGAAATTCTGTAGCTTTATTAATAGATATGTTTTTTTTTTTAGTTTAAGAGATTTTTATTAAGTTTGAAACAAATACAAAACATAGCCATTTGACAATATCTGTAAATAAACATAAGATATAACAAGAGGCATAGCATGCATATAAAGTAAAATAGGACCATGAGGGTGAGAAAGGAAAAGAAAAGAAAAGAAAAGAAAGGAAAAGAATGGGGAAAGAAAGAAAAAGAGAAAGCAGAGGGAAAATATGTAAGCGAAAAAAGGAATAAGGTAATCAATTGTGACGTTTAGAAGAAAGGAAAGTAACAAAAGGGAGCCAGAGGAGATCAGACTTAATTTTCAAAGAAGTGGAAGTAGAGGAGGCAATAGCAATCCTATGTTCAGCACATATGAAATTCCACCAAGTAGATATAGATAGTTTGGAGTTGTCTTTCCAACAAGATAAAATCACTTTGAATGCAATAGCAATGAAAAGGTCAAGTAAATTAGCTTCAGATTGAGCAATATCAACATCATCCGATATAGAACCCAAAAATACATTCACAAACGTTAAAGGGGAAGAACAATGAAACATTCGCATACATATATCCCAAATAGAATTCCAAAAGGATAAAACAGAAGGGCACTCATATAATTGGTGTTTAAGTGTACCTGTTTCGGAAGAACAAGACCAATATAAAGAAGGAGATGAAGGTGAAAACTTGGAAATACTTACAGGTGTAAGAACAACTCTATGATAAATAAAGAAAAGGGACTGGGTAATACATGCAGCAATAGAAACTTTAAATATATTGGACCAAAGATGATCCCAAACATTAACGGACAACAAAACATCCAAATCATTTTCCCAAGCAATCTCAGTTGATGATTTGGGTCGGTCAGGAACATTGGATAACAATATTTTTTATACAAGGGCAGCTTTAGGTTGTTGAACAGAAAACAAGGGATAAAGTGGAGATGACGGAGAGAAAGAAGGCAAGGTATCGAGTGGGGAAAGAGTGGATAGGTGAAATTGTATAGCAGTAGTTATGTGAGTGTATTCAGGTAGACATGAGGTGGGTAATTGATATACATTTTGCATCTCAGGGAAAGGAAGAATAGTGTTTTAATTAGAAAAAAAATTATATACAAAGGAAATGCCCTTCTCCTTCCAATATTTGAAGTAAAAAGACTTGCCCTTGTATTTGAGAAACTTATTGTACCACACAGTGGATGCTAAGAAACACTGGAGAGGAGACAAAGCTTTAAAAAATGTGTCTTGCAATAATGTTTGAGAATATTTTAGAACCGGATGTTTGGACAAAAAAGAACAATTGGACATAAAAACAGTGTGTTGAAATGAAAACTCTTTCATCAAGGAGCGTTCAAATACAACCCATCTGGGTATTGGGGAGTTAAGAAAGTCATAAGCCAAAGAAAAGGATTGTTTAATGACAAAGGCAGAGTGGTATGTTTTGAAGCGGGGAAAACGAACACCTCCTTCGTTCTTGGGACGGATGAGTTTTTGCAAAGCAATACAGGGATGTTTATCATTCCATAAAAATTTAGAGCAAAGAGAATTTAAGCGAACAAAATATGAATTAGGTATTTTTATGGGGAGCATAGATACAGTGTAAAGTACATGCGGTGTAATCATCATTTTAACAGTATCTAGTCTACCCCACCACGACAGGAACAGGGGAGACCAACTTTGAAAGAGTGATTGGATTTTCTTAATAAGGGAGTCAAAAGTAAATTTAAGTGTGTCAACAAGGGAGGAGGAAAACCAAATGCCAAGATATTTTATTTTAGAGGGGCACCAAGCAAAATCCGTAGATTCAAACATGTATTGGTAACAGGTAGAATTTAGGGGTAAAACTTCAGTCTTGGATAAGTTAAGCTTGTATCCTGAGATGGATAAATACAAACAAACTTCGTCCATGAATGGAGGGAGGGACGTGATTGGATTAGCCATATAAACTAAGATGTCATCAGCGTAGGCAGAAATTTTTGTTTCAATGGAGGCCAATTTAAAACCATTAACATTAGGGTTATTACGAATTCGCTCCCAAAAAGGTTCAAGGCATAGGATAAATAATAACGGGGAGGGCAGCCTTGTCTTGTACCCCTGGATAAGAGAAAAAATCTAGAAAACTGGTTGTTGACAAAAATGCTAGCACGAGGAGAAGAATAAAGGAGTTTGACCAAGGAAATAAAAGAAGGGCCAAATCCAAACCATTGCAAAGTACAAAACATAAATTGCCAATTGATGCGATCGAAAGCTTTCCCTGCATCCAAAGACAAGGCTGCTAGCGTAGTTTTAAAGGTTTTGCTGTGCGAAATAATATCAGAAAACATACGGGCATTATCAGCGGCCAACCTAGCTTTTACTAAGCCAACCTGATCTGTCTTGATCAAAAGTGGGATAAGGGAGTCAAGACGGGAAGCAAAGATTTTGGCAAAAATTTTGCAATCGTAATTAATCAGGGAGATCGGGCGATAGTTTTTACATTGGGAATGATCCTTATCGGGTTTGGGAATAATGACAATTAAAGCTTCTAAGAAAGACCCGGAGGCCTTAGCATTAGAAATAAAAGAATTAAAGAGTTGGAGTAATTTGGGTACAAAGATGGCATGAAATGTAGAGTAAAACTCGACAGGTAATCCATCAGGGCCCGGAGCCTTGGATTTTTTTAAGGCGTTGATAGCCTGAAGCACTTCTTGAGGGGAGATGGCTCTTTCTAGGTGGGCAAAATCATCCGGGAGTGATGGCGGAGCAGGGAGACCATCAAAGAAAGAGATTAAGTTGACATCGGAAGGATGTGTGTCATCAGTATAAAGAGCGTGGTAATAATTATGAAAAACGTCCGCAATGTCTTCATCAGTGGAAACCAATTTATTGGACGAATCATTAAAAATAGGGCCAACTGTTTTGCGTTCAGATTTAATCTTAAGATAATTTGCCAACATTTTACCCACCTTGTTTTGGCCCTCATGGTATTTAGATTTGATTTTCAGTAGGGTATTGCATGCCTCGACAGTAGCGATTTTATTTAGTTCAGACTTTGCCTTAATTACATTCTGAAGGGCATCAGGGGATTTAGAAGAAAAATAAGAATGTTCAAGCCGCTTAATATTTTTCAGTTGGTCTTCATATTTAGTTCTGTTTGCCTTCTTCTTTTTAGCGACATAGGAAATAGTGAACGCTCAAAGTGCAGCTTTGAAAGCATCCCAATTATTAGGGATAGAGGTGTCAGATGGGTCATTAAACGTGAAAAACTCATTGATAAAGACTGTGAGTTCTTTTACAAAGGCAGTATCAGACAGCAGAAAGGTATTGAATTTCCACCGGATGAATTTAGAGGACGTTAGGGTGAGGTCAAGGACCGCAGACACAGGGGCATGGTCAGAAAGAAAAATAGAACCAATGTCGGATTTGTGAATGGAGGGAAGGAGAGATTTACTAACCATAATATAGTCTATCCTTGAACGGGTATGGTGAACATAAAAAAAAAGGTATACTCCAGGGAGTCAGAATTGCAAGTTTTCCATACATCATAAAAGGGACGCGAGGCAATGGCAGATTGTAAACACTTATGAGACTTATCGGGGTGAAATTTGCTTGACGAGAGTCTATCAGAAAATGGATCTAACCATTGATTGAAATCACCAGCAAGGACAATGTATGGATAATCAATAGTGGAGAGAAGGATTTTGATATCATTCCAAAATTTGGGATCTGGCCGAACTGGAACATAAATGTTCAATAGGACCAAAGTCTTGTTTTGGATCACAACCTGAGCCATTACCCAACGTCCCCATCATCATTTTGAGAGGATACAATTTGAGCCGATAACCCCTTATGGAACAAAATAGCAACACCCCCTTTTTTGTCAACAGCTGGAGAAAACACCACTTGACCCACCCAATTCCTTTTTAACTTCAAAGATTCAACATTTGTAACAATGAGTCTCTTGTAGAAAAACAACTTGTGAATTAAGTTTAGATAGATGAGACAATACCTTTTGACGCTTGACAGGGTGACCAAGACCTCGGATGTTCCACGATACAAAATTACACATGATGGAAGGTGAAGAAGAGGATATACACTGGGGGTAGACACATTGCAGGAGAACAGCTACAAGAGAGAAGACAACAAAAAAATACGTTACCTGAAAACAAGAAACCCAATACATACACAATGAGATGATTATATACTCCCAAAATCAATGTGACCAACAACAAAGAACATAAAAACCAGAGGAGAGAAAATAGAGATTGTCTAGGAAAGGGAGAAGAAGAGAGTGCACGTGAAAGAGAGAAAGGGAAGAGAAGGAGAAAGCTGGTTGGGAAGACAAGAGAGAGAAGAGGAACAATAGATGAGAGATAAGAAGACAGATCAAGGCAAGAAAGCCAGGTCTGAAAAGAAAGAGAGAACCGAGATATCAGGGGCGAGGAGACGCCACAGGGGAGACGGACCCCAGAGAGCAGCAGGAGAGCAAATTCGGGCAACGAAAAGGAAGAAAAGGTAGAACCTCAAAAAAAGATGGAGGACATAAAACAGAGCCATAATGAAGCCAGAGCAGACATAATAATCAGGAAGGAAGAGAATCCAAAGAGGACACGGACCTAACCAATGCCAGAAGAGTATAGGGGGGGGACAAAAAGAGCTTCTCAGGAGAAGAGTCAGAGCAGAGAAGAGCTACCAGCAAGTCATGCTGCCGCATAGGGCAAAAACCAGATCCTACAGAAATCAGGGAGATTGTCAAGAGTTAGTATCCATGGTAGGTGAGGAGATACTTTGCAGATATGCATGTAGCTTCTGTGGATCATCAAACGAGCGGGTACGACCATCAGGAGTAATCTTGCAGAAACAAGGATGGAGGATGCCATATTGGATGTTCAACTGTCTCATTAGGGGACGAAGGTGGAGAAATTCCTTACGGCGAGCATTTGTGGCAGTGGAGAGGTCTTGTGAGATGAAAATATTTTGACCAGACCATTGGAGATGTCGTTTAAGCCTAGCTGCCTTAAGAACAGTCATTACCTCAGAAAATTCAAGGAATAATAGGATAATACCACAAGGCTTGGAGGCATTGGGAGTAAGGCGACCCAGGCGATGAGCCCTCTGTATGTTTAGAGGGTGTGACGCAGGTTGAAGCTCCAAAAGATCATGTAGAAATTTACGTAGGAATGACACCATATCTGACCCTTCAACATTTTGCCGAATGCCATAAATGCGTAGGTTGTTCCTACGATTTCGGTTTTCAAGGTCCTCTGTATGAAGTTTTAGTTTGTGAATTTCTTGTTCCAGTAGAGGAACTTTAGAGGCAACATCCTGTATAGCACTGACCCTTTGCTTTAGGTTCAACACCTTGCTCTCCATGACGACCCATCTCTCCTCAATTTGCTTCAGTTTCTCATTGGTAGCACTCATGAAAGGTTGTAGACCCCTTACCTCCTCCAAAATGGAGTCAAGGACAGGATTTGAAGAAGTATGGATGGGGGAAGGGGGGTCGTTTTTTACTAGTTTGGGTTTTATGCCAGTATGGGACGACTTAGTGTTATTTGCATCATGCGCCATGGTGAAACGCCAAGGAGGAAACTCAGCTGCAGTAGATGGTGAAAAACTGGATGAAAGCAACCTCTCAGTTGAAGCACTAGGATAGAAAGCGCAAAAATGACCCCCCTCAGAAGTATGAAAATAGAGCAGTCCAGAAGCGCAGTTCCATCAATTACAGTGTATGAGATGGCACCGAGGGAATCAAAATAGGCCCATGAAAGAACAGTCTTGCACTCAGACCGCTAAAACAACGACCATGAATCTCATATGAGAGCAAAAATAGGACCAAGTGACACGATACAGTTCAGCAGGCAGAGCAAATGCATCCCGGGTATATGCAATTCATGAGAAGAATTTAAATAAAGAGGCAACTTAATACAGAGTAGAGGATAAGGGGATATCCCATAGGTAAGCAGCACCGTAGATATGGATATCCAAGAGAAAGGTATGAGCTCAGCGGCAGAAGGACACTGCGTTCGCCTGCATCCAGGTAGGAAAGAAGGCTCCGTAGAAAACTTCAAAAGTAAGTATGACACCATATGCATATAAATGAAACAGTCAGCCAAACCATGGTGTATTTCCAGAATTCAGATAGAGCGTGCAAGGGTAAGGCCACGCAACAGCGGTATTTGTCACCAGAAGAAACTTCTTTGCAGAAGGTAAGCAATTAAGGGCTATGAGCTCAGCGACGTAGTAGAGCGGCCGCCCACACCCAATATCAGGAAAGCCAACTCCTTCCTCTTCAAAGAAGTGCAGCAGCTGACAGGGAGCATACCGTTACGTATATAATAACAGCGCGGAATTTCTCCATACCTGCATAACGTAGGGACAAGGTTGGCACTGCGGGTGCTAAGCTAGGTGAGGCAACCACTCCCCAAGAGGCGATGAACAGAAGATGTTAGGTGACGAGAGGACGCGGGCACCGCAGCACAAAATGGCGGCCGCCCGAGTCCAGATCTGAGGAACTCAGCCGCTTATCATTTTAAGCAAAGAACAGCGGGAAATCTAGGAAAGACGCCTCCATCCGCTGCAGAACAGGTTCCGGCATCCAAATTCAAGAAAAGCCGGCTGTTAGCGGTGGAAATCGAGGTCCATATGAGTGAAAGAGTCCCGTAGCTCAGCGGAGCTCACGGACTGTCCGCCATCTCGCCTCGGCGCGGTAGCCATGCCCCCAATAGATATGTTTTTTAATAATTCCTTCTTTGGAATATGGCGGAAGTTATCAATTTATCCTCAAGTACAGTTTGCTTTGGACCGTTTTTATAGAATTTAATTTTTTGTAGCTGTTTTTATCACTGTCTCTGCTTTTATGGTTGTTTATGCATACCGAATCAAGTTCTTTGAATTGAATCGACACATTCAAAGATTTTCAAGGATGTGTAAACTTGGGAATATGTCAAAACTGTGTGCCCCCCAGGGGATATACATCAAGGAGAATATCTTTATTTCTCGTTATTACCTATTTCTATGTGTGCTGCATTCTCCAACACACATAGAAAGTGGAAAGAGACACCATTGATTGTTTTGTGCAGGAAGGTGTCCCATACTGCATAAAAAAAATTGAGTCAACAACACAGACATACCTGCACCATGGTACAAGGGTGCCTGGGTTAGCGCAAAGCAACAATTTGTGATCTTGCGCACTCACTAATGTCTCCATGGCAGTAGCTAATAAACAACAGTGACTACTCCTGTCACATGCAAATATGTGTAAATGATTTGGACAACATCATCTGCACTGGCTAAATTGCAAAAAGGTCAGAAATGCCAATAGAGGCCCCAAACCAAAAAAATAGAGAAGTTTCTACTCAATGGTTAACAGAGTATCCATGGCAGTAAAGATTCACCACATTCATAGCATTGGCACTCACAAATATTACAAATAGTAAGTATATCACACAGGCAAGTATCCTTGTTTGTGTAGTACAGTGTCAGTCATACCAAAATTGAAAGTGCGTATATGCCAACAATGTCAGTACACGTCCGATATAGGTTGAAATGTGTATGAGCCATTCAGGACATATAACAGAATGTACTTGGATGTGGTCCCACCAACAATCATGACCATTGACTGATTGTTCCCCTCCTTTCTTTTCACTTGGTCAAGGATATGCTCTGCAGGAATGGGTCATGGCCCCATATGCAAGCCCCAGGCGGAGGCCTAGCAGAGCTACAACCATGCACTTTACAGGACCCGGTCCACAGTGGAGGGAACTTTTGGAGTCCTTAAGTCATGTTTTTGCTGTCTCGACATGTCTGGGGGGAGATTGCTCTATTTCCCCTATGGTATGTAAGATCATTCTTGTGTACTTCATTTTGCACTACCTATGTGTGCGGGACAATATCCCATAGGACGAGGGAACTGAGGACCATGCAGGCCCGGAAGATGATGATGTGGAAGATGAGCACCAACTCCACAATGTACATACAATTGCTGGGACACGACAGAGAGACACACTAGTACAGAATTATTTTGTAGATTTATGAATCACATCAATGGACACAAATATATGGACTTCATGAAAACAGTGTCCAAAAATTCTAATACCTTTATGAACACTACCATTGCATTAGCAATCTTATAGTTAGTAATTGGCCCTTAATAAGTTCAAGTAACCCCTCATATAGCAACATATTGAGATACATGCCAATAGCAAATATATACCTCCTTGGAATAAATCAGACTTATTTTGGCTATCCAAGCTAGCCTTGTGATCACCAAAATATAGGCAGACATTTGATGAAAACACCAATGTGCATTGGCACTGTGCATGTGCCACACATATTCTTCCAGAACCAAGCACATACAGCAGATATGTGTGTCCTACGACATGATATGGAGGTCGTTGGTTATCACGCTAACTTTTGTTTTGCACGTATCAATATGTGTCATATATGTACAATGTCAATGTGTCCCACCGGTTGCCACGTACACTGTAGACTGACTGAACCTGCCAGTCTTTATCAATCCCTAAGTTTGTAATTAATTCATAACACATCCTAGGATAGCAATAGAGCCAGATAGAGGCCTATGTATCATAGGCTGGTGTTGCTGGTGGTTCACTATTTTGGAATCATAGGTGGCACAAGCCTCTCAACCATATCTATGTCACCATAGAAAATCATCCTGTGTGGCTCATCATGGACTCATAGCTATGGAGTAAATCAAGTCACCGCAATAGGCTGAGGTTGTGAACTCTGGGCCATGGGGGTGTTGCTGGGTATTGCGGGAGTGGGAGTTACTCACTGCACTCACCTGCAAGGGGATCTCTAATCCCCTTTAACAATCCAGGCGGGTTGCCACATGCACAGTGAAACCCAAAGCAGCTTTAAAGCAGCTGCTCCGTTTTACAGGTGAATGCACTGCCCCCAGGCCAGCACAGATTTGTGGCTGTCCAGGTGGCAGCACATTCAACATAATAGGACGCATTTTCTCTGTTTACACACGGCACACACTCTTCTAAGTTGCTCAATGGTGTAAACAGATAAAGTGCGCACTATGCGTAATAAGGCTCAGTAAAGCAACAAGTTCACACATGTGTGCACTGTCAACATACACATGCAACACATGTCAAGTCTACAAGTATGTCAGCCAAGAAAATATGAGCAAGAAAAGTGAGGAGTGAATACCTGCATTGCACCAATCAGTACACTGTACCACACACAAAGGGCTAGTTGCATCACTAAAAAAGTACACATTGGTTCATAGCATGACGGATTGCACCCAGACCATGGTTCCTAAGCTAGCCATCAATGCCAAAGCCTCAAAAACAATGCATTGGGAATTGGCAAGTGTTTTTTTGTGTAATTTGCACCTTAGCTAGTTCCCTAGCAATGTGTCAGAAATAAACGAATCTTCAGTTGTAAACGCGATGCTATTGTAGTGCACATGACACTATAGAGGTAAATGTGACACTTTAGTAGTAAACATGACACTATACTATTAAACGTGACTCTTTAGTAGTGACCGTGATACTACAATAGTAAATGTGATGCTTGAGTAGAAAAGGTGACACTCTAGTAGGAAATGTGACGTATTTACAGTAAATGTGACGCTTTTGTAGGCAAAGTCCCGCTTCACCGGAAAAGGTGACGCTTGAGTAGAAAAGGTGACACTCTAGTAGGAAAGGTGACCCATTTACAGTAAACTTGACGCTTTTGTAGGAAAAGTCCCCCTTTACCTGAAAAAGTGATGTTTGAGTATGAAAGGTGACACTCTAGTAGAAAGGTGATTAATTTACAGTAAACGCAACGCTTTTGTAGGAGTAGTTCAACTTTACCTGAAAAAGTGACACTTGAGTGGAAACAGCATCGGACCGAAGTCATGCATCAACGCAAAAGTATAAAAAAATCCTACCTTGGAAATTGTCATGCGTTATGTGTAAATTGTGTCTTGGCTATTTCCTTAGCAAAGTGTCAGAAAAATATGACGCTTTAGTAGGAAACATGATGCATAGGTTGGAAACTTGAGGAATCCACCCAGGAAATTATGCAATGACTCAGCCATGCTGCAAACCATGAAGTGTGAAGTTCCTTTCACTTTCACTTACTGTCTTTTTGTCTGTGTTGGCGATGGAGGTGTTTGGTGTTTGCTGGTGAGTTTAGTGCTGTTTCTTAGTCTTGTTGGTGTCTGTGCTGTCCCTGCTGTGTCTACAAACTGTCATTTTTGTTTTGTTATTGTAATTTATGTTGTTTTGGGCAGTATATTGTTGGGTGTTTGTACAAATAGGGGTGCATAATTATAGAGGGAAGGGATACTGTTTCTTTTGTTGAATTTAGGGTGGCTTTTGGGGTTAGGGATATGTCAGGCAAGGGCAGGGCCAAGAACCCGATGGAGGAGGAGTTTAGGGGCCTGCTGTGGCTGATACACAGGTACCTGCCCAACATGATTGACAGTGGAGGCTGGGTCTGGCAGGGACACCCAACACGTGAGAAGTGTCAGCGTTGGGAGAAGGTACGCTCTCAGCTATCTCTCCTCTTCAATGTCCAGCGAAGCATCCACTAACTCAAGCACATGCTGGCTGATGTCGTCAGCCGGGAGCAAGATCTCCTGGACCACCTGGGGATCGAAGTTGGTGTGGCTACTGGTAAGTCCCTATTTACCATGAGCTTGTAGTTGTGCAGCTTTCTCACAATACTTTGAACTGGTTTCATTCCAGAAGGCCGAGATATGTATATAGGTTACTATGGCATGATATGGGCTTACTCCGTTACATACACTGAACATGCCACAGAGGCCTGAGCACAGGGGCATCACATTAGCCAAATCCTACCATACAGTGCAGGGGAGACCTATAGGTGATGGGGGACCCATCCAGCACTCTACAAGGAGTATTGGCACTGGGCAGGGAGAACTGAATTAGGACTGTGGCTGCCACCCACCATGTATGTTGCAGGAGAGTGCACTCACTAGTCTTCAGGCCACAGGTTGGACTGGGTGTGTGTTTCTCCCCACAATGTCAGACATACATCTAGGTGACAAAAAATGGCGATGATTTATTTATAAGCCTGTATGGACCTTGATTTATCATTGCTCATTTACAGTGCACTGGTCACATGTAAGAAGCTAAGGGAAGAAGAAGTCAAACAAGCATGGGTACTATCTGATGTGTGTAGCATAGTAAAGAACACATATTGACTTGGGAAGGCTACAGCTACAACTATGCAGAGTGTGATCCCTCAAATTGGACTGTTCACATAGCCATCAAAGCTGAGCACCCTTGCGCCATGTCACAAGTTAGCCTGGTCTTCTGAAAATACTACAACATGGCATACATATCTCCATCATGAGGGCATTCCAACTGTGCCTCATGCTACAAGTCCAATGTACAGACAATACCAAGCATTTGTGGCATTAATGTATTGTTTTCATATGTACACAGTGCACATGTTCAGCCTTCATTAAGCAATGTCCCATGTTTTTGTCTTGAATGTGGACTAGACCCATACAATACACCCATGGTGAGGTGGTGACCTACCGAGATACCAATGCTACTAGTACGTGTCACCTGAATGGTTCTGTGCTCTGCAAGGATTGTGTGTGTTTGCCTAAATGGGTTGCAGTGGGATGTGCAAGGTGTTTCATCACTCTGTGGAAACAAGCTGTACTTTACACGTGTATTCACAACAGAAGTAGGACAAAGTTGCATGTGCAATTGACCAGGCCAAATTGCTATGTGGAAAATGTCCAATGTATGCAGGCACACATGATGGATGCCTCTTAATATAGTGTGCAACAATTGTGGCAGCAATGGTGTGGATGCTTATGGCAAATGTACCATCACCTGCCCAAAAACCAACTGATGGTCATTGGTCTAATGTCTCTCACCCATACCATGGACAGAAAGTGCCAACATGTTAGCCGAAATATGTGACACAAATGTTGGATGGGATATGCTGGGATTTCCCTGACACAGTATATTTGCCCAAGTCTAAATTTGAGCAGGACATACGTGGGGTTGGGTTGTAACACAGATCCCAAACCATACTGTCAAATGTAAACAGCACATCGATTATTGACGTGTGCAGTGGACTTTTACCAAAATATGTGTCTTCCTATTATGTGTTCACAGCATACCTTGCACATGCATGCAGATTACCATCCTCCACACTTCCAACATTGTTATAGTCTAAATGACTGAAGACATGTCAGGCATCTTTGCCACTTAAACAGCAATTTGTTAAGTGATCCGTGCATGTACCTGTAGTACAGCGTCTACCCAAAGTCTGGATGCCAATGGACTTGGGGTACCATGTGACCAGGCTCAAAATACCAAAACATGATTCCATCCTAGTATAGATACTGCATATGTGCTTGTGAGGTGGCATAGTTAACATGTATCATTCATGATAGCATAACCAGTGGGCAAGTTACATATCCACATTTGTTGCAATGAGTGCATATGTCCATTGTCCATGCCAATGACTTACTTGGAATCACCCCTTAGCCCACATTGGTCATGATATGTGACAACTGTCATCCCACATCATGAGTACCATTGTATTCCTCAGAGTACTTCATATCGGTGACATATGAGATGGGGGGCCAGAGGTGATATTGCCAATATGGCATGGTGGTACAAAGGAATTTGTGATTAAACTCAATGTAAACATGGAATTGGATTGATGACCTTCTATCTGGCTGTCTGCTGGACATGTATTCTGTAGGCATACACATGGGAATTTATGGTACTTTTTATATGGCAGGTCCACACAGGCTGTGATGAATCCTACACCAAATCAAACTGAATAGGTATGAGTGGATGTGGGACATGTCACCAGTCCACACATGCCAATGCTTTTACATGCCTGACTCCTGCCCCCCTATATATCCAATGCCCTGTAATAGACATGCGTCCATACCTTTGCAGTGTTTTGTGATAAATAACACCAATGTGTTAAGTACAACAGGCATGTATGCACTGTGTTGTTAGCATACAGACCATTTCACAGTCCACCTATTGCTGCCATTACCCATACTGTCTCCCCCACGGAATATCACCATTGAATCATTTTTGCCAATTACATGCAATATACAACACAATATACTCATACATATGAGATCTAGAGTATGCATACACACAGTCATCACATGGATTTAGTATGAGTTGATGCATATTTAGGTAACAAATCTTACATGACATTTATGAACCCACTCTTGGTTGGATGCTGCTATTGGTGCTCTGTCAACTCTGTGATAAGGATGTAATTCTCCTCCTCACTTAAGTTGGACTTCCTATTCCCCTGTGAGTATGCCTGGACCTCCTGGGTGGTGCAGGGGTTGTTGTCTTTGCCTCTGCTGCCTGCTCCATGGCTGCCTTCTGTAAAGCGTGCCATTTTTTTCTCAGATGTGTCATTTTTTTGTACTTTTTGATGCATTCTGCACTCAAAAGTGATTTCATTACGACATAGCGCATACCGATACGTTTTTTTTTTACGCAAACAGGATCCTTATGCTGTGGTTTGTTATGTTGTAAATACGACACATCCATGGCTTAAGATTCTGTCGTACTGAAGCACCTGTTGTTTTGACGCATTGCGGACGCAACACAGCAATGTATCACTTTTAAGAATATGCCCCTCAGTTTTTAGCGATACAAAAGGGGATGATGGACGGAGCGTTTGAGCAAGTCAAATACTCACCCCCAGTCAACTGATCTGGGTTTAATCCATCACCCTTCTTTAGCTCACTCAGCCACCCCAGTTCAGATATGGCCATATGCAAATCAGTCTGACCCTGTGCCTCATGGGAACAGTCCAGCCCGAACTGCCAAGCCATGTCTTCCCTGGACCGGAAACAAGCATCCTGGGACCGGTTTCAGATTCATAATCCTCATCAGCCAGGCTATCTTGAATCCAGTGGTCAAGTGAGCAAGGGACTCACGTCTGAGCATACCCTGCCACACTAGGGCGAACAAAGCGATACAAAAGGGGATGATGGACGGAGCGTTTGAGCAAGTCAAACACTCACCCCCAGTCAACTGATCTGGGTTTAATCCATCACCATTCTTTAGCTCACTCAGCCACCCCAGTTCAGACATGGCCATATGCAAATCAGTCTGACCCTGTGCCTCATGGGAACAGTCCAGCCCGAACTGCCAAGCCATTTTTCCCTGGACCGGAAACAAGCATCCTGGGACCGGTTTCGGATTCATAATCCTCATCAGCCAGGCTATCTTGAATCCAGTGGCCAAGTGAGCAAGGGACTCACGTCTGAGCATACCCTGCCACACTTAGGGCGAACAAAGCGATACAAAAGGGGATGATGGACGGTGCGTTTGAGCAAGTCAAACACTCACCCCCAGTCAACTGATCTGGCAGGGTAGGCTCAGACGTGAGTCCCTTGCTCACTTTGCCACTGGTTTCAAGCAAGCCGGGCTGAAGACGGCTGGAATGCCAGAAACCGGTCCTCAGAAGCTTGTTTCCGGTCCAGGGAAGACATGGCTTGGCAGTTTGGGCTGGGCTGTTCCCATGAGGCACAGGGTCAGACTGATTTGCATATAGCCATGTCTGAACTGGGGTGGCAGAGTGGGCTAAAGAACGGTGATGGATTAAACCCAGATCTTTTGACTGGGTGTGAGTGGTTGATTGATTCAGATGCCCCGTCCATCATCACCCCCTTTTGTACCGCTTTTGGCCGCCATAAGTGTGGCAGGGTATGCTCAGACGTGAGTCCCTTGCTCACTTTGCCACTGGATTCAAGCAATCCGGCTGAAGACGGCTGGAATGCCAGAAACCGGTCCTCGGAAGCTTGTTTCTGGTCCAGAGAAGACATGGCTTGGCAGTTCGCGCTGGACTGTTCCCATGAGGCACAGGGTCAGACTGATTTGCATATAGCCATGTCTGAACTGGGGTGGCAGAGTGGGCTAAAGAACGGTGATGGATTAAACCCAGATTTTTTGATTGGGTGTGAGTGTTTGATTGATTCAGATGCCCCGTCCATCACCACCCCCTTTTGTACCTCAGTTTTTAGCATCAGCGATTACAAATAAGCTAAGAGGAAGCACTGCAAAGACAACTGGTCTTGCTTTTTGTTAGAAGAAGTGTTTGAGACAAGAGGCAAGGGTTGGGCAATTTTGCGTGTATTTACCTCAGCTATTTTATAAAGAAAATCCTATAATGAAGGAACACATTGGGCTAAATCAATATAAAAGCTGGGAGTGTGCCCAATATCTTTTCTCTTTCTTGACTAATTTTGTGAAAATAACTCTACTTCTGGCAGGTCTAAAGAAGTGTTGATTATAGTTTTGCCAAAACCTGGGGAAGATCATACATTGGTATTTAATTATTCATCCATATAGTTTATTAACCAGGATTGTAAAATATATGTAAAATCCCTGATCAAACTGGTTTCATAAAATACAAATTATCCTCACATAACACAAGATTTGTGTCTCATGTGTTACAGCTGTAGCAAATATGTTCCTTTCCCCTCTTGGTCTTTAGGTCTCGCCTTCACAGCGCGCATGCGCTACAAGGCAAAAATACCTTTTCCCGTCGCTTTGGCTTTTCAGCCAAGCACATGCACGCGTTCCATTGCCTTCAATGGCAACGCGTGCACGTCAGGAGATTCACTCGATGGAGCCGCACCACTATCTGGCGCGTGTTTGTTTCTTGTGTTACATAGATCAGTGCAAAATGTCGAAAACAAAGAACGTGTGGCTATGTGATTGTGCCTTACTTAATAAACACATTTTCTCGAGTAATTGGAAAATAGATTTGAATTTTCACCTTTATCAACCGCGTCCAGAAATAATTTTTGTGGTATTCGTGGGGACCTCGGGATAACGTGTTAAATGCATCCATGTTCTGATTAACAGTGAGAAAAGACACAGCGACACTATCTGTGAGCTTCGTGGCTGCCCAACCCTGCCCCTTGGTCGAACAGGAGAGCCTTTTGAAATGTAATATTTACGAGGCTATTCACTTACACTAGACCTCCAAGATGGCTGACCGCTATGCTAAGTCCCACTGGAGCAGAGATATACAACTTCTATTTCCTGTCCTCTTTCTATGTAATTGTAGGGCGTGGTCTGTGTTGGTGGGAGGTTGAGTCTGAGTCAGAGAGGAACCTTGCTTGTTCTCATTGCCTTCGTTAGCATTTCAAGCACTGGAAGATAAGAATGCATCCAGTGCAGCTGCACTCGAAGCTGTCTTTTCTCTTAGGGCCATCTCCTCTTCAGAGCCAAGAAATTAGGCCTATTGGCTTCACGAGTTAGGGCTAGGTGGAAAATATCCTGTTTCCACCGCCGGAGACAGACCGCAAAAACAGACTGCCTGTTCCCATTTACATTTCACGTTTTGCTTACAAATGCATTACTGAAGTATATTGGATGGGGTATTTTTGCACTTTTTTCAGATATCTTGTTACTAATGGCATAGTGTGTAATGTGACACAAGTCGCTCCTGTGTGCAGGTGTTGTGGGATGCCCATTATTGAGAGTTGCATTCAGGCTGAGCTTCTGTTGGCGGCTCTTAAAGGGGTTCGGAATACTTACTCCTCTAATACTTGGCCTGTTTGCCGATCGCACAAGCAATAGTCATGTGTGCAACTTTAATTCTGATTATATGCAAAAGTGTGTGAAGGAGGTGTGAAGCTGTGAAACTATTGACAGGGCGAAATTTAAAGAACATGCCCTGTGTGCATGTGAGTCGGTATAGGTGAGTGGGTGTATTGTGCGTGGGGGATTGGTGAAGGAAGAAGATGCAGGAGAGAGTGAAAAGAGGGTGCTAAAGGAAAGGGATCAGGTGTGAGGGATGCAGATTGAGTGTTTCATGCTTGAAAAAAACAGTAATTATCTAACGGAGACTTCAGCAGACAGAGGTGTGAGGAGGAGAACGATAGTGACTGAGACACTCCGGGACCGTGCCACAGCATGTAGTGATGTTTAATTGACGGCCTCCTGCTTAAAAAGATAACGTTACTATGTATAGAATTATATAACACAACCAACGCCCATTGTAGGATGCTCCCCTGTTTTTATTGGCCCATTGTGTGCCCCCTCCCCAAAAATCAAGTCTAGAGATTCCACTGATTGGTCCATATTGAGCATTTCCTATTAACCTCAGTGTAAAATGTGCAGCGTTACTTGTACTAGCAACACATCTCTATTTTTTAGAAAACGTGTTTCCCCAACACAAACTTTCCATCAATGTAGGTACTTGAATTAGGTGACAAATGCTCTATCAATCAATATGGGTGTAAAGACGAAAAAGTTGTTTAGCCAGTTCAAGAGTTTGAAACTGTACACCAGAATAGAAAGTTTGTATCCCAGCACCTACATTATAAAACACTGAAAGCACATGTATTCAACCTCCCCCCTTTCCACTGATCACCAAGTGCAATTTTCTCTCTGTTCTGCGTACACTTTTAGTGGTGACTAATACTTTCCACCCTCAGGAATGCAGGTCTAATTTTTTTTAATGCACTGCATCAGTGAAACGTACATACCTCCCTCACGGGTCCCCTTTTCCTTGTGAGTACGTAGGTGCTGTCAAAGTACTTGCAAGAACCTATATAGCCTGGTGAATACTACAAAATCAAACAAAGGTAACGTTTTGTACACGTTATAGGTACTTTATTTATTATATTGTAATCACGACAGTGCTGTCTACCACAGAAGAGTTTAAAGTCACCAGTGAGGCTGGTACTGGCCTTACACATGTGACTTTTATGAAGCACAGAAACAGGCTCAGGATTGGATGTAAAAATAGAAGCCTGCAGATTTGGGATATGCACAATTTGAAAAGCTTTCCGTTTACATGGCGAGATACTGAATGGAATCACAGTGCTTTTTCTGGTATTTGGAGATGGCGTTTATGGAAAATCCTTATTGTTGTGAGTAATGTGAGAGACGTTTTAGCACCGAGAGTGGAACACCCATAATTTCGTACCAGACACAAGCTTAATTACAGTGAAATTCATAAACTGTCCAACCCTCTTAGCTTTATTCCGCTCACATTACGATACTTTAAAGCTACAATGTAAAAAGAACTATCGTAATACAGCAGTACATTAAATGCATCAAACATTTGCATTTTTAATGTATAATGTAAAGCTGTATTAAGACTTATTTGATTTGTCTAACAAAATTAAAAACAAGCATTTGCAATGCAATAGTTCTTGCATTTACGTGAGTTTAAGCTATTGGCATTGTAAATGACAAAGCCTTTTAGTTATGTTTTAAAAAGGAAAACGAAAATAAAAGGCATTGTCATTTGCAATGTCAATAGCACAAACTTGTTGCGCTAGTTACTGAGAAAGTTTCAATAAAGTTAATTGCCAATTTTTATTTAGAAAGATGCAAAATGCCCAGTTTGGTCCCATGTTTTTTGACTATGGTTAAACTATTGTATACTGAGCTAACAACTTAAATCCATGTTAATGGAATCTCTTCTAATTAATTTAACCTTTTAAGGCACACTAGGCCATGGCTGTGCCTTATCCCCGTTTTGTTATTAGCACTTGAACTGGTACTTTGGTCTACTTGTAACTCTGAAGAATTATTTATATCAGATTTAAGACTTCAGCATATGCTGGTGATGCCATTTTATTTCTTGAAAAATCCCCCTAAACTATTCCTTATGTACTGAATATAATTAATTGGTACTCTAAAATGATGGATTATAAATTAAACAGTGACAAAACTGAGAGTCATATTTACAAGGAGCTAGCGCCGCTGCAGCATCATTTTCTTTGATGCAGCAGCGGTGCAATCAGTGCTCTACACTACTCCATATTTACAAACTGACTCATTGGGCCCAATGTGTCAGTTTGTAGAGGCATGCGTCACATTATACCTGCACCAGGTATAATGTATGTAGGATAGCCGTTCCCACGTTAAAAGCCATGTACAATTGATGCAGTGAAATTTACGACTTTTCACTGCGTCACTCTACTACTTGACTGCGTCAAGCTTTTAACATGGGACTCGCCTCTGTAGAATAAGCAGATTTTCCCCAGATATCCTCAAGCACTGCTTGGCATTATTCGCCTCTAATTCATTCGGTAATTTATCAAATAAAGAGGCGGATGCTGGGAACTGGAAAGCAGGAAACTGGTTTATTTCTTCGAAGGAAAACACGTCTGATCGGACAAACAGAGTGTCGTCTCGAGGTGCTCTGTCTGCATCTCTGCGGCCTAGCCTTTTATACACAATCTTAACTCTTTATTGCAGTGTAACACATTCCTGACATTACTTTGATGTACTTTAACCATTTCTGGAATCCCCGCTTTGGGCTTCTTCCCACACATATTCACACAGTAAATGTCCCCCACCCCAATCTCAATAGGTGATGGCTATCGCGCAGCTGGGCATTCCGGCAGGAGCTGAAATATGCACAATCAGTCGGATCTCATGGGGTTGTGGAATCGATTAATTCCGGCTCCTTTGATGGGAGGCGAGATCCTACTGTACGGGTACAATAAACTGTATCCGCAGGGGTTGGTTATGGCCTGGAATCGGATTGCACAACCAGGTGCAGGGGAAGAGGTTATCAAAGGGGTCTGTTCGAGCGCGAGGGATGAAAGGGTGTGTGGGTTCGGCACGGGAAGTGACTGCGGGGCAGGGTCACACTGAGGATGCTTTATGGTTCTAGCATGTGTGCTTGGGGGCGGCCAGCGCGTGGGGGATGATAGCGAGGTCAGGGAGACGTGCAGGCGATCGGCAATGTACGAAGTGGCCATGGTGTCTAAGATGGCTGCCGCTTACGCGCTCGTACGGGCCTAGGTTCGGACAAGATGGCGCCGGTAGTGTTCATATCGAAATCTAGTATTCCACAGTTCTCCCTTTGAACATATCCTAGCTAACTTGTCAATTTACATCAATGTCCATCATATTTCGTATCTCTATGTCATATAATGTTTTCATATTTTCAAATTTAGTGTCCAAAGTCTTAGAGCAAATAGAGTTCATAAAAAGAGAGCACAGGGGCGGCATGCATTGTATCCCCAGGCAACAACCACATATTATGAAAAGTGGCACCAATATTATCATCAATAGTTTTCAACCCCAGTCTTTCAAAGTGTTCAAAAACCAGCTTCCAAGTGTCCAGCCTTCTTGCTCTTGGTGGATCTCTGATGCCAGTCGGTGAAGGTGTTCAATAGCTTTATAAACGGAAGGTGAATTATCTGGTACGAAGGTGTAGCAGCTGGCACCGATGATGCGGCATGTTCCTCCACGATCGGCTAGAACCACGTCCAAAACAAGATGGTTCTGTAGAGCCACCAGGCGGCCCGCCTGTAGCTCTGCTGTGTTGTTTGTGAGGATGCCGGCTGTGATGTTCAATGCTGTTTCGATTGCTTGTGTCAGATGCCGGATGGCTCGACTGTTCGCCATCGAACCCCACAGAGGGATGAGTCCTTTTGCTGCATCGAGGAACTGTGATGCAGTGGAGTCTGCTTGCTCTGTGTCCTTTGAGCGTTTCTGTCTGTGATGGCTTGCTGGTGCTACGTACGTTGGAGGAAGGACAAAGGCAATGTAGCAGGTGCCCCCCCAGCCCTTTGGGAGCCAAGTGTAAGCTTTTGTACCGCAGACAAAGTACATATTTGGTGATGCAACAAATGAAGGGGGATCGGCAGTGTTCAGAGTCCTTTTTATGGGGCAGGAGCTGTGGCCCACGATTTTCATCCCGTGGCCCTCAATGCAAACAAGGCCTGAGACGTTCAACACAGATAGGGCCACAGTCAGAGTTGCAGCAGTCCGTTTTCGCAGATATGAGAAGGTAGGTCTGGCAGGGTTATTGAACACTTGAATTTCGATTCGTTCTTTTTCCGGAATGTTCATTTGAAAGGTTGTGTTTGAGGTCAGAGGGCAAAAGGGAGCAGAGGTTTGTTCAGCCAGAACTCGTTGTAGAACTGTGTGATTGTTCCATCAGATGTAGTATTGTCTTTGTAGCTCTCTTGCAGGAGCATTAACCAGGCAAAGGCAGGATCCATGGACGGAGAAAGGTGAAGGGATGAAGGGAATAGAATGTTTGGTTGCATGTGGTAGCAGCCCACCGATCCAACAGTTTGTGGCATTGGCAGCAAGGTTGTGTTGATGCAGCAGTTGTACAAAGGAGTTGTTCCAAAATTCTTTCCGTCGTTCTCGGAGATGGGGTGACAGTGAGACCAGATAATGTTCTTTCTTGGTGGTGGGCTGCATAGTGGGTATCACTGTCTTGGGAGCGGGAGCACTTTCTTCCAAGATCCAAACTGTGACCATTAGCAAGAGGCTGAGGAGGGATGAAACGAAAAGTACAATTGTCTTTGTGCTATGCAGCTCGGCAGTCTTGGGGTCTTTGCGGTCGGTCTTCGGCCGTCTGGGATCTTCCATCACCTTCAAGAGGCTCGGTGACTGGCAGGACCACATACTTTGTCTGGCGTCTCTCCTGGTAGCCTTTGTAGTGTTAGCTACCGCTCTGAGATTTTTGACTCAGTTAGTGGTCTGCTTTGCTGAAGCACTCTCCTTTCGTCGCAAGTTGTACCCTTTTCTGGATGGCACAGTGGGATCGGGAAATTCTGCCAATTCGAGTGTCTCTGATTCTGGGTAACAACTCAGGGGTGGTCGGTCTTTGGTCAGGAGCTCTTCTTGGGTGTCCACGTTTTCGTTCGTTGTCAGGGTTGGGGATATTCTTTTGCAGTGGTGCGCATGGAGCCAATTCTTCTTTCCTTCCACTCAAAGTGCAGTTCGGGTGGTGATCAAGACTTGCCAGGGGCCCGTCCACCTGGGTTCCAGACTCTTCAATCTCTGAAAATTCCAGATTAAGACATACTCTCCAGGTTTGATGTTGTGTCCGGGGCCCCTGGATGCGTCTGGTATGGCTTGCTGCACCTGTTGGTGGATAACGGTTAGTTCTTTGGTAAGATTATGCAGGTAATCAGACATTAGAATGTCAGGGACATCATGGATGGAGGTTGGCTTCGGCGCGGCCCAAATGTTCATTGGCCGGCCAAAGACAACCTCGTACGGAGTCAAGTGGTGTCTGGTTGGGATGGAGCGCATTGATAGCAATGCCAGTGGGAGGGCGTCGGGCCATTTCAGTCCTGTGGTGGCAACTATCTTTGCTAGTTTTAGCTTCAGTGTGGCGTTGTGTCTTTCTACCAGGCCCGCAGATTGGGGTGAAAAACTGCGTGAAACTTTTGTTTTACTCCCAACCCTTTCAATATGAGTTGGATAACTTCGGCTACGAAGTGGGGGCCATTGTCGCTCCATAAAATTCTATAAAGGCCATAGCGTGGGAAAAACTCTTTCAACAATACCTTTGCAGTAGCGGTGGCGGTATTGTCGCAAGTGGGGTAAGCTTCCACCCATTTGCTGAATGCGCAAACAATAACTAGGACGTATTTCAGACCATGGCACCTTTCTAACTGAATGTTATCCATTTGGAGGATTTCAAAGGGAGGGTCAGGGACCCCAAACCCTCCCCGTTATACTACTGTCCCTTTCCCTGGATTGTGTTGTAGGCATACCATGCATTGTTGGACTAGGCGTTTTGCTGAATCTGCTATCCTGTCATTATGCCATACTCTAGTAATCAGTTCGGTCATGGGAGTGGATCCTATGTGTGCGGGTAAGTGTGCCATGGTCAATATAGGGATCAGATACGCGTTAGGTAGCAGCCACTTGTCTTTGTCTTTTGTCCTCCAGCAGCCTTCATCGTCTTTTAGTCCCACCCGAGCCCATTCAGTCAGTTTGTGTGGTGTACTCGTCAGTTGGATATCTCTTATAGTGGTCCTAGCGTCTGCCCATTTCTCTGCTTGTGACCTGGTCACATACATTCGTGTCGTCGTTCTGTTTTCAGCTGTGGCTCGGGCAGTGATGTCAGCTAGTGCATTTCCCTGTCCTATAATGTCCGTTACTTTCTTATGTGCTTGGCATTTGATTACTGCTAGCTGTTTGGGGAGGAGGACTGCTTCGGTCAGGGCCGAGACTAGATCCCCATGTAAAATCGGTGTGCCGTGTGAGGTCAGGAATCCCCTTTCTCTCCATAGGAGCCCAAAATGGTGAACTACCCCGAAGGCATACTGGCTGTCCGTGTAAATGTTTACAGCTGTCCCTCGTGCTAAAATACATGCTCGTGTGAGGGCAATCAGTTCTGTCGCCCGTGCGGATCGCTGGGCAATGCGGGCGGTTTCAATAATGGTTCGGGCTGTGGTGACGGCATATGCAGCTGAGATGGTGCTGCCGGGGAGTTTGATGCACGAGCCATCTACCCATAGTTCTCTGTCAGGTTCTGAGAAGGCAGTGTCTCGGAGGTCTACTCTACTCTTGGTCTGTTCGTCAGTAAGGGTCACACAGTCATGTAGGGGAGTTACATTAGGGTCGTTTTCAGGTAGTGGTAACAATGTAGCCGGGTTCAGAGTGGTGCATCGTTTCAGGGCAATGTGTGGTGCCAATAGGGTCAACTCGTATACGGTCAGTCGTGCACTAGTCAGGTGCTGGGTCTTGGTCTGATTCAGGAGGGTGACAACAGCATGGGGTACTAATACCGTAAGGAGGTTGGAAAGCACAATTCCTTCACTCTGTCGTATCGAAACTGCTGCGGCTGCAACAGCTCGTAGGCAAGCTGGTAAGGCTCTGGCTACCGGGTCAAGAGTGGCTGAGAAATAAGCGCAAGGGCGCTGTTTGGGGCCAATCGATTGTGTCAGGACAGACAATGCACATCCCTCTCTTTCGTGTGTGAAAAGGGAGAATGGTTTGGAGTAGTCTGGGGTTCCTAGAACGGGTGCCGAACAAAGGGCGCCTCGCAATTCTTCGAAAGAGGTCTGGCATTCAGGGGTCCAAGGGAGGGGAAAGGGAACATATTTGGCTAGAAGGGAAAGTAGGGGCTTAACAATGAGACTAAAGTTCGGCAACCACTGTTGGCAGAATGAGGTGAGGCATACCAGAGAGCGGACTTGCTTCTGGCTCTTAGGGATGGGAGTGTCTAGGATAGTCTGGATTCTGTCAGGTGTGAGTTTCCTCCCTTCCTTTGATAAGAGGTGTCCTAGATATGTCACTTGGGATTTACAAAACTGCAACTTCTTTCGGGAAACTTTGCGACCATTCTCTGCAAGAAAGTGTGGGAGCTGGATGGTGGCTGTGACTGCAAGTGGAGTGGTGTCGGCTGCTAAAAGAATATCATCGACATACTGTATCAACACCACTCCGTCCGGTAACTGAACTGCATCTAGCTGTCTTTTGAGCGCCTGGCTATAGATACTCGGGCTTTCGGTGTACCCCTGGGGTGCTCTACAAAATCTATACGAGCGGGATTTTAGGGTGAATCCGAAGAGGTAGCGGCTGTCTGGGTGAATGGGTATGGAGAAGAAGGCATTCTTGAGGTCAATGACGGTGAAAGTGGTGGCGGTAGATGGGATCAGGGTCAGGATGGTGGGGATGTCAGAGACTACAGGGTATTGTGGCACGACTATCTTGTTGATCTCTCGTAGGTCGATAATGAAGTGGTACGCTTTCTCATCTCCCTCTCCTTGCCTTTTGATGATCGGCAGAATTGGGCTGTTGCAGATATTGCTTACTACTTCTACTACTCCTGCGTCTACTAGCGACTGTATTATTTCAATCAGTGCATTCTCGCCTTCTGGTGATATCTTGTACTGGGGTACTTTCGGTAGGGTCGCGTCCTGTCGTACAGTCACATGCACTGGATCTATCATCATTCGTCCTACGTCTGAGTCAGCTTTCGCCCATAAGTGCGAGGGTAAAGTATCAAGTAGGGACATGTCTGTGTCAGTAATGGGGTACATGTGTCGTGAAGGACAAGATCTGAGTAGGCTGGGGTTGTCATATAGGATGACTCGGACTCCGTCGGGCGAGCACCTGATAGTTGCTCGAAAATGCTTCAGCAAGTCAAGACCCATAATGGCGCCTGGGCTATTGGAGGAGAGGAGGAATGTCGTGTCAGTGATATTGTTTTCAAGGTCAAAAGGGATCGGTTTGGACAAGGGGTTGGTGGAGGGCGTACCATCAAATCCTATTGATGTCACGTGTTAGCCAGACAAGGGTACCCTTGGAATCAGTCGTTTGGATAATGCACTACGTGTTGCTCCCGTGTCTACCAGAAATGGAGACTTTGTGCCTAGGACCTTTGCGGTAACATAAGGGCCTTGCTGGTCAACATAGAGCTCGACTGAATCCCTCCCTTGCCCTTGGCAGTCCTATGCAAAGTTGTATGCGTTGTCGCAGTCAGATTGCTGGCACTGATTCGGTCGGGGATGGTCAAATGTATTAGTTCTACCTGGCCTTTCGTCACTAGCGTCGTTTGCGTACCCTCGTCCACGTCCTCTATTTCTCGGTCCATTCGCTAGTTCTCTTGTCTCTTTGTTCCTATTCATGTCTAACAGGACCGGACATTGAGACTTCCAATGTCCGTACTCTTTACAAAATGCACATTGGTTCTCGCTTAAGTCTATACGTCCAGCGTAGGGTACGGATGCATTGTTCCTGGGTGGTCGAGTTCTAAGAGTATTCTGTTAACCTCCCTTGTATTGTTCTTTCCCTATATTCACGCCTTGTAATTGATCTATCATAACTCGTTCCTTTAAATCTTTCTTTTTCCTTTCAGAAGCTCTATCGCTTTTGTTCTTCTGGTGTTCGTAATACTGGGCCATTTGGAGGATGGCCGCGGGCTTTGAGGCAGCCCAACTGCTTTCACTAGTTTGTAATTTCTGCGAAGCTTCCGGTAATAGACCTTTAACGTAATTCTGTACAAACAAGTGATGTCCGGTTGCAGTGGTCATGTCCTGTCCACTGTAATCAGAGAACACCGTTTCGAACCGGGAGAAGTATTCGGAGACGTCTTCTTGGGGTTTCTGGTGGCAAGCTGTTACTATAGACCAGTCTACCTTTTTCTCGGGGATTAGGGTCTTTACTCTTTGCACGATCTTATCTGGGAGGTCTAGTATGGCTTTCAGGGGTTTCTGTCCAGGGTTTCGTTGCTTATCTAGGGTGTCGAATTGTTCCCAGGTATGTCCAAGCAGATCAGTGTGGTTGACTTTCTGGATTTGCTTCCACACATCAGCGGGCAGACATAGCCCAAAGAATAAATCAATATTGGCAAGGGTCATGATTGTCGATCCCAAAGCGGTACCCATTTCCGTATAGAACGCTGTGGGATTCTTTCGCAAGTCCGGCAAGGATTTGCGGGAAGTCAGTATGTCCTGTCTATTCCAGGGTTGATACACCCAGTTGTATACTACTCTTCCTTTGGCGTCCTGATGATTTATGTTGTCATGAGTTCCCTGTCCTCTTGGGGGAACCCCATAGGGGGCAGCTTCTTTTATGGGCATCATTTTGTCTAGTTTTTCTATCGGGGGTTCGACTACTACAGGGGTGGCGCTTTTGACTGTTCGTCCCTGTTCTACGAGGTGGCGGAAGACTTCTAAAGTGTAGGAGAAGAGTTCTGCTACGTCGCATTCACTCTCGACCCCTGTGTCCACCTTTCTATATAGAGTCATGAGTCGGTCAGGCCCTACATTGTTGTATTTTTCTTTGTACGCTGTGAGGGTGTGATAACAAAAACGCACGACGAAATGTCGTTTGTAATTGCCAGCGTAAGAGTTACGCGTGTCTGTTATATATTCTTCGGCTTCTTTCCTATCAACTAAGGTCTTAACTATTTTCTCGATGCTGGCCCGTTCAGTTTCGCTCAGACGGGGAATTCTCGCCGGTTCTTTTTCTTTGGTTTCGATCTTTTCTGAGGTGCCTTCTGATGAGGTGTTTAGCACAAGAGGCTCGGTCGGCACGGAGGCCGTGGGTACCGAGGCCCTGGTGCTACCTTCAGTTAAGTTCTGGGGTTCTAGGTGCTGTACTAAGGGATGGGTAGGGGCATAAGGAGGAGGCATATAGATGATTGGGGAACCTAAGAGTAAATCATCGTCTGTCCTTTGCTTCGATGGGAGCTCAGGGTAAAACGCTGGGGGTGTTCTGACAGGGCATTGGCCGGAGGTTTCTGATTCTCGTTCTTTTCTAGCTTTATCTCTTTCCTTTATTTCTTCTTGTAACTTTTCACCAGCTAAGTGAGCTGCTTTTTGTAGCTCTTTATCGATCTTTGCTTCGTCTCTCTTCTTACTTTGCGTTGCTTCTTTTCGCCACATGCCGAGACTATCAAGTATGGTTGGCGTGGTTTTATTTTTGCAAAGGGCTATCTCTAGCTGTCAGGATCCACGTGCCTCATAAGAAGAAACTCGTAAAAAGAAGCCCATGCTGGAAATCGTCTTTGCGGTTTTTATTGAGGCGCTGCAGTGCTCAGCCATGTTGGGAAGGCAGTGTCCGATCCCCACCGAACAAAACATCATGTAGCAGTCTAGTTGTTTGTGCAGTGGCGAGATTTGTAGAGAATGCGCATGCGCGCGCCTCGCTCTGCGCACTTCAACCGGCTTCCTTCGTCCGACAGGAGCATTCAGCGCTCGCTGTCATTTCTGACTGAAAAGAAGTGTTGCTGAAGGAATTCGTTTCTGCCTTCTTCCTTATGTTAACAGGGAAGTAGGAAATGACATTTTGGCTCAAGCAATAAGAGCGTGTAGTAATTAATTTTTTCTCCTCAGAGAATTCGCGCCACAGTGTTGTTTGAAGACATCGTTTAGAGCATTCATCTGGAGCAGAGGAGCAGGTTTCTTAGGAGCGTCTTCAGTGAAGAGAAGACCTTGAATTTCAAGTAAGAGTGTTTATTCGATGTTATCTCGAGTCTAAGGCTATGACTGAGGTGATGTGAACTTCGGACCACAAGAGCTCTGAAGTAAAGAGGATCCTTGAGCCTTGTTGAGACTGGTTAATCTTAGAATGCAATGAGCCTTGACTCGACAGAGACTTCAGAGCATCCAGTATCCGTGTGCTATTAGAGACAATTAATCATCTGTTAATTGAAGCTGGCAATCCATGTATTTGGCCGTTTGACTTTCCTCTGGTCAGCTCCCCTTTTCAAGAACATTCAGAGACTGTTTGAACAGATTAGCAACCTTTGATTGAGACTTTGATGGTGATCCCAGCGCTTAGTATTCAACAAGGTGTCAGCCTGTTCTTTCGGTGAATCAGATCGTGCAACATTCCAGACAAACATAATTAGGGAGGAGCTAGCTTCTAGTTAGACACTGGTAAGGATTTCCTCTTAGTTTAAAAGCAGAGAATGCAAGTAAACATTATCTAGTGTGTCAGGAATTAATAAGAATGTTGCCTTTCAGCGCAATTCCAGACCAGACCAGTTTGGAGCCAGTGTCCGAAGCAAGTCTCTCTTTGTTTGTCTTCCACTTCCCCTTTCCCCCGCGGGGTTGATTCTGTGGACAGCGAATTCTAGTTTGTCCTAGTGATGAAGCAAAGCTTCGCATATTTTGCGGTTTGCCGAAATCAAGAACCTCGTTTATGTGTAATAAGGTAACAAAAATGTATGTTTTACTAACATTTATTTTGTTTAAGCAAAGTTCCCGAAGCTTGCCTATGTGTATTTCTAATGAATTAATCCGTGTCCCTAAAAAAATGGCCGCCGCTTGTATTTTAGTTACTGCGCATGCGTCAGCCACACTCACGTGTCCTGACGCGTCTGCAGAAGTGGAGGGAAAGTTATGCGCATGCGTAATTCATAGCTGTGCTTATCATGTGGTACTGCTCGTGCCACTGCTCTTGTGTCCGTATCAATGTAGCTAACATTTAAATGCAATAAGTTTATTTCTTGATGATGAGTTAAAAGTACAAACCCTGTGATGTGTTTTCATAATGACATTATTATGTATTAATTTGTTTTCGCTTACTTTTCATGTACCGCGGGAAATGGGGGTCTGAGTGAGAGGAGAGCCATATTGGAGGTCCCTTCTGCGCCTGTGCGACATTCGGCAGCACGAGGGACCTTGGCTGATGGAACATAGCCAGTTGGCAGTGATGGGCGAGATGCTCCTGAGAAAGTCACCTCTGCCCTGCGAGAAACAGCGAATGTGGCTCCTTATATGATACATTGTAATATTGCGCTACTGTTTGCCGTGTAACTTCTCATGGGAACCCCAAACCTGCTAGGCGGTACCCAAATATGTTAATGAAGGCTTCAAGTCGTGTATTGTGATTGGTGTGTTACCCAAACCCTACCTTAGGACCAATCGAAATTGAGGGATTCTGACACTTTGCAACATTGGGGGGTGGTACACTGTCCCCAAACCGTATATCTACCCTGGGTTCACCTAGTGAACCGTCCGACTTGTCTGGTTTAGCTGACCTGTCACTGACCCAACGCACTCAATAGGTGACTGAAGAATACAGAGCGCTGCGGAGCACTCTGTCCGAATTTGACCATAGACTAAGGTTCTACTGAACCTTAAAGTGCTGGCAAGGCACTTAGCTGGGAGTTCGCTGACCCAATCGGGGTCTTGATCGATAGCTGCAGAGCGGGTGGAGCGCAGGCGTTGCTTCCGAACTGTGGGTTCCGGTCCTGTCCTGAAGAGGGTCCTGTCCTGAGGGTTTACTGTCCTGTCCTGAGGGTCCTGTCCTGATTCCTATTCCGAGGGTATCCTGTCCTGTCCTGGGTGTCCATTCTGCACCTGCTGTCCTTTGAGGGGCATCCTTCCTTGAGGGTTTCCTGTCCTTAACTGACCCGTGGCCAGGGTTTGGTTTCCACACCTTCCTAGGTAAATATTGCTCTGAACCTCTTGAAATTCTTGCACCTTCTGAATTTCTAACTTTTGCTTTAATAAAGTTCAACATTGCATATGTTATATTTTCCATGCCTTTCCGCAACTATTGAAAGTCATTTATATTTTTCCATAAAGTTTATTCCTATGTCTTCTCATTTGTTAGAAATTATATTTTGCATAGCAGTGTGTCATTTCCTGATATGGTCTAGAACTTTGTTGCCTAGGTTGTTCAAAGGCCCCTTCACCTTAAGTGAAGCGTGTTATTCATTATAAACTCTCCTATAGTCACTCACACTTAGGTATCCCTGTTTAGATAATACTGACTTGCATAGTATCTTTTCTCGTTACATTTTATTTAGTACCTTGATGATTACTCTGTCATTATTTATTTCTGCCTATGTGATTTACGTTATCTTGGTTATTGATTGCCTTGTTTTATTGTACCTCATGCAAGAAAATAATGAACTTTAGATAAACATTTTAAAACTTCCAGTTGTCCGTGGTCATTTAAACAGTACTTGAATGTTATTGGTTGGGTTTGTATTTTGCTGCCTTTCTTTACAGCTAGCTCCCTGATTCATTGTGGTCATTAGGCACCCGCATCGGTGGATGGTAAGTCGGGTGCACCGAAATTTGGTAGCAGGGAACACACACACACCAACTTGATAGAGCTCGTGAAGTCACCTGATCAATGTATATGGTGATTTGAAAAGTATATGGGCCCTGAAGCCGGAAAACGGCGAAAACTGTTGGTCGGGTGGCCTCGCGCGCTCTATCAGTTTTCTGGTAGCTAGAGGATGGTTAGGGACTAGTTGAGAGTAAGGCAGGGATTAGTTGGACTAGTTAAGTCGGAAGCTGCTATTATATTAATGCTGCTATAAGAGCGGCTGTTCTGAGGGAACTGATCACTCTCTTGTGAATACGCTGCTGAAACTCATGAATTTTTGTATTGTTATTATTCTTGTTCTTATATTGTTATATGTACTAACTCATGCATTTGTAAATCTAATTGTTAAGTGTTGTCCGAACTCCCCGGGGAATTGAAAGGGCAAGTGGTGAATAGAATCCATTGTCCTGAGGTCACAGGTTCGAGGAAAGTTAGGTGCAGGTTAGGATAACCGGGAAGCACTAACTAGGGTTTTCTGAATACATGTGTGAATAAATGACAGTAACGGGGTTCATTGGCAAAATTCCCATAGTGGCGTAACCTAGTAAGGGTCACATCGGAAGAGTAGCAGGTTCCTCGGAGCTAGCGTGAAAGCAGAGGGGTCCGCTGAGAAACCTTAAACTCGGAATATATCTCGGTAAGAAGTGGATGAGTTTAGGGGAATAACAGGTTCACCGATGCTAGAGTGAAGGGTAGGCAGAAGAGATCTGCCCGCAGCGCGTGAAAAGTAAATGGAAGTAGTTTACTTGCAGTAAAAGAATTCTTTCTCTGTCTAGACACTTGAGCACTGTGGCGAATGTGTATTTGTTGTAAAATAACCAAGCACTGAGCACTTTAAAAGAAAGAAAGTTTCCGTTACCTTGTGAAGGGAGGGAGTCAGTCGCGAAGCGTCTCTGACGTCACTCTGTGCCGCGCTGGGATTGGTAGAAGCAGCGGGCGGGTAGCGGAGCTGAAATTGTAAAGGAGGGGTGAGCGCCGGAGCGTGGGAACTGTCTCACGAAGGGGCCGCGCACCTATTGGCGGAGCTTATTTTGTGTCGCGCACCCATTGGTTGCACGAATTTTCTGAAGCGCGTTCTGATTGGAGGTAGTTTGTAAACAAAGTTAGCGCAGAAGTCGTATGTGGCACTCGCGGACTACAGAGACTCGACCTGATCCAAGGCATCTAGGGTTTGAAAGGGATCAGTGGAAGGCTAACAGATACGATATTATGTACGGAACCAAGAGAAAAATGTCCCTTGTAAGTAAGGTGAAAAATTATTTTAAAACGGACAAACCGATTAAATCTAGAGAAGGTGTTCTTGTCCCAGCACCCAATACTCCCGCCTCATTCATGATGTTTGACCGAGGGTACAATACTTGTGTGTGGCTGGAGAATTGGGTGAAGTACACAAAAGATGACGGAGTATTGGCTTTTCCGTTAGATGGTACTTTCAATGGTAGGATCTTATTTAATTTAAGAACCCGAATGAATGAACTGCATCCCAGACCGAGACTAACGCAGTATGAGGCATTAGAGGAATGGGAGATTGAGGCTTTTGAAAGAGAAAGACCCCGAATGGACAAGGGTTTGACCAAGTGGTACCCCAGGCAGAAACAGGAATCCAGGGATAAAAGGATGAAACAGTGGAGGCAGAGCATGATTGTTGAGGGTCTGTTTCCCATGATGCCTGCATGTCATAACATTGGAGCGGGTGAGAAAAGTACTGAAAAATGTAAGCATTGGGGGGCCCTGGGGGATTCAGATGATGAACTAATAGATGACATCTGTACCAGAAGTCCGCCACCTTACAATGAGGGAACCCGACCTTCCAGTGTAGGAGATGTTCCCCGACGCCACTTCCTAAAAGAAGAAGACAGGTCCCTGGGACTGGGAGGGGGTGGTCAAGTATTGCCCTATCCTGAAAAACCCGAACTGACGGAAACAAGGGATATATATCCCAAAGTGCCCGCAAGTCAGGAAGAAAAATATTCACGTACAAAAACCTTTTTTCCCAGACCCTTGTATGAAAGCGAAGAGAAACCCTCGAATTCAGGACTGCCTTTTGTTCAACCTCCATATGGGGAAGAGCGCAGGTCCTTTAATACTGGAACTTTATTCCCGAAACCAAATTATGGGGGAGGACCAAGTGAAACGCATCCTACTGCCCCGAGTTTTACTCCTCCATTGACCCCCCAGATATTACATGACACAACTCTAAGAAGGGTACTAGTGGAAAAGGAGCAAGAGGCTCTAGCTAGACAAAGAACAGAAATAATTCAGAAAATTTCTCAGTTAAATACCAGTCCTGAGGCATTGACTATTCCAGTAACTATTGGACCGGTGGTCCCGTTATATGGAAATGGTCAGGGAAATCCGATTACTCCAGTTATGACCCCAGTCATGGCAACCCCGAGACAGGAACCGATCATTATAGATGATCAGTCCAGTGAGTGCGAGTCTGAAGTTGCGTTTTTGGAATTGCCAAACAAACAGACTGGAAAGGGAACACAGCAGAGGTATAACCCTTTTAATACAAAGGAAATTAAATTAGAGACAGCAACAGGTACTAGGAATGTCTCTCTGGTAACTCCGGATGAAATTGAGAGTTGGAGTCGTGAATTAGAGAAGCAGACTCCGCAAACAAAGCCTTTAGATCTCTACAAGCTGAGGGTCGAAATAGAAGAATTAATGGCAGGAAATGTGGGGTTGGATCGATTGAATACCTACTCTGAAGAAGAATTGTCGTTCATATGTAAAAGCTTTACAAGGAACACCAGAGTGCTCCATGAAAAACTGACCGAAACAGCAGTTAGTATGGGGGTAGATATCTCAAAATCCAAGCCCTTACAGAAACCGTACAGAGCAGACTTCTCAGACAAAGATATAGAACACCTGAATGTGGCAGGGAAGAAGTTGCAGATTAAAGAATTAATGGGGGTACTGCAGAAATGGGGAGATGTGGAAAAATGGAGAGGCAGGTGGGCGAAAAAGAGGGAAGAGGTTCGCTCCCGACAAGTGACTCCCGAGTTTGCTTTAAGAGAGGTAGAAAAACCTGAGCAGTTATGCCCCATGCGCGAAGTTCCAGGGGGAAAATATGTGCATGTCCCCTGGTCTAGGCAGGATATTGTGTCCTTCACGAACGATTTTCCAAAATTACGAGAGAAACCAGTTGACTGGTACAGGCAGGTGGAGAGGTTCGTGAAGGTACAGAAATGTCTGTGGAAAGACCTGGATGGGTTTTTCGACATTGTGGTTCCGGTAGATTTATGGACCCAGTGTAAAATAGCCATAGATTGGCCCAGTGAAGAGTATCCCAGAAACAAGGAAACTGGAGAGCCATCAAAGGATGTCATGCGAAAGTATGAGCAGGTAATTCAGCATTTGAAAGAAAAGGTGCCCGCAAAGGAAACTGATTGGACAAAAATAGATAGAACAACACAGGAAAGGGACGAGACAGTGCACTCCTTCTATGAGAGGTTATTGCAGGTATTTAAAACATACAGTGGTATTGACAACATCGACCTGAAGGATATGACGCACTTTATTTACAGGTTTGTAAATGGTTTAAGACCTGAAATTTGTCAGTGGATAAAAGATAATAAAATCTGTTGGCATACTAAGAAAATGGATGAGGTCCTGCGGTACGCTAAGTACTGCGAGGACGAGATGGCAGAAAAGAAAAAGGCCCTTAAGGAGAAGGTTATGTGGGCTCAGGTGAAGCTCGCAGAACAACAGGAAAAACAATTGAGTAACATGGTTAAAAATGCTGAGAACAAAGGTCCTGGGGGAGGGGGTGGAGGAAAGCCCCGGCCCAAATTTAGCAGGGAAGAGGCTATGAAAAAATGTCCCTGCCATCAGTGCGGCGAAATTGGACACTGGCGAAACGAGTGTCCCCAATTAGTCGATGTTAATGAGAAAACTCCTGATTTAACTCCACAGACGCAGAAAGAAAGACCAAGAAAGACTCAACCCCAGGTAAAAACAGTTCAGGTGCCTCGAGCACCCAAGCAGGTATACAGGGGAAGACAGGCAGAAAATGAAGAGATAGAGGTTTGGGAAAGCGGGGAGAACAGAAATACAGCAACTTCGCAGTATCTGCTGAATGATACCTTCCTTTGTAATGATCAGGACTGACGGGGCCTGAGAGGGGAGGACGAGGAGTGCGTACTTGGCGCTTCCTTGCCGGTAGACCAGTCTGGACCATATATTGAAGGAAAGGTTGACGGAAATGATGTCACCTTTCTGTTGGACACTGGCGCTACCCGTTCTACTGTAAGAACAGTGGACGTTCCAAACCTACCCCTCTCGGGAGAAAATATCCAAGTAGTGGGTGTATCTAATCAATTGATTAGTACTCCTGTTACCGAACCAATGGAGATTTCAATTGGAAATTTTAAACAGATGCATAGATTTGTCGTCTGTGACACCAGTCCAGTGAATCTACTGGGTCGTGATTTGCTGTGCAAAATGAACTGTACCATCTTTTGCACACCAAAGGGTGTTGAAATACAGACCCCAGATGAAGACGGCATTTATAAATTATTGTTGCTTAGACCTGACTCAGAAATTAAAAGATTGACCCTGCAGGACTTGCCCCAAGAACTCCAGGAAGCCGTAAAGCCAGAAGTGTGGGATTTCACTGGAAAAGATGTGAGTTTGATGAAAGGTGTGGACCCCATACAGATAGCCATCAAGGACAATGCAGTATATCCTAACACTAGGCCCTACCGAATGAATGCTGAAGTGAAAGCAGGTGTCACTCTGGAAATCCAAAAATTATTGGAAGGAAACATCATACAGGAAGTGATGAGCAGCCCATGCAACTCACCGATTATGGGCATCAAAAAGCCTAGTGGCAAGTATAGGGTAGTGCAGGACCTGAGAAAGGTTAACAAAATTGTAGTTCCTTGCTGCCCTATTGTCCCAAACCCTGCAGTGATATTATACCAGATTCCTTGGGATGCTGAATGGTTCACTGTGATTGATTTGTGTCATGCATTCTTTTCGATACCCCTGCACCCCGACAGCAAATTTCTTTTCTCATTTGCTTTTGAGGGTCACGTGTATTGTTGGAACAGGGTCCCTCAGGGGTATACAGAGAGCCCCTCTATCTTTAATCAGATCTTGAAAAAATGTCTAGAGACTTTGATCTTACCTGGGAACTCTGTGTTAGTGCAGTACATAGACGACCTTCTAGTGGCGTCTAAAAGTCACCGGGACTGTGTGGTTGACACCATTGCCCTCCTAAATCATCTGTGTGAGAAAGGGCATAAAGTAGCCCCTGACAAACTACAGTTCTGTGCGAAATCTGTAAAATATCTGGGACACCAAATAGAAAAGGGTGTCAGAAAAGTCACATCAGAAAGAGTGAGAATAATTCAAAAAATGCAGTTGCCCCGTACTCAAAAAGAGGTCAGAATGTTCCTGGGTGTATTAGGGTACTGCAGGCAGTGGATTCTGGGATTTGCAGCCTTAGCCAGGCCCTTGATAAAAATGACCACGAGGGGAATGCCAGATGTTGTACAGTGGGACGATGAAAGTCTAATGGCTTTCACAAGATTGAAGAACTGTCTGTGTACCGCCCCTGCGTTGGGAATGCCAGATTATTCCAAAGAGTTTGCCCTTTTCTGTGACACTCGCGATAATTGCGCATTGTCTGTCCTGACTCAAGAACATGGCACGACCAGAAGGCCTGTGGCTTATTTCTCTGCCACACTGGACCCAGTAGCTGCTGGGTTACCAGGCTGTCTGAAAGCAGTAGCTGCTACCTGTGCAAGTTTGGAACAGAGTGAGTCCATTGTCATGGGACATCCTGTGACCGTGTATGTTTCACATGGAGTGGTAATTCTATTGACCAGAACTAAAACACAGTATCTCACCCCTAGTCGGCTGACTAAATACGAGAGGATTCTTGTGGGTGCAGCAAATGTAAGCATTGTTAGGTGCGGTATTCTGAACCCTGCCACCTTACTCCCCGACCCCTTGGAAATGGAAGGTGGGGATGATGATGAACATGATTGTATTGACCTAACAGAGTTCAGTACCAAGCCACGCCCAGACATAAAAGAAGTACCATTGCCTGAGCATGATAAAGAACTATTTGTGGATGGTTCCTGTCTAAGACATGAATTAGGAGGCTTGAGTGCTGCTTATGCAGTAGTGTCTTTCACAAAAATTGAACAAGCAGGTTACCTATATAACATCAAGTCTGCACAAGTAGCCGAATTGATAGCCATGATAAAGGCTTGCAAAATTGGGAAGGACTTACGCATAACAGTGTATACTGACAGTCAGTACTGTTATGGAGTTGTGCATGACTTTGGCCAATTATGGCTACAAAGGGAATTCATGACTTCCTCAGGTACTCCCATTCGGAATGCAAAGGTTGTTCATGACCTTTTAGAGGCCATCCAGTTGCCCAAAGAACTGGCAGTGGTAAAATGTACTGCTCATCAAAGGAGCATGGACAGAGTATCACTGGGGAACGATTATGCTGATCGAGTGGCTCAATGGTGTGCCAAAGATCGGTATATTGTAAATCCAAAACGAGGGGGGCCAGGAACCAGCTGCCAGCTTCAGGTGTTTGAGGAAGTGCCTACATGGGATGAGGTGAGAGAGTGGCAGGAGTCGGCTCCTTGGCAAGAAAGAGAGAAATGGAAGGAGGATGGGTGTAGACCGAGACGTGTGGATGGTGTGATTTTGGGCCCAACTGGTATGCCTGTGTTACCCCGACACTTGCTTGGCACAATGGCAAGATTAATACATGAAGGATCACACATTGGTAGGGATGCCATGATTCTGGTATTTCAACAGACTTGGTACAGTAAAAAGTTCAGGAAGGTAGCAGAGTCCCTCTGCCAGAGGTGCCTGTCATGTCAACAGATGAACCCAGGCAAGAGGACAATGGTTGAACTGAGCAAGATTGGGAGATCAGGGGGTCCCTTTATAAGGATACAGGTTGATTTTATCACCATGCCCCGTTGTGAAGGGAAACGATATGTCCTTGTCATTGTTTGCGTATTTTCAAAATGGGTAGAAGCTTACCCTACTCCTCAAAGTGACGCACTGACAGTAGCGAAGTGTTTACTAAAAGAACTGATACCTAGGTTCGGAATACCATGCATTATTGAATCAGATAAGGGTGGACATTTCCAGAATGACATACTGGCTGAACTCTGTAAGGCCTTCGGAATAAGGCAGAAACTCCATTGTGCATACCACCCAGAGGCTTCTGGAATAGTGGAACAAGTAAATGGAACTATCAAAAACAGACTAGCAAAGCTGACAGATGCTACTGGCATGACCTGGGTGAAGGCCCTGCCCCTGGTCCTGATGGGACTAAGAAGTGTTCCAGACCGCAAGACAGGCCTAAGTCCCCATGAAATCATTATGGGAAGAGTGATGAGACAAGCATGGGTGCCAGGAAGCAAACTGTTGAGTATTACTGATGATTTGGTGCTTGAATACTGCAGAAGATTGGGTGACCAAGTGCGTTCTATCTCTCGCCAGATTGGAGACGACGGCATCCTCAATCCAACGACTCCTCTCCACAGCTTGGTTCCAGGAGATTGGGTCAAAATAAAGAAGCACACTCGATCAAGCTGTCTGGCACCAAGGTGGGGAAAGAAACGCCAAGTAATCCTGGTGACAACCACTGCAGTAAAGGTCGCAGGTGTTCCTCAGTGGATCCACGCTGGACACACCCAGAAGGTATTACCAGACAGAGGATTTGAAGAAGAAGGGCAACCAGCAGAGGACCCTGAAGGAGCCAGACCAGGAACAACTGACAACGAGCAGCCCAGCACCAGTCAGGTTGCAGGAACAGCAGACGTTGGCCCAGGAGTAGTTGACTACGAACTGCCAAGAATCCAGCCTGCTGAAGAGGTCCAGGAAACTGAGCCAGGAGTAGCTGAAGACGAGCTGCCAAGCATATGGCCAGAAGAATGGATACCGATGATTGATCTGACCGAAGATCCTATCAGAACAAGAGAACGACTTAGTGAAGGTAGAGAGTGGACTAGTCAGGAAAAGCAAGGCACAGGCGAAGAACCTCAGCCGCTTGAGATTCAAATCAAAACTGAGGAAGGAGAAGGTCAGACAGGGACAGAGCAGGTATTCGATACACCACCGCGAACACCTGATGCAGATAAGGGAGAGACTAGAAAAAGAGTGATAGTTCGAGCAGAAGAAAATCAAGAGATCGAAGTGCTTGAACAGGATCAGAGAGGGTTAAAAGAACGGGTTCAGGAAACAGAAACAGAAACAGAGACAATCGAAAGCCAAAAACAAAATATTCCTGAACAAGGCCAGATTAGCAACCAGGCAGAAGAATTTGATGCTAGCCCTGGAACTAGCCAGATAAGGGAAGTAGGAGAAGAAAGTGGAGAAGAATTACCACAAGATAAAGAGGACAAGAGAATAAGAAAAGAAAGTGAAGTCCAAGTACCAACTAAGAGACTAAAGAAAAGAAACAACCTTGAGCCTAGGTTTGTAAAAAGATTGAGACTAAGGATAAAGACAGTGGAAGAAAAACGTGCAGAGGCAAGAAGAAGTGCTCGAATAGCAGAGCAAGAAGAAGACTCTTCCAAAAGAAGGAGTGAGCGAATAAAAAGACAAAACAAAAAGTACAAGTCTCCTGAATGGACACTGGTTTTGGAAGAACTTGAAGATCTTGATATAACTGACGTGAGCGACGGGGAACCTGTCCCAGAGTACTCAGCTGAAGAGGAAGACGAACCACCGTGAATTTGCACAAAGTAAGCTAGTTGTGTAAAAAGCTAAAAAGAGGGGTGAGAACACTCCTTCTGAGCTAAAATGTCTGATTCAACAGTGAATGGTAGACCTAGTTGCAGCCGTTTTAAGACGTGTTGCAAGGTGTGTATATGTAGTGTAGTAGTACTGATAGTTATCTGGATAGGATTAACAATTTTCATTCCCTTTGCTGTAAGTAAAGATACTAACATTGTCCCTACTGAAGTTGTAAATACTGACAATGAGGAGCTAACAACACAGAGTGTAGAAAGACATGAGAGAGCATTGAGACAAACTAAACGAGACTTAGAAGCATCAGATGAGGGAGGACTACATTATCATGGAATGAAGAACAGGACACACTTAAATGTTTTTGCAAACTTATTAATACACTATGTAGAGACTATGGAAATTGAAGATTGCTATGTCTGCATGAAGCTACCTACTTCGGTGGCTGAAGGCGTGACATACCATCATCTGCCATTGACATATGGAATTTCCTGTAGCATTTTAGCTAGTTTATTTTACAAAAGGGGACCGTTACAGTATTATTACTCTAACAATGACGTGATTTTTTCTGAACTTCCTATACGTGGGAACTTGAATCCTGTACATACCAAAACTGACACCATAAGATATATGGGAGACTACTTTCTGACTATAGGGAACATTGACATAGCAGACGCACACAGAGATAACTTGACTTGTTCTTTGCGTGAGCAGGAAAAGATGTTCCTGAACATGGCAGAGAAAAGGAGAATTAAAATTCAGAAGAAGGCTAATGACGAAAGTCAGAAAAAGCCAAAGTGGGCAGAAAACATGGAAGGCACATCATCTGGTGGAGCGGGTCCTGCTCTGTTGCTGGATTTTGAAAAGAAAGGCAAGCTATGTCTTCACCGCGAGAAGACTAGCTATTATAATAATGTTTTCATTGGTTCCAGTGAATGCGAACATAATTACAAGGTAATTGGAGGTTGGGGTTTCAAAAATGGGTCAGAGCCTGTGTTTCCTGGAATTTATTATATTTGTGGGGACAAGGCTTATTTCAAATTGCCGGATCACTGGTATGGAAGCTGCTACTTTGGCATTGTTTTCCCGAAAATATACCATGTGAATGGAAAAGCTGGAAGCAATGAAGATACTAATGGCTTAGTGCGTAGTAAAAGAGAGAGTATAGGTGAAATTATGGGTAGTATTTTCAGTGCACTGATACCTGGAGTGGGAGTGGTTCTCAACACTCACAGAATTTGCAAATTGTCTACTATAGTAGATGTGCTGTCTACTGAAACAGCTCATGGATTTCTGCTGGTCAATACCGAAATGGTTGCGATCAGATCAATGGTTTTACAAAATCGACTTGCTCTTGACACCTTATTAGCGAAAGAGGGCGGAGTCTGCCGGATGTTGAAGGCGCAACATTGTTGCACTTATATTCCGGATAAAAGTGTACAGATCAAAAGATATGTGAAAAACATTACTAATTTGGCAAAGGAACTCAAACCACTCGAGGTTGATAGTGCCTGGAAGAGACTGGTAGATGGTCTCTCAAATGTAGGTCATTGGCTTGCTAGCATAGGTAAAAGCTTATTATTCAAAATTCTGATGCCAATTGGTATTATAGGTCTTATTATACTTTCCATTGTCTTATGCTGTAAATACCGCAAGCGCACCAAAAAGCACGAGGTAAATGCAAGAGGAGTGAAACGAAGTGTGGATGAGATTGAATTAGAGGAAGTGAATGATCAGATATACAAAAAGGTGAGGCTTCTCATCCGGCTAAAACTGAAAGAGAAAAATTAGAACGGTTGCTGGAAGAAATAGAACTTTATAAAGTGTGAAAGAAAGTTGGCATCTGGTTCCATTATAATTTGTGATGATAGTAGATATCATCAAAGAGGGGATTGATGAAGCAAAGCTTCGCATATTTTGCGGTTTGCCGAAATCAAGAACCTCGTTTATGTGTAATAAGGTAACAAAAATGTATGTTTTACTAACATTTATTTTGTTTAAGCAAAGTTCCCGAAGCTTGCCTATGTGTATTTCTAATGAATTAATCCGTGTCCCTAAAAAAATGGCCGCCGCTTGTATTTTAGTTACTGCGCATGCGTCAGCCACACTCACGTGTCCTGACGCGTCTGCAGAAGTGGAGGGAAAGTTATGCGCATGCGTAATTCATAGCTGTGCTTATCATGTGGTACTGCTCGTGCCACTGCTCTTGTGTCCGTATCAATGTAGCTAACATTTAAATGCAATAAGTTTATTTCTTGATGATGAGTTAAAAGTACAAACCCTGTGATGTGTTTTCATAATGACATTATTATGTATTAATTTGTTTTCGCTTACTTTTCATGTACCGCGGGAAATGGGGGTCTGAGTGAGAGGAGAGCCATATTGGAGGTCCCTTCTGCGCCTGTGCGACATTCGGCAGCACGAGGGACCTTGGCTGATGGAACATAGCCAGTTGGCAGTGATGGGCGAGATGCTCCTGAGAAAGTCACCTCTGCCCTGCGAGAAACAGCGAATGTGGCTCCTTATATGATACATTGTAATATTGCGCTACTGTTTGCCGTGTAACTTCTCATGGGAACCCCAAACCTGCTAGGCGGTACCCAAATATGTTAATGAAGGCTTCAAGTCGTGTATTGTGATTGGTGTGTTACCCAAACCCTACCTTAGGACCAATCGAAATTGAGGGATTCTGACACTTTGCAACATTGGGGGGTGGTACACTGTCCCCAAACCGTATATCTACCCTGGGTTCACCTAGTGAACCGTCCGACTTGTCTGGTTTAGCTGACCTGTCACTGACCCAACGCACTCAATAGGTGACTGAAGAATACAGAGCGCTGCGGAGCACTCTGTCCGAATTTGACCATAGACTAAGGTTCTACTGAACCTTAAAGTGCTGGCAAGGCACTTAGCTGGGAGTTCGCTGACCCAATCGGGGTCTTGATCGATAGCTGCAGAGCGGGTGGAGCGCAGGCGTTGCTTCCGAACTGTGGGTTCCGGTCCTGTCCTGAAGAGGGTCCTGTCCTGAGGGTTTACTGTCCTGTCCTGAGGGTCCTGTCCTGATTCCTATTCCGAGGGTATCCTGTCCTGTCCTGGGTGTCCATTCTGCACCTGCTGTCCTTTGAGGGGCATCCTTCCTTGAGGGTTTCCTGTCCTTAACTGACCCGTGGCCAGGGTTTGGTTTCCACACCTTCCTAGGTAAATATTGCTCTGAACCTCTTGAAATTCTTGCACCTTCTGAATTTCTAACTTTTGCTTTAATAAAGTTCAACATTGCATATGTTATATTTTCCATGCCTTTCCGCAACTATTGAAAGTCATTTATATTTTTCCATAAAGTTTATTCCTATCTCTTCTCATTTGTTAGAAATTATATTTTGCATAGCAGTGTGTCATTTCCTGATATGGTCTAGAACTTTGTTGCCTAGGTTGTTCAAAGGCCCCTTCACCTTAAGTGAAGCGTGTTATTCATTATAAACTCTCCTATAGTCACTCACACTTAGGTATCCCTGTTTAGATAATACTGACTTGCATAGTATCTTTTCTCGTTACATTTTATTTAGTACCTTGATGATTACTCTGTCATTATTTCTTTCTGCCTATGTGATTTACGTTATCTTGGTTATTGATTGCCTTGTTTTATTGTACCTCATGCAAGAAAATAATGAACTTTAGATAAACATTTTAAAACTTCCAGTTGTCCGTGGTCATTTAAACAGTACTTGAATGTTATTGGTTGGGTTTGTATTTTGCTGCCTTTCTTTACAGCTAGCTCCCTGATTCATTGTGGTCATTAGGCACCCGCATCGGTGGATGGTAAGTCGGGTGCACCGAAATTTGGTAGCAGGGAACACACACACACCAACTTGATAGAGCTCGTGAAGTCACCTGATCAATGTATATGGTGATTTGAAAAGTATATGGGCCCTGAAGCCGGAAAACGGCGAAAACTGTTGGTCGGGTGGCCTCGCGCGCTCTATCACTAGGAGTTACCCCTGAGGAGGATTTGGGGTAAGAGCTTCTGTTCCTGAGGGGGCCGCTCCAGTGTATCCTTTGAACTTGACAGATTGAAGTGTCCACCTCTTAATTGAGGATTCAGGCCCCCTCCTGAGCAGAAAATGGTGGAGAGTTTTGACCTAAAAGCTTTAACTACAGTGTTGAGTAATATGCAGGAACAGCTTAACAACTCCTTAGAAGAAAACAAGGCCCTAAGAGAAGAAGTTAGGAGGTCAAGGCAGTACAGGATTGGCCCTCCCCGAAATCAGTCAAGGAGGTTCAGAGTTTTTTGGGATTTTCAAATTTTTACCGAAGATTTATTTCAGACTTTTCGCAGAAAGTGATTCCCATAACTCGTTTACTGAAGAAGGGGGTCAAATTCATTTGGAACATTGAAGCAGAGAACGCCTTTCAGTTTCTTAAAGATTCGTTTACAAAAGCACCTATTCTGTTGCATCCTCGAATGGAGGACCCCTTTTTTGTGGAAGCAGATGCCTCTGATGGAGCAATAGGAGGAATTTTGTCACAACGGCATCCAACTTCTGGACAGCTGCATCCGGTGGCTTATTACTCTAGAAAATTGAGCCCCCCAGAGTGCAATTATTCTATTGCGGACAAAGAACTGCTAGCGGTCAAAAATGCGTTTGAGGAGTGGCGTCATTATTTAATGGGAGCCAGACACAAGATAACAGTTTTTACTGATCACAGAAATTTACAATTCTTAAGATCTGCTCGAACTCTCACAGCCCGGCAGTTACGTTGGTCCTTATTTTTTGCTGATTTTGATTTCATAATTACCTTTCGACCAGGAAAAAGTAATGCAAAAGCAGATGCCTTGTCTCGGATTGATTCGGGTTCTCCAGACGTTGAAAAAGAGCCTCAGAACATCATCCCAGAAGAAGAAATTGTGTCGGCCGTGAATTCTTCGGAAATGGTAGACAAGTTACAGAAATCTATGACAGTCCAAGAGATGGAGAATTGGTCCAAACAGGCGGAGGGTCGAGAAGTTAAGAGTGGAGTTCCTTATCAGGATAACCGCATATTTCTCCCAACATCGGAGCTTCAAGAAAAGGCCATGGAATCCTGTCATGACAGTTTGTTAGCAGGCCATAAAGGAATTCGCAAGACTACAGAGTTGGTGGAAAGGAATTTTTGGTGGCCAGGCATGAGATCTCAGGTGCGACAATTTGTGACCACTTGTGAACGGTGTTTAAGGGGAAAGTCAGAGAGAAGGCCTCCTCAGGGTAAGTTGAGGCCATTACCAACTCCGCCTCATCCTTGGCATACAGTGTCCATGGATCTTATTGTGGAGCTACCCCCAAGTCATGGGTTCACCACAGTACTGGTATTTGTAGACGTTCTTTCGAAAATGGCACACTTTATCCCCCTGAAGAAAACTACAGATGCCCCCCTTTTGGCTCAGCTTTTTGTCCAACACATTGTGCGCCTTCATGGGATTCCCAAGGTATTGGTTTCGGACAGAGGCACACAGTTTGTTTCACACTTTTGGAAGGCCTTCACTGCTAAATTAGGAATTGACACTCGTTTTTCCACCAGTTATCATCCAGAAACGGATGGCCAGACGGAAAGAGTGAACCAGGAGCTTGAGCAGTACCTACGTCTATACCTTTTGGATCAGAAGATGGACTGGTCTGAATTGGTGTGGGCGGCAGAGTTTGCTTATAATAATGCCGTTCACTCTTCCACTGGTTACTCCCCCTTTTATGTAAACTATGGTAGACATCCCACTCTTATTGTGGAAAAAGAGGAGAGTCCAGTCCAGGCAGTGGAAAGAAAGGTTAGCGAAATGCAGAAATCCCTTTTTCAAGTCAAAAGAAATTTAGGAAAGGCAAAAGAATCTTACAAAAAACACGCAGATAAAAAGAGAAGAGAAGATCCAGACTTTCAGGCAGGAGATAGAGTGTGGTTATCTACGAAGAATTTAAAGCTAAAGATAAATCGAAAATTTCAACCTCGATTCTTAGGCCCATTCAAGGTAGAAAAGATGTTAAACCCAGTCACAGTTAAACTTCAATTGCCCTCTTATCTCAAGGTCCACCCAACTTTTCATATTTCCCTGTTAAAAAGGAGTCCACCTAAGTTGAGAGTTCGTTTAGCACCAAAACCCATTCAGGTAGACACACACGAAGAGTTTGAGGTACATAAAGTCTTAGATTCCAAAGTGAAGAGAGGCACACTGTACTATCTGATTGACTGGAAGAACTTTGGCCCGGAGGAAAGATCGTGGGAGCCTTATGAAAACATTCATGCTCCAAAACTCCTTCGGGAGTTTCACGAGGCCAATCCTTCTAAACCCAAACGGGAGGGAACATTCTTGGTGGGAGGTACTGTCAGGATCCACGTGCCTCATAAGAAGAAACTCGTAAAAAGAAGCCCATGCTGGAAATCGTCTTTGCCGTGTTTATTGAGGCGCTGCAGTGCTCAGCCATGTTGGGAAGGCAGTGTCCGATCCCCACCGAACAAAACATCATGTAGCAGTCTAGTTGTTTGTGCAGTGGCGAGATTTGTAGAGAATGCGCATGCACGCGCCTCGCTCTGCGCACTTCAACCGGCTTCCTTCGTCCGACAGGAGCATTCAGCGCTCGCTGTCATTTCTGACTGAAAAGAAGTGTTGCTGAAGGAATTCGTTTCTGCCTTCTTCCTTATGTTAACAGGGAAGTAGGAAATGACATTTTGGCTCAAGCAATAAGAGCGTGTAGTAATTAATTTTTTCTCCTCAGAGAATTCGCGCCACAGTGTTGTTTGAAGACATCGTTTAGAGCATTCATCTGGAGCAGAGGAGCAGGTTTCTTAGGAGCGTCTTCAGTGAAGAGAAGACCTTGAATTTCAAGTAAGAGTGTTTATTCGATGTTATCTCGAGTCTAAGGCTATGACTGAGGTGATGTGAACTTCGGACCACAAGAGCTCTGAAGTAAAGAGGATCCTTGAGCCTTGTTGAGACTGGTTAATCTTAGAATGCAATGAGCCTTGACTCGACAGAGACTTCAGAGCATCCAGTATCCGTGTGCTATTAGAGACAATTAATCATCTGTTAATTGAAGCTGGCAATCCATGTATTTGGCCGTTTGACTTTCCTCTGGTCAGCTCCCCTTTTCAAGAACATTCAGAGACTGTTTGAACAGATTAGCAACCTTTGATTGAGACTTTGATGGTGATCCCAGCGCTTAGTATTCAACAAGGTGTCAGCCTGTTCTTTCAGTGAATCAGATCGTGCAACATTCCAGACAAACATAATTAGGGAGGAGCTAGCTTCTAGTTAGACACTGGTAAGGATTTCCTCTTAGTTTAAAAGCAGAGAATGCAAGTAAACATTATCTAGTGTGTCAGGAATTAATAAGAATTTTGCCTTTCAGCGCAATTCCAGACCAGACCAGGTTGGAGCCAGTGTCCGAAGCAAGTCTCTCTTTGTTTGTCTTCCACTTCCCCTTTCCCCCGCAGGGTTGATTCTGTGGACAGCGAATTCTAGTTTGTCCTAGGAGTTACCCCTGAGGAGGATTTGGGGTAAGAGCTTCTGTTCCTGAGGGGGCCGCTCCAGTGTATCCTTTGAACTTGACACTAGCGCTTCGATTTTTGCGAGGTCAAAAGATCCCATCAGTGGCCACTGACTTTCTCAATCTTTCTTAGCATTTTTATGCCATAGTTTACTGTAAGCTATGGCGACTAGTCCATATCTAACATACATCTCCTTATTAGGGGTGCCTTCCAGTGGAGCTGGATGATCTACCTCTAATAAACGATCCGGGTTAAACCAATTACCAATCAGTGGGGAGAAGATAGGCATGACGTATATCGGACAAGTGAAGATCTCAAATAATGGTGGTCAAAGGTCCGCACTACCTATCCTTCACTACCTGCAAAGACTAGACAGAATATTTCTATTCTTCGTTGTTTGCAAACAGAGAATATGTCAAAAAGAACCAATACATCGATTAGCAATGGAGGCTAAACGAACCAATCAATGAGTAATACTAGTATTTTCCAAACAAACAATCAATCAAAAATAGTCGTGCTGCACGACCTTACCCGGACCGTATGGACTGTTTCTCGTCTTCCACTTCCAGTGCCCGATCGTCCTCTATTCTCTGTTATTGCCACGGCACTCCTGTGGGATCCAAGTCAGGACCGTAGATCACTCGAGAGAGGTCCGTTCAGAACCGGTGAAGGTCGGATGATCGGCTGCTAGACAAGGGTCTTTCGGGCAGGAGCTCTTCCCGATCGATGCAGTCGTTCACTCCGTCATTAGGACCTCTCTCACTGGACCCACGTGTCGCTGATGGGCCCCGCGTTGGGACGCCAATTGTAGAATAAGCAGATTTTCCCCAGATATCTTCAAGCACTGCTTGGCATTATTCGCCTCTAATTCATTCGGTAATTTATCAAATAAAGAGGCGGGCGCTGGAAACTGGAAAGCAGGAAACTGGTTTATTTCTTCGAAGGAAAACACGTCTGATCGGCCAAGCAGAGTGTCGTCTCGAGGTGCTCTGTCTGCATCTCTGCCGCCTGGCCTTTTATACACAATCTTAACTCTTTATTGCAGTGTAACACATTCCTGACATTACTTTGATGTACGTTAACCATTTCTGGAATCCCTGCTTTAGGCTTCTTCCCACACATATTCACACAGTAAATGTCCCCCACCCCAATCTCAATAGGTGATGGCTATCGCGCATCTGGGCATTCCGTCAGGAGCTGAAATATGCGCAATCGGTCGGATCTCATGGGGTTGTGGCATCGATTAATTCCGGCTCCTTTGATGGGAGGCGAGATCCTACTGTACGGGGGCAATCAACTGTATCCGCAGGGGTTGGTTATGGCCTGGGTCGGATCGCACAACCAGGTGCAGGGGAAGAGGTTATCAAAGGGGTCTGTTCGAGCGCGAGGGATGAAAGGGCGTGTGGGTTCGGCACGGGAAGTGACTCCGGGGCAGGGTCGCGCTGAGGATGCTTTATGGTTCTAGCATGTGTGCTTGGGGGCTGCCAGCACGCGGGGAGGATAGCGATGGCAGGGAGACGTGCAGGCGATCTGCAATGTACGAAGTGGCCTTGGTGTCTAAGATGGCTGCCGCTTACGCGCTCGTACGGGCCTAGGTTCAGACAAGATGGCGCCGGTAGTGTTCATATCGTAATCTAGTATTCCACACCTCTGTGTTCTAATGCATTACTGGAGTTGCATCAGTTTTACGACCAACTCCAGCAATGCATCAGTTAAGTGCCAAAAGATGCATCAGAATTTCTGGGACATTCGCAGCATCCATGGCGCATCCATGGCGCATCCATGGCGTTGTTAGGGAATTTGTGTAAGACGCAAAAAATCTTACGCATCGATACAGATGCATCAGTTCTTGAAAATATGCCCCTGAATAGTTCCATCTTAATGTTCACTGTATATCTGATATGCTGGCTTTATTTGGTGCTCAAATACTCTTACACATCTTTGTAAATCCCTTTCAAATTCAAATATAAAGGCAATCAAGATAACTTGTGTTGCCATTTGTCTCTCACCTGTGTATGCCAATCAGCATAGAAGCACATTCCTTCAAATTTCTATGGTGCTCATGTGTTGTGCTGCAGAGGAGGCCAGCGGTGTAGGCAAAGTGTTAAACCTGCTTGGAGTGAGGCTTTGTGGCTGCAATGCTTGCATTACATGAAATACGCAAGTAGAATCAAGAGAACATTCATTTCCAAGAATGCTATGGGACACACTCAAGACTTGAAGTGGTAGGGACCATTAGTTTCTTTGAATATAAGTTCCTCAGAGTGTACCTTGCTAGGCTATCATGATGCTTAGTTTGCTGCTGCTTTGCAGCCGGAACCTTATTGCCAGAAGATTTGAATTCATTGTGCTTTCATGAAGAGATTTCAATGAACCTGTTCTTAGAGAATTATTCTGGATAAACATTTCATATTCAGACTTTGATTTGCACTTTAATAACAGCCAGGGATTATGAACTGTATACGCTAGGATCATCTTATCTTGGATTGTGAACTCAGTTGTGAACTCAGTTGCATGTATACACAAGAGGAGCTCAATTTGTAGAGACTTTGGGCCATATGTAGGTGGTCGAATACCGGTCGGTAACACCGAAAAAGGCCAGTTTTCGTTGTTACCGACCGGTAATTAGCCATGTGAGATGTACGTAATACCGAATTGATTCGTTAATAACGAATCGGTAATAAATTACCGATTCGTTATTTTCCGAATCAAAATTACCGAAACAAATATTACCTAATCGGAAATAACGATTCGGAACAATCCCCAAAAATGCTATGTAGCAAACCTCGGTATTACCGAAATTGATCGGATTCGGTAATAACGAATCGGTATTTACCACTTTTCAGGAGCATGTGGTAATCAGGTGGAGTGCATAAAAACAGGCCCAAAATGCATCAGTGGGAACACAATGGCAGGACTCTACCTCATTGCAAGGCGGCTACGCTTGAGAGCAGCAGGAGTAAGGATCTGGAGATGGGAGGAGCAGGTGTACAGATTGCGCATCACATTGTTCCACTTGACAGAAGCAGAAATTCATGAAAGATACAGACTGCACCCTGATACCATCCTGGAGCTAATACGGGACCTAAAACCCTATCTGGAGCATCAGACACCAAGGACCCACGCTGTCCCCACCCATGTCCAGGTTCTCTGCTGCCTGCACCTCCTTGCATCAGGAAGTTTCCAGGGTGTGATTGCTGCAGTGGGTGGAGTGTCACAGAGCTGTTTGTCCCGTTTTTTCAACACTTTCCTAGATGCCATGATGGACAGAATGGAACACTACATTTCCTTCCCCAGTACACAGGCGGAGCTGCAGAGGACCAAGCTGGAGTTCTACCAAATGGCACACTTTCCACACGTCATCGGCTGCATAGATGGGACCCATATACCCATCTGCCCACCTGCAGCTAGTGAATACATTTACAGGAACCGCAAATCCACCCACTCCATCAATGTACAGGTGATATGCGATGCCAAGTTCTTAATTACTGACATCGTGGCCAAATTCCCCGGGAGTAGCCACGACGCGTACATCTTCCGGAACAGTGGCATCCATACCCGTTTGCTTGCAGGTGAATTTGGAGACGGATACATACTAGGTAAGTAAATGTGACACACTCTGATGTACACCCTGGCTAAAGCTATTGATCACACAACATAATGCCACTTACATCTGTACATAGGTGACAGCGCATATGCCCTCCGCCCGTATCTACTCACACCTTATCTCAACCCAACCACCCCGAGGGAGAGGAGATACAATGTGGCACATAGGAGCACACGCAACGTGGTGGAGCGCACGTTTGGATTGCTCAAAAGCAGATTCCGTTGCCTCCACAAAACTGGAGGTGCACGTCTCTACAGCCCCATCAAATGTTGCAAGATTATTGCTACATGTGCAATGCTACACAATCTGGCCATCAAAAAAGGAACAGCAGTGGAACTGACTGACTCAGATGACGAGGACGAGGACAACCCTCAGCCAGAGCCCAGCACAGCAGGTGTTGCTATTGAACATGATAGGAGACAGAGACGGGCAGAGATAACGGCAAACTACTTCTGAGTGAGTAACGACACAGAGCCAGTTCCAGTTACATTTCAAGGTGTTTATTAGGCACACCCCCAGTAATGTGAGCAATCTCCAATTGGACATGGGTTACATCACCCATCTCATGCTTGGCAACAGCCATTGGTCCTTACTTCTTGCGGCCACGTGCTGCCCGTGACCGTTCCCTATCTACACTGTCCGGTGTGTCGGACTGTTCATGTGAAGGCACGTTACGTTCACTACGCCTTCTGAACTCGGTGGGTGAGGGCGTGATGCTACCACGGCTGGTGGCCTCCTCACTGTCCCCCCCCCCTTCCATTGTGGCGGCCTTAGCATTCTGCATTTGCTCTAGCACTGAGGTCAAGGACACCATCCCCCTGGCCACATCTCTGCTGCAATGCGCCATCTCCTCCTGCATGGCGATGGACCTGCGACACATCAGTGATGTTGAAGTGGCGAGCCGGTTCACCGACTTGGTATAGGCCTGGAGCCTCTGTCTCTCCCTGCGCCTGGCTAGACGGTCCTGCTCAAGCTGGCTGCAGAGGTTGTCCACCGAAGTAGCCACTCTTTCCATTCCTGCACTCATGTTCTCCCCCATAGCACTGATGCCCTTCTCCATCCTGTGCATATGCTTGTTCATGTGTGCCACCTCCCTGTGTATTGACTTCAGTTCTTTCCATTGTAGGCGCTGGACCTTCAGCATGTTGCCTTCCAGTCCTGCGAACACACTGTCACCCAGCTCGGCTGCCTCTGGACTGTCCGGCCTTGCCCTGCGGCGTCTGGATGAGATGTGGGCACCCTCGGATGCAGAACTACACCTCTCCATGTTGGATCTTTCCCCTATGGGACTTTGTTCGCCCCCTCTGCCCTCCTCATCTGACTCCTCCATCTGCTGGAGGGTGGCCACGGCATGCCTCCTGCCTGACTGTGGGGGTGGGGGTGTTGGTGATCTTCGCAGTGGAGACTGTGTGAGAGGGGATTGTGGACTTCCCTGGCGCTGTGGTGATGGCTGTGGTGGTGAAATAGATGGCCGTGATGACGCAGAGCTTGTGGTCCCTGCAGGCCTGCTGGTGTCTTCATTTTGCCTCCCCTCCGGCCTGGCTGACTTGGCTCGGCTGCTCTCTGCTGCACTGCGAGATGACTCGCCTGTAATGACACAAATGTAGATATACTCACTGCTCTGTATGCCATGTGATTTGATTAAACAACATGCCTACAGAGCACAGTGGTTGTCCTGACATTGCCTATTACTTTACCATGCTATTGTGTTTGCTAGCCTGACTGTCCTATTCATGTGTTCCCTCTGACTACATCACCCATAATGCATTGCAGGTATCCAGTAAGACATGGGGTGGAGTGGGAGCCCCTTTGCCACTATGGGGATTGGGGGTGGGGAGGGGGTAGCACAGCATGCTGGGCATGCTTCTTACCTTGTTTTCTAGCTGCTCTGGCGGAGCTGTCGGCGTCTCCCACGCCAATTACACTCTCCTGCTGGATGGTGGATTCAACCATCTGTTCAAGTGGTGTTGGTACTGGAGCTCTATTTTTCCCTCCTCCTGTTTTTCCAGCCTGCCTCAGTCTCTCTGCCATTCTCAGTTTGGCTGTCTTCCTGAGGTCGTACCACCTCTTCCTGATGTCCTCTATGGTGCGCTGGGTCACACCTATGGCATTGATTTTGTCCCTGATGCCACTCCAGATTTGCCTCTTCTGTGACTCTGGCACTTGGTGGGACTGGGCTCCAAAGAGCTTGTGGTGCTCTTGACTGACATCCTGGATCAGGACCTCCAGCTCCTTGTCACTAAACTTGAGTTTTCTCTTTCTGTCACCTCCCTCCTTCTCCCTGTCCTGGCTTGCCATTGCAATGCTTGTTGTTGTTTTGCAGTCCTGCTTGTGGCTGTGTGGCTGTGTTGCTGCTGGCTCCTCAGCTCACAAGGCTGTCTGCTTGCCTGCCTGCCTGACTGTGAGCTCCAGGTCCTGTGCACCTGGCTGGGTGTGGCCACTTCCTGTTTGGGAGGTAATTGGGTGTATCTGGATTGGCTGATTCAACAAATTACGATTTTTTGAATTACCGATTCGGTATTTCCGATTCGGTAATGGATTCTGTAATACCGATTCGGTATTTCATTCTCATTTTTTACCGATTTGTCCGAAATCGGAATTTAATACCGATTCATAACGAATCGGTAATATTTAACGATTTTTTACCTACATCGCGTATACCGAATTCTTAATACCGATTCGGTAAAATTCGGTATTAAGGATTCGGTATTCTCAATTTACCTACATATGGCCCTTTATCACTTAAAGTATGAGTCGTATTATGTCAGCTCTAGAAGGCAGAGAGTTGTCAGCAAACAAAGCGAGTGGGTTGTACATACTGGCCAGCATAGACATTCTTTACATGGTCTTCAATGGGTTCAGAACAATGTGGATATTAACCATCTTCCTGTTGGATCTGGATTGTCAGGTTTGTGCAAACCTTTCTTTTAAAAACATGTTTTATGAGATTTTCTGCAGTTGTTAGATCAACAGTCACAGTACAGACATGAGTAGGTCACTTGTCACAGTGTGCAATAGTCACATTATACATTCACTGGTTGAACATTTGTTGACTTTAAGTTGCAATCGTGGTTAACTACAAAACAGTAACTAAAAACCTTAGTGCTTTAATTCTTCTCCTTATATATCTGCTTGTAACTCTATTTGCTCGGTCAGCATTTCCCTTATCTGCATAATATGCTATTACTGATATTTTGGAGGGTGAGCATTATTTTCTCTCTGTCCCCTTCCCTAAAAGGATAAGGTATTTTTCGTGGTGGCTGTTGCCTGTGTCTTGGGTTCATACTTCTCATTCTAGTTTGTTTGATGTAAGAAAGACTCAAACACTTCCCTCTAGAGACCCAAGACCCACCAATATTTTATTCTTATTACATCTTTGGTCTACATCTTGCAATGTTTCTCCCTCCGCTACTCCCATTTTTTCACTTTCCTCTTCGATCTACTGTGAAGTAGTCCTTCATGGACCTCCATTACATTGCAGTGTCTCTGCGTGATACGACTAGAGCGAGGTCCAAAAATCTGTTGCCCACTTTTTTCGTGTGTGAGTTTATACAACCCCAATATGCATATTTCTATTGAAAAGAGTGCATTTCTATTTAAGGTTCGCTCCATATCATCCACTACCTGTTGCCAATAGGGAAATAGTGCCGGACAACCCCAAACCATGTGCATGAACACAGCCTCCACTAGTGCACATCTGGGGCAACATTTGTTTGCGGCCAACGCCATTATATTTATTTGGTGTAATGTATGTTCTGTGCAAATAAATAAACTCTATGTACCTATATCGTGTACTTCTCGATATCTTATGCACATTCTCCATCACTTACTCCCATTCTTTGTCCTGAAGCTGTCACCCAATTTCTTCCTTCCACTTGTGGGGCACAAGTAGCAGTGTCTCAGTTACCATCCAGAGCAACGTTGAATATAACCAAGAGACTAGCTTCCTACCCTGGCTAAACTTCAGTAGTACTTCCACATTGTTGGCGCCAGAGAGTCTCCACCTCATAGGTGGCTGATCAATTGATTCAGCGCCCCATACATCAGGAACTGCGCATTGGGTAACCTGTATTCCTCCACCATGGTTTGAAGTCAATAAGTGCTCTTTCAGCATAACAGTCCCCAGGTTATTGCAAACCTCACACCATCCTAATGAAAATCATAGAAAAAATTAGCAATAGTTTACACTACAGCTAGTTTGGCAGGGTAGAACTGATGATATTCAAATTATTTTATTGTCCCTCCAATAATGTCCATGCCCCGGTAACAATTTCCAAATATTCTTTTTTTAAATGGAGACAATACTTTGTAAATTCATTTGAAATAATAAACTAATGATGATAAGGTATGCCATGCTGGAAACCCGTAAATTTAGTAGTGGTATAGGTATATCACATTTTTGTAGATATCATACTGCTTTTATTAGTAGAAAAGATTTACTTTGGTTACTGACAATAGACACTACCTCATCAATGACATGTACTTTAGCTGAACATAATTGAATTAATTGTTTTCCATTACCATCAATTTTAACCATATATACCAACATAATAAATAAATGATCACTATTCACAGAAACAACTAAACTAGCCCAATTAAAACATGATACAATACTTTAAAATAATTATTTCTTAATGCAGATATACATGCCTTTGGTCGAGTCTGATAGCAAGAACAGGTAACAGGAAAATATCCTGTGTCTCTGTTTCTCTGTCCAATTCCCCTTTCCCCCGATCTACTGCTGAACGGCATAGACCTTCTTTACATGGTCATCAAGGGGTTCAGGAAAATGTGGATATTAACCTGACCTCAGTGTCAATTTCCCGATACTTCACTTTTGTAGCAAGTAGGAAAACATAAGGCTTGCTGAGCAGGGCACTGGCAACAGTAAACACGACTCTCCTCCCTCTTTCCGTGCTTAGAGCAGACTCTACAACCCCAACATGGTTGAGTCTTTTTAGCTGTCTCAGGAATGCAATCAGCAAAGTGTTTATCCTGCAACCTTGCCACGTCCTCCAGAGCTAATGAAGTGGAGGCTGCTGCTTCTGTGGCAGTAAGACTTTCAATGACAGTCAACTGAAAGTCAAGGAAAGACATGAGTCTCCCCGTGGTAGTCTGACGATAAACAACATACGCATTGCATGTTGGCATCTGGATCAGGTGAGTAAACAGCTTCTTATACCAAGTGCAAGTTTTATGACTTGCATTGTGTGGCTGAAGAGCCTGGTCATTCTTATGAACTCCACCCATATACTTGTTGTGATCAAGTATACTGGTAAGCTCATGTACTTCGGCCACCAGATCCCAAACAGTGACAAGGAAAGTGCTCTCATCATAAAATGTAGTGAGCACGTACACATCATGCCTATTAGAGAACTTTACTGCAAGCAGTTTGCTGGAATGCAACGCAGTGCTCTGGGATTTCTGGAGCTTCTTACAAACAACAAGCTCCTGCATGAGAGCCGATCCCCTAAACGCTGATCCCTGGTGGCCTTCTGGGTTTCCTGGCTTTGAATCACGGCGTGATCATGATCCACAGCCAGCAAACAGTATCAGGGAGGCCTTACTAGAAAAAGGAGGCCTTTTTAGGGATTGTTTTCTCTCCGAAGCAGGAGAGAGTGCTTACCTGCTTCTTTCACAGCTCTGGTGGGAAATCTGTGATTCTTTCCTACATAGCAAACCCCAAACAGGGAGTAAGGGTCAAAGGGAATGTTTAGAGACCTGCCCAGATATAATCCCCAAATCTCAATATATTCAACACAAAAAATAATAACTGGTGGTCTAAGAGGGTAAAACACTACAGAGACATAAAATTAACAGTCAATCAAATCATTCGTCACACTTCAGGACCCAAGTCACTATAAGTATTGACACGAGAATGATTCTATGACAGAAGAAGACCCTGAGGAGGGGAGAAAACAACAAGGATTTCCATCAACTGCCCTTCGTGGCCAGTGTCATCATTTGGAACTCCCAGAATGCCCCTGTCACCTCAGTTCTTCTGGCAACATGTCGTAGGCTGGGCACAAGGAGAGACCAGTGAAGTAAACAATTGAACAAATCAATTGATGAGTGCAGTGCAAGAAATAAACAATGTGTGGAAGTGATTTTCAAAAAGTATCAACAGCAAACCAAAAAACTTTATTAGTGATTGCCGGTGAACTTGATTAAAAATAGTAATTCAGCAATAAACAAATCTGCCGGGTGTTATGGTCAACTAGTTTCAGCCGTCCTCGGTCAATGTACCCCGGCTTTCTTCAGGACCTATGAGTATAAGCTACTGCATACAATCAGGTTTGACCCAAAAGGGTCCAAAAAGTGCATGTAAAAGAAAAAAACAGCACCAAGTTATCACAATTCAATGTAGTTGTGAGTTTTTTACAGTACCTCTACACAGGACAGATGGTTATTCAAACCTGTGGGGAAACAAAAAAATATACCAACTATTCAAAATTTACTGTGTCTCCTAACATGCTCTGTAGTTAATAAAAACAAGAAATAGGTAAAATGTAACCAGAACAGGTGGACAACTCACCTATCTCGTGTGAGGTATCAAACCTCACCTCACCTGGCTCAGACTCAGGTTTAGGGAGGCACCGCCCTAGATGTAGGGAAGAGAGAGAAAGAGAAACCAGCAGACAACCATGTGATTAGAAATACACAGGGGACGGCATAGATGTTTTAAAGCTTGCCTGGCTGTGCTGAAGTAAAAAAGAATGCTCTTATTCAACAACCAAGTTGATATCCTAATGCTCTGAGATAGTCCCTGTGAGCACTCAAGGAAACTATTAAGGGCAGTAGAACTGTGGATCATAAATACATATCTTCCCCACAAGAAGAGATCACACAGTGTCCTACGTCCCTTTTTGGAAAGTGGACAAAGACAGAGTACTGATGTCAGTCCTTACAAAACATACAGTGGGACTGCTCAACAAAGACATGCACTATCAGCGTAAAGAGGCCGACATACATGCAAATCGAGAGTCCTACTACAATATATGAACAAAAACAACCAACAGTAGTTGAAAAAGTGGGAGCAAACCCATGTGAATGGGTCTGCACAAGGTCACTCTCACAAGCAAAGAACCGATCACAGATACGAGGACACATATCGCTCACCGTCCTAGATGTCAGTATCGAGGTGAGATCAGCTTACCTCTCCGTCGATACCTCAGAAAGATTACTGAGGCTGGGGGAGGTGGCGTGTGCACGCCATGAAAAGCCATTAAGAGTCAAGAGTGTCGGGGCGGCGTTTTGAACTACGTCACGCTCTGTGACCAATCACCTTAGGGACTACAGAATGACGCGCGGCTAAAGCAAGCGCGAGCCAGTCGCTGTCTTGTAATGTATCGACATGTAAAACCGACGTTGGTTGAATCTAGCCAATCAAAATAAGAACTACACAGTGACGAAAGCTCAGGATTGCCTGTAGTTCGTTAATTCGTTCCTGTTGCATTAAGTACCGAGTGCTTTATTAAGAGAAAAAGAAAGAAGCCTGTACCCTGTTTCTGCTCAATAAAAGTACATATTTGAGCAGTTTTATAAATTATTCATCTGCCACGTTATATCCCTGCCTCTATGTACCCAAGGATTTCGCCAGGGAGTACTAGGCAAGAGAAAATGATACTTATGTATGATGGACCCTTATACATTAGATGTAAACGATGATGGTATACTGAATCCAGGCAGCGGCCGTTTTAGAAGATCAAATGGCCATTTTAAAAGAGAAAATGACACTAGTTCCCATAAGACACAGTCACGTTGAAAAAGAGAGAGGGACAGAGATCAAAGGCTGTACTGTCCTCACGAAGGTGACAATGTTTATGTTGAGTATATATGTTGCACAGAGTCATTTAGTTCATAACATGGTCCAGGGGATATCATCATTTAGGCCCTGTGTGTCACTTTGAAGTTTGAACACCCATCTCTGCTCTTTTCGAAAAAGGAACTTGGTCCTATCTTTCACATGAGGTGGTATGTAGGGATGTTCCAAAACAGTCCAGAAAAAATCTTCCGGTTTGTGACTCATAGTTGCAAAATGCCTAGTGAGCTTGGTATTGGTTTTCCCACACCGGAAGGTACTTTTATGTTCCAGCATCCGCTGGCGTACTTTCCTGGTTTTCAACAAAGGAGGTGCTGAACTGTTCCTAAAAAGAGGGGGAAGTTCAAGATAAGACTAGCGTGACCGGAGGTGTAAATATTACACCTTGGGGCATCCATTTTGTTGGATGTATTTGCCTCACACACCCCGAAGGATGTCATGCTTCATCATCGGCGGTTGCTCCTCGTCGGGGGGGCGGTGCAATCCCCGACGGGCACACCTCAAAGAGGGGCACTTTGGCGGAGATCTTTTGTATCCAACTGCCCTATGGTGAAGTGCGGGTGTGTGGGCAAGAGAGCAGGTGAGCCTGGTGTGATAATTAAAATGCAGCAAGGGGTGCCGGAAACTATTTTATTCTGGTGGTCCCCCTACTGCAATTAAAATCGTGAATACAAGCTGAGAGGGATTGCGGCAGGTGTCAATTGGCTGACGGCCACATTAGGGTTAAATATAACCTTTTAACTATTAACCAATCCATGCCCCTAACCCCAACACCATCCCTACACCTACTCTATTACATTAATTCCATCCCTTACCCTAACTCCAAGTCATACCCTAACCTGAATAATTCTCCATATCTTAACCCAGGGATTAATTTGAAAATTATATTAATAATAATAATAACCAGAGTCAATAGTTTTGTTTAGGATCTTGCTTGGTGCTGATGAATGCTGGGGTTGCCAAATACCAGTGCTGCCTAGTCTTGTTTTCATCTCAAGTTGCTTTCCTTCACTGTTCTACACTTCCTGGGCAGGATCAAAAAGTATTTTTGACTGGCTCTATATCCTGTCCAAGGTAAGTTAAGGCAGTGATTGAAGCAAAGACCTTTGACCACTGTATTATGAAAGCCAGTTTCTGGAGATGGGAATGTGTGACAAGAATCTTTGTGCATATCTGTTGTGTGGCATTTTATATGGTGGAGATGTGTTCCGTTGGTTTTTGTGCTACTGTATTCTTGTGCTGCATTATTGCGATTGTGGAAGCCATTTTGGATTATCTTCTAATGCCAACAGCCTGACTAGCTCTGTGATATTCAATGATTACAAGAGGCCTGCAGAATGTGTGCAAAAGGCAAGTAACCTTCAGAGAACCTATGTACCCTTTTATTCATAAACAGCTTTTACGCAATGCTTGCTTCGAAAACAGCACTTAAGACACACAGCATTTAGACAGGTAGTGTGCAAATACTGTCTTCTGACGCATATGGAATTGGCCTATGGCAATCTCATGATGTCCATCTTGTATCACGCCACTGGCAACGTATCACCTTTCTTCTCTGATTGGTTATAGGCTTACTCTTTGTGTTAATAGTGTCCTGTCTGGTCAGCAACAGACAATGTATTTGTTCATAATTCTAAGGAAATATCCTTGTCATTTCCTTGTAACTGTATGTTCATTGGATATGCATTTAGCATGTACTTTGTGGCTTATATTGTAAAAGACCACACTGGACTTCTGTAAATTGAACTCTAGATGCCTTCACCTATGGTTCTCTTGTGCACATATATTACATTTTGGCTATGAACTTTGATGAAGTCTTAGTCTGTACTTTATTTTGTAGGCTTCTACACAATGTGACGTTGTGTTATACAGTGGTTGTTGTGCAGCATTGTTTTATCTATTTTGTTATGTTGTACTCTGTCATGTTTTAACCCCTTTACTGCAGAGGCAAGATGTTCACGCCCTCTGCAGTACCTTCAGAAAGATTTGCCTTTTTCAGAAAAATTTCAGGGGATGAAAGAGGTTTGTGTCTTGTATTCCGAAGTTTTTTTTGTTTGTGAGTTAAACAACACACACAGTGCCCACAGCACGCTGACTTCAAACAATTGAAACTAAAGCCAGCAACAGCAATTAGGTAATGATTGCTTTCAGTTTGTTAAGTACTTGGAGCATAACTCTGCTTACCGACCCTCTTCAGGTGACTAGGCATAAGACACGGTGTACCCCCAGTTATATTTCCACAGTTCTCCAGTTTAAATCATTGGCTGGCATATAGAACCATTTACAGCACAGGGCTGAATGATCCCTACTGTAGTTACAGCCCATCGACTACCATGCATGGACTCAGATCTAGCCCTACCTATCAATCTATAATAATGACATCCTGCTTAACAATGTTTGGTGTGGCATGAATTCAGATGTTACTCTACTCCATGACAAGATGTATAACTAATGGATATTGTGCTACATTCGAAATAGCTACTACTGTACTGGGATTTTGGAAATGCCAATAAAAATGATTTTATAAAATTAAAAATAAAAACTCAGCTTACCGACTACCGATCAGTGCAGGAGATGGACCGATGGAGAGGGGACAATGTCATGGATCCACTCACTAGCCACCAGGGATGGCATTTTGTTGTGAGCAGCCCTCCAGGTACAAGCTTACGCTCCTCCCACAAGATGTAATAAACTGTATTTTTCCTGTCATCTCACTGTCCTCTCTGATACATTCATTTCTTACAGCTTCTTCTTGCATATCTCAAACCTCTGAAGTTTTGCAGGTCCATCCATGATCATGTCTAGGTTTTTGCTTTGTATTCTTGGAGATGTAGTTTGGATTTGTAAATGGGATAAACATAGGTCCCTGAATAAAAAGCCAAGACCTAGAGTAGATGAGCTACTAATGCATGCACCTAGAAACTTGAAAGCTCTGATAACTCCTATTCGGCCTTTTTTCACTCATCCATTTTTTTTGCAGAGTTTTATATAGCGCGAACCTGACCCGAATCAGGTATCAGAGCGCTTTACATTACACCAGTTACGTTACATGAGGACACACATTTGTTTTTGTTAGGACCGGGGAGATTGTGATTTGCCCAGAATCACAGGATGTTCAGCGTCATTGCCGAGACTCGAACCCAGTTCCCCAGATTCGAGGTCGACCGCCATAGCCGTTAGGCCAACTCTTCTCCTATCCATCTCTCTAAAATCTTAAACCTTTTGTCCCACACAAACTCCTGGACCCATCCCATTCTCAATTTCATGCACTATCCCACCTTCCTTCCACTGAAGTACTCCTATTAACTCCACATACACAGATACACAGACAGTCCTCCCTCTCTCAGGCCTTCCTTTCCCATGCATACTCCTTTTGCCCACCTTAATCTCACTCACAGTCTGCTTTCTCTTGTTTATTTCACTCTTTCTCGTTTACCATTTCTTACACCTGTTTTCCCTTTTTTATACTCTTTCATGTGTATAGATGCACACACACCAGGATGGCTGTGTGTTTGCACTTATCACAAATAGGCGTGGCAGCTATAGGTGGAATACAAGTCACAGTATTCCACAGCAAGCAAATGTAAGTCCAATTAGGACGTTACAGAATTCCTGTCCAAGTGCAAAGGGAAGGGAAGCTCTTTCTTATGGAAGAGTAATCCTCAAACACCTATTTGTTTCACGGAGGGACCAAAGGTATAATTACAAATCAAGATGAGATGGTTGGTGAGAACAATGACTCACACTGTCTCTATGTTAAGGCCAAAAATGCACCAACAGCGAAGAACGGGCTTGAACAGGTTTAATGACACGATGAACCTTTTGAAGTATGTGTGACTATAAAGGACATTGTCCCCCTCTTTGACCAGGAAACCGCTATCCCCAAAGGTTTAAGGTTAATAGTTTTCTGTACCCCTCAGGTAGGACACACCTGAATGTACTATTGCTATTGTTTGTCTCCTTATTAATTTCACAATACTAGGCATGGTGACTAATAAGAGTAATTTAGGGATCTTTGGCCCTGAAGAATACCCCAGACCTCCAAGGCCTCTTTAGTAGGGCAGAAACATGTAGACCTTAATATAGAGATTGTGTGAATCATTGTTCTCACCAACCAACTCATCTTGATTTTTAAATATGCCTGCAGTCCCCACCTAATAAAGGTATCCCTCCGGGGAACCACAAGGTAGTTTTAACTCCCTGATCTTGATCCTGCCGTTAACCAGTAGCTTTTTATCTAAGAACTCCTTCCTGCTCTGAGTCCAACAGAAGGTCGAGTCCGCCCTGGTTGCACTGTCCTTCCAGGGTGGGGGGAGGTTGCTGATAAGGAAGCATGGCACAATTACTTGTGTGAGCCTTCCTCCTCCATGAGAAAGCTCTTCCTTTCCCTTTGCTCTTGGATTGGAATTCTGTAACGTCCTAATTCGACTTACTTTTGTTTGCTGTGGTATACTGTGACTTGTACACCACCTATAGTTGCTGCACTCATTTGTGATAGTTGTATGACCTTGGAGGACGTGCTGTAGTTTGACCTCAACCCCTTCCTTGTGTGTTGAGAATATGTGTTTGCACTCCCTATTACCACCGCAAATGTTGGATGATCATTTTATTTTTTAATTGTCTGCTAAGACAAATCTGTTTTCTACAATTGGGCAACATTGACACAGAGGCCCTGCTGGTGAAGTTTAAAGAGAAAATCCCGAGGCCTTAGGTTGAAGCGGTCCAAAAAATGGTGACCATGCACAAGCACATGTTTGTACAAAAGTCGTTATTTTAAGTTTATCACAATTTACTGCACACATTAACTTATAGGGTGTAATAAAGTTTGAATCGAGTTACTTTTCAGCAGGTCAAATTTGCCTCAATTCAACATGTGGAAAATGCCCAAAAAACACGGTGACGTGAATATTTTGGTCTGCTAGTATCAAAACCTGCATTTTATGCCCCATTTTGCATGACAGATCTCTGAAATGTGATAATTATCGCACCTGCTAATTCCAGTTTGTAGCCGTTTTTGCCAGATGGAACAATCGCATGCAGTCCGGAATGCCTCTGATGAGGGCGTAAGAACGGATGAAGACTTAAATACAGTGATCATTTCAAGATAAAGCATGAATGTTGTGGCAAAATAAAGGTTATGCGGCATTTACAGTCCACATTTGAGGAATAGATGTAACTTATTATGTCAATGTTATTTGGAGGGGCGCAGTCACATCTTTATAAACTGCGTTCTCTTCAAAAAGGTTCGGATGCACGTGCAGTAGGCGTCATGTGATCCCAGCCTCCTGTAGCACGTGTACAAAATGTTGCAGGCCGCCACTGAAAACAACAATTGATTTTCGCGCATTTCGTTCTCGCATAGCTCAAAGATTTTATTTCATAAAAATTCCTTCAGCATCAGATAACTTCTCCAACCGTGTTGCCCAGCCCGAACGGAATATGGTGTTCATATTTTGTGGCGTTTGATAGAAATATCGCACATATTTTATAAGAGGTGTCCGTTATAGTACTTGGTGAAAAAAACGCAGGCAGGTGTTTTAAAAAAAATAATTAATCACTTCTAAAGCTGTACAGATATTGAATTGCACGGAGAATCAGGGCTAAATTTGGAAAAAGAATAAGACAAAAATATTTTCTATAACATCTTAGCCAGTTGCCAGAATATTAAAAACAAAAAGATGGATGGAATGCTTGAATTCATCTCAGCCACTGGTAATTATTACTCAGGTCACATCCTAGTCCATTGTTTTTCGACCTCCATGCCACCTCAGTTTGGACCCAGCCATAAGCAAGTTAAAGTAGATCCGGCCCCCATGGAAACAGTCCACCTGAACTACCAGGCCAGGTCCTCCCTGAACCGGAACACAGGCAACCCTGGACCGGTTTCACCCTTTTTATAGCTCATCAGCTAGGTATAGCTTGGTTCCAGTCACACAGTAAGTATGGGACCCACGTCTGGGCATATCTATCATACTTAGGGCATCAAAAACAAGGATGGAACGCTTGAATTAATCTCAACCACTGACAATCGCTTGGGGCCAAATCCCAGTCTATCCTTTTTTGCAAACCACGCCACCTCTGTTTGCACCCAGACATGTGCAAATGAGTCTTGCTCTGCTTCAATGGAAACAGTCCACCCGAACTCCCAGGCCAGGTCATCCCTGATCCGGAACACAAGCAACCCTGGACCAGTTTCACCCTTTTTATAGTTCATCAGCTAGGTATAGCTTGGTTCCAGTCACACAGTAAGTATGGGACTCACGTCTGGGCATATCTATCATACTAAGGGCATCAAAAACAAGGATGGAACGCTTGAATTAATCTCAACCACTGACAATCGCTCGGGGCCAAATCCCAGTATATCCTTTTTTGCAAACCACGCCACCTCTGTTTGCACCCAGACATGTGCAAATGAGTCTTGCTCTGCTTCAATGGAAACAGTCCACCTGAACTCCCAGGCCAGGTCCTCCCTGAACCGGAACACAAGCAACCCTGAACCGGTTTCACCCTTTTTATAGGTAATCTGCCAGGTATAGCTTGGTTCCAGTCACATTGTAAGCATGGGACCCATGTCTGGGCATATCTATCATACTTAGGGCATCAAAAACAAGGTAATGGATGGAATGCTTGAATTAATCTCAACCACTGACAATCGCCCGGGGCCAAATCCCAGTCTATCCTTTTTTGGAAACCACGCCACCTCTGTTTGCACCCAGACATGCACAAATGAGTCTTGTTCTGCTTCAATGGGAACAGCCCAGCCCGACCTGCCAGGCCAGACCCTCCCTGACCTGGAACACAAGCAACCCAGGATCAGCTTCACCCTTATTAGGGCTTATCAGTCAGGTATAGCTTGGTTCCGGTGGCACAGGGAGCACAAGGCACACGTACATATCGGGAGGTCAAACGTGTTACATTTTACCAAGAAACTCAATTCTGTACACAGATAGAATAGGGTACAGATATGAACCCCTGTTTGCTAGGGTTCAGCTCTGTTCTGAATCCTATTCATCCTATATTTTAAACCCCTAAGTAGGCTGATTCACTTATTAGGCTTTGCCCTCATGTATTCTCCTGAAATGTTATCAAGGCTCAGCAAATTCCATTGTAAGGCTTAAAGACTGTCACCATTTTTGTTTTTCGCAGTTTGACACCATAAATGTGATGGGAACCCCCAGACAATGGTTCCCTGCTCACAGTGGCACTGCCAAGCTGCACCCTACTGACGAGGTCCAATGGGTCTGAAACCAGTTTAGGGTTGCTTGTGTTCTTTGGAGCGGGACCAAGGCTAATTTTCATGTGACTGGCTCCTATGTGAGGTGGCGCAGTAGGCAAAAGATGATTGATTGCAATTCAGCGCCAAGTAATTAAACAGTGGCTGTGAATAATGCAAGCATTCCGTCCAACACTTTTTATTGTTTTCCTCAGTAAGACTTTCTCCTGGGCATCCAGAATTGGATGACACTCATTTTCTAAATGGTGACATTTTTTTTTTTCTTTTATGAAAATGGTCTAAAGTGGTACCTTCGAAAGGCACAATTATTTCTTATGTTTTTTATCATTATGGTGTGTTACTTGTTACTGTGTATCTTTTATGGTTTAAATTAAACCGAAATAAAGATTGAATACTTCATGATAGTCTACGTATCTTTAGCCACATCATCTGGGGATACCTCCTCCACTGTAAAAACAAAAAATGTCCCATTCCCACTCCCAAATACAAAAGGTCTGGTCAATAGAAGACCATCTTCCCAAAATTCTGAGGAAGCTTTCTCTTTTCCTCCCTATGGAGAAACTTGGTCAAGTGATGAGCACTTGTGTCATTTCTCATCTGGATTAGTGTAGTGCCATCTATATGGCCTTCCCAACAGCTCTATTACAAAGGTATATCACCTAAAAAATATGGCAGTGAGAATATTGATAGGACTTAAAAATGTGATCATGTCGCATGTGCCAGATGCCACTCAAGCTGATTGCCCATACGAATGTTGATTGTGTTTAAGACAGCTTGTCTTGTCCACAGGGCTTATTGCACAACAGGCCCCTTTTTTCTCTTTTTTCTCTGTGAGATAGTCACTCACTACCGTCTGGTGATGACCCTCAGTTCAAGTACTGCTCTTCTAATTAAAGTGCCTCAGAGTGGAAAAGCATTCCTGTCACGAGTTCTTAGGGCCAGATGTATCGACATTGCATTTTGCGATTCAATAATAACAAATTTTATTGTTTCACTATTACAGAATCGCAAGATGCAATGTATGTAGCTTTTGCAAAAGAAATAGTGATTCCTACATATTCCTTAATAGAGAATCGCAAATTGCATGGCCTCAAGGCCCATAGGAATGAAGGGGAAGGCATTCACAATTTGCAGTTACCAAATTGGTAATTGCAGATTGTGACTGCAATTTCAAGGGTGATAGGGGCCCAAAAGGCCACCCTCATGCACCCCCAAAAATGTAATGTATGCACTTGTGGCGCACACACATGCCCTAAGGGCATGTGTATGCACCACATGGCACTTCGAAAAATGCGATTTTGTGCATTTTTCTAGGGATTTGCAAATTACCACCAACTTGAAATTGGTGGTAATTTGCGATTCCTTAATGCAAAGTCTCATTCAGAGAATACTTCTTGCATTGCATTTAGGGAATCGCATAGTGCAATTCCCTAACTGCATTTGCAAATCGGTAATCGCAAAAATTGCGATTGCCTATGTTGCGATATGCCTTTTGGGATGATACATCCCAAAAGGCTTTTTACCATTCACACTCTAGAATGGATTTCCTCTAGACATTAGGGGCTATCTAAAACTGCTTTATTTTTGAAGGTACTGCTCTTTAATTTCTGGTTTCAACCTTAGACACTAGTGCCCTTATTTAGTGGCACTTTTAGCAGCTGAGAGATCTTTTCATAGTGTGCTGACTTGTTAGTTGTTGTCTTTTATATTTCTGGGTTGTTCCTAACGCTAAGATACTTTGTGACCTTGCTCTAAATAATAATAATAATATTAATCATCATCTTTATTATTATTATTATTATTATATGAATGCTGTTGTCTCCTTCCTGTTGTATTCTACACATCCTAACTGAATTGTATTTGTACATTCCAGGTCCTTGAATCTGTACTAAAGCTGCTCGCAAAAGAAATGGCCTTCAGTATCTTTCTGAAAAGTGAAAATGTATACAAAGTATATAGCCTGTCCCATATCTGCCACCCGTACATATCCCATTACTCTCAAATCCAAATTATTTGGACCATCAAAAAATAGCAGAGATGAGTAGATGGTCACCCTGTTTTCGAGACCTCTGAAACAGTAGCCCGAATGCCCTCATCATTGATGTCCTGATGTAGTTAACAGCTGCCTGAGCTGAGCTGGCTGAGGTCTCAAAGACATTATGATATGGACACAGAAAGAGAACCTATTCTATGGTGTCAAATTGATTCTGACACTTGTGGATCTCTTTGTAGCCCCATCCTAATTTCTGTGCCTACTAGTAATGTCTCTTGCCGAGTCCACAAATCATTAAACATTCCCTTCAAATTAAGCGACTGTGAAGTGGCCAGATACTGTTTCTACTACTAGCAATAATGATGGAATGCCACTGTAATGTTGCTCCAGTGAAGCAACTCAAACAATGGACTTGTAGATTTCAGTTGGAATGTAAGGGGTCTTTCTGTTGCTACTGTTGCTACTTTGTAGTTTTCATTGCATCACCCCATAACCACGTGGGCCATAACCAATAAATAGGGGAACGGATGGGTGTGGCCTCAGAGACTGCCTGTGCCTTATCCCAATTGCACAGAACTATGTCCCTGAGTTGTCATTTTAGGCCATAAAGAGATGTGTCGCAGCGCTGTCACAACAGCCAAAACTTATGCCCTCCATACCACCTGAAGGCACCGACACAACACTGGCGATGAGGATATTGCTTACCTTCTCCTAGTGTGACGCAGCGACTGTGCACTCTCTTGGAGGTGTGCGGTGCTCGTGCATCTGATGCTTCACGACCAACTCGGCGGTGCATGTGTCTGGTGTTTGGGACTGACCCATTCTGTGTCCAGCTCTCCGTTTTTCCTAGTGTCACGTGGTGGAGGATTAGTAGCTGCACCACGAGTGCTGCTGGTGCAGCTATTCCTCACAGTCCCCACTGCCACCCACACTAACACACCAAGCAAGAAAAGTAAAGCATTGTAGCTGCAAGGGGAAGGCTAACAACACAAAGGTGCTAGACCACATTTACCACAAGCATTTACAGTACCATGGCCGCCATCCCGTCAATAGAACTCTTCATAATTGAGGGTGCCCCTTCAGCACAAGCATCCATGTGAAGAGAGTGGCTTGAAAGGGTGCTGTTGTTTTTTGAGGCCACCAAAGTGGAAGAAGAACAGAAGAGAGAAATGATCCTACATCTAGGGGGCAAAAATTAATAAAATCTCCAAAACCATCACGGGAGCTGCTCCTAAGACACATGCCACACTCATTGCAGCTCTCAATGGCTACTTTGAACCGATGGTGAACCGGGCTGTGAAAGGTTTGTGTTTCACCAAGGCAGCAAGCAGAAGAGTCTATCGACACCTTCTACACTTGATTAAAGGAGTTAGCCACCACATGTGGATACGCAGATGAGAATCAGGCGATAAGGGAGCCAAGTGATTCAAGGGTGCCCGTCAGCTAAACTTCTTGAATGCATTCTAGAACAGTCTGGAAAATCACTGGCTGATATCCTGACAATGGGCCACACCAAAGAACTCTCAAAAGCTTGTGCTTCACACATGAAAACCGCTCTTCATAAACCAATAAACCAAACCAATAAATGCTGTTCCAGAAGTGCAAGAGCGGAGTAGTGACATAGATGATGATGACAGTGAAGAGCGTACCATCCATTCCATATTTGCCATCAGTACTACGTCCCAAGCACCACACCATTTACCTCAGTGCTAGATACAGGTCAGAACTCACCCGATAACAACAGTTGTTGATGCGGGTCACCCATCAACAGAATGCCCTCTGAAGTCTATCTAGCCTTGCAGACACCCCCACATCTACACAAGCTGTGATTAAATTATGCATATATAGCCAAGACAAACCCCTTGCCATGCCAGGGAAATTCCAGACAACTGTTACCTATGGATCCTGATCAGTAGATGCCCCGATCAATGTTGCAGAAGAAGGCCACTTAAATAGAAAAAGTGGGCAACCCAGTAACCCAGGGACCTGTGCTGGACCATAGCTAAACAATAATCTGGTTCCTATGGGGGTAGTGTAGCCTTTGACTACCACAGCATAGTATTATTTTAGGGGAAATAAAAAAAACTCTCCAATGAGTAAGTTTCAGTTATGCGTTTTAATGCATTTATTTACACATATCTCATTTGTGAATATATTGCTCAATTCACACAGTATAATATAATACTCATGCAAGGTGCGTCTAAAAAGTGACGGGGCAGTGAAAGTGATAGATGGTGATTGAAAAGTGCATTTGTGCTATGTACAACATATATACATGTGGCTGAAAGGAACATAAGTTTGTTTTGAAGTCCACATCTATGAAACAAGTGTTGACATCCACCATCAAAAATCTTAAAAACACAGTTCACAGATGTTATTTGTCGACGTTTTAATAATAATAATAATAATAGGCATTCTTGTAGAGCGCAATGGTGACGCACAACGGCGTGTCCCCGCGCTGAGATGCGAGCGTGTTCAGAGGAAGTTCTGAACATATGTATTTAGAATGAGGTCATCATCAGGACGAGAGTTATCTCAATTGCAAACATCTAAAAGTAAGAGAGGCTTGTGCCAATGTATTAAACACTCAATTGCTGATAAATTTAACCACAGGCATAATAAAGAGATATTATGTACCAAAAGATTAGGGCATAAATACCCTCAATCAAACAAATATCAGACAGATTGTCCTGGACCAACTTCAAAGTAGATATTGGCATGCAGTAATGGAATAACATATGAGTTACACAAAGGAATGAACCCTTGTAAGAAGTGCATTGAGACAGGCAAGGTAAACCTGTGTTACCTACCCCAAAATTTAGGACATTGAAAGTTCCATACACGTAGAAGTGTCACACTATTTCTAAGGATAACTTCAAAATTTAGTTGACGTACTCTAAGATGAAATTTAAAGAAGCAATAAATTATATAAATCAGCATAGACTAATTGGCATTAAACTCTATCAAGTGGTACTTAAATCTACCCAAGTGTTAAAAAAACTGTAAAAATGGATGTATCAGTATACCATTGATGAACCTACAAACGGGATGCTGTAAAATAGAAATAAAACTTTTAAGTGTATTTCCCAAAACGATCACTAACTATGCAAACATGGCATAAAACATACCATTTAAACAAACATCAAATTGCTTCTAAAAAATCAGCACTGGAAGGTAATAGGCCTGTAGAAGAACCTCACATCATGCTGCTAGGATGCCAAGCTGCATAAGCTCTTGGAGTTGTGAAGTTCGCCTTTGGGGTCTATCAGGAAGCGCAAATCCACACCCTAGAGGAATTCCCCAAAGTCTTTGAGGGTATTGGATTCCTGGGAGTCAAGGGAATAAAACTTCATATAAACCAGTTGATGCAGCCCATAGCCATCAGACACCGATGCATTGCCTTTCATCTGAGACCTCAAGTTGAAAGAGAACTAAAAAGCTGGAGGCCGTCAGCCAGCATAATTGCGAAGGTGATAGGACCTACTCCATGGATTTCCCCAATCATGGTGGACAGGTAACCCAAGCAACCTGGTGAGGTGCACACATGTGTTGATATGTGATTGCCCAATATTGCCATCAATAGGAAATGACACCTGACACCCACAATAGAAGATCTGATCAGGAAGTTAAGCAGAGGCAGTTGGTTTTCAAAAGTAAACTTCCTATCAGGCTATCACCAGCTCATCCTGGCACAAGAATCTCAATATGTTATGACATTTTCGACCCATGTGGGTCTGCGACACTACAAGAGGGTGAATTTCAAAATCTCAAACACCACCAAAGCATTCCAGAACGTTATACATGAGGTCCTAGCTGACCTCCGCAGAGTTGTCAATGTCAGAGATGACATTTTGATACATGTAAAAACAATACTGGAACACAATCTAAGACTAAGGAAAGTTCTACAAAGGATTCAGGACTCTGGCTTTACTCCAAGTCAAGTCAAGCATGAGTTCCTGAAACAGAAACTTCACTTTTTTCTGGTACTTGTTCTTGTTGGTGGAAGTGGCACCTAAACCAGATAAAGTACGAGACATCAAGGAAGCACCTCCACCTGCGATGGTGAAAGAAGTACGAAGTTTTTTTAGAAATGCTTAATTACTATGGGAGATCTATTAAGGACCAGCCTCCCTGGGATCTCACCAAGTCCACAGTTCCATGGTCCTCAGGTCCAGGGCAGGAACTAGCATTTCAGGCAACCAAAGATGCCCTGTAACTCGACACAGATCTATTTTGACCCATGGAAGGAGAACACCATAGCAGTCGATTTCAGTCCAAAGGGTCTAGGGTCTGTGTAGCTACAACAATCTGCAGGGGAAGAATTGACCCCTGTAGCTTTTGCAAGTTGATCCCTCACAATGACAGAGCAGAGGTATTCTCAAATTGAGAAGGAGGTGATAGCAATTCACTGGGGGTGTCGCCACTTCCATTTGTATATCTATGACAATCCGTTCACTATCACAATTGACCACAAGCCCTTAATTCCACTTTTCAGAGGTACAGCATCTAAACTGCCCCTGCAGATCGAAAAGTGGATGCGCAAACTTCAAGAATATAACTGCTAAGTGGAATCTTGGCCCGGGGCCCACAACCCGCTTTCTGTCTGTCCAGGCACCCTCATGTCACCACACCGGAGGAAGAGGTGGAAGTGGACAAAACGGAGGCATATGTAATGTAGGGGACAGATTGGTCCCACCCTCTTCCACTCTCCATAAAAATAGTCTACCAAGCTACCAATCAAGATGAATGCCCCCAGAGAGCGTTAGATACAGTAAAGAGCAATCAGTAACATGCATTCAAAACCAGTGATCCCAACGCCCCCCAGAAACTCGACGACTCATGGAAAGACTATATCACGTCTGTCAAGACCTGAGCGCTGACCCAGATGGCTGCCTCCTGAGGGGATATCGCCTTATCATTACCACCAGTCTCACCGATCAAGTGGTTTGGCTCACTCATGCCGGACACCAGGGCATGGTTAAGACGAAGAATCGGCTATGGACCAAAGTGTGGTTCCCCTTAATGGATGAGCAAGTCGAAGCCCTGGTACGGTTGTACACCTGGTGTCAAGCTTCAGGGGAGGCCAACCCATTGGTTCCTGTAGTGACAGAGAGAGGGCCGCAACAGCCTTGGATGTGCACCAGCCTTGATTTCAGGAGCCTGCTAAATGGAAGACATACCATGGTCATGATAGATGACTATTCCAAGTATCTCGAAGTCGAGATTCTCACCTCTCTTAGTGCCAGTGAAGTAGTGCCAAAAATGGAGAAAATAATAGCTCTCATGGTTTGATAAAAGAACTGTGAACTAATAATGGTCCGCCCTTCCAAGGCCAGGAAGTGTCCTCCTATCTAAAATTGCTTGGCATCTCCCACAAGAAAATCACTTCTCACTAGCCCCAAGCCAACAAAGAGGTGGAGCAATTTATGAGGACTTTAAACAAAGTCATTTATATTGCTATCGCTAATCAGCAAACCCCTGAGCTGGCCATATATTCCTTCCCATGTGACTACCATCTAACCCCACACTCCACCACAGGGGGAGTGTGCGGCACCTCTCTATGGGAAGGGTGGTCACAGACTCAATCCCTCATCAGTCTGAGTGGAGTCCCGACCCCCTTGATGACCGGCGTTTCAACGAAAAGAGAGTGACGTTGAATGATAGAGCCAGCCGGCACTGCCACGTCAAGGTATTCACTCTCAAAGCTGGGGATCTAGTGCTAATCAAAGACTGATCCCCAGGAAGTAAATTGCATTTACCGTTTCAATACCGCCCATGGACCATTATCCACCTGCACAGCACCAAGGTGACCGCCTGTTGTGGAGTAGAAGAAATTTCACTGTTCAAGAGGTTCTACTCCAGTACCAGTACCCCCATGGACTTGGAAGGTGCCGACTCCCTGATGGATGTCAGGATGACCATGCGGGACTTGGAGGACATATTCTTGCCTCTCTTGGACCTGCGAGAAATAGTTTGAGCAATGCTCCTTCACTAGTGTGCAGTAGGGGAAGCCCAGGCTAAGTGCCACCAGACCAACCTAACAGCCGCAACACCCGAACCAGGTATGGACTCTGCAGTAACCCAATGCCGTTCACTTGACTAAAGGACCACCCTCTATGATATCAGGCCTCCAGGTATCAGGTAAACCCGGCTACCAGGTATGGTGCTGTCTGGACTATTATGTCCTAGCAAAGAAAAGGACACACAATGTTTTGTTTTATTTCTAGTATTTTATTATATGGCAATCATCCAGTCCATGACAACAATGTTATTTGATGGTTTATATTTGTTGTTTTTCAAAATTGGGGAGGAATGTAATGTTGCTCCAGTGAAGCAACTGGGACAAAGGACTTGTAGATCTCATTTGGAATATAAGGGGTCTTCCTGTTGCTACCCCTTACTTTGTAGTGTCCGTGGTATCACTCTGCAACCACGTGGGCCATAACTAATAAATAGAGAAACAGCCAGGCGTGGCCTCAGAGACCGCCTGCACTACGTCCATGTGTCGTCATTTTAGGCCTTAAAGACCTGTGTCGCAGCACAGACATACCGGTGCCCTGCATACCACCTGAGGGTACTGACACAACATACTACTACAAGCCACTAGATATTTCCTTAGATATTTTTTATCATCATTTGATATTTTGCATGCAGTAATGTAAGTCATCGTACACATACATATATGTTTTAATTTTTAGAACCTCATTGCCAGTTTGTTTTCTGCTTTTTGCCACCTTATTGTCGTGCTCCCTTCTACACAGTTCATGTGTAATTGATTTGTGTAATGCCCAACTGGAAGAATATAGGGAGATTCAAATTTACGTATTTAGCGAACAGTGGCCATTTTCCATGATGCCCAATTAGCATATCATGGTCGAACCCATTATAGGCACTCAGCACACCATTGACAGTTTCCACTTAGCATTAAACGGCACGTTTTAATATTCTCAGTTTCCACACCATTGACATTTTTCGTATTGTCTAGTTAGCCTATCACACACCGTTTGTATTATACCCAGCGAGCCCATCTTGACCAGTTTCCATCTTGTCTAATTAGAACATCATACCACTTTTTAATAATTACCATTTTGTAGCTTGGGGTCAGCTTCCATTAAGGTCAGTTAGGACATCTTCGTCAGTTTCTGTTATATCGACCTAATGCATTATGGCAACTCTCGTTACGCTGTTAGTATACCAAAATCCATTTCATATGCACCAGTTACTACCTCATGGCCAATTTCCACTATGCCCTCTTAGTACATCATTGACAGTTTCCATGATAATTAGTTGACAAATCATAACCCAATTTCATTAAACTCAGCACACGGTGGTCAATTCCATTACGTTCATTTAGCACGTCATCATGGCTGGTTTCTTTTACACCCAGTTAGCACACCACTGCCAGAACCCAATATGCCAGATTACCACATACTGGGCAGTTTCCAGTCGCCCATTGATCACATGTTGTCCATTCCCTACTTCCCAGAGTTGGGACATCATGGTCAGTTTCCACATGGCGAATTAGAACAACATAGCCAGTTTGTATTATGTTCTAATTATCCAGTTTTTATTATGGATATTTAGCACATTGTTGCCTGACCCCAATATGTCTATTTATCATTTCGTGACCGATTTCTTGCATGCCCACCTACCATGCCAAGGGGAGCCATAATTAAAACATTATTTCCATTTTTTCATTCTATCCACCTGAGACATTAGGGGAAGTTACTGTTATACCCATTACATATATTGGGCATACTTCCCATAATCAAAACAGTTTAACCATCATATCTAAAACCTATAAGCAGGACCACTGGAATTATGCAATTTTGCGGCTGCAGCGTTTTCCACATAATTATGAAAGGTTCGCTGGTGACCTTTCTGTTGCTTATTGCTGTATGTGGGTATTATACTGGTACTAATGAGGTGAATGAACACTTTGCTTAGCCAGTCTTAACTTGTACCAATGACAAAATGGTGACGTTGTACTATCCACAATGTGCCACATAATTGGCATTTTTTGCCACATAATTTTGTCAGCACTACCTCATAGTACTCCCCTGCCTGGCCTTCTACATAAGCCCAGTTTCTACACATTGTTGGCAAATTCAGCTATGCCCAGGTAGTTCATCACGGGCAGTTTGCATTATCCCAGGTGAGACCATTACTTGGACTCATGGAGTGCTGTCGTTTTAAGGTCTCGCCTACGCAGCGTGCATGCACTGCATAGGAGAAGGACCTGCAGCCATTGCCACAGCTTTGGGGCAAAAACGTGCACGCGTTTCATTGCTTGCAATGCAACACATGCACATCTTGGCGATTTCCTTGAGGGAGCGCACAGCACCATATGGTCGCACGCTCCAGCAAGGGAATCGCGCAGGCCCCCTCCCCCTACTGCCACACGCTTTTTTTTTTTATGAAGGTGATCCCTTTCATGGCCACGCGGCTTTACTGCCGCGCGACCAATGCATGTTGGCAGTGTTTCCGATAAACCGCAGTTTGTTGAGAATAAATCATAAGCATGCTGTAGATGCCATGCTTGCGTGCTGCCAAGGAAATGCAATACTGAGATGTGCGTGAAGTCCGTTCTTAGGAAACAACTGGTGAGTAATGAGCACGTGTGAGTTGTTGGGGAAACTGTTGCTAAGCGATATCGCAAGATCATGCAAATGACTCCTCAGCAGAGCACAGCATCAGACAGTCATCAAAAGTAACAACCGGGCTTTCTCTTCTTGGAATTTAGAATTTCGGAATGAGGGGCACCTGATACAGGGCTTGTTTACATGTCTGACAGAAGCTTTTTAGCGGTCTGGATAATTCAAATCATGCAGGGTCCCTCTATAATGCAGGAGCACCTCTTTCAAAACAGCGCATGCACTTCCGAAGCCAATAAGTCTGGCCTAGGCTGTTTTTTTTGTTTTATTCTGGTATTAGTAAAACTTTATTTTTGTTAGTGTAGCTTGTGCCCGATCCCTCTCGTTTTATTGCTCATTGTTCCAAACCCCTCCCACCTCACCATGGCCGTGCCCCTTTATTTATTTAATAACAGCACCAGTTTCACTTAAGGCGCATCTGCTTGGAGTGTTTTTTGTGGTATTTCCTACAAAGCAGACCTCTCCCACCTACCGACACCTTTATTTATTTAATAATAGCGCCGCTTTCCGACCCCTCCCACCTCCCACCTCCCGACACAGCATGGCTGTGCGCCTTTATTTATTAACGGTGCCCGTGTGCTTCGAAAAATTTTCTTGGCTTGTCTCCAAAACAGATCCATTGGATCTCTGACAAAGCATGCCCGGGCACCTTTATTTATTTAATAACCGTGCTGCTTTCACTTTGGGCTTATCTGCTTGGAGTGTTATTTGTGGGATTTCCTCCAAAGCAGACCCCCCCCCGGACACAGCATGGCTGCACACCTTTATATATTTAATAACAGCGCCTGTGTGCTTCAAAATTGTTTCTTGTCTTTCCTCCAAAGCAGACTCTTCCTACCTCTAACACAGCATCGCTGCACCCCTTTATTTATTTAATAACAGCTCCACATTCAGACCCCTCCCGCCTCCAACACAGCATGGGCGTGAGCCTTTATTTATTTATTAACTGCGCCCAGGTGCTTCATAATTATTTCTTGCCTTTACTCAAAAGCAGACCTCTCACACCTCCGACACAGCATGCCTGTGCTCCTTGATTTATTTAGTAACAGTGCCGCTTCCATACTATTCCCACCTCTGACACAGCATGCCCTTACGCCTTTATTTATTAAATAACAGCGCCGCTTTTACTTTGTGCTCATCTGCTTGGTGTGTTGATTGTGAGATTTCCTCAAGAGAACACCTCTTCCACCTCCCGAGACAGCATGGCCGCGCACCTTTATTTATTTGTCAACAACACTGCTTTTATTTTACATTTAAGGGCTAGAGCTGAGAGCTGCTCCTCAAAACTCTCAGGTCTATTTCTCCGCAGCGCCATGCAACTCCACCCCTGTTGTTGGTTGCTTCCCCTGCAGCTCTCACTTGAGGGGCTGTGGTTGCGGACTTCGATCCGCTCCTTAATTGTTGCCGTTAATACATTGTTAAGATTCAGATGGTAATGTCCCCACCACCAGCATCCTGTGCAAAGAAGCTGCAGCCTGGGGCTCTACCTGCTTCTGCTCTGTGCCCAGTACATAGGGACTAAAGCTGGCCTGCTACTGCCTTCCACAGCTATCAGTAAGTGCAGGACATATTAACTTCCATGCATCCCGCAGCTCCAGGCTGCTGTGCCATAAAGTGCGCATCTCGGCAGTGCTGTGTGCTGCCTCACACAGCTCCTGTTTGGTGTCCCCAGTATTAACACAGTACTCAGCCCAGCAAATCCAACACTAAAAAATATTGCCATTCAGGGCAGCGCCAATAGCTCTAACTCTCGTTGTGTTTCAGCTAGACCCCCAGCCGTGACGAGTTTCATAGAGCAGATACAATCATGGCAGCAATCTGTCTATGCCGCCTGCTGCCTGCTTTTAAACCATGTTTCCTATATGTTTTCATTAAATTTACAAACTATTATTACTTTGTGTGTATAGACCATAGCTGTCGTCCCAGGGGCTCAGTCATTTTCAGACCAGTCTCGTTTTACACAGCTTTTAAACCCCCAGTGGCTGCTTATCTCACTGCCATGCAAATACTTAAGCTTTGCAAGAGGAAAACTCAATGTTTATAAGCTCAAAAACACTGGTTTAACCCCTTCCCTGCTGCCGTTGGCCGTCGCGAGCACTACCTCGCTGGTGCTGCGAATGTCCAATGGCCGATGCGGCCCCACCCACTTATTAAAACCGCCGCACTGCTGCGAAGTAACGGCAGCGGTTAATGTGTTGAAAAGATCTCAACTGCAGAGCCAAGTCATGCTCTCAATTAGTATTTCAATTCAATTGCAAAGTCAGCTGCTTTACCTGTTACGTTTCTGCACTGCAAACAAAAAAAATGATCATTTACTATGCCAATAGCTCGAACTTTCACAAATGCGAGACCTATTGCATTGCAAATGCTTGTTATTGGACAGCGACCTGCGCGGGTGCTGTTTACAAAAAATCGTAGTTTATTAAACGCCAACATGAGCTCTAAATATAAATGAAAAATTTGCAGAGGGAAACTTGCCTTTTTAATTAGCGTTGCCCTTTCCCATTTGATGACAAATGTTTACTTAAACTAAAAGGTATAAAGCTGTATTGAGAGGCAGGGGAGAGGCGAAAGGTGATAAAAATGGTTATGGCAACAACAGGTCAAGGTTTCCTTCCACACGGGGCCTTGCAAGGTCACAAGCAATACCGCATAGTACCGCCTGTTACAGAAACATGTGTTTAATGTTTGAGCAGTTATGGTTTTATGAGTGCACTTCACAGAATTATGCACTATTGTATATTAAATGCAGGCATGTGTCGTGGTGGCTGAAGGTGATTAGAGCTAAGTAAGTGGACTGATTAATTTTTTTGCTGTATTTTGAGTCTTTTACGTGCATTTATGTACGTTTTAAAGTTATACTCTGCTATAGACGCTGTTGTTTCCATCAGTTGGAAATGTACTTAAGATCTGAAGTTCAGCATTTGTATTTGCTTGTGTATGGGGCGGAATTGAAATGTATAAATATGTACATAACATCTTTATTAGTAGAAGTAGAAGAGGGTACATTAATAATAAAGTAATCAATACTAGCAGAAGAATAGCAAAGCTTTCCCCTTATTAAGAGTGCTATGCAAACGTGAATGCATACTTGGGAAACCATATACCTTTCCATAGCACAGTCTTTAAGTTTAGAGGCCAAACGTCATCGGCGCTGCAGGCCATTTTTCAGCTCAGAGGTGCGTCATTTTAAAAGCGCAGGGATGAGTCCTATTAACAACAATACAACGCATTTGTGTGCTTTCCCCTACGCTGGCGCGCAGTTAGCTGCCATGCGCCAGCGTAGGCACAGTTGTGTCATGTTGCAAGGGTGCCAGCGTTGCGGGGATGACTGTTTTTTTTGTGTAGGAATACGTTCCTGCACAAAAACAACCATTTATGGCCTTTTCCTTCCTTCTTCTGCAGAATGCAGCATGCATAGAAAGAGGAAAAAACAAGGAGAAATAAAAGTATTTCTCCCCGTTGCACCACTCCTAAGCCTGCCCTGGGGAGGCATAGGATTCTGTTGCATTCCCAGCTTTACGAAACGTTGTAAATCTGGGAATGTGTGAGGTTCCATGGATGCTACGTGGCAACACCCACAGCAACACCCATGGAATGCCCCTTTTACGCAAAGTGAAATGTGAAAAGGGGCCGGATTTACAAGGCCATGAAATGCCACCCGGGGTGACTTTAAGTGGCCTTGTAAATATGGGCAGGCACACTGCATCGCCGGTGCGTCAAAAAACCTGACGCACCAGAAACTCAGTGGCCATGTAAATGAGCCCCCCAGTGCATCACACTTTGTTTCACCAGCTATCAGCTGTTCAAGTTTGGTAATAAATGTCCTTGAATGTGCAAATGTCTCATTATGTCTCCTTTCTAACTGCAAACTGCGTAACCTGGTGAGAAAGGCCAGTGCAAATGCTAATTCAGTCGGAGTTTGTGCCTTCTGCTTTAGTGACTACAAATAAATGAGGGGCTACTCAGCACTTGTAAAAGCAAAACTAAATTTATGTCCAGATCATCAGAGAGCCAATATGGCTGCCTAACAGGTCTCACTGAGGGACCTCCACTGCGCCGCCACACTTGTTCCCCTCAACAGCCTTGCAGTTATTGTCGAGTAATTTTTCATAACGCCTATAACTAAGTGAACCATAAGGGAGGGACCGTAATCCTGACCCGAGTGTTCCCAGATTGGGGATATTTGTGGAGGAAGGTGACGCCCCTGCCTTGTCCCGCGAGAGATAAGAAAACATATCGAATTGCTCCCAGTGTGTGCCACCCGGTCACGTGGTGTCTTATAAAGTGCCCAAATCATTTAAATAAAATCTTCCCCTATACCAAAGGCAAACAACGTGATCCATAAACAGTTCCATGCAACACGGTCAAATGCCTTCTCGGTGTCGAGTAATATCATGTCCATATTCATATTGCACTTCTCAGCGATGTCAAAGGCAACGATTGCTGTATTGATGTGAGCAATAGTGTTCCTCCCTGAAACAAAACCATGTTGCAGTGGGGATACTAAGGCTGGAATTACTGAATTAAGGCGGGAAGCCAAGATTTTAGCAAACCATTTGTCATCGCTTTTAATGAGTGAAATGGTCCAGAATGAGCCTACGTCCTCAGCCGGTTTCGCTTTTTTGAAAAAGACCACAATATTAGTTATTTGCCAGCTTGTTGGAACTAGCCCTCCAACCTGTATAAATTGAATAACAGAAGTAAATTCCAAACTCAATATGTCCCTGAATATCTGTGGGTTACGATCTACTCCTGCAGCCTTGCCTGAGGGCAGGGTCATTAATTCAGCCTCAGTTTTCAGCATTGAAATATCTGACTGCAGGTCCTTTGACTGGTCCTCTGCTAGAGATGGGAGATTGCAACATTGAATATATTCTATACCTTTACTTTGATCGAACTCTTGTGACTGGCCGTATAATTTTCCATAAAACCGAGAGCATTGTTCTAGAATAGCTGTGGTGTTTGAATAACATTTCCCATCTATTCCCTTGATTGCCTGAATTTTACCCTTAATTTATTTTTCTGTAATTTGGTATGCTAATACCCTGCTGACCCTTTTCCTATATTCATACTGAAGACTCTTATATTTAACAAATCTAGAACTATCTGTTCCCTTAGTCGCCGTCCAGCACAGGCCCGCATCTCTAGAAGTTGAGTGTTTGACATGCATCAATAGCGCCCTTTGTAATTTTAATCGCATGAAGCAGTTCATAATGGCAGACTATTTGGTGTAAAGAATTAACTTCATTGGTGGTGGCTCTATTTTGTTAGACTATATATTGAAGCATGATACCACGGACACATGCCTTCATAGTGTCCCATATTATTGATGGCGAAGCCGACCTTCTATCAGTAGTAAAATATTCCTTAAGAGACCCTGAAATGAGATTAATGTAATCGCTATTAGTCAGTTAGTGGAGAGGGAAAGTGAACCTTGGAGTATTGGGTCATCACAACTTAAATCCAGGGAAAATTGGAAGTAGATTGGATTATGGTCTGAGATTATCCTTGGCAGGGCCGGACTGGCCATAGCGGGCACCGGGCAATCCCCCGGTGCGCCGCACAGGTGGGGGCCGTTTTTGGGGCCCTGGGGGCCGTTTTTGCAGCATAGCTGCAAAATCGGCCCTGTACCAAAATCGGCCAAAAACCGGCCCGGCAAAGAGCTCGGTGGCACCTCCAACCCCCCCCCCCTCCAAGTGGGGAGGGGGGCGGCTGAGCACTTTGCCTGGGCCGGTTGTGGTTCCCAGTCCGGCCCTGATCCTTGGTCTTACTGACATTATCATAGTTTCGAGCCACATACGTTTAATGGAGACCATAGTCAATTAAAAAATGTTTGGGTGGGAGATTTTGTAATTTATTGTTTGTTTTGTGTAATTATGTGCTTGTTATTTGGAAATGTGTGGTTTATGTGATTTTATTTATTTTACGTGTTAGATTGAGTTTGTTCTTTGAGCTTTTTGGTTGGTGAGGTGTACATTTCTTGTATAAATAATTGATACATTATTTTCCACCTCTCTGAGGTGGGTTTGAATAATGTCCATGTCCTCCTACAGCTTCCTAAGAAAAAAACTGTGTCTTTAAATGGCCCTTTTCAGAACAAGAGTATCTCCCCTGTATTCTTTTGTGTGTTGCAGAAGAAGATTGTAAATAGCAGCCAGAGTGGGACCCGCTTGGTTGGGTGGAAATCTCTTCAAGGGATCGCCCCCTCAGACCCCCCCCCCCTTAGGAATGGATCAATTAGCAACTGATGGAGTAAAAAAGGAGTAATAACTGGTGGGGCAGTATTAGTGGGGTTAGTTCAGTCCTGTTATGGCCCCAGAGCAGCTTATACTCACGTAGTGCAGTGACAGAGTCAAAGACCCCCTGTTCAAAAACCTGCTAACTATGTCCTCTCGTTGGCTAACTGTCGAGCCCCCAGTACCACTCAAGTTGAAATGCGTGGCTACAATGACCGCAGAGCCTGAGATACCTGCCATAGTGGCCTGCTCTTGATTGTCTTGATCGCAATTGTCAGACAGGCTGCCATCAGAGAGAACAATAAGCCTCTTGGATTTCTGCCCCTGTGACAGCAGGGGCCCCTGAAGTGAAAGTTTCCAGAGAAAGTGGTGCAGAAAGGATCCACACCTCTCCTGGCTCGAGATGTCGGACCTTCATTGAATCTGCATCATCCTCCTCTGTCACCTTCTGATCGGCCCCGGGCATATCTATCAGGGCACAAGAAGATCCCCAGCTGTCAGAGCATGAGACTCTACTGGTAAGGCATCCAACATTGATTGGTAGACCTAGCAGACTCTGATCGCTCCAGCAAGCTGTGCCCATTATAGGAGTCGGGGTGGCCCTGTACAAGATTTACCTCTGAGGGTGTCACCGTTCTGCTCCCATCACTTTCTTAGAAGTCAAGAGGAGAGAGCCATAACAATCCAAAGTCTTTTGTGTACATGTGGGCACCCCTCCATGCCCTGTACCCGTCATATCCACCATAGGCATACCTGAATCACAGGGAGAAACGGAATCCGCCCCATGAGTCCTACCAGCCAATCCAGTTGGGGCCATATCTCCTCCAGAGACACTCAAAATGCGAGAGCCAATGGTGGCAGATTCTGTGGAACATCTTTACCCCCCAGGGCCTTCATCATATTGGCTACCGACTTGCTTAGCAGAAGCCACTTCCTGTCAAGCCTTCATGGGGTTAAGAAACCAACAGCCGCAGGACACCCGTCCCCCCCTTTGATGCCCCCTTAGCTGGCATCCAGATCAGTATATGATGAATTAATACTAAGATACGATTGTAGTAAAGAGATGGCTTTACATCTTGGTTGTTGAGGCATATAAGAAGAGTACTTGGAATCCTACTGTAAACATAACTAGCTGTAGCCACCTCAGATAAACTTTTTTCTAATATGTGACACCCAGCCTAATATTCTTGATGGCTTTGTCTGCACACACATTATTTAGAAAAGATGTTTTTATGTATGTATTCTATTTGGATGATTTTAACATTTTTAACATCTGAATGTTTAAGGTTCGCTACTTGTAACTGATTGCTATGTTCTTGCACTATGCACAAGCACTTTAACTTTAAATATTTGTTTTACATATATTTAATGGTTTAATGGGGTAGTTCCCGAAATAAACTATTCTGACTGACTGACTGATTGACTGATGAATTAATACGAGCCGGAAGACCCAGAAATCCAGAATCTCGCAGATGTCTCCTTCAAGCAGCTTTTGCAATTGATACTTTTGATATTTTCTCAATAGTCGCAACAACAGTGTAGTAGCCGGTGTGGCCCTCCATCTGTTAACTGATTGAAAAAAATGTAGCCAATGTGATCCCACAGCGGTTTCCAAGCTAACGTTGTTGTGCCGAATGCTAGGAGATCACCTTGTCGCTTCTAAGCTGCACTGCAGGTATACTGTCGACCACAGGATAGCAGCGCCTCACTCTCCACGGTGCTCCACTCTGCAATGCGAGGAGCCATGGGAGAACACCGGCAGCGCTGACCGTGCTCACCACTCGATACTCCACAGGTGAGTTCCACGAGTTGGGAGAGCTGCAGAGGGACCCAGCGACCACGGACCTGCAGCCAGGACACAATTCTCACCCCCCGGATCGGTCAGGTAAGCCAAAGCAGGGTGCTCAATAAACTAAAATTGTTAGATGCAATCTAGGAGAGCTCAGAGACAGGCCGTTCCCCGCCGCGAGCCACCATCTTCATTCAGGTGTCTGCGCACGGTAGTTGAAGAGAATCAAGCATCTATCTTTGAGCCCAATTCTCAGTTTTCCAGTCTCTCTTTTAAGTTGGAAGACTTGGAGAACAAGTTGCGGAAGAATAATCCGAGAGTTTTGGGTCTCCCCAAGTTGGCAGAGGGTGATGACCCTAGAGGCTATTTTCTCCGCTTGTTAAGAGAACTCTTCCCTACATTATGTGACTGGGACATGGATAGCATGATACAGAGGGCGTTTCACTTTCCATTTTGGTATCTCAGCAAGGGTGAATCCTTCAGTTATCCCAGCGCCATTTTCTTCTACTTCGGGAATTTCATATTGCAACAAGAGATCCACCGATCGGCCTCACCTAAGCCACCTATCAGGGCCTGTGGGATTGAATTTTTTGGTCGATCTGACTTCTGACATTTGACGGTGGTTAAGTGCTGGCAGCTCCGTGACCATATCCCAGCTTTACTGAAGATAGGGGCAGTAGTTTCTTTTATGGATCCAGCAACACTGCGCTTTAAGCAGAACGGACAAACGTAATTTTTCCTAAAATGGCTCAAAGGTCTATGAGGTTTTAGCCAAATGGGATTAGTGTCTGTTCTTTTACTCCATCTTCTCTTTCATTTCTCCATTCAGAAGGCTCTCTAGCCCTCTTACTCTAGATTCCATGTTCTTTGAAAGCCAGATGCTCTTGCTTATCTAAAACAAAACAAAGAGGGGTTGTCTTGGTGGATGAGGGAGGATAAAAGAACGAAAAGAAAAACTAAAAGATTTTGATACGAGTGTCCTAAAGTTTCATTTGGATTTGCAATGGGGGCTGTATTATTGTTTTTAAGGCAAGATGCACTTGGAGAGGGCCTGGTTCTGTGTCTATCTGTGAATATGAGCAATCAACTGTGTAGTTTAGGTTTTGTGGGTGATGGCCCTTCTTGTTGGGCACATTGTGAGGGGAGGAGCCCTCTCAGGGGATATGGGGAGCTGGGTATGTTTTGCTATTAGCTTGGGTTAGTGACTTTGTTTTTTGGTGGAAGGGTTTGAAAGGGATGGGTTACAAATTGGAGAAAAAATTGTTTGGTGGGGTAAAAGTGGAACAATTGACTTTGGGGATCAGTGCCAAGATAAGGGGTGGCAGACTGATAGTATTTTCTGAGAAATCATGTGGGTTTTGATTTAGTATGACAATGGATGGTGGTGATAAGGGTCTTGGCAAACTCCTTAAATGAACACGATTGCTAGGGAGGAACTTAAAACTCTAAAGCCAAACATTATTTCTCTCCAGGAGACACATCTACCCTCTAAACAAACATCAGTGGTAAAGGTCCTTGGGTATAGAATTGTATGCACTTCAGATTTTACTTCAGCCCAGAGGGGTGTCTCATTGTATATTTAGGATGGTAAATGGGGAGTGGTGAAACAAAAGACTGATCCTGGTGGACAGTAGCTTATTGCAACTATTTGGAAAGACAGCATATGTTTACTCAATTTGTGTACTCAATGGCCAAACGATGATGATCCAACAAGTTTTGATTTTTTTATTGGCTGAGCTCCACCTTTGGCGTCACCCTTTATTATAATCTGTGAGGACTTTAATGTTACTTTATATCCGAAAATATATTCTATGTATCAGGGTTTGGGCTATTCAAATTCAGCTTACTGGGGAAAGCAACAAATCAGCGGTGCCTTCAAACAGCTTATGTCCTTGTGCACACTTGTTGACATATGGCGCTATGACAAAAGCTAACAAACCTAACATTACTTTTTACTCTGCCCCACATAAATTTATTTTGTACATTGACATGTTTATAGTTAGCCATTCATTGTTTTTTCTTTCAAAGATTCTGGTTAATCCAAGAACTATATATGATATTTATCTATGTTTATTCAATCAAGAGGGATTTTCCAGTCTTTTGGGCTGTGGGGTGGACATTTGAGCGAAGATTGCTCTTGGAAGACAATTATATTCGCTTAATGAGCATGCTCATGCAGGAGTTTTTGGAGATGAACATAGGCTCGGCTGCCATCACTGTCATCTGGGATGCACTTAAGGTCTTCTGACAATGACATATGCTTACGTTTTCTGCCTATCAGATGAGGGCAGCTACTATGGAGAAGACCACATACGTTCAACCCATAGCTCTTTGAAGGCTAGTCTCAGATATAGTATAATTGCCAAGGATGAGCCGTGGATGGAATTCCTCCCTGATCAGGTGCCCATTTTGCAGGCTTCTCTCAGGAAGAATATATGGGATCAGGTGATTAATAAGTGCACAGCTAGACAGCTGACAAGCTTTGAGAGCAATGAAGAGATGGGCCATTTACTCTCTTTTAGGGTACAGCTAGTACTAATGCCATTTATCAGATGAAGAATAAAAAAAGGGTAGCTCATGTCAGATCCTGCAGGCATTAGTTAGGTATTTCAGCTGTATTATCAGAATCTCTATTCAGAGGATTGCTCTGCTTCTATGGAGACTCTACATCGATTTACAGCAGGGCGTTTCTATCAGAAGCTGAGGTATGCTCAGTAGGCTAGGCTAGAACAGCCCATAACGTTGTCTGAGGTAGAAACAGCTATTAGTTCCTTAGCGAAAGGCAAGGCCTTTGGCCCAATCTAATTCCTTTAGAATTCAATGTGATATTCTCACATATTCTGGCACCGGTCCTTTAAGATCTTTTCAATTCCTTTACAACACTTGGTCAGGTCCCTGGGTCCTGGTCAGAGACTAATATTGTCCTGTTTCTCAAAAAGGGAAAGGATAATATACCCTCTGTGCCTCATACCATCCAATGTCTTTAATTAACACAACTATAAAATGTATACCTGCATCCCGGCTAATAGTCTCTCCGCAGTGATCTCAGTGTTGGTAGATTCAAACCAGCATGGATTAAGCCCTGGACGTGATTCAACTCAACACATCAATACAGTCATCACAGCCATCACAGCTCTGGAGGTTTCCTCGGGGGATGGTGGCTCTATGGGTATGATCTTGTTAGATGCAGAGAAGGCCAGGACCAGTTCTCCTGGCCTTTCCTCGCAGTGATTATGGAGTCTGAGGGACTGGGCCCTTTTTCCATATTTAGAGTCTGTCAACTGTATGTTGGCCTGAAAGGTAGGATTTGATGTTCTGGATCTCTGTCAGAATCTATTCACATCTCCGGCGGTACGAGGCAGGGCTGCCCTCTATCTCCTCAGCTGTTCACTTTATATATTCAGGCTTTTAAAATGGCAGAGGATATCCATCTATTGCATATTCATAGATTTGAGGTGAAAGTCTTAGGGCCTAATTCACAAACGGCCTCCACAGTCACAGCAGAGGCCTCATAGTCACTGTGGGGGTCTGCACTCATAGCAGGACTTCCACAATGGAAAACTGCTGTATGGAGGTCCCGTCACAGGTGTGGGACTCCTGCTATGACTGCAAGGCCTCTGTCTCTCTGGCCTGAGGGTGGTAGAGGTGGTTGCACTGGCGTTTAGTGAAGTCTTGGGCTATAAGTTTAATCCTGACAAAACATAGGTCTTGTCTAATATCATCCCTTCTGTCCCTGATAAGTGATAGGTACATTTGATCGCGTATCTGGGGGTAGAACTGACCCTTTGAATAGTTTATTTAATACAATTCTGGGAAACTCCACTTTCAGTCATTTAATGTTTTCAATCAGTCGAGTCATTTACATCTTGGCCTGATCCGCAGGGGCAATCTTATCAAAATTATTATTTTTGCAAGGTATTTGTATCTTTTTTACTCTATTCCTCTCTTTCTTTCAATGGCTTTCTTTAACAAGATCGAGGCATGCTGGCATAGGTTCATCTGGAATTATAAGAAACGCCAGTGTAAGATACTGTTCCTGCAGCTGCCCAAGGATAAAGGTGGGGTGTTCGCAGCTTTAGTGTTCATCTTTGGCTACTGTAATCTAAGGCTAATAGTGGACTCCAACTAGAGCTTTTTGTTGTGGAAATTTGGAAGATTTCCTGCTGTTTTTCAGGGAAGCTAATTAGCATATCAACTGCCACACTTTGTACCTTAAAAGAACTTTGCTGATATAGCCTGGAACACAACAAGCTGTGCTGTGCACCCACAAGTTGATATGTTGCATACTTTATCCTGCACTTTCAGCACTTTATATACTATTTTTAGGTGTTAGGCATATCATTTTGTTATAATCCTCAAGGCAAGCAATTTTTAGTCGACTTAGCTAGCCGTGATATATATATTATAGTTCTTAGTGCCTGTTTATTTGGCGACTACCATTGCCAATAATTGCGCATTGGCTTGTATGGCTTGTATAGAAATTCCTAGGTTTGATTATTCATTTTGCTGAATACTGTTGTTGCATTTTTTATGGTGTTTTAATTTGTTTTATCTTTATTTTTCAAATGTAAGTGTTATGTGGAATTTGTTGTATATATGTATTTATTGATTGTTTTCTTTCACTTTCTTATATGCATTTGCTTTTATGGCCTTTTGCAGTATAAAGATATTTTGACTGACAATATTTGTAGTTAACGGAACAATTTTTTTTGTTATATTGTTATGATTTTAGATATGTATTTTATTGTGGTGAATTATACATATTTATTTATATTTAACCATCCATATAAAATGGGTTATGTTTTTTTTTTGTAAACAATTTTATTGATATGTAAAACAATCATTGGGCATACAAAAATCATTCTGTGCATACATAGAGAGCGGCAAATCAAGGAATTCTATACATCATCACATGAAAGAAAACATTACAGCTGTGTCATTCAGGCAGACCCCACGCCCTTTATCAATCCATCACCTCCTTCCATCCTACTCAGAGTCGCTGTCCTTATCTAGCTGTGGTGGCTCACATAGGAACCCTCTATATTCATTCCACGCACCCCAGATCCTGACCCATTTCCGCGGACATTTTCGATTCAGGTATACTGCCCTTTCAGCCATCATCGCGGAGTCCAAGTCGGAACACCACTCCCTGAACGTTGGCACCAAATGTGATCCCTAAAATCTGGCTATGTTTCTTTTAGCATACATGATACTCAGTGTCACCCAATCCTGCATGGAGTGAGTGAGATCATTGTGTTCCTAAATGTTTAATAGGCAACACCGCGATTCCGGGACCAATAAATCTTTCACCACCTGCGTTATAGTACTCATAACCCTAGCCCAGAAGTTGGCAACCTGAGGGCATTCCCAGATGGTATGAAAGAACGTTCGCTCCTTCCCGCATCCTTGCAGACAAAACTTATGTGTAGCTTTCCCAATCTTGTGTAGGGTGACCCTAGCGTAATAAACACAGTGTAACATTTTTAACTGTATCAATCGGAGTCTGGATGGTATAGCAACCTCCCGGGGTGAGGAGAGCGCAGTCTGCCAATCTGACTCATCAAACTCTCCCACCTCCGTGGTCCAGGCATTGTTTAGCTTCAGAGTGGGCTCCGGTAGGTTATTAATGAGTTTACAGTAAACAAATGAGGTCGCCTTTTTGGGCATGTGTTCCGTTAGAAGCCTATCCTCCAATGGGGTAGATTCAGGTATTTCATCGCCAGGTTGGACAAGTGATCCCAGTGTGTGACTAATTTACAAATATCCAAATCTCTTCGTGGGCGCTAAATCATACTGTTCCATGAGCTGCTCAAATGAGAAGATGGCAACCCGCCTCCAGAGGTCTCCCACCGTGGAAATACCAATCAAGTCCCATGCATCGAAGCCCCTACTGTTGCACAGGCTGCCCAGTTGACGCGATGACCAGAGTGGCGTCATTTGCGTAATTGTGTCTGTACATTTAAGGCGAGCCAAGGCCAAATACCACAACTTCACCGTATGGGCCGTAGGGCCAAGCAAGGCTGTGGCACTTTTTTTATTGTAGAGTGCAGTTAGCACACCACCGCTACCTAGGTCATACCTGTCCACTTTATACGCTGGCTCAGTCTGCGGAGCGTGCAGCCACTGGTTTATGATCTTCAACTGGGCCGCCCAGTAGTATAGTTGAATGTCAGGGAGCGCTATTCCTCCATCAAACCAGCCCCTAACTAGTTTATGTCGAGAAATGCGGTCTATAGACCAGTGCGTCTATAGACCTGAAATATTTAGGAGGCACGAGAAACGGAGTATTCTCGAGGATGTATAGCAGCCGGGGCAGAGTCAACATTTTAAATAAAGCCACCTTTCCCAGAAGGGTCAATGGAAAGGTATGCCAGTGTTGTACGTCACTACGCAAACGCTCCAGAGGGGGAGCCAAATTATGGCGAAAAAAGGCCTCTCGATGAGGCGTCACCCAGATCCCCAGATATTTAAAGGGCCTGTCAGTGATCCCCAACTGACAGTCCCCTGGGAGCTGGGGTGGGGGGCCCTTGAGGACAAATAGAACAGACTTGGACCAGTTGATAGTATACCCCGAGGCTCGCCCAAAGATTTCACAAATGTTAAGGAGCACTATAATCGAGCGTCTGGGCAAGGTCAAATATAGAAGGATATCATCAGCATATAATGATATGCGGTCCACCCACGTCTCGGTCCAGCTGAGTCCCTTAATCATGAGGTCCCACCGGGTCCATGCTGCCAACGGCTCAAGGATCAGGGCAAAAAGGAGGGGCGACAAAGGGCACCCCTGACGCCTGTCAAGTCCAAGCGGAAAATCTCTGGAAATATGGCCAATAGCCACTACATGCGCTAGCAGCCTAGTATAAAGTAGCTTCACCCACGCACACAATTTGGGTCCGAAGCCAAGAGGCCGAAGACCGCAAATAAATATGGCCATTCAACCATGTCGAATGCCATTCGGGCATCCAGGGATAGTATCACCGCCGGCTCCGGAAGACTTGGTATCTGTGCCATCACCGCATGTACCCACCGCAGATTAAGAGCTGTGTCTCTGTTCGGCATCAACCCGGATTGGTCCGGGTGAATCAGTGTCTCCAGATGCGGGGTTAGCCGTTGGGCTATCATTTTTGCTAATATCTTGGCTTCCGCATTCAGTAAGGAGATTGGACGATAGGATGTGCACACGTCCGGGGGTTTGGCAGGTTTCGGTATCGCAATTATTGTGGCTGTCCGCTGGTCCTGCAGCAGTTCCCCCCTACTCAAACTATCTAAGAACATCTCTAGAAGGTGCGGAACCGTTAGATCAGATACGCGCTTATAAAATTCTATAGGGATCCCGTTGGGACCCAAAGCTTTACCCAACTGTAGGGACTGAACTGCAGCCAGTGAAATCAGATTCCAGGAGCGAGGCCTCATCCTCTGATAAGGACGGCATTTTTATGTCCTTAATGTAGGTTTGCGCCTCTTCTGTTGACAGGTGCGAGGTGGGGGTATAGACTTGTTCATAGTAGTCAGCTAGGGTGTCTACAATCTCCATTGGAGTGGTGACCACTACGCCCTCTGGGGTGCGGAGCTGTGCTATCGTCCTCTGGGCCCTTTCCTTCCTACCCAACCAGGCCAGAAGTTTCCCCGCCTTATCTCCTACTTCATAAATAGTATGTTGCGTGTGTTGGAGCCGTTGTCTGACCCGTTCCCGCTGGTATTCAGTGAGCTCAGATTGTTTGAGGCGTAGCGGCTGAGCTGTCTCCGCAGTAGGGTCATTCTCGTGTTGTGACTGCAGCGCGGCCAGGTCAGCTTCGATCGCCTGTAGGTCATCGTTTGCAACCCGCCTGTGACCCGATATCGAGGCTATAGCTTGTCCCCTTAGCACTGTCTTATACGCCTCCCACAGGACACCTAGGGATGGTACCGAATCTGTATTTTCTTGGAAGTAGTGCTTCGTGACTGTAATCAACTCTTTTCTAATCTTGGGATTCTGTAAATAGCCGGGGGAAATCGGGAAGATACGTCTCCGGACTTTAATATAGGAGGTATAGGTCATGGAGACCGGCGAATGATCGGAGATGCCTCACGGGCCTATCACTGTCTCCGTCAAGTGGGGAAGACTGTCAGCGGAGAGGAAAAAAAAATCAATGCGGGAAAGACTATTGTGGACCCCCGAGTAGAAAGTGTACCCGCGGTCCCCAGGATGTTTGTATCTCCACCCATCCGTAAGGCCCAGTGCATCTAAAAAAACAGCCAACCGGGACTTACCCGTCCCTGGCGTCCTGCATGGGTGGCGGTCCAGCGCATCATTCGGAAATATGTTAAAGTCGCCCCCTATTATGAGCTCCCCTTCGGGCAATTTCAATAAAAATGTACTAAGGGCGGGAAGCGCAACAGCATGAAGGGCTGGTGGAATATATACTGACACTACGTTAAATTTTCTTCCCTCCCACTGACATGAGACAGCAGCAAATTGCCCCTGTGTATCCCTCCAGACCTGTTGGACAATTAGAGGGAAGCGTTTGCGTACTAGTATGCCTACCCCTCTGGAGCCCGTTGAAAACTGAGTGCGCTACCATTTTGTACCCCCTGTGGTCCATAGCTTTACCGGTCGAACCCACCAAGTGTGTCTCCTGGAGCAACGCCACTGCTGGGGCTGTGCGGCGTATATATTGCAGCACCAATCCCCGTTTAATCTTATCCCCCAGCCCATGCACGTTCCAAGTAAGTAAGGTCATAGGAGACACCGGGGCCAACAGGGGGCGCTAACATCTGCCGCTGTGCCCATTAAATCTGCTTATTTCATCATAATTAAGACAGCCCTGTAAGCCAATGTCCGCAGTATGGATTCTATCAAACAGGTCTTTGAAATGCAGCCCAAAACTTGAACTAAAACAAAACTCAGAAACCCTTCCCACATCATCGCCACTGTGTTCATGGTCTGTACATTTTCACAGCAAACAGTACCACCTCCCCTCCCTCCATCTGGAACCCCCCCTTATTCCCCTCCACCCCCCTCCCTGCTCCCCTGCCGGTGGATCTCGAACTACCCACCCCCCCAACGTGGCAGAGTGCCTGTATCCCCCCCCAACCATGCTAAATACGCAGAGAGGGAGCGAGCCCCTCACCCAATGGTGGTCTACAATGTCTACAATAAGGTACTTACAACAAGGGGTGGTGATGGACAGAGTCTCTGAATTAAGCAGAATACTCTCACCCAGTCAAGAGATCAGGGCTAGATCCAACACCGTTTTTTTAGCTCATTGCACCATCCCAGTTTCAGAACCTGGCTGTATGCAAATTAGTCTGTCCCTGGCCCAGTGCATCATGGGAACAGGGCAGACCAGACTACAAAAGCCAATTCTTACACTGGGAAGGAAACAAGCTTCCGGGGACCGGTTTCTGGCATTTCAGCCGTCTTCGGCCCGGCTTGCTTGAATCCTGATGGTGCAATGAGCAAGGGACTCACATCTGAGTATACCCTTCCACGCTTAGGGTGGACAAAAATATTTACAACAAGGGGTGGTGATGGACAGAGTCTCTGAATTAAGCAGAATACTCTCACCCAGTCAAGAGATCAGGGCTAGATCCAACACCGTTTTTTTAGCTCATTGCACCATCCCAGTTTCAGAACCTGGCTGTATGCAAATTAGTCTGTCCCTGGCCCAGTGCATCATGGGAACAGGGCAGACCAGACTACAAAAGCCAATTCTTACACTGGGAAGGAAACAAGCTTCCGGGGACCGGTTTCTGGCATTTCAGCCGTCTTCGGCCCGGCTTGCTTGAATCCTGATGGTGCAATGAGCAAGGGACTCACATCTGAGTATACCCTTCCACGCTTAGGGTGGACAAAAATATTTACAACAAGGGGTGGTGATGGACAGAGTCTCTGAATTAAGCAGAATACTCTCACCCAGTCAAGAGATCAGGGCTAGATCCAACACCGTTTTTTTAGCTCATTGCACCATCCCAGTTTCAGAACCTGGCTGTATGCAAATTAGTCTGTCCCTGGCCCAGTGCATCATGGGAACAGGGCAGACCAGACTACAAAAGCCAATTCTTACACTGGGAAGGAAACAAGCTTCCGGGGACCGGTTTCTGGCATTTCAGCCGTCTTCGGCCCGGCTTGCTTGAATCCTGATGGTGCAATGAGCAAGGGACTCACATCTGAGTATACCCTTCCACGCTTAGGGTGGACAAAAATATTTACAACAAGGGGTGGTGATGGACAGAGTCTCTGAATTAAGCAGAATACTCTCACCCAGTCAAGAGATCAGGGCTAGAGCCAACACCGTTTTTTTAGCTCATTGCACCATCCCAGTTTCAGAACCTGGCTGTATGCAAATTAGTCTGTCCCTGGCCCAGTGCATCATGGGAACAGGGCAGACCAGACTACAAAAGCCAATTCTTACACTGGGAAGGAAACAAGCTTCCGGGGACCGGTTTCTGGCATTTCAGCCGTCTTCGGCCCGTCTTCGGCCCGGCTTGCTTGAATCCTGATGGTGCAATGAGCAAGGGACTCACATCTGAGTATACCCTTCCACGCTTAGGGTGGACAAAAATATTTACAACAAGGGGTGGTGATGGACAGAGTCTCTGAATTAAGCAGAATACTCTCACCCAGTCAAGAGATCAGGGCTAGATCCAACACTGTTTTTTTAGCTCATTGCACCATCCCAGTTTCAGAACCTGGCTGTATGCAAAGCGTGGAAGGGTATACTCAGACATGAGTCCCTTGCTCACTGCTCCATCAGGATTCAAGCAAGCCGGGCCGACGACGCCTGAAATGGCAGAAACCGGTCCCCGGAAGCTTGTCTCCTTTCTGGTGAAGAATTGGCTTGGTAGTTTGGTCTGCCCTGTTCCCATGATGCACTGGGCCAGGGACAGACTAATTTGCATATAGCCAGGTTCTGAGCTGGGATGGGGCAGTGAGCTAAATAACGGTGATGGATCAAGCCCTGATCTTTGGACTGGGTAAGAGTGGTCTGCTTAATTCAGACACTCTGTTCATCACCACCCCCTTTTCTGAATCATTTTGTCCACCATAAGCGTGGAAGGGTATACTCAGACATGAGTCCCTTGCTCACTGCTCCATCAGGATTCAAGCAAGCCGGGCCGACGACGCCTGAAATGGCAGAAACCGGTCCCCGGAAGCTTGTCTCTTTTCTGGTGAGGATTGGCTTGGTAGTTTGGTCTGCCCTGTTCCCATGATGCACTGGGCCAGGGACAGACTAATTTGCATATAGCCAGGTTCTGAGCTGGGATGGGGCAGTGAGCTAAATAACGGTGATGGATCAAGCCCTGATCTTTGGACTGGGTAAGAGTGGTCTGCTTAATTCAGACACTTTGTTCATCACCACCCCCTTTTCTGAATCATTTTGTCCACCATAAGCGTGGAAGGGTATACTCAGACATGAGTCCCTTGCTCACTGCTCCATCAGGATTCAAGCAAGCCGGGCCGACGACGCCTGAAATGGCAGAAACCGGTCCCCGGAAGCTTGTCTCCTTTCTGGTGAAGAATTGGCTTGGTAGTTTGGTCTGCCCTGTTCCCATGATGCACTGGACCAGGGACAGACTAATTTGCATATAGCCAGGTTCTGAGCTGGGATGGGGCAGTGAGCTAAATAACGGTGATGGATCAAGCCCTGATCTTTGGACTGGGTAAGAGTGGTCTGCTTAATTCAGACACTCTGTTCATCACCACCCCCTTTTCTGAATCATTTTGTCCACCATAAGCGTGGAAGGGTATACTCAGACATGAGTCCCTTGCTCACTGCTCCATCAGGATTCAAGCAAGCCGGGCCGACGACGCCTGAAATGGCAGAAACCGGTCCCCGGAAGCTTGTCTCCTTTCTGGTGAAGAATTGGCTTGGTAGTTTGGTCTGCCCTGTTCCCATGATGCACTGGGCCAGGGACAGACTAATTTGCATATAGCCAGGTTCTGAGCTGGGATGGGGCAGTGAGCTAAATAACGGTGATGGATCAAGCCCTGATCTTTGGACTGGGTAAGAGTGGTCTGCTTAATTCAGACACTCTGTTCATCACCACCCCCTTTTCTGAATCATTTTGTCCACCATAAGCGTGGAAGGGTATACTCAGACATGAGTCCCTTGCTCACTGCTCCATCAGGATTCAAGCAAGCCGGGCCGACGACGCCTGAAATGGCAGAAACCGGTCCCCGGAAGCTTGTCTCCTTTCTGGTGAAGAATTGGCTTGGTAGTTTGGTCTGCCCTGTTCCCATGATGCACTGGGCAAGGGACAGACTAATTTGCATATAGCCAGGTTCTGAGCTGGGATGGGGCAGTGAGCTAAATAACGGTGATGGATCAAGCCCTGATCTTTGGACTGGGTAAGAGTGGTCTGCTTAATTCAGACACTCTGTTCATCACCACCCCCTTTTCTGAATCATTTTGTCCACCATAAGCGTGGAAGGGTATACTCAGACATGAGTCCCTTGCTCACTGCTCCATCAGGATTCAAGCAAGCCGGGCCGACGACGCCTGAAATGGCAGAAACCGGTCCCCGGAAGCTTGTCTCCTTTCTGGTGAAGAATTGGCTTGGTAGTTTGGTCTGCCCTGTTCCCATGATGCACTGGGCCAGGGACAGACTAATTTGCATATAGCCAGGTTCTGAGCTGGGATGGGGCAGTGAGCTAAATAACCGTGATGGATCAAGCCCTGATCTTTGGACTGGGTAAGAGTGGTCTGCTTAATTCAGACACTCTGTTCATCACCACCCCCTTTTCTGAATCATTTTGTCCACCATAAGCGTGGAAGGGTATACTCAGACATGAGTCCCTTGCTCACTGCTCCATCAGGATTCAAGCAAGCCGGGCCGACGACGCCTGAAATGGCAGAAACCGGTCCCCGGAAGCTTGTCTCCTTTCTGGTGAAGAATTGGCTTGGTAGTTTGGTCTGCCCTGTTCCCATGATGCACTGGGCCAGGGACAGACTAATTTGCATATAGCCAGGTTCTGAGCTGGGATGGGGCAGTGAGCTAAATAACGGTGATGTATCAAGCCCTGATCTTTGGACTGGGTAAGAGTGGTCTGCTTAATTCAGACACTTTGTTCATCACCACCCCCTTTTCTGAATTACAATAAGGTACAGCCTTCAGTCTAGGATAGAACCCTAAAAAAAAATATATATCATGACATGTTTAAGCAATTTGCGAATCAGGCACGTTACAAACCCGGAGTCTTCAAACCAGAGCACCTTCGCAAGTACACATTTTCACTAGCCCCCCTCCCCACACCCCCACCCACTACTTGCGTATGTCCACAATGACCGGTCCATCAGTAGGCCGTGGATATGCCTCACTCCTGCTCGCTCAGGCCACTTGCCCCCAACGCGGCCTCTGTCGCTGTCCTGTCGGGCCCTCTACCGTTTCTCCGTTCCGCATTGCTGCGGCGGTTGCCATTCGTGCCGCCGACCTTCGTCCATCCTTCCAGCCATTCCCAGACTGCATCAGGCGAGTCGAAAAACCATGCCTTACCGTCCCATTCAACTCTCAATTTCGCCGGAAAAAGCATCGCGTATTCAATATCTCTGCTGCGTAGTTCCTGCTTGACTGCTTGGAAACTTCGTCTCTGTGATGGACCCTTGCCGTAAAATCCGGGAAGAAGGATACCATATAGTTATCAATCTTAAGCGGTGGGCCCATTCTGGAGGCTTGTAAGATATTTTCCCTGTCTCGAAAATTAAAAACTCTGGCAATCAGGGGTCGTGGCGGAGCCCCAGGCTTGGGTCGCCCGCCTGGCACCCTATGAGCTCGTTCTATGGAGAAGTAAGCGGAAAAGCGCCTTGGGGTTTAGATGTTTCGTGATCAATTCCTCTACATAGAGGTCCGCAGCTGGCCCTTCTGTTTTCTCCGGAACACCAAGAATTCTTATGTTATTCCGGCGGGCCCTCCCTTCATAGTCATCAAGCTGAGGTGCCATTCGAGTCTGCTTTTTCTCCATTTCAGACATTTGATGTTGTAGTTCGGAAGTGTCCTCCTGTAGTGCCGCCGTTACCACTTTGAGCTCCTTCACTTTCTCATTGATTTGCTTAAAGTCAGCGCGGAGTAAGGAAACCTCCTCCGTGACTGAGTCCATGGAGGTGCGCATTCCCCCTGTGGCCGCCAGAACGTCGTGTAGCGTCGGTTCCGTAGCCGGGTGGGACGACGTCGCTGAGCCTCCCTTGTCTTTTCTCGGTGAATCGCTTTTTTCTCCACCTTTGGTCCATGCGAATTTGGACAGTTGTGCCTGAGCATTACTTTTTGGACCTCTGCTCCCCGTCCCCATTTTCTTCGTTCTCATGTGAGGCAATCCGGGGGCGTGAGTAGGGGCAACAACGTTGACACTCTCGTATCCTCCACTATGTCTTGTAACCTCCAGGTGGCCCAGGTTTTACCTCCAGCAGATCGTTGGGAAAATTGCTGCTGGTCCCGAAGCCTTCTGTAGCTGAACTGCGCCCTCCGGTAGCAACTGGTCCTCCAGAGCGTTCCCAGCACTGTGTGGCAGTTCACACGGGCACCACTATGTAGGCCGCAATCCTGCGTCAGGTTCTGCGGGGCAGTATTCCACACCAGGTTTAGTAGGACCGGAGGGGTGCTTCCAGTTAGTGCCGGGACAAATAGAAATGACCAAGAGTGCCTCGTCTACACCAGGACCCATCCCGGGGGGAGCGGAAATGGTTTAATTTCCCCAGCTGATCCACCGACGCCTTCAACTTTGGCAGAATCCATGGGTCCGACGTGATCAGGCCCCCACCTCTAGCAGCAGCGCAACAAAGAGACCATGCCGCAAAGAGTACGTACAGTTAGTCAATATACTGCGAATAGGTAGGCGGGTGTGCAACCTCGCGTAGAGTGTATCTCTTCAGAGCCCCAAAAAGCACTCTGCCAGTTCTTAGCGTTTCCCAAGCCGCAGGGGGCACATGTAGTAGGGCAGCTCACCGGCCGGCGTCCTGCCGGGTCCTCAGTCACATCGCCGTCCTCCGATGGGGTCGGGACCACGCCACCGCCACATTGCCGGCCGTCGGCCGCTGCCAGGCCTCGGAGCCGGGGCCTCGATTTCCAACCCGCCCCCCGGGCCGACGCCTTCGCTCGCCCCGGGACTAAACACCGGAGGAGGCCGCTCCCGGTCCCGTCCCACCGCCTCACCGTTGCGCCCGGTCGATCTGGGCTATGGGGTGCCTTTAGTCGGGGGGTTTCAGGAGGAACAGTCTGTGTAGCTGCTCTGTTCAGTACGCCGGCGCCGCCATCTTTTTCTCCTCGGTGTTAGGAATCAGCCTTGACTTGTGTGCTTAATGTGGTTCTGACACTTTTTTATGGCCCCTTATTGTCAGAGCATGTACTTTATTGACATTCCCTAAGGGGAATAAGGAGGAGCATAGCCCTCCCGTCATTGCTTGGCTTACTTTCTGGTGACCACGCCCCCTCCCCACTTCCTGGTTCCTGCTCGAGTTTGGTGCTGGCGTCTGAGGACTCTCTGCTGGAGTTCTGTTGTTTAGACGCTGCTATTCCTGGTTGCAGCCCTTTTGCCCTTCGAATTCTCCTCCTCGAGTGTGTGTGTGTGCCTGACTGTTAAGCGGTAAAACTTCGCCGCTTCTTTTACCGGTGAACGCGACGCCCTGCTATATCTCACGCATTTTGCGGGCGTCGTCCGTTCACTTTCTACAGTCTCCTTGTTTCTTTGGCTGCACTACCTCCTTTGCTTATTTCTTTCTATTGGGCTTCCTATCGAGAGTGAGCGCTCCGCCCTGACTTACTAGGGGCCGGGTGTCTCACCTCCTGAGTGGGTACTGCTCCGCTGTACTCGCCCCCTGTGCAGCCGGTCGGTGCCCCTCACTCCTTTTGTTTTGAGTTGGTTTGCTTGTGTTTGGGTGATTGGTGTTACTGCTCCGCTGCACTGGCCCCCCTTCAGACAGCCGGTCGGTTCACCTCACCTTCCTTTAAACTTTGGTTTGCGTCTGAGGTGTGTTGAGTCCTTCGTGAGTCCTTATTGGCCCCCTCCCTTTTGCCTGGACTCATCGATGACGCTTGCCCGACCTACAATTGGGGTAAGATCCATTATTAATCACACTTGTCAATGTTTCGCTGTGTTTAGAGTAACCATAGGGAGTGTGACTGTTCATAACGTGCTTTTGTTTCCTAGCCTGGACCATCCCCAGAGACGCCTTCTGCTATTGTGTTACCCCTCGTATGAGGAGAGTGGTGGACACTCCTTGGGTAAATTCCCTCATACTTTTAGGAGACAGTAGACAGGAGTGTCGTATACTCTGTTATCGCATTCCTGCTGCTGTGTCTTGGAGGTGGATGGATTCTTCTTCGCTCCTGTGGAAGTTGGCCCTTCTCCTAACAGAAAGCCAAGCCCACGAATTATCCTTCCCCTGAGCGAGGATGAATCCTGACCCCGCTATGGAGGCTGCGGGCCCTGCCCCCCAGACCCTTACTATGGAGGATTTAATGGCCGCTTTTGTGGCCCTGCAGACAGAAGTAGGCAGATTAGGAACAGAAAACCAGAGACTAGTTGCAGAAGTCCATCAGTTGAGAACAGGCACCATTCCTAAAATCCGCAAAAGCTATATTCAGCCTGCCAAATTCACACTGTCCCCTACAGAACAAGACCCGAGAGCTAGCTCTGATCCTACTGCTTCCCCTGTTCAAGTCACGGTGCACACCCCGAACCCTGTGCCCTTAGCCATGCCCGAGAGGTTCTCAGGAGATAGCTCTAAATTTGAAGTCTTTATGAATCAATGCCAACTCCAGTTCTTATGCAAAGCGGCGTCCTTTCCTGACGATTCGGCCAAGGTGGCTTTCATCATATCATATCTAGCCGGGAACGCAGCAGAATGGGCTGTTCCGCTAGTACAGAACAACGATCCCTTGTTGTACGATCTCGATCAGTTTAAGGAGAAAATTAGAAGTCTTTTTGCTAAGCATTCCTACATGCAAGCTAGTGACACTGAGTTACTTAATCTCAGACAAGGTTCGAAGGATCTGCTCTCTTATATAACCAATTTCAACCGCTTGGTAGCCGAAACCCACTGGCCCGAAGACAAAAGAACCTCCTTGTTTTACCGGGGGCTATGTGAGGAAATAAAAGACCTACTCTCTCAGATAGTGAATCCCCCCGAAGACTGTGCCTCCTTTATTGATCTGGTAGTGAAGTTAGATCATAGGTTGCATGAGAGAAAAGGAGAAAGGAATCGTACTATTGTGCCCAAGATGGTCTTCCACAGAACTGAGAAACCCATATCGAAAGATGCCCCAGAACCCATGCAAATAGGGGGAATTCGCGGGCCTCTATCCACGGAAGAAAAAGAGAAGAGAAGGAAACTAAACCTTTGTCTCTACTGTGGAAAAGGAGGGCATTTCGCTAGAGAATGTCCTGTGCGCCCTAAAACCTCAAAGCAATCAGTAAGCAGTCTCTCGAGTTCGGAAAACTCGAAAGCTTGAGGAACATAGAGGTCGATTCCTTAAGCTCAAACCATCCACAGATCTCCTCCAAACCAGTAATAGTGGTTAAGCATTTCACTGTACCCATTACTCTCACATATTTGGTCAAAAGGCAATATACCATGTCAGTTCTATTGGATTCCGGAGCTACGGGGAATTTTTTTGACATCCAACTAGCCAAACAATTGGGTCTAACCTTTGTAGCTAAACCTCAGCCTGAATCCATTTGGGTGGTGGATGGTTCTGAGTTATCCTCCGGGATGATTAGTTATCAAACTCCACCACTGACTATCGTGTTCAATAACGGTCACTCCGAGAACCTTGTTTTTGACCTGATTGATGCCCCCAATTTTGGTGTCATCTTGGGAGTCCCATGGTTGCAGATACACAATCCTACTATAGATTGGGTGAAGAGAACTGTTACGTTGAGTTCTCCTTTCTGTAGAAAACACTGTTACCAGGAAGCCAGAGAACCAGACTTGCCGTTATTTTGTGCAGTACAATCAGGGGTGGACTCGTGTTTGCCTGACCAATATGCAGAGTATTCCAACGTATTTAGTGAGCAGGAAGCTACCAAATTGCCTCCACACAGGAGCTATGACTGCGGGATTGACCTGATACCCGGTGCTGACTTGCCCTGCAGTCGCATTTATGCCTTGACTCCCTCGGAAAACGACTACCTAAAAAACTATCTGGATGAAATGCTTGCCAAAGGATTCATCAGACCTTCCACGTCGCCTGTTTCTTCCCCTTTGTTTTTTATCGATAAGAAGGAAGGAGGGCTCAGGGCTTGCTTGGACTATAGAGCCCTGAACAAAATAACCATAAAAAACAAATATCCCCTTCCTCTGATTCCTGTCCTTCTAGACCAGATAAAAGGGGCAAAAATATTCACCAAAATCGATCTCAGGGGTGCTTACCATTTGATTAGGATAAAACAGGGAGACGAATGGAAAACTGTCTTTCGTACTAAATTCGGACTCTATGAGTATTGTGTAATGCCGTTCGGGTTATGCAATGCCCCGGCGGCATTCCAATACTTCATTAATGACATTCTGAGGGAGTACATCGATATTTTTGTCATAGTCTATATCGATGATATTCTTATCTTCTCCCAAAACGAAACAGATCATGTAGAGCATGTACAAAGAATATTACACAAGTTACAGGAGAATCAGTTATACGCCAAATTGGATAAAAGCACCTTTCACACCACAGAAGTTGATTTCTTGGGTTTTACCATTAAACCTGGTGGCCTGCAAATGGACCCCAAGAAAGTAGAGGCATTGGTGTAATGGAAAAGTCCCACTTCGGTCAGAGAAATACAATCCTTTCTAGGATTCGCCAATTTCTATCGGCGATTCATTGATCGGTTTTCTGACACTGTTTCCCCCATCACAAAACTCTTGAGAAAAGGGGTGCCTTTTGTTTGGACCCTTGAGGCAGAACAAGCATTTTGTGTCCTAAAAGATAAGTTCACTTCAGCTCCTATTCTCCGACACGCAGACAATACTCAACCTTTTTATGTGGAGGCTGATGCCTCGCAATATGCTGTAGGGGGTATTCTTTCCCAACGAGACACTGATACCGGTCAAATGCATCCATCGCTTACTTTTCCAAAACCTTACTGCCTGCGGAAAGAAACTACACCATAGGGGAACGAGAACTGTTGGCCATCAAATTGTCCTTTCAGGAATGGAGACATCACTTATTAGGGTCTCCTCATGTGGTCACCATTTATTCTGACCATAAAAATCTTCAATTCTTTAAATCAGCCAGAGCGCTCACGCCCAGACAGATGAGGTGGTTATTGTTCTTCAGTGAATATGATTTTGTGATCACTTACAGGCCCGGCACACAACAGGGAAAAGCAGATGCATTGTCCCGTCTAGGATTGGACGACCGCCCCAACCGAGAACAACCACTTCCGATCATCCCTGAAAACAAGATCCTTGGGGTGGGGGAAAAGGATCACACACTTCTTGAGGACCTCAAGGGCCTACTCGTAGCTATCCCATCGGATGAGTGGTTACAAAACCCCCTCCACACCTTCAAAGAAGGGATATATTATCATGACAATAAGATGTTTGTGCCTGCCTCTCCCTTGAGACAAAAGATCATTGTATGGTGTCATAGTAGCCCTTTGGCAGGACATACAGGTGGGCGTAAGACTATTGAATTATGCCGCAGATGGTTTTGGTGGGACACTTTGTCTCAAGACGTTTTGGAATATGTACACTCTTGCGCGATATGTGCCCGCCAAAAGGCTTCTCATTGTGCACCCACAGGGCTTCTAAAGCATATAGCCATACCCCCTGCACCATGGCATACTATTAGTATGGACTTCATGACGGATCTACCACCATGTCAAGGCTATACTACTATCTATGTAGTAGTAGATCTGTTGTCCAAAATGAGTCATTTCATTCCTCTAAGGAAAGTACCTTCCTCTAAAGAACTAGTGGCTGTCTTTTTTGGACACAGTGGTGAAATTACATGGGTTGCCCACAGTTATCATCTCAGACCGAGGTCCCCAGTTTGTCTCTAAGTTCTGGAGAGGAATGTGTGAGGTGTTGGGAATTGATCACAGGCTTTCTACCGCATATCACCCCCAAACAGATGGGCAAACCGAAAGAACTAACCAAACGTTAGAACAATTCCTGCGGTGTTTGTTAACCACTATTCCAGCTACATTGGTTCAAGCCCTCCCTTTAGCTGAATTTGCTTATAACAATTCCAGTCATGCAGCCACCAAGGTCTCTCCCTTCTACTTTGTACACGCCCAACACCCTAGAATGCTCCCCATTGTCTTACCCCCCGATGACACATTACCCGCTTTAGATAAACAACATGCCCGCATCCAGAGCACATGGGAAGCAGCAAAGACAGAGCTAGAAAAGGCTAAAGAAGCAATGAAGAGACAAGCCGATAAGCATCGTAGAACAGAGCCAGTATACACGATAGGAGAGAAAGTGTGGCTGTCCACAAAAAACCTCAGAATGGAGGGGTCGAAAAATTTCCAACCACGCTTCATAGGGCCCTTCCCCATAGAGAAAATACTCACCCCTGTCACCCTAAAACTCCAGCTACCCCCATGCATGAAAATCCATCCTGTGTTCCACAGTTCCTTGATCAAGAAATACATACCTTCCCTGGTCCCTGAAATCCCTCCCCCTCCAGTGCAGATAGACGGAGAGACAGAATATGAAGTAAGCAAAATCTTGGACTCCAGACGAATCCGAGGTAAACTCCAGTACTTCATTGATTGGGTAGGATACCCCCCTGAAGAAAGATCCTGGGAACCTGCGGAAAATATACATGCAGTGCGGTTGATCCGACAGTTCCACAGATTGCATCCCTCGAAACCAGGTCCAGTAAATAGGTCTTTAAGGAGGGGTACTGTTAGGAATCAGCCTTGACTTGTGTGCTTAATGTGGTTCTGACACTTTTTTATGGCCCCTTATTGTCAGAGCATGTACTTTATTGACATTCCCTAAGGGGAATAAGGAGGAGCAGAGCCCTCCCGTCATTGCTTGGCTTACTTTCTGGTGACCACGCCCCCTCCCCACTTCCTGGTTCCTGCTCGAGTTTGGTGCTGGCGTCTGAGGACTCTCTGCTGGAGTTCTGTTGTTTAGACGCTGCTATTCCTGGTTGCAGCCCTTTTGCCCTTCGAATTCTCCTCCTCGAGTGTGTGTGTGTGCCTGACTGTTAAGCGGTAAAACTTCACCGCTTCTTTTACCGGTGAACGCGATGCCCTGCTATATCTCACGCATTTTGCGGGCGTCGTCCGTTTACTTTCTACAGTCTCCTTGTTTCTTTGGCTGCACTACCTCCTTTGCTTATTTCTTTCTATTGGGCTTCCTATCGAGAGTGAGCGCTCCGCCCTGACTTACTAGGGGCCGGGTGTCTCACCTCCTGAGTGGGTACTGCTCCGCTGTATTCGCCCCCTGTGCAGCCGGTCGGTGCCCCTCACTCCTTTTGTTTTGAGTTGGTTTGCTTGTGTTTGGGTGATTGGTGTTACTGCTCCGCTGCACTGGCCCCCCTTCAGACAGCCGGTCGGTTCACCTCACCTTCCTTTAAACTTTGGTTTGCGTCTGAGGTGTGTTGAGTCCTTCGTGAGTCCTTATTGGCCCCCTCCCTTTTGCCTGGACTCATCGATGACGCTTGCCCGACCTACAATTGGGGTAAGATCCATTATTAATCACACTTGTCAATGTTTCGCTGTGTTTAGAGTAACCATAGGGAGTGTGACTGTTCATAACGTGCTTTTGTTTCCTAGCCTGGACCATCCCCAGAGACGCCTTCTGCTATTGTGTTACCCCTCGTATGAGGAGAGTGGTGGACACTCCTTGGGTAAATTCCCTCATACTTTTAGGAGACAGTAGACAGGAGTGTCGTATACTCTGTTATCGCATTCCTGCTGCTGTGTCTTGGAGGTGGAGGGATTCTTTTTCGCTCCTGTGGAAGTTGGCCCTTCTCCTAACACTCGGCTCCCGGACCGTCCGGGTGCTCAATCACCGCCCTTGGGGGACACAGGCCCCGCAAACACTTTTCCGGAACCACCCTGGAGTTGCCAGCTGAATATTAGGGCACCCTATTCCAGTTCCACAGACTGCGCTCGGCTTATCGGGAAGAAATTGGCCTGGCTATGAAGGAACCTGAGGAGATCCCAGAACTGTCCTATATTATTAAAACTAAATCTCCGGCTAAACTACTCTCGTCTGTCAACAAGTTAGGTGTGTCACACCAGAGACTAATGCCGTCTAAAGCCAAAGAGGCATGGCAGGAGGATCTACAATCGCCCATAGATGATGGCATGTGGCGATACTGCTGCTCCAGCACCCGTAAGATCTCGCTTAATGGCAGGCACAGGCTGGTGCATTTTAAGTATCTCCACAGGGTGTACTATACTCCCGAGCGACTGCACCGCTATGGCCTACGGCCCTCGGCGGAATGTGAACGCTGTCGCACTCAGGTTGCCGACTTTTTACACATGGCGTGGCTCTGCCCCGGCGTGCTAGCATTCTGGAATGAGGTGTTTGCGGAGCTTGATCAGATACTAGGCGTAACGCTCCCCAGGACACCGGCACTGGCGCTACTAGGCTTTTCTAAGCCACTCCCGCCATCCCTTCGCCGACTGGCCGATCTGGCGTTATTGATTGCCAGGAGAGTAGTGGCATCCTGCTGGATGCGCGGACCGCTGCCCACCGTAGCCAGATGGAAGAGGGATCTGCGGTTTTGCTGTACCCAAACTGAGCTGTATAGTGAGTTGTTGCCACCTAGAAGTAGACCGAAAAACTTCTGGGACCTCTATAAGGAATATTTGCGGGAGGGGGAGGAAGGTAGTTCTGACACGTCTGAGGTGGTGGATCTCCAGGACCAAGTTTCAGAGTAAAGGGCTGGACAGGCGGAGGATTCCCCTATGGGAATATTAGGGCACCCTGGCACGAATCAGTCCGGGTTCACAGGCTGTATAAGGATAATTCGCCATGGGCAAGGCAGAGCTCGCCTAAGCTGCGGCCATCACTCTCGGCTGCTAGCCACGCCCTCGGTTATGTTTATTTTAAATGATTGATGTAAAAAGTGTTTTTTTTATATTTAGTGATGATAATGGAATTATTATGGCAATATTATTGTAGTCAATATTGTGTGAATTCATATTTATGACATAATATATGTATATTTAAAGTTGACAATATTTTTATGTCTGATATTTCTGATTTCGATATGACTGAAAAAATTTAGATTTTTGACAATTATATTTGTGTTCTCGATTTTTGCGGTTTTATTAGGTAAATATAGGTAGGCAATATTTTTGCTAAGAATATTTATTTTCAGATATTTTTGTGTTTCGATATTATATGCATTGGAATTATGTCAGTGATCCCGCTTTCAATTAATAAATTAAAAGGGTTGAAAAGCAAGATCAAGACTGTCTAAGTCTTCATACGGCCTAGTGAGTTTGTGCAAGGCCTAGTCAATTAATAATAAACCATAACAAGACAAGATTCCTGGTTAACCCATTTGCTGCTAGGCCTCCCCTGTGCTAAGCCTTTTTTTGGCTATTTGGGGTGGTTCGCGCTTAGGCCTCTGTAATATTTTGTCCCGTAAGGCATCTACGCCAAATTTGAGTCCTTTTCTTCTAACATCTTGAGGATTCTAAAGGTACCTAGGGTTTGTGGATTCCCCTAGATGGGACTGAGAAATTAGCCAAAATACAGCAATTTATTTTTTTAGGAAGAATTGGGGTGAAATTGTTGTGAAAGAAAGCGTCCGTTTTTTTCCCTACAAAGGGTATCAACAAAGGGTTTGTGGTGCTAAAATCACCATATTCCCAGCTTTCCGAAACAGGCAGACTTTTGTCAGAAAACCAATATTTTCTACACAGTTTGGGCATTTTGCTGGTACAAAGCCTATTTTATGCCCTTTCAACCTCCTTCCAGTTAGCTGTAGAAATGGGTGTGAAAGCAATAATGAATCCCAGAGAACTATACATTTCTGAACAGTAGACATAATTTTGAATTCAGAAAGGGGTAATTTGTGTAGATTCTTCAAGGTTTTTCTATGGAAACTAACAATTGAAATAAAAAGATTTTGAAATTAAGTTGGAAAAAACAGCCATTTGTGGCAACATTGTCACCTGTAACTTCTTCCAAGTATGGCAGATTTTTAAAAACAATATATTGTTTCGTCCACTGGATTCTTTTGGTTGCTGGGCATATATAGGACTTGTAGGTTCACCAATGACCCAAGGTACCCAAAACGCAGGTGGCCCCCTTGCAAAACCAGGTTGTTTTGAGATAGATCATTTTGATGTCTCCACAATACGCTTTGGGCCCTTCCCTGGCGCTGGTACTTGACCCACCCACACAAGTGAGGTACCATTTTTATCGGGAGACCCGTGGAAATGCTGGATTGTAGGAAATTTGTGTCAGTCCTGTGATACCACAACTTTCCCACACAGAAATGTGGGAACATTTTTAATTTTCAGCTAAATTTGAGGTTTACAGGGGATTCTGGGTAAGAAAACGTTGGGCAATCCATGCAAGCCACACCTCCCTGGACTCCCCCGGGTGTATAGTTTTCATAAGTGTCTGGGTTTAGTAGATTTCCCTAGATAGCCACCAAGCTTAGGACCAAAAATGTAGATGGCTCCTATCTCTCACAAAACAACTTGGTTTTGCCAGTGGTCACCGGTGTTTTAGGTACCTGGTTCAGCGGCCATTTAGCAAAACCTACCAATCCTAGAAATTTCTGAAAACTAGACACCAGCGGGAGTCCTGGGAGGTGTGGCTTGCATGGATCCCTCAACGTTTTTTTATCAAGAATCCCCTGCAAACCTCAAATTTAGAGAAACAAATCACATTTCCTCACATTTCTGTCTGGGATTACCATGCTGGCACGAGATACCTACCACCCAGTGTTTCCCTTAGTCTTCCGAGTAAAATAATACCTCAGTTGTGTGGGTGGGCCAAGGGATTGCAACTGGGAAGGGCCAAAAACAGAGGGATTGAGGGGATAGCACAGCGAGCTCTAGTTTTATTTTATATGCGTTTTTAGGCTGACTCAGCATTAGGCTCAGCATTAGAAACCCACACAAGTGATGTATCCTTTTTATCTGGAGACCAAGGGGAACGCCGGGTGGTAGGACATTGTGCCAGTGTGGTGATCCCAGGTAGAAATGTAAGGTAAATTTGATTTCTTCAGCTAAATTTGAAATTTGCAGGGGATTCTGGGTAGGGATACGATGGGTAATCCATGCAAGCCCACACACACTAGCCCCAGACCTTGCTGGGGATGGAACCAGAGGCACGGGGCCTAGGGACTAACCAGCCTCCATTACGATATGTATACACAAAAATGGGCTGTCCCTAGTATGGGTTCCGACAGTTTCCTACAGATTTATCTTGAGATGCAGTACCAGTGGGGGCCCTTCCACCCTCGACCTCCCATGGAGCAAGTAAGATAGGAATTTAGGAATCACTCACACTGGTACTACACTGACTGGGGAGCTTGATACCCACAGCCCCCGTCCTTCTAGTGGTAGGTCCTTTTTGCACTATGTGCGAAAAGGCTGCGCCCATATTTTAGAAACCCTTTGGTCCTGATGAATGCTACGTACCCTACGGGGACACAAATGCAGAAACATGTTGACCACACTTAACACTGTGAAGGGAGAGTAACGTCCCAGATCACCGTTCACCTCTTTTAATACCATGCATTTGCTCCCTGAATAAATACAGTCTATTGGTTTTTAGATCACCTCTCACTATTTCACGGGCCACAACTTAGCTTTAGAAGTGCATCCCTGTCTCCAGGTGTATGCCCGCCCTCTATCAAACAAAGTTTTTAGAGGGCGAGGACAGCCGATGATGAAGCATGACACCGGGCGGTGTGTGAGGCCAGTCCGTCACTTTTTATGAAATGCCCCCACTGGTACTGCATCTCAAGATAATTCTGTAGGAAACTGTAGGAACCCATACTAGGGACAGCCCATTTTTGTGTATACGAATCCATGCAAGCCACACCTTCCTGGGTTCCTCAGGGTTTCTAGTTTTCAGAAATGCTTGGGTTCGGTAGGTTTTCCTAGATGCCCACCGAGCCCAGGGTCAAAAACGCAGGTGACACCCTTGCAAAACCAAGTCTTTTTGTGATCGATAATTTTGAAGTCTCTGCAGTATGTTTTGGGACATTTCCTGTCGCAGGTACTAGGCCTAACCACACAAGTGGGGTACCATTTTTATCGGGAGACTTAGGGGAATGCTGGGTGGGTGGAAGTTTATGGCTCACAGCAGATTCAAAAACTTTCCATCACGGAAATGTGAGAAAATTGTGTTTTGGTTTTACAAAGTTTGAGGTTTGCGAGGGATTCTGGGTAACAGAACCTGGTAAGAGCCACACAAGTCAACCCATCCTGGCTTCCACTGGGTGGGTGGAAGTTTGTGACTCCCCACATATTCCAGAACTTTCCATCAGATGGGGCTATTGCCCCATCTGCTTCCTGAGGGGGGCATTTTTGGAGGGGTGGACGGTGGGGGGGGGGGGCAGTAAGACTTTGCATTTTTGGGGGGTGGATGGTGGCCCATTCTGGGTAGTCGTCGTCCCCCCCCCTCCCCCCTGAACTATAAAAAAAATAGTCCCTGGTGTCAAGGGTGCTTTCTGCCCCCTTGGAATATGAAGAAAAATCAAGAGGGTATTTCTGTGTATTTTATAACAATGAATACAATAACACGTTCATGCATTGAATTGCAGTTGCAAGAGCCTAGAACAAAATACTATGAATTGTTCCAAAGACAAGATCAGCCTAACCTGGATTCCTCTTGAGGAAAGCAAATGAATGCATCATTGTTTACTTTATAAGCAGAGACCATGACCGGAGGCTGTATTTGCAGTGATTTTCGGAAATAAAAAAGAACACAGAGAAGCATGCAGGTGGAAAGGCTTGTTCTGGTAAAATAAAAGCAAATTTATTTCTGATTGAATGACACTGCAGCTGGCTCGGGTTTGCTATGCCACCTAAAGGCTGTTTCTGCTCAAATAAACATTATTAGGCATTATTTTGTAATTATTACGAACGCTCCCTCTGAGTCTTCTGGTGTAATAGGTAGAGGGTTTGATTGAACTTCACGATTGTAATTACTTTTAATCATTTTGTTTTGCAGTGACATTTGTAGATAGAATTATTCAGTAGGGCTTAGAAAGCTTTAAAGTTTGCCCACAGAGTCAGGAAATGTTGCTGTTTGACAAGGTAGCTGATTTACTCACTTTATGTGAAGTTCAGGCTTGCTGGGCTGCTGAAGGTGCAGCTGGATGCCCAGCCCTTTCCTGGGCGGGACATCCTGCTGCAGAGCAGCGTTTAGAGCATGTCTATATGGACAGCGTTAACTTCTCAATCGGGCCTCTTAGCAGCTATCGGTAAAGGCTGTCCTTAATAACCAAGCACCACCACCTAAAGGGAATCACAATGTTCATCTGCTCAACCCGCTGCCGTTACAGCTCAGTCAGCAAAAAGTAATCCAGCTATAATTTAGGGACACTGAGAGCCGTCCCAGCACCGTCCAAACTCACCACCGCCCTCCTGCCATATTATGCGTGGCAGTCCCGTGGCAGTGCTGTTTAAAGATTCATTGTGAGCCTTAAACAGCACCGCGTTGGGACTACCATGTTGTGCATTTCTTCCTGAGCAGTAACTGGGGGTGCAGGGCGCAACATGTGCCCGCTGTAGCCCCTCCGTACACAGGGGCAAGAAGGGGCCCTGTAGGGCTCCCTTTCTTTTCTCACCGCCAGCCTTTTCATGGAGGAAGAACCTCCATGACAGCGCTGATGGTAAGGAAAGTCATAATATGTTTGCCGGTGTCTCAAGGCACCGCCTAGCATATCTCGTCCCTCAGACCACCACCCACTGCCACGGAACAGTGGTTCCCTGGTGAGCGCAGAGGTGAAATGACTGTCCGGCTGCCCAACTCTCAATGGGGTGGTTGGGCCGCTGGTGCGGCGGTGGCTGGACCGCCACCATTGCGCTCCTAAGAGTCTGGTGGTCCATGGACCGCAGACTCGTAATAGGACCCTGAATCTGGTCCCTCTTTTTAAAAAACTTTGCGAGGCCCTCACTCTGCAAAGCAGGCAAAGGTTAAAAAATGTTTACTTGGTTTCTTATTACAGCAATTTTTCGAACGTTGTACATCTCTATCAGTCTTGTTTGCCAACATCTGAAAAACATTAATGAAATCATATTCATTAAATGTCGTAGGTTCATGAAATGGGTCGGGTTTACAGGAGGCAACTATCTCTTGGAATTTATGAGGAAGTAGTGGTCTGTGGTCTTGAAGTATTGGGCCATGGTCCACACATACTTTTATTTTGGTTTTACCATATAAAATAGAGAACGTTTCTCGCTCAAGGTAAAACCGTGGGACTGCCTCAAGCAGATGTGTTCCTGCGTTGCTGTTGCTTGGGGTTTCGCTCACTGCTATTTTAAGGTAAGCTAAATTCTCTAAACTTATGTTTATGGAGTTTGTCGTTTTGTTCTATCTAACATATTAGATGGACAAGAGCACTTTGCAAAAGTCCAAGAAATGGCTTTGAGGTGCAAATCTATGCACAAGTATTCATATCCAAATAATTGTTTTTTAGCTCCATGGTTTAAATAGAGTAAGCCTGATCATGCTTAATTACACATATATTATTAGCTTGTACAGTATTATTATGTAGTAAGTGCAACATTCACCTAAGCCAGGGCTCGAAAAATCAAAACTTTTACCAGACCTGCTGGTCTAGTAGCTTTAATAGTCTACTCGACCCAACTGTAATGTCCTTGCCCCATGAACTGGCAAATATTGTGTCTTATGGAGCAGCCTTTTTATCACCTAAGAGAACACCTTCAAATATGCAAGTTCATATTTCTGCTGTACAAAAAAACACTTTCTTTTTATTTACTAGACTAAATGTTTGCTCCATGTATAACAAGAATCAAGCCCTTATATAGGGTACACATGATCCCAGGCTTGCCTGTTAGTTCACTAATAGAATTGTCATCTGGGCAGGAGCTGTAATAATTCCCAGTTCATGTTTAAAAACTCACTTTTCATAAATATATTACCAAATCATAAGGTGGTAGTGCAATCATTTACAGATAGCATATTTTCCATTGAGATGGCCACAAAACGTTCCCACTGACATGTCGTTTTACTGAGAATAGCGCAAAAACAATGTTTGGAAATTGGGTTTCAGCACAAATATTTAAAATTTGCACATCACCAAGTAAAGTGTTCTAATTTATTTGGATACTATACAAATCTTTTTTTTCGCCACAGAATTACAAAAATGGGTCATCATAACTAGTGAAATATATTTGAAATATTTCAACAAATCATTTAGCTATTTCAGTGTTGTGTTAGAAAAAAAGTTTGACATCATACAGCTTTTCATTTAAAATGCTTTGCACAGTTCTATTGTCATACAGTCTGTTTTAAAAAATCCTCTGACTTCAGAAAGAGAAATAAATGAAGGAAGACAAATTGACTTTTGATCTCTCTCTCTCTCTCTGAAAGCCAGCAAATGAGAAAAAAACCAAGATTTAAATGTATTTATATTGCTCTTTCACTCTTTGAGGAATAAAGATGCCTTTAAATCTAATTATCTTGTCACATTTGCTCAGCTTTCAGAGGCAGAGGTTAAAAGGCAGTTTATCTTAATACATTTACTTTTTTTCTTCAGACTGAAGTTAGAGAATTTTTAGCCCAAAGGGCGAGTAGTCTCTAAAAACAGCTCCTCCTGAATAAATCTTGCTCAACAATGCGAGTGGGCGAGTGGATTTTTCGAGCCCTGCCTAAGCAACTTGGAGCTGGAAACAGTAGGCGGGAAAGTGAAGGAAACAGAAAAATATCTGGGCACAGGAGGGTCACCAGCTGGCCTAGCTCAGAAAAAGGATAGGACTGAGAAAATAAATAAATATTGATGGCTGATTTAAATGCCCTAAATTTGAGAGTACTGATCTGTGGAGCAGAAGTGCATTCCACAGCCTGGGAGCCAGCACATGGAAGGTGTTTTTTGCCTGTAATGAGGGCACTAGAACTGCCGAACTATTCGCTGGAGAACAATGCTGAACTGTAAAAATTGTGCTGGCTGATGAGTAGTGAGTAATTCTGTCTGTCTGGCAGAGACCTTGAAGATTGATCCTCAGTTTAATGGGGAGTCAGTGAAGAGTCAGCATTTCTTTTGCCATGTTACTAGTCTGAAGGTCATGATTTGGAGACACTGGATCCTGGAAATGGCTTGATCTGGGATGCCCAGATAGAGGGAGTTACAATAATCTATGTGGGACAAAGCATGTGATCCCACCACTGGAATAAACATCTCCTTGGGAACAAGCAATCAAACTTGAGAACCAAAAGATCTGGCTTACTCTCAACTTCAAGGCTTTAGATAGCCAATTTCGTCATTGAATATGATAGAAACTGAAATGTCCCCATGGTGCGAGCAAAGTATCAACAGCCTAACAAATCACATTTCAGCAATTTAAAAATTCATAGAATCCTAATAGTATCCCTCTACATGAATCCTGATTCGCCCCTTCTGACCTAATGTCATTCAGAGGTTTCAGAACAAACTAGATACATGAACAATAAAAAGAGTCATGAATGAATACAATACAGGTTGCAAGTAGGAAGACCCTTGGAATGTATCTAAAGGCTTCCTACAGAGAGTTATTTGTGAACAAAATGTCATGCAAAATAAACAGTACACATTTTGCTGCAAGCAGTGTCAATGAGATGTATAAAGACACAATGAATATCATGAAGTCAGCAGTCACATTACAAAGATGGAGTCAAGGCCTAGTTGAGGTCTAGTTAACATTCGGCCATATAAACTGTTCTATACATCATAGTTTTTTGTTTTAAACATATATATTTCTAATTAATGAACTCTTCAATCTGCCTAAGGAAAATAGTGTGAAATTATTTTAGCTTATTGTGCATCTTCCATAACCTCTATGATAAAATCATGTAAGAATCATGGTTCATCCCAGCAGAGTATTCCCTAACTGGAGCCAAATTTATTAGTGAAACAAAAAGCTCACTTCCTATGGAAACTCTGACCTAACTATAGTTACACAGTGACGGTAACAGTGTTATGGGTAGTCAGAGTTTCCCTAGGAAACAATTTTTTTTTCTTAATAAAGTTTGCACCATTCAATGAATCTGTGTGAAACGTGAATTTTTTTTTTAAATGGTCATCCTAATTGGGTGGTTTGTGATAGGTTTCATGCAAATTCATCAAGCCGGGGCCAAGAAAAACTGGATGTCCCAAAAGTGTCACTCTCCATTTTAATTCTAGTAGTCATTTTTGCTCAACCACTACAGAAAAAAAACTACTGAACAGATTTACACAACCACTAGAGCAAGCTTCATGTACTTAAGTAACCAACAGAGCCTGGCCCAAGGCATAACCACCTCAAGAGTCCATCCACCGGGTAGACAACATGCAGGGCAAGCTTCACAGACTGGTACAACCCACTGCGTGTGGCCCAATGCAGTCCTGCTTTAAGCCTCCATCGACCAGGTAGACTAGCAGGAGGACAATCTTCACAGACTGAAGGACCTGCTGTGCCTGGCCCAAAAGCAGTCCTGTGTCAAGCTTCTATCCACCAGGTAGCTCACCAGCTGGCTGTGCTTCTCCGACTTAAAAGCCCCGCTGTGCCTGGTTCAAGGTGTTACCACTCCATGATTTCACCAGATGGGCTTCACTGACTGAAGGGCCCGGCTGCCCTGTGCCAAGGAGGAACCATGACAAGCTTCCATCCACCCGGTAGACCACAACCGCATGTCCTTCACTGACTGAAGGGTCCTGCTACGTAGGCCTAAAGTCTGTACTGTCAAGCTTCCCCATCTCAGTATATCAACATGAGAACATTAAAACAATTAAAAACCCATAAAACATTTATCGTCTGTGGTGGGGTTTCTCCAGACCTGACTCTACGGATGCCCCTACTGTGTACAGTCAATGACCATGCATAACAAAGGATGGATGACTATGAACTCGGAGAAGACCGAGGTCCTCGGAACCCCACGACACAAGCAAATGACCCGCACCTACAAGACCTCCACTGGCTCCCTATCGAGAAGAGAGTAACCTTCAAGCTACTCACCCATGCCTACAAATCCCTCCACAACATCGGACCCAAATACCTCAACGAAAGAGTCTTCTTCCACGTACCCAAAATGAACCTCCACTCCGCCACCTCGCCCTGGCAGAGACCCCACGCATCCACAGAACCAGAGCAGGCAAAGACCTGGAATGAGCTCTCAGTCAACATCAGACGCTGCCCCACTCGGCACACCTTCAGGAAAAGCCTCGAAACATGGCTCTTTGACTGAGCCTTAGCTGCACCCCCTTCCCCACCCCAACACCTTGAGCCCCTCATGGGTGAGTAGCACACTTTAAAAAACCCTGATTGATTGAATGTTGGGGCGCAATGTATGACTCACAGCTAGTCCTCGCGCCCTACCCTCTGTACATGCCGTAAGGCTGTGTGCAGTGGGGTCTGGATGTTCGTAGAAAGTGTGGTGCAGGGCTTGGCCATAAGCCAGGCCATGCACGCCACCCCCACAGTACATAGGTTGTATACCTGTGAAGATGGGTCACAGGGGCTAGTCAGAGATCAGGCCTTGTGCTCACCCACTGCTGCATACAGCCAAAGGAAGCATGCCAGTCTTTCCCTGCTGCATTCAGTTTAAGAACTCAATGGAGTTAGGACATTGTCATAGGTCTGGAGACACAGTGTGCTGACACACTCCCTAGGATGGGTTAGAGTGCCTTACCATAATCATGCTATTCAGTCAACCACTCCTTCACATGTCTTTAAGCCATGCCCTTTAACCGTCAAGCTGTCTACTACAAGTGTTGTACAGTGACTGCAGATATTTCCTACTAAGCACATCCAAAATTTGTTCTCAGTAACAGTTAACCATAAACAGAGATTATGGGGCATGGAACAGGTCCAAAAATCTTAGATTCACTGGAATAAACAAAGGTTAATGTGATGTGTGGTTAGGTTTGCTTATAACACCATAATGTGTTTTTGAAAGCCCTCAGAAATTCAGAGACAAAAACACAGTTGAAGTGGATTTATGGTTACAAAACAAAATCTAAAAAACATTCATGCACTGCTTATGACATGAGATTTCATACCTCTCGTGACATGTTAAATGTCATCATTGACGACATCACTGATGACAGTCGCAAACTGAGAATCATAAAGATGTTTCCAAGTTGTTAGTCTCTGCAATTAAACTGTTCATTCTGTAAGTGGAAAAATAGTTATAGATCTATTTTGCACGGCTCGCAAGAGAAAAGAGTGTGAAAAAACGGATTCTATGACCAGTAATTCACTGCTATGACGTAGCAAAAGTGGGTAACAGAACTTGCTACCCACTTTCGCTACGTCATAATGGGATTCCAGGCTGATCTGTCTAGAGTCTCTGAGACAATGACAGATCAGCTCTGGCACAGAGAGCCCACTTTTTGGATGTGTGCGGTGTAAAGTCGCAGAGACTGGGGGGTGGGGGCTGCTGGTGGCAGGCAATCAGGTATTTTTATACTACCATTAATATGTATCAGCTGAAAGCAGGGGCCATACATAACATAAAATTATAGTTAGTTAAAAAGTAAATAAGGAGGATGTTTTTCACCTCGGTTTTCTGAGTGACATCATAGACAACTTCGTTCTTATTGCCTATTTGATGACACCCGAAACCCCTTGGCGAAAAACATCCCCGTTATTCACGGTTACCCATTCTTCAATACATGGGATTCTGTAATCCCTTCATAAACAGCAGTTACTAATTTCTCTATAATCGGCAACTTGTGATGCTCAAAGTTACTGAATATAATGAAAATATCGCTGAACTCGACTATTATAAGGTTATAAAATGTGAGTTCTGACATAACAATGCCTGCTGCCAGAGCCAGCAATCAGGGTGAAAGGCAGGTCAGGTCATGGAGCATAATTAAAGCAGCACTTCAAAACAACAAAAGGAATGTTGTTTCTCTTTCATCTGCTCTATTTTAATAGCTTACAATGCACTCCTTAGAGAGAAGCTAAAATCTTTCAGCAGGTTGGAGCTACTGCAGCATTTTGATTTTTTAAAGCATACTTGTATTGAACTATTTCAATTATCTGTTTGCAACAAATATCTAACAGGTTTGTGATGTGTTTCATTTTGCACTATAAGGTTTATTTTTATTCGCTCCTCTCATGGTATTTAGTTTTTATTCCTGACCTATGGAGGCCCCAATAAAACTTTCTGGCCTACCCTAGAGTTTGTTTTATCTCACACACCATTTCTTTGGTATTCCTCACCACACTCTTCCCATATCATTGGTTTTAGGACACCTCTTGGGAACACATTGAAAAAATCCCTGAGCTCCTCCCTCTTAGAGAGGGGGTTGTAGCCCACATTGCAACTAGGTTGCGATTTGAGGAGGTTTCCCTTTTACGAAGCATGCCACCCACAGGTGGGTGAGGAGAACCACCCTGTAAAAGGGATATCCCACATCCTTTCATCTCTTATCTCTCCATATTGACCCAGGTGGCCTTGCTGTGTTTTGTGATATTGTTATTTGGGGAATTGGCCCCTGCAGGTCTTTACACCTCCTCAGGCTCATTTTTGTGTTTGCGTGTGTTATATTAATGATGTCAGACACAGTTTAAGTCATATGTCTTGTCCTGTGTGGTTCAAAGAGTATGTATAACATTTTATTTCAGAAATGTTACTTCCCTCTGGTTTAGAGTTTCCCGTTTTCATACAAAGAAGATGTGTGTGAAGCATGCTATTATGGTTTCCTATGCTCATGATATGTAAGTTTGTTATAATGTATGTACATGCTTACTTTCTATTCTTCATAACAGGGGGTGGTGATGGACAGAGTATCTGAATTAAGCAGTACACTCCTACCCAGTCAAAAGATCAGGGCTTGATCCATCACCGTTTTTTAGCTCACTGCACCATCCCAGTTCAGAACCTGGCTACATGCAAAGTAGTCTGACCCTGGCCCAGTGCATCATGGGAACAGGGCAGACCAAACTACCAAGCCAATTCTTTACTGGAAAGGAAACAAGCTTCCGGGGACCGGTTTCTGGCATTACAGTCGTCTTCGGCCCGGCTTGCTTGAATCCTGATGGTGCAGTGAGCAAGGGACTCATGTCTGAGCATACCCTTCCACACTTGTGGTGGCCAAAACGATTCATAACAGGGGGTGGTGATGGACAGAGTATCTGAATTAAGCAGTACACTCCTACCCAGTCAAAAGATCAGGGCTTGATCCATCTCCGTTTTTTAGCTCACTGCACCATCCCATGGGAACAGGGCAGACCAAACTACCAAGCCAATTGTTTACTGGAAAGGAAACAAGCTTCCGGGGAATCGTTTTGGCCACCACAAGTGTGGAAGGGTATGCTCAGATGTGAGTCCCTTGCTCACTGCACCATCAGGATTCAAGCAAGCCGGGCCGAAGACGGCTGTAATGCCAGAAACCGGTCCCCGGAAACTTGTTTCCTTTCCAGTAAAGAATTGGCTTGGTAGTTTGGTCTGCCCTGTTCCCATGATGCACTGGGCCAGGGTCAGACTAATTTGCATGTAGCCAGGTTCTGAACTGGGATGGTGCAGTGAGCTAAAAAAACCGTGATGGATCAAGCCCTGATCTGTTGACTGGGTAGGAGTGTTCTGATTAACTCAGATACTCTGTCCATCACCACCCCCTTTTTGAATCGTTTTGGCCACCACAAGTGTGGAAGGGTATGCTCAGATGTGAGTCCCTTGCTCACTGCACCATCAGGATTCAAGCAAGCCGGGCCGAAGACGGCTGTAATGCCAGGAACCGGTTCCCGGAAGCTTGTTTCCTTTCCAGTAAAGAATTGGCTTGGTTGTTTGGTCTGCCCTGTTCCCATGATGCACTGGGCCTGGGACAGACTAATTTGCATGTAGCCAGGTTCTGAACTGGGATGGTGCAGTGAGCTAAAAAACAGTGATGGATCAAGCCCTGATCTGTTGACTGGGTAGGAGTGTTCTGATTAACTCTGATACTCTGTACATCACCACCCCCTTTTTGAATCGTTTTGGCCACCACAAGTGTGGAAGGGTATGCTCAGATGTGAGTCCCTTGCCCACTGCACCATCAGGATTCAAGCAAGCCAGGCCGAAGACGGCTGTAATGCCAGAAACCGGTCCCCGGAAGCTTGTTTCCTTTCCAGTAAAGAATTGGCTAGGTAGTTTGGTCTGCCCTGTTCCCATGATGCACTGGGCCAGGGACAGACTAATTTGCATGTAGCCAGGTTCTGAAGTGGGATGGTGCAGTGAGCTAAAAAACGGTGATGGATCAAGCCCTGATCTGTTGACTGGGTAGGAGTGTTCTGATTAACTCAGATACTCTGTCCATCACCACCCCCTTTTTGAATCATTACTTTCTATTCTTGGCTTTACCCGTCTTACTGCTTGTTACTGTTGCTATGCCTTTGTTGTTGCATACAATTTCCTTTGTCTCTTACCCTGTGTTCAGCAGTGGCTGGTGACATTTCAAAGTCCGACTGACATAAAAATGTTCATCCCAGGCATCATTCACCTAATCATCCCCCCATTAATTCATCCCTGTTTCCATCATCCACTGCATTCATCAGTTCATGCATACATCCATCCATCCTTCTAGAGACTCTCCCTCTCACTCATCCACCCACCTATCCCCAGCCAAGTACCCTGCCAGCAGACTAGAAATGAGAGCGGAGCACTACAGGGGGGTGGAAAACAGTTCACCAATGCACTTAAAAGTGTCCCTTCCCCATAAAGGAGCCTGATGCCAACTTGTAATGCAAATTTGGTGAGTCCAGTTCGTCAAAATGTAGATGTTTGAGAGTTAATTCATAGTACATGCCCTGCGCCAGCACTCAGAGCTTCCAAGCCAGGTAAGGGCAATAGAAAACTCGTGAGGCAAGTATCAGCGCATGCTGGCAGGAACTAACTGCATTAGTAGGTAGGGAGACATGCATGCGTTCATGGAATGCACAGTTTAGGGTAAAGATGCTGTCAATTAACTATGAGACATAATCTGTGACATGGTCTACATCCTTTCTGCCCAAACCACAGGATGTGAAAGTGCAGCAGCAATGAATTCAAACTTCCAGAACATTAATAAAAAATACATTTTAAAAAACATGAAAAGTTTAACCATTTGCAAGCTAACACGGTCCACACAAACCATTATAGTCAGATGTTAGGGCACAATGTAATGTTTTACCTCTGATGAGCACCACCTTCCCTAGTGCCGGTAGCATGCCCTGACAGGGCACACAGCATGCTGAAAGCATGCATGCCCTGCAGAAGATAGGCAGCCCCAGAGGAGCCGGCAGGTGAGGGTAGGCCTTTAGGCCAAGTGAAAACACAGATGGCGACTGCTATTCCCAACTCCCTCGTGCATAATGCCGTCACTGGTGCTGTGAATGAGGGGAAAGCAGCATTATTGTCTCACTATGTAAGACATGGACCAATCACTGTGTGCCATTAAAATAAACCCACAGAGTGATTTGTCGTGTCTTTAGTGACCCCACCCCGTGCTGGTTTCAAAGCCCAGGCCAGCTTCATGAGAGCAAAGCAAGGATTGGTGGGGACAGCAGAATCAAGCGCCCCAAAGAAGACCAGGAAGGTTGTGTTGTGTAGCCCCCGACTTCATAATAGAGTACTGGTTCAAGGGTTGAAGTGCGCATGTCAGGTTGGCTGCAGTTCGAGACCTGTCCAACTCTACATGCACACTGGATTTCAGCTGCCAGAACTGCCAATCAGCCACATTGGCAAGCCTAACTTACGGAATGAGCAGCCTAGTCTTAGCAAAAGATTCATTTCTAAGATTAGGCACTAGGTACCTCACGTGGGGAGCAACGCCCCTCCCACCCCTGAAGAGGAACCGCCCCTGCCAGTGTTATTATCACTTTGATGGAAGAGAACTAAAACTAACACCAATCTAATGCCCGGATGTGCCAGGATGTAATTATATTGAACGCATATTACAAGGGGACAAACGTTTGCAGTCATGTCATGTAGTCATATTCATAATGTTGTCCTTGCCATGTTAGATCTGAAAATACAGAATAAATGGTAGGCAGAAATTTTGCAATCCAGGCTGCTATCAAATATTCTCTTTATTTATTACACCTTGGGCAGGAATTGCACCTGTTTATTACATCATTTTGTACCTATATGGTGTGCCTGGCATTTGGCATTTATGCTTCATCTGTGGGCGATCTGACACCCATTTAAGGCTATGCACATATTTAGAATCCCAAGAATTGATTCCACTCAAATAGCATGGATCAAGAAAACTTTAATATGGCCACTTTGCTCTAAATGGAGACATCACCGTTGAACACCTGAACAAAAATAAACTGAGCATGGAAAATGGATTGAGTGTGAGGTTGAATGAAAATAGATTTGTTTCCAATTCCGACACGGGTGCATACATTTGGTTTTGGTTCTAAGTAAATCAAAATTCAGCAAACAACATATACACATTTACTGGATAAAGCACACTAAGGTAGAAGATGCCAAAAATGCAGCCAGTCTAGTGACCATCATGTACTTTTGGTTATTGAGTGTCCTCAGATGTGGAATCACTAGTCAGAAACCATTATGAGGATCCAACTGGCAACCGGTTAAGACTAAAGTTGGATTACATTCAATGACATTTCAATCCTGCATACACTAAGCTGTTGCACCAAGCATTCCCTGTCAGTGACTTCAGCAACTGCCAAAAATAGTATTAAGAAATTAGAATGCTAATGCAAATTTTTAAATTGAATTTGAGTAGGAGAGCGACTTACATACGACCTTAAGGACGTAAAATCTAGGAATGAACATATTGGGAAGAGAACCAAAAACAATGATTAAATGCCTAACCTCATTGCCATAATTTGATGGCTGTGAACATTAGCCAAACGTACAATCACAATACCTCCCTTTTTTATAGTGGTTGTATTGTTGTATATTATAAATGAGTGTTCAGTAATCGAGGGAAATGTCTGCTTTCAGTTTGTCCACTGTATATCACTTATTTTATTATGTTTCTGTACTCTTCTTTTCATATATTGCCATATTTTATTCTCTTTCTGTCGTGCTAGTTTCCTTAACTGAATAAGTTGGATATGTTTTAGGATTGAATATATCATATCTTAGTTTTGTAGTCCCTAGTGGGGTTAAAAATGTGGTCTGTGATGTATTACATGTCTGTGCATAATATAGCAATGTGATACTTATTGAAAATCAAAGGTATATAAAGCAAACCCTTGGAAGAACTATACTAGTCTCGATTACGATTGTAATGTTGCCTTTGTCTTTTCAGGCTGGCCTTAGATCTGTATTACTTTTGTCGTGATTTACCCCAGGTAGCAGGTAATGCGAGTAATTCTGGGAGCATAGCTTCTGAGCAGTTTCATTCAGAATGGCAACTGTGTGATTTAGTTTGTTGACTGACTTGTAGCATCATCTTTCTAGTTTTATTAAGGCTGAAGGGAATCTTTCTGATTGTTTATGCGGGAGGTTATTGACATTTCCCAAGTGTTGCAAGAGGATGCCAGTAGTAAAAGAGTTGGGAAAAGCTGAACTAATTGTTGTTTCCTAAGGAGCTCATGCCATGGGTGTTTGACAGGGGTGTCTAACAAAGGTTGAGGAGAACCAGAGCCTTGTAAGGCTTTTAGGATATCCACATAAAATAAATTTGCATTTAATGAATCTAGGAATAGATATAGCTCTCTTGGCCCCGTTGCCATTCCTTGAGCAGCAAAAGCGATCCTTGTTGAATTGTTCTTTTCTCTGACTGTAGTAACTGCCTTCTAGCAGTGCTTCTAGATGGAGTGTTGCATTTAATTTGACTTAATATATGTAAATTGAAGCCTATAACAATGTGTATCTTCTTGGTACTCAGGGGTCACGAACAAATAGACATCCCCCTTCATGGTTCGTCCCCTAAATGTTGAGGGAGGTGAAGAAGAAGGGTCTCTGGAGGTACAGGTCAAGAATTCCTGTGGTAAGGGAAACAGGCAGATCCGTGTCCATAAAGGAATCCGAGGATGAAACACAAGGTCTTCAATAGGACTCTGCTGGGAGGGCAGGCAATGCTGGTCCCTGGGGGCCTCAGAGACATGATCCAACTTTTGTAACCACACAACTGTCCAGACATGAACGTTCTCAACCCACAGCAGTTTAGCTGGAAGATGAACAGGCAAAACAAGATACAGACTATTTGATAACACTGTTCATACCATTAAATGCAGAGTGGCCCTAACAAGAATCCTCTCCTCCAACATATCCCTGTCCTGATAGGATGAGGAACAACTACAAGGGGCAGGGACCCAGGGGAAATGGGGGAGGGTACAAAAACTGAACAGTGAATTTGGTTAAAGCCTCGTTGTGCAGATACATCTCCCAGTTGGGTGTCTCCTTCTCCTCTTGAATATTGCTGCTGGAGTGTGACAAAATAAATCACACTTTTACAGAGACTGGTATTCAATCAATATCAGACAAGGAAAATGTGGTTTACCTATTTCCATTTATGGTACAGCTTTGATGAAAGCAGGGAACCCATCCAATGTTTGCAAAAACTGAGAACTCAAAGCAGACAACTTTAAGGGTGAAGCACAGAAAAGTAGGATACAACAGTAAATAGACCACCCATGGACAAATCAGGGAAAACACTAGAGAGGCGTGAGAGAAAGGAGCTGGATATGTTTTAGCAGTGGCAAGGGGGAACTATTGCAACTACTCAACATGCTGACAAGCAGGGAACTGAGGGTGTTCTGGTTATTGTGATTATCTTGTTCTGGAAGTGACTTGCCCATCACCCAAAGGTTAATGTTACTGCAAGTCTATGCTCTATGCAAAGCCATTCACCCTGAGAGTCTACACCTTCCAACCATGTCCCACTCTATTCGGGAGCAGAAATCTTCTAGGGTAGTATCCATCACACATGTGGAATGCCTGCAGATACGAAGTGCAATAGTCCTTGGGGTATTGTAGCTGAGGAACTAATCCTTGAGGAGGATATTGTTTTTGCCAATGGGTAAAAACACTGTTTAATTTGAATTATGTGGCTCATTCACTGTTGGATGGTCAACAAGCAATCGCGTAAATGAAAGACAACGTTCAAGGCCTGTTCATCCAAGTTGGCAGCTGCATGCCAATAGTACAGTGCATGGCACCCAAAACCTAACCTAGTTAACAGCTTCGGGACAAGGAAGGTCTTTGTGGAGCACCACAATGTAAAGCAGAATGGAGAAAGAGAGTGAGAGATAGAAGACGTTTGGGTGAGGGAGACAGAGAAAGAGGTTGATCATCTAAGGAAATAAATCATGTTAAAATGGTGCCAGAAATTCCAACATCTCTGGATCAAGATTATGTGATCCACTTTATCAAACGCTGCAGAGTTTTCCATCAGGTCCACTCCTGTCATGTATCCTGCGTCCCAATTTTCCTTAGCTTAGACCAACAATTGCAAATTCCTAGTTATAATCTACCTTGGAAATTGTCACAGAATCTATGGAGTATGCTGCATTTATAGAGCAAAATCGGTTGAGCTTTGAATGTCCTCATTGACGTAAAACAGCAGTTCATACAGTTTAAACTGTATTGTAGTTTAGAAAGCATGCACCATTGGGAATATGCCAGAGGTGTTTGCCAGGAATAAGCATTTGAGGGGAAGATAAACCAAAGCCGAAGGCACAAAAAAACCCAGTGCCTGAGGATAGGAAATTTCTTGCTATAAATCCATTTCAAAGTAGCAGAATGAGACTCTGGCTATGTTCATTTTGGAATACAGGATTATTTGATAGCCCACAGTTAGGACTGAGGCTGCTTCTTCAATAAACACTACGAAGCGGCATGTTAGAGGAGGCATGCTGCATCAGTTCCTGATCTAAATTAGTATTGTATTCAAGATCAGTTGCATGATCTACAAAGCCATCAGAATCGACACACGTGCATACCCGACTGGAAAAATCACCACCGCAGGTGGACAGTGCCATGCTAGAGTCAAGGATATTCACAGGCTACAATCCAAAATTGGAAAAAGAGACAAATCCAGGAGACAAGCCTTCTTAGCACCTTCAGGATCTACAACAACACCTACTTCAATGTAGGAACCGGCCCAACCTGCCTGCAATTCAGAAAGACTCTGAAAACGCATCGCTTCTGAGAACGCCACACCTCAAAATATTCTACCCACTTGTACATGATCCCAAACCAGATCACCCTCTTCCTACCCATGTACAGCATTCAGTGGCTCTCCAGATAGGTTACCCTTTAAAGTACCCACAAATATATAAATACATTGATATGTGTGATTCAGGCACTTTAGGGAAATTTAGCTCTGCCCTGAATCATGGGAAGAGATACTGCATGCTAATGTCTGTTCTGATTTGAATATTCCAGACATTTTTTAACGATTTGAAAAAAAGAATACATATAAAGAAACAATATAATATATCAATACAATTTAAAAGACATAGGGATGCTACCAATTTGCATATGGAAATATAATACAAGGGCCATATGATATTTTGGGAGCAGCATTATTACTAATCATTACCATGCACTTCATGTTCTATTAGAGAACTAAGGGGCTCATTAGGATGGCGGACGGAAGAGCGACCGCAGCCCTTGAGTACGCGGAAAATGCCTTTTCCGTGTCCGCCAGCTGCGGACACTCCGTCCGCCATATCAGGATAGGAAATAGTGTCAAAATTCCGTCCGCAACGGAAAAGCACGCACCGCCGCCCAACTACACCCGACCACGCGGCGGACGGAACGAATCCTGAGACTCCGCCGTACGTACTGACGTCTAAGACCGTCCCCCAAATCAAGATGGCGGAAAATACACATAAAACCGCTGCGGAAAAACAACCTGTCTGAACACGGCGGATTCCCCACAGCGAAGATAAGATACATAGCAGATATACCCACCACAAGCTGTTCGCCACCATGGACCCAGCGCTACACGCATTCCCGATGCTGTTCGCGATCCACCACGTCCTAGTCTTGGCCCACCATCGACGCCGACGCAGGTAAGGCACAAACCATTGGCTGTCTGGAGGGGAATACCTGCAAGGGTCGTGACGTAGGGAGGGGGAGTGTCATGTTACCGAAACCACTGATTAGTAGCAAATCGAAATACACATGTGTAGTACGCAAGCAGGAATGACAACGACAAACCACGAGACATGATTGACTCCCTTTATTACACATAATAGGGGTATGATCACAGTGTATGCGTGAGCATGAGCAAAGTGGGCACCAGAGCATGAACATCAGAGGCAGCACATCAGAGGGCAGAATGCAGTATCACAGCATCAACAGGGCATTGTGGACAACAGAGCAGGTACATCAGTGGCAGTAAACGAGAGGGCAGAATGCAGTATCAGAGCATCAACAGGGCATTGTGAACAACAGAGCAGGTACATCAGAGGCAGCACATCAGAGGGCAGAATGCAGTATCACAGCATCAACAGGGCATTGTGCCCAACAGAGCAGGTACATCAGAGGCAGCACGTGAGAGGGCAGAATGCAGTATCACAGCATCAACAGGGCATTGTGAACAACAGAGCAGGTACATCAGTGGCAGTAAACGAGAGGGCTGAATGCAGTATCAGAACATCAACAGGGCATTGTGGACAACAGAGCAGGTACATCAGAGGCAGCACATCAGAGGGCAGAATGCAGTATCACAGCATCAACAGGGCATTGTGAACAACAGAGCAGGTACATCAGTGGCAGTAAACGAGAGGGCAGAATGCAGTATCACAGCATCAACAGGGCATTGTGGACAACAGAGCAGGTACATCAGAGGCAGCACAAGTACGTGTTCCAACCAACCCGTCCCAGGGACCACAACAGTGCAAGGCTGTTCTCAATGGACAATGGACACCATGTGAAATAACATGTGAGTGAAGTGAACAGCACCTCACATCACAGAATCAGGTGGACTGCGTGAACTACCTGCCTCGGACACACTGCCAGCACCAGCAACAGGAGTGTGAGACACAGCCACAGCCCGAGTGACACACACATGGGCCACAGACCCATACACACTGCCAGCACCAGAAACAGGAGTGTGAGACACAGCCACAGCCCGAGTGACACACACATGGGCCACAGACCCATACACACTGCCAGCACCAGAAACAGGAGTGTGAGACACAGCCACAGCCCGAGTGACAGACACATGGGCCACAGACCCAGACACACTGCTAGCACCAGAAACAGGAATGTAAGACACAGCCACAGCCCGAGTGACACACACATGGGCCACAGACCCAGACACACTGCCAGCACCAGAAACAGGAGTGTGAGACACAGCCACAGCCCGAGTGACACACACATGGGCCACAGACCCAGACACACTGCCAGCACCAGAAACAGGAGTGTGAGACACAGCCACAGATGTAGTGACTGACACGTGAGCCACAGACCCAGACACACTGCCAGCACCAGAAACAGGAGTGTGAGACACAGCCACAGATCTACTCACTGACACATGAGCCATAGACCCAGATACACTGCCAGCACCTGAAACAGGAGAGGGCACAACTGAGACTGTGCTACTACATGATGCATGACAGCAAACAACAGACACAGTGCCACTATCTGATACATGAGAGTCAACTGCACCTGCGCCACTGGGACCACTTAAATGATGAGCCACAGGGCTGTATGGGCCAGGAGGCAGGGTGGCCCTGGGAGCTGGGGATAGCTGTACTTGAGCGACATCGGGGTGGGCAGGTGTCAATGGTGTGTGTCTGCGTTTCTTAGGGATTTGTGAGTGCACCCTGGACAGGACAGGACTGGCAAGTGGTGGTGACTCTAAACAAATATCACCCACCATAGGTGGAGCATCTGCTGCCGGGGATCGGATTTCTGGGGACGTGCTGGAGCCTGCTTGTCGTTTGCTGTGTGCCTGCCGCCTGGACTCAGAATCATGTGTAATGGGGGATGCAACAACAGGGGACTCCCTCCTCTGCTTCTGACTGACCTGGATGGGAGTGGAGGTATGGGGGGACTCCGCCGCGGAGACATCTGTTTGCTGTTCATTCGAAAACATCAGCCGCAGTGCAGCCAGGGGTGACGGATGCCTGTCCTTGAGTGCGCCATTGTCCATGGGAGAAGCCATGTCCCTAGGATGTGCCTTATCCGTAGGTGGAGTGTTGTCTCTGGACTTTGCCTGTGCCCTGGACGGTGCCCTGTTCCTGCCAGCAGACTTGTCATCTGTGGTGTACCTGTCTCCAGAAGACACCTGCTCACTGTGTGTGTCCCTGCCCTTGGGAGATGGCCCTTGCTCTGTTGTGGGCCTGCCCTTGGGACACTCCCTGCTCTTAGGAGGTGCCTTTGTCTTTTGACTGTCCTTGTCCCTGTCCTTGGGAGTGGCCCTTTCCTCTGTTGTGGGCCTGCCCTTGGGACTCTCCCTGCTCTTTTGAGGTGCCTTTGTCTTTTGACTGTCCTTGTCCCTGTCCTTGGGAGTGGCCCTTTCCTCTGTTGTGGGCCTGCCCTTGGGACTCTCCCTGCTCTTTTGAGGTGCCTTTGTCTTTTGACTGTCCATGTCCCTGTCCTTGGGAGTGGCCCTTTCCTCTGTTGTGGGCCTGCCCTTGGGACTCTCCCTGCTCTTTTGAGGTGCCTTTGTCTTTTGACTGTCCTTGCCCTTTCCTTGGGAGTGGCCCCTTCCTCTGTTGTGGGCCTGCCCTTGGGACTCTCACTGCTCATTTGAGGTGCCTTTGTCTTTTGACTGTCCTTGTCCAAGGGACTGTCCATGGACTTGGGAGTATCCCTTGCCTTGGGAGTACCTTTTGTGTTGAATGCCTGTGTAGCATGTGAAGGCATGTCCCCCAACACCACTTGTGGATCCTGTGTGTATACTCCAGTGTATTTGACGTTGTCTTTGCGAACAGATTTTGCTGACCTAGGGGATGGTGTCTGTGCCCTCCGTGCCCTGACGTGCTGTCTGACGCTGCTTCTAGTGCAATAACCTGTATAAGAGTCCTGGTCAGAATATTCACTACCCCCTGAGACATCCAGTGGTGTAGATGGGGAAACAGAAGTAGCACCCTGTCCATGCGACTGTACTATGGCAGACGACACACTGCTTGCCAATGACTGAACTGTCCTGTGTAGACCAGCAAGATCGCCATGCATCCCTTCCATGAATGCCACCACCTCATTTTGAAACTTACCTGCAAGCCGCAGACGCCGCGAACGCCGTGAGGGGAACGGCAGTGGTCCGTGCTGCGAACTACGACTCCCGGCAGGCCTTGGGGCGGCGGCGCACACTCCTCACGCCAGCAGCGCGCCCGGAGGTGCTAGAAGAAGCCGGAGCGCCTAGAGCTCCTGGGGCCTCATTTTGAAACTTACCTGCAAGCCGCAGACGCCGCGAACGCCGTGAGGGGAACGGCAGTGGTCCGTGCGGCGAACTACGACTCCCGGCAGGCCTTGGGGCGGCGGCGCACACTCCTCACGCCAGCAGCGCGCCCGGAGGCGCTAGAAGAAGCCGGAGCACCTAGAGCTCCTGGGGCCTCATTTTGAAACTTACCTGCAAGCCGCAGACGCCGCGAACGCCGTGAGGGGAACGGCAGTGGTCCGTGCGGCGAACTACGACTCCCGGCAGGCCTTGGGCCGGTGGCGCACACTCCTCACACCAGCATCGCGCCCCGAGGTGCTAGAAGAAGCCGGAGCGCCTAGAGCTCCTGGGGCTTCATTTTGAAACTTACCTGCAAGCCGCAGATGCCGCGAACGCCGTGAGGGGAACGGCAGTGGTCCGTGCGGCGAACTACGACTCCCGGCAGGCCTTGGGGCGGCGGCGCACACTCCTCATGCCAGCAGCGCACCCGGAGGCGCTAGAAGAAGCCGGAACGCCTCTCGCATCGCGAGTCGCGTGCGGGAGAAGCCCGGGACAAGGGCGGGGCCGTCTGTGGCCGTCCGGGGACGACCAGGGACGGGACGGGCCACCCCCTTTGTCACCACGTGTGAGTACTACGAGGATTGAACTCCATTGTTTTTATATTTGTTGATTGAGTCCTCTGCATTACCACCCACCATGTCTATCCAATCCACCTTACCAGATAACTACTTACTGAAAGTAGTTAACAGAATTAATACAGACAGAAGGAAGTCGCTAGGGAAAAGTATCATGCAAGATTCCCCTTTGGTTGTGCCTTTAGATCCCAATAGTGTTGTTATCAATACGTCTAAGGATACTGTCGCCACCATCACAGCAGTTGAGACTGATAACACTAGTATTAACGTTGACCCTAATGAGGTACCAGAGATAATGACTGTACTGGAAGATGATCAGAGTGAAACCTATGAAGGTACTCCTAAACAGTCAATCAGGGCCACAAGACTTATGAGAGCATGTAGGAAAACGGCTCCCAAACGGGGAAATCATCATTCTGGTAGGAAAAATAAAAAGGATATCACCGACAAGGAGAACATTGAGAACATAGGGGCACTAATGAAAGACAGTTGTGTTTCTATTAAGTCTGACCAAATAGACCTACTAGTGAGTAATATCGATGATAAACTTAAAATGATTGTAGAGCCCTTGATAATTAAAATTGAGCGTCTGTGCCGGAAGTTTTGAGATTGAGGGATGTGGTGGACCAACAGTCTGTCACTTTGGATAAAGCCTTATCAATTATTAAAGATTCAACGCGCCCAATTGTAGTACCAACACAGGAAAGGGTGCAACCGCATAATACAAATAGTTCCCCTGCCATCGCAACTACTAGGAAACAACCATCTAAAGAGTTACCTGCATCGACATGCCCATTAGTTCAGGACATGGGTCAACCATCTCAGCTGCAGGGAGCAGGGTCAACTAGTGTAGTGAAGGCTATTCCAAACCAGACCGTTGGATCATCTTCTTCTTTAAGTAGGGTGAAGACTGCTCGGGGGCCAGTTCCGTCATCCATACCAGCTGCTACAGGGGGGACCAATAGGGCACCTGTGAGGATAAGTAAGCGCCCCGTAGAACTTCCTCCCGAATGTGTACCCTATGTTGTAGTACTAACGAATGTTCCGACTATAACACAGGCCCCATATACCCAAGAGTCGGCGGACTCCTTAAAAAATAAAGCTATCTCCTGGCTTCATCGACACTGTGGTTACCCAGTCGGCTACTCTGATCAAATTATTTCTATCAGAAGAGTCAACTGGATTGGTAACACAAGAAAGACCTGTGGGGGTGACTGCGTGATTATTAATTTTAAACATCCGCAACACGTTGCAACGGTCCTACTTAGAGCGGCCTCAATCACGCAGTCCGAGACAGATGTTGTTGCAAGGCCATTGGGATATTTTTATAATCATCTCAATAGGTTGCCATCTGTAAATAGTGGGGAGGGGTCAAAGAATTCTAACAATCACCATCCCAATCACCAACCCACTGTGAACAGACCCGGGTTACCTACCTTTTATTTTGGTCCCCAGCAGGGCACACCTATTACGCCGATGTATATGCTGAACTCGGTTCCCGGTGGGAATAGATTTGTAACACATGCCCCGAATTTTTCATCTGTATGTGAAAGTACCTTGTCACCAGTTAATGGGATGTTTTACCAAGTCCCAATCCAGAATAGATATCAGTCGTTGAGTTGCCTGGATCAAAACGACTGACATAAGATCAATTCAGTTCATGTGAGAGGTGATACTGGAGAATCAACTATGCCTGTAATTGTATTGGATAATAATTCGACTGTGGATTGTATAACTACAGGGGGAGTGGAGGTGAATCTTAATAACATAGAGCTTTTTAATTCAGATGTCAACATGTCCGTATTTAATGACGAAATGCCTATAGCTAATCATGATGGGGATAGGGTAACTTGCTATATTGCTAGCTGGAATATTGCAGGGTTGACAGCCAAGGTGGAAATGCTGGGATGGAAGGATTTTATTGATTGATTTGACATCATCTGCCTACAAGAAACCTGGTGTAAAAACTTCAAGGGCAGTGATGGCTATGTATCCTATGAGCTCCCTGCCTTGGCTTCACCACATGGCAGATCTAAAGGAGGGCTGCTAGTTTTGATCTCTGTTAAATTACCAGTTTTAGTGAAAAAGTATGTAAAAGTGGGGGTTCACTCACAAATCTTATGGCTATCACAAGAAGCGGGTAGAAATATACTTTTGATTAATTTCTACAATAATATATTTGATGGCACTAGGCACATAGCCATTAATGATTTGGAAAAAACTGTGTGTAATTTTGTGGAAAATTTTAATGGTGTTTTTGAATTTATTTTTGTGGGGGATTTTAATGTTTCAGTTTGCCCCTTGTCATCCCAGAAGTTATGTGGTGTGTATAATCATTCAGGGGAGGCTGAGGTACATTTCCCTCATCATATGTATGGTGAGACCCTGAATAACTTTCTGATAGATCATGACATGGAAATCATGGAAAATGTAAAGAATGATCTAGGAGAAAGTATACCGACTTTCAAAGGGAGGGGGGCTAACACGGTTACTGATTTTATATGCATGTCTTCCAATCTAATCCCCATGTGCTCTGAGCCCAAGGTGGTTGATGTAATGCTTAGTGACCACAATTGTTTAATTACTGAAACCAAATTTTGGAAACCTCCCACCACAACCAACATGGGAACTGTTGTTAACATCGAACCCCACAGGATAAACGGAGTCAGGTTGAGGTGGAAAGGAGAAAAAGCCGCTGTAACATCAGATTCCATCATCAATAGTTGTTTGATGGAAATTTCGGCAATTCTCGAACAGGATGAAATTGCGGTTGTCAGTATTGTTAATTTTGATAGAATTAACTCAACTATCAATAAGAAGTTTACAAAAGAGGTAGGGCACAAGATTAAACAAAATAGGGGGTGGTTTGACCATGCCTGTTCTAATGCCCGGAGTAATATTAAAGAAGCCCCTAGCAGCTAAACCAAGAGACAAGAGTCTAGTGATTCAACTCAGGCAGGATTTTAAATATGTCCTTAAATGCAGAAAGGCTGAATTGCAGCAGGAAGCATGGGACAAGTTAAGCCAAGCAGCAGAACTAAGGGATTGTACGTTGTTTTGGTCTACGGTCAATAGCCCATTCCTCAAGGATGAGAAGGTGCCAGAGCTCACATCCAATGTGAGTATGGAGTCATGGATTCAACATTTCTCTAATATATTTGACTCCGGAAAAAGATTAGCTCCCGTTGAAAAAGGCTGGCCTATCGCTGCCTTAAACATCACTTTAGACGAGGTTATGGCTAGCATAAGAGCCAGTAAGGGAGGGAAGGCCCAAGGACCTGATGGGGTACCCATAGATGTTTATAAGACCGCCCCTGAGATCTGGGGCCCACTGCTGGTTAAGATTTTTAATACAGCTGTCAGTTCTAAAATACCATCTACCTGGGTAGAATCAATAATTATCCCTATCTATAAGAAAGGAGACCGGTGCGATGCGAAAAATTATCGTCCAATAGCCCTACTGGACTCATCGGTTAAAGTTATGAGCCGGGTCCTTTTAGTCAGATTAGAGGAATGGGCAGAGACTAATGGGATATTAACCAACAGTCAGTTTGGGTTCAGAAAAGGACGTGGCACAATAGAACAGTGTCTGAACTTAGAACTCTTGGTCGGGAAATATACCCAGGCTAAGAAAGGGTCTCTATATCTTTGCTTTGCTGATTTAAGCAGTGCTTTTGATATGATAGACCATGCCATATTGTGGGCTAAACTGATTGAAATGGGAGCTCCCGACGGTATAGTTTATTTTTTGGCCCGCCTGTATGAAAAACTTAGTACCAGTGTCCGGTTTGGACCTAATGGGGAATGCACGAGTAAATTTAGAATCAGGAGAGGAATCAGGCCGGGGTGTGTTTTAGCACCCCTACTTTTCACACTCTTGATAAACGAGGTGGATTCTGTCCTGAAGACAGTTACGGCGGACGTACCTAGAGTTAACAACCTTAACATCCCTGTGTTACTCTATGCAGACGACGCTGTGTTGCTGTCCAGGACCCCCCTGGGTCTCCAACGTTTGATGGATAAGTTTGTGCATTTCATCACAAACAGGAAGCTGGTGATTAACAGGTCTAAAACCTATGTGATGGAGTGTGGGCCAGGCCGAGCTAAACCGAAAGTTAACTCTCATTATTATATCGAAGGCGAACAGGTCCTAAAAGTTGACAATTTCTGCTATCTAGGTATTAATTTTTCTAAAAATGGTAGCTGGGATATTGAACATAAAGCAGTAAAAACTAAGATGACTAGGAGTGCCAATGGGGTTTTTGTATTTGCCAAGAAGCTGGGGAATAGACGCATCATGGACATGTTAAAAATCTTTCAATCCAGATGCTTATCTGCTGCACTGTATGGGGCAGGAGTTTGGGGTGTGACATCAGCCGGGTGCCTTCAGGTGGAGGAGAATAATTTCTTGAAAAGGCTCCTGTGCTTATCCAAATCTACCTCTAACATCTTGGTTCATAAGGAAACAGGGATTCATTTTTTGAATGATCTAATTATGTTAAGACCCCTATTATTGTGGCGCTCTGTTTGGCTGAACGAAGGCACCTCATTGAATAGAGCTATTATTGAGGATTGCCTTTCTTTGGACCAGCACCTGATGATCCCTTGGATCAAATACAATATCGATAATTTTTGAAAATGTTTTAGGATTAAATGTGATCGATGATCGGTATTGTGCCTCTGATATCTCCAAGTCAAATCTGAAAACTATATTTCTGAACTTTTGTACGGAGAAGCGTGCTTTGGAAGAATTAAATCTATCTACCTGTAAGCTGTACAATAGCATGAATGAGTTTATTGGATTTCATCCATATTTGACACAGGTGACCAGAGTCTCGCACCAGTTTGTGCTAACCAGATTGAGGATGGGAACTGTACATTATCTGGTTGCGTGCCCAAATGTAAAAATACGCCCTACTGGTCCCTGTGCTTGCGATAATATCACAGAACAGAGCACTATGCACTTTCTCTTGTCTTGCCAACTGTATAGCGAATTACGGAAAATCTTCCTTAAGCCCATCTTAAAAAGATTTGGAGTAAGAACAATTACTGACTCGATGAAACTGCTTTTTAATTTGCATCATCCGGACATTTGCTTTTTTATGGCAACTTTTCTACTTAAGGCCATAAGTGCTAGGAAAAGCATGTGTTTTTAACTATTTTAATTATTTAATCCATCCCGCACTGGATAACAAATGTATTATGTGTCTTTGTTATTTTTATTTTAAACTATGAAATGTTTGCATATGAAATCATTTGTGCTTTTATGGACATGTTTTTTTTATGTTCCGAATAAAGCTTTATGAAACTGAATGCCACCACCTGCCCCAACTTCCTATCATGGTCTTGGAAAGCATTTGTCATATTGGTCTGCCCCACACACAGCTGTCGCAGCTGATCAACAGCCTCAGCACACAGTGCATTTTGGCTCACCGTGGCAGGGGCAGCGGTGCCTGCACCGAATGCCACTCTGCTCCCCCTACTCCTGCGTGCACGAACAGTACATGGTGCAGTTGGCGGAAGTGTGGGCCCTGTGTGCTGTGTCCCGACAGAAGGTGTTGATTGCCCACTCCCAGTCTGTGACAACAGTGCTGGATCACCAAGACTTTCCGAAGACGAGGACGATGGTGTCTCCACATGCGAGTCCTCAGGGACGGTCCTGTCCCCCTCTCCGGCGCTGCCCTCCTCTGTGTCAGTTTGCGTGTGCGCGAAGTCTGATCCGGATGCATTGCCTCCACTCATCTCCGCCGTCTGTGGCTGAGTGCCCTCTGTCAAAGCTGAAATGCACAGAAAAGAGGTGTAAGTCATGGGCACACTCACGTACAGAAGGCCAAGGAATCCCTAATTCCATAGCTGACAAAGTTCTTCTAGCCCCCATCCTGCACACGGCCCACCTCTACCAGTCATCCTCACATTACATAAGCGTTGGTGGCCGTGACACATGTACAGCATGCGGACAGGGCAGGAGCACGTACATCTGCACACATGTCTTGCCATGGGTCCACGGACCACTACGGCATGTGCTTAAACACTCAACTACTAAGCAAGTGGCGTGTCAACATGCCGGACCTGGATGTCAAATTACACCCACCCAATGGCACCAACATGGCATCGCAGAGATACATACGCGCCACGGAGCTCAATACTGTGTCTGGGCACCAATACATGCATTGCACTCCCAAGTATCCTACAAAGACAGTATGCTCACCGCTAGTTTGCTGTTGATCCACACTCAGCCGTTCGGACAGGTCAGGATGCGTCACAGCAATGATACGGTGCATGAGAGGGGTCATGGAGCGTCGGGCCAGACGTGGCGTCCTTGGAATCATCCCCAGTGTCACTTCCGCTACATTCTTGCTCAGCCTGGAAATGTCGTCCCAGCGTTTGTGGCAGTGTGTATGTCGTCTGTTGCACACCCCCAATGCCCGTACATCACGTGCAATGCTCCTCCACACGTCCTTGCGAAGGTGCAGCTTGACCTACCATGATGGGAGACAAAAGGGTGCAAGTCAGTGGACAGTTGGCCTGTCACACAGATAGGGGCAACACGTATCTGTCATCCGCCATGCACAATCCGAAAAATATGTCGAGGCCACAGTACACAGCTGAGATTGCAGAAGCCAGGAGTTATTGGCCACCTCATGCACACCAACATGTCATGTCCCACACTGCACTTACCACCTGTCCGGGTGCACCATAGAGCCGTCCAAAGTTGCGGAGCACACCGTCCACGAGGACATCAAGTTCCGCGGCGGTGAAGGGACGAGACCGGATCTCTTTTGCTCTCGACATGGCAAGATTACGGAGTATGGCACCAGAGCAGCAGTCGGTGGTCAGCTCAGCAGCAGCAGGTCGAGGTGATGGTCACAGGCAGCAGTCGGTGGTCAGCTGAGCAGCAGCAGGTCGAGGTGATGGTCACAGGCAGCAGTCGGTGGTCAGCTCAGCAGCAGCAGGTCGAGGTGAACAGGCAGCACTGGTTCCCAGGGTAGGATGTGTGCTTTTTGACATCACACATATATAGGGCCCTCAGCACGTGTCAGTGGCATACGTCGCCAGCAATTGGTCAGCCCTGGAAGCGTGTTCGTAAAAGGGCCAATGACTGGCCCTGGTGTTGCGGTGCACTGCTTCCGCTACTTTCGATTGGCCATACGCGGCCAGCGTTCCCTCTTCCCATTGGCTGCATGTGCACGGACCGTCACGGTCACACATCGGCAACAGCACGTGCAAGCTTCCGGCACGGATGCTTCAGTTGCAACAATGTTCTATCACTGGCGCCACCATGGCGGTGCACGTACTCTGCGGGGGAGGTGCAGGCCTACACACCCTTTAGATGTAGTCAATGGACATGGCAGTTCATGTCCCCTCTTACAGTCATATTGCATCATCCACCGTCCACCGGCCAGACCAGGCCGGCCTAGGACCGGCGTGCCGGCCATGTCAGCCACCGCCGTGCCAGCCGGCCTTGACCGGCGTGCCGGCCATGTCAGCCACCGCCGTGCCAGGCCGGCCTTGACCGGCGTGCCGGCCATGTCAGCCACCGCCGTGCCAGGCCAGGCCTGGCACGGCGGTGGCTGACATGGCCGGCACGCCGGTCCTAGGCCGGCCTGGTCCGGCCGGTGGACGGTGGATGATGCAATATGACTGTAAGAGGGGACATGAACTGCCATGTCCATTGACTACATCTAAAGGGTGTGTAGGCTTGCACCTCCCCTGCAGAGTACGTGCACTGCCATGGTGGCGCCAGTGATAGAACATTGTTGCAACTGAAGCATCCGTGCCGGAAGCTTGCACGTGCGGTTGCCGATGTGTGACCGTGACGGTCCGTGCACATGCAGCCAATGGGAAGAGGGAACGCTGGCCGCGTATGGCCAATCGAAAGTAGCGGAAGCCGTGCACCGCCATGGCGGCGCCAATGATTTTATATTGTCAGACGCTGCACCGTGATGTGTTGTCTGCAGTTGCGTCATGAGGGTTGTGAGCGTGATAGGGAAACTTCATATGTCATGCACTATTCCATGTGTGTCCATACTATGCCCATCGGTGGGCACACAATGTGCAGCAGATGTGCATGTCGACGTGTTGACGTCGGGTGTGACCCTACAGACGTTATTACATCTTCACATATACACATGACATCACGGCTGTATGGCCACATTCTGAATCTGTTGTCAGTGTGTGGTTCAGGCGAGGTGACTACAATGGTGGGGGTACACATGCATTCAGTGTATGTGTGTTGGCTGTTGTGTCACCATGCATGTAATGACCGTATGCTCACCATTGTTGGTGTTGGCATTGGTGCATGATGACATGGTGTGTGTGTATCATTATCGTTTGTGTGCATGCACTTGCATGTGTGTCTGTGATGTGGCTTCTACACATTAGGGTCATGACACACGTATTGTCAGTAATGTTGACATGTGAATAATTTGCGTTGTACGTGTTGACACACTTCCTGTTGCAAGTGGCTGCACATTGTTAAAGGGCCACTCCGTATTGTAGTAACTATCAGAGATGTCACACATATGACCATTCTCCTAAACATTTTTCTTCTTGCTAATGTTGGCTTACATGTGATGTAGTTGCACACGTATGCGTTGTTTGCAAGTTGACTCAAGTTACATCTCTCTCCCACACAGGAGGGCTCCAAATGTGCATCGGCCATACACTGTGCTTGAGGATATGGTTGACGAGGAGGTGATTAGGAAATTCCGGCTTGATCGACGTCGGTTGATGGAGCTTGTTGCCCAATTGTCTCCTCATCTGCAGCCACGAAGGACGTATCCTGGTTCCGTTACACCCACAGCAAAGGTTATGGCGGCACTACAGTTTTTTGCTACTGGCACCTTTCAGTACACAGTTGGACATGCCGGAGGGATGTCACAGTCAATGTTCAGCATGGCACTTCGGGATGTTTTAAAAGCTATGATGCTGTACAAGGATGACTATATCCATTTCCCACGGCCGGAAGAGTTGCCAGCAGTCAAAGCTGACTTCTATGCACTGGGCCGGATACCACACGTAGTGGGTTCCATTGATGGCACACATATCGCTATCATTCCACCACGGGCACGTGAGCAGGTTTTTAGGAATCGGAAGCACTTCCATTCGCTGAACGTGCAGGTGGTGTGCCTGGCCGACAACATCATCTCCCATGTATGCGCAAGATTTCCAGGCTCCGCACATGACGCCCACATCATGCGGAGCAGCATTGTCCCCCAACTGATGGCAAATCTGCGTCCCGGTCAAGCGTGGCTTGTTGGTGAGTCTGCCGTGGGGACTTTTGTGATCTCTGTGTGGCATGGGGTACCCACCAAATCTGGTTGTGATATTTGTGTCTGTCATCCCCCTACATAGGCAACTCGGCGTACCCAAACCGGCCCTGGCTCCTGAGTCCCATACGTAATCCTACAACTGCGGGTGAAATGCGCTACAATGATGCACATGGAAGGACACGTAGAGTGGTTGAACGTACCTTTGGACTGCTAAAGTCTAGGTTTCGGTGCCTGGATAAGACCGGAGGGGCCCTGCCTTACTCACCAGGCAAAGTATGCAGGATCGTGATTGCCTGCTGCATGCTCCACAACCTGGCCGTGCGCAATGACATTGAACTGCTCTTGGACCCTGAAGACGAAGAAGTTCCTCGGCCTCCCATCCCACCCATGTCGACTGATGAGGATAGTGGTGAGGAGGAAGGTGTGGCCTAGAGGCGCCAGCTCATTGATCGCTACTTCCCTTGAATGTGAGTAACTACCTCTTGTGCCGGTTGACAATGCCTTATGTATGTTTGCTGGTGTTGTGTGGATGTGGGGTGCATCAGCTGTGTGTTCTGGTATGTGATGGTTGCATATGTGTGTGTTCATTTATTTGGACATGCAAGTATCCATGATGTGTGTCCTCTCATCCAATGCTTTTGTGATGAGTGTAGTTTGTGGAATGTTGCTGTGCAGTGTGTTGTGATGTGTGTGAATCTGTTTCCTGACGTGTGTTTGCTGTCTCTGAATTTCCCTAGGTCACTCCCGCAGCAGCATGATTATGTACGACTTGGATCCCTGCACCTGGTTACGTCTGTTTCTGAGGCAATCATGTGATTAAACATGGAGGCAACACATCATTGAGTGTGTAAGTGGCATTTATTTACAGGTTGTGCATTTGTGCTGGTGAATATTTACAAGTAAGTGTGGGGTGGGGGAGTGGGAGTTGAAGGTAATGGCAGATGAAATGTCCGTGCTGACACCACATTGGGTGGTGTCAGGCTAGTCCAGCAGACCTGTGCCAATGATTGGCTATGTGGGACAGGATACTTGGCAGGGTGAATGGCTGGCTCAGGCAGTGTCAGAGTCATTGGCGGCCCCTCTTGGAGCGTGTGGATGGTGCACCCACACTGCTCTCACCCACTTCCAGCCTCGGACGGCCCCTCCGTCTTTGAGGTGGAACAGAGTCAGCTGGGGGGGCAGGTTGTGCAGGGGCCACATCCGTCGCCAGGGGCACAGGTGGTGGTGGTGGTGGTGGCGGTGGCGGTGGTGTTGCTGGCCGTGGCGCCAGGACAATTGGTTGAGGGGGGGGGTGTTCCGGGCTATCCATTCCCTCCACATTGTTGTCTGCTGGCCCATGATGTCCACTATCTGGGCAAGGTGGCCCGAAATTTCACGCAACATGTTCGTGTTGTCCACCGAGTCCTGGTGGGCACGATCTGCCTGTTCCTGGCCACGGTCGTATGAAGCCTGGCACCTGGCTAGGGCTTCAAGGGACTCTGCCACAGGATGGGGTGGGTGTCCTTCCTCAGTGCGGCGGAGTGTGGATCTCCTGATTGCCTGCTGTGGCCTCGCCTCTATCCTTTGTGGCCCACTCACCCTGCTTGGGTGGGAGGCCGATGGACCTGCGTCGTGCGTTGGGTTAGGCAGGGTGGCACAGGCAGGAGGGGCGGTACTGGTGGTGGTGGTGGTGGTGGTGGTGACTCTGCAGATCACTGAGGCCGGTGTCGCTGGAGTTACACATGCGACGGTTGTCGGGCCGGGATTCCCTGTGAGCCAGATGGCCCTGGCTGTCTGCTTGGGCCCGCACCATCCTCCGCACCGGAGCTGCCTGTGTCATCGTCCCCAGAGAGTCCGGTATGGGTGTGAGGCGAGTCTTGCGGCCGGGTGCTGGTTTCCCCAGTCAGATTACGATCACCTGAGGGACAAGATTGTGCAGGTCAGTAATGTGGACATTACATGTTCATATCAATTTGTATACATTTCAGTGTCCAGTCGCACATACCTCACCCACCCTACCCTCCACCACCCTCCCTGTGGACATGGGGGCCTGTTGGGAGTTGTAGTTGTGAGCTCTCACACACCCCACCCTCCACCACCACCCTCCCTGTGGACATGGGGGCCTGTTGGGAGTTGTAGTTGTGAGCTCTCACACACCCCACCCTCCACCACCACCCTCCCTGTGGACATGGGGGCCTGTTGGGAGTTGTAGTTGTGAGCTCTCACACACCCCACCCTCCACCACCACCCTCCCTGTGGACATGGGGGCCTGTTGGGAGTTGTAGTTGTGAGCTCTCACACACCCCACCCTCAACCACCACCCTCCCTGTGGACATGGGGGCCTGTTGGGAGTTGTAGTTGTGAGCTCTCACACACCCCACCCTCCACCACCACCCTCCCTGTGGACATGGGGGCCTGTTGGGAGTTGTAGTTGTGAGCTCTCACACACCCCACCCTCCACCACCACCCTCCCTGTGGACATGGGGGCCTGTTGGTAGCCATTTACATTTTGGTGAGTATGTGTCCGACGTGAATGGGTTGGGGCCTGGGAGATGTGTCTTCTCAGTTGTGTGAGGCTGACCATGTCGTACTGATCATGGTGCTTGGTTTGTACTTACCAGCCTCTTCTCCTTCCTCAAGTCCGTCTAAGCTCTCTGGGTGAAGTATGACCAGCACCTTCTCCTCCCAATCGGTGTAGGGTATGGGCTTCGGGGGTGTTCCGCCACCAGTGTGATTGGCTCTCGCATGGTTTTTGGCGCGGATCCCTTTCACCCTGGTTTTCAGGTCATGCCACCGCCTCTGTATTTCGTGCTTGGTCCTTGGCACGGTCCCTCACGCATTCACCCGACTGACGATTCTGTCCCACATGTGATTCTTTTGCGCCACGGTGGTCTGCTGGACTTTGGCCCCGAATATGTGGGGCTCAACACGGACTATTTCATCGACCATTACCTGCAACTCGGTGTCCGTGAATGTAGGTTTTTTTTTGGGTGCCATGGTGTGTGGTGCTCAGTGTGTGGGTTGAGTGAGTTGGGGGGTGCAGGTGTGTGGTGTGTGGTGTGTAGGAATGGTGTGGTGGGTGTTTGTGTGGTGGGTGTGGTAGGGTGGTGGTTGTGTGTCTTCAATTTGAGTATGCTGTAGATCGTATAGGGCCTCTTGCTAGCAGCAATGCTGTGATGCAAAGGATTGTGGTAGTGGGTGGGTGTCATTTTATAGTCGTGTCTCAATGGTTGTTGGCAGTCAGGTGGTAGGTGGGTGTGTTGACTAGTGTGCATTATTGCGTACTTGGGGGGGTGTCATAGTGGCTTGTGATTGGTGTTGGTGTTACAGGGGGGGGTTGTCCTTTTTCGTGTGTTTGCTATTTACTGGCGGCATACTTTTTGACATTCGTTTGACGGTAGGGATGTTGTTCGTGTTGGCCTTCCGCAGTGATGCACTGTTTCTCGTTGCATTCTTTCCTCCGCGGACGTGGATGGCTGTGCGTACCGTGGTACAGGCGGCGTTATCCTAATTGCGGACACGGAGTTTTCACAGGTATGGCGGTAGATGTGGCAGTTTCCGCGGTCATGTCCGTCCGCGGCGGTGGGTGTTCATTTGGGTCTGTCCGCCGCGGACGGTGTTAGTTGTGTTCCGTCCACCGCGGACGGTGTTTGATGTGATCCGTCCGCCGCGGTCGGAGTTTCTTGACATGAATATCCTAATCGCAACAGTGGATTCTCCGCGGCGCTGCCGGGAGTTAAATTTCCCCGAACATGGCGGACAGTACCCGTTTCCGTCCACCATCCTAATCGACCCCCTAGGTGTGGTGGTGGGAGCATCACACCACACCATGAATATTTAAATAAGCAAATGTTAAATCCATTGGTTGTCTGATAGAACACTGAGGCTAAAAATATGATGTGGACAGAATATTGTATCAAAAATATCGAGAAGGTAAATACAATAGGCAATTATAGATTTACTATTCTTAACTCCACATCTATGTACCTTGACAATATATATATCATCAAAGTACATATATGTGGAGTTAAGTACAGTAAAACGTTGCTCACCCATAGAAACTTACCTTCACAATATGTTTTTCCTCAATATTCTTAGCACAATATTTTGTCCATACGATATTTTGGAAACAATATTCTGACCAAGCACCGAATTCATTGGCTTGAAAAATAAATGGATTTGTTATTAATAGGCAGGGCTCAGCACCACCATTCATAAATAATTGTATTTATCTGAACCTGTTAAAGGGGGCAGTTAATCCGTAGGCGCTGAATCACTATTATTAGCTGCTTCTACTATTGAAGGATTTGTTCCTAATGTATGTACAGGCAGGCAGGTTGCAAATACCGGATGCAAATTTAACACCGAACTTTTGTAACCTGCCCGTCACTTATAGATGCAGCCTATGTACTAATATGTTGCATCGCAATGTCCATTCGGACAGGGTCACGAAATGACCTGCTTAATGAATATCCATCTGGCTGGTCGCAATCTGCTCCCCCCGTGTGTGGGTGCGAATCCACAGATGGTGGCCTACTAGGGACAGCAGACCACCATCATTACATTTGCTTCTGGAGACATAAAAGTTTTTTATTTTAATTAAATAGACAGATGCTGCTTAGAAAACAGTCTTTGGGAGAGCATTCAAACACTCCTTAAGGCTGTCCGACACAACTTTCTAAAGGAAAGCTGTCCCAGGTATGAAACTGCACACTTTGCAGACAACAACTATGTTGTTTGATTACAAATAGACTTATATAAAATTAACAAACAATTTATGATGAAGTGGAACGTGATATTGAATGATTGGTGGTTGCAGCAACTGAGTTTATCATTTCAAGAATTTTTAAAAGTTTAACACCTCAACACACAGAAATCTGACGACGTAAAATATACTTTGCAAAGAAATTTACTATAAAGAAGATTGCAAACTAATTTTAAAAAATGGCAATAAAAGTATTGATCCACGTAGAATGGATATCGAAATCGAAATCTGAAATAAGAAACTATTGCAGGTGCATTAATTATTACACAGGGATTTAATATTATTCTGCTAACAAGCGTTTCACTACTTACATAAAACGTTTAATGAAAAAGTCCCTTCCACCAGCTTACCCAAATCATCAAAAGGTGTGGCAATAATGGAAGAAGAATGCTTCCATTTTAGTAAATGATTAACCTAGGCAAAAAGGGCCTTATTTAGAGTTTGTGGGGCGGGTTACTCTGTCCATAGATGCCAACAGTTTAGTAGAGGAAAGTTAGAGATTTAAAAAAAAAAATATTAGGAAGAATGTATTTCCCCCACTGATTTTTGTTGATGCAAAGGTAATTTCAGACGGGAGACCACCAAAATAAAGCAATTTTTAGCTTCTCAAATCTGGAGGCTTCCCCCTGAATTGGGTCTTTTGGCATGTATGATCTGTCACAAACGTGCTGGGAATCCCGTCCACCTTATAACAAGTGGTATAGATATATTGCACCTATAGTAAGGCAGACAAGACATCTGCCATGTTTGTGATATAGTAACCAGCCCACTAAACTCTAAGGTGCCGATTACGATGGCGGGCGGTCTGCCACCGCCGGGCCGGCGGTGAGGACCACCCGCCATCACCCTGAATATTCCCACTGCCAAATTAGGATGACGGTGGGAATGGGAAAGGTATCGCGGTGGACGGAAAGACCGTCTGCCTTGGTCCCTCAAGGCGGTCCTTTTCCGCCCACCTTGTGTGACACGGTACAATGGGGCTATGGCGGCGATGCCAGGCAGGCACCGCCGTGGGCATTCGGATGCCTGGCTTTTTTGGCAGTGATCCTGCCGCAAAAAGACAGGCGGTGAATGCCTTTTGGGGCCCGTTGCGGGCCCCCAGGGGTGTGGGGGGGTGGGGTGCTGCACATGGGGGGTACCTATGGTATCCCCCTACATATGCATGTACAAGGTGGCAGGCACCACACGGTGCCTGTCATGTTGTACATACATATGCAAAACATGCCATTTTACATTGTGGCGGGTGCTGCGCCCGCCGCAATGTAAAAATGTGGCGGGCGCATCGTAATTTGTATTGCGGGACCGCCGCACCTATGGCGGGCGGTCCCTTTTCCGCCCACCATCCTAATCGGCCCCTTAATCAGGCCCTAAAAGTCTGTTTTCAGAACAGAGCAATTGCAAGGGAAGACACGGATCCACCCACAAGTACACATTTGGAAGCAAGTGTGCCTAAAGTTTAGTATTCCTACCTCATGTCAATAAGCATGGAAGTTAATGGTTTGAACAAGGGATTGTAATTTGTTCCTACTATAGTTAGTTCCAAGTTTGCGGTTAGGCTGTTTAGAAAATTAATTTAAAAGTTCATTTTTCTAAGCAGATATCTTGTTTTACCACAGCCACCAGAAATGGTGGACCTGTTTGCTATAGGCACTGTATGTCATCAAATATCAATCCGATGATCTATGCATTCTTTCACTACCCTCTGCCGGAAGTCTCCAAAATCTTAATTATTTCATCATTTAAATGTATGAGCATGTTAAATAATGAAATGTTTTGCGGACGTGAACGGTGCTTGTGTACTTGTTAAAAAGACAATGTTTTGTTTTTTCTTCTTTCATCCATTTTATCTGAGTCTCTTTATTAAGAAAAGGGCACACAAAGAATCTTGTACTTGAGCATTTTTGACGAAAGTATTAACCGGATTAATGTCCTCTGCTAGAATAGTGAACAATTGTTAATTGCCAGCTAGCCATTTGAATTCTAAGCTTAGGAGGCGTAATGATTGGAATGGCAATTAATTGGATGTACGTTGTTACAACGCATGTTGTAACAACGCATGCCTTTACCACGCAAGTATTACAACGCAAGTCGTTACAACGACTTGCGTTGTAGGGCGTGGATTTAGGAATCTTATAATTTTATATTCCAACACCAGTCCCGTAACAGTAGGGAAGGTGTTGGAATATAAAATTGCAAGATTCCTAATCCCACAGCCCCATCCAGGGCAAGTCGTAGTAACGACTTGCGTTGTAATAGCTGCGGGGTAAAGGCACCGCGGTGTAAAAACCGCGTCGTAAACGATGTTCCCCGGTGTAAGGCTATAGTTAGACAAGAAGATAGCAATGTGATGGTGGCCCAGGATATAGGTTGTTCACTGAACTATAACTAGCGTATTTCTGAGTTTTCGTTTTTTTTAACATTAGCATGTCTCATTCCGGCACCAAAGTATAACATCACTTAAAATTTAGTTTTTTTCTGTGAATTTCTGTTTTCAAAATATATATAAGTTAAAATCTGTTAGTGCTTTTCACTGTGCATATTCGGAGACCATAAAGCGCTGTCGAATGGATCAAAGTTTGCCGCTGAGCCTGGTCATCCTGACAATACATTCAGTAAATGTGAAGCACATTAAACTCCACAAGAAAGACAGAAAATATTTACGTTTCAAACTCTGGAGGATTATTAAAAGTTAAAAGTTTACCGAAGGCAAATATTTGATTACTATCAATTAAGCAAAATATACATGCATCAAATAATATAAAGTTAAAATCAAATCTAAGTAATTTAAGTAAGAGGATGAGCCAGCATGGTGTTGCCTCAAAAGTAAAGAACAAAGTAAAGTTAGTTCTCGCATTCTAAATCTCCTACTCTGCTCTGCTCCAACCTGCATCGAAAAACAGTCTGAACTGTAATCTACTCTGTAATAACTTAAGTCACACAGTTCTGACATTTGACACACCTACGCACAGTTCTCGTGAGACGGCCCAATCAAGTTAAAGTGAGGTGAACATGTTTTGTACTCATTGGGTTCCCAGGACTCTCACTATGCGAGCTTCGTTCACCCTTTTTCAAACTTACATTATCTGTACCACGATGAGGTACAGGAGCCAGCCTGTACCCTGCAGGTATCTCTTGAATGCGTTAGTCATTAAAAACTTCCATGACAATCACAAAGAAACTAAAACATTTCTTCACATGGGAAAAAAAGAAAACAGACTTTTGTTAATAAGGACTCCAGTGCCCTGTCATGCACAGTGTTGTCATTAATGATGTAATTCAGATGTTATCAGTGATGGCATCAATGATGTCATAGAAAATGTAATGAGTGATGTAATATATGAGGTCCTAAGCAGTGAATGGTGAGGGCGTGAGTTATAGCTACTTGAAGTAATATTAACTGGTGATTTTCAGTGTTTTTGTTTGTTTAAAATGTTACTTTTTTTTTTTTTAAAGTGGTGTACTATATGGTGTGATTAGGGAACCCCACCGTGTAATACACTCACAATACAGTCTATGCTCAGGCTTGTTTTGCTAAACTTTAGCTCAAACCTTGGTGGCTGTGGCTCGAGTAGTCAGGCTTAAACAAAGGAACAAGTGTAAAACATTTAGAAGTACCAGAACAATGAAACAAGAAGGTCACACAACACAAAAGAAATCCAACACCAATTTATAAAAATAGATCTTATTTTTATGAATTTTTAGACACCAAAATCAACAAAACCGACCAGAGGATTCCAGATATATAGATTTTTAAATAAAAAGTAAAAAATTACTTTTCACTCAAAATGCGAGCAATCCTCCCTTGTCTTTTTGGCAGTTCACCTCTAGGGCCGAACCGCCATAGACCTCATTGGAGTGGTTCTGGTGCAAGGGATACACGATGCTGAAGATGCTGTCGGATGCTGAGGATGCTACGTGGTCAACAGGGGGGTTCCTGGGGCTACTTCCCATTCCACAGTCTTGCTAGAGCAACTTTGGCCACAGGGATGGATGACTTTTGTTGTCCTGAGGGGTCCAGTAAAAGTCCAGTTGCCACTTGACTATGGCCCTCCAGTCACAGCTAAACCAGCAGTTCCCTTTTGTGAAGGCTAGTTTCCTTCTTGGGTGACCAAACCACTCTGAGGTCTCTCCTGGGTCCAGCAGACTTGGGTGTAACTTTTGGGCTTCAGGACTCAGTCTTCCATGCTGCTCGTCTGCGGTCAGTGGGAATCAAGCGATTGTTGCAACAAACTTGCCAAGCTGGGTTTCTTCAGCTTTTGTGGCCATGGATCAATAACAGAAAGTAAGTCACCTGATTCTTGGAGTTCATCTCTTCTGTCTGGAGCTCAGGGGTGAATTTCTTTGCTTGTCCAAAGATCAGCAAGTGCAGTCCAGTCTTTGATGTATCCTCACCTGCCAAGTCCAGGGAACAGGAGCGCAATCCTTCTTCGGCCCTCTCTCCAGTCCCGACATGATCTGAGATCTGGGTGTCAGGGTTGCCATATTTATGCCTAGAAGGTGTCCTCAGGGGATGTGGTTGTTACTAGCCAATTGACTGCCAGGTCCCCTTCTGTCTGATGGTGACTTCCTGTGATGTGTGACATCTAGCTATTCCAGAGTGTAATATTCTGCCAACTCTCAAGAAGGCAGGACCCCTCTCTTGGTGTGTGGAGCTTGGCAGCCCACACTAGAGGTGTGGCTCCCTGAGGGCTGCACGCCCATGGTAAAACTGGTTCCCAACCTCAAAATTCAGCAGCTCTGGCCATTACACCACAAGTTCCCCCCTCTTTCATGGTTAGTAATTGGATCTGTTGTAGGCGGCGCTAACTGCAGAAATGGGTTGGTGCAAGCTGCCTCCTGAGGAGCCCCTCTCGTGTGTGTCCAACCTTTCCCCTTCATAGGTGGCTTCCCCTTTGAAGCTGCCCCTTTGGGCTCAAATTAGGGCCTGATTCTGATCCGGTTAGGAAATATTCCTGATCAAGTTGGTTTGGAAATGGTTTCCGACCCACTTGGAATCAGGAGAGTCCGACCGACCGAGTACGATGCATCCGGATGCTTCCAGATACAATTTGGTTGGACTCCCCTTGACTTCAATAGGAGCCAATTTTCCTAACCGCATCGTAAAAGGGCCCTCGGTTGGGAAAACACGTTCCCATTCCGATTCGGAAGGAGCAAAGGCCTTCCTAACCACATCATAATTGGGCCCTAAGTGGGAATGCTTTCCTAACTCATTCGGAATCGGACCCTCAGTGTGGCTTCCTGCCAGTGAGAGGTAACACCTCTTCCAATGATCAGCCTTTATTGTTCCCTTTCCTGGGAGTTGTTCACATCTCTCCACAGGAGGACAGAAGGCTGTCTTGTGACCAACATCTGCAAATGGCCACTGGAAGCTTGGACAACAGAGTAGCAACTTTCTAAAGTTGCCTTTTACTTAAAAGTTACATTAGATTCGACTTGGGCATTAAGTCAGATTTATTGTAACAATTATTTTGATACTTTGAAGTAGCAACTTTAGTAGTCTCAGCACAGCTGAGTTGTCAGCATGTAACCCTGTATCCCACAATAGGGCTACCAGCCTTTCCATAGCAAAAATGACAATTTGGGGTTTTAATGTTAGGACATATAAAAATATATGTCCCATTTTTAAATATACAGCACCCTACCTTAGAACCCAATAGAGGTGACTTAGATATATTAGAAAGCGAGGTCTCAATTTTGTCTTTAGTTTAAATGGAAAAGTCAAGTTAGCAGTTGTTTAAAACTGCTGTACCAGTCTGCAGGGTCAGACTGAGAGACATGTTTTACTTTGTCACACTCTGGGTGACGCAATGGGTGCTTCAACCATTAGGGACAGCTTAACTTACAGGCCCTGATTATCCCTGTTAGCATATGCAAGGGACTTATAAGTAAGCTGTCTTATGCAAATTGGGTATAGCCCACACAAACAAATACTTTTGAGGCTCAGAGTACATGTACTGAGTCCTGATTAGCGGGACTCGGGGCATTTCAGATTTTAGTGGCCAAGATTAGGGGCCAAACTGGGGGTGAACAAGCATAAACCCTGTTTCCTTACACTTTTAAACTAACATTTTCACCTAACTATAATGTCACACTTTAACGATTTTTTTCCCCAGTGGATTTCTGAGTTTTTTTCATGCAAAGTAACGTATTTTTATCATACCTAACCATAATGTCAATTTAACCTTACATTACCGTACATAACTAAACCAACCCTCTGCTGCGCACATCAAAAGGCTGTACTTGGCATTGGGTTGGCAGTAGGACCTGGCCTAGCTTGATGGATCAGCCTAAATCCTTCAAGAATGGGGCTGAGGTGGATGAACTTTTTGAGTAAAGTTTCTTACTGATTCGTCAAATGGTGCCAAAAATGCTCTTCCTATGGTAACCAGATTCTACCTATAACTACACAGTAGCGGCCGCCACTGTGTAATATACGTGCATATAGGTAGTTATAGTTAAGACTGGGTTTCCATAGGAACATTTTATTTTGGTTTGCTTATAACTTTGGCACTGTTTGATGAAACTTCACGAAACCTTTTAAAAAAAAGTCTGATCCACCGCAGCCCCTTCCACAAAAGTTTTTGGGTGATCTGTCAAGTGGGGGCTGAGAAAAAGGGGATTTCCCAAAATGGGTTTTCCCCATGCAATTTTCCATACAGCCAAAACAGCTAAATAGAATTACACCAAATTTAGACGAAAGCTAGATCTTTGTGCAGAAATTCAGCTTTCTGTGATTTGTTGTAAATCCGTTGAGTAGTTTTAGAGAAATTAAGGCTCAAAATGTATTATATTTCACACTGCAGAGGATTGGCAATGGATCAGCAGATCTGCAAGCTAAACCACATGTTGTGAATGGCTGGCCGCAACCTGAAGGAAAAGTTGCAGCCTTCATCTTGAACTGTGGGAGTTGGTCACTGAGTCCTGAAAAAGAAAACAATAAAAGACATATGGGAAAGGGTAGGTGTACCCTTTCCCGCTGCGTCTTGTGTGAGGTTCCAGAGGGAGGATTCTCCATTGGGTGTTGCGGTGGATTTGTAGATCTCAGTGCACCACAAAATTAATACGAGGATTAGGCGCCGAACCCCACATTATGTGAGGTGGGGTTGGTATCTGCTGGGGTGGGTGCAGAGTCATGCTGCAGGCTAAGCCTTGTGCCCAACCTCATGGCACACATTGCCAAAGGCTGTGCGCAGTGGTGGTTGGGTGCCCATGGAGTGTTGGGTGCAGGGCTTGGCCTTATGCCAGATGGCCAAAGGTTAGGGAGTTGGGTGCCGGTGGAGGGTCAGCCACACATCCTGTCAGCACACCAGACCCTGCAGCCAAACCCACGACAAGCACAGTGATGGATACAATAAAAACACCTAAGAATTTATTTAAAGAGGTTTTATTGGTTTTATGCTATAAAAACACACAACCACCTTATCTGGCCACCACCATAGATACAAAAATAAGAATCAGTGTATGACCCATCATCCAGAACCATCATCAATAACTATAATAGTTGGAACACCCCCATAAGCGCACATATACAAATTTACAATTAACAGCCCTGCCCAAAGTGGTCTTACCATTTACTCCAGATCTTGTCATGCTTTTGGGGACACCTCCTGGCCTCATATACTGGCTTCTCTTGTTGTGCACACAAACCTAAGAAAGTAACTGAAAAAGACAAAGGTCAAGTAACTATAACTCGTGCCCTAACGTAACTATAACTTGTACCCTCGCCATGCACTACTTCTACCCTTGCATATTTCATCATTCATGGCATGTTCAATGACTGTATTCATAAAATCCCTAATGACATCTGAAATGACATTTTTTATAACAACATTGCATGGACAGTTGTGGTTACTTTAGGATAGGAGTCATAGTTATATATTTCTATATACTCACTGAAAAAAATAAAGGTTAAAGGGACACTATGATTAGGTGAAAATGTCTGATAAAACGTACTGTTTTAAATGAAGAAACCGCTGAAATTCACTAGTTATAGTTATCTTGAGTACCTCGTGTCCTAAAGTAATTATAGTTTATGCAGACCACTGACAGAATATCGACGACCACAATATCGAGTTACCAAAATATCGGGACATAAATATCATTGTCAATAATATTGACTTCCTATCTTCATAATAGTAAGTACTGAAATATTGAGAAAAAGAATATTGATGTAGAAAATATTGTTTATTTATATATATATATATATATATAAAATAATGTAAAATAAATTAAATAATATATCTAACTTAAAAAACATTATTTAGATTTATTTGTAAATGTTAACAATTATAATAAATAAATGTAATAATAAAAAATTAAACATACATATATAAAATGTAATACATATATTTACTTAAAAACAATTAATATTCATTTTAATTAATGTTAAAATGTTATAAATATATTAAAAAATATAAATGAATATATATACATACCCCTGTAACATAAAAATAAAGAAACATTTTTTATTATAAATTAAAAATTGTAAGCTATTTAATATTTTTTTAACTTACATTATGCACTACATAGAGTGCAATAGTTGACAAAGTGTTGGATTGCGGAAGGGATAAAATTACTATTCTCACTCCAGCAAGTGCAACAGTAGGGAAAGTGTTGGATAGCTTAGGGAAACAAATTACTATTTCCACGCCAGCAAGTGCAACTGTAGGGAAACTGTTGGATAGCGGAGGGGAATAATTTACTATTCCCACCCCAGTGAGTGCAACAGTAGGGAAAGTGTTGGACAGTGGAGGGGAATAATTTACTATTCTCACTCCAACAAGTGCAACAGGGGGGAAAGGGTTTGGATACCGTAGGGTAAAAAATTACTATTCCCACTCCAGCGAGTGCAACAGTAGGGAAAGGGTTGGATAGCATACGGTAAAAAATGACTATTCCCACTCCAGCGAGTGCAACAGTAGGGAAAGTGTTGGATAGCGGAAGAGTACAAATTACTATTCCCACTCCAGCAGGTGCAACAGTAGGAAAAGTGTTGGATAGCGTAGGGATATAAATTAGTATTTCCACAGAACAAAATTCAAATTAAAAAACAAACAAAATATCAACTACAATACAAAATATAATAAAAAACCCAACAACAAAACATATATAAACAATCTAAAAATTAACAAAACATATAAAAATATTTTCATGTAGCAAAAAATTTAAATGAACATAAAATGATTAATTTTGTAAATGTAACAATTTACAAACAAATAAATATTTTTTTAGTAAAAATGAATCTTAATCCCAAAAATAAAATTTACATAACTGTGATATTTTATTTCCTACCTTATAACACCACACAATTTACAACACACATCTAAATTAAACAAAAAAGTGTACCTTTATAATTAACACAATTAATTATCAATTGAACAAATATTAATAATTTTAAAACACATTTAAAAATGCTAAAATTAATGTACAAACCAAACATTACAGCTATTGAACCTAAATCCACAAACAAAATAAAAACTAAACAAGAACAAAAAATATTTATCAATTAATAAATGATTATTAATGAAAAAGTTATGATTATTTAATGTAAACGAAATTACTTTCCACACTCTACCCCAATAAACACCAAAACACACACCTAATAATATTTACACATTTTCCATAACTAATTTTTCATTAATAAATTCATATCAAGTAACAACAAATCATTAATATTTTTTATTACTTCCCTCCATTTACCACTATAAACCCCACAACTCACACATCAATATTATTACACAATTGGCATATTTAAATATTAATAAATTAATTAGCATTAATTAACAAATCATTAATTAATTATAAATAAATTATCTCCCACCATATTCCCCTGCCATCATAATTAATAGCAATTAACGAGCAAAATATAAATACGAATAAAAAATGAATTCACACAGTTAACACTATAAAATAAAATTAACTAAATATGATATTAAAAATAATAATAAATGTACTAAAACTAAATTACTTCCCACCTTACTCACCTATCAACCCACAACCCACTCCTAAATAAATATCACAATTAACATAATTACCGATTAATGAATAATAAGTAATAACCGATTAATAAATAATTAACAATACATTATTCACAATTAACAATATAAAATAAATCAATATTAAGTAATCAAATATATTAATAAATTAATTATAATTAAATTACTTCCCACCCTATTGCCCTATAAACCCAAAACCTGCTCCTAAAAAATGACACAATTAACATAATTACCAATTAGTTAATCAATACAAATTAAAAAACAATTATTAATTAATTAAGTATAACTTAATTTCCACAATTAACACTGTAAAACAAAAAAATAAAAAATTCTAATGAATAAAAATTAATATTCAATTTATTACACTATATATATTACTTCCCACCCTATTCCCCTATAAACCCACAACCTGCTACTGAACTAAAACGCAAAATTTCATTAAAATAAAATTAATAACTACTAAACAATGAACACATATATTAAAAAACAAAAGCAATACTTACACAAAAAAACGAGCACAATTCATTTAAAATACATTCTCAAATACTTAACACTGCCTAAAAGAATGATATTTTTAACAACAATATTTTTGCAAACAATATTAATGACTTCGATATTTAAAAAAACGATATTTCTTACCTTAAATTCGATATTCTGGACCACGATATTCTTGCTGTCGATATTTCTGTTCCTCGATATTTCAAAGTAGATATTAGTGGAAGTCGACATTTGAAACTTGATATTCTAACTCTATACCAGTTTACGCCTCTGTCATGCACATTGTTGCCATCAATGATGTCATTTCAGATGTTGCATGGTGTTATCAATGATGTAATACAACAAGTCATGAGTGATGTAATAGGAAGATAATTACCAATGCGTAGCAAGGGCACACGTCATAGTTGCTTATCAGTTATAGTTACTGCGCATGGCTGGCTTTGTCATGTAACAATATAAAAGGTGTCATTTTAGGTAAAACAGACCAAATGGCTTTGTCAAAGGCTCAAAAAAACAAAATAATATTTGCGGGGCCTGTTGACTTTATCAAGTGATCAGCACATCAACATATATAAAGCAGACTAATTGGCTTTGTCAAAAAGTCACTAATAACCATAATCAAATATATATTTAAATAATTAACACATTAGAACATTTAATAATAGTGATACAATGCTTTCAATAAAACCGTTAAAAAAAATATTAAATATATTTGAGTTTTTAAAACAGTTTTCAGGCCATAAAGTGCAGCCATAAAACCAACCACTACTTGTTCCTGCACTCCAGCTGAAGAGCCTACAGCTTGACCTCAGGGTGATTTAGAAAACAATGGTAAACTCTCCTAGGGTCATGGATTCAATGACCTAGGAGTCTTACTGTGTTTTTTAATGTTGTTAGGGGGCTGCGGCACTCCTTGCAGCCCCACAACATAAAAACAATGTTTGATTGTGCAGCTGCCCCGTCTATGGGAACCACCAGCAAGAAAATAAATAATACAATTGGGGGTGGGGTCGCACACTACTCACACACCAGCGGTATCGCCCCTAAGGACTGTGGTAAATGTAGTTACGTGTTCCGCGATGCATCTTCTTTCGATTCTCTGCTATCTTCGCTGTCTTCGCCATCCCTGGACACGTGTTTCTGGGTATCACCCCTCGTCAGCAGGGATTGGCCGAGTTCTGGGGTTGCTGGTGGCTGCCAAATATCTGCCAGGTTTAGTACCACTCAGGCGAGTAGGTGCGGGGTCCCAGGCTCGTCAGCCAACTGCTCGAGGGAGCTTTAACATTACAATTGGGGGTGGGGTCGCACACTACTCACACACCAGCGGTATCGCCCCTAAGGACTGTGGTAAATGTAGTTACGTGTTCCGCGATGCATCTTCTTTCGATTCTCTGCTATCTTCGCTGTCTTCGCCATCCCTGGACACGTGTTACGGGGTATCACCCCTCGTCAGCAGGGATAGGCCGAGTTCTGGGGTTGCCGGTGGCTGCCAAATATCTGCCAGGTTTAGTACCACTCAGGCGCGTAGGTGCGGGGTCCCAGGCTCATCAGCCAACTGCTCGAAGGAGCTTTACCATTACAATTGGGGGTGAGGTCGCACACTACTCACACACCAGCGGTATCACCCCTAAGGACTGTGGTAAATGTAGTTACGTGTACCGCTGTGTCAAGTCCTACTTCTGCCATTAAGTACAATGTACTTAATGGCAGAAGTAGGACTTGACACAGCCGTCCGCGTTTAGACGGAGCCCCCTTGATAGTTTGAACATTATGGCACTGGAGACATAACAGTGGGAGTACTGATTAACCAAACCGGAGTTGTCCCGCCGCCACACAAAGCGTGGCACTTAAAAAGCACGTTTGAACGGCTTTATACAGCAAAACTTTTGTACTCATGGCACACCATTAAAGGGTGTCCACCCATACCACTAGGGTTGCTTCTCTTGCAACTAAGTGTCCCCCACCACCCCTCTCGTCCTGATGAAGACCCGCTCATGAGGATATCATTTGCCCTTTCTTTCCTTGGGTCGAAACGTCGACGACAATCCCCCTACCCTGAGCCTGCATCTGCAACTCCCCTTTTCCTCGCCCCTCCTTTCCAGAAAACACGGACTGTGACACAGCAAGAAACATTTTTTGCGAACAAAATCTTCGGGGCAGGCTCTATGATGACAACTCTAAGGACGTTTTAGCCTTAGATCTAACAAAGACTTCATTTTCTCTGACAATCACGGTCCTCTCTATTCACACTAGCACCTACTTTTCACTCTATGCTTTGTTCACTACCTGACAGTAACCCCTTTTGCTTTTTGCATTTGTATAAATTGTATATTGCACTATCGTGAGAATCTTTTAAAAAAGAATAAATAGTTGAGTTTCCTCTCCTCTGTTGATACACACCTTAGTTTCTTTTGTGGTTTGTTGGACTTATTGATGCATTGGGCTATTGTTTTTCTCTCCCAAAGAATTTTCCATTGCAGGATTGAATCGCATGTGGAATAAAAAACAAAAGGAATTGTACTCTATTGAAGAAGTACTGATAATCACATTTAGAATCAACGTCTAGGACCATTTTTGTCTGTAACAGAATTTTTTTTAATGTCGGGCCCCCCCATCCACTGACAGAAATTTCTGGAATCTGGTACACTACATAATTGACCGCAACCCGCGTATCCTGGGCCATGTCCGGCAAATAATGTTCAACGCAATAAGAGTTTAGTTAACTGTAGGTTTGTGAGTGGGTGTGGTTAAATGACAGAGGCTTATTACACAGCTCAAAACAAAATTTTCCAAGATAAAATGTGCGCAAATTGTTTTTAGTAGGATGCTTTGTTTTACACATGACAGATTGATAATAACACAGCCAACATTAATGTGACGGGTGTGCCTGTTTTTTGCCACAGAGACAGTCAATCTGAGGATGGATTTTTGCCACTGCCATCCTCAGGTTGTGCTCCACATCCAGTACTTAAGGGGCACATTATGATGGAGGATTTTCCGCATCCTCCGGGACGGCGGACGCCACCGCCGGCCCGGTGGATGCGGAAAATCCTCTGCGGACCCACCAAAGACCCACCGCCACATTAGGATGGCTGGTGGGTCCTGGTTTCAGTCGCCGCTTTTCCGCCGCGGTTGGCTTACAACCGCGGCGGAAAAGCTTTAGCATGGCTGGCGGTGTCTACCAGACACCGCCAGCCATATTAGGATGGTGTAAAATTTATGCTTTTCCGCGGCGGCTTTTCCGCCGTGGAAAAGCATACGGACCTTCACTTCGGGGGCCCGTTGCGGGCCCCCTGGGTGAAGGGGTTGTGGGGGGTGCACATGGGGGGTACCTATGGTACCCCCCTGCATTTGCGTGAACAAAGCAGCAGGCACCGAGCGGTGCCTGCCGCTTTGTGCATGCAAATGCGGTGCATGCATTTTTAACATTGCGGCGGGTGCAGCTTGAAGCTGCACCCGCCGCAATGTTAAAGATAGAGGATGTGACCGCCACCCTGGCGGTCACATCCTAATTGCACTGGAGGGACCGCCGCGGCCCCTGCGGACGGTCCCTCCTCCTCTAGGGTGGCCGACGGACGCAAGTCCGTCCGCCATCCTAATGAGCCCCTTGGTCTTTAGTACCACAAGTGCTGAGAACCCAATCTCACATAAATAGGACGAGCTGAAAGGCAAGAGAGTTTTGATGGCAGTTTCTCAAAAAGCTGAATATTCTGCGGACATTTTCAGCCAAAACTCTCCCAGTGAGACTTTGCTGAAATGCATCTGCAGAGTGCGGTCACTTTGGAGATCAATCAGTTCTTCCTGCATACGGATTGGGAGATGGCTTGCCCCCTCTGCCAAAAATGGTTGAAAGACCCAATTATTTAAATGATCGTTGTCCTCAGGAAAATACTTTTGCAAACTGTCCCTGAGAGAAGTCAGATGATTTTTTATTACCTCAGCAACACTTGGAAGTTTATATTCAGTCTCCGCAAGAGCATCTACTAAACATGGAAACTGCTCAAACAGGCCATCTTCAACTAGTCTTCACCATAATTCAAGCTTCTTCTTGAATGCAGTTATTCTTTTATTCATGGTAAAAGAAGTCATGTCAGCTCCTTGCAAAGACAGATACAGGGAATTTAATTTCTCAAAAATGTCAGCAAGGTATGCTAGAAGTACAAGCCAGCTGGGATTGCATAGTTGTTCTGCTTTGCAGGGGTCCAAACACAGAAGAAACTGCCGTACTTCATTCCTTAATTCAAAGATGCGAGACAACACTTTCCCCCGGGATAATCACCGCACTTCTGCATGAAACAGCAAGGCATCATGCTCAGCTCCCATTTCTGCACATAAAGTTGCAAAAAGAGGAGCTCTTGTGGGATGGGTCTTTATAAAATTTACTATTTTTATAGCAGAATTCAGCACATCCTCTAGTTTGCTGTCCATGTTTCAAACAGCAAGGGCTTTCCGGTGTATCATACAGTGGGTCCAAAGAATATGTGGAGCCACTTTCAATACGTTAGCTTTTAAGCCACCTAGCACCACACATTGAAGGAGAACAATCTGTGAAGATTCCAACACAGATATCCCATTTTAAGCCATGGATATTCAGGAAGTCATTGATCATGGCAAACAAATCGGATCCTGTTGCCCGCCCCTTGATTGGCTTGCAAAATAAAAAATCTTCTAATACTAGTGTTTCATAACAGTAACGGACATAAGCAATTAAATTGGCATCCTTTGCCACATCAGTTACATCATCCAGCTGTAAAGCAAACAAACTTGATTTCAACCTGGCTATGAGCTGTCCCTGGATATCTTCCGACATGTCAGCGATGCGGCGACAAACTGTTGTATCTGAGATGTGTATACTTTTTAACTTCTCTGCTGCTTTTTCACCAAGCATTGTCCTAGCTAAGTCGAGCAATGCTGGGAGAATCACCTTTTCTCCATCTACAAAGGGCCTTTTGTTTTTGGCAATGTGGTATGCTACTTGGTATGATGCTTTTAATGCAGTTGCAGGAGTATTTGCCACATGTTTTACAGCTTCTTTCTGCTGAGTTATCTCTGTCAACTTCCTGGCAAACAAATCTCTGCTTTTTCCTGCTAGAGACCCATGTTTCATTTCAAAGTGACGCCTTAGTTTGGTTGGCTTCAAGCTGTCTGTTGCCTATTGCCCCTACGGTATGCCCTCTACCTCCTACGCCTTTCCCCAGAGGAGGTCGAGACACTAGGGGGGTCATTAGGATGACGGGCGCATCCTGCATTTTTAGCATTGTGGCGGGCGGCGCTCTCAGCATTGCCCGCCACAATGCTAAAAATGCACGTATGCATTTGCATTAACAAAGCGGCAGGCACCGCGCAGTGCCTGCCGCTTTGTTTATGCAAATGCAGAGGGGTACCACCGGTACCCCCCGTGTGCCCCCCCACATCTCCTTCACTCTGGGAGCCCGCAGGGGGCCCCCAAAGTGAAGACTGCATGCCGCCACGGAAAGGCATCTAAAATAGCCCATGCTAATATGGCTGGCGGTGTCTATTAGACACCGCCACCATATTAGACCTTTTCCGCCCCGGTCACGGAAAGACCGTCCGCCGCAGTCCCCCCGCCATATTATTATGGTGGGGGTGTCATTTAGGTGAGAATGGCTGGCGGATTGCCCCCGCCAGCCCGGCGGGGGCAAGGTATTTTATTAGGTTGGTTTAACAACAAAAGGATATTAAAAAAATTTAATGAATCGTAGGTGAGGAAGGGACAAAACAAATCCAAGGAAATCAAAGTCTTTTTTTCTTCATGAATGATAAAAAAAACGTCTGGGTCTTTTCTGGGGTTCTCTTCTCCTTTTATCGGGTCCCGCTCTGTTTCCTCTGTGACTGGTGTCTCCAGATGAAGGGACAGGGTAAGATAAGCAAAGAAAACAAAACAAAACAGCTTTAAGTCAGCTATTCTTTTTCGATACACAAAGGGGGGGGGTTGTGTTCCACCACTGGTGCCCTAAAAGTGCAGTGCCTACGTGAGGATGGTTTAAGGTGCTGGTCATTGGGTGGCCCTTAGACCCGCCCACCACCCCCTTATGGAAAAGGGATGTGTAGCTGTGACTTGCCTGGTGCCACGACCCTCCAGGGCCGTGGTGTATGGGGAACCTGCCTCCGTGTCCCTTCCAGGAGAGCCGGTCCTGTGAGCATTACTCGCGTCCTCGTCTCCTCCTTCTAGCGGTTGGTCAGCTTGGAGGTCGTCTTCTTCGGTCTCCCTCGTTGTTCTCTCAGTTCCGCTGTATTGGGCCGTCTTCTTCCTTTTCCTCAGCTTCCCGCCACTTGTCCGACCCTCGTTCCTCCATCTCTGTCTTTTGTCCCTCCTCCAGGTTCCTGCTTCTGGTGCTGAGGGGAGAAAAGTCTAGACCGGCACCACCACTTCCTGTCAGTGGTATACCGGCGGCCATGTTGGAGTTCCCGGATGTTTCGGGCGGTGGGACAGAGACGGTGTCCTCACCACACTGTCCTCAGCTAAGATCACGCCACAAATCACACACTGCGGTCTACTTTCTCCACTAACAACAATGCAGGTGAAACCAATATCCAAATAGGAGGAATCATATTTCCTTGTTTTTGCAGCTTTTCTCTCTCCGTCGCTTTTTGTTTCAGGCTTTCGCTTGAGCACTCTACTATCTTTTGGAAGCAGAAAACGATCCATATCAAATGCTTGCTTAACCTAAGATACAAAATTTGAAGCTGCATGTTAACGAATAGTAAATGGCTGCAATTTTACAGCTGCATGAGGTACAGGAGGTTTTTAACTTTGTAGTTGCAAAAAAAAAAAAATCTTTAAAAAAAACCTTCTTATGTTTTAAATAAAATAAATTTGGATAAAATAATCATTCTCTGGTAAGTGGATAAATAGTAATTCCAGCTCATCCAGGCTTTAAGTAGGTGCTCCCAAAATTGCTGCAGTATGTATATGCTGTATACCACCGATGAGGCTCTGCAAGTTACTTGTTCAAAGGTTAGTGAGGGCAAACTTCAGCACTGCCTCTTCACCCATCACTCAAAAACAAATGCATACCTTCTTATTCACTTCCTCAGAAGTTTCTTCTGCTTGATTAGGAGTCCTCAACCTAGCGACCAAGTAGCTTTTTCCCTTGCAATGAAGAGAAAATCTTTAAGAAATATTACTTGCATGTTCTCAGTATGATTTGCATAAGACACCATGAAAGCTCCCGAGATCAGAATCATAGTGATGGGCAAGGGAGTGAATGACATGCCTAGAAGTTAATTGCTGCCTTATCTTAAGGGCAAATAAAATGCGGCATGATCTGCAAGTTATTAGTAGAAGTCCTGATGGCTGGTAAGATTGCCACGATCTGCAAGTTAAAAATTTGATTTCTCGCAGGGCCACATTAGCTTTCCATTCTTTCAAGTTTGTTAAATTGATTGCATGTACTTCCTTCACTTCAATATCCCCCATACACAATACACCCACTCTCCTGCAAGCACACATTTTCTTTTACTTGTGCCATGTTAATATTTCAACACCTGTGCAGTTCCTCCTTGCACCTTTGCACATAATCACAACTGGCACATGTGACTAATGTGATGTGCACTCTGCAGAGAAGCGCAGGATCGGATGAGCATGCATTTTGGAACAACAGGCAGGCTTTCGTAGCCACACAAGTACCATAGATCAAGTTTTTAGATTTGTTTTAATATACTGGCGTGTAGTTCTACTTGGGGGGGGGGAGGCTGTATGCAGCCTTCGTTGATTTAAAATCAGCTTTTGATCTAGTCCCCCGCCACAAGTTGTGGAATACTCTTCAAAATCAGGGTATTCCCAATGAAATCCTGTCCTTATTAATTAGAATGCACGAAAACAACTTTGCACAAGTGCGGTGGAACCAGCAGGGCAGTGTCACTGATAAATTCCCTATTGAGAAGGGAGTACACCAAGGATGCGTGCTAGCTCCAACGCTTTTTTCGCTATACATCAACAGGGTGATCAGATACTTCGAACAACAACCTACAGATGCCCCAAAGTTGGCAGGAAGACTGATCCCCCTGTTGATGTTTGCGGATGATACCCTTCTGATATCTAAAACGCAACAGGGACTTCAGAGGGCCATCGGAGTTTTTGAATCATTTTGTGCAGACCATGGTCTTGTGATTAATACAAGTAAAACAAAATTTATGGTTTTGCATAAACGGAGACATATCAGAGGGAAGATTATTATGGACGGGGTCCAGCTTGAACAGACCTCGGAATTAACTTGTCCTATAATTTAGATTGGAAACAACATACTAATGAGCTAGCTACAAGACACGCTCAATTAACAGGAGCCCTTACTAAGGAATTATTCTCATCACTTACTAAACCTATCAGACCGGCTTTAAAAATCTATAATGCAAAGGTAGGAGCGGCAGTTCTATATGGAGCTGAACTCTGGGGGCCCAGTAATCTTACAAAGTTGACGGTAGCACAGAATAGATTCCTCCGCAATATTACTGGGTTACCAATGTCAACCCCTTTGATACCTTTAAAATACGACCTGGGATTCTATAGCTTTGAGGATATGGCTAGGTATAGATCAGTTGCCTACTGGAGAAGGCTATGGGTAACCCCAGAACTCTCTCAGTACGCCCAAGGCTTTTTAGAGGTTAGATCCCAGGATAAAAGTTGCAAAATAGTCTGGATGAGAGATGTAAAAAGTATATATAGGGCGATGGGATTATCTCAATTGTGGGACGATCCTGTGAGTAATGTATTTCCACCTAAAAAGACACTACGAGGTTTATATTGGAGCATGATTGAGACTAAGGGGTCGATTAGGATCGCGGACGGACTTGAGTCCGTCCGCGACCCCTGAGGAGGAGGGAACGTCCGCATGGGCTGCGGCGTTCCCTCCGATCAAATCAGGATGTGACCGCCAGGGTGGCGGTCACATCCTCTATCTCTAACATTGCGGCGGGTGCAGCTTCAAGCTGCACCCGCCGCAATGTAAAAAATCCATGCACAGCATTTGCGTGCACAAAGCGGCAGGCACCGCGCGGTGCCTGCTGCATTGTGCACGCAAATGCAGGGGGGTACCATAGGTACCCCCCATGTGCACCCCCCACCCCACCTTCACCCAGGGGGCCCGCAACGGGCCCCCGAAGTGAAGGTCCGTATGCTTTTCCACGGCGGTAAAGCCGCCGCGGAAAAGCATATATTTTCAGACATCCTAATATGCCTGGCGGTGTCTGATAGACACCGCCAGTCATGTTAGTGCTTTTCCGCCGCGGTCGCCTTCCGACCGCGGCGGAAAAGCGGCGGACAGATTATCAGACCCACCAGCCATCCTAATTTGGCGGTGGGTCTTTGGAGTCTCCGCCGCGGTTTTTCCGCATCCTCCAGGCCGGCGGACACTTCCGCCGGCCCGGAGGATGCGGAAAAACCGCCATCCTAATCGGCCCCTAAGTGTTTTAGAAACTGCATTGATCGATCACTTACTTATGACTTTTTACAACTTAAGCACATACCGGCCCTAGAACCTTATTGGGACTGGATCACCGTTCCAGGGGACCGGAAAAGGTACCATCAATTGAGGGTGGGGACTTTACCTCTAAACGCTCTAACTAAGAAATGAAATAAGAGCCAAACCTCAAGGTGTCCCTTCTGCTCTGATCATAATGAAAATATTGGTCACGTGTTGTTTGCTTGTCCCGAATATAGTGTCCCTAGACGATCATGGCTAAAACCGATTTGCGCCCAGCTAGGCTTAAGAACTGCAAATGAGGCTGTTAGGATTTTAAGAACTGATATATCCCAGCCTGTTGTTATAGCCATGTCGAAATTTCTGCACTGGATATGGATTATTCGGTCACGCAAAATGAGTCTGGAGTAATTATGGGATAGCCATTGTCTGCTGCTACTTAGATTTGCACAATATATTAATAAGTGACTAATACGTATATTGCATTAGTAACTGTAACTTGCTTTTATATCTGCTTTTATAACTGTTTAACTTAAGAATATGTAAAAATGTAAATAGGATGAGTTAGGGTGATATTTATTTATTTTTTTACTTGATGATCAAAATAATTCACTGTGGATCTTGTTTCTTTGGGGATAGTGGGTGGGGTATCAAAAACAGCATTTTTTTTATTGTAATATGTCTTTTATGATTGAAAAATATCGAATAAAGACTATTTGAATTGATTGCATGTACTTCCTTCACTTCAATATCCCCCATACACAATACACCCACTCTCCTGCAAGCACACATTTTCTTTTACTTGTGCCATGTTAATATTTCAACACCTGTGCAGTTCCTCCTTGTACCTTTGCACATAATCACAACTGGCACATGTGACTAATGTGATGTGCACTCTGCAGAGAAGCGCAGGATCGGATGAGCATGCATTTTGGAACAACTTTAGGACCCAGTGACAGGTACTGTGAGACACTTGCACTGCCTTTGAATCTCAACTTTAGAGGTCTTAATTGTGGTATTTTGACTGTTTAAGTATGGACGCATACATTTCATGGAGCCCTGGCCTATGCTCATGGACCATTGCAATATAAACAGGGCAAAAAAGCACTGGGAAAAATCACTTAATCTACTGCATCAAAAAGGGTTCATACAACATGTGCAGCTGAAAGGCATCTGGAACAGAACAAGGAGGGCTCCTGGGATACTCCGTACCGCCACTCTGTACCTTTTTGAAATTTGTATTAAAAATATAAATCTTTCCAATGCCAAAGCTATGACACCATTGGTTAAGACACCACCTTGATATATTGGGAAAAATCCCAGGCGGTTCAAAAAAAGCAGCCACCTAAAGCTGTATTTTCTGCACTTATCTGTGCATACTTTGAGCAGCAAATATAAATAGAAAGCACTTTACATTGTGTTCTAGGGCTGCCTGAAAGATCCATGACTGAAAGGGAACAATGACAGAAAAGTCACATCACAAATGAATACATGCTTCATTATTTATAACCCGCATTTAGTGCCAAGACAAGCAATTTGCAAGGTGCTTATACAACACATGGCTGACATTTTTCTTTTGGCAACTTGAAGCCCTTCTAGTCCTGTGGGTGTTGCTGCCTGCCTGTATAATTCTAAAAGAAACTATTTCTTTTCCAGCTTGGCTGCTGTGCTCTTCTAAATGCAGCCCAAGTGCAACATTCCTCACAATTGCCTGGGAGGCCTATGTAATTGTTGAACTCCAGTACAGGAATATTTTAGAGAACGTTAAACATTCCCCAAATATTTACAAACAGGTTTGACATGGTGTAGTTTAGCTTCTCTGTGCAGACCCAGGGGCTACTGCCCTAAAGGTACCTCTGAAGGCATCCCCCTGGGATGGTGCCCCCCTGATGGAAAAACTCTGACTTTAGTGTACCCTAACACCTCATTTCACATTGTAAACGTCACACAATTGTCCCCAAATCTTTTGGGATTTCCATGTGTGGGATTCTTAAAGTCAACAGGTCTCCTGAGAAGTACAGAGCTGCCAGGGTTTCAGATTGCTATGTGGGACATTTTCTTAATTTTAGTGTCTATGAGTGACATTTCAATGATTATATGAGCGACACTTTCTCGCAAGCAAAATCAAGCAAAGAAGGTGAGGGAAACATAAATATCAGAAATCACACCCAGTTGAGCAACGTGAAACTCTTAAAAAGTCACTGACTTAAAGTGTGTGACAGGACTCAATACTTCATGACTAGGTAAAGCACTTGGTACATATTTCATTGAGACTTAGATGTGGCCCTACAATCTTACCAAATAAAACAAAAAAAACTTCATTTTTTTGTTTTATTTTTGAACAGCCTGCACTTAATGAGTTTCACGGATATGTGTGCTCTCCCACCATATATTTTTACAAGCCCCTTTGTGAAGCATATGCTGCAAAAAGTACTTTCTTTTCCCCATAGACCCGTTTGGGTACCTGGCCTAATGAAGAACCAAAATCTTGAACAATCAGGGTTGAAAACCAGTGTGAAGAGCAGTGAAACATGAGTAACAGGCGTTTAAACCGGCTGGAAGGCTGTGCAAAAAAAGAGAGAGGAATAAACCGAAGTTTTAATTGAGTCAACCCAAAGACCCTGTGCGGCTGCATGAATGCTGATTGGCTGGTCGGGAAAAGACAGGTGCAAACTCAATGTTAGGACAGAGTGCTCAAAGAAAGAAAAACGAATGCAAAACTTTCCAATGTTGCGACAGATACACGGGTAAAAGTGCTCGAAAACATGCTGGCGCAGTTGTCACACTAGAAATGCTGAAAATGCATAAATAGAAAGTTATGTGCATACAAATAACCAATGGAACACCAGTGGACCTAGCATACAAGACTTTCTCCAGCCCTTTTACTGGATCTGAACAGAAGTGTCACTTTTCTATGTCATCCCACTACTGTTGACAAATGTCAGGACAGCCATGATTACAGAAAAAGAAGAATTAATGGATCACCCTCATGGAGACCAAAGATGCTGACTATACACATCAGTACTTGGAAACAGACATTCTAATCTGGCATGTGATCAAAGATTATTAGTGTATTCAAGACCCTCATCCTCTGTAATTTGGATTGTATTGATACACTGAAGTGCTCAGATCCCCCACATCTGTTAATCCTCATTTTTTCTTTTGAAATTAGGATTGTTCTCGACATTACAAAAAAATGCATCATATTTGGACATTGATTTAGCACTCGTGCTTCCAAAGGATGACTTTAGTGTACTGCAAATGTATACAACTTTAACAAAAGCCATCACACTTGGACATAATTTCTTCAAGATTGACGTAATTCCATTCCAGAACGTTGGTTACAAGAACATACCAACTACCTGGGAGCGGAACTGCTACCCCCCGGTTTCTGCATGATTAGAATGGAACCCACATCAATAAAACGTTTGGCTGAGTAACCAACCTTCCCAAAAATAATGTAGAAATAAAGAAGGTGCCACTTGCAAACTCATACCCAGGTGAGTTACTAGGATGCGGATCCTAAATATGCTCTGTATTAAATAAATCTTATTTACCGCTCGCAAAAGCGGATGTTCTTAACACCGGTAGATTAGTCAAAAATATCTTCTGTTTAAGAAACAAACAGACACTAAATTTCAAAACCCCACTAACAAAATATTTATTCAGAAGCTTTGCAAGAGGAATAGATTTCCAAAGGATGGGCATATTCTGAGGCCCGAGAGACCAATGGTCTGAGATTTGTATTGATGTTGGCAGAAAGGGACAAATTAACTAAAACATTCAGTGCAAGAGTGGTGCTGGCACTGTTGAGATCAGTGCAACCGCAGATCATGCAAATGGTCACGCAGAAAAGAGAGGAAAACAATGGTTTTATATGTGATAGAAAGCAGGTATTCTTCTAAGCAGAAAAATCTGAGACATCCAATAATATTGTACTTTGTACGCTTTTGTCATTTGCACACGTGTAACGTTTGCTACCTCTTGTATTTTGCTTGCTCACAATTGTCACTATTGTCTCATGTAACGTAACGTTTGCTTTATTAATTTGTTCACTTGTAATCTTCTCATGTATTATTACTGTTCCTATTGTGAAGCGCTCTGACACCTTCGGGTAAAGTCCGCGCTATATAAAAACGCATAAAATACAAATAAATAAATAAATACGGCCGAACATCAGTACAACATCCCCTCCCCAGACTTCGAGAAAGCCCTCTTACCAGCAGTCCTTCCCAGCGAGGAGAGGCGATAATGGGCATATGCAGATCCCAGCGAGGAGAGGCGATAATGGGTACACGCAGATCGGATGTATGACGTTACAACGCATACTTTTACAACGCCTACCTTTACATCGCAAGTTTTACAACGCATACCATTACAACGCATAGTGCTTTTGGGCGCTGGATAGTGAATAGTTTATTTTACTATTCCAACTCCAGTCCCCGTGGATAGTAGGGAAAGTGTTGGCTAGTACATTAAACCTATTCCCTATCCTAGAGCGCCCCCCAGCGCAATGCGTTGTAATGGTTTGCGTTGTAAAAGTTGCGTCGTAAAGGCACTGCGTGGTAAAAGTTGCGTTGTAAAGGATGTATACCACGCAGATCCCAACGAGGAGAGGCGATGATGGGCACACGTAGATCCCAGCAAGGAGAGGCGATGATGGGCACACGCAGATTCCAGCAGTCCTTCCCAGCGAGACGACGTGAAAACGTTCAAATAAAACCAGGAAGAAAAGGCAGCAAAAGTGAAATGCAGGGGCTTTATGGCCGCAAATTTCGCAGCACTTCCTGCAATCTCAGCTGCTGTCACCCTCATTGGTGGAACGTCACTGGTGACGTTCCAGCGTGCTGATTGGAGAAAGCGGGAGCAGCAGGCCAATCACAAATCCCCATTTGAAATGTGTGAATACTTGCGACGTGGGACAGAGGAAAAACAAGACAACAAAGGTAAGCTTTTCGGGTGGAGTGCACACAGATTGAAGAACACTGCTTTAGGGCATGAGTAATTGTTTCTTGAGATAAGTATACCTTTAAAATTGTATTTTCTAATGACATTTTACCTTACTATTACATGCCTTTAGCCTTTGTATTTTTTCAGTGAATTTCTAAGATGTAACCCTCTGCCAATATATAAAAAAGTAGACTCCTTGCTTTTGTCAAGAGATCATTGCAATCTCTGCCAACAAATATTTAAATAAAGCATTTATAACGGAAATCATTATTAAACAAGAGTCAACGTCTTTCTTTTATACACTGTCAGCTACATAAGAAGAAGCGTGGCTCAATGGTTAGAGCGGCAGACCCTCATGCAGAGGTCTGGCCCGGGACCAGGGTTCAATTCCTGCCTCGGCCGCTCTTGGACTCAATTTCCCCAGACCTGATAATTCATTCCTCGGTGCCTAGTCTAATCATGGGTCCCACTCTGTGGCTCTGGGCAATAGCTTGCTTAATCTCCACAATGGCTACAGCAGCGCTTGGATGCCTGGCTTCACCTTGGGGGTGCCCAGGAGTGGACATTTCACAGGAAAGCCAGGATGGGTTCCACATCGGTATGAATACAGCGCTACGAGACCGCTGGGTAGCAGTGCGCTATATAAATACAAACACATTTACATAATTCAGCCATCAGATCAACCACAAGGGGTTCCTGCATTACCAAGCTAAACAGCAAATGTTCTACCTCTAACCAAATCAATACATTTTCCTGTGGTCATGTTCTTTAGACCCCATGAAACATACTATACTCTGTGCAGCCCCAAAAACACTTAACTAATATGCTGGTGGTGCCCCTGCTGAGACTGGGGAACCACCACGCATCCACATATATTTAAATTAGCTCGCATGGGCCATTATTGGGTGCTCCTTGCAGGAGCATTGACTAACAAATGAGCAGCTCCGGTTAATCATTTATTATTCTTTTTTTTGTTGGGGGGGGTTCGTTATTATTTTTGTGGGTCTCCTGGTCCCATCTCGGACACCAAGAACATTCTTTTTGTTGGGGGCTGTTGGGAGAGCTCAAAAAGCCCCAAAATTCCCACTGGGAGATAGTAACACAGACAAATCACTGACCATCATGTAAAGTGTGGAAAAGGCCACTTTATTGAAACAGGTGCACATTAACAGCTCATTTCTGAGCAAACAGCCTTACAAAACTACCACCACAATAAACTTCCAATTAACTAACCAATGCCCTACCCTCACCCCAACTGTCCCACCCACAATACCCCATCTTATTTCTATTGAAGTGCATTATAACATTTTTAACTTTAATTTACCCCTACAGCCACAGACTGCAAGCATTAAACTCTAAGCAACTAAACTTCTTAACCTTGAACTTCCTGCCTACCCTACCTTTGCCCGTGTTTCACCAATGGCAATGCTGCTCCAACTTCTATATCCTCCTGGAAAACTTTCCAGGCCGCAGCCACCCAGAAGAATTCTGCTTACTAACTTTTTGTGCCCTCCAACTCTGCTGCTGTCCTCCCTAGGGTTCCCTGCTTATCTAAGGATATTCAGCGCCCATGCCACTACCTCTTTCAACTCCAAAAGGTAAAACTGAAACCTTAACTGAGATACATGAACATTATTGCTCTGAAAAAACTCAAAGTTGTCATACTGAATATCCGAGTGGCAAATGCAGCCAAAACTGAGGTCCCTGCTAAAATGACTCATCTCCCTGTTAAACTTCCTGCACACCCTATCCACTGCTGCGGGTTTTACTACTTCCATCCACTGCCTGCGGGGCATAAAATCTGTCCAGATCACAAAGCAACCAGACCACTGCACCTTCAACTGCTGTAAGTCCTGCTGGATGGCCTTCATCAAAATCACCCCATCTCCAAAGCAAGATAATTTTTTCCCAAATGGAGCACCAACACGTACGGATATCTTCCCCCATCGGTATACCATCTAAACACCTGATCAATTAGTGTGATCTCATACCCCCTTTTCCCCACCCGGTCACGGGAAATAAACACTGGTCAAATCCCAAGTTGGTCCCATTGCCCCTCTAAACCACCTGACACTCTGACCATTTGATGACGGAATGTCCTACTACCCATATGGATATAGCGTCCAGCACAGGGCCCGCAACCAAATCTGAAACAAAAACAGCAGTAAATATTCACATAGAAAGCACTGACGCACTTCCCATCCCCCCTGAGGTGCGCACATATCTCCGAAACCAATCTGAAGACCAGCACCCCAGCCACACAATGTCCTCCCGAGCCCAGACCCAATTGCCACACTCAGTTGCGGTGCCAATCTGGAACAAATGTGTCCCATATTCAGCCGGGGTGGCCCCCAATGCATGAACGCCTTATGCTAGGCAGAGAGAAGCTGGAAAGCAGAAACCATCACCCCAGAGAGGTGCCGGTAAAATATCCCCACTGAAACCCCACATTGCACAGCCCACCTGTCAAATCATGCTACTGAGCAGAGCCACAGTGCCGGAAGTGCCTGTAACACTACAGTCTTCCCATGTGCTCTCTGGTCTGTCTTTGAGCTGTGCAGCCACATCGCCAACCTGCTCTGTCTCCTCGTGAAATCCTCCCATGTCACTCTTTCCCTGCCCCTACAACCCAGCAACCCAGACACTTGAAAGGCACCAAAGAACATCCAGGACATCAAAGTGGAAAACATGCACACCTCCTCATCTCCCTTGCAAACCAACTGCAAGTGCCACAGCACCCAGCAGAACCAGTTTCAAGATAAGGGCCTCTGAGGTATCCCCAAGTGACCTTGCTCCCTCAGCCAGCCCTCGAACATCCGTTGTCCAGGTTCTGCGGCAGTTGGGCACAGACCCACAGCAATTGGTCCATGAAGGCAATTCCCACTAGCTTTCCTGCAATTGTCATGCACAACAAGCCCTTCTCTGTCAAATCTAGGATAAACTGACCCAAATCTTCTGTCCTATGCCACCCTGCCTCCCTGTTCTGCGCCCATGAGGCCACAAATTCTGACCAAGCCTGACCATAAGCTCTCCTAGTCAATTCAGCTAGGGACCCTACCACCAATTGCACCATCCTGTGTAGCCTATTGACCACAGGTCCACTAGTATAGACTTTTTGCATCTGTCTGCCTCCTTGGCCAGCCCAGGGAATCTCTCCCACTCAAATGAAACAATGCATCCGCAATGTCATTCCCCACCCCCAGCAAATGCTGTGCCTTGAAAGAGATATCATGCCGGAGGCAACCCAGCACAAAAACTCCCAACAATTTTAGCACCTGCCCATCTCTTGCCGACTGTTCACCACCTGTACGATAGCCATGTTGTCTACCCGGAACAGGTCCCTCCGGTGTGTCAACTCTGCTCTCCACAGGTAATCGTTAACACTAGCGGAAAGAGTTTCAGGATCGCAATGCTTCTTTCTCATGCCTTCCACTGTGCCGGCCACTCCTCTGCACACCAGTAACCTTGTAAGTATAAACAGACACCAGACCACCATGTTGTGTCACCAACTCCCCGGTACCGGAACGAAGTTCAAAAATGGTCCACCTCTCGATAGCTTCAAGTCTGTATGGTGTTATAGCAAAGATCAGTGAAGTGATCGAGTAAGGGAAGGAAAGGGTGGGGACAGTGGGGAAAGAGACCTGAAATGACACCAAAGGACAATCCTATTATTTACAGTTTAGAATGGTTTCTATAGCGTATCACCAATACCCCGCCCTCAAGCACCTGTAAAGAAAGAAAATGAACGTGATCATTTCTGCTGAGCCCTTTTGGTTTATCTCGCTCCTATTATTCCGCATAGAATCATGATCATAAACCTTCTTGAAAGGATCCACTATTGACAATGGAAGGAGACACAAAAATAGAGGTAAACATGAATATCACAACCTGTCTATTGGCCAACAATACAAGTTCGTTAACTCAAATCCAGATCTACCCAGATGTCACCAGGCCTGGCATCACAGGGTAGTAAGAGAAGGTATCACTGGCTCTTCTCCTGTTCCCCGCTATTTGTATGCAGCCTGAACATAGAGGGAAAAACATAAAATCAAACCTATAAATCAAATGTGCTAACATATAAGTGATACTTCCCTTGCCATTCAGTAAAATATATTATAAGGACATTTTTGCGCATGTAATATATTGTTAGCAACCAGCTGCACCACGTTATGCTGCACCTTTTCAGAGTAACAATAAGGACTGTACAAAGAACAAACACACATGAAGACATACAACATAGACAAGTCCCCCATTCTAGTCCGGGCACAGGACGGGCCGCTGACTTAGTTGAAGTGCCCCAAGAAATGCTGGTATTCCTACCACCTACACGAGAGGACATATGTGTCTCTCACCAACAGGGAGGAACACCGCAATTATTAAGGAAGAACACAAGGCTTTTTGAAATATAGGTATCCCTACCACCTACACGAGAGAACAAACATGTCTCTCACCAACAGGGAGGGACACCGTACTACAGGAATGAGGCTGAACGCCTCCACAGAGCAAGGTTCCTCAGGTATCGTGGCAAAGTTACGCTTGCTTAGTCAAGCCCAGGTCCAAGAACAGTGTAGGCGGTGTTACAACACCCTTACCAGACCGTTACTCTGATGCTGGAAGGAGCGGCTCACCAATACGTCCGATGCTTCCTCTGTGGGATCTCCAAAATAATCTGCAGTTCTGCGGGGAGGCGGATGTGCTAATGACTCCTACCGCTCTCCCTGACGGCAGCACACCACCCACAAGGCTTCCCGGGAAGTGTAGTCTTTTCCCGCCATAGTGACGGGACGGAAAGGAAGACACTTGGACCGTGTTTACTTCGTCTCGAGGTGAGACAGGGTTCAAGTGAAGCCGGGAGGGGGAGGGATTATGACACACCAGCCCCATCTGAGAATATCTGTACATCCCAGTCCAGATCATCCTACTGTGCCAATGGAAATCCATTTAAGGAATTCAAGAAAAATTCCCATATCCTAAGGTCCTCCATGACACCAGTTGATATGCGTACATGGTGGAGCGCCATTGAAGCCCCGCAAGAGCCAAACCTAGTCTCATACAAAATGCCCTTCCTGCCCTGACCACCCTACAGGACCTGCACTTCCTTCACCGTCTCGCTTGCCAACAGGCTGGCCAACAATGTTTGAATATGTTCCTTTTGTCTTGCGGCAGCCTTGCCACCATTTTATACGCATCCAGTTCAATTCCCAAAAAAGACAATACCGTACTTGGGACCACTGTCTTCTCAGAGGTGAGCGGAGCACCCGGGTCACCCATGAGGTCCTGAAATTACACCAAAGCATGCTGGCAGTAGGTTGAGCCGGGTGCCCCCATGAAAAAGACATCATTGAGGTAATGTATTACCGGTGTATGGCCCGTATGCCACGTAAAGAATCACTGCAGACAGGAACTGAAACACTTAAAAATGTAAATGAGATAGAACATCCCATCTGCAAAGCCTTGTTCACATTCCATTTTCCTTCAAAGTGGATGCCGAACAGTTGAAAGTCATCCAGGTTGAACTGGAAGCAGCCGAAAATCTGATTTCACCTCGCATTTTGCCATCTGAGCCCCTTGCCCTGCTGATACCACCAGGGACATGGCCACGTTCACAAATTAGTATCATACCTAGAGCATTTTTCAGGAGTTAAATCATTCACTGACCCTCCTTCAGGCCATCACAAGTGCTGGATTATCTGAAACTGCCCATTCCTTTTTGGGCATCACACCTATAGGTGACACAATCAAGTCTGCTATTGGCCAATCCTCAAAAGGGTCCGCCATTCTCCCCTCCAAAATTTCCTTATGGAGTTTGTCCTGCACTTCTGTTTGTTTTCTTTTGCAGATCACAAATTATCTGCCCACCTTCTAACCCGGGGCCTTCCTACCCCATCAGCGTCCCATTCTGAAACCATCCCTCAAGAACACAGCCTACTCTGGTCAATCTTAGAACCCCAGCCAGAATTCAAGCCAATCTAGTTTAACCGGAGTATGAGCCTTTTGCTCCAGGTCCCTGTGCCCCTCTCCCCCTCTGCTGTTGAAATGTTGTTGTTGCTGGTGTGGTTTCTGGCTGACCGCATAAGGCTGCCAATGCACTGTTCTCTGACTGTGGTATCCACCTGGTTTCCCAAAGCAGTGAATAAGCGCATGCCTGCCTGTGCATTTGCAGCACTCATGCCGAAATTGGAAGTACTCGCCAGTACACTCCCCTCATTGTTGTTCCAGCATGCTCCCCTAAAACTCACTGTCCTTTGGTTGTCTGTCCCTCGCTCCATCGGCCAGGGCACCCTTGAACGGGCTTGTAGACTATCAGCCGGCTGCTGGCCATGAAAATAGTTTTCCAGAATTTAACGGGCCCATTATATGCTGCCATAGATCTGTATCCAGCCCCTACCCACATAACCTCAGGGTCCCAAGCCAAACTTGCCCTGAATTCCTCATCATCTTGGGCCCAGGCATATTCCGCAAAAATCAGTTTGGCCTTACCTACGACATCCATGTATTTGAACATGTCTACACAGTGGTTGGAAAGCTTCTCACAGTAGAAACTGGCGTCAATTAGAAAAATGCGCCTTCCAATTCACTATTGTCAGGGGGACCCTCGGCCAACTCACACTCCTCCTCCTTCAACCCCTTCTTAGAGTGCAGCTCCACATGGAGGAGATTAAACATCTTCACATGTTCCCCCTTCCAAATGTTCTCTTTTGTTGCCAATATTAAGCGTGACTCCAAAGGCTTTGACAACCCCATTTATGGTCATTTCACTTTCAGTTCTATGCTGTCCGGCCAATCCTTCTTGCCCCGCTATTCTCCAGCCCTGCTGCACTCGCTTCCATCTATTTGGAAGAACTGCCAGCTTCTGTGCCCACCCCGAGTGGGACGGGTATGCTCAGACGTGAGTTCCGTGCTCTCCATGCTACTGGAATCAAGCTATCCTGGCTGATGAAGGCTGATAGCCACAAACCGGTCCTAGGATGCTTGATTCCGGTCCAGGGAAGACATGGCTTGGCAGTTCGGGCTGACTGTTCCCATGAGGCACAGGGTCAAGACTGATTTGCATATGGCCATGTCTGAACTGGGGTGGTGTGGTGAGCAAAATAACGATGGATTAAACCCAGATCTGTGACTGGGGGTGAATGTTTTGCCATTGTGCAAAATTACGTCCATCAATTGTTGTTTTTGCATGTGCCCATACCTACAGCAACATCAGCAACGTGCTTACCCTTTTCGCAGCTGCCCCCCCCCCCCGTTGTCACATTCAGTATCCACGCCCGTGGATACCAGCAGTGGGCCCATGCCCACCTTATGGCCCTTACCTGGCTCCAAGGTCAGCGCCCGTACAAGTGCTTTTGGCTTGCCAGTAGCCTCTGTGTTCCTGATGTGGCACTGTGCTGGGCTTCTCTAGTCTGTAACACACTAGGCAAGAATGTGTTAGCAGTACCCCCACCCCTGCCCCAATCCGTACCTTCGCTGGTTCCTCCTCATTGTGCACATTGCCTTTCTTGAGGCTATCCTCCTTGTAATCCACCATTGCCCTGGCCCAACTAGGGCCTACCACCACAGACTGCCTTGTTACTTTTGTTCTGGCCTGCACCACGGACCAGCCCCCAGCAGCCAGGGGGACTGTATGAATACCGCCATACCCGGTCTGCTGACACCACCAGTCTTTCTTCTGCGCCGAAGGAACCATAGGTCACCCAAGAGCTTCCAGCTGTTGGAGCCAAAAGAAGTTGTCCTGGACCTACTTCTGTTGGCTGCGTCGGGATCCCCCAAAGACATCTGGAAAACTGCTTTCGGCCCAGCCGTCTCTTTGCCTCGGTACCTATGACTGAGCCAAGCTCTCCCGAGTCTGGAATTCCTCAAAGTTCTTCTAGCTGCAAAAAATAGGACAGGACTGGTATACTGGCACCTCTAGCACTCTGGTTCCCCCTACGCCTCCCTCAGGTACCCAAGTATACTGGCCCTGTCCGACTCTCCCATCTCCATCGCACAGGTAGTAATCCTCCAAGCCCTTGCATCCCTCGCTGATCCCCTTCTCTTAACCTGGTCCTGCCACCCCTTGGTCATCTGACTCTTTACCTTCGTCCACTCCAGTCCAGCATGGCCGCCACGAACACAGTGGCCAACCTCTCTCACTGTGACACGGAGTGGCCTCGTGCCCTCACCTCAGCTGAAGCCACCCACAGGTTGAGGGCAGCCAACAGGCGAGGATGGCGCGGCCACGTGGTCAGAGGTCCACCACGTTGGTCTCATTGGGCTAGTCACTTTACTTCCCCTCCACCACAAGATCCATGCGCCCTGCTTTGCGCAGCAGAAGCATTGCCTCTGCTACTTTTTGGGTGCAAGATTCCAACTTCAGCCCTAATTGTAACTTTGAAACTTTCTAGAAAAAAGGCTAACAGTGCTCCCTCTCATCTGGGGCCATATTACACAAAGAGCCCTGGGGGCGCAACAGGCGTTTGTGCCCACTTTGCACACCCCTGAGGCACTTCGGTACTACACAAGGGGCCGTAGATGCTTGTTCGGCCCCTTCTGTAATACTGTAAGAGGGCGTGCCCTCATCTACATGCAGGCATGGCCCCATGCATATGAGGCAATCCTTTTGCCTGTGCACCCACACCCCATTATAGATGCGGGCACAGAGGCAAAGAAGCTATTTGGAGGCACACTTACAGTGTACCACCTAGAAGTTGGAACACTGTCAGTGAACCCCCTGATGACAGTCCTATGGAGGAGAAAAAGGGGGTCCTATGGACCCCCAGACATCCCCTTGCAGGTGGGTGCAGTCACTCACTGCACCCGCCTGCAAGCCGATCTCTCATCCCCTTTAAAAGTGCAGGCAGGTTGCTGCCTGCACAGTGAAACATAGAGCGGCTGCTTCAAAGACGCTCCATTTTTCACTTGAATGCGCTGCCCCCAGGTCAGCAAGAGTTTGCGGCTGCCCTAGGGGTAGCACAGTCAATGTAATGGGGCACCTGTTTTAAGGTGCACCGGGCACAAACAGGGATAGTGCACCCTACACATAATAGTGCCTCAAGTCTCCAAAACGTAAAATAGTGGCAGGGAGCCCAAAAGAAGCCCCATATCTAGCCTCATTGGGTGCAATGGGCTATGTTAGAACCCAAGCTCAAAACGAGTGAAGGGTTTTCCATTTTGACTGCTCCCACTCCCAAAAATCCCGGGGGGGCAGACCTCCCTACAGTCGGCTGCCTCCAAATCCCCAATCTCTGTACTCTTCAGTAGGCAATACCATGATTCTAGCATTAAGTATGCGGGTTCAACAAATCTTACTTAATGCAGCTCTCATGTATAGCTGCATTTTTTTCTTCTTCTTAGGAGCAAAAAAGTAGATCAAAAGGGCCAGCCGATTACAGCTTGCTTAGGTCAGCTTTCCTAGATAACGCAATGACTTGCCGTTTCAGAAGGGCATATGCCTGGTAAGTCATATGTCCTAAACGACCGTCTTTTATGAAGTTTAGATCTTTTATAGTTGCCTCGAAGTACGCCGACCAGTGGTTCTTTTCTAGTTTGTCAATATCTTGGAACACCCTTTTGAGTGTATCTGGCTTAGCCCTTGAGACCATGTAATGAAATTTAACGACAGCTGATTTAAATTCTAGGTCCTGCTTAGGAAGAACGAACTCTAGGCGAATTTGAAGTCATCGAGTATATTGTGGAAGGTGGAATATTTTCCTGTTTGCATCGCAATGAAACTTGTCTAACTCTTTTGACAGCTTAAAAGGGAAGCCAAAATGGCAGACGGAAATGTTTGCAATCGGCTTTGCTTTAGCAAATGTTATAATAGTGCGGAGGGGCTTTACACATATTTATTTAATTTGCATAAGGCATCGGTTAAAGCGCTGGCTGTTTTTCCTGATGTTCTTTTGCTGAACAGAGACACAACCATTAGCCCTGAGCCTGTCTCCAAGGTAGTTGTATGTTGATGTATAGATGACAAGCTGGCAACGTCACTTCCTATGATTTTTTTCTGTTGCTAGTTAAAACGTGCACCAAAGAATGGGGCGGGCAATGTGACCCTGCCCTTTCAAAACTGCTCTTGAGCGCCATGCCTAAATTTGGGCCTAGTTCGCACTAAAAATCTTAAAATAAACATGAACATAAACCCTGGTGCTCTAACCTCTGTAATCCTCTGCTCCTCCCCCTTGTCAGCATTTGATGAAGAAATCCGCGTCCACGGCTGCACTTGGCCTGCTGTCGAAGGAATCACGGCAATTTCCCCTGGACATTTAGGCCCCATTTGAATTGATTGGCTTGCCCGATTATGCAGTGCCCTGCCAAGGCAATTTATTTAATTAAAATGTGTGCATGTGTGTGAATGATCCCTCTCATTACTTTTTACCAGTGGTATGAGAAATGGACCGCCGTGCACTCTGCTGTATTAAAGAACTGAACAAATAGGCTAATTGACTACTTAAAATAATGGGCCGAGTTAATGGCATGTAAAGGTGAGGGAAGCAAACAGAACAAAGTAAATGAGAGGCGGCCTAACAGAGGGCTTGTCCTGTCCGCGCGCAAAGGGCACTGACAAGGCGCCTTTCAGCAGAACATCAGGCAACACCGGTGTCACTGCGTCATCTGCGGAAGCCACCTGTGGGAGACCCGCGAGCGTGGGCGTAGGCGTAGCTAGCCCTTCGCCGCCCGTGGCGGCCCCGTGTCTGCCGCCCCCCGGTGGTCGCTTCAAAGAAGCGGGGAAGGGGTGCTGGCGAGATTCCTCAGTTTACCGCCCCCTTCTTTGATATGCCACTGACGCAGGGCCCTGCTGCCCGACCCATCAGGGGGTCCGTTTCAGAGCAAGGTGTATGAATATCCGTGATATACGGCCCGGGATCCATCCTCATGGGCCCTTCAAACATTCAGTGGCGTAACGCAAGATGGAGGAACCCCCGGCTCCCACCCCTGCAGAATAGGAGGGTATGCGGGCTCTGCATAATAGGAGCTGAGTGAAAATGCTGATCGTAGGTCTGAATAAGTGAAGGCATTCCTATAGCTCCTTTTACACACCGAGCTCATATCTGGGTGAACACAGACATTTCTACAATGTATAATCCGTACTAAAATTAGATAGCAGTGAGTGATAGAAGAAATCCCAATAGCTCATATTACATAGCTCAGACCTGAGTGAGCGCAGATATTTCCCAAATTATAATTCAGATTTAGGGCACACATGACTGAATGAGTGAAGACTTTTTGATAACAAGTATAGATTGAGCTCCTACTGAAGGCAAACATTTATATAGCACACAAGGTACAGGCTGAACTCAGATCTCACCGGGTGCAGTTATTTCAATAATCACGCGATCTGATATGGCTGAGTGCAGACATTTCCATTACACAGGAACCTCACAAAGGGCGTTTTGCAGCATTTCAAAACTTTTCACAATTACTTGGGGTTGGGTCAGTCACTTGTTTAGGTGGTCCTTACCAGCCTTCCTTTCCTGGTGTTGCTCTAATGGTTGCTGGCCCTTTGGGTGATGGAGGAGGCAGTCTGTGCAAGGGGTGCCTGGTTACGGCCCAGTTGCCGTGCTTTGGAATGGTTGGCCCTCTTGTACAAGTGAATAGAGCCTGGGTTTCCTTTGCTCCAAGGTGGGGACCATAGCGCGTTAAGGATGCCAGAGAGACCAGATGGAAAGGGAAACCATGAGGTGACAGGGAATTCTAGGGGAGGAACTGGGTTAAGCAACATGATGTCAAGATGACTATTTATTCGCGAAAATAATTGTGTAATCATTCTGTAAATAAGTGTGCTTATGTGATTTTTGAGAATTTGGTAAGTTGTTTTTCGTAATAAATAAGGCCGGGGGTGATATTCTCTAACCAAAAAACATCAAATTGTTAATGACGGTGGTGGGTCACAAAAGGGCCCAGTTCCAGAGGCGATCGAAGTCCCCCCTTAGGAGATAAATCAGATATACCCATAACATGTATTATAGATTGAGCTTATCTGAGAAAAGGCAAAAGTTTCTATAGGATATAGAGGAGGCTGAACTCAGATCTCACTGAAAACAGTTATTTCTATACTCCTGACTTAAATCAGTTATAGCTCAGGGCAAAAATGTGTATTATACGAACGAATAACAGTTTCAGCTCAGATCTGAGGGACCCCGAACATTTCTAAAGAGCATATTACAGACGGAGTCCACATCTGAATGAAGGCAAACATTTCTACAGTAATGGCTGAGCTCAGATCTGAGAAAGTGCAGATATTTCTATATCCATAATCCTGACTGAGGTCAGATATGAATGAATGCAGATATTTACACAGCACGTATGAAAGAGAGAGCACAGTCCTGAATGGGCGAGTACGCACATTACCACAGCCAATATTAGAGGCGGAGCTCAGGTTTGATTGAGTGTATACATCGTCAGAGGTCATTCAAGAGACTGATTTCAGATCTGAATGAGAGTGAACATTTCCATTGTTAATAATAGAAACTGAGCGCAGGTCAGAGTGAGTACACACATTTTCATAACGCATAGTACAGGCTGCACTCAGGCCTGAGTGTGTACATTCCCATAGTTAATATTACCGGCTGACCTCAATTCTGAGTGGGTGCATACATTTCTATAGTATTATAGACTGAGCTTAAGTCGGAGTGGGTGCATACATTTCCATAGTTAATATTACAGACTGAGCTCAGGTCTGCGTGAGTGCGTACATTGTAGGGTGACCAGGCGTCCCCGTTTTGCCAGGACAGTCCCAGTTTTTAACCAGCTGTCCCAGCAAATTTCAAGAAATGTAGCTCATGTTCCGGTTTTTAGAGAGGGTCGACTGAAAAAGGTGGGAGGTGTTTTTTATGTTTTACAAAGCAGGGATAGTTAGCAGTTGTTTCAAGAAAGCAATTTAATTCTACAGGCAAGCTACTGGGTTTAAACATTGCACTTTATGTATGTTCTTACTGCCTGTTCTGTAATTCTCTGCTGAGGAGCGCTCTCATCGCTTGAAGTAAAATTGTAGTTCTTCTATTTTTGTGAAATGTCCCGGTTTATGGCTTTAAAATTCTGGCCAACCTAGTGCATTGCCATAGTTCACTTTTCAGACTGAGCTCCGTTCTGAGCTAGTGAGTGTTTTCGCGCGCAGAGTCCTCCGCTGACCTTGCTACCTGTGACGCAGGTGACCGGGCTCTGTTGACTGAGTCAGCATTCCCCGCGCATAGGGGCACCTCAGCTGGTCTGCAGAGGAGATAACGGGGCCGCGGATCCTTTGTCCGCTCACAGCTGCGTAAACCGGCGGCTGCCTCAATTAGACAACAAGCAACAATTGACACCCTTTCATCCAGACCCCTAGCACAGCGATTGCTCAGCATTTGCCGTGAAAGCGGCTGAAGCGGCTCACTAAAGAAAATGTCCCTTTGTCCCCTGGAGGTTACCGTCTGCTCTCCCTATTGGATGGATGCGGTGTCTTTAATCAGGTGCTGTCGGTGTGCAAGAATGAATAGGCTTGTTTTTTTTACGGGGCGGGCGTGACATTCCTACGGGCTCTTAAATTAAATGATTAAACCTAAGAAACATGCTTTTATTTATTTTTTACGGTTGATAAGGTTTTTTTTTTTAATGTTCCTTGTCTTTCGTGCCTTTACCTCAATGAAGCAGGTTGTCTCTCTTCCTGTCTCTGTTCATTCCCGAGCAATTGGGTTACCGCATTTTCGGAAGAAGAAATCCGTGTTTAACCTGTATGTCATATGTTTATATTCCTACAGCCCACTAACTTTCTGAGGCTGAGAAAACGAGCACCACTGATTAAAAGTAGGTGTTTCTTTCATTATGCTGCTTCCTCTCACTTTCTTTTTCTGCCCTTTTCTGTGTTGATTTATTATGAAAGGAAAGTTTCAGTTATAAGCAATTCTGACCATAGTCTCTGAGTGTGAGTAATTGGGTTGTTGGTTTTTTTATGGGGGGGGAGGGGGGATGAAACCCTACTCAATCAAAATCCCCAATCCTTGTCGGGTGAACTACAAGCAGGCAATACAATAACCCCTGCTTAACCCTCTGTTAGCTTTACACAAAAGCAGTCTGTATTCATTTAGATTCAATGAGTATTCATGTGTGCTGCTAACTTTGCTCAACCTAATCTCAAGGCAATTCCAAAAATTGGACGTGAGGTCACTCACGTGATGTGACATACTTCATCATTTGCCACCTCCTCCCACCCTGGTAAGATGTTACTACCAGGGGAGACTCAACCTCAGAATTGGGCTTTTCTGGGGGATGTGTAAGCCACCAGAGACTCAGTTATGGGGCACACTTTAATGTGGTTTACCAGAAGCTTATTTTTATAATTGTCCCCATAATTTCGATGTCAAAAGGGAAATGGCTGATTTGCACAGATGTGTACATATCGGAAACACCGTTCTCTGATTTTGGCACTGCAACATTAATGGAATGAATTATTTTAATATTATGATAACTGCGAATGCGTTAATAGGCATTCAGATTTTACGCTGCTCGTTCTCAGATAACAGCAAATGTAATTACGGAAATGGTTATTGGCAAATACATTTATTATGCTCAATTCAGTGGATATGACATCATAGTGATCTGTTTGTTAAACAGTTCCAGTCCAATATGCACTCTGCATCCCGTACGTGATCTCAGCGTGAGCTATGCAAGGTTTCTAACAGATTTAAAAAAGATTACATTTGCTTCCCTCTTGCAGGATTTGTTTGCAAAGTAATCGTTTGGGTAATACTGTTTAACTAGCTGTTTTGTGTTCCACTATCACACGGCATTGGAGCTATTGGGATGATAGCAATTCTAATAGCGAAAGTACTAGGCTATTCGGAATGTTCACCAATATTCCAGTTTGCCAGTTTTCACTTCACTTGCAGAAACAAGGGTTAAAGATTAAGATAATCTTGTAAAATCCCACGGTGTCTGCCTGGCTCCCTGCTCCTCCGTTGCCCGTTCAGCAGGGCTGTCATGCGCAGTGCCTGTGCTTGTAAAATGAAAGGGCACATCACACGCTGATATTGCAGTAAAGCATGTTGTGCCTGCAGTAGTAAAAACTCATGAAAGAAAGTAGTGCTTAGTGACTTAAAATTATGTACTGTGTAACAACCGAAGTAAAGGGGCCAGTAGTCAATGGAGGTTACAAATGAAGAATTGGCCGTACTAACGAGGAACTAACAAGCTAATTACAGAATCAGAAGCCAGCATTTACAAAGGACAAAGACACAAGCCAATGAAAAATATGGGCGGGGAGTGGGCGGCGCTTCTCTTTCATATGCTACTACAGCAGATCGCCAGAGCAGCACATGCAGGCTGGCTCAGGCTTGACCTAAAACGCTTTTGTCTCCCGCAGCGCGGGACACAGAGCGTTGCTGGTGGTGAGGAGAGGTAGGGAGACTGCATTTTCATTACAGAAGGCACTAGTTTAAAAACTCCTTTGGCTCCCACAGCACGGGACAGAGAGTTTTGCTGGTAGTGAGGAGAGGAGGGGGCCAGAAACCACGCGCCCCAGGCTCCTTCACAGTAGGGAGACCACAGACTGCATCTTCGCATCTGGAGACACTAATTCATAAATTCCTTTAGGCTCCCGCAGACGGGCCAGTCTTAGCCTGTCATAGCCCGATAGAGGCTGTGTCGGTCCTACTCCTTGGCTCTCGGATTCAAACTTACCGGTTGTTTGATAGAGGTTCTGTCTCCTATTCTCCCTTGGTATTTGTGTCTTTAAATTCTTTTTTACTTGCTTATTATTATTGCTTGTCCACTTTTTGGTACTCATGGTAATATGGGGAAAAGAAACACACCTACAGCAATAGCATAGAACCACAACATGATCCACGCATAACCATTGATAGTTTTTTGGTGAGGGCTGTGGATCTTGAGGCAAACGAAATAAAGCTGGCAGACCGGTGTCTCTCCCTTACATCAGAGGATCTCCTTACATCGCAACTGTTCCCAACTGCCTCATCTGTGTCTTCTGTAGCGACGAATGTTTAAACAATCGAAGCCCAAATCTCTCATATTGACTCGCCTAACATATCTATTGGGGGTTCCGTTGGGGACTCTGGCCACCCTGGTTCTGATGCGGCAGGGGGCTATTTTTTTTGCTGATGACTCAATTATTTCTGTGTGATCACTTAATCCTGGGCCGTCGGCCAAGTGTAGGAAAAAAGTGCCCAAACAAGCGTCAAAGCAAATAACAACAACCCCCAAACAGGTGCCAGAAAGACAAGGACAGGCGGGTGCAGTACCCTTACAACTCACAACTGTCATTTCTTGGGAGTCCTCAAGCAACTAAAACTGCGACCTTTTTGATGACAATGTATGACCTATTTACGATTGCCTCACTACTATCGAGGCTGGTTAAAGCCAACTTATAAATTCTACAGAGGAACGGGCCATACATTTAGGGACAATCCTACCCCACAGATCTATTGATCAGTTCCCCTTACAAATCCCTATTACTTTGGATTTACAATCTGCCCCGCAGTCTCCCATTGGTAATATGGCATTGGGAGAAAATGGAAGGGTGGATACCCAGAACCTGACTACAACTGCAGGAACAGCCTCCCATACCTCGCATCATGATGATGGGCCTTCAACTGTTAAAATTGTTGTACCACACCCAGGATGACAGGCTGGAAATAACACCTCAAACTTGGCTCCCTTGCCCGTGGTTGATCTTCCCCCTGCTTCCGGCCCTTATGCTATTGATCCAGCACCCCTATAGAAAATATGTCATAGCAGTACTACCCAACTCTACAATACTCACCATTAATCATAAATCACTCACAAGGCCCATAAACTAATAAAGACATATTTTGAGCAACTGAATCAAGTGACCTAATTAATAAATCCTTATTTACAAACCATATATACATTTATATACAACTGCAGTATTTTGACTTTACCATAGTTTAATAATTTTCCATTTAAATAAGCCACACAGGCGATAAGATCTGCTGATGGTAACTAAATTCTTTAAATAACAAGGCCAGCTTGTATTTTCAAAAAAACTTATTTATTAACTATTTATTCAAAGAAAAGTGCATTTTTATTAGAATCTTTATTATTCAAGTAGCATGGTTTGAGGAATTGCAAATTAGTTAGACAGTTTTCAAGCGGAATCAAATAGCATGTTTAAAGAAGAATAAACATTTTTTCCATCACCTAAACCCTATTTCCCTGTCTAAAACTCACTTTACCTAAATTAAATTTGTAAAGTCATATAGCCCTATTAATTCTTACATGCTCCAAAGAATTCCGTCAGCACGTCACGCCCATCTGGATTTGGAAAGCGAGAAGCACCCTCCCTCCAAAGGGGTCAGTTTTTATACCTTTCTAACTAACTAATCTAAGTAAAAAGAATACTTTTCTCAATTGTCCAAAACGCTGATTGGCTGTCAGACGACAGACCCCATTAAGTCATCACATTTTTCTTTCTTAGAGTCTATTGTCCTTTATTCTTGTGTCACGTAGCATCCTTCAACTTGCAACAACTGAAAATATTTTGTCCGTGACTTCCTTAGCTTGACAATCTCTCTGCCGGTTCCTGACCTTGGTCAAGCCGACCAAGAATACGAATTGTTCTTTCATTCAAATAAAGTTTGTATTTTTCTTCTTTTTAAAACACAGCAGAAACTTTCCACACTGGGCTCTTGCTTTCACTGAGCAGGATTTTGCCAACTGCATTATAAGATGTGCTAGGCCTCAAGCCTCTTTTCAATAACTAGTATATAAACAAACACAAAAGAATAATTAATGCAAGAATTAGAAATCGTTCTGTTACCCACCCACCTTGGCTAATTATTAACCCATTAGTCTAAGTTACCTAGCAAAAGCAAATAAAGCAACAAACAGATTTATGCAACATTTAAAACGAAAGACAAAACATGTGCACATATAAAATAAGCACATGCCGTTAATAAAAACAGCCACATTTAATTCTGACAGCACAATAGACAAGGTAATTTTATTATTTCTCACATGCAAGCACTTTGCATATAATGCACATATATGAGCACACATATTAGTTTCCCGCATGTAATGATCTGTAAGTTTAATCTAGGTTGATTAGTGTTTTTCACTGCACACATAATTAATATTATTATTCGTTATGGAAGTTTAACTTTGCGAGCTGAAATAAATATATTTCTAAATCTCACTCCATCAAGTCCCTCATCTGGTGATTTTAAAATCACCAAACCACACCCAAAATTTAGCAAAATTTTATCTCATAGATGAACATGTTTGTTTTTCACTGTGTTAGTATTTCTAAAGACTTGTCTCATCAGTTTGTCTGTTATTCTCATATTGAGTTCTACGAAACTCTTCCAATTCTATCTCTTTCTCTTGTTCCTTTCTGATCTTGTATATTCTCTTCTTTTCCCTCAAGTATTTCTTTCTTTTGTGTAACATGCAGCTGATCTTCAACAACAGTATCACAAAAACTATAACTAATAAAGGTGTTAGTATTTTGCCAAGAATTGAACCACCAATCTGTTGAAACCAGGTTTTGATTGTTTGAAATCTTTTGGACAGACGTTCTGAAAATTCATCCTCTTCTAAGGGAACAATATCTGAATGCAACTCAGTGATATTTTTGATATACATCTCAATACCCTGACTCTCATCAGGGATATAAGTACAGCAGTGCTGGACATGTAAAATGCCATAAACTCCTCCTTCTTTTGCTAGCAGAATGTCTAAAGCAAGACGATTCTGCATTACCATAGACCGAATAGCAATGGCCTCAGTATTCACTAATTGGAAACCACTAGCTGTGTCTGTTGACAGTCTGTCAACAATTGTAGATAATTTTCTGATTCTACCTGCATTCAGGGTTATACCTACTAGAGGTATCACTGCTTCAAAGATGTCTCCCAAAATTTCTGAGAAACTTTCTCTTTTGTATCTGTTCAAATGTTTGCTGATTTCGAATGAACCTTCTGCAGTTCTGTCAACATGAAATATTTTTGGAAAAACTAATCCCACAAAACACGTCCCATACCAGTGATCAGGGAGATTATAATAGGCTTTATCTCCACAAACAAAATAAATTCCAGGATGTTGGACCCGGCCTCATGGCGTGGTCCTACCCCTCCCGCATGGCGGGCCCCGGATGACATCGGCCCTCCATCCAGCCCGGGTCGCCCTCGGGCACACCTCTGCATGCCCTCCAAACCACCAGATCCGCCACCCGGCGGCCCACAACCACTGACACGGCCCCCTCGGGCCGCCCCAGCATTACCGGTCCGGTGCCCACCCCGGACCCTCGTTCCAGGCCCGACGCCATCTTGGGCCCATCACGTCACAGACACGTGGTCCCGGACCAGCCGCGGCCACGGCCCCAGCGAGCCCGCCATCGAGTCCCTCCGGGTGGTAGAGTGGCCACTCCACCAGAGACAAGGAGAGGGGAGTTTCGATATCTCTCCAACCATCCCCGGATGCCTGGTCTCGATCACCCTCCGGCCTCCCTGGGCTCCGGCTCCACCCCCCTGCTGGGTGTCTGGACACCATCATCCCGGCCCCTCTGACCCCCAGGCGAGAGGGTCCGGACATCAAAGGACTCCAGACCTATATCTGGGCCAGCCCCGGAGTAGGACGGCAGTTGTATCCCGGAGTCGAGAAGCCCTGCTGACGCTGTCGCGGCTGACCCTGAGACGAACTCCCCTTGCTACTCTACCTGGAACCTGCTGGCGCTGCCGCGGTCCATCTTGGCTGTAACCATCTTGGAGCCTGCTGGCGCTGCCGCGGTCCATCTTTACTGTAACCATCTTGGAGCCTGCTGGCGCTGCCGCGGTCCATCTTTGCTGTAACCCTCTTGGAGCCTGCTGGCGCTGCCGCGGTCCATCTTTGCTGTAACCATCTTGGAGCCTGCTGGCGCTGCCGCGGTCCACACTCGCTGAACCATCTCGGAACCTGCTGGCGCTGCCGCGGTCCACAATCGCTGAATCATCTTAGAGCCTGCTGGCACTGCCGCGGTCCATCTTTGCTGTAACCATCTTGGAGCCTGCTGGCGCTGCTGCAGTCCACACTCGCTGAACCATCTCGGAACCTGCTGGCGCTGCCGCGGTCCACAATCGCTGAATCATCTTGGAGCCTGCTGGCGCTGCCGCGGTCCACACTTGCTGTAACCATCTTGGAACCTGCTGGCGCTGCCGCGGTCCACACTCGCTGAATCATCTTGGAGCCTGCTGGCGCTACCGCGGTCCACACTCGCTGAATCATCTTGGAGCCTGCTGGCGCTGCCGCGGTCCACGCTCGCTGAACCTTCCTGGAGCCTGCTGGCGCTGCCGCGGCCCCACCTTCCGGAACCCCCCAGCTCGAGGATTGAGAGCTGTGCTTAGGGTCCCATTGCAACCGACCATCTATAAGACTGTCCCGCTACCTTGCCCCTTGCCACAAGACTTTCCATATCTCTGGATCTGCAGTATATATTGAAATGATACTTATTGCCAGATAAAGATTGAAAACTCTATCTACGTGTGGTGTATATTTGTAGTGGTGTGGTTACTCTGCTGTACGATTCTAGGAGAGGGCCCCCCCGTCGGAGGCCTCTCGACATCGCTCGGTCCCTTCTCTGGAGGAGGGGTAGACCTAGGGGTGGTCAGTCAGACACCTTCTGCCTCCCCCGGGTTCGCCTTTCTAACATTGGTGGGAGGCGCTGCGATCCGAGCCAACGCAAAATCGTACAGAGAGTGATGTACCCGCTACGACGGAAAAACACACAGAGACCATGACGACCCAAGGAACCAACCTACCTGCCGAATTCCAGAAAGAGAAGATAGGAGAATACAGCCACAAAGAACTAAAACAATTCTGTAAAGACATGGGTATCGCTACCACTGGCCTGAGCACAAAAGAGGACTTCAAATCGGCCCTACAAGCCTGGGTGGAAACCCGAGACAGACCACCCCAAGAGGAGAATGGCCCAAACGGGCAACAGGAAACCGGCGCACCCCCGACGGGGGAAAGAACCGCAACATGAAACGCGGACCTCATCTATGAAGACGCTCGAGAACGAGAGCGCAACCGGCTACACGAAGTGGAACTTGCACGACTCCGGCTAGACGGAGAACTCCAGCTAGCGGAGAAAAAGATAGCCCTCGAGCAACTACGGCTGGAGGGGGATCTAGAAGAGAAACGGAGACAACGTGACCTCGAAGAAAAACGACTAGCCTATGAACACGAACGAGGCCTGAGAGAACTAGAAATCAAGGCCAAGATCAACGAAGATAGCGCGGCCGGGGCCAAGACCGCGGCCCCTCCCGTGGACACCAAGGTTCACCTACCGAAAGATGTAGTCAAAGAATACTACAAGAACGATGATATCCAACAATGGTTCAAAGCCTACGAGGTGGCCATGACCGCACATCGGGTGCCCCTGAAGGATTGGGGCGCCGGCCTGTGGGGAAAGTTCGTCAACGAAGGGAGGGACGCCCTGCTGGAACTCCCTGACACCGAAATGACCTCCTATGAACACATGAAAACGGCCCTACTCACGCGCCACGGACTCACCCCCAAAATGTACCGGCAGAGGTTCCGAGACTGTAAAAAAATCCCCGGTACCAGTTGGGCAGAATATGTGAACTTTTTTAGCAGAGCCTTCGAGGGGTGGGTCAAAGGCAGTCAGGTCACTACCTACCAGCAGTTGGTCGACCTGATGTTATGGGAGCACCTCTCCAACAACTGCGTCATTGAACTACGACAGCACCTCCTCGACAGCAAGTTGACCGAGCCGCGGAAGCTAGCGGTCGAAGTAGATCGGTGGGCGAGCAACCGCGTCCACCGGAACACCACAGGAGAATACGGACGAGGGTCCCCGGGGAACCACCAGCCGCGAGGTGGCGGGTCTGGCACCAGCCGAGGTCGAGACCTCCTGCCGGGGTCTTCGCCCGCCTCCGCTACACCAGCCTCCAGCCCGAGGGGGGCCCATCCAGCCCGACCGGGGCCACGCCCCAACGTTACGTGCCACAGATGCCAGTGGCTGGGTCACTATGCCAATGATCCTCTCTGCCCCATGAACCAGCGGCCCGGCACCACCGGGCCCCCCGGTCGTCAAATCACTGCAGCTGCTCTGAGCGCAGAAAAGGAGGAAGAAGAAGAGGTCCCTATGGAACCAGAAGAATGGGAGTCCGCGGCCATGTGCCTCGCCTCCCTGGGCGACAAAGACATGATCCCCCGAGACCAGATTCCGATCAACACCCAGAAGTACCGCCAGTGGGTCACCATCAACGGACGCCGGGCCGAGGCTCTCCGTGACACGGGGGCCAGCATAACCGCCGTCCGCTGCCATCTGGTGACCCCAGAACAAATCTTGCCCCACGTTCTGTGCCCTGCTCGGTCAGCGGACAATTCCGAGAGCCTGTGCCAGATGGCCCGCATCCCCTTCGAGTGGGGAGGAGTGTCCGGCCTGCTGAAAGTCACCGTCCAAGACGATGCCCCGGTGGACTGCCTCCTAGGGAACGACCTGGAAAGTTCCCCCTGGGCACAGATCGAGCGAAGAGAGCATCTGGGGATGCTAGGCCTTCCTGAATGGGTTTGCGTAACGACCCGATCCATGTCCACCCGGGACGCCGTCCCAACCGAAGACAAGCTGCCCGAAGAACCTGAATGGCCGGCACCTCCGCCCCCCGCCACTGCCACGGCCGAACCCGAACTGGGGCCGCAGGGCCCCAGCCATGAAGAACTTCCCGAGCTCGGGCCCCTTCCCGAACTAGCCCAGTGGCGCCAAGAAGGGGGCCCCACCCGTGAGCAGTTCCGTCGGGAACAAAAGACATGTCCTTCCCTTGAGGGACTCCGACAACAAGCCGCCACGCAAGCCACAGGAGACTCCTCGGGGTCCCACTGGGTCTATTGGGACCAGGACTTCCTGTACAGTGAACAAAAGATCGCCGAGCTGGGGGCCGGCCGAGTGCTAGTCGTCCCCCTCCACTTCAGAGACTTTCTCCTAAACCTGGCACATGATGTGCCCCTCGCCGGGCACCTGGGGCAGGACAAAACCTACAGCCGCCTGGTGACCCACTTTTATTGGCCGAAGATGCGCCGCGATGTGTGCAACCACTGCCGAACCTGTCCGACCTGCCAAGCCAGCGGAAAGAGTGGGGGGAAAATCAAGGCCCCACTCCAACCGTTTCCCGTGGTGACCACTCCCTTCGAGCGAGTAGGGATCGACATCGTGGGGCCCCTGGATCCTCCAACCTCCCAGGGGCACCGCTTCATCCTCGTCCTGGTGGACCATGCCACCCGCTACCCAGAAGCTATCCCCCTCCGGACTATCACAGCCCCCGTAGTGGGTCGGGCGCTAATGGGGATCTTCTCCCGAGTCGGCTTCCCCCGAGAGGTCGTCAGTGATCGGGGCACAAACTTTATATCGAAATATATGCGGTCCCTGTGGCAACAGTGCGGGGTCGCGTATAAGTTCACCACCCCGTATCACCCTCAAGGGAATGGACTAGTGGAGCGATTTAATAGGACCCTGAAAGGAATGTTCAAGGGCCTAGAAGAGCCCCTCCGGCGCAAATGGGACGTTCTGCTGCCATGCCTCCTGTTCGCCTACCGGGAGGTACCCCAGAAGTCCCTGGGGTTCAGCCCCTTTGAACTGTTATATGGACACCCGGTGCGAGGCCCCCTCAGCCTGGTCAAGGAAGGCTGGAAGCTGACCGCCTCTGTTACTCCGCCCGATGTTTTCCGATACCTCTTGACTCTCCGCAACCAGACTCGGAAGTTCCGGGACCTAGCCGAAACCAACCTAAGGGCCAGTCAAGAGGAGATGAAGCGCTGGTATGATGAAAATGCCTCGTCCATTGAATTCCAGCCGGGCCAGCAGGTCTGGGTCATGTCCCCGGTCGACCCCGGCGCCCTCCAGGACAGATGGACGGGGCCCTTCAAAGTGGTGGAGCGCAAGAGCCCCGTCACCTACCTAGTGGACATGGAGTCCCCCCGGAATCCCCTCCGGGTCCTACACGCCAACCGGCTCAAGCCCCACTTTGTCCGCACCGAACTGAGCCTGTTGCTGGCTACCGATGACGGAGCAGAGGACGACTCAAAGCCTCTACCAGACCTCCTGAGCACCTCTGAGAAAGATGGCTCCGTCGAGGGAGTCTCCCTCTCTCCCGCGCTGACACCCAAACAGCGCCAGGACTGCCAAGAGCTGCTGGGTCAATTTGCAAACTTATTTTCCCTCACCCCCGGGGTCACCCAGTGGTGTGTTCACGACGTCGACACCGGGGACAGTCCGCCCATGCGGCACCGAGCCTACCGCGTCCCCGACCGAGTCCGGGCCTGCATCCAAGCCGAAGTTTCCAAGATGCTAGCCCTAGGGGTAGTCGAACCTTCAGACAGTCCATGGGCCAGTCCCGTCGTCCTGGTCCCTAAGGCCGCCGCCCCCGGGGTGCCCCCGGAGCTGCGGTTCTGTGTCGACTACCGGGGACTGAATGCAGTCACCAGGACCGACGCCCATCTCATTCCCCGAGCGGATGAACTGATCGATCGCCTGGGAGCCGCCGGGTACCTCAGCACCTTCGACCTCACGGCTGGATACTGGCAAATCGGCCTCACGCCCGGGGCACAAGAACGATCCGCTTTCTCGACCCCCGATGGCCACTTCCACTTCAACGTGATGCCCTTCGGCATGAAGAATGCTCCGGCCACCTTCCAGAGACTAGTGAATCGGGTGCTGGCAGGGCTGGAAGAGTTCAGTGCCGCCTATCTGGACGATATTGCGGTGTACAGCCTCTGTTGGGACGAGCACCTGACCCACCTCTGGAAGGTCCTGACGGCCCTCCAACGGGCCGGACTAACAATAAAAGCCAGCAAGTGTCAGATCGGTCAAGGGTCCGTAACCTATCTGGGACACCAAGTGGGGAGCGGCCAAGTGGCTCCCCTTCAACCCAAGATCGACGCCATCCAGGCCTGGAGTCCCCCGTCACCCAGACCACCGTCCGAGCCTTCCTGGGGCTCACTGGATACTATCGGCGGTTCATAAAGAACTATGGGAGCATTGTGGGGCCCCTCACAGAACTAACCTCCAAGAGACTACCCCCGAAGGTGCACTGGACCCCCGAGTGCCAAGTAGCCTTTGAGACACTAAAGACTGCCATGTGCACCGCCCCGGTGCTCCAGGCCCCCGACTACAGCCGAGAGTTCATCGTCCAAACTGACGCCTCGGAACACGGCATTGGGGCCGTACTGTCCCAAATTAACTCTGACGGAGTTGACCTTCCTGTGGCCTTCATCAGCCGGCGCCTGCTGGCCCGAGAACAACGATAGAGCACCATCGAGAGGGAAGCATTCGCCGTCGTATGGGCCCTAAAGAAGCTCCGGCCCTACCTCTTCGGCACCCACTTCCGAGTACAGACCGACCACCGGCCCCTGCGGTGAGTGATGCAGATGCGGGGCGAGAACCCGAAGTTGCTACGTTGGTCCATCTCCCTCCAAGGGATGAACTTCACCGTGGAACATCGCCCTGGCAACGACCACGCCAACGCTGACGGCCTCTCCAGATTCTTCCGCCTTGGCGAGGAGAATCCCCAAGAAGATGGGTGACTCTCCCCTGCCTTCAGCTGGGGGGGACGCGTGTTGGACCCGGCCTTGTGGCGTGGTCCTACCCCTCCCACATGGCGGGCCCCAGACAACATCGGCCCTTTATCCAGCCCGGGTCGCCCTCGGGCACACCTCTGCATGCCCTCCAAACCACCAGATCCGCCACCCGGCGGCACACAACCACTGACACGGCCCCCTCGGGCCGCCCCAGCATTACCGGTCCGGTGCCCACCCCGGACCCTCATTCCAGGCCCGACGCCATCTTGGGCCCATCACGTCACAGACACGTGGTCCCGGACCAGCCGCGGCCACGGCCCCAGCGAGCCCGCCATCGAGGCACCAAGAACCCTCCGGGTGGTAGAGTGGCCACTCCACCAGAGACAAGGAGAGGGGAGTTTCGATGGCTCTCCAACCATCCCCGGATGCCTGGTTTCGATCACCCTCCGGCCTCCCTGGGCTCTGGCTCCACCCCCCTGCTGGGTGTCTGGACACCATCATCCCGGCCCCTCTGACCCCCAGGCGAGAAGGTCCGGACATCAAAGGACTCCAGACCTATATCTGGGCCAGCCCCGGAGTAGGACGGCAGTTGTATCCCGGAGTCGAGAAGCCCTGCTGACGCTGTCGCGGCTGACCCTAAGACGAACTCCCCTTGCTACTCTACCTGGAACCTGCTGGCGCTGCCGCGGTCCATCTTGGCTGTAACCATCTTGGAGCCTGCTGGCGCTGCCGCGGTCCATCTTTGCTGTAACCATCTTGGAGCCTGCTGGCGCTGCCGCGGTCCATCTTTGCTGTAACCATCTTGGAGCCGGCTGGCGCTGCCGCGGTCCATCTTTGCTGTAACCATCTTGGAGCCTGCTGGCGCTGCCGCGGTCCACACTCGCTGAACCATCTCGGAACCTGCCGGCGCTGCCGCGGTCCACAATCGCTGAATCATCTTGGAGCCTGCTGGCGCTGCCGCGGTCCACACTGCTGTAACCATCTTGGAACCTGCTGGCGCTGCCGCGGTCCATCTTTGCTGTAACCATCTTGGAGCCTGCTGGCGCTGCCGCGGTCCACACTCGCTGAACCATCTCGGAACCTGCTGGCGCTGCCGCGGTCCACAATCGCTGAATCATCTTGGAGCCTGCTGGCGCTGCCGCGGTCCACACTTGCTGTAACCATCTTGGAACCTGCTGGCGCTGCCACGGTCCACACTCGCTGAATCATCTTGGAGCCTGCTGGCGCTGCCGCGGTCCACACTCGCTGAATCATCTTGGAGCCTGCTGGCGCTGCCGCGGTCCACGCTCGCTGAACCTTCCTGGAGCCTGCTGGCGCTGCCGCGGCCCCACCTTCCGGAACCCCCCAGCTCGAGGATTGAGAGCTGTACGTAGGGTCCCATTGCAACCGACCATCTATAAGACTGTCCCGCTACCTTGCCCCTTGCCACGAGACTTTCCAGATCTCTGGATCTGCTGTATATATTGAAACAATACTTATTGCCAGATAAAGATTGAAAACTCTATCTACGTGTGGTGTATATTTGTAGTGGCGTGGTTACTCTGTTGTACGATTCTAGGAGAGGGCCCTCCCGTCGGAGGCCTCTCGACATCGCTCGGTCCCTTCTCTGGAGGAGGGGTAGACCTAGGGGTGGTCAGTCAAACACCTTCTGCCTCCCCCGGCTTCGCCTTTCTAACACAGGAAAAATTTGGTCTTTGCCACCTTTAAATCCTCAACCCCCCATGATTTGATAAGTATCCTCACAATGACTCGCACCCACAAAATAGTTATCAAATAAAGTATTGTCTCTTCTAATACAAAATTTTCCACTAATTGGTTTGTCTATATGAATAGCAGTATTTTCAAAAGATTTGCAATTAATTTTTTCGTCCTCCTTTTGCCAGAACTTGGATTTAGTCTGTTTAAGCATCTCATTCCTTTTATAAATGGCTCTTCTCTCCTCAACTAAATTCAGGAAAGACTTTTCTTCAGATCTTAATTTACATGTCAAATTATTTCTAAAAGCATACTCATAGCTGAGTTCATTAGGCACAATAAAGTATTCCCTCATCTGTTTGGCTTGCTTGTGTTTATTCAAGCTTTTCTCAATTTTCAGGTTTGCAAAAATTTTGTCATAATTCGAATAGTAATATTCTAAACGACCAGTTTGATAAAATAGGCTAGCTATCACACTGCAGGTTATGCCATAAGTAAGAGGAAGCATATTATAGGTAACTCCCTCGGAAACAGAAGCAGGCAATTTCACACAAATGTAACAATCTTTGACTTCCATGACCTTTACATATTCAGCCAGGAGTCTTGAAAAAGTATTGCTAGAAAAATCACCAACAGATCTATTCTGATGAATTTCAGGATTATGATCAATAACTCTGTTAGTTTTGCCAGTTGCACTATGTTTGTCTTGTTTAACTGAAGCTTTGCTCGTCATATTGACCTTGTACATTTCCTTATCTATTCCAAAAGGGAAAATGACAGCTAAAACTAACCAAAGCAAGATTATTAGGACCACACAAATCAAAGACATCTTACAGCATCTCTTGAAGATAGAGCACCTTGAACTATTATTCACGAAAACGTAAGGCATTTTCACTAAATTTGCAAAGAAAACAAAAACAAAATTTAAAATTGTCTAGTTTTTCTAAAATTCTAACACCCCCCTTTTTAAATTCTTTTTTTTTTTTCAAACCCTCAACCTTCTAACAGCTTTTCTTCGACCTTGTGTCACAATTGTTTTCCAGCTAACACAATTTCTTCGACCTTGTGTCACCTAACACAATTTCTTCAGCCTTATGCCAAAAACAGAAACCCTTAATTTAAACTGAAAATACTTTAATCGTTGTCACTATTGTCATCTACTTCTTCCTGACTGCTACTATTAATCTCCACTACAGGTGGAATAATTATATATGTCCATTCAGGTGACTTATATTTCTGATTTGGTTTCACAATTCTCTTTGTCCTTCTATTAATGACCTCTATTTTCTTTCCTGGTTCAGTTTTCTTTTCAGGATCCTTTTGACTTGATATCTCGTTGATTTGCTCCTTTGATCTATGTACCAACTTGAATTTCAGGCCTTCATTTTCTTCTGGCCAATTATCACCTTTCCTTGGTAATTTCTTCTTTGGCTCAGTCACATTACACTCTGTTCTCCAAGCTCTTTTTCTGAAATTTATTATTTGAGAATCTTCATCACTCTAATCAGTTTCACTGTCAGAAATTTTAATTCTTGATTCAGGCACTTCTTTACTCGGCAGCTTCACTCCGTTAGGAACATCATCCTTATAGCTGGTACTTGGTACGTCTTCTTCTTCTTCTTCAATTACCTTCAACTTCCCAGTTTCAGAATTCCTGTTCCTGCTTTCAGAGCTTCTCTTCTGCTTTTCAATACTCTCCTGAACTCGATTCACAGCTTGATTAGACTCTTCTTCAGCTTCTCTTCCTAGCAAATCTTCATCATTTTCTGAGTCTAATGTCACAATCTCCAAATCTTTTTCATTCAAGACTTGCTTTCCATTCAAACTTTCCAAATGTCGACCTTCCTGTCGATCTTCAGAATCTGGATTTCTTTCAAGTTCTTCTTCAGAATCTGAATCAGCAGTTGTGTCACTCTCTTCATCAGAATTTTCAGGTGTAGGTACACGAATGGTGTGACTTGCATGTATCCACCTCTTTAAGCCTTTGCACTTCACCGCATTTGTTGTAACAAGAATAACCTGTCTTGCTTTCTGCCACCTGGGTACTAGACAGTTTCTTCTTCGATGAACTTTTGTCCTGACCCAGTCACCTGGTAACAGATCATGTGCTTGCTCTTTTTCTCTTGTTTGCACTTCAGTTCCCACCTGATTAGACACAGAAGTCACGACATCAGATACATTCCTACAATACTCCAAAATGACGCTATCATTAATAGTCATCAATCTCCCTACAGGAATAAAAGCCTGTCTCATAACTCTGCCCATGACAATATCATGAGGACTTAAACCTGTCTTTTTATCAGGAGTACTTCTCAGAGACATCAAAACAAGTGGAAGGGCATCTGTCCACTTCATACCTGTTGCTAGGCACATTTTTCCAATTCTGTTCTTTATAGTACCATTTATTTGCTCCACAACACCTGAAGCTTCTGGTCTATATGCACAATGGAGCTTCTGTTCAATGTTTAAAGCTTCACAAATCAGTTTTAACAACCTGTTTTCAAAATGTTTTCCACAATCAATCTCCACAGTCACAGGGAAACCATACCTAGGTATAATCTCCCTTAAAAGCAATTTTGCAACAGTGATTGAATCATTGTGACGTGTGGGAAACGCTTCAACCCATCTCGAAAACAGACAGATAATTACCAAAACATAATGCAATTTATTATGAGGTGGCATTTCAATGAAATCCATTTGTAGCCTGGTAAAAGGACCACCCTCCCGTCCTATGGTTCCCATGCTCACAACTGTTTTTCTATTGGGGTTCATTTGTTGGCAAACCAAACACCGTTGACAGAGAGACTCTGCAATAATTCTGAACTTTGGATTGAACCAAGTCTCTCGGAAAAGTCTGATCATGGAATCTCTTCCAATATGTGCCTGACCATGATACATCCTAGCCATGTCAGCAATCATGCTATTTGGTAAAACTGTTCTGCCATCTTTGTAAGTCCAAACTCCATCTTCATCTCGCTGTCTACATTCTGCTTTCAACCATGTATTTTTCTCCTCATCACTTGCTTCATCTTGTAAATCTTTAACTCCCTGCCATGTTTCAACTACTGATGTTAGCATAAGTGAATTCAAGACATGTTCATCATTCTTTTCCCGATTAATTGCAAAATTGTTTCTCGCGCGGTATTTTGCCATCTCATCTGCGTAGGCATTTTCTTTGGTAATGAAATCCTCACCTTTTTTGTGAGCTGAGCATTTTACAACAGCAATCTTTTCTGGTAATTGAATGCCATCAATTCGTCTTTCAATCAATTTTGCATTTCTGATGGGAGTACCCGCAGAGGTTAAATAACCTCTTTGGGACCAAAGCTGTCCATAATCATGCACAACTCCGTATCCGTACTGGCTGTCAGTTATTATAGGGATTTTCAAATTTATTGCTTTTTCACAAGCACGAATCAAAGCAATCAGTTCCGCTACTTGAGCTGAACGAACTCCTTCGAGACATGATGCTTCAATCACCGTAGCAACTGTACAGTCAGAGTATGCTGCTCTCAGAAAACCCTCTTCTGTTCTTAAACAAGAACCATCAACAAAGTAAACAAAGTCTGACTCAGGCAAAGGAACATCTTTAATGTCCTGCCTAGGCTTTGTACAGTATTCCAAGACATCTAAGCACTTATGGGGATGTCATTTTCATTTCTGATTTCAGTTTCTGTACCATCAGGCAATAATGTTGAAGGATTTAAATTTACACACCTAGCTATTGAGACATTATCTGATCCCAGAATAATCTTTTCATATTTGGTAAGCCTGTTACTTGTTAGGTGCTGTGTTTTACTTCTGGTAAGCAGAATTTCAACTGAATGAGGTACATAAACTTTTACAGGAAATCCCATGATGATTCCCTCACTTTGCTCAAGACTCACACTTGTTGCAGCTACTGCCTTTAAGCAGCCTGGTAATGCTTTTGCAACAGGATCAAGTACTGCTGAGAAGTATGCAATTGGCTTTCTCAGTTTTCCATGTCTCTGAATTAACACAGACAATGGACATCCTTCTCTTTCACTGCAATACAGTTCAAAATTCTTGTCGTAATCTGGCATGCCTAAAGCAGGTGCTTCACACAGGCTTCTTTTTAACTTCTCAAAAGCTTCCATTTCAATTTCTGTTAAAACAATTGGGTCTTTTATATCAGATTTTGTCAGTCTCTGCAGTGGTTTCACAATTACTGAAAATCCACTAATCCATTGACGACAATAACCAACCATTCCTAGAAACATTCTGACCTGTCTCTGTGTTTTTGGAGGTTGCATTCCCTGAATCATCCTGATTCTTTCAATTGTCACTTGTCTGATTCCTTTTGCAATTCTGTGACCAAGGTATTTTACCTCTTGTTTACAAAACTGTAATTTTGCAGGTGACACTTTATGTCCCTCATCTGCCAAGTGATTCAAGAGAGTAATTGTATCTGTAACACAATTATCTCGTGTTTTTGCTGCAACAAGTAAATCATCTATGTATTGGACCAATGTTGATTTTCCTGGCAAATTTAAATTCCCCAATGATTTCTTTAACAACTGATTAAAGATAGATGGACTCTCTATATACCCTTGAGGAATACGACACCATGCCAGTGTGCAACCTTGGAATCTGAACGCAAAGATTTGATGGCTATCTGGATGCAATGGAATAGTAAAGAACGCATTGCAAAGATCAATAACAGTATACCATTCTGCATCATGCGGAATTTGGTAAAGAATCACTGCAGGATTTGGAACAACTGGACAGCATGGAACAACTATCTGGTTAACCCTTCTCAGGTCTTGAACTATTCTGTATGTTCCGTTAGGCTTTTTGATCTCCATAATCGGTGAATTACAAGGACTGCTTTCAATTTCTTTTAAAACACCTTGTTTTAGGAATTTTTCAATTACAGGAATGACACCTTCAATTGTTTCTGCTTTCATTTTGTACTGAGGAATATTTGGAAATTCAATTCCTTGTTTCACTGTAATTTTAACAGGATCTACATGTCTCATCAAGCCCATCTCATTCCCTGTTAAGTCCCAAATTTCAGTTTTGACTGTCTTTTTCAATTCTTCTGGAAGATTATCTTTTTCAAATACAGGAAACAATTTACTTTCCTCTGCTTCAACCATCAACATTGTTAATTTATAAAGCCCACCTTCCTCAAAAGTCTGTAGCTCAATACCTTCCGGTGAGCAATATATTTTGCAGTTCATCTTGAACAGGATGTCTCTTCCTAGCAAGTTTACAGGACTGCTATTGCAAACTACAAACCTGTGTTTGTCTATGAATTTGCCAATTTCTACCTTCACAGGCTCTGTCAAATCTGTTTTAATTTGCTGATTAGCTACGCCAACTACTTGGATGGTGTCACCAGAGAGAGGCAGGTTTTCAATTTCCACTGATCTAACAGTAGAACGGGTAGCACCAGTGTCCACAAGAAAAGTGATTTCTACATCATTCACTTTACCATTTACAAATGGACCAGACTGGTCAACCTCAAGAGTGGCTCCAAGTACACACTCTTCCTCCTCTCTCAGGCACCGTCATAAGTAATCTTCTGAATCACTTCCTCCATTTTCTGTCATCAAAAACTGTCCAGAAACATTTGGCACATTCACTCTTTTTGGTCTGATTACCTGATCACCTCCGCTGAATCCTGTTTCCGAATTATACCTTTGACCACCTCCACAGTTAGGGAGAGGAGGCTGTGGAATTTGACTCTGTTGATTTGCTAACTGTCTCTGTAGCTGTTGCTGCAGATTTACATCATTCTGCATCTGTGGATTTAATGATGCATTTTTAAAATTTCTAGGCGGATTTTTACATTCTCGCTTCCAGTGTCCAATTTCGCCACAATTAAAACAAGGCAATTTCTGTTTCAGTTCTTCAACATTAACATTAAATTTTGGCTTATTAAAACTACCCTTAAATTTTCCTTGACCCTGATTAAAATTTACATTTTTATTCTCCAAATTAGCAATCTGTTGTTCAGCTACCTTCACCTGTGCCCACTTTGCTTTTTCTTTTAATTTCTTTTGTCTGGCATCAATTTCATCACTACAGTATTTTGCCTTTCTTAATATGTCGTCAACTGTATGTGATTGCCAACCAACAATATTATTTCTAATCATGTCACCAATTTCGGGTCTGAGACCATAAACGAATCTGTAAATAAAGTGGCTCATGTCCTTTTCATTTAAGTTTTCATAGCCACTGTACTGTTTGAAAACCAACAGTAATCTTTCATAAAATGATAGAACTGATTCTTTTGGCTCCTGATTTGTTCTGTCAATTTTAACCCAATCAACTTATTTTGGTGGAATCTTATTTTTCAACCAATAAATCACTTTGTCATACAATCCCATGACTTCTGATGATGGAGCACCTATCACTGTATCTCAAGCTGGTTCTACCTTGGGCCAACTTACAGCAATTTTACATTCTGTCCAGAGATCTGATGGGACAACAATGTCAAAGAATCCATCAAGATCAATCCACAGAACTTTTGACACTTTAATGAATCTTTCCACCTGTCGATACCATTCTACAGGCTTTTCTCTCAGCCGAGGAAAATCATTTGTGAACAACAAAATATCTTGTCTAGACCAGGGAACATGAACATAACCACCACCTGCAATTTCTCTCATTGGGTACTGATTAGCCATTCTTTCTCTTTTTTCTTCCTCCTTTCTCTTGGTCCACTTCACTCTCCATTTGCTTAAGTCACCCAATTTTTTAATGTACACAATCAAATCCTTTATATGCATAATTCTTCCCATTGTATTGAAATTATCAATGTCTTTTTCAGTGAAATCCAATCTGTAATGTTTTCCCAAATTCTTCTGCCTACTCAAATCAATCTCCAATTCTGCAGCCAATTCTTCTAATTGATCATATTTGTTTTTCGTTTTCTACTGTACACTCTTACAAATAAACAACAATTCATCATCTTGATAATGCTTCAAACTGTCAGGACCAATTGTGCCAATTATCAATTCCTCTAAATCTGCTTTTAATCTAGCAACATCAAGCTTTGAGGATGAATCTGATTTTTCAACACTCTTTTCTGGAGAATCAATATCTGATTCTGCACCCATTGGTGTTCTGCAGGATGAATCTGGATTAAAAGTTAAATCAGGCATCTTTGTTTTCTCTCAATGTATTTCAAATAATTCTGAGTAAAATTTTTCAGCCACTTTTTGAATTTCTGCATTTAATGGAATTGTTAAACCCGGCTGTTTAATTTCTCCTTGATCAAAAACAGGCTGAACAGGACCAATAGTTACTGGAACTGTTAATGCTTCCGTGCCTTTAGTTAACTGTCGAATTAGTTCTTCCTTTGATCGTAAATATTCTGAAGTATTTGGAACATCCTCATCTATGCCAGCACCCATTAAACTTCTGGAAGGAATCTCATTTCTTGAACCTGGAGTTTCAGGAAAAATTCGACTTTCACTAAATACACTAGAATTATTTCTTGTCTCTAACCTTACAGGAGTTTTTAAAGATTCAGAATTATTCGGGTATAATTTGGCTGTTTCTTCATTTAATGGAGGTGCACTTGGTGTTGTTCCAGTAGAAACCATTGGGGTAGACCATGAACGAGCTGGTTTTAAAGGAGTCTGTTTTTTATTTGTCATATACATTTCTTCTAAAACTGGATCTTCTAAATCACTTTCTTCAATATTATTTTTCTTTTGGGTATTCTTTTGACCAGGAATTCCAGTTATCATTTCTCTCACTGGATAAAGACCATCACACATGTCTGCCTGTCTCCATCGTCGCATCCTATCCTCATGAGTTTCTCTTTTAAAATTCGATTTTGGAGGTCTTTTTATACCATAGCTTTCCCGCTGTAGTTCAAGCATCTCATCCTCCCATTCAACTAAAGCTTCGAATTGTGTAGGTCTAGGTCTCGGCACAAGAGCCATAATTTTTTCTCTCAAGTTTTTTAAAATTCTCATATTAAATTAGCCATCTTCCGGCCAAGCTAAAACACCGTCATTTTTGGCATAATTCATCCATACATCAAACCAAAGGCAAGTATGATAACCATATTCACCTTCCATATAGGCTGCAGGTGTTTTGTACTTATGAAGTAACTTTCCACCTCGAGTCATAATTTTCTTATCAGGTGAAAGTACATTTTTTATTTTCTGAAGCAATGTAAGCTTCTTTTCCTCTTTTTTATAATAATAACTCATGTTGTAATCAAATTCGTTTAATTTAGAATGATCGTAAATGTTTCCTGGTTGTTCCACTAATTCAGCCAATCCGTGCGCGAAACACACCAACAAGCCAATCAGGTTGAGTTACGTCACCACCCTGCTCAACCAATAGAATTGTTGCTTTTCAGAAGAACCAAACAGCTAACAGCTCGTCAGAATCACGTGAGCCAATCAAATTGCTAGCTGTGACGTATGTTAACCAATCACAGCGCGGACCTGTGATGTACACAGCCGCTGCAGCTTCTCGTGTCTCACTCCTAGCGCTCACCCCTCCTTCACAAAAACTTTTCACAGCGCCATTTTGAGAAAACTTTCTCAATGAAATTTTAATTAATAACAACAGAAAAACAAACCACTTGTCTGTTTCTCTAAATAAAGTGACAGCTTTTACAATCATACAAGTATTCTTTTGCGTGGAATAGACGACGCTATTCTCACAGAATATTCAATCGTTGATAAAGTAAGACTACTCTACCCTTCTAACAGGTAATAACGAACTCATTTTCCTCTGAATGCACATAAAGTAGCAATTCAAAGTTTAACTCGAACGGAATTACAAAATCATTCACGCACTTTCAAATGGAAAGTTTCCCTAACCATACATACATGAAATCTTGGCAGGACTTTAACCAGCCATAGAAATCCTCATTTGCCAGTAAGAATAGACGACGCTAACTTACCCTTCATTCAAGTTTGGATAAATTCTATTACTCTCTTCACAGTGAGTTTTAAAGCAGGCTCTTAGTCCCTATACTCGAAAGCTAAGATTTCATAGACAATCCTCACTATACATTCTATCTAACACACCTAAATTCCCTAAACTTGTGTTGTACGCCCACAACACTAGTGATAATAATACCACTAATTTGAAACAGAACAAATGCACTGTGTAACTTCACTTCTCGTTACACCACTCAAATGCCGCGGCAAGCTAGGAATTTTTTCACACTGCTGGAAAAATCCTTTCGACAACATAAAACATTTTAAACAAACTTATATTTGTTAAACATTGATCCTATATAATTACCATGTAGCATGACAGTTACCATAGCAACCGTCCTCTGCTACCAGGGAAATTGATCCAGCGCTCCTATAGAAAATATGTCATAGCAGTACTACCCAACTCTACAATACTCACCATTAATCATAAATCACTCACAAGGCCCATAAACTAATAAAGACATATTTTGAGCAACTGAATCATGTGACCTAATTAATAAATCCTTATTTACAAACCATATATACATTTATATACAACTGCAGTATTTTGACTTTACCATAGTTTAATAATTTTCCATTTAATTAAGCCACACAGGCGATAAGATCTGCTGATGGTAACTAAATTCTTTAAATAACAAGACCAGCTTGTATTTTCAAACAAACTTATTTATTAACTATTTATTCAAAGAAAAGTGCATTTTTATTAGAATCTTTATTATTCAAGTAGCATGGTTTGAGGAATTGCAAATTAGTTAGACAGTTTTCAAGCAGAATCAAATAGCATATTTAAAGAAGAATAAACAGTTTTTCCATCACCTAAACCCTATTTTCCTGTCTAAAACTCACTTTACCTAAATTAAATTTGTAAAGTCATATAGCCCTATTAATTCTTACGTGCTCCAAAGAATTCCGTCAGCACATCACGCCCATCTGGATTTGGAAAGCGAGAAGCGCCCTCCCTCCAAAGGGGTCAGTTTTTATACCTTTCTAACTAACTAATCTAAGTAAAAAGAATACTTTTCTCAATTGTCCAAAACGCTGATTGGCTGTCAGACGACAGACCACATTAAGTCATCACATTTTTCGAAGCCCAGTTCAGACTCTTTCTTAGAGTCTATTGTCCTTTATTCTTGTGTCACGTAGCTTCCTTCAAGTTGCAACAACTGAAAATATTTTGTCCGTGACTTCCTTAGCTTGATAAACTCTCTGCCGGTTCCTGACCTTGGTCAAGCCGACCAAGAATACGAATTGTTCTTTCATTCAAATAAAGTTAGTATTTTTCTTCTTTTTAAAACACAGCAGAAACTTTCCACACTGGGCTCTTGCTATCACTGAGCAGGATTTTGCCAACTGCATAATAAGATGTGCTAGGCCTCAAGCCTCTTTTCAATAACTAGTATATAAACAAACACAAAAGAATAATTAATGCAAGAATTAGAAATCGTTCTGTTACCCACCCACCTTGGCTAATTATTAACCCATTAGTCTAAGTTACCTAGCAAAAGCAAATAAAGCAACAAACAGATTTATGCAACATTTAAAACGAAAGACAAAACATGTGCACATATAAAATAAGCACATGCCGTTAACAAAAACAGCCGCATTTAATTCTGACAGCACAATAGACAAGGTAATTTTATTATTTCTCACATGCAAGCACTTTGCACATAATGCACATATATGAGCACACATATTAGTTTCCCGCATGTAATGATCTGTAAGTTTAATCTAGGTTGATTAGTGTTTTTCACTGCACACATAATTAATATTATTATTCGTTATGGAAGTTTAACTTTGCGAGCTGAAATAAATATATTTCTAAATCTCGCTCCATCAACTATCATATGCCAAAGCCAGTAGAGGGGCCTTTCATAAGGCCTTTAAAGACCTCACCTGCGCTTTTGACCTCATAGAGAGGGGCATGTTATGGGACTTGATGGAGCAGGTAGGAGCTGATACTCCCTTATTTGATCTTGTAAACCACTTGCATTGGGACTCCACTATGAGAGTGCGCTTCACATGGAATAGGGACTGCACAGCCCCAATAAAGGTGACCAGAGGGCTGTTTATTAGCCCCTTTCATCTTTTAATATTGTATCATTTCCTTAGACACTGCCTTAAGATCATGCAGTGAGGATGTCCCCAGGATTGATATGTAGGCAGTCCCGCTATTGCTTTAAGCGGATGATGCAGGCCTTTTAGCACTGACAGTAAATGGCCTCCAAATTCATTTAATTTGTTTTAATGACGGTCTGGGAGGCAAGATGGCGGCTCGTTCCGTGCTCCTAGTATGGCGTAAAGTCCTCCACTGAACCCTTCACAATAAACCCCCATTTCTCTTTGATGAATAGCAGTTACTGGGTCCTCATGGTAGCGGTGCGTAGTTGCTACCTTCAGGGGATACGAGGGAGAAGAAGAATCCCCCCACGGCCCATTGCGTCACTTACCGGCAAACTGGGCAGAGCAGCTTCAGGTTTGCTTGCGGCAGCAACGGTGGTACAGGTCCAGGCAGGATTGGCTGGGGAGAGAAGCACACTGCCTCCCAGGCAGCCTAGGCGGGACAAGCTGGAGAAACCCGCCGCTGTCAGCACTGGAGCTGACAATAGCAAGAAGGAGCCAAGAGGGATATGGAAAGGTATGTAAGGGATCGCCCTCCACTCTAAGCAATCAATAAACACCAAGATCCCTATACCTAGGACAATTAATACATTTAATAGACATGAGTACACAGTACTAAGGTTGTATTTTATATTTACATACCAAAGTTACCCCCTGCTCTCTATCGCAGTGAGGTCTAGATCCTCTAATGTCTTGTTGTCCCTGCTAGATCTACTGTTCCAAAAGAGTTACTCCGTTCTCAACTCAGGTAGTGTCCAGGACAATGTCCAACCTATCAGGTACTGGTAGGCGATACTAAGCTACCAACCTCCTTTTTTAATTCAACAGTTCACACTAAAACGAAGAATAAAGTAATTGAGTGGGTGTGTCTGTTGATTTTATGTCACTCTGTCCCTTATGAGTTAATGTTACACAACTCTTTATTTAGCACCTTTACACGCATTTCATTTTATGTGTTGTACCCAGTTTGTTTTCTTTTGGGACTGGAAGGCAACCGATGATGAGAAAGGGGCAGTGAGTTGGTAACATCAGCCAACATCCCCGAGGGTTGTTCGCCCGTGAGGTGCCTTCCGCTCCACCACACATTTTTTTCCTTAAGGTTTGTGCACATGTGGTTGAGTGTGGATATATGTACTGCCATTAAAGAAGGCAGACATTGGTTGGACATTGTCCTGGACACTACCTGAGTTGAGAACGGAGTAACTCTTTTGGAACAGTAGATCTAGCAGGGACAACAAGACATTAGAGGATCTAGACCTCACTGCGATAGAGAGCAGGGGGTAACTTTGGTATGTAAATATAAAATACAACCGTAGTACTGTGTACTCATGTCTATTAAATGTATTAATTGTCCTAGGTATAGGGATCTTGGTGTTTATTGAGCACTGGAGCTGAGACAGCAGCGGAGCGGGCAGCTGCAAGGAAAACCTTGCATGAAGGGAAACCCGGGGACGCCACTCCCGTGGTCGAACTCCATATAGCGGAAACTGCCAGAAGCAAGACACAGGAGCAAGTCGGCGCAAGCTATGGGGTCATCAAGCCGCGAACTGTTCCTGGGATGTTTGCAGGGCTGGGGAAACCAGCTATTAAGCTGAGGAATGCTGGAAAGGTGACACCCCCGGGATCGGGGGGAAACAGCAACCTGGAATTGATGTAATCTCTGGAACAAATACGAGTGTGGATACTGTGACTATGGACAAAGATGATAAGGTCAGTCCCACTAAGGGGGAGGATTGGACTGGTCCTGCCCCAGAGCAGGTAGAGTGGGGAGATTCTGAAACTCCAGCAAATTTAGGGGGGAGTGATGCTGTCGTTGTCATGGATGTAAATATAGATAAGTCTGCAGCTTCGGAAGGGGGAGTACCTGTAGCAGATAATACAGCAGATAATTCAGCTATACCCTCCCACCCACCACCAATTGCTACAGTAACTATACCTTCCCACCCACCACCAATTGCTACAGCTGCTACAGCTGCTACAGCTGAAGAAGTCTTACGCACACCAGAATATGGAGAAGAATTCTTCTCCCTTAACGAGGACTCAGAATTGTCTAATACGAGTGATATTTCTGAGCTGGAGAACTCCGCAACTGATAGCCCTCTCTCTAACCACAGCACCCAAAAACGACTCCCCTGCCTAACTAAACAAAGAAAAATGTCCAAAATTAGCAGTACAATTGAGGGATCTGGGGAATCGGGATCTGATCATAGCCAGCTTCGGTGGGACTATTCAACTGCGGAGTTAGTGGGTGAAAAATGCTGTTCATACAAGTTTGACTGTGAGATTGGGAATACTAAAACCATCGGAAAGCCTGATTATGCCAGTGAGACTCCCCTCTGATCTACGCCACCCTCAAACAAATACAAGGGGAGGCTAGAGTAGAACATAAGCGGCTCACCTTGCAACTAATAAACTCCAAGGTGCAATCCGTAAAATTAATAGATCTTGCACAGAGATCACGGAGAGAATAACTGCTCTAGAGGAACGGGTGGTGGCTTTAGAAACAAGTGCTGAGACATCAACTCGCCATACCCTCTCAAATGAAGCACGAATGACCGATGTCATGTGGAAACTCGAGGATTTCGAGAATCGTCAGCGTCGCAATAACTTAAGACTTCTTGGTATCCCGGAATTTGCAGAGGGGAATGATATCAGAGGCTTTGTCTTGCGTCTAATGAGAGAGGGCTTCCCAGAACTCGGGCAATGGGATTGGGAGAAGAAAATTCAGCGGGTTCACCGCTTCCCTCTAATGCTTAAAAAGAAACATGATCCCAGCAACACCGACATCAAACCCAGAGCTATTTTAATCTTCTTCGGCAATTTCTTACTGCGCCAGGCTGTATCTGACAAAGCTAGGCCTGAATCTCGACGTTCGGCAGAAGGATATTCCTTTTTCGTCAGGCCAGACTTCTGTCACAGTACTGTAGAAAGAAGCTGGAAACTCCACCAGGTAATTTCTCCTTTTCAGAAGATCGGAGCAGAGGCATTCCTTCTCAGTCCCGCACGGCTTAAAATCATTTGCAAAGGCACCACTCGAATGTTCATTTCAGAAATTCAAGCTCAAGATTACTTATTACGATATTTCCGGGACCACAGTCCCAGCGGGACCTGAGGGGTAGGGGAGTAAGGGGTGATTTTCTTAGTAGATAGTAATCTCCTCGCTTCTGTTTGTTTTTTCCTTTTTTGAAATGTGTTTATTTCTGTGATTAAACAGGATCCAATAACGGGGTCTATGGGATCCAGCACTGGTGAAGGGATTTATGGAGTGTGTGGGGGGCGCTTTCGTCTTTTCTATGCTGTCTTTATTTAGATAGGACCATCTGGACGGGCGGCGGTGGCTGCACCTTCATGCAGGAGGCATCAAGAGGGTCACTGGACCTCTTTTGCCTTGGGATAGTTGGGTTGGGACACACAAGGGGGGGAGGGGTGTTTCTTACTTAATTTTTGGGTGGTATGCAAGATGTCAGAATTGTTCATTTTTGTATTGATGACAATGGAAGATTGAAAGGAAGGCAGAATGGATAAATTATTCTCATGGATATTTTGTTCTCCTGTCAAAAATGGGGTTGAATAAGTTAAGGATAGCATTCATTAATATCTGCGGTCTGAATAATCCCGCGAAAAAACGTAGGATCAATATTGAAATGCAATATTTGAAGGCTGATATAATTTGTCTCCAAGAGACCCATATAGAGGCTGGCAGGGCTAAGGTTAGCGAGCTCGAAGGATATCATTTAGTCTGAGCTACTACTCCGAGGTCTCGCACTAAAGGGGTGGCTATTATGGCAAAGAAGAATCTTGGCTTAAGGTTCTCACGCTCCAAATCTGACCAGTACGGTAGATGGGTTATTACTCAATGTGGTATGGGGGGCCAAGATTTAACTTTATGCTCTATATACGAATCTGTGTTAAACGATCTGACTTTATTTGAATGGCTGAATGTCGGATTGGTAGGTTGGCCCCTCCCCGTCATCATCTGTGGGGATGTCAATACAAACTTAAGTAATCACACTGGAGTAATAGGTGGCAGTTCTTATACAGGACGTAACCCAAGGTATTTAAGGCAGTCTCTAACCTGTGTAAAACCCACGGTCTCTCTGATGCCTGGTCCAAATTGAATATTCATGATGTGGGATACACTTTCTACTCTGCCCCACATCAGACCCTTGACCCTGCTTGCAGGGCCGATCGCTCCACACACCGCGCGGCTACCCCCATGGGTGCCCAGGACTCCTGCCCCCTCCGCTGCTGCCGTGAGCCCTCAGCTGCTGCCCGCTCCTGAGCGGCGCTGATCACCCCAGTGCTCGCGTCTCCCGCACTTTGCCATCTGAGTGCCTGTCTGCCAGTATCTGTGTGTTTTTTTAGTTACCAGTATTTTTTGCCAGTATCTGTATGTTTTTGTTTAGCTACCAGTAGTTTGCCGATTCCCTGTTCCCCGTGACTGTTTCCCGCCGCCTTTACCCCCGCTCCCCGCCGCTGCTCCCCTGCAGCCCCGCCCCCTTTTCTCTTCTGTACCCCTCCCTCTACCACCCATTGCCCACCCCGCTTCTGCCTCCCAGCTGCTCAGCCCTCCCACTTCGTCATTTATGGAGGTCGCCGCACGGAAGCGCAGCAGACGCGCGCAGCGGGCCGGCGCGCCAAAGGCATGCGTGTCTGCGCCTGTCCGCGCCTGGACCGCGCCCAGCGCCAGAACCCCTGGACCCCGCACCGCCCGCTACGCCAGACTACACTACGACTCCAACACCCTCCACGCACTCAAAACCGGACGAGCCCACCCCTGCTACCAGGCCACGCTGAAACGCACCCAAGGACCCTTCATCTGCCCCCTTTTGTACCACTTTGGCCGCCATAAGTGTGGCAGGGTATGCTCAGACGTGAGTCCCTTGCTCACTTTGCCACTGGATTCAAGCAAGCCGGGCTGAAGACGGCTGGAATGCCAGAAACCGGTCCTTGGAAGCTTGTTTCCGGTCCAGGGAAGGCATGGCTTGGCAGTTCGGGCTGGACTGTTCCCATGAGGCACAGGGTCAGACTTATTTGCATATAGCCATGTCTGAACTGGGGTGGCAGAGTGGGCTAAAGAACGGTGATGGATCAAACCCAGATCTTTTGACTGGGTGTGAGTGTTTGATTGGTTCAGATGCTCCGTCATTCACCACCCCCTTTTGTACCACTTTGGCCGCCATAAGTGTGGCAGGGTATGCTCAGACGTGAGTCCCTTGCTCACTTTGCCACTGGATTCAAGCAAGCCGGGCTGAAGACGGCTGGAATGCCAGAAACCGGTCCTCGGAAGCTTGTTTCCGGTCCAGGGAAGGCATGGCTTGGCAGTTCGGGCTGGACTGTTCCCATGAGGCACAGGGTCAGACTGATTTGCATATAGCCATGTCTGAACTGGGGTGGCAGAGTGGGCTAAAGAACGGTGATGGATCAAACCCAGATCTTTTGACTGGGTATGAGTGTTTGATTGGTTCAGATGCTCCGTCCATCACCACCCCCTTTTGTACCACTTTGGCCGCCATAAGTATGGCAGGGTATGCTCAGACGTGAGTCCCTTGCTCACTTTGCCACTGGATTCAAGCAAGCAGGGCTGAAGACGGCTGGAATGCCAGAAACCGGTCCTCGGAAGCTTGTTTCCGGTCCAGGGAAGGCATGGCTTGGCAGTTCGGGCTGACTGTTCCCATGAGGCTCAGGGTCAGACTGATTTGCATATAGCCATGTCTGAACTGGGGTGGCAGAGTGAGCTAAAGAACAGTGATGGATCAAACCCAGATCTTTTGACTGGGTATGAGTGTTTGATTGTTTCAGATGCTCCGTCCATCACCACCCCCTTTTGTACCACTTTGGCTGCCATAAGTGTGGCAGGGTATGCTCAGACATGAGTCCCTTGCTCACTTTGCCACTGGATTCAAGCAAGCCGGGCTGAAGACGGCTGGAATGCCAGAAACCGGTCCTCGGAAGCTTGTTTCCGGTCCAGGGAAGGCATGGCTTGGCAGTTCGGGCTGGACTGTTCCCATGAGGCACAGGGTCAGACTGATTTGCATATAGCCATGTCTGAACTGGGGTGGCAGAGTGGGCTAAAGAACGGTGATGGATCAAACCCAGATCTTTTGACTGGGTGTAAGTGTTTGATTGGTTCAGATGCTCTGTCCATCACCACCCCCTTTTGTACCACTTTGGTCGCCATAAGGGTGGCAGGGTATGCTCAGACGTGAGTCCCTTGCTCACTTTGCCACTGGATTCAAGCAAGCCGGGCTGAAGACGGCTGGAATGCCAGAAACCGGTCCTCGGAAGCTTGTTTCCGGTCCAGGGAAGGCATGGCTTGGCAGTTCGGGCTGGACTGTTCCCATGAGGCCCAGGGTCAGACTGATTTGCATATAGCCATGTCTGAACTGGGGTGGCAGAGTGGGCTAAAGAACGGTGATGGATCAAACCCAGATCTTTTGACTGGGTGTGAGTGTTTGATTGGTTCAGATGCTGCGTCCATCACCACCCCCTTTTGTGCAACTGCAGCTACACCAGCATCCAGCCCACCAAAACACCAGCCAAAGAACCCAACCACCTCCGCTGCATTCCCCTCAACACCCGCTCTGCCCGCAAGCACACCATCGAACTCTGGGACCTCCTAGACTCCACCGCCCTTGACGTCGCCTTCCTGACGGAGACCTGGCTGAAAGCCACCTCGGCACCAGACATCGCCATAGCCATCCCACAGGGCTACAAGATCTCCCACAAAGACCGCAACAACGGAGTAGGAGGGGGAATCACGATCGTCCGCAAAGACTCCATCAGAATCTCAACTTACACCAATGACACCCACGCCACCGCCGAGCACATGCACTTCCAGAATCACACAGACCCCAACACCACCCTCAGAGGAACACTCATCTACAGACCTCCCGGACCCCGACCACAGTTCAGCGACGCCATCACCGACCTCATCAGCACCCATGCCCTCGCCTCCATGGACTACATTCTCCTCGGGGACCTGAACTTCCACCTCGAGAACAACAACGATGCCAACTCCACTGCCCTGATCGACAACCTCGCCCACCTCGGACTCAAACAACTCGTGATGACCCCCACCCACGCCGCCGGACACACACATGACCCCATCTTCTCCGCAAGCTCCCACATCTCCTTCAACCACACCACCGAACCCCACTGGACTGACCACATATGCATCCACTTCACCTTCAGGAAACCCACCACACACCACCGCACCCAACAGCTGCCGCGCCGCTGCTGGGGCAAGGTCACTGAGGACCAACTGACGACCACCCTCGCCCAGAGACCACCACCGAGCCCACCGACCCAGACACCACCTCAACCAACCTCACACAGTGGATCAATGACTGCGCCAACACCCTCGCCCCTCTCAAGACCTCCACAACCAAGCTCACCAACAAGAAATCCGCATGGTTCACCGAAGACCTCCGGACCTCCAAGCACACCTGCCGGAAGCTGGAGAAGAAATGGCTCCACGACCGAACAGACAGCCACACAGCCCTCAAGAGCGCCACTCGCAGACACCACCAACTCATCAGGACCGCCTTCAAGGACCGCCTTCAAGGACCGCCTTCAAGGACCGACTGGACAGCAACGCACACAACACCAAAGAACTCTTCAGCATCGAGAAATAACTCTCCAACCCCAGCTCCAACACCAACGACATCCCACCATCACAAGACCTGTGCGACTCCCTGGCCACCTTCTTTCACCGACATCCACGAAAGCTTCAACTCCGACCTCCCCGCACCCACCACAGAGTCCACCGCCCCTACGAATACCACCCGCACCAACCGCCTGATCACCTGGTCCAGCATCAGCGATGAAGACACCATCAAAACCATGAACTCCATCCACTCCGGATCCCCATCGGACCCCTGCCCTCACCACGTCTTCAACAAGGCCAGCACTACCATCGCGCCCCACCTCCGGAAAACCATCAACTGCTCCTTCGAGACAGCCATCTACCCGGAAATTTGGAAACATGCCGAGATCAACGCCCTTCTGAAGAAACCCAAGGCGGAGCCCAAGGACCTCAAGAACGTCCGGCCCATCTCCCTGCTCCCATTCCCGGCGAAAGTAACAGAGAAGATCGTCAACAAACAGCTAACCCTCTACCTTGAAGACAACAGTATCCTGGACCCCTCCCAATCCGGCTTTCACAGCAACCACAGCACCGAGACCGCCCTCATCGCCGCCACTGACCACATCAGGACCCTGATGGACAAAGGAGAGACAGCCACCCTAATCCTCCTGGACCTATCAGCAGCCTTCGACACAGTCTGCCACCGCACCCTATCAACACGCCTCCAGGACGCCGGCATTCAAGAGAAGGCCCTCATCCTTCCTCTCCGGGAGAACCCAGAGCGTCCGCCTCCCACCCTTTCGCTCAAAAACCACGAGATCGTCTGCGGCGTTCCACAGGGATCCTCCCTCAGCCCAACACTGTTCAATATCTACATGGCTCCTCTCGCCCATGTCGCACGACAACATAACCTCAACATCATCTCCTACGCCGACAACACCCAGCTGATAATATCCCTCACCGAAGACCCCCAAACTGCCAAAGCTAACCTCCACAGAGGAATGAGGGCCATAGCCGACTGGATGAAGGACAGCAGACTGAAGCTGAACTCAGACAAGACGGAGGTCCTCATCCTCGGACCCGCCCCATCAGCCTGGGATGACTCCTGGTGGCCCACTTCACTAGGCACAGCCCCGGAACCCACAGACCACGCATGCAACCTGGGGGTCATCCTCGACTACACCCTCTCCATGACCAGGCAAGTCAACGCCGTTTCCGCGTCCTGCTTCAACACCCTCCGAATGCTCTGCAGAATCTTCAACTGGATCCCTATCGACACGAGAAAGACCGTCACCCAGACCCTCGTCACCAGCCGACTCGACTACGGGAACGCCCTCTACTCAGGAACTACTAACAAGCTCCTGAGACTACAACAACAAGTCCAGAACGCCTCAGCTCGACTGATCCTCGACGTCCCCCGTCGCAGCCACATCACACCCCACCTGAGAGGCCTGCACTGGCTCCCCATCAACAAGAGGATCACCTTCAAGCTCCTCATCCACGCACACAAAGCACTCCACAACACCGGACCTACCTATCTCAACAACCGACTCAGCTTCCACACCCCCTCCCGAAGCCTCCGCTCAGCCAACCTCGCCCTCGCCACAGTCCCTTGCATCCGGAAAACCACAGCCGGCGGAAGATCCTTTTCCTACCTCACCGCCAAGACCTGGAACACCCTCCCAAACAACCTACGACAGACTCAGGACCTACTGGCCTTCAGAAGACTCCTCAAGACCTGGCTCTTCGATCAGTAGCGGCACCCCCCCGCCCCCCAGCGCCTTGAGACCCTAACGGGTAGGTAGCGCGCTTTAAAAATTTAATGATTGATTGCTTGAGACTCATGCTAGACTAATCAATGCTAGCATTCAGAAATACCCACGGGTAATGTCTGATCATAACCTGTTAGTTCTGGAGATTTTGGTACAGATTAAAAGATCTTCTATCCCTCGCTGGACATTTAATAGAGGATTAATATATGACAACGAATACCTGCATCATATGAACAAGTGGGTCCCACAATTCTTAGAAGAAAACATAGGAAGTGCATCGGTTGAGATTATATGGGTTACACTGAAAGCCGAGATCAGAGGGGAAACAACTAGGTTTGGGTGGGCTGCACAATCTAAAGAGAAACAACTTCTACAAGAGCAATACCAGAAATTAAATATAGCGGAAACCCGACTGATTCAAGCTATCTCTAGCAATCAAGATATTGAACAGGCACAGAATAGAGTAGCTGTCTCTATATCTGTTATTACAGAAGCTTCAGCAAATAAAGCGGCTGGGAAGTATTCTGCTTGGTGCTCAAGGTTATATGAATGCTGTGAAAAAGTGGGCCAGGTATTGGCTATGCGTACTCGACAACGCACCACCCAGGGAAATATCGTAGCTATAAAAAGCCCAGGGAAAGGGTTGGTGGTCGGCCCCAGCGAAATTCGGGCTGCTTTTCATGGGTATTATCAGAAACTCTATGAAGAGGACATTGATAACTGTGATGAAGCAATTGATAAATATTTGGATAGCTTTTGAAGGGAGAACCTTACTCAAGAGGATCAAACAGCTCTAGAATCTCCTATATCAATAGAAGAAATTCAGGATGCCATTAGCTCACTGTCTGGGGGTAAAGCAGCTAGCCTGGATTCAATACCTGGAGAATTTTATAAGATTTTTGCACTATCACTGTTAGAAATTATGAAATAAGTATTTTTGAATGCCCAGAATGGTTTGGGGGTCCCGAAATCCTGGGAAGCCACAAATATAGTCATATTCCCTAAAAGAGGAAAGCCACCGGAAGAAATGGGGTCCTACCGGCCTATTACTCTGATAAACAGCGACATTAAAATATATGCAAAGATACTGACAGCTCGCTTGGCAGCTATAATCAAGCAATTAGTGTCACCTACTCAGCATGGGTTTGTGCCAGGACGAAGTACAATAGAACATATTCAACCCATTATCGCCTTATTAGATGCAGCCGGCATTACAGGAGACCCTATCGGACTTATTCTGCTAGATGCGGAGAAGGCGTTCGATAGGGTCTCCTGGCCGTTTTTATGGGCAACTCTTAAGGATAGAGGAATAGGGGGAAAATATATCTCTGCAATAAAATCAATGTATTGTAACCCCACAGCTCGTATATCTATTATGGGGAGATGACGGAACCTATCGTTATTAGTAGAGGGACCTGCCAGGGTTGCCCCTGCTCACCCTTACTGTTCTCGGTCTATATAGACCATTTGATTAGGAAGATAGAAGCTAACCATTTGATTGAGGGTGTGCAGTGCATTGGGGGCTACACGAAAATATTGGCTTATGCCGATGACTTAGCCATAGTCACTTCTAATCCCAAGATAGCTGTAAAAGAAATCGAAAAAGTAGCTGAGGTCTATGGGAAACTTGCCGGCTATCGATTAAATCAAAATAAAACACAAATTTTGAGTGGGAATGTTACTCAGGTAAACGATACATGTGTGGTCCAAAAGGTGGTGTGTTTGGGGATTGAAATTGAGTCAGATGTATCTAAAATTATTGTCAATAACTTAAACCCCTTAATCGGTAAGTTTAAATCGGAATTTGCTCGCCTAGAGAATTTGAAACTCACTCTTGTGGGCAGATGTAATATTATTAAAATGATTTTTTTCCAAAGATATTATATTTTTTTAGCGCCATTCCTTTGTCGATTAGTAACTCTTGGCTTAAATCAATCAACCAACTTTTTTCTAGATTCACTTGGGCTAATTGCCGCCCCCGCAGAGCCTTAAGACTGTTAACGCTACCCAGGGAAAGGGGTGGGTGGGTAGTACCTAACCTTCAATTATATCAGTGGGCTACGATGTTGCAGAATATGGAGATACTGCTTAATGAAAAGAATGAGTCTATAAGAGATTGGTCCTCTGTCCCTATGTTTGTAATGATTTTGTGTACTGAAGCTAAGGGGTGTCTGGTACGACATATCGACTTCAATTATAATAAGCGGGTCAGATTTAAGGCCTTAATCTGTGCATTTAAGGTCTGGACCGTGGTCCGGAAGAGGGTAGGATTGGGCAGATTTAATGCATACACCCCTATATATAGGAATAATCTCTTGCTCTATGTCTTTAATGATGGATATATGAAGCAATGGTACGATAATGGCATTCGAACAATCGGAGATATTATAAGTGGGTGTGATATGCTTCTGTTTGATATCACCAGGGACAAATATGGGCTGGATAATCGACAATTTTTTAAATATCTCCAAGTAAGAGATTTGTTAGCTAAAAAACTTGGAGGAACCTCCGGCTTTTTCATAGTACCGGTAATGGAGTTACTAATTAAAGACTCTGGTTCGCTGGGGGGGCTTTACAAACTCTTGTCTGACTTAGTACCCGATGATCTCATTAAACAAGTTGACCGGTGGCAAATTGCATTAGAGATCAATACTGAGGATGCTGAGGACTCATTACTTATAGCGCAGACATCATTTATGGCAACAAATTTACAACTTCAATATTACAAAACGTGGTTTAATCTGTGTATAACACATTCTAAGATTGCTAAATGGGGCAGAGTAGCCGGTTCTACTTGCCCCCGATGCCAACAACCAGCAGCAGATCTCGTTCACATGCTTGCGACATGTCCGACACTTGACAGTTTGAAAAACAGCGTTAAAGGTTTTTTAACAAATGTTCTTGGCACAGAAATTGATCTTACACCTAAATTGATTGTATTGGGAATTGGAGATGCTCACCATCGGAACCCAAATGACATCTTTTTATCTGTTACCTGTACAGTTTTTAGGCTGTGTATAGCCACGCATTGGCTTGACCCTATCCCTCTAACGGGACAACAATGGTTGGGAAGGCTCTTGTCAATTTTCAGATTTGAAAAAGCTATATATGCCAGAGCAGGTCGTAAAGTGGGAATGAAAGGCCTGGCCATCTGGGCCCCTTTGTTGAATTGGTCTTTTTTGAATGAATGAAGATAAAATATTAGTTTGCTAATTATTCTGCTATGTAAATTTAGTTTTTTCTTACTTTTCACCCTTTTCTTTCTCTTCTTTTCTTGTCTTTTAGGGGCATATGTAGGTAATTTCCATTTTGCGATTCTCAAATAGCGATTTTTAAGGAATCGCTATTTGAGGATTGCAAAATGGAATGTAGGTAATAATTCGCAATTTTTTTGCGAATCTCTAACATTCCTTAATTGCGATTAGCAAATTGCGAATCGGAATTAAGGAATGAGTGTCCCATTCATTCCTATGGGCCAAGAGGCCCATAGGAATGAATGGGGATACATTCTCAAATTTTGATTTTCTATGAGAAAATCGCAATTTGAGAATCGCAATTCCAAGGGTGCCAGGGTCTCCAAAGACACCTATTGCACCCCTGGAATGTGCCTGTAAGTAAGTGTGGCGCACATACATGCCCTAAGGGCATGTCTGTGCACCACATGGCACTTTGATTTTTTTTAAAAAATGCATTTTGACAGGAAATCGCAAAATACCATCTACTTGAAGTAAGTGGTATTTTGCGATTCCTTAAGCTAAAATCGCAATTTTAAAAGCACCCCTACATAGCATTTAAGGAATCGCAAAATTGCGATTCCTTAAATGCTTGAGCAAAATAAGGAATTGCAATTTTTGCGATTCCTTATTTTGCTAAGTGGCACCTACATATCAAAACGCTGTTTGCGATTCGCAAACGCCGAAATTCACCGATTTTCGGCGTTTGCGAATCGCAAACGCCTACCTACATATGCCCCTTAGTGCTTAAATCAGTGCTTAATTCTGACATTCGTACCAATTGTGTTCTCTCTCTCGTGTGTGGGTGGGGGGGGGTACCTAGAGTTAATATCGATTTCTGTTTTTGTCTAACCGATCTGGATTTTACTGAAGAAAATTAATAAAGAATTAAAAAAAATGTTTTAATGACTTTATGCTTAGATTAAAACTTAAGGTGAAAGAAGCAAAATCTTTTATTATGAACTGCAACCCAAAACACAGTAAGTCTAAAACGTTTTTATAGGGTGGGGGGGCACCTCTTGAAAAAGTATCTTCCTTTAAATATTTAGAAATACTGCTCGATGCAAATGGGGCATTGGATATGTTACAGACCCCAAGACTACAAAAAGTGTGGGGAGCAGACAATGCAATATTTATATTTGCAAAAAGGCTAGGCCATAAGCAGCTTCAGGAAAGGATTCAACTTTATAAAAGCAAGGGCCTATTAGTGGGCACATACGGAGCCAGAGTTTGGGTCTATGCCACCTCTGGGAAACTCCAAGTAGTTGAAAACAGATTCTTGTGTAGGCTGTTAGCCATCCCTAAATCTTCCCCACATCTCATTGCACATTTGGAAGTGGGAATATGATTCAAGGAGGATCAGATTTTCATGGCACTGCTTTTACTGTGGTTAAAGCTATGGAGTTCTTCTAAGACATATCTTTCAAGGAAGATGCTGGCGGATTGTTTAAAACTAGATAATATGACTGCTATCCCATGGCTGGCTTATGTAAAAAACACTTTTTACAGCCTGGAGTATAGTCACCTTTTTAAGTCACCCGAAAGTATCAGCCCTAATTTTAAAATAAAAGTTGAAGGGAACTTTGAATCATATAAAGAGGAAATTAGATTTCAAAGATCCCGCGATATGCCTTCAGTCATCATTAGGTATATGCACATTTTTACATCCTCTCACATGGAACCCTATTTAAAATGGACAACAAACCCTGAGCACAGATTTGATCTCACCATATTTAGACTGAACACAGTTCATTTCTTAGTGGCTTTACCAGTGGTTTGTTTTCCTCCCATGTTGTCCTTGTGACTCTGTTGCCACCCACTCCACTGCACACTTTATGCTGTTTTGCACTTTTTATTCTTCTTTTAGACTGCAATTTCTACATCCAGATCTTTGAATAAACACTTTACTTCCTATAAAGAGGGGTTGATTTATTTGCAAAGTTTATCATAATTTGATATTTGTACTGCTGTACTTAGCTATATTGTTGCTGCTCTCAAACTGAGAAGAACCTACGCACTTTAGAGGTACATTTTACTAAGGTGTCTTTTTAAAATAATGTAATTTGTTTATATTTTGAAAAATGTAAATGATTTTTATTCTGTGCTTTTATGGTCACATTTTGGTTAAATAAAAAAATAATTTGATGATGATGATAACACATTTTATTCATTTTGGTCCTCCTTTTCAACATAACAATGTACAAAAACCGCAGTAAAATTAAACATGTAATGAGACGTCTTAGAGCCACCATTGCATCCGCAGAATGGAGTCAGGTCAATAAGTTTGCACAAAGAAAGAAGTAGAAATCAGCTACTATGCTGAATTATTCTTAATATAGTTATCTAAATCCATAGCTGAAAAATGATAAAATAACATCTTGTGGGGGGGTGGGGGGGGTGCAGTTTTAAGAGAGTGGTGAGTGTTCTGAACACTGGGGTGACTCTACTCTCAGGGACATTTCCAGTCTGGGGAGTAATTGGAGAGATTAAGATTGCCCACTTCATTAGCAGTGTGAGCAGTGCATTAAAGGTGACTCCGCTAAGCCTAAGGGACAGTCCCCAGTCAGATGACCAGATAAAATAAGGCCCTTATGCTCTCTCCCAGATCAAGTAGTGATGGCTGGGACAGGCTGATTGGGCCGCACCAGACCATAAAGTGGCAGACATCAGTAAGTGCCAGGAGAGACCTTCGAGGGATTTGAGGACTCTGAGTGGATGAGGCACCTGTGAGTGACTGTGGCAAGAGAGGTAAAGGTAATTGTTGCCAGAGAAGAGGTGCAGAAGATCACACAGGGTGGGACCTGGCTCCGTGCTTCCTGCAAGGTTACGATCTGGCACCATGGCAGCCTCTGAGGAAAGCCTGGGATTGTTTTGAGTGACAAGTTATGTCCTGAAGAATCAGAGATTGAAACAGGAAAGAACCATAGCAAGTTTTTTGCCCAGAAATTGCAAATCCTACGACAAAGTTGCAATGTCAAGTGGGAGTGACAAGGAGTAATAGATGTGCCATTGACACACAGTGACGCATTTATAATGAAAACCTTAACAGAACTAATGCAAGATGCTATACATCACTTAAAGGTTAGGATATCCTCTATGGAGAGGGCGCTGGATTCTCTTGTGAGCCATCTCTCCAGGATAGAACAAGAGGTTGGAGTATTGAACCAGAGTTTCAGTGTGAGAAAGAATAAGCTGCAGAAAGGTGAGGCATGATCCTAGCAGAATCAGCAATTCGAAAGGTGCGCAGTGGGCACTATATCCATCTTAAATTCAAAAGTCTAGAAAATGAGATCGAGCTACAAAAATGAGGTTCCTAGGGTTTCCATCAGAAGCAGTTTCAAAGAAGCTGTCAATTTTAATACAGAATTGTTTTAAGACAGTTGTCGTAGAAGGAACAACGGCAGATCCAGTGAAAGTGATGAGAGCAGTTTTCTTATGGACTATAGACTAGAGAAATGGGAAAAGCACTATTCTGGTGGGGCTTGGAGATTGTGACTAGGGTGGCAGTGGAGCAGCATAATTTAGGCTCCACCCTACATACATCATCTGCATACATACGTCATCTGCATACATGACCTTGCATCTTCGGTACTACTCCTGAGGTGGAAGCCGGGAGGGGCGAGTTGCATGTATTGAGATTTTAAAGCTGACACTTTGTTATAACTTTTGCTACTCTGTTTTTTAACTGGCACTGCACTTTTGCTCCTCTTTTTCATTCTCTCCTGAGGCGGAAGCCGGGAGACGATACTTTGCTCAAAATTTTAGAATTTGTATTTTACTTTGCATTTTAACACCTACCTGCCATCTCTGATTTCTGCGCCGCATTTCGTTACCTGTTGCCGCATTTCACCACCCTTGCCCCCACTCAGCTGACTAGGCGCTGAGGTGCATTGTGGGACAAGGAGGCTGACCGCAACTTTAGCGGCCATCTTAGGAGAGGCAGGCTCACTGGTCGGCAGACTAGGCTTGCTGCCTCACGGTCGGACGCTATAAATCAATGCGGTGATGGCTCCGCGAAGCGGACGCGAGCAGCGGACGCGCCTCCCCCGCGCCGAAGGAGCACCTAAAGAAAGCCTGTCTGCACCCGTCAGCATCCCGGAGGCGGCTGGGGGCGGACGGGCAGACGTCTCCTTGATTCATTCCACGGGTAAGACACTGGGGTACACTTCAGCACAACTCAGGGCTCTAAGGGGTAACATCAATGGTTGCTGTTCAGCTCTGCCCCACCGCTTTAAGGGCAACTTTTGTTGCCCCAGCTGAGGTTGGACACTGAATAAGGGCTCCAACAAGAAGGCCCCTTCTGAGTGGGAGTACCACCGCGATCAGATGGCAAGTGCAGGGACCTCGGAAAAGATTGCAACCTGTGCACTCCTTAACACCCGGTCCTTAAGTAAACATGATTTGGATCTTTTCAATTTATTGTCAGAGCACAAGCCCGCTTGTCTTTTCCTAACCGAAACCTGGCTTGGAGAGTTCTCTGGGCCGGATATCACCAATGCCCTTCCCCCTAACTATTTTATATTAAGAAAGGATCGGGAAACTGGCAAGGGAGGCGGGGTTGCACTGGTGATTGACAAACGTTTTGCCTGCTCCATTGTCTCGAAAGATTACATATATGGGGCAGAGACACTGGGTTTTTTCTGGTCTCTCTCACCCTATCAATCCTGCGCTGGCTTGTTGGTTTATAGACCCCCCGGTCCAATGGGATCTTTTCATGAGGAGCTTCACACGGTTATTTCATCTCTTAGTGTGAAGTTTAAGCATTGCCTACTTTTAGGCGATTTCAATATTCATATGGATGTGGCAGATGATGTTGACACCATCAAGATCTTGGATTCCACTAATCCACTGGGCTTGATGCCCCATCTTGCTACCCCCACTCATAATAAAGGCCACACACTGGACCAATTGTTTTCGACCAAGCCCATAGTTGTGGCCGTACCTGAACCAGTGTGGTGGTCTGATCATTATCTGGTGAATTTTGATATTCTACATTCAACCAGGTCAACAAAGAGGGGTCCAAACTGTCATTCCCTGGCCTCACGTGCTTTTCACCGTGTGTCAGTGGATATGCTAGCACAGTCCCTGACGGCACATCCCTGCTCGCTTACGGGTGATCTAGAAGAAGATCTAGATCACTTTCAAACGTGGCTTGCACAGTGCCTGGATGAGTTAGCACCCCCTCTGGTTGCTCGCAAAAAATCCACCCGTGCCTCGGCACCTTGGTTTACGCCGGCACTCAATATTAGTCGCAGGCATTGTAAGAAGGCCGAAAGAACCAACCTGGCAATTAAACTATGATGGACTACTGAAGGAAGTTTATAGGGAGTGCGTTAAGACCTATCATAAAGAAATTAATCGGGAAAAGAAAGCTTACTTGGCCAGGAGAATTGATGCGGCCACGAATACCAGCAAGGAAATTTTCACGATAGTGAAGGAATTCACTTCGCCTGCGTCCATCACACCAAAGTGCTCTCACCAGGAATCTTGGGTCATTCAATTGGCAGATTTTTTTGCCAACAAAATCCAAAATATTCAGTCGTCTTTTTTGCCCTCAGCCTCAGTCGTGGCCCTCAACTTGATGCCCTTCTCATCTTTGTCCGCCTCTGAGCGGCCGACATTGTCTAACTTTCCGTTTCTCTCGCCAAAAGCTTTGTTGGTTTTTCTATCTAAATTAAAATCGGGTTCTCCATTGGACCCCTGTCCCGCCAAGTTTTTGGCCAAAATAGCACGTTATCAACCCCTTAATCAACCCGATTTTAAATCAATCCCTTGATACGGGAGTGGTTCCGCGGGTCTGGAAACAGGCTCTTATTCTTCCTCTCTTAAAGAAGCCTTCCATTGACGCTAACATCTATGCTAACTATCGTCCTATTTCCCTTCTCCCGGCCTTTGCTAAGGTCATGGAAAAGCATGTGCAGTCCGCTCTCTCGGATTTTTTGGAGACACATGGTATACTCAACCATACCCAGTCTGGGTTTCGTGCTAATATGAGCACAGAAACAGCACTGCTGGAGGTCTTGGAAGCCATCAAATAGGTCTTGGATGTTGGAGGCAAAGCAATGCTGGTGATGCTAGATCTCTCGGCGGCTTTTGACACCGTCCCCCACAACCGTCTCCTTTTAAGACTCTCGGAGATTGGCTTGGGGGGACGGTGCTCAGATGGTTTGAGTCTTTTCTTGCTGACCGCCAACAGACAGTCTGGGCCCCTCCGTACTCAGCCTTAGTGCCGCCATTGGAAGTGGGAGTTCCTCAGGGGTCTATCCTGAGTCCTACTCTCTTTAACATCTACATGTCCCCTTTGGCGGCGCTGGCTGAGTCCTATGGCGCCCAGATTGTTTCTTACGCTGATGACACCCAGCTTCTTTTCACTTGTGAAAAGCACAGTGACTTCGATTGTGAGAGAATCAAGAACTGTTTGGGGGCCGTCTTTTCATGGTTCCAACTCAACCATCTAAAGTGTAACTCAGACAAATCGGAGGTTCTCTTTTTCGGCTGCTCTCCGGCCCCCTGCTGGAAGTCTTGGTGGCCGGCGGCCATGTTTCCGCCCTCCGCTGCCACCTCGGCCACCAAAAATCTAGGAGTGAAGGTAGACAATTCTCCTACCTTCAAACCACAGATCCTGAGCCTGGTTGGACAGTGTTTTGGTCCCTTAAAAATGTTGAGAACATTTCTTCCATTTTTATCCCTGGCCCATAGGAGGACGGCGGTTCAGGCCCTGATTGGCTCGAGGCTGGATTACGCAAATGTGTTATATCTGGGCCTTCCCGAATATCTTCTTGCGCGCCTTCAATCGGTACAAAATTCTGCCACCCGCGCGAGATTTGGCCTCAGCCAGAGATCTAACGCTGCAGTGCTCCTGAAATCTCTCCATTGGCTGCCTGTCCGCAAGCGCATTTCCTTTAAAACTCTCACCATGGCTTTTAAGGCTCTTCATGGTACCGGCGCTGGCTATCTTAGGAATAGAATTGGTTTCCATCATCCGCCTAGAGCATTACGTTCGGCATCACTGTCACTGGCGAAGGTTCCGGCAATTAGGCGTGCTCGCATCGGGGGTCACTCCTTTAGACATCTGGCGCCCAAATCCTGCCCTGCCTTTGTCTTTGAGGAAGACAGATAATCTGCTGTCATTCAGAAAGGATCTCAAAACATGGCTGCTTGGCCAATGATTCCTTTGAATTCCTTGCCCTGTGCTTTTTTTGCTTGGTCTCATAGCGCCAGGACACTCTGCTTAAGTAGCTGAGCCCTTTACAAAACACCCGGTAACATAACATAACATAACATAACATAACATAACATTTATATCCATATATACAGCATTTATATACAAATTGTGGTTTAAATTCGTTAACATTTGTGGGCCATTTAAATGAATTAATAGCATATAAAAATTATGATTACTAAAAGCTACTGAGAGTTTACCCATAAGAGTTCATTACGTATTCATGTTTAATAATGTTTAATAATGATTGTTTAATTTCCATTGATTTATGATACCATAATGTGCATCCATTTTGATTCTTGAGTTAACTTAGCTTGACATTAGGGCTTAGCTGGAAATATTTTCTCAATGGCCTCGAGTATGCTGTTTTGTCTCCTCTCCAGGTGTAATATTGTGTTTCTCATTAGCTAAAGAAAGGCTTATTGTTATGTATTAGACTGCTGATAGTGAGACCAGAGAGAAAAGTTAGCCACGAACGGGAAGCAATGATGGTGAAAAGAAACTCTCCTGTTCAAGGTGTACCAGGAAAATGCAACACTCAAGAACAACAGATGTGTATCGCATTGTGTGGAGATGGGAACTTAGGGAGTATGTCAACTCCTCTCAGTTGCGGCTATTGGAATGGCTCTCCAATGGTGGGAATGAGACATGGCTGTTCGGGAACCTATCAGTTGTACTTTTAATTGGTGTTTCATAGTTAGCTAAGCAGACCTCATCCTGATTTTGAGAGGGAGCAGATCTCACTCTGCTAGGTTTTTCCTGAGTGTAAAGCTCCATGATAAACTCTTTAATTTTCTTCAAAGTCTACTGAATATCAAAACCATGTTGACACCTTTTACTCTTCCTCTTTAGAAATACCATTTAGAGTTTCTCCATCCTAATAAATGCAAGTTCTAGAAATGGAAAGATTCTTTATGGAACATCTGACCGCTTCTGTTTATTTCCCCTGCATTATGGCTGTTACTATTTTTTATCTCATTTTATTATGGCTTAATTTACTGAACATTTCAATCCCCAGAATGTATTGTTATATCTTTTAAATCTGTTCCTGCTGTGCATATATACTGGTTGGATTAATGTTTTAAATTAAACCATAAGACAAATGGGGAAATTTGTTTGATGACTTCACAAAGAGATTGAATTTCAGATATCCACGTTCCATCAGGTGATAGCAGAGGACAGTAAGTTACTGAAGAATAGGAAAATAGAATATTTTGGATAAAACTTGAGTTGCCCAAGCCCAGTCCAAGTTCATGACCCAACTTGGAGGATCGGTGGCGTTCCAGCGGTTCAGAAGGAGTTGTAGTTGCAGAGGAGAGTGAATATTACAAAGGTCATGCGTTACAGATTGTGTATGTCAAGTTTGCGGTGCTGTGCTGAGATTGTGTGTTGCAGTGTGAGGGCGGTTTGAATTGGTGAGCTGATGTGGATACGTAGAAGGTTGGGTAATTTAAGTTGTTATCGGGCTGGTCGCAGTCCAAGATTCCGGAATAGATAAAAATATTGTGGTGTAATTTGTCTACTAAGTTTTGTGGTGTCAGTAATGAGGTACCATCGAATACATTGGTGTGACATACAATGGAGTGGTTATTCGTACAGTGGAGTGGGGAATCGTAGTGTGGAATGGCATGGAGTTACATAGGTTAGAGTGGTGTGTCATAGAGTGGAGCGGCATGTCATAGAATGGGGTGGTGTGTCACACAGTGGAGTGGAGTGTCGTAGAGTGGATTGGCATAGAGTGGAGTGGTGTACAGTGGAGTGTTGTGCAATGGAGTGGTGTAGAGCATAGTGGCGTAGAGTGGTGTGGCATACAGAGTTGTGGCGTACAGTGTTGTGGCATAGAGTGTTAGGGCCTAGAGTGGATTAGCAAAGAGTGGAGTGACGTAGAGTAAAATGCCGTAGACTGTAGTGCAGAGGTCTTCAAACTTTGTTGCGCTGAGCCCTCCTAACCTAAATATTTTGAAGTCGGGCCTATCTCCAAAAGTTTATGGCAAGGACTGGAAGACCTGGAGGGGCAGGGCTGAGCACAGAGGTTTGGACTTGTGAGACCATTTCAGGGGTACGTTTTCTGAAGCTTACAGCCCACAGTAATGTGAGACTTCCATATGAGTAAATGTTTGAAACAAATACAGAAACAGATCAACAAACACTGCTCCTCAAAATTGGGGGAGTTGTAAGCCCCTCACACTTCTGGGCCCCAATACAACACCAAATGCTAAATTTGATTTGATTTAGGATTTCTAAAGCTCCTGAATCACCCCCCAAGGGTTACCTCTGATCTAGCGAACTGCTTAGTCGGCCAAGAAAGAGCAAAAGATCAAGACAATGTAGTCTTTAGAAGCATTCGGAACTGCAGGTGATCAGAGCACTCCCCCAAATGGATAAGTAAATGGTTCCAGATGGTAGGGGCTAAGTGGAAGAAAGCTTTCCCGCCTAGCTGAGATTTTTTGCAGCGTGGGACCACTAGTAGAGATTTGGTTCCTGAGCATAGTGTCCTGGGAGGCTGGTATTTTTTAAATTTCTCTGCCAAATAACTGGGGCCTTTGCCATTTAGTGATTTATGCACAATGCAGCAGATCTTAAAACGGAACCGCTTCCGCACTGGCAGCCAATGCAGTTACTGCAAAAGGGGAGGGGAGGGAGTAAGGGAGGGAATGTTGGAGACCAGTCGGGCAGCTGTGTTTTGGACCACTTGAAATTTTTTCAGAGATGCTTTACTGGCTGAAATCAGCAGAGCATTGCAGTAGTCTAGGCGACTTAGCTAGTGCCTGGATAAGGGCTTTCCGAGTATACAATGAGAGAAGGGGAAATATTCTTTGCAGAAGACCTAGACCATGGAAGTAGGTGCCGATGGTGGTAGAAGCCTGATCTTTCACAATTAATTTCTGGTCCAGGCGGACCCCTACATTTTTTACCACGGTCTTGGGCTCCGGTTCGGGTCTCAATTCCGTTGGCCACCAGCTCGAAGAACATCTCAAAGCATCGCCAATGGACTGAGGATTGGGGCTGTGTTTATCGAAGGATAACAGGAGCGGAGTATCATCAGCATAGGAGATGGGTATAAAACCTTCCTAAGTAAACCTGCCAAAGGTGCAACATAGATGTTAAATAAATTGGGACCGAGACAGGATCCCTGGGGTACTCCTTTAGTAAGTTCCGCGGTCTCAGAGCTGAAGGGGCCTCAATTGATGGTCTGGGTTCTATGCGAGAGGAAACTCAACATCACTTGTAAGGTTGTACCTTGAATCCCAATTTCTCTGAGTCTCCTGAGCAGGATTTCGTGTGAGACAGTGTCTAAAGCTACAGACAGGTCAAGCAGCACAAGTAGAACTGCCTGCCCGTTGTCCAAAGCCTGTCTAATGATATCCGTGGTGGCAATCAAGCCTGTCTCCGTGCTATGTCTGGGTTTAAAACCAGACTGAGATGGATCAAGACAAAGTCCGAAAGATGTTTATTAATTTGTTTTACTAACATCTTGCTCAGGAAAGGTAACAGTGAAATAGGATGATAATTGGTCAAATCGTCCATAGGGGCCTTGAGAATGTATGGGAATTATTTGTGCTGCCTTCCACTCAGTAGGGACTTGACCTTTGTTTAATGAGAGGTTAAGAATGGAGCAGATGGGAGTGGCGAGCTGTTTGGATAGTAATGAGGTGGTCCTTGCTGAGATTATATCCAGGGGTGAGCCTGATTTGATAGTAACGAGTTAAGACTCTACTGCATAGGGCGTGATCAAGGGGAAGTATTCCAACTTCTGCACAGTAGCTCAAATGGGTGAGAGATCAGCAGATAAGTCTAGTTGGCACCTACCACCACGGGTAATAGTGTCATAAATCAAATCTATTTTCTTTGTGAAGTGTGTAGCTATTTTGTCGCATAAGAATTGCGAGGGTGCCCGTTCATTATTACATGCCTCTGGGTGAGTAAAAGTTTTGAGTATCTTATATAGGGTTTCGGGGGCATTGCCAACCTGCTCCAATTGTGATACAATATGAGCTTTACTGGCATATCTTATTGCATTATGGGAGAGACGCCAGTGCCACTCCATTTTCTAGCAGAGACCCTTTTTTGGTTTTGAGATCGGAGGAGAACCAGGCTGACTGAGTGCGCCTGCCTGAGCTTGTGCACTGCTTTAGAGGGGCTAAATGATCAATGGCCACTGTTATGATAGACTTATATTGGGCTAGGCCAGTCTCAATGTTCTTCGTGTCTAGATTCCATGAATTGGGAGTTTGATCCTGAAAGTTATCAGGAGTAATTTTGTACCACCTTCTGTGCCAGCTCCTATAAGTCGAAGGCTGTGCGTTAGGTGCCATAGGACCCCTGAGTTTGAACTCGATCAGTGAATGGTCGGTCCATATGAGGGGGATCGTAGCTCCACATTGCACATTATATGACTTTGTGAAAATAAGATCCAGGGTATGCCCGCTTGGTGGGTGGGGCCCACTTTGATCTTATTTAAATCTAGTGTAAGTAGATCTGATAAAAGTGATGAGGCTTCCTGATTCAGGATGTCTTTACTGTGCACATTAAAATCACCCAATAAAATGAAGTTATTTGTAGAAATGGCATAATTGGAGAGTAACATTTTGGAGGGGCCCAGGAGGAAGGTACACCAGGTCGCCTTTCCAACATTATTGCGGATGTAAGTCAATTCTAAAAAGTAGCATTTCATGCAGTCATTACTTAGGTGTCCCAATATAGTTACTTTAATGGCATCCTTATATACTATAGTTATACCCCCTCCTACCTTAGTAGGCCTATCCAACCTTAGGATGTGGTATCACTCTGGTAGTGCTATTGCTATAGCAGGGGTAGGGCTAGCTTTTAGCCATGTTTTGGTTAGGAAGCTGATATCTGAAAAGTTTTGTGGATAGGAGATCCCATATTTCTACAGCGTGTTTAGGCAATGGTCTTACATTCCGTAGCAAGCAGTTCCAGTTTTGGTTCCCCAAAGAATGATGAGAAAAAGAGTCTGTCAATGCTTGAGAACAGGGCTGTTTATTTGTAATGTCAGGTGTGATATTCCCGGGTAGGAGCTGTGTAGAATGCATGTTCTCGAAATTGCAGGAGCTGCATGCAAAAGTCCCCTCCAATATCATTGGGGTACAGGGGGTGGCCTTGGCCAGACGTAGGCATTTGTTTAAATAAACTTGTCTAATCTCTAAAAATTTCTGGGTGGTGTAGACACAAATACTGTTAGGATAACTGTCAGATTCTGACCTAAAACATGCAGGGGTTCTGGCTCCTGGGAACGACCGGGCGTGGACAGGCGCAGACCGGCCCAGCATGCCACTGAAATAGGGAGGTCAGCTGCTGGAACACTGACCTCTGCACCCCCCCCCCCCCACCGGAAGTGCAGAGTGCGACTTTCTTCTTCACGCAATCTTCCTCCACTCAATCGGAAAAACCCTTGGTGGACCGAGGAGAGATGCGGAAGAAGGCACGGAAAAAGACACGGGAGAAAATGCAGCCAGTGTGTTAAAAGAGCAACTCACATGTAGTTAAAATTAAAACTACAAAGTATAAAGGTGAAACATATCATTTTAAAATTGCTGTGGGCTCTGAGAATGCCAGTGAGAACTGACTTGTAAATGTGCAAAAGCAGTGCAGCTTAAAATGGCGATCTAAAATGTAAGTAAAGTGCCCAAACCTAAGCGCGTCCGCTGCGCGTCGTGCCTGGCATTCAACTGAAATAGAGATGGTCAGCGCTAGAACGCTGACCTACGCGCCGCTCCCCCAGATGTGCAGAGTGCAACTTCCTTCTTCACGCAATCTCCCTCCACTCAATCGGGAAAACCTGTGGTGGACCGAGGAGAGATGCGGAAGAAAGCACAGAAGAAGAGACGGGAGCAAATGGAGCCGGTGAGTTAAAAGAGCAACTCACATGAAGTTAAATTAAAAGTATAAAGTACAAAGGCGAAACATATTATTTTTTTAATTGCTGTGGGCTCTGAGACTGCCTGTGAGAACTTACATAAATGTGCAAAAGCAGTGCAGCTTAAAATGGCAATCTAAAATTTAAGTAAAGTGCCCAAACCTAATGATACATGCATTCCTGAGTAGCAGGTGGTTACGTGTACCTCTTTCACCCCTTTCCCTCCATGCCTACCCGTCACTACAGTCAACACAGGCTCTCTATACCTTTCAGAAAAAATAGCTCCCACACATTTTCACGTCTGCAGCAAGGGCTCCCTCTGCTCTAATGTTAGCAAGGAATACAAGCCTTAATGCCCCTTTTGCAAAGACACCCATGCGCTACCCGTGAAACGCACCCTTGATGTAATGTAATTCAAGGCACCATGTAGCAAACCTTTCTGTTACTTTGGAAAACTATCCAAAGCAAATCCTGACTTGCTTTGGAAGGTAAATCCCCGCATAACACTTTGCATCAGATTTGCATTACAAAAGTAATGCAAACCTGTTGCAAAGCATTAATAAATCTGGACCCTACAGGGGCACTGCACAGCCTTGTATTACATTTAGGTTCAATCCAGTGTAAATTGTGATTTGTTAACACAACTGCGACGGTGTAAGGTCTATAAATGTGCGACTAAGGGGTAAATTCCACAATCGTAATTTTTTTAAAGAATCCTATCAGTATTCTAAATACATACTCAACCTCCTCAAGGTACACCGCCTAACCTGAAATACCCAACTCGAAAAACTAAATCTTGAAGGGAGTACGTCCAATCTGAGGTACTAATGTATCTCTTGCCTACTCTTAATTGGCAAATATCAATGGTTTGTACAAATGTTAATCTCAACAAACCAACAAATAAATCATTGTTTTTTCTTTATTCTGAAGAGTATATTTAATCCAATCAGCTTTCATAAGATGTAGCAATCAATCTTATAAACAGCACAAACAATGTTTTTTGACAAATTCACAGCTAAATTAACAGCCAACGCGTTTCGTCCCCATCCGGGACATCATCAGGGCTGTAAACAAGAAGAAATTAACAAATAATGAATAAAACCAAATACATTTACATTCTACTTTCCAAATACACCGATCATATATAACAATTTTGTAAAATAAGAAGACAGTATAAACATAAAATTCATTAGTCTGATGCATTGACCACCTAAAGACACCACCCTACCTATTTAACACACTCGTAAAATAGATTTTGGCATTACATTTAAACCACACTGTTTGGTCCACATGTACAGGTCATTGGTTGAGTCCCACATATTACTTCCGACATGGAGAACTCTTATCATTTGCTGAAATAGCATGAGAAACCCTTATTCCCCCTCCTCTATGCTCTGATCAGTGATATATCCCCCCTGGGGTGAAACCTGCTGTATTGACTGAAGGATGCTCACCTTAAATTAATCACCGGGATTATTGATCAAAAAATCTTCATATCCTAATAGGAATCCGAAATCTTCCTATACTCTGCAAATCTCCTTAGTCAGATTTCGGATTCCTATGAGGATATGAAGATTTTTTCCTAATTGAGAAACCAGTTTGTGGTAGAAAAAGGAAATTCCACTCTCGAGCCCAGTTACCTTCCCAACTGCTAAATAACCCTTCGCCGGAGTCCTTCGGGCTTAACCCGGAACAGCTGACCGCATTGGTCTATAAAGGAGTCGGCAGTGGAGAACACGCAATCAGACCTGAGTGCACCAGGTGAGTGAATTGTATTGTTTGTCTTTTGACGTCTTTGGAACGAGCACTTTGGAGAAGTGGATCAGTGAAACAGTTAACTGTATTTGGAATTTGGTGGTTAGTGAACCACAGGGAATTTGGGGGTCTGACGTGGCAGTGGAGAGACTGCACGGGCAGATGCCCCACAGACTTGTTTGGTGATTATTTGGGACAACATCGGACGCCTTAGTGTTGCACAAGGGGGTGCTCTCTTGGCCGGATCCTCTTCGGAAAAGCCCTTGGAGCAACTGGGTAAGCCTGGGGTCTGGAGCTACGCGCCCAGTTGCCCCGGCCCAACCAGCACTGGACTATGGGATGGTCTGTAAGAGGTTTTGTGGTTCGCCTGTCTGATGATCTCAGGGCAGTCTTTGGACTGTCTCTTTTGTGAATCTGTGTGGTCTGGAATCCGGCATGACCAATTCCCCGAACAGGAGTCGACGGGCTCTGTTCGATTTGGAAGACATGTCATTTTGTATTACGGAAATCGTTGCCTTGTATTAAGAACTGTGACGGAATAGCATTTATCGATCGAACTTTATGAAGTTGATGTATGAGTGGCGAGTGTGACTGTATGATTTAGGAGCGAATGGGTATGAAACAAAAAGAGCATTTATGTGAGTAAGTCCTATTGAAACGGTATGAGTTATTGAATTTATAAATATGTTGTGTTTCAGTAAATTGTGTTTTGGATGTTGCTGTCGCCGGAGTGGACGTCTGGAAGAAAGACAGCCTGCTCCTCCGGAAGGCAGCCCTAGTTTCGATATGTATGTAAAACATGGTATCTCTCCCATTTTGTTTAATACACTTTGGAACAAGTATACCAAGGATAATTCAGAGCTACCATTGCCTTTAACGGGGTCTTTTGATGAAAGAAAAATTAATTATTTACAAAACAAATTGTTTATGAAGAAGAGCCGTCAAACTGTGTTTGGTTCCTTGAACCTATGGTTAAAGGAGGCAAAACGGCGGCGAATAAGAGAAGAAAAATTGGGAAAAATTAAAGCAGGACAGACTGTTACCCAAAAAGCAGTAGCATATGAAAAAGAAAATGTAGAAAAAAATATTGAACAAATGGATAGACAATTCGATTACAAACAGATAAGAGTTATGTGACACGAACTGAGGCAGAAGATGATATAGAGGAATTATTAGAAGCCCGTCCACCACCTCCATATGCCCCTCAAGGTTTATATCCTGCGGTCCCAATAGCTAGGACGGGGATGGCTGGAGCTCCATCTCCCGTAGCGGTGCCCTCAGTTGCTACCGCACCTGTAGCCGTGCACCCTCCGGCTCTGTTGTTTTCTCCTCCTACCCTTCAACCAACTACCTCAGATTTGATTACTTTGGTACCTGGGCCGGTTGCTACTTCTCCCTTGTCCCAGGTAGTTTTAACACCCCCAGCCATTGGACCAGCGGTCTCCCCTATGAGAATGGCCACTGCCTCATCAGATGTTACGCCTCGACACCCCATGGGGGGTTTGGAAGGCCGACGAGTTTTTACTCGATCGTCCTTAGGATCTGAAGAAAAACGGGCTATTGTGATTCAGGCATCCCAATGGATGAGGAATCCGATTTATACTTTAGATAGATATTTGGAGTACTATGAAAGATTTTGAACCAGTTGCGCAACAATTGGCATTAGAACACATGGCAATCCGATTAATTTCCTTATGGGAACAATGTTTTGAGGAAGGGCTGGCTCCTCAGATACTATGTGATATCAGAGATCGAGCTTTTAAGTTCGAATTACAAGTTGAAGAAGTATTTCAGAATGTCGAGACATTGATACATTACCAGGAGCGCATGCATAGGAAATGTCCATACTGGGGGGAACAATATCCTATGAGAGAAGTGCACCCCTTCTTCCGTCCTGAGATCCCCGAGGTAAAAGATGTTGGTGGAGCAGTAATTAGAAATCGTGTAGAGTCGCGACTCCAAGAACAATGGGTTTATACCCCTTGGAAGCGAAGTGAGGTTCTTACATTAAAAGCCAACTTCCTGACCCACGTAAAAATCCTACAGCTTATTATAAAGAATTAACCGAAGCCGCAAATTCGTCCGTCATGACTTTAGCTGATATTGAGCTATTTTTCGGCCTCTTGATCCCAGTAGATATATGGAGACAGGTACATGACTCAGATCATGCTGCAGAACCTGGAGGGACCTGGGATCAGATTAAAGCATGGGATAAAGATTGGAAGCCGGGTGAAAAATCTAAAGATGAGATTTTAGCTGTACCCGCTCGTATCATACCATACATGCAAACTCTTATCCCCCCACGAAAGGTGGATTGGGATAAATTAACGGCTTGGAAACAGAAAAAGGATGGAAGTGTGTCTGATTTCTTTCACCCGGTTTGAGAAAGTATTTATTGACTTTAGTGGACAAGACTTGTCCACGGAAGGTGGCATACGATTATTTGTGAATAGATTTGTCACTAATTTGTTGCCTGAAATAATGACACGATTACAGGCTGCGGAAAGTACATGGACCACTTTGACCCCTTCAGTTATTCTTAGCATGGCCCAGTATTACGAACATCGGGAAAATGAGAGCAAGGACAAGTCTGATAAAAAGGTTAAAGAGTTAAAACCCTGAGTGCTGCTGCAACAGGTCAGTAGAGGACAAAATGCTAGAAGGAGAGAAAGAGGTTCCTTTCTAAGAGGGGCAATGATGAGAGGAAGGGGAGGAGCGGGTCCGGCTCCTGATCTAAGAATAAATCAATGTTCCAATTGTGGACAAGAGGGACACTGGCGGGCTCAGTGTCTATTATTATATGGACTGGGCGTTTTCAACAGAGGAAGAGGAAGAGGACGAGGAGGTAGTGATAGGAATAGTATGAAACACAGGGACATGTCCGATGGTGAGTCGGGAACAAATTATTTTGATGAACCTCAAGGGAGACAATATAACAATGAGGATTATCAGGAGGATGGATATGATGGGAATGGTTACGCATGAGACAGCCATGGACAGAGCAGGGGCCACATATCAGTACCAGTTAACCAACAGGGGCCTTATGTAAAGGGGCAGTTGATGGGGACATCTGAAAAGTTTTTGGTGGATACTGGAGCAATGAATAGTTCTGTTGATCATTCACTGGTCCCAGGGGCTGCTCTGTCTGGGCAAAATAAAGTATCAGTGGGTTTCTCAGGAATCCCAGTAGTAAGCCCCATTTCTAAGCCACTTCCATTTACTCTCTGCCCAATTACTGTGGACTCTCCATTTTTGCTTACTTCCAGTTGTGGCGAGAATCTGTTGCGATTGGATATTCTAAAGAAATTGCATGCTCGCATTTATTGTTCTCCTGATGGTGTTTATTTAACCATGCCACATCCTACTAAATGCACCTCTCAATGTTTTGTCAAAAATGAACGTCTTCCACCTGAATTTTCCAAAATTCCCCGGACCCTTTGGGCAACGGGGGACACAGATGTAGGATTGTTAAAAATATCCCCTGTATCGATTACCTTAAAACCGAATGCACATTTGCCACGTATCCCACAATATCGAATTTCGCCAGAAGGCGAACTGGCCTTGTTACAGATCATTCGTGACTTCATTAAGAAAGGGGTGGTTGAGGAAACAGCTGCTAATGTTTGTAATAGCCCCATTTTACCGATTTTGAAAAAGGCCCCACTGGATGGTGACCCTGATTATAAAAATACATATCGTTTTGTGATTGACCTCAGAGAGGTTAATATAATAGTGATTCCCCAATATCCTGTGGTTCCAGATATCACTGCAATTCTTACTATGATTCCCCCTACCACCCAGTTTTTCTTAGTGATCGATTTAAAGAATCGTTTCTTTAGCATTCCAATCCACCCTGACAGCCGTCATGTTTTCGGATTCTCATTATCTGGCCGCAGTTTTAGATTTTGTCGTGCTCCTCAAGGCTATACAGAGAGTCCTAGTATTTATAGCCAAGCACTGAAAGCAGTACTAGATGAATTAGTCCTACCCCCTGCTAATGTTCACATCCAATATGTGGATCACATACTGGGGGCGTCAGACACAGCAGAATGTTGCAAAAAGGCCACTGTCAAATTATTGACTCATTTAGCGGCTAACGGTAATAAGGTATCCTTATCCAAATCTCAATATTGTCGACAGGAAGTGACCTATCTTGGTCATTTACTGTCGAAAGCGGGAAGAAGACTAACTCTTGAACGAATAACTGCTATTACTAACATGTCTGTGCCCCGTACTCAACTTGATGTCCGTGCTTTTCTTGGCATAACCTCTTACTGTCGTCAATGGATTCCTAATTTTTCTCTTTTTGCCAAACCCTTGTTGCATTTGATTAACAAAGATGTGCATGAACCCTTGCCCTGGACGGATGAATGTCAAGATGCTTTTGATTCTTTGAAATCTGCTCTTTGCTCTGCACCCGTGTTGGGTACTCCGGACTACCGGAAACCTTTTGTACTCTACGTGCATGAGGTGGACGGTTGTTCACTTATAGTGCTAACACAGGGTTTTGGCGGAAAGCAACAACCTTGTGCATATTATTTAGCAGTATTGGATAATGTTGCCAGAGCCCTTCCTAGCTGTTTAAGGGCTACTGCTGTTGTGGCGGTGGCCATTCGACAGTCGGTGGAGATTGTTTTAAATACTGACCTCACAGTGATGGCCCATGGTCCCACTCACATTGGTGCAAAAGGTATTGTGCATTATTAGACCCTGTGTGGAATAACCCGAATATTTCAAAAACTGCTGCCCATGTGGTTAAATACTGCATGATCTGTTTGCAGTATAATCCTGGAGGGAGGGAGACAGTCCTTAGTGGGAATTTTGCGCCTCCTTCTTTACCGTTTGAAGTAATACAAATGGATTATATTCAACTCGAAAGGGTGAATAACCTCAAATATGTGCTGGTGGTGGTATGTGCTTTTAGTAAATGGGTAGAAGCATATACTACTAAAGATAACACCGCTATGGCCACTGCAAAAGCCCTAATCAAAGAGTTCCTGCCCCGGTTCGGTTTGCCTCAAGTCATTTGGACAGACAACGGGGTACACTTTAATGCAGACCTTGTCAAACATATTTGTAATGGTTTACAGATAAAACAGAAATTTCATGCAGCACGACATCCGCAGTCTGCAGGACTGGTTGAGAAATATAATAATACACTGAAGTTAAAGATGGCAAAGATTCAAGAAAGCACGGGCTTGAGCTGGCCTGATTCTTTGCCCCTAGCATTAATGTCATTAAGAGTAACCCCCCATTCACGAGCCGGGCTGTCACCTTATGAGGTCGTTTTTGGTCGACCAGCTAATGTGTGGGGTGTCCCGAGACCTAGGTCCTTCCATGATATTGATTACCCTATGATGATAGATTATTTGTACGCTTTAACTAAAGATTTGCGTTCCATTCATCAACAGGTGTCAGCTGTACTGCAGCCACTGCCGGAGGGTCCCGGACATCATTTGGAGCCAGGACAGTGGGTCCTAGTCCGAAATCATCAGTGGAAATCGAGTTTGGACCAAGGTGGAGCCGTCCTTACCAGATTCTTTTGGCTACACGGACAGCAGTGAAAGTGGACGGGAAGAAACACTGGATTCACGTCTCCCACGTAAAAAAATTACCCCTTCCGCTCCCTTTTGATCAACAGAACTGAGACGGAGTTCTAACGCAAGAAGGAGAGCGGAGGTTGAGTTTTGTGCCTTTCTCGGATGCCCTTGAAATCGGGCAAGAGGAAGGATTGTTGATCCCGCAAGGGGACGAATCAGATCAGCCCCAGTCTCTGAATCTTTTGATAAGGCTGATTCCTCGGAGGCTTCTGAGAACCTTGTTGCACCGACTGTCCCTGCTGCTGTGTTGTTTCATGACCAGGAACAACCTGGCCATCTTCAATACAATTTACGGCCCCGAAAACAACGCGGTACCCCAGAATCGGATTCTAGGAGATAGGGAAAGACTTGAGCTGCAGGGTTGAAGTTAGCTTTTTACTGGGATACTGAGCAAGATACTGGACTGAACCCGTTGAGAGCTTGGAACTATCACATTGCTCTGTTCAGAAAGAAAGACTGTGTTCCATTGAGGGCCTAAATTGCAATGGTGGAATCGAAGTGTGAAGTTATTCCTTTTTTTTTTTTTTTTTTTTTTTTTTTTTTTTGAAAACCTTTATTGACAATGAAAGCTCACAAATACTGGCCTACAACCCCACGGGCTGGCCAGAAACAGAATGGTCAAACAACCAGCATACAAAAAGAAGATCTGCACAGGATATAACATCAGGAGCACTGGTGAAACAAGAAAGACCATCGAGCGTTCAGCAAGAGCAGGATAATAAAGGTTTAAGTTTTCTAGCACGGGGAGGGGACCAAAAGAATAACGGGCCATACACGAGAATACAAGGGAGGGACCGCGGCAAGCCGCCATTTTATAAACACAACGTAAAAAATGAAGCCATAGAATCAAATCGAGCAAAGGACAAAAACGGAATCAGACCATCAAATAGCGACAGTGGCAACAATCAATCGCGCACACTCACCTCCGCCCCCACCCAAACAAAGAAGACGTGGTCAAAAAGCCCCATCACAAAGACTATGCGATACGCACCCCAACGGAAAAAGGGCACCTCCATAAAGGAGGAAGGGAAAGAGGGAAAAAAGACAACAGAAGGAACACCCGCCAGACCATGCATCCTCAGGGGGAAAAACAGGACAAGAAAACCGGCATGCGATGTAACAGCAACAGAATACCAGAATAGGCAGCAAACCACAATCAGCCACACACCGGAAGAAGGACAGAACACCCCCGGGGGAGATACAAGGTGACAGAGTCCCGAAAAAGTGAAGACACAAGAGCCATAGAACAAAAAGGGAAAATAAGGGGGGAAAAAGACCCCCCGACACAAACAGACCCCCCCCACCCACCCCTAAGCCCACCCTGCACCCCTGCAGAAGGCTACGGCCTACCCCCCCGCAGCGTGCCTGTCGCCCTAAGTTGAACCCGAAATTTAGTGGAACAAGAAAAGTTGGAATTAGAAGACAAAAAAAAAAAAAAAAAAAAAAAAGGGGGGGGGGGGAAAGGGAGGGAAGGAAAGAAGGGAATAAAGACACACAAACATACACACGGGGGAGGGCCAAAGACAGGAGTAAATGCACCCATCCACCCGCCCGGGTTAAGGGTCCAAGTCCTCGGGAAGCCAAAGAGTACCAGGCCAAAGTCCAGGAGCACTAACCAGTTACACAGAACCATATCAGGACACAGAGATCATCCAAACCGTTCATGAACCACCGCATATAGGAGCCAGTTTTCATCAGCCCTGACCCTTTTTATCCAAAGCAGTAAGGGTCCGATCCAACGAGGACCCTGCCAGAAAGAACAGAAGGCAGGCAGCAGGAAAGTCCAACGGCAGTCCAAAAAAGTCACAGGAAGAAAAGCATGGAAGATCCAGGAAAATCACAGAATGTAGCAAACGACGCAGGCACAGTTCCAAGGATATATCCATAAGAGCCGACCCATCCGGGCCGGTACAGGAGACGTCATCGGGCAGCGGTGATTGAGAGGGACCAGGAGAATCATGAAAGTCCGGCGAAACAAAATCCGGCTCCCGGGCCAAGGGCAGAGGAGGCAGCACAGGAGGAGAAGGCGCCACCAGGATGCGCGCCTCCGAGGTGGCAGCCGGGGCCGAGTCCGCCAGGAGAGTACCAGCCACACCCCGCGATATCGATGCCTCATCCGGTCGCGGGGGCCCGGGAGGCCCGTAGTGAGGAACCGTCCCGAGAGCCAGGAGTGGCGCGGCCACAGATAGCCGCCAGGATTGCAGGATGGTCAGGATCCCCTTAAGTGCAGGAAAACATTCACAGTATCCGACACCCGGGCCTTGTGGCGGGCCCCCAGTGCTCGTCTGGGCCCGGCCCAAACAAATGGGGCTGGTCGCCATCTTGAGAGCCCGAACAGGCCGCGCGGCCAACAACCTCCGCCGGGGCGGCATTAAAGCAGATGAAGTCCCGTCGACAGGCAGAAGAACACCCCGGACAGGAAGGGGGGCCACCAGAAGAAGGGGATCCGCCGGCCCTCCAATGTCGCCAGTCCCGTTCTCCGAGTCCGGGCGGCAAAGAACAAAATGGCCGGACCGGAGAACAAAGGGGGAGGAAGCCGAACACACGAGGAACCCCAATAATGAAGGGCAGCGTCACCATCCAAGGCCGCTGCCAAGTTATTCCTTTTTGATGAACAATAGGAGCCTGCCTGTGAGGCTCTAGACGGACACAGGGAGAAGAAACCCTCTGGCAGTTGGCTTGCACCTTTTCCCGAGTTTTAGTTTGGACTTATAGTTAGGACGTACCCCTTTGCCCGTTTTGCCCTTGAAGATGAACGACCCCTTGCTCCGCGACCTTTCTCTGAAAATATCCCTATGTTTTCCGGTTGGACTATCAGAGTGAAGATAGCCTTTGTAATAATTATTGCAGTAATCATGATAATATTAATGAGTGTGTTTGTGTATTTAGAATTTCAATATCCTATGCATAAGGTGTTAGGTACTACAACAGCTCCGCCTGAACATTTCTTTTATACTTTGCCTCCCCATAAATAAAGACATCGAGAAACGTATGTTAAAAATGTGTTCATTGAAATGCTACATCAAGCTCATAGCACCACAAATAGAACAAACTGTTGGGTATGTGGCCTTTTGCCATCTGTAATGCATCGTCATGATTTATTTATTTCTCTGCCATTATCACACTTAGCGAGTTGTGAGGCCTGATTTCAGTTGCTATCACTTATGTATTTACATTATGTAGCCGACCTCAAAAGATATACCGAAAAGGATTATGAAGCTGTTTTAAGGTATATAGAACAACATCAGGGAGTCGACGCTTTGGGAAACCAAGGTGAAGGATCTTTAGACCCAGATGCCTGTATGAATATGTATACCACTTATGAGAATGCTACTTGGTTGAAGGAAGAAATGTTATATTTTGAACACTTTAGCTCCACGCAATATTTTCAGTATTTCCAAGATTGTAATGTCACTGATGATAAGGCAATGCCAGTTCCCGTTTTAAATAGTACTTATTAATTTTGTATTCGAGCTCAAGGTCATGTTAGGGTAGGAGATAGCAGATGTAACTATACCTACACTTTGCATACAAATAGCACCCTGCCCTTGATAACTCCGCCTAATGTGTATTTTGTATGTGGCGAAAAAGCTTACACTTGGCTTCCCCGAGGATGGACAGGGCAGTGTTACCTGTCATTCCTTTCTCCCCCAGTATATATAGCCCCTTCTAATTATCATAAGAATCACCAGCTGACTAAACGGAATTCAGATTTCATACGAGCTAGTAGAAGTATTGATACTGATAGTACAGATCAGACTGACACCGCCTTACAGCAGTTTGTGGACATAGCAAAAGGTTTCTTTCCTATATGGGGTCCTATTTTTACCAGCAGAGATGTTAGACGTCTCTCCAGAGTGGTGGAAAATGTAGTTCAAACCACTGCTGAAATTTTGACTAACCTGACGGTGGAGCTTCAAGCCACGAGGCTCGTTTCGCTTCAAAATCGGATGGTGCTTGACGTCATCCTAGCTGATCGAGGAGGAGCATGCCGCGTGATCGGCAGCTCTTGCTGTGTGTATATACCTGATTCTGCTCCAACTATACATTTGGCCATTCAGAAATTACATCGCTTGGCCGCAGAAGTTCATGCTGATACTGGTACTTGGTCCTTAACAGGGTGGTTCTGGAACCTCTTGTCCACCTGGGGTTGGAAGATCTTCATGATCCTTGCTGAAGTAATTGGGGTGGTATTTACTTGTTGCCTATGCCTGCATTGTGGGCCAGCATGTTGCTCTTATTGCGCTGCCAAGCTTACTTCCTCGCTGACAGTTTCGCGCCAGGTGAAAATAGAGAAGCAGTTAGTGCAAAAGGAAGTGACAGATTTAATGCGAATAGACGAAGGTGTGTTTTCGGATTAAAGCTATATATATTGGCTACATCATGCCAAAAGGGTGGTCTGAAGGAATATAAATCGATATTGTATAATGTTGGCCTAATGTATCCAATATATTAGCATGCCACCTTAGAAAACCCCTCGTAAATACACTTGAACCATGCATACATTAAGAATCGGGCCTCGACTGAACAAACGACATTTTGGTCTAATTTCCCTATACCCCTTCCTTCTCGCTAGGAAAACACGTGACCTGCTACTGTGTAGAGAGCCTGAGAGGTCGGTCTGGACTATGAATGGATCATTGGTTCTAACTTAGGAAACTCAAGGTCGCATCTGTCTTCCTTGTAGGATGAGTACATTCTTACAGACGCCGTGCCTGTTCCCGAAACGCGTAGAGTGGAGTGTTTGCCGATTTCATCTGCTGGAATAAAAGGCTACCTTATTGCAATTTGAGGAGTTTGTGTATTTACTGCTGCAGAAGCGATGGTATTGTGAGTATATATTTATTTATGTATATATATATCCACTCAAACACTTCTCACCCACCGGTACAAGACAAAGGACACAGCAGGAGTGCAGCTGGGGTTCATAGGCTGCTTTTATTTGATGTTCTCAGGCAGACCGGTTTCAGCAAATGGCTTTCTTCAGTGCCAGCAGTCTACGGAGCGTTTCCCACCGATAGTCTTTATGATATAGCCCCACCTTCGTGGAATGAGGCTCACCTGCGCTGCCTTCACTTTTACGCTGCGCCAATCACAGGGACTACCAGTCCCATACTGCAGCGTGATAGTGCCCAGCGCTTGTGGAGAAACGTTATGAAATTAAAATTAACTCGCCAAATGTCTCCTTCTCTCTACCATCCAGACAGCTACAGGCACCACATTGGAGGCGTAAGTCCAGTGACGGCGTCTCATCAAGTCGTCTTGACCCGCCGTTATTCACAGCAGCTTTGGTGCAATTGTAAGTCTCAATGGTGGGTCACAGATTCTTCCGATGCCTCGGTAACTTCAAAATGTTCCCCTGTTACTGTGACCTGCTTATCTGAGAGGGTCCTCTGTGTGGGCCACGGGCTGCGCATGAATATCCACTCAAACACTTCTCACCCACCGGTACAAGACAAAGGACACAGCAGGAGTGCAGCTGGGGTTCATAGGCTGCTTTTATTTGATGTTCTCAGGCAGACCGGTTTCAGCAAATGGCTTTCTTCAGTGCCAGCAGTCTACGGAGCGTTTCCCACCGATAGTCTTTATGATATAGCCCCACCTTCGTGGAATGAGGCTCACCTGCGCTGGCTTCACTTTTACGCTGCACCAATCACAGGGACTACCAGTCCCATACTGCAGTGTGATAGTGCCCAGCGCTTGTGGAGAAACGTTATGAAATTAAAATTAACTCGCCGAATGTCTCCTTCTCTCTACCATCCAGACAGCTACAGGCACCACATTGGAGGCGCAAGTCCAGTGATGGCGTCTCATCAAGTCGTCTTGACCCGCCGTTATTCATAGCAGCTTTGGTGCAATTGTAAGCAATGTTCCCTCTAATTTTTTTCCTCTGTGTGCGGCAGTGTGAGGTCTCTGTGCGCTCCAGCCACATCAATGTGCGCCAAGAACCCGACAGCGTGTGTGGGTGCAGCGACAGGAGTTTTGACACTGGAGTTCCTGCTTGATTGTGCAGATAAATGACCTAGGTACTAGAAAGGAGGAGGCCTGTTTGATGTGGCAGGCAGGGCAGGACTGGGAACCCAAAAAAGTAGCGCTGGCAATTTTGCTGCACTGGCTCCCACCCACCAGAGGTGGGGTGGAGGGAGGTGGGGGTGCCAAGTGTCAAGCACTACTGCTTAAACCCGGTCCCCAGCACTGGTGCTTTTGTTACTGAGGGCCCATATTGCAGCATCACTGCAAAACAGCCCCCAGTAACACAACTGGCCCCCGCTGCTACAAAACTGACCCCCAGCCTTCCAGGCAAATGCCTGATGCCTGCTAAGGCCAGTCCAGCCAGGAGGGTGGCCTTCGTGTTGGTGACTGCTGTACAATGGTTGTGTCATGTTCAAAATGAAAGAGTGCAGTGCAGAGCATCTGCAACCTCGACAAAGCTACACTAATATATATATTAGGAAAACGGGGCAACCAGCCTCATTCCACAGTGCCAGTGAACCTCTTCTTTACTAACTAACTACACAGCGGCGGCTCAGGGACATCTTAAGGACTTTGAGCGCCCTCGGCCAAACGTATTTTGGCGGCCTCTGTGCGGATCAGCTTTGTATTTATGATCCAGTTTCTCATGTCCTTTTGGCCAGATCACAAACAGTGTACAGACACACTGGTTCAAATTCCAAATGTGTTTATAGTTAATATTCAGGGATAGTGATGTATTTTTCCAATATTGTAACACAGTAGAAACCCACTAATACTACTGCAAATAATCACTGTGCCATCCTCCCATTTCTCATATCAGAGATCCTGTTTAAATCTAAAATAAACACATTTGTCAAATAATGTCTATAATACAATCTCACACATTACCCAGATAAAAAAAAATGAAAGGAGAATGCTATTTGCAATAATCTGTTTAAGAATTATTCAAGGTCATCAGGGCAAGCCCGGTTGGGGTCACTTTACTTGAGCCATCTGGGTGTTCTGGGCTTTGGCGAGCCATGGGCTACAATTGCAAGTCTCGGTTAACCATTGGTTCAACTTTCAAGCCTGTAAGTGACCAATTATCAGTGGCATTTGCTACATTTGAGGCCTCTCTAACTTCCAGAGGGGGCTGGTGTAAGTTGCCACCAGATGGGAACCTTCCTGTCCTAGCCAAGATTACTGCTGAGAATCTCCATGACCCTGATGCTCTGCTCCTAGCTGAACAGCCTGTCGGTATCAATGCAGCTTTCGCCTGAGAGGCCTTTGAGTTCCCTGTGTGTATACAAGACCCTCCTTAACAAGGAACGGTCATGTGCACTCCATCCATTGCATCCCTTTCTAGGCGGATCTGCAACCTTCATTATCTCATAACTCGGAGAAGTTATCAATTGTTGGCACAGGGCTGAAGCCTTGCAGTGCCACCTTGCGCTATGGCAACCTCTAGATATGAGACCATGTTTATAGTTGACGTAAGCTAGTGACAGTAATGTACCCAGTGTGATGGAAAACTTCTAAAGGAACAAGCTATTTTGCTTGTTGAGGTGCCCGCCTCTAGTTTGCAGAGACAGGCTCTTGCAAGACTGACGTGCTGAAGTACTCCCACTGTGCAGACTAACTGCAGCCCACAGTGCATGCGTGATGTCACAGGGTTCCAAACATGGGACCGACCCCATGTTTGCTAACTATGATAGGGTCAGGCCAACCATGCAGATTGACGCATGCATCTCTTGTCATGGGATTTCATGCACTATTGATCCTATCTAAAGTGTGGGCTTGTTTTTGTGTTGTACTCTTTGCCATGTCCAGGACTTTATGGTTCTGCCCGTGGTGCACAATTGCTGATGTATGGTCCGCTGTACACGCTATGTTATGTGCCCTACGCTCCCATCTGCAGATAGGCTTCATATGGTCTCATCTTTGAAGGGAATGGAATGATGTGGTCTCGCTTAGAGTGCACACTTGGTCTTTGGAGCAGCAACTGTGCAAACCACAGCCACATACACAGTACAAGATTCCTTCAGGTTAGTATATAGTACAGTCATCAGGCATCAGCAACAGCGTAACTTGGGAGGGATGGGGCAGCTTTTTTTAGTTTGTCCCGTCACTGTAACATCAGCATAGGAGGCCCTGCTGCTATAAACATGGTGGTGAACATGGCAGAGAGTAGCAAGACTGAAGGAGGTTGACTAAAATCTAGGTTGCACCTCCATATAGTAAAATACATGTCTACTATGGTGCAGGTAAATGTGGCCTGTGCTGTCAGCTTATGTATAAATGGCACTCTTAGTATCAATAAATACGATTAATTACTAAAACTATACAACACTGCCACGTTCTCATTGTGTCTTTCATTTATGCAATCATTGATTAATGCGTTTTTCTAGAGTGGAAATAAGATACAATGCAATAGCTAATTAATCTAAAATGTTGCAAGAGTAGTCCTGTTTATTACTCATTACTTTCCTCTCCACACCCCGATCTCAAATCAGAAAACCTATAAACAATCTAATGCAAAATCAAATCAGAACTTCACTTATTTGGTTTCAGATACTGCTCCCAGATTTGGACAACTTCTTCATGTCTCCCCTCTTAGGTTTGTAGTCTGTTTATGTTCATAACGCAATCTTCCCCAGCCACGCTCTATTAACAAAAAAAAGCATGCTGCAAGTCCAGAAGCCGGACGTGTGCCTTTAGAATCACTAGCATATATTAGTGATCGTAAAAGCACACGTTATGTTTTTAGGCTTTCTGCATGCCTTTTGTTGATAGAGGGCGGCAGATTACGTGCCTTTTGGAAAGTTTTCATGTTAATTGCAGAGCACGACATACTGATGCACGGGGCTGCATTTACCATAAAAACTTTTAAAAAGGCACACAATCTGCCACGCTCTATTAACAAAAGGTGAGCAACAAGCCAAAAAGCACCATTTGTGCTTTACACTTCGTTCTTTTGCGCTGGTTGCATGTCTTCTCTTAATAGAGCACTGCTGAGAGCTGATTGTGGACCATTGTGAAAATATTCCTGTTAATTGTAGCACCGTAGTGTGCTGCAATTAACATAAATATTTTCACAATGGCCCTCAATCAGCTCTCAGCTGCGCTCCATTAAGAGAAGAAATGCAGCAAGTCCAAAAGCATGACGTGTGCTTTACACGTCGTTCTTTTGGGCTTGATGCATGTCTTCCCTTAAATGGAGCGCGGCTGAGAGCTGATTGAGGGCCATTGTGAAAATATTTATGTTAATTGCAGCACACTACGGTGATACAATTAACAGGAATATTTTCACAATGATCCACAAACAGTCCCCAGCTGCGCTCCATTCAGAAGGAAAAACCGCAGCAAGTACAGGAGCCACCAGAAGCCGTAAATTTACAATTTTTCGCACCGCCGCTTTCAGAATAGGAGAATAGGAATGCTCTCCTAAGATGTGCTGTGGATGCGCGCTCCACACGCAGCACTGCGCGCTCGGGGGATCAGACATGGGCGCCCGCGCGGCCGCGCACGTTACTGGGAACACTGATTGTAAGTCTCGATGGTGGGTCACAGATTCTTCCGATGCCTCGGCAACTTCAAAATTTTCCCCTGTTAATGTGACCTGCTTATCTGAGAGGGTCCTCTGTGTGCGCCACGGGATGCGCATGAATATCCACTCAAACACTTCTCACCCACCGGTAGAAGACAAAGGACACAGCAGGAGTACAGCTGGGGTTCATAGGCTGCTTTTATTTGATGTTTTCAGGCAGACTGGTTTCAGCAAATGGCTTTCTTCAGTGCCAGCAGTCTACGGAGCGTTTCCCACCGATAGTCTTTATGATATAGCCCCACCTTCGTGGAATGAGGCTCACCTGCGCTGGCTTCACTTTTACGCTGCACCAATCACAGGGACTACCAGTCCCATATTGCAGCGTGATAGTGCCCAGCGCTTGTGGAGAAACATTATGAAATTAAAATTAACTCGCCAAATGTCTCCTTCTCTCTACCATACAGACAGCTAAAGGCACCACATTGGAGGCGCAAGTCCAGTGACGGCGTCTCATCAAGCCATCTTGACCCGCCGTTATTCACAGCAGCTATATATATATATACATACATTGGAATATGATCGAATAAGAGCCTAGGAATACTTCTTAAAATCATGATCACTATCTCTGTTACAACATTCAAGAATGATAGTGGATATGGTGGACTTTTGTCTCCAACACAATGCATTTATAATTAACAATGAATGCTTTCTCCATAAATAGGGTATAGCTATGGGGTCCTTCTTTGCACCAACCTAGGAAAATCTTGCCATGGCTTGGTGGGAGGCGGAGATGGTGTGGAATAACGAGAATCAGACCAAAATGGACCAGACCATCATTTGGATCCGCTATATTGATGCGTTATTTCTGATATAGGAAGGAGAAAGAGAGGACTTTCAGAGATAGATTGAGTCCTTAGATAAGAAAACACAGAAGCTGAAATGTACTCTTGAGATCAGCAATACAGAGATACATTTTCTAGATATCAATGTGTATGTGAAGGAGGATAAGCTATGTATGAAAATTCCCAGGAAACATTCCAGAAACAATAGCATCCTCCATGCAAACAGTGGGCATCCACATGCCCTAAAATGGAGTGTTCACTATGGGGAGTTATTCAAATAAGGAGACATTTTCCAGAGTTGGAGGCACAATTTAATGAAATGTACCAGCTCTTTGAAGTTAGAGGATATCTAATAAAGGTGTTGGAGGATGAGAAATACGAGTCCCTAAGAGGAAGAGGGAATAACTGTTCGTGGTAAAAAAAATGACCAACACAGATGGTGAAGAACCCGTGAGATATATATTGGATTATAATTCATCACAACAAGAGATAAAAAGAACTCCATAAACACAACTGGCAGATACTGAAAATCGATGAAACCTTGAAGGATTTACTCCCAGAGCATCCCATGATTACATATAAAAAGATCCCCTCCTTAGGAGACAGATTAACTAAAAGTTATATGCAACCACCAGGAAATAAAGGAATAACAATTGCAAATTGGTTGACCAAAAAGAAGAAGGGGTTCTCGAAACGCCAACAATGCAAGGCTTGCTCTTATGCTGAGAACAAAACTCAACTTGAAACACAAAATGGCAAAGTGAACATCTTCAAGGAGTGGATAACCTGTGATAGCCCATTTATCATTTGTGTGTTGGAGTGCTCCTGTGGCTAGAAAAATGTTAGGAGCACTGTAAACAAGCTGAAATTATGAATCCTTCAACATATAAGAGCCATAAAGTACAAAGACTATGCATATTCTATATCGAAACATCTATGAGAGGCATATGAATGGGACATAAGTCCGGCCGCTTTACATGCGGCCATCTGTTAGAGTCCTGACTGGCCCCCTGATATCGGAGAGCATCCAGATACATAGAGGCACTAGGCAGGGCTGCCCTCTATCGCCGCTACTTTTGTCGCTCGCCATGGAGCCCTGGCAGAACGATTGCGGAGGGAAAGGGCAGGTTAGGGCATTCAGTTAGGGGTAAATCTGCATGCAGTTTCCCTGTATGCGGACGATCTGCTATTAAGTTTTAAGAGATTTACATGATATCCCCACTACTATCGCGGACACTCTCCGAAATTTCACAGAGATCTCGGGCCTCAGGGTAAACTGGGCAAAGTCAGGACTATACCCCATTCGGGACAGTTTCCCTGATCCTAAAATTTGCATGAATGATTCCCCCCTCGCTGGCATCCTTCAACATTTAGTTACTTGGGCATTTTTATATACAGGGATCCTAACGACATCTTGGAAGGTAATCTGACCAGAGCAATATCGTCCATCCGGGCACAAACCCTGTTCTGGAAGGCACTCCCATTGAACATAATGGGCAGAATTACATTATCTAAGATGGTGGTTTTACCGAAACTACTATACTACTTTACCAACCTGCCCATTTATGTACCGGCCACCATCTTCCGCGAATTGGACCTCTTGATCCGTGATCTCATCTGGAACATGGGTCGATCTCAGATGGTGCTCTGGAAGCTCCATGCTCCCACCAGTAGAGGAGGTTTAGCGGTCCAGAACCTGGCAGCACAGCTGCAATGGGTGATGAAGTGGCTAGCGGGCTTTGGACTGGATGAAACAGCCACTACGCAACAACCATGGTCGCAACACCAGACATACCAATTGTGTCATCCCATTGCTCGGCCTATCTTGCCCTGGCGCACCGCTGTTATAGAAGAAGCCTATACCTTACCAGGAACACGATCCCTTACGCCCCGTCGCTACCACTTCTGGGAATTCCCAGGGGCAAAGCGAGTATCACTAGTGGAGCACTGACGTGCTGGCATGAGGCGGACCTGTATAAGCTGGGTGACCTTTACTCCGAGGGTGCTCTCATACCCTTTGAGAATTTAGCAGACGAATGCGCTTTACCCACCGGTCAATTCTTACTGTATAATTCCATATCAAGCTCGCTCACTACGGCATGGGGTGACATTAGCACAGAACCGGAGATGCATCTTTTATTGCAATATCTGCACGTTATGGGTAATAGGTCCCACATTGTCCACTGGTTAGCAGAGGCACTCCTCACACACACACTATGCAACCTCTTATGTCTCTCCGTACCATATGGGAGACAGACAGAGGCAGCACATGGGAAGATCACCAATGGGCAAAGATATTAGCCACCCCGACATACATACCACAGGATTCCAGATTTAGGCTCATACAGACATATATCGTGCCCAGAGCATATCTCTCCCATGATCAAATTAACAAATATTTTCATCTGAACAGAGCAGCATGCCCCGCTGCCTGCAGGTGAATGCAGACTCTTTACACAGGCTGTGGTCTTGCTCCTCCTTAAGCACATATTAGAGAGAGGTCAGTGAGGTGCTTACAAGCTGCATGGACAGAGCGTTGCCACAGACATGGGAGGTGTGCATGCTGAGTTCCTACCCCAGACCAAAAAAACATAGAGCCACAGCAAGGTTTCTTGATCTGGGCTTCATTGTAGCTAAAAGATTAATCACAAAAAGATGGAAGAATGCCGACCCCCCCTGTGACAGCTAGTCGGAGAAATTCACTTTTAGTGTGGGCATGAGCGGAAAGCACATCACTACATAGAGAGGAAATAGCCGGGTTAAGCAAATACCCTATTGCCATTCTTGCTGACTTGACACGAGCAGATGGAGTAGAGGGGACCAACCCTACACAGGAAGCTGGTGGGCAGGACCTAGCTTCAGGACCCTGGGCGCATGGCTCCCCTGATATGCAAGGCGATAAGATCCGGGACTAGGAGGGTGGTCATATCTAGGACATACATGAGTGAGGAAAGGGGAGACATAAATATTTACTTTTCCAAATCTCAGGGGGACGGGATGATATATACGCAATGAGATGACTGGGTTGGTGACGCATCTCCTTTATATATTTTGGTCAAGGTGCAACGTTATGATGGCAGTTTTCTTTGTTATTTTATTTTTGATTGTAATAGCAAAAAAAAAAAAATTGTATCTGATTTTGTTTCAATTTCTCACTGAACGGGATGGCCATGTCTAATAAGGGTTGCGAATAGGCATTTAGGAAATAGATAAAAGGGTGGACCTATACTGAACAAGACCAACAAGTGACCGTAAAAATGTGGTTAGCAAAAAAATTATAATTTTTTATTTATTTTATTTTTTGATTAATAAAGAAGAAAAAATAAATAATTAATCCTAATATCGATAATGAATTTTGTGTATGTACAGGTTTTCTCTTTGCCTCTGATGTAACACAGTTTAGATATAGGGGTATTATTTATTTACATTTATTAATCTATTCATACATGACCTAATGATGCATCATAAATATCTATCTTAACATGATGTTATACTATTAGACATAAATCAATACAAACAATTACATTCAAAACATAAAACTCAATACATGATTCAACAATATATTAATGGCTATCATAATTTGTATCTACGCGCGTTTCGGTGTTCCACCTTCATCAGGTAGCCATATTGATTTGAATCTGATGTGCCTCAATAGGTGTGGTATATCGTCTAACCAAGAATAGAGGGATTGAATCAATACGAGACGATAAGTTCAGAAAGAACGTCTAATAGAACTCATTAAGTATTAACATCCAATCGTGTTAAAAATTTCTTTTGCATAAAAAATAAATACAATGTTATATATTTTTTGATAACCAGGTTTTTCTGGTCACTTGTTTAGTAGAGGTCCACCCTTTTATCCATTTCCTAAGTGACAATTCACATCTAATAATTTCACCCTGATTTAGGAAATTAATTCAGGGGTACCCCTGTTTTCATGCATGATAATGGATGTGTACAGCTATCTGTATCTGCCAGAATACCAAAGGATGGAACTATGGACAGTTGAGGAATATGTACCGTACTAAGAAGAAATTTATGGACAGTGACCTGCTATATAATTTTGTGGTTTACTATAAGAGGCATATGCTCCAGTAATAACAGCTGTGCCTTTTATTTTATTGTCATTGAAATGGCGATCCATTCCATATCTCATTCCAGTCATTTACCTTGCTTTCTCCCTATCTCCTCCCCTACATGTAATCTGTATGTTTGAAAAAATGCAAATAACATTTTTCCAAAAACAAATAATGAAATGATGGGGACATAAAGAATCTGCACTATTATGGCATCCAGAGTATTCAAAAGAAACCCAGAGGAGGGGTTTGAGAACAGGATCTGTGGAGAACTGAATTCAAGATGGATTATAATGACTGGAACAAAACAACTATGGGAACTAAGGGGCCCATTAGGATGTCGGGCGGATTGCCCCCGCCAGGCTGACAATGGCTACCGCCAGCCTGGTGGGGGCAATCCGCCCAACATCCGCATTCGAATTCCCCCCGCCATATTAGTATGGCGGGGGGGACCTCGGCGGACGGAAAGACCATTCGCCGCTTTTCCGCTCGGTCGCCTTGCGGCGGAAAAGGATTAATATGGTGGCGGTGTCTATTAGACATCGCCAGCCATATTACAATGGGATTAGGGAGATGCCTTTCTGTGGTGGCGATGCCGCCACGGAAAGGCATGCAGTCTTCACTCTGGGGGTCCCCTGTGGCGAAGAAGAGGTGGGTGTGCACACTGGAGGGTACCTGTGGTAGCCCCTGCATTTGCATAAACAAAGCGCCAGGCACCGCGCGGTGCCTGCCGCTTTGTTTCTGCAAATGTAAAAGTGCATTTTTAGCATTGTGGTGGGCGGTGCTGAGAGCACCGCAAGCCACAATGCTAAAAATACAGGATGCGCCCGCCACAGTGGCGGACGCATCCTAATACCCCCCGCGGGACCCCCGCCCTTATGGCAGGCAGTCCCGATTACCGATGGGATGGCGGGCGGCATCCTAATGGACCCTTAAATGTTGATGCAGAACTACATGTGCCACTTTAAACTGATCTTGTTACTATGTTTGTATGGTCTAGGATCCTTTTAAAGCGTCCACCTCCCAATCGCCTCAATTATGCTTGCTGTTAAAGCACATAATCTTGGATGATTAAGCTGGGGAAGGAAAGGATGGGAACAGCAAGGAAGGAGACCTAGAAGCAAATAACACCATTAATGATAGTTTCTCTCAGAGTTACATATATTCATAATTATTCCATATGCAATAAGTGTAAAATAATGTAACTATCGTTGGTGACGTCTGTAGAACCTATATGTAGATAGATATATCTAGAACATGGAAGAATGTTCCAAATGAGTTATTTGAATTGTGATTGTAATGTGAAAACAAAAAAAGCAACACAAGATCAAGAATTAGAACAAAATAACAATTTCCCTCTTTTTGGTCCTTAGTAAAATATTCTGTGAACAATTCACATTGAGTGTTACTCACCATAAGAAAGCTCTTGCCAGGCTTCACAGGGGAGGAGAACAAAACCTCATACTATTTGCACCCTCTATTAATTGGCAATAACAAAAAAACAAAGCAAACTAATTCTCCTGTAGCAGAAGGCTCTTGATATTCCTCTTACAAGGGCTCATAATCATACTTCATAGTGATCATATTTCCACAGTAGTAAAAAACTATATTATTCCTCATAGCTTTATCTGTAAACCCCAGGAAAAGCATCTTTCTTTCCTAAAACTTGTTGTACCGTTCCAAACAAAACACAGCCTCAGAAATTGCACTTTATATTGAATGTAATAGGGTCCTGAACTCTCTGCCTATTCACACAGTGTGAGCCCCCAAAGAATTGTTTCCATAAAGAAAAGAAATTAAAAACAACTTGAGTTTCTTTTTGTTTCTATAAATGAAAGAAATGAAATACAAATTGAGTTTCTTTCAATTTAACTCCAATAAATCCAAAGGTCACCTGAAAGGGCAGACTACCAAATAACCAATCCTTAACATTAATTAATTTCAGCTGAAAACACTGCTGTCTCTCTCATGCTTTCCAAGAAATACAAAAATAGAAAGCAATTGAAGAAGAGCCAAGGAACTTTCCCACCAAGGCTTTCCCTCACTTATGAGCAAGGCACAAATAGAACCACAAATTGTGCAATGGCACCATTGCCCCACCACAGATGATTTATGAGTATCCACTGCTGATATCTATGGTGATGAAACAAATAATCATGATTTATATTCAGGCCTCTCCCACTTCCTGCTGAGGCTATGGAAACACAGAGGAAATGTCTGCACTGCATCATGGAACATGTATTATTCCGTGATCACATAGGATTATTTGCCATTTATATAATCAATACTCCTGACTCCCGTGTATATATTATCTGTGATGATAGAGGGAGCTTTTTTTCATCAAAAGCTCCCCCTGTGTGCAACATTAGAAGCAGACTAATTCACTTCAACCAAAGAAAATAATTTCAGAAACATATTAAATAACAAAATATAAATATTCAAATATAAAAAATCTAAATAGAATTTTTAAATAAAAAATAAATACAATATTTATTACACTGCTTAATACATACCATAAATTACTAGGAATATTTTTATAACTGAAATACAAAATGAAGGGCCTCATTTCGATGCTGCATGGTCGATCACAACTGCTATTGCAGCGGTCAGGAGACAACTCGACAAGCAGTCAGAGGTCCCACTGCCGAATTATGATGCGACCGCCATGCTGGCAGTTGGAAAAATGCTCTTTAAAATGACGCCTTGTGTTGCCCTTTGTGCGCATCCATTCACCATGTGCCATGCACTGTTTGGTACATGACACATGGTGCATGGATGTGCCCCCAAGGCCACTTTGCAGTGACCCATGAGGGACGCGGGCCATGTTTGTGGCCCCGAAAGGACACCTCTGACAGCCTTCTCATGGCGATCAGAAGTTGGAACTACGATTCCAACCGCTGCCCCGTCAGAATCAGTAGACTCTGTCGGAGGTGACGGTCTGTCCCCCGTTCGACAAGGGTCCAACCGCCTGCATCATAATGTGGCTCTCTAGCCACAGGGCTGTCTGTCGGTGGGACCGCCACTGAGGGCCTGTCGGTGGCGGTACCACCAACATCACAATAAGCCCCTATATCCTCAAAATAATAACAACCAATGAATATAATCTTATTTGCATTTAAAAAACACAAAACAATTAGCGCATACAATAATAAATAACATAATTATAAAAAATTAATTAACTATTTTTAAATTTGTTATTACTTAAGTAACTTTCTACATTATACTTCTACAAAGTACACAATATATATCTAAAATTATTTTATTTACACATGATGCATAATAAAATCATTTAAAAATATTAATCATAATTAACTATTTGTAAAATAATTATATTTAATTACCTCCCCACCAATTATCCATACAAAACAAATAACCCACACTTAATACATACATTTAAAAAGTATAATTTACATTGTTTTCATAATTAGTTGTCAATGACAGAACTATTATTAATAATTAAATAATAATAAATCAATTATGTTTAATTAACTCACCACCCTTTACTCCTACACATGCAACAATGCACACCTAATATATAATGTACAGACAATCTTAATTACACATTTTACATAATGATTTAGCATTTCAATAATTATTATAAACTAACATTGTTAATTAATTCCTATAATTAGTTTCCTACACACACCCTTTACTCATACAAAAACACACACCCAAAAAAGAGATATGATTTAATGTATTACACAATTTAAATAGTTAATTATCAATTAAATAATTAATGGTAATTACAAATTAATTATTAATGATTTATAATGAATGTATTTCCCACTCTGTACCCCAACAAAACACACAACCCGACCCTGAAACATAACTAAAAGATGTTTTATACAATTAATATAAATAATTATCAATTAAATAATACATATTAATGAAAAATGAATGAAAAATCATTATAATTAATTTACTGCCCACCCTGTACTCCTATAAGCTCCACAACCTGCTATGATACTCAAAATAAATACAATTATAAAATTACATTTTAAAATTACTCACAACAGTATTAAAAAATGTAGTAATAATTATACATATATAACATATACAATTAATATACATACTAAAATACATCAAAAATAATTAAAAATTAAAATGATCAACCCAGATATTTTTGTAAACTATATTAATGATTTCGATATTGTTAAAATCGATATAACTTACCTCAAAATGAATATTCTTGACGAAGATATTCTTGCACACGATATATCTGTATGACGATATTTGAAACTCGATATTTCTGTCAGACGATATTTTAAATTCTGATTGTCTGAAGACCGTTACAATGGATGCTGTCAGATTTCTTTCTATGTTTACTGCTCATTTGGGACCTAATTTTCAGTTTTTGCATTCTCTGTATAAATTTGCATCTGAGAGCCTTCATGGCATTGACTCTGTACCACTTATGTTTTAATTTTTTTAATAAAAACATTTCATTTTTCATTGATCTAGAACTCTATTATTGATAGATACCTTTGCTTAATTTCCTTTTTTAATTGATGTTTGGGGGGGCCTTAATGCAGGGATGTACTGCCTCTTGAAATTGAGGTTTAAACTATGTTTGATCCAGTAAACAGTTGGAGAACCGAATGAGGTACATTTTTGTATGTCTAAATTTTGAGGTATGGTTTTGTTCCCACAGCTGTAATTATGCTCCATTACCTGCCTTTCATTTTGCCACTGGCAACAGATATTGTGATGTAAGAATTCCGCTACATTATTCCTGGTGAAAAGATGTGTCACAAGTCACCTGTAATAAGGACTGTTAAGACAGGTTTTTACACATGAATTGTAGACTCACATGAATTATGGTAGCTGTTTGTAGCTAAAGAAATGCTGACTGCATTTCTGAGTCCCAGGCCTTAATACATATGTGTCTTGTTTCTCCTTCTGCTTCAGCTTACTGATTTGAACCAATTAGGAGAAATCAGAAAGAGCTTTCCCTCCCCCTTTGAGTGGAATATTAAAATACCACATACATATGCACGTGCACAGGGTCATTTGAAGATTTTTAAAGGTGAGGGCCAGACATATTTTGCCCCTCCCTTCAGAACAAATGTAAATGTATTACCTATTTTAAGTTCATAAAGTCCTCATGATTCCAAACAACATTGGATGATATGTTATAAACGGGGGCACATAAAATCAGCATAAACCTCAAGCTGTTGGCTATCTGCCAGCCAGGTAGTACACAAAGAAAGCTTGCACAAGGCCATTTTCTCTTGTGTTTCTATATAGATTGTTGGGCTTACAATAACATTTTTCATTAGATTCGTTGTGTAACAAACCTGTTCCTTCCAATGTAGGTAGGAAAGACTCAGTGAGGGCTATTTAGTGGGTGTTTCGTTAGCCTAGTGCATTATATTAAAATAAAACATGCGTGCATATTTCTTAAAATTGTTCCTTCCATTGCCAGATATTCATAATCACTAATAAATCCCCCTCCACAACTGGCATTCTCACTGCAACAGAGAAAATCAAAGAACTGCCTCCTGTTTTTTCTTCATTCCGTTAGCTGATATCAGGACAGTAAAATGGAAACAGAGTACTAAGTGGCAGAGAGCAGTGTGTGTTAGAGAGGAGTAGTAGAGACATGGGGGAGGAGAGTTAAAGTAAGTGTGGTAGTTAAATCAGATATGGGCGTGAGAGACAGGCTGATAGAAGTGGTGTAGAGTGAGAGGTTTAGTAAACAAGCATTGAAAATGCAATAGGTCTCGCAATAGAAGAGTTTGACATTTTTCGTTTTGCAAATGGATGAGTGGCGTTGCGTGGATGAGTGGCGTTGCGTGGATGAGTGGCGTTGCGTGGATGAGTGGCGTTGCGTGGATGAGTGGCGTGTGTGAGTGGCGTTGCGTGTGTGAGTGGTGTTGCGTGTGTGAGTGGCGTTGCGTGTGTGAGTGGCGTTGCGTGTGTGAGTGGCGTTGCGTGTGTGAGTGGCGTTGCGTGTGTGAGTGGCGTTGCGTGTGTGAGTGGCGTTGCGTGTGTGAGTGGCGTTGCGTGGATGAGTGGGGTTGGAATGCAATAGGTCTCGCATTAGAAAAGTTGTAGTTATTGGTCTTGTAAATGACATAATTTATTTATTTTTTCGTTGTTAAAATTGCTAAATTGATGGCTTTGTCATTTACAATGCCAATAGTTATAACTTTCGCGAATGTGACACCTATAGCATTTGGAATGCAACATGTTTTGTATTTACGTGACTTATATGGCAGCTCTGGTCGTTATGCTACATCTCTAGATAGTTTTATCTTTCGCAAATGTGACACCTATTGTAACACAATATGTGTTGTGAGGGTGAGTGAGGGTGAGGGGTTGAGGGTGAGGGGGTGAGGGGTTGAGGGTGAGTGAGGGTGAGGGTGAGTGAGGGTGAGGGGTTGAGGGTGAGGGGTTGAGGGTGAGTGAGGGTGAGGGTGAGGTGTTGAGGGTGAGTGAGGGTGAGGGGTTGAGGGTGAGTGAGGGTGAGAGTGAGTGAGTGTGAGGGGTTGAGGGTGAGTGAGGGTGAGGGTGAGGGTGAGTGAGGGTGAGGGGTTGAGGGTGAGTGAGGGTGAGGGTGAGGGTGAGTGAGGGTGAGGCTGAGGGGTTGAGGGTGAGTGAGAGTGAGGGTGAGGGTGAGTGAGGGGTTGAGGGTGAAGGGTTGAGGGTGAGTGAGGGTGAGGATGAGGGGTTGAGGGTGAGTGAGGGTGAGGGTGAGGGGTTGAGGGTGAGTGAGGGTGAGGCGTTGAGGGTGAGTGTGGGTGAGGGTGAGTGAGGGTGAGGGTGAGTGAGGGTGAGTGAGGGTGAGGGTGAGTGAGGGTGAGGGTGAGTGAGTGTGAGTGAGGGTGAGTGAGGGTGAGGGGTTGAGGGTGAGTGAGGGTGAGGGGTTGAGGGTGAGTGAGGGTGAGGGGTTGAGGGTGAGTGAGGGTGAGGGTGAGGGTGAGTGAGGGTGAGGGTGAGGGGTTGAGGGTGAGTGAGGGTGAGGGTGATTGAGGGTGAGGGGTTGAGGGTGAGTGAGGGTGAGTGAGGGTGAGGGTGAGGGGTTGAGGGTAAGTGAGGGTGAGTGAGGGTGAGTGAGGGTGAGGGGTTGAGGGTGAGTGAGGGTGAGGGTGAGTGAGGGTGAGGGGTTGAGGGTGAGTGAGGGTGAGGGTGAGTGAGGGTGAGGGGTTGAGGGTGGGTGAGGGTGAGTGAGGGTGAGGGTGAGGGGTTGAGGGTGAGTGAGGGTGAGGGTGAGTGAGGGTGAGGGGTTGAGGGTGAGTGAGGGTGAGGGTGGGTGAGGGTGAGTGAGGGTGAGGGGTTGAGGGTGAGTGAGGGTGAGTGAGGGTGAGGGTGAGTGAGGGTGAGTGAGGGTGAGGGTGAGGGTGAGTGAGGGTGAATGAGGGTGAGGGTGAGTGAGGGTGAGGGTGAGTGAGGGTGAGTGAGGGTGAGTGAGTGTGAGGGTGATTGAGGGTGAGTGAGGGTGAGTGAGGGTGAGGGTGAGTGAGGGTGAGGGTGAGTGAGGGTGAGTGAGGGTGAGGGGTTGAGGGTGAGTGAGGGTGAGGGGTTGAGGGTGAGTGAGGGTGAGGGGTTGAGGGTGAGTGAGGGTGAGGGGTTGAGGGTGAGTGAGGGTGAGGGTGAGTGAGGGTGAGGGGTTGAGGGTGAGTGAGGGTGAGGGTGAGTGAGGGTGAGGGTGAGGGTGAGGGGTTGAGGGTGAGTGAGGGTGAGGGTGAGGGGTTGAGGGTGAGTGAGGGTGAGGGTGAGGGTGGGTGAGGGTGAGTGAGGGTGAGGGGTTGAGGGTGAGTGAGGGTGAGTGAGGGGTTGAGGGTGAGTGAGGGTGAGGGTGAGTGAGGGTGAGGGTGAGTGAGGGTGAGGGTGAGTGAGGGTGAGGGTGAGTGAGGGTGAGTGTGAGGGTGATTGAGGGTGAGTGAGGGTGAGGGTGAGTGAGGGTGAGTGAGGGTGAGGGTGGGTGAGGGTGAGGGGTTGAGGGTGAGTGAGGGTGAGGGGTTGAGGGTGAGTGAGTGAGGGTGAGGGTGAGGGGTTGAGGGTGAGTGAGGGTGAGGGTGAGTGAGGGTGAGGTGTTGAGGGTGAGTGAGGGTGAGGGTGAGTGAGGGTGAGGGTGAGTGAGGGTGAGGGTGAGGGGTTGAGGGTGAGTGAGAGTGAGGGTGAGTGAGGGGTTGAGGGTGAGGGGTTGAGGGTGAGTGAGGGTGAGGGTGGATGTGGTGGTGGATGTGGTGGTGGATGCGGTGGTGGTGGATGTGGAGGTGGTGGTGGATGTGGTGGTGGATGTGGTGGATGTGGGGTGATTGCGGCTTGCAAGCTTATTCCGCTCACGTTATGCAGTTTCAAACATGATTGCCACTATTACTCTCAAATTCACTTGGCAGCAAACTGGTGAACTAATTAAAAGAAAGTCGTATTCAGCGTTATGGCTGGTACTTTATTCCAGCAAAGTGGCAAGCCAGTACACACCAATGAGCTAGTAAAGCTAAAAACACACCACATGGCACAATTGCTGGCTGAGCGAGCAGAAGTAAGCCAAACAGCTTTCCCGTAGCTAAGGAGAGCTGAGCTCTTTTTGTAGCAGCACGCATAAGAAAAGTCCCGTATTTTCACAAAAACACTCTGATAATGATCAGCCGAATTCAGAAGGCTTCCTGCCCTCATATATTCCCAAGAGAGCAGTAATCTTATAAGGAAATGCTGTCATCACACCTAAAGCTACGGATGAGGAGAGCTTGCTGGAAGACATTCAATTAATGAAAAAAAAAAAAAGAAAAGGAGACATGGCCGGCCGGCCGTGAACTGAAAGCACGACCGGCCGGCCGTGAAAAAGCCTTTGATGCCGCAGGGGGTAATTAGGGGAGGAGAATGGCTGGGCTGAGGCACAGCGCCAAGCCTTTGATGCAGCAGGGGGCGGAGCGGGAAGAGCTGCTGGCGGCACTAAGCTGACGATTTGATGCTGTGCACGCGCATTTTAACTAATTGCGCTTGCGCATTGAGTTAAAAGTGCACATGCACTTCATCAAATCGCCAGTGAATCGCCAGTGTAGGTAAGCTTTGTTTAAGCCCCCATAGTCTCGCTCTGCTCAATGCGCATGCGCATTGACAGGCGAGACCTAAAAAGAGGGAAGGTACACAGAGATGAGGTAGAGAGTAGAGATAGAGAAGGGAAGGTGCAAACAGATGTATAGAGCAAGGACAGAAAAGCTAAGCGTGAGGTAGAAATGGTGAGGAGAAGTAAGAAGAGAGAACTGAGACAAAAAGATGTGTGAGGCAGAGAGAGAGAGGTAGGAAAAGAGGAACAGAAGTAGTCAGAGCAAAGTGGCAATAGATTAGTGAGCTAGAGGGAAAGGTGGGTATTTAGCAGGGCTGGACTGGGAACCCAAAGCAGCCCTGGCAAATGTTGTCAGACTGGCCTCGGTACGGTGCATAGTGAGTGCAGCGAGTGAGCATGTCCCCCGCAAGAAGGGTTTGATAGGGTTCTCCCCCAAAAAGAATTTGGGCAAAAGTGGTGCATTCAATAACATATTTTTCATTATCTATTCAACTGCATTAGCTTTTACCGCATAGTAAATGATGACTTAGAGTGCTTCAGGATTCAATCATCTTTGTTGGGGCTCTTCAATGATTCCCTCACTACCACCCTCAACAGTACCCCACATTTTTTCATAGCTCCTCTCTCACATGTATTTCAATTTTTTATACCATCTCTCATACCATTGTAGGGTGTTGGAGTACTTTACATCACACACATACCAAGACAATGAATCATGCATGTGTAAATCAGTGTATAGAAAGTGTTTCATAAGACAAAGGGCCAGATCCATCAAAGGGTTTTGTCCATTCTGTGTCAATGGAAAATGTGTTGACGCATAATGGCCCAAAGAGTACTACAAGGTGTAGGAATCACATGCCTTCCATACGGGTTGGCATTTTTTAAGAATGCGTGGTCTGGAGAAGCACAAATCCAGGATTCAGAATGTAACACAATGATTAGGGTTGGCTTTACTAATAACAATGTATTCCTACCCAAACAAACACTTTTTTTTTAGCAATATTAGGATAATGAAAGACTCAGAAAAAAACATTACTTTCTAACTTGAACCATGTAGTTTGCATGCATCTCTTTGATGACACTTCATATCTCACTGTGTTATATTATGATTGTAACTTATGAACTGCACAGTAAATAAAGGGTCTCTGCGACAAAAGCAGTACCCACTAAGCTATGCACCTAAAATAATGTTCTGTGATCAGCATGGTACAGATCCTTTGCAGGAGGCATATTAACCATCTGCTCTACCTTAAATGAGTCAAAACTGCCACTTGACAAAACTCCAATCTCTCTATAGCAGGTATATTAATCTCCAGAGTTACCGTGAAACTTTTATTGTTGCCTGAAAACTACTTGATGTACAAGGAACTCTGCAGCGGATGCTTTTGAAACTGCTGCACTACTACAAAACCGACCACCAGTAACAAAACTGGCCCCCCACTCTTCAGGCCTCTTAGGGAAACGACCGAGGCCCAGTATGGCCAGTCCGGCCTTGTTATTTAGAGTTTGGTGAGGTGGGGAGTATGAGACACAAGAGGACAGGGAGGTACATCAATAGAGGGGAAGTAAAGTAAGGTAGAGGGGAAAGGGTTAGAGAGAGGCAAGGTAGACAGCAGGAGGTGGATGTAAGCTGGAGGTGGAAAGAAGTGAAGAGAAAGGTGAAGAGGGGTAAGTAAACAAGTCAGGCAGAGAAATTTGTGAGGAATGAGATGCAGAGAGTGTAGATAGAAAAGTAGTATTGACGCTCTGTCACTATTTTTCGCCTGCATAACATACTTACTAATATGCACTGCATATACAAAAATCAAGGGTGATTATTACATTAAGAATGGCCATAATTAATAAGTCTTCATGTTAAGCAAGGCTTCAGTTGAAAAGACGCTCAATAACATGAAAATACATTTTTGGATGCTGAGTTCTTTCTCTCTTTCTCTGATATCAGGAACTAAGCTGCAATATATTTAGTTAATTAAAATGTTTTAAATGTTTTGGTTTCTGTGAGTATTGTTTATTGAATGCTTTCCATAGTGAGTGAATAGATAATTTCCATGCCTGGGACAAGACGACCACGATGTATCATCCTGCTACGAGCTATCTCTTGAAGGTCAAGCAGCCGAAACCTTCCATTGTGCGATAGCTGGGAAGACGGGTGCAGCCATCTTGTTGTGAAATGCTTGATCCTGGCTGGTTCCCTCTCCCTGATAACTGGGGGGAGTTTGCATCTTGTCGAAAATTGTATGTTTTAAATGTGTATTGCTGAGCTAGTTTGATTCAGATGCCACTTTCCACTCTCTTGAGACTAGATGTCTCCGCTCCTGCTCAAAGAGTTAGACTCCGGAGCAAATCTACTCTCACTTCCCTGACTGAATCTTTACTTGATTTGGCCTCTTAGGGGCTTTACCTGCTGAAAACTTCTGCTTTGACTTCTCTGATGAACATCCCTGGTTTACTTAGCCTAGTAACGTTAGAGAATCCTCCCTTAATGGGAGACTGATTTGCATGTTTTGACTCCATGTCACCCTTTGCAATTTGCTTTACTTTTGCTTGATTTGAATTATATAACAAAGACAATTATGTAATAACAAGTTATCTTTGATGAACCTTGATGAATTGAGTTTGTAACGTTGCTAATCTGCTCATAACCCTTAGGGTTTGCAAATTTACTCTCTTTGCCATTCCTGTGCTTCCCGGTCATTGATGCATTGTTGGTTTGTTGATGTGAAACCTTGGCCCGAGACACGACTTCCATCCAATCGAATGCAGCTTGGAGTTTGCACCAACCATCTGCATGGTGCAAATCTAACCCCCGAAGCAAAAGTGTAGAGTGGTGAGGTAGCTACAGTTAGAGATAGATAGAGCCAGATGTAGTAAGAGAGGTCGAAATAAAGACAAGAGGGAGTATCTTCTTTCTGCCTTAATCCCGTTAAAATGGAGGGGGGGGAGGGGCTTTCTTTAAAACGTCACTGCACCTGCACCTGTAACTATAACAACGTGGATGCACATAATTTGTATTCACATTTACACTCAAATGAATGAAGCCAAAAACCAAGTTAGAGATAAGTGTACAGTGATTGAGAAGTGAAAACGCCAAGATGTATGGTTTTAACCTTAAACGAAATACCTTGCAAGTTATATAGACGCCATTCCTGGCCTCAAATATCAGATATCAAAATCCCACACATGTATTGCCGCTCCGTGAAACCTATCCTTTTAAAACTCTATCGTCCCTCAAGAATTCTTCCAGTGTTCCAGATTAAAAGGGCAAGTGTGGTTTTCCGATTGTGCTTTTAAGGGCGGATTATAGTTTGTATTTCATAAAAGAGCACCCCATAAAAAGCATAAGGCTTTGTCAGACCTCCATCTGGGGCCCCAACCTCAACACTTTCAAGTCATAAATCATTTTATAACGGCCAGGTGCTCCCACAACTGGAAACGAGACAAAAAGTGAGTGCGCAGCTACTCAGGAATAGGAACATTTGGCCTTATAGCTAATGTAGGCAAGGGGGATGGAGGAAGTTCGAACTGAGAATTAAATGAGCGCTGGCAAGTTAATTCCTGAGATACCGCGTGAGCACAGGCAAAGGGCTGTCACACAAATTACACTTGATTTCCATTCCATTTTCAACTGAGCAAACCAGATACTTCTGTAATGCAGCAGGATATCTAAAGGTTAAAATTGACATATTTACCTCGCCTTCCCTGGGTCTGTCATCTGCTTTCCAAATGGAGGGGTTGCCTGTGTTCAATCCTAAAACGAACCAAATGGGTATATTTTTTGATTTTATGCTTTATTTTACCTTGGAATCAATATTTCAGCATGCTCAGAATTCTGTGCTGCTTTTCGCAGGTGGACAGATTACTATCTTATTTTGAGTACAGAAACATATATAGGTTTGTGTACTACATTTGTCTCCAGATTTGTTTTTCTTGAACTTTTAAAGACACCATGGGGCATATTTACTAGGAAGTGGCGGAGCGCAGCGTTAGCCACCTTGGCTTAATGCAGCGCTCCGCCACTTCCAAAATGCAGGGCTGGCCCATATTTACAAGGATACGGTGCAACCCTGCGTTTCCCCCTGCGCTGGCGCAAATTTTAGCTGCCTAGCACTAACCCAGACGCCTGCGGTGTAAGGAAAGATTGCTTATGTGCAGGAAGGTGTCCCTTCCTGCACATAAACAATCCAAAATGGCATTTTGAAACTCTATGTGTGCTGCTTAATGCAATTGTTTATGTGCAGGAAGGGACACCTTCCTGCACATAAACAATCAATGGCCTTTTGCTGTTGTTACTATGTGTGCTGCACAAGGCAGCACACATGGAAACAGCAAAAACGAGGAGAAATGAAACATTTTTTCTTGTTGACCCTGTTTAAGTCCAGGTATTCCCTGGTCTTAATTTTGGCGCTGCCCCACATTTACGCTGCCCTTATAAATATGGGGTAGAGTAAAAATCAATGGGTGTTGCAGTGGAACGCCACCGCAACCGCTAAGTATAACGTGAAAGGGGTCCTTATTAACAGGCAGCGTCAAGCCACATTAAGTGGCTTAACGCTGCCTTGTGAATAAGGTGAAGCCCCTATTGCCACCACAACGTCAGAAAAAGTGACGTTGTGGTGGTGACAGGGGCTTGTAAATATGCCTCCGAATGTACACTATAGATAAAATCAGTCTTAAATCAGTGCTCACCAAAATCTACATTGATATCACATCTCAGCATCTCTTAGTGTTACCACCTTTTTCGGAGAAAAATAGTGGCTACTTGTTCTTATTTTGATATACTAAAGAGACTTGACTATGAGTTGTGTAAACTTGCATTTTCCCTTTTTTTACCGCAAGACATAACAGGACAGTAAAATATTGGCTAGATGGTAACACTAACAATCTAGCTTAAAAAACACAGAACCCAAGCATAAAACATAATTTAATTTTCCCAAAGTGCTATGTGTAACAAAGCATGGAAAATACCAGTAAATATAATAGCACGTAGGTGAACGAATAATGTAAATCTTTTTTCTTATTTAGAAAGCTCCTGGTCATGGACAGCGGACGAAGGGCCAACCATTTCCAAAGTTAAATCACAAGTATTTCACAGTAGGGAACAAAGAAGAATATTTATGATTAATGTCCCAACTTGAAAGAAAAAATGCATCTTATATTTGTTCCAACTTCTGCCTCTCTTTTAATTGCGATTCTTATATGGCATGTCCTCTGATCTGGAAACATACGCATGTCAATGACGCAGCCTCTATATCAGTTATCCTCTACAAGGTCTACATGTAGCTAAATCAGGGCTGGTCTTTGCTAAAATCGCGACCTGGGCAGAACCAAATTTGCCCCCTCATAATCCACCCTTGCATAGGCCCAGCACTTCTGCCTTCTCTAAACTCAGTATATAATTATTCTAACTGGGACAACCAACTTTAACAGAAGATCCCTAGCAGAAGTTGTTCTGAAGCGAACCTGTGCGACAAAATGGACAATGTTGGTGCTGACCTTCTCTTCCTCCTAATCTTCCATCTTGCTGTGGCTGCTGTTTTAATTGGTGGTGGTGGGGATGCGGGGGAGGGGGTGGCCTTTTGTGCTTGCAGGTTGGGTCCAAGCTTATTTCCTGAGCAGGGACTGGCCGTGAATCAGTGCTTCATTTAAAAAAAATTAAGTGCTGGGTTCCAAGGTATTTCGGATAGGTCCACTGCAGTTGGTGCAACCCACATTTCTTTTCAAACTTCAGGTTTAGGTCTGAGTTTTATCACTTTTTGTGAGATAAAACAGTTGAATGTTCCACTAATTAACTTTGCTTTAAAATTACACACACAGTGGCACCAAGTGGGGAATTCTCTTTAGTAGATGCCAGTGTTAACAAATAAGTGCTGGTGTCCAGCACCAGACAACACCGGGACAAACTAAGCACTGTTTCACAGGCTGTTGATAGGGAGAGGGTTTCACTTGGTTTACTGTGAAATATGTACATCCTACAGTTTTTGCCCAAGTAGTTTTAACTTGGACATGGCCTTTTTAGGGCAATAGCAAATTGGCAATTGCACAGGGCCCCCACCTTCCAAGGGGCTCACTAGATACGTGGTTGAGCATCTCTCTCAATTTTACTGCTTTCTTTCTCTCTCTCCTCCCTGTATATTTCTCTATTCCTCCCTCTTTCTACCTCCATCCACCTCTGACTCTGTCCCTCACTCTATCTCATGACGCTCAAACTTTCTATATACCTCGCCTTTTCTACCTCACTCTTGCTATATCATCTCTCTCTACCCTGCTCACCCCTTTTTACCTCCACCTACTTGTCTGTCTATTTTCCTCTAACTCATACCTCCCTCGTCTATGATGGAGCAGAGATTGTGTCATCACCTATTTACGACAAGTTTGCACAGAAAATGGATTGTGACACTATTTTATATGATAGTGACATAATATGTATTATGTTTCCATGTTTCGAGAAACACACAAATGAGAATCTGGTTTAGATACTGCATCGTAAAAGCATGCAGATTGTTAGAAGTAGATTTCTGATACCACCCAACAGTCAATAGCTGATGTGAAATTTGACATTTTTGTGACGTGTACTGATGCTTAGATGAATGTGGTAAATAAATGATAACACAGAACATTTTTATACAAGAAAAAAGCTGCTTTTTGTGCTTATGAGCACTGACATAGACAAGAGAAGTAGAGGTTATACAAGGTTATGTTATGCTATGCACTTCGTAAGAAGTTTATTTCAAGTGTACTTTAAAATTCTGTATGATGTATGAACGTTTAACGTGCAAAAGAGACTTACAAAATTATATGTGACTGTGAAAATGTTATGAGTACCCTTTACTTACATGAATTAATTTCCATTTATAAGAAAGTGATGCTTAATTGAAGAATTAATGCACTATTACATGTAATGTGAGATTAATATTTTGTACAAATTCATTGTGCAAGAGCTGTGATTCATGAAGGCCTCAAACACTGTTTCCTTTCCTAGTATAAACTTCTGAACTGAATTGTCTGAAGCCTATGGGAGCTTTTTGTGAAGTTAACACTTGTGTTCTAAAACTCAATCGTTTTTATTCACGTCTGTAGCTTACTTGACTAGACTTGCAACAAAAGTGTTACTTCCTAGAGCAGTTGTAGTAAGTTAATCCAAAAACGAAGAAGGTAAGAGAATAAGATTTATTTATTACCAGTCCCCCAACTGTCAACCCTCCCGATCCTCAGAAGAAACTCAAATTCTAAACATTCTATTGTACACTCTGGGACCATTCTCAGGAGGAACCAAGGGGGAGTGAAGTGAAGGGGGAATAGGAACATACCAAGGAAAGGAAAAAAGGAAGGAAGGTTGGAGAGAGGTAAATAACACCAAGATTATAACACATCTTACTTTCCATAGAAAACAGACAAAGTACTTGGGTGATAAAAACGTATTTCATGACATAGTCTTTCTGCCACTCCGGAGGCTTTACAGTTCTGTTACTACGTTTAGTGTCCAACATGTTAGACATTTCTTTTGAGACAATGTTCGCCTTGCTGCAAGTGGCTTGCACAGAATATGGAACAAGTCTGTCCATGCTCCACATCCTGCCATCTGTCATAGTGACCACATTTCTACTGACATCACTTATCCTAACAGGAAAATAAATTTTGTTGTGCCTATTTGAGCTGGTATCAGGTTTTTTTACCAGGATTTGTTGGCCACCCTTCCTTTCACGTGGCTTGGTTCCCCACCTGTGATCATACTCATGTTTATATTTCTCTTGACGTGGGTCCCTTGCTCACTCTACCACTGGATTCAAGATAGCCTGGCTGATGAGGATTATGAATCCGAAACCGGTCCCAGGAATGCTTGTTTCCGGTCCAGGGAAGACATGGCGTGGCAGTTTGGGCTAGACTGTTCCCATGAGGCACAGGCTCAGACTGATTTGCATATGGCCATGTCTGAACTGGGGTGGTGGAGTGGGCTAAAGAATGGTGATGGATTAAACCCAGATCAGTTGACTGGGGGTGAGTGTTTGATTTGCTCAAACACTCCGTACATCATCCCTTTTGGTATCGCTATATTTCTCTTGGTGGCCCAGGATCCTTTTTTGAGTTTTTTCCGTATCACACACAAAGGATTTGTCCTCAAATAACCAATTAGGCGTGAGTTTGGACCAAGGTTTGCCCCTCTTAAGAGACAAAAAGGGGAATAACCTGTTACACTTTTAGGGGTTATTGCATACGACCAAATCATGTCCTTGATAGACTGGACAATGGTTTTATGGGCAACTATTGCTAGCTGTAACGAGTATTTTATCATTCTGTTGCAGCGTTCTACCAACCCATTTGCACGAGGACAGTACAAAGGGGTAGAGATGTGTTTTATGGCCAGGCTGACAAGGAACTCATTCATCTCCGACAAAACCAACTGAAACCCCATTGTCTTTTATGAGAGTATGTGGTATACCTTCATTAGCAAATGTGTCGATAGAAAGATTTTAATAGCCTTGGTATCTACTTTATTGACAAACTTTAGGGTAATCCATTTGGAGAAATAGTCGACTAATATAATAATGAATTGTTCCGCAACCCAGTTATTTGTAAGGGCCCAATGATTTGTACGCCTAATTTTTCCCAAGTCTTAATGGGAACCTGTACTGGTTCTAGGGGTGCTCTTCTAGTACATTTAGTTTTGTCACTGATTCCACATGCATGGCACTCCTTGACAAGAACTTCGATATGGGTGTCCATACCTGGAAACCAATACCCTGACCGTAACTTACTTTTGGTAAGGTTCCTTCTCAAATGGCCTTCATGAGCCAAATCACTTGCGTTTTCTGAGGCTCTCAGGAGGTACTATTTTGTCAGAATTATACATATTGGAACCTACAATAGACAACTCTTCTCTAACATTCCAATATGGCTGCAACTCATTCGGTAGATCACCACACTTCCTGGGCCAACCCTTCTTGATTTTTTCAGCGACAGCTTTCAATGTGGCATCCTCCATAGATACTTTCTTCCATTTGTCCTCTAGAATGGCAGGGATGGAAACCAGTAGTACTTCGAACTCTTTATGTTTTCCTCACTAGGCTTGTCCATGGAAAGGCGAGAAAGAAAATCGAAAACGTGATTCTTGTTGCCTGGAACATACTCTTTTTTTAAATTGAAACTTTGCAAAGAAACAAGCCATTTGCCAATCCTAGGTGTGGTCTTTTCAAAGTCCTTAGATGAAAATAGAGGAACAAAGGGTTTGTGGTCTGTTCTTAATTTGAACGGTATGCCCCACAAAAAGTATTTGAAGTGATTAGTTGCCCAAAAACAAGATAAAGCTTCTTTCTCTATGGTTAGGTTGTTGATTTCTGCCTCTTTAGGTGTTCTGGAGGCAAAAGCTATGATGTTATCCTTGCCGTTTTGAATCCGAGAGAGTGTGGTGCCAATGTCTCTATTGCTGGTTAGAAAAGTGTCTTTAGTACAAACAAAGTTGCCAACGCAGGGTGCCGTAGCAATTGCTCTTTTGAGGTTTATGAATGCACGGTCATGGACAGGTAACCAAGCATAATTAATATCCTTCTTCAAAAGGTCTCTTATGGGTTGTACCAGTTCAGAAAAGTTCTTGATAAATTTAGACATATATTCAGCTAAACCTAGGTGCGATTTGATTTCATCTATATTCACAGGTATGGGAACTTTTACTACTGACTCTATAATGTCCATTTTGGGTTTAAATCCTTCACTGGAGAGTGTGTGACCCAGAAAATTTACTGATGCCACACCTATCTTGCATTTGCATCTTTTGATAATGAGGTCTGCTTCTCTGAGTTTGTTACACACCTTTCTCAAATTGAAATCATGTTCTTTTTCATTAGAACCATAAATAAGAGTTTCGTCCTGGAAACATATGGATTTGTCTACCTCAGCCAGAACGTGTTGCATTATTCTTTGTAAGGCCGATGCGGCAGAAGCCAAGCCAAATGGCATCCTCAGAGATGTATATGTGCCAAAAGGTGTGGTAAAAGATGTTAACAATTGTGATTCTGGGTGTAGGGGTACCTGTTAGTATGCCGATGTGAGATCTAAAACAGAAGAACCTTGCACAATTAATCACAGATAACTTTTCATTAATCGTGGGGAGCAGGTATCTGTCAACCCATATATTTGCATTCAAACTTCTACGGTCTAAACACATGCAGATGTCTTCACTGTTTTTTTAGATGTGATCACAATGGGGGCCAACGATTCAGAGTGTTCTACAGCTTGTATGATACTCTATCTTTATAATTTCTCAAGTTCTCTTTTCAGAGGTTCACGCATGAGCAAAGGAATGGATCTGGTCTTGTGTGCAAAAGGGATGGCATAATTTTTCAATTTTATCTTGTGCTCCTAGTTTTTCAACACTCTCTCCTTGTCAGAAAAAACTTCAGGAAACTCCTCGCATACACCCACCCCCGTCAAGGATCTGTCTACCAATAATACCTGTTCTTTGTTATTGGAGTCTAGAGTGGTGCCTAAATCCTTTTGGTGTTTTCACCCCAGTAGGTTGCTTCCCTTCTCAGTAATATACACTTTGCCGTACGTATGTCTATCCTTGAAAGTGATGCACATTTTTACCATTCCTTTTAAAGGAATGGGTTGCTTATTATATCCCCCAGGGTGTATGTACGGCTTTTCTAGCTAGTATTCCTTTTCATGGAACAACCTATTAAATATTTCTCCATCTACGAGGGTGTATGGAGAACATAAATCGGCAACTGCATTAACTTGCTTTCCATCTAAATGTATCTCACATACAGGGTAATTAATTTTCTCTTCCAACTCTTAGTCACACACTTGAAATATAAACTTGTTGTCTCTAGATAACGAAAATGGTTCAACTTGTACCTCACTCTTCAGCTCTTTGGAATTGCACATCTTGGAGAAATTACCAATTTTATTGCACCTCCTACAACTTACCCCTCTAGCAGGGTACGTGGGGAAATTAGCAAGGTGATTACTGTTCCCACAACGATAGCACTTGAAATTCTCTTTCTTAGCTTTAGGTTTTGCTATAGTGTGAGCATCTGAAATCTTTAGAACCTCCTCATCTCCTTTGATCTCATTTACTTGTTTTTCATCTTGAGAGAATTTTTTACTAGTTTTCATCTCTTTAACACAGTATGCTGTGTGTTCTATGCTTTTAGCTATACGTACAGCTTCTTCCAAATCAGGATTTTGGGTTAGTAATCTTTCTTGCACCTTGTGGTCGTTGACGCAACAAACAAATTGATCCTAATAGGAGAATCAGTAAGAGCACCAAATTCACAAGTAGCTGAAAGACCCCTCAAGTCGGCAATGTAGGAGGTAACTTTCTCATTTTTGCCTTGTACCCTTTTGAAGAACTTATGTCTTTCTAAGACTACATTGATCTTGTCTTTGAAATGGGAACCCAATTCCCTTAACGTAGTGGTGAACACATCATCATCCCCTTCACCCCCTTCTTCTTCACTATCTGCGAGGTCCTCATAGACTTTTCTCGCTTGAGTACCCAAATTGTGTAGGAGAATATGTTGTTTTCTTACTGAAGAAAACTTCTCGCCACCAATTGTGATAAGATATGAATGCAACATCTTAACCCATCTGTCCCAGGGAATGTCTGGTACCCCTTGATCGTTTAAAAATGGAGGAGGTTGACTCATATTTGCAACTGACATGTTTGAAAAGGCTACTTTACAGTGTGAAAGAATGTAGGGCAGGAGATGACCAGAAGAAACCAACTAAAAAAGCTTCCTTAAAAAAGATACAACCATAGATTCTTGTACAATAGGACATGAACAGGATTACAGTTTTACTGAAGTCAAAATGGCTACAGGCACAGAGGCTGTGCATGGACGGGGTGCAAAGCAATGATGCACTAACAGCTGTGAGCGTGAATGCTGTGCCCATCAGCGTGAATTTACAATTAAAAAACTTACTAAAACATGTATGACAGATGTTGGACCTTTTCTTACTTAACACACTCTGTAAGTATATGATCAGAACACAAACACTGTAAACTTACTAGACATGTCCCAGTCCAAGATTGTGAGACGAGAGATCCAGGAACAGAAGTGCCCCTTGAGAGCAGAAGCAAAGAACATGAGATGTCAGGACAGCTGAGCTCCTATTGGAGACTAACACTGGGCAGGAAACGCCGATGAGCAGGGCTAGTGAGATGCCAGACTGAGAGCGCTCAAACGTGGGACACTACACTGAAAGGCATGCACACATGAACTGCTGGGTTGTTAGCTTGTGAGTCGACTCCCAGGAGGCGTGCTGACTGAAGAAGCAGCCACTGAAGGACTCACTCGTGGCACCACGGAAGCCTGAACTGGCGGGCGCTGATGCAGGAGCGATGTGAGAGAAAACTTCCTCCCAGCTGACGACAGGCAACACAAAACAGCTTCTATGACACGGAAGCAGATAGGAATCAATGCTGGCGTAGAAACACAAAGATCTCTCTTCAGATATTGACAAAGTACTCGGGGGAGAGACGTGTAGCGTGAGGGAACGCTATGAGAGGCGTTCTGTGAGAAAAACTTCACTGTGCTGAACGGGATGCTTTTCAGCCTTAGGTAACTGACTTCCGTAGAAGGAAACTTGAAGATCAGAACACCATTGTCCTTTTCCAGTCCAAATCTCCTCTTTCACTTCTGGAGATGGTGAAGAAGAGTAGAGAATCCAGAAGGGCATGTTGAAATATTAAGGAACAGGAGCGGAGGAGGGAGGTTGACACAGAGACGATATCCAGAAAACCAGGGGTGGAGAACTGCTGCTGTCCCCTGCACAGCAGTTCGCTTGTCGAAAATTTTTAGTAAGTTAATCCGAAAACGAAGAATGTAAGAGAATAAGATTTATTAACAGTTCCCCAACTGTCAACCCTCCCGCTCCTCAGGAGAAACTCAAACCCTGAACATTCTATTGTACACTCTAGGACCATTCTCAGGAGTAACCAAGGAGGGTGAAGTGTAGGGGGGAATATGAACGTACCAAGGAAAGGAAAAAAGGAAGGAAGGTTGGAGAGAGATAAATAACACCAAAATTATAACAGCAGTGTTTGAGAATGAACTGACAAGAGATGAGAGCATCAACTCGCCTACTTCTTAAATGCAACACACGTTCATATGACAAAACTACAGCGGTTCTATGGAAATTGTGAGTAAATGGATTACTAAATTCTTCTGGATTTGTATACTTTTTACTTACTACATCATCTCATCTTATGGATAATTGCCTAAATTTTGAACTAAGGGGCGTATCCCCTCTACCCATCTTGCAGTACAAAGACTAAGATTTGGACTTCCAGAAACAACGTGAACTGTGACAAAATACTACATTTGCTTCTGGCTAGTATGCGCCCGTAGTGGAACCTTTTCGGCTGAAAGGGTTCATAACAGCAGCAGTGGCATTGCCACCTCAGTGAAGACAGAGGCAGACAATTCTATTCATGAACTGAAACTAGTCATCCGGTATTTGCTGAACTTTCCCAGTCGGTTGGTATGAGATTCAACTGATTTCCTGCTATTTCATTATTCTGGAGTCAATAAAATCTCCCTTGGCTGAGGAAGATAGCTCACTCAATTCTGAATCTTCCTGAATTTTCGAATGCCTATGGAATTTGATCTAATTTGAAATTAAGGGTATGTGCTAATCCTTTAATACTTAACAGAAATATATTATGATAAAATGTTCTGCTGATGCTGCTTTATTTTTTTGGTTATGGCTAAATTCAAAATTGATTTTAGGGTCAACTAATTAAGAGTGGGGTTTTTACATGAGAGATTGTTTCTATTATTGAATGCTAGTGATTCTCTGTTTCAGGTCCTCGTACGATAAGCGCCCATTTCAGTCCCTTTCAGCGCAGAACAAGATCCATTGGAGAACCTAGGAAGCTGGATATAGTACCTGAGGTTAATCTAAAATAGGGAAAAAAAATCATGCATAAAATAATTTATGAGGCCCGAAACGTTTACGCTACAACAGTTTTTACATCCTTCTACTTGTCTGTCTACCTTCTTTTAACTCATACCTCTCTTGTCTACTTTGCTTCTCTATCTCTCCCATCTGTTTCCACAGATGATCCTTTCTAAATCCATCCCTTCTATCGAACTCACTTCTATATCTACAATTTCTCCACTTACTCCTATGGCACCTCTCTCTATCACCCCTTGTCTCTTATTCCCTGCCTCACTCAACTTCTGTTTTCCATTATCTCAACTCTCTCTAACACTCCCCATGGGTAGCACCATGTTTGCAGCAAAAAAGCTCATTCTTGAGCACATGAGAGCCATCCAAAATAGAGACAAGCTATCCCCTGTGGCTAGACACTTTGAGGAACTTCACAAGAGTAATCGCAATTTATTGCGATTTTTTTGTAATTGACAGAGTACCCCCATCTAACAGAGGAGGTGAAAGAATCTGTAAATTACATTAGTTAGAATCTAGGTATTTTCTGGAACTTGATACCAATATTCCTGGGGGTTTGAATTCTGAGAAAGAATTGTCTTTGCATTTAGGAGAATTGACCACTCTCAGCTTGTCTTGCAAACATGATGCCAATGCCATTTTTGCCATTCTGACATACTTTCAGACTCTGTTGTTTGGAATTTGTATATACTTTTTTCTTGCAATATATATAGTAGGATGTTATGAACTTGTGATATGATGAATGTCTCCTATGTGACTTTTCTGTAGTCATTTCTTAAATAGTTTTAATTCACGTACACAAGCTAGTTGCATGTTCAAAGATATTGATTGGGCCCTTATTAGTGTTTATATTTTCCCTTCCCCTTTCTTTCTCTTTAGGTGGTGTTACAATTGGAGGCGACACCTTCAAAATGTCTATCATTGATAGTACCTATTGAGAGAAGAAAGAATTTATGCCCACTGGGGCGGAGCAATGAATTATGTCTCTTTCTGAGTGCAGCAACGAATTAAAAATTGTAGGATTGAGAATTGTTATTTATGCCCACTTGGGCACAGTATGAATTTGTGTTTTTCACTGCATTAAGGTCCAACAGGCTATAATGTTGACTATATATGGTTATTAACCACTTGGGTATTGTGAGTCTTTTGAATTTAATTGCATATTACTTGACAGAGATATTGGTCCAAGATTTAATTTGTTTGGAGAATGGTAGTTGGTTCCGGAATCCAAAAGGTTATGATAATGTATTAATATTGGTTTTATTGCAGAGTCTATCTGACTAAATGGGTAGAATAAGGACCTTTTATTTGGACTAAAGGTTTGTAGTGTAGTTCCTATTATCCCAATAGGCTCTGCGCATTGGAATAATATCTTCAATAGTATAGACCTAGGGCAGAGGTTAACTAGGTCTTCTACCGACGATATTAGACTTAAAGTTTTGTGTTTGCCAGCTAGCTCAGAGTTCACTAGAAACTTTCTCGAATAGGCAAGGAGGATCTGAACCTCCCTGGATAGACAAGAAGGGATTTAGTTTCTGACAACCATAGAACATGACAACTTTGCTCTCCCCTAATCAAGAGTGTATCTCTAGAGTCGTGTGAAAACAAAAGACAACTTATTTTACTCAGTCAGTTCAGTGCATTCTTAGTTTCACCAGTTTGTAGAGAAAGGAAGAGATGGGCGTGTTCAATAAAAGATGTTATTTATTGATCAGTTTCTTTTCTCGTACAAGAGAAATGAATCGCTATTATTGCAATACTTATAGTTAAGTAAAGTACATACTGTAAAGACAGAATTATAAAATAATACTGTAAAAGCATTGATATGGTTTCTAAGCCATATGATACTTTAAAATGGATAAAATAGATACATACATATATACATTTGACTAATCGTACTCAACTGGTGCTTCTAACCACGCCTACCCCAGTGTACCTGACCTAAGCCTAATACGTGGGCGGGAGTAGATAAGTAGCAGTTTAAGTTAAGTTTGTTTTGCCAAGGGTCTGACTCAAGAATTCTCTGCAAGGGGTTATTCAGTTCAGTACCTGGGAATTAGAAGGTTTGAGGGCTGGTATCTCTTATCCCAGGTCTTGATATTCCAGCTGCCTGCGAGGGCGGCTTGGAAGCGCCGGAGCTGGATTTCTCGGCAGGAGAAAAGCAGCGTCTCTCTCTCAGCGCGTCAGGAAGGAGGGGCAGCGTCTGTGGGCTTCGATCTCAGCTGGGCTCCTCGGCAAGTCTCGCTGCTCCAATCTCGTCACCACCGCGTGTGTTTGCTTAAGGCAATGTCGGTAATATTTATACCTGAAAGGTGCCGAGATTGACGTAAGGATGGACATAAATACGTCAATAAGGATGTCATACGAACTGATCGTTAGCACATTCTTTACTGAAGTTCTTGGTGAAATCAAAACAATGGCTGCGGGGATTTCCCAGGTCGCTGTAGGTTTGTTTTGTTTTGAGAACTCCGTATGCCTATTAGGGGGCTGGAGAAATATCGCTTGCCTAATTAGATGGCATGCGTTATGACTTAATCAGATAACACGCTTCTGTGCCGTGGTATGGCTTAATCAGATAACGGTTTTTGCGCCGTTGAATGGCTGCTAGTTACTTATTAACCAGACAAGGGTCAGGAATAGGGGGATCGATACAGTACCCATAGGAAATACATCACACCCACTCCACGTAATCTATGTCCATATTTACAAATCTAGGCATAGTAAAAAACTAGTAGTGTATGTGTATACCGTACCACCCCAAAATACAATCACATGTATTTCGAAAACTGGAAATGTGAAATACACGAAAAGATGCGAATAGTTACTATATGCACTCAAGCACTATAATAAATGAAAAATCTGTTACGCATGTTTCTAAATCAGCATAAATGAGAACGAGAAATTTACACATGAAATGGCTCTTAATACAGAAGAAAAATATTGCGAGACCATTCCATCACAAAGCATAAAATACTCATGAACATGCTAGAGGGTAACTAAAGTCTCTAGAGCACCTAAGAATAGAAATTTAGTTCTCTAAGAATAGTTCTACTTTGAGCAGAAGATAAGTGTTCCCGCTGTCTGAAAAACTGATGAGAAAAAATTCCCATATCGCTTTTTAAAGTTTGAAGGCCAAATTCAGGATGTGAGGAACGCCGTGTGATAGCTTGCTCAAAGTCATTCTTTCTGCTCGGGTGAAAACATCATATCATTTAGACTGTTGAAAAAACTGTCAACAGTTTCTTGCGAAAGTTCCACTAACTCGGAAAAAGTTGTTACCATGCATTCTTGAGCATGATTGCCTTCATTGATGTTATGACCAGCATAGCTGACAGAAGGTTGTACCTGATCGATGCTGCTTTCATCTTGTACTTCACTACCCCTTAATCGTAGTGGTGAAGCCTCCACGAATGCCGTCATCAGGATTGGTAGCCGCTGGGGACAGCACAATGCATGAGCCGTTACCGGACCCAACAATGTATCCGCGTCCATTGGCACATCCGATTGTAGTGCCAGACAGGTGTCCAACACGCATTCTTCGCCACATAGCAAGCACCTTAATACAGGCATAACACAACGTTGCCACAAGGGTCTAAATGAAAGAAACCAAGTCATGTTGAGGTCTCTCAGCCGGGCTAGTCCAAGGACTTTAGTTATGCGGTCCCTGTAGCGCATGGCTAGTATTGTTTCTTCCATCATCGCTGGTGTCTTGTCTGTGACACGGTTTGCCATAGCGAAGCAACAGGATAAAAAATAGGATGCCTGCCACTAGTCCCAATAGGAGAGGAAGTCCGCCAAAAATGGAATGGACAAAATCAGGAAAAATACCCAGGATGGCTTTGAATGGTGTTAAAGCTCCTGAAATCACTGTCTTAAATACACTTGAGACACCACTGGTATCAGAAATATTTAAGATTTCGTTCAGTATTTCTGCGAAATGTATGGGGGAATTAGTTGATAACAGTGAATGAATCTCTGCCGTTGTCCTTGCAACTTGGAGATCATACGTTTCTTTTGATGACGTTAGCCTGGTCGGCATCTGTAGGAGCACTGTCTTCATTCTGCTTAAAGTATCAATTCGAATAGAAGCAATTTTCAAGTTGGGCCATAACCTTGCCTCCCTGTCTGGAGAATCGTTAGGGAACAATACTCGTTCACAGCACATGACCTTCCTAGTCACGGTTATGAGATAAGGTTTTCCGGGCAGCAAACTACAACATCTGCGATCTACTATTAGAATGTAACTCCCGTTCGAGAGCCTCCTAAAGAATGGTTCTATTTGTGTTGCAGGTGTGCCTAGCTGGTAACATGAAAGGTTATTTGAAGTCCCTTCACAGGCTCCATGTAAGCTAATACCCTGACACAGAAGTGTACCGCTTAGTGACCTCGCACAATTATTGCCACTAAGAAACACACTCTGGCCTTTATTACTGACACATGCGTGTGTATAGGGCAAGTTCCATGTTGACTTAATGTACCCTTTACCCAACCTTTCATACTGGCCTGCCTGTATATATTTTTGGCAGTATTGAAACCTGAAAGTTGATATCGGAATATTAATTATCCCATGTATTATCCATTCAATGACAGGTCGTTCTGACATTGTTAATGGTAATCTCTCGAGTTTCTCAATGCTCAGAATTGTATAATCAGCACCCTTCTGTGCCATACTGATTTGTTTATCAGTAAGGTTAAAGATATTAAATAATGACGTTGTGTTGATTAAACGCCAAGGCACATAGCCTGAACGCAGATTTTGTAACGTCCAGCCAAGCTGTACAATAGAACGCAATTGGGACTGACCGTGTTGTAACATCAGTAAGTCTTGCGATATTATATCGATTGCTGAAGACACAATGCTGTCCAGAGAATATATTCTGGAGGACAGAGTCATTAACCCATTGTCCACAACAGAAAGTGATTTTTCCAAATTAATACGGTCAATTTCCCGTATTTTCTCTGCTGTCTCAATTTGAGCTTCTTTCCAGGCTTCGTTATAAGCTGCATATATAGAGGCCGCTATGAAACGTTTTGACGCTGTTTGCGTGGTCCCATAATGAAATCACCCAAGTCAGCACCTTCTGTAAGTAAAGTTAGGTGTTGCTTAATTTCTGCCAGTGTGGATGTTTGTAGCCATTGAAGGCAGAGCTTGCCCACACTGTAGGTGGTTACTATCCCTGGATGTTGTCTTTGGGAATATCTAGAGTCTGGCCTAGTCAATGTGAACCCCTGTATTTTGTTCAGGAATCTGTCTTGACAGTTATTTGTATCTGTGGGCCAGATCAACCATTGTTTCCATTCAGGATGTGTTCTGTTTTGGTTTAATATATGGTTTACGTCTATCTCAACATCTATAGAGCTATTACTGTTCACTGTTGGCTTTGGAATAGATGGTTTGTTTAAATCTTTGATTTTGGCTAAGCCAAGACAGGTAGTTTGTTGAATAGTGTCATTCAAAAATATAATTTGTTCTGGGATCATGCAGGCTCTAAACAATGATTCTATACCTTGTACTTGCCAAACTCTTGTACCCCAAACAGTTTTTGCTTCAATATTATTGTTCCAGAAATCAAAACCAAATGTATTCATTTGCTCAAAAAATGAATCTGAATATATCAATTTTGTGTTTGTAAGCATGGTCTTCATACCTGTCTTATTTGACAATTTGAAATAAAATGTTTCTGCTTTACTTGTGTTAAACCCTGAAAAGTATGAATATTTATCATAAAATGTTTTCGAGCTACCTTTTGGAGGAGTAGCACAATGTTCCCATTGGTTATAATTTAAAACATTTCTAGGTTGTGCAGATTTATGTAGATAATGGTTACCATAGTGGTTGTAGCAGAACATCTGATCATAATTAGACGAACCCTGCAAATAATCATGTTCTGTAAATTTAGCAGACATCACTAGGTCAGACATCATATCATTAATACTTTCAAAGTCCCAATCATCAGCAAATGTGCTTGGTTTTACAAAGTCACTCAATGAGATCTTGAATTGGTATGGATACTTCAGGATTTCAACCGGACCATAGATTTCATAATCAGTATTGTCCCATGCTACCCCGCCGGGTATAGGGTTGGCTGTGAAGTTGACTGAAGAAAGTTCTCTTTTCTCGACGTGTGAAGATGTGTGTGGTTTAAGGACCAAGTTGATTTTCTGGCTTGCTGTGTCCATTGTTGCATATTTTCCCTCAATAAAATGTCCCAAGCATAGTACCATGATGAGCCAAAGTATGAGGACAAATGCACCTAATGCCACCCAAATTTCAATCCATGGAGAAATCAGATAGGTTTCTTTCAGTTGTTGAAAAAGTTCCTTAGCTTTATCTTTAAAAGTTTTTGTTGATGGCTGTTTCTCAGATTCTCTCAGATCTTCAGAGAAATCATCGAAGTTGATGAAGTAGCCGGATGCTGTTCTGTCAATTGTTCCAATTGCTTCTGGATTACTTTTTGCTTTATGAGTTTGCTTTGTTTCATCAGCATAGTCATTTGTTACATCATCGTAGGTTGGTGTGTCTCGACTAAATGTTTTTATTTGGGTTTTTAGAGGTTTAAGTTCCATTGCTTTGTTGCATAGTCCTTGTTGATGTTCTGTAGAGTTTTCGAATGTGATTAGTCTCTCAGTTTGAACCTCTGTATTCGTAGCAAACTTTGGTGTTCTACTACTTCTTGTGAGTCCACTTGGCCTACTGTTTGTTATCGGCCACATGATTGTGGTTTTACCAGGTCGATTGATACAACTCGGTTCTCCTTTTTACCAGCAAGGGGCGGTAGTACTACTGATCTTGTCCCGTTGACAGACAAGACAGGAACTGCTTTTCTGTAAGAAGGCCCAAATTCCTTCTTTACCGCGATCTTCTCCCTGACTAGATCCCCGACTTTTGGAATTCAGACAGGCCTTGCTGGGACAGGTGGTTTCTCTTCAGTGGTCGTTGGCTGCTGTTTCAACTTTATGTTGCTCAGGTCTTTCCTTGTTTCATTTAAGTCCTGTAAAATAGCCAAACGATCTTTGATATCAAAGCATTTATCTTGAAACACTGAAGTCTGACTATCAAGATCTTGGATCATCATTCTAGTCCCGAACAATAGTTCGTACGGACTGAATCCTTTCAGAGAATTTCTTGGCAGGTTATTTAGACTACGTTGGACACTTATTAAATGTTTGACCCACCCAGCTCCTGAACCTAATATCTTTGCTGTTATAGATTGCTTTATGTCACGGTTTTTTCTTTCTACGATTTCGTTTCCCTCAGGATGAAATGGACAAGAGTACCGCAATGCAATGCCCATGCTGGTCATGGCCTCCTTATAAGCTCGAGAGCTAAAGGCAGGACCCTGGTCAGAATGTAGCATGCCAATTGCGTATGTGCCGATAAAGACTCGCAAATCTTTTATAACAGTTCTGGCGTCAGCCGATCGCTGGGGCCACATCCATATGAATCTCGTACATGAATCCACTGCGACCAAGATATATTTATAGTTACCATCCCTTTGTAAGGGACCACAGTGGTCCCGATAAACACAGGCTAATGGTTTATCTGAGATTAGAAGGGGCGTCTGTGCTGGTCGTTTCACTGTTGATACCTTCATTCTTTGACATATTTCACATTCTAGAACATAGTTCCTTGTCTGTCTTCTCATTTGTGGCCACCAGTATCTCTGCTTTAGTAATGATACTGTGGCTGAAACGCCAGCATGTACAGAAGCAAGCCCTTCGTGTGCCGCTATGATGAGTCCTAACCTATGTTCCATGTTTGGAATTGCCCTATCCCCCACTCCAGGGATTCGAGCAAACAGAACATTATTTGCATCAGTTATGTATGAGTACTTTACAGGAAAGCCTTTCGGGAGTGTTTCTATCGCATCTTTTACTGTAGCGCTGACAGCCTGTAATATTTCGCTGTCTATTTTTGTTTTTGACCGGGTGATGGCAGCTATGGAAGCCGTTTGCACAGCTGCCTTGGCGGCCTCATCAGCCAATGAATTTCCTGCAACGTTAACGCCATCACGTTGATGACTCAGTGTATGTATCACGTGAGTCTTTTGTAGTTCCTTTTGTAAAAGAACTACTTGTTCCCAAAGCATTTTATGCTTGATTGTGCCACCTTTTGCGTCTTTAAAACCATTCTGAACCCAGATCTGCAAGTATTCATTGTATGATTGAACGCAGTAATACGAATCGCACACTATGAGTGTGGGGAATTCCCGATCGGTATGTTCAAGCGCCATCTTGAATGCCAGTAGTTCTGCTCGCTGAGCTGTACAATCTCCTAAAGATTGCGTTTTAGTGACCAGTGGTTCAAATTTTCCTTCGTGCCAGCGACCTTTAACAATCCCGCACGCAGCACTATAAGCTTGTTTACCCCCCACTGCGGGTTGTGCTGATCCGTCTGTATATATTATACAGCCGTAATGTTCTAGAGGCAGAATTTCGGTTGGTGGAGGACATTCAAATTCATATTGGAGAAATTCTTGTGTTTTTAAGTTGGGATCAAATTCGTATACCACGTCTGTTGCAGCAAGAGAATTAGCCCACTGTATCCACCTTGGATGGAGTGCTTTAGCATTCGGAATGCTTGCCTTTGTTACCGCCTCCAGGGCTGGTATCGGTGTCACGATAATTATTCGTTTACCTTGTGCTAGGGCCCGTTCCTTTGCTACAGCAGTCTGTACCGCGGTCAGAATTTTTTCCGTTGGGCTAAATTTCATTTCAGCTTTTGTGTACAAGTGTGATTTGTATGCAATTGGTATCTTTTCTCCCTCATTAGAGGTCAGGTATGTGAATCCGCATCTTCCTGGGATGACTCGAATCACAAGATTGCGTGTGTTATCACGTGTTTGTAATTTTGTTTTAACTAACATGTCTGTTTGTAAAGATCTCAAAATTTCTGTGTGTTTTTGAGTCCAGTTGATTCGTTTAAAATCTGGTTTTATTAGATCATAGAGAGGTTTAACTCTCTCTGCATAATTTATAATGTAAGTTCTTCCGAAATTCAGGAAGCCTAGAATTGATTGTAAGTTTTTTAATGTTTTAGGTGCTTGGATTACAGCACATTTCTCTAGGAAATTGTCAGCCAGGCTTTTGCCTTCACTTGATAGTTCATATCCTAAAAACAGGACTGTTAGATGGGCAATTCTTGACTTTTTAAAGTTGAATTTGTAACCCTCTGCTGCTAACCCAAGTATTATGGTGTTCACTCGCTTCAAGTGAGTATCCAAGTCATCATCTGTTAGATAGATGTCGTCGACATAAGATAATGCCTCGTCATCATATGTTTGTAGTAATTCTGTTACTCTCGCTGAGAATAATCCTGGGCTGTTCTTGAACCCCTGGGGTAAACGACAGAAATTTTTTTGCGCGCCATTTATTGAGAACGCCGTCAAATATCTGCTCTCTGGTGCTATATTTTGACAAAAGAATCCATTAGAGATGTCTAATGTTGTTTTGTATTTTTTGCGCACTATGTTATTCATTAGTGCAGCACTATGCGAGTTTTGTACTGCAAAGGTTTTGCAACATGAGTTAAGGTGTCTGTAGTCCAAAACAAGACGATATGAATTGTCTGGTTTGGAGACAGGAAACAAAGGATTATTCATTTGTGAGGTGCAAGTTTCAATCACCCCCTGGTATTCAAGTTGATCTAGGATCTCTTTTACCTGTTTTTTAGCTTCTTGCTTAATTGGGTACTGCCTCTGTGCAGTAGGTTGTGATTTTAACTGGATTTTGTGAGGAGGAGAGTCCTCATCCCATCCCACATGATTTTTATATAAGGCAGGGGCTTGAGCTACTGCCCACTTTCTTGCAAGTGTATATTTTTTTTGAATTGGAATATGATTTGAGAAGGCAGGCATAATTATTTCTTCGCCATGTGGGCACTCCCTGACAAACTCGGGTGGCCAGTCTCGTTCAGCTAGAAGGATGTCATAGCCCTTGGAGACATTATCCCAAAATAGACCCCTTATTTTCTAGTCTTATCCCCCTCTATACGCAATGTTATTTCATATATTTTATGAGGTTTGCTAACTCTGGTATCTGCAGTTTCCACTTGAATGTATTCATTCGTGTCCACTGTCTCCAGATGATTCATAAGGACTTTGCGAGCTATGCTCACTTCTGCTGCGCTGTCTAGCATTGTCTGAGCCCATTCTCCGTTTTTCAGCTGTGTCCTCAGTATTCTCGGCATGATTTATTACTTTAATACTGGCTACCTTCTTCTTTGGAAATTGTAATTTTTTATTTTGATGAGCAGGTTCCTTGTCTTTGGACTTGACGTGCTCTTCCCTGTGTTCTGATCGTCCTCTTCTTTCCGATTTCTGCGAGGAAGTCTGAAAAGATTGAGAGGGACGTGTATCAATATCTTGATATTTATCAGGTTTTTTAATATTATCCCTATTTCTAAGGTTGTATCTTTTCACAGAGTGCTCCCTTTGGGGAGACTTTCGTCCTTGGTCAGGAGATCTTTCTCTCCGCCGAGAAAACCTTCCTCTGGACTGGAATCTTTTTTCTTTAGGATTGGATTGTTTATTTCCATCCCAGCTCTTTTTTTGAGTGTTCAGATTATTTTTGATAAATACCTTTTCAGGACTTTCAACTAGTTGGGGTTTCACTGGTATTCCACCCAAACTATCTCTTCCTAGTTCTTCATAGGATTTTTCTATAATTCTGGCAATTTCAGATGGTTGGTCTGCTATATTTGTCTCTTTTAACCTCTGGCGGATCGCCACATTTGCTGCTTCTCCCTTTATGTTGGCTAATAATATTGCCGAGACCTGCTTGAAGTCTTTCAGTAATTTCATACCGAGAGTTAAAGCGGGTTCTGGACCGTATTCGTCTTGAATTTGTTTTAGCACATCTGGTATTACTGACATGGATGGTACACCATGTGTTTTTGTGTAAATGGAAGCAAAGACTGTTCCCCAAGTGTCACAGTCCTCCACATGTGGTGCGATTCCCATTGGAAGACAGATAGTCAGAATCCTGTGTTTCTCAACAGGGGTGGTATCTGGAAACACCGCCTCAATTTGAGTGATTTTTTGTGCTAACCAGAATGGAATTTGTTCCCGTTTTGTGGGTACTTTACCTAGACAGGACTGTATGTTCTGTGGTGTAATTTTATTTGTGTTCCCCTGATGAGGGGTCAGCTGTGGAATTTTAATTGCTGGTTGGACTGTTGAAGTCCGCATTACATATTGGACTAATTGTCTATGTATTTTAATTAGCTGTTTTAGCTGTGTTAAAAGATCTGGTGCAGGCATTTCTTCAATGTCTGGATGTGGTGTGTATCCGGCTAGGACCGGCCACGTTGCTCCTGGTCTACCTAGTGGACCGAGCCTGGTGATGTGATTATTATGTTTTAGGGCGCCATTAAACAAGAGCAGGTGCTCTTGGAATTTAAGTGGTATTTCCACCTCCTCGAAAGGGGTGTACTCATTCGGAGGTTCCTCTGTTTTGTAATAGTGGAACTCCTTCGTCACAGCATTTGCTGCTGGAAAGTTTATCCATGAATAGAATACCTCTGTCTGCCGATATTCGTGTGCCTCAATTACAAATATGACTGTACCACCTCTTGGTGTCAGTCCATTTTCTATAAGTTTTAAGGTTATAGATTTTCTTATGCTGACCGGGATGAGAGTTGCATCCGGGTCTTGTTGTAGGAGACTATTGTCAGCTGCTAGGAGTTCAGCTGCTATTCTAGCTGTCTCTCTTCCTTCTTCAGTGTCTGACATTTTACTGTTAGGAAGGTTATTTTGTTTGTTTGCAGATCAGGTTTCTATGGAAACAAAGATTAGATGCACAATATTTTGGAACAGTGTATCCTTCAACGTTGAATAAACCAAGAACCATACATAGGAGTCTCCTCCTGCGAAGTTTGGCGGATATGACCTTTCACCCACTCCAGACGTCTTTGGAGTATTATGGGGAAAAAGGGGCTCTGTGTGAAAAAGCACGACTGAGTTACTCTAGTGTCTTGCGTTAGTTTTATCGCCTATCCAAACGGTTGGGCACCATGTAGTGTAGTTCCTATTATCCCAATAGGCTCTGCGCATTGGAATAATATCTTCAATAGTATAGACCTAGGGCAGAGGTTAACTAGGTCTTCTACCGATGATATTAGACTTAAAGTTTTGTGTTTGCCAACTAGCTCAGAGTTCACTAGAAACTTTCTCGAATAGGCAAGGAGGATCTGAACCTCCCAGGATAGACAAGAAGGGATTTAGTTTCTGAAAATCATAGAACATGACAACTTTGCTCTCCCCTAATCAAGAGTGTATCTCTAGAGTCGTGTGAAAACAAAAGACAACTTATTTTACTCAATCAGTTCAGTGCATTCTTAGTTTCACCAGTTTGTAGAGAAAGGAAGAGATGGGCGTGTTCAATAAAAGATGTTATTTATTGATCAGTCTCTTTTCTCGTACAAGAGAAATGAATCGCTATTATTGCAATACTTATAGTTAAGTAAAGTGCATACAGTAAAGACAGAATTATAAAATAATACTGTAAAAGCATTGATATGGTTTCTAAGCCATATGATACTTTAAAATGGATAAAATAGATACATACATATATACATTTGACTAATCGTACTCAACTGGTGCTTCTAACCACGCCTACCCCAGTGTACCTGACCTAAGCCTAATACGTGGGCGGGAGTAGATATGTAGCAGTTTAAGTTAAGTTTGTTTTGCCAAGGGTCTGACTCAAGAATTCTCTGCAAGGGGTTATTCAGTTCAGTACCTGGGAATTAGAAGGTTTGAGGGCTGGTATCTCTTATCCCAGGTCTTGATATTCCAGCTGCCTGCGAGGGCGGCTTGGAAGCGCCGGAGCTGGATTTCTCGGCAGGAGAAAAGCAGCGTCTCTCTCTCAGCGCGTCAGGAAGGAGGGGCAGCGTCTGTGGGCTTCGCTCTCAGCTGGGCTCCTCGGCAAGTCTCGCTGCTCCAATCTCGTCACCACCGCGTGTGTTTGCTTAAAGCAATGTCGGTAATATTTATACCTGAAAGGTGCCGAGATTGACGTAAGGATGGACATAAATACGTCAATAAGGATGTCATACGAACTGATCGTTAGCACATTCTTTACTGAAGTTCTCGGTGAAATCAAAACAATGGCTGCGGGGATTTCCCAGGTCTCTGTAGGTTTGATTTGTTTTGAGAACTCCGTATGCCTATTAGGGGGCTGGAGAAATATCGCTTGCCTAATTAGATGGCATGCGTTATGACTTAATCAGATATTACGCTTCTGTGCCGTGGTATGGCTTAATCAGATAACGGTTTTTGCGCCGTTGAATGGCTGCTAGTTACTTATTAACCAGACAAGGGTCAGGAATAGGGGGATCGATACAGTACCCATAGGAAATACATCACAGGTTAATTATGTCACTGTCAATTGGATTCTATAATTGCAAAAGCCTGTTTATTCATAGAATGAATATGTGCGAATATGATGAATTCCAATATTAGAATGACATTTTCTTTCTTTAAAATTCTCTTTCGTAGTATTATACCCACCACCTAATCATGTATTGATTTAGGGGATATAAAATGAACTAGCTACTGCTTAGCGTATTGCCGGTTTTGTTATTATGACGGGCAATAGGATGATATAAATGTTATTTAGGATGTAATCTGCCCGTAACAAATGTGTAAATATTGCTTTGTGGTAAAGACACTTATCCAGCAAATATGGCTAACAATGCATAAATGAAGTATATGTTTGGATTTAAATGTCAATATTGAATGCTAGTTTATTTCTTCAAACCACTGCAAGATGGCCGACATTTCTTTGGGCCATTGCCCACTGTCTATGTCTTTACATTTCACTTTGCACGTAACTTTTGTATGTTTGTTTATATGATGGATTTGTTTTACACCAAGATTACCCGTGGGCAAGGCGGTTTCCGCCGAAACGCGTAGGGTGTTCTTTTTTGGCTGAGATACACTTTAAATAAATCTAATCGCCCATTCTCGGAGTGGGTGCCTATTTCTGGAAGGAGTGCATGCATGCCTTTGTGCATAGTGAAACTTTATTGAAAACAGGGCGACCTCGGACATTGACGTGCACAACAAAACCAGCTCTTCCAGACAAATCCAGAAGGAAAGCAGCGGCACACCAGAGGATAGCACAATTAACTTCATTGTGCACACAAACGACAACGTGTTTCAGTGTGACATGTGTGTGTGTTCTAACACGGAAAAAGAAGAGAATTGAGAAAAAGTGACTAAAAATTAAGCGTGAGGGAAGGAGAGGAGTAAGGGTGAATTAGGCTTAACACACAAACAGTAATCGGGGCATGTAAAATTTTGTTAAATACAGATGGAAAATCCATCCGGGCATCAGTCATCACCATGGCCCTAGCCAATGCTAGATGGCAAGTGTCAGAGTTACTCCTCCTGTACGCCTCTCTAAAAGTGAATGTGAATTAAACATGCCCTAGCTGACAGTATGACATACTCATGCTGAAAGAAAGGAATACGGAAATGGACAGGGATCGACTTTGTCTTATATGTGTTGCTTATTCTTCTCCGCTGTTGAGCCCATGTGCGATTTTGGTATTGAGTTCAATAATATACCTGGATTCCATGATCCGCAACAATTTCTCTCTGCCTCCATCTCTTGGGTGTGGGAGAATTCTGTGTATTCCAAAAAACGTAATCAATTTGCTGTTGCTTTCATGTTTTTTGTGGTAATGTCTAGCTGCAGGGTAGCTGAAGTCATGATTGGTCACCGCCCTCATATGTTGCAGAATTCCGGTTTTCAGTTGCAGCTTTTTGCTCCCCACATACCTAAGGCCACAAGGGCATTCCAATACACATATTACGAAATTACTAGTACATGTTATGAGCTTGGTGATCTGTCTGGTCTTATTTCAGTGAGTGATATACTTATCTATTGGAAGGAAGCAACACAACAATTTTGGTGACATTCTTCATCCTGCGTGAAGCCCCGAGCATAACCTGGTGATCTTCTGGCCCCTGCTGTGGTGATTCCTCGGTTTTCCGTTTTTTGACTTTTTTTGCCTAAGTCTCACTACTTTTCTGCTTGTCTAGGCAGCTCTTTTCCTAGTTTCTGCTGCTTGCTTAAAGGTACTGTGCCATTTTTTTTGGTATTACTTTGGGACTCAGCGTTGCCATTGGGAGCGCATGCTTCCACTCGAGTCTGTCACTCTGACGTCTGAGGCTTACCACGTCACATTTCCTCTTCGCATCATTGGAACGCACAACGTACAACATGCTTTCCCTTCCCTGCGTGTCATACACACATCGTGCGCAACGTCCACTACATAATAGTACATGCCGCCATTTTGACAGATCTACACTTCATCGCTTATATTCTCAGGCATGCTACAGTTCACTACGAAACAGTGAGATGGTATTTATTCTTTTAGTCAACTTTTACCTCGGCTTACCTGATTTTTATTCAAACATGATCCACGCTACTTATCTCATTGGGAACTGTTTGCCTGGCGACCACATTTCGAGATTTTCCTTCTTTGAATTCATGTATCTACAGCGTTTCTTCTGACTTACCTCCAGTTTGCAGTTGTCATCGATCATCTTCATACCACTCAGCGATTTGCTCTATGTATTCTATTGACATTTATTTGCATTTCTTTAAAATTGTTTTCTGTTATTTTTTTTTTTTTTTCCTCACATGAGTTTGCTTTCACTTGTAACTATGAATTCCCCTGTCTCTAATGTTATTTTGCATCCTATGTTTCTTTCCCAACCAGGGCCATCTACAATTGTATGGGAAGATTGGGTGGAAATGTTGGATAATTACATCACTGTATTAGATGGTAATGATTTTCCCCTGCTAGAAAGAAGGCGCTTTTGCTAAGTGCTCTAGGCAGTGAGGGTCAGCGCATCCTTAAATACCTACCTGTAGCCATGGGTCCTAATGGTCAACGGATGGATGATGTTTATAAAGAGGCTTTCAAAAGACTTGAAACAAGGTTTGCGAAGAATGTCAATCTAGTCATGGCCAGATACAAATTTTACATTCAACCTCAAGCGGATGGGGAGTGTATTGATGAATTTGTTGCTAGGTTCCTCAAACTTTCTGTTAAGTGTCGCTTTAGGACGATGACTGAGGAATTAATCCATGATCAATTGATCGTCCAGTGTTGTGACAGGAAAATACAGGAAATACTTTGGGCTGCCAAAGACCCCTCATTAAAAGAAGCAGTTGTCATGGCCAAAGTGATTGAAGAGTCTCAGAAATGCATTAAAGAATTGGGGAGGAGGGACAGAGGTTTACCTGAAGAGGGTGATGTAGAAGTTATTGCTAAAGATAAGGATGTTGAAATTACTGCAGTCTCTAAAATAATTGTAAAAAATGCGAACGCTTTTGGCCCTGTATCTAAAAACAAGAGTAGAGAATGTCTGCGCTGCGACAGTCAGTAACATTTGGCTGATTTCAAAAGATGTTTTGCCCTTGATCAAATATGTAGGAGGTGTGGTCGTAAGGGGCATTATGCATGTATGTGCAGACATTCTGACTACTCTGATAAGCTGAAATCTAAAGTTAATGTCGTGCAACTTAGTACTGAGCCAAAGCAAAGCATTAATAGAGTTCTTTTAGTTGAAGACACCCCTTACTATGTTGTCGCAGGTGTTTGCCAAGACTATCGCAGACTGGTGAGACCTACTGCTCTTTTCAATGTGTGTGGGAAAGATGTTACATTAATTGTAAATTCAGGGTCTATGTTTACGATCATTCCGGAATCCTTGTTTAAAAAGTTGTGGAAGGGTGTGTCATTATCCGACAAGGATATCAACCCAGTTGGTTATCAGGGCCAGTCGATTGATATCCTGGGTTACATGTCTGGTCTCATCACCTTTGGTACAAGGAGCCCCCAAGGGAAAGTTTACATTGCTAAAGACAGCCTCCCGATCCTTGGATGGATGCACCAATCTGATTTGAATATTGTCATCAATCCAAGGTCTCCCAACCAAATTATGGTAGTGCAAAATGACATACAAGTACAACACATTTTGCAACATGCTCACAGAGTATTTGAAGACTGACTTGGATGTGTCAAACGTTATCAACATAAGATTATCTTGAAACCTGATGCGTGTTTGGTACAGCACAAACTTCGAAAAGTACCATTGTCAGTGGGACAAGGTCTCAAAGATCTTTTGCACGACCTACTAAAGTCTGGTGTCATCGAACCTGTGGAGGCTTCTTCCTGGATTTCTCTGGTGGTTTTGACTCTCAAATCTGATGGTCGTCTCAGGTTTTGTACTGACCTCAAATCATTAAATCGTGATAATTGTCACTGACACATTGCCTTTACCCAATATTAGCATACTGCTACAATCCATTGGCGGTGGTAGGTACTTCTCCAAGATTGATTTGAGGAGTGCCTCCCACCAAATAGATTTAAACCGTGAATCCAAGTCCCTCACTGCGTTTATCACCGCGGAGGGCACTTTTCAGTTTACTCGCATGCAGTTCTGATTAGCGACGGCAGCGAGTGTCTTCCAGAGAATGATGTCCAACATGTTTGAGGGCCTAGGTAGTGTTGTCTACTTTCAATATGACATACTTGTGTCTGGGAAAACGGTGAAACAACATAATGCCACTTTGAGATAAGTTCTATGGAAACTTGAGCAAGCAGGGCTTACTGTCAATAAAGAAAAGTGTGAATTCTTAACAGAACAGGTTGAATATTTAGGCCACACTATTTCTAGTGGAGGGATTGCTCCTAAGAGGAATCTCTTAGATGCCATAAAAATGCTCCTTTCCCAAAAGATGAACACCATCTCAGGGCTTTTCTAGTCTTCGTCGAGTACTATTCTAAATTTGTACGTGGTTTTGGCGATATGTCCGAGCCTTTGAGGAGACTTTTACACAAAGGCTTCAAATGTGTGTGGGAAAAGGAACAACAAGATTCCTTTTCAAATATCAAAAATCAGATTTGCAATGCTGGTATTTTGTGTCCCTTTAGTACTTCGTGCAAGTCCTACCTCACTGTTGATCGCAGTCTCACTGGCATTGGTGTAGTTGTGTCTCAAAACCAGCGAGGAACCGAAAAAACAATAGCTTTTGCCTCTAGAACTCTCACCCAGGCTGAAAGGAATTATTCCGTTATAGAGCGGGAAGTTCTTGCTGCAGCCTCAAGTGTTGAGTGTTTCAGGGTGTATTTGTGGAGCCCTAAATTTGTTTTAAGAACTGATCACAAGCCTTTAATGAAAATGTTTTTTGCTGGTGGAGCTGGATGGGGTCAGCGTGTCTAGCTTGGTTTGCCGCCAGACTGCAGGAGTATTTATATGATATCGATTTCATTCATGGTTGGAAGAACGTGCAGGCTGCTAGTCTCATATGTTCCAAGATTGGGAGGATGTTGACAAGGATGTTGTGAACAAACTTGAAAAAGAGGCGGCTGTTGCTTTTGTGTGTGATGTTTGCGAGTGTAGCCTTAGCATTTTTTCTAAGGAGCAGTGGATGGATGAAATCCGTCCTGATTCAGTTTTGAGGGATGTCGTTGTCCTGATTAAGAAAGATGCCCCCTGCGAGAGCATGGTGCCAATGGACCTTAGACCGTTTTGGAAACTGTTGGATGAGTTGTCTGTGACTAAATCGCGGTCATTCTGTAGGTTGCTGACTGCCTCCAATTGGTTTTAGTCATATTATTGCTCATATATATATATTCTTCACATCCAGGGTACTGGATTGGCCTGGGCCCGCCTCCTAGTCCAGGCGAAGCAAGGGCGGCTGCAGCGCGGTCCGTGACTTCACGGAGGACGGGGTGCACTGTCATTCCTGCCCCTGCCCGGTGGAGTCTTGGACCTGGCGGCTGGAATGGTTGGGGACCTGAGGAAGCCCTGTGAGTCATCGAAAGCAGGAAATTGGCAATTGCTATCACCACGAACTGCCCTGCACCCCGCCAGCCCACAAGGGCACAACACAAGATATCCCCACGCAACACCTACCTGGAACAGGAGAACTCTGGGACTTGCAGTTCCGATGAACTGCGGATGGTGAACGGACACTGATTTGGGGCGGAGTAGGTTCCCACCAATGGGAAAGCGGCAGGACATACATAAGTGGGTGTTACCAGCCTCCTGAACATTAAGGCATCTGACGAAGGCCGTAAGGGCCGAAATGCATTATGCCGTTCGTTTAATAAAGGAGCTTCCTCAAAATCCCCTGCGTGGCCTCTGCTCTTTCAACTGGAGGAGTTTGGTGTATCTGTTACTCGCGTCAGCCAGAGACGCGCTACAGAGGCCCCAATCCCACAAGTTGGCCCAGGCATCACTGGTTTCTGCTTTGGCAGGTTTTTCTTCACATCCAGGGTACTGGATTGGCCTGGGCCCGCCTCCTAGTCCAGGCGAAGCAAGGGCGGCTGCAGCGCGGTCCGTGACTTCACGGAGGACGGGGTGCACTGTCATTCTTGCCCCTGCCCGGTGGAGTCTTGGACCTGGCGGCTGGAATGGTTGGGGACCTGAGGAAGCCCTGTGAGTCATCGAAAGCAGGAAATTGGCAATTGCTATTACCACGAACTGCCCTGCACCCTGCCAGCCCACAAGGGCACAACAAAAGATATCCCCACGCAACACCTACCTGGAACAGGAGAACTCTGGGACTTGCAGTTCCGATGAACTGCGGACGGTGAGCAGACACTGATTTGGGGCGGAGTGGGTTCCCACCAATGGGAATGCGGCAGGACATATATAAGTGGGTGTTACCAGCCTCCTGAACATTAAGGCATCTGACGAAGGCCGTAAGGGCGAAATGCATTATGCCGTTCGTTTAATAAAGGAGCTTCCTCAGAATCCCCTGCGTGGCCTCTGCTCTTTCAACTGGAGGAGTTTGGTCGCCAGTAGGTAGTTATAGTTAGGACCTAGTTTCCATAGGAAATCCGCAACATTCTATTGGGAATAGCTTTGGCGCCGGTGGGTGAATCTTCATGAATTTCTCAAAGAAGATGGCCCACTCCGCTCCTTCCCTGAAAGTTTTGTGGTGATTCGTCAAGTGGGGGCTGAGAAAAAAGGGGGGTTCCAAAACGTGTTTTCCCCATAGTATATCTCCTTTAAATTATAAAAAAAGCAGTATATGTTACAGTTATATCTAATTAAGAGAGCCTAAGACTTAGTGATTGTATGAGTCACTGTATGGATAACTGTATATTTTTAATAGTCATTTTATAACACACTAAGTGAATAGATGAATAGATGAAGTGGTGTTTGTATAAGTGTGTAGGTGAGTAAATGTAAGTATGATCCATTGTTTGCATAAGTCAAAGGGATGTCTTTATAAGTGAATACAATGTGTGCTTGTGTGTAATGTTGAAATAGGCGTATAAGTATATTTGTTAGTGTTCTGTTAAGTATTCTCTACATATAACACTGAATCTATAGGTAAGTGATTAGATGTGTGTATAGATCTATGAATCACTGTGGGTGTTTAGAAATTACTGATCAAGAATATCCCGGTAATTTTTACCGAGGACCCCATTTTCAAAAAAGGTTTCTCTTTTATCGAAACCAAGTGTAGCAGGGACCTTATGGTCCTTACAGTTAAGACAGCAGTTAGACTTTCCAAAATTGAATTAGACGAAATAGCTAAATTAGAAGTTGAGATTAGTACTAATCCCACAATATCAGACGCTAAATCATTATTAGAGAAAGTGGAAAAGGAAATTCAAGAGTTCAAGGACTATACAGTAACACAAAAAACTAATCAGTTCGAGAAGGACAAGAAGAATTTCTCACTGGAGAACATATATCCATATTTACAGCCTGATTTTTATACTAAATTGGAATCCAGACGATACTTACCAGACAACCAAGGTAGGTCTAGAAAACATTTTATCTCCTTTGGCGAGACCTCTTCATCCTCAGGCAACGACAGTGATACTAGTGGGAACACTAACCAGTCCAATAGGAATAGAAACTGGAATTCCAACCAACAACAGCAAGGACAGGCCCAAAATTCTTTTTTAGGAAGAGGCCAAACGAGACCAAGAGCCCGAGTCAGATACACGATCCCATGGGAAATGAAGACCCGTCATCAACATTACAAGAATTAAAAACATCCCCGATTTTTAATCTCTCACAAAGAGTATTAACTAAAGCAGAAGAGGGCATATTGTCGAAGGGACTATCTTTTGTACCTTCCAAAAGAACTGACTTTGTCCGCATGAAGACAGAATTTATAGAATTCTGCAGAAAACTAAGGCTAACTATGTTTTTCCTGGAAAATCCCACACCACTATCCACTGAGGTAACAGGCTTAAGAAACAAGTCTACATTCTGCCCGCCTGGCAATAAGATTCCCAAGGAATTGGTAATCTTTGAAAAAAGTGTGCTGTCCGCAATCTCACAAATGGAAAAAGAAAAAAATGTGTTAAATTCAACACTACGAGAGAAGAGATGTCAGCTTTAGCTACCTAAAAAATGATCCCGCTGTTGTGATAAAGCAAGCCGATAAAGGCGGGTCTATAGTGCTATGGGATACCGTAGACTATACTAATGAAATAAGAAGGCAACTAGACGATCCCAGATGCTATCGGAAAATTGACAAAGATCCGACAAATGAACTACAAAATCAACCGTTTGCCATTATCCAGGAGGGTTTTGAGCAAGGCTTTGTTGGCAATAAAGAACGCGAATACTTGCAGATTAAGCATCCTAAGATACCTATGTTTTATGCACTACCGAAAGTGCATAAAGATCAGAGGAGACCTCCAGGGAGACCCCTCGTGGCAGGATGCGGTTCTCTCTTGGAACCCATTGCTAAGTATGTGGACTGTTTTCTCAAACAATTCATGAACCAAGTGGTATCATACTTACAGGACACAACCGACTTTATAAATAAGTTGGAAACTATAACCTTTCGTGAAGGGACAGATTTGCTGGTCACCCTTGACGTGACATCGTTATATACGCAAATCCCCCAGGAGGAGGCAGTGGCAGTGCTCTCCTCCTTCCTAGATTCACGCCCTAGACCAACGCGAGTTCCTACAAAGTTCTTGGTAGATTTAGCGTCTTTTGCGCTAAAGAAAAACTATTTTTGTTTCAATAAAGAATTCTATTACCAGGTAAAGGGGGTGGCAATGGGGTGCCCTTTTGCCCCTGAGTTGGCAGTGCTGTTTATGTCGATGTACGAGGATACGTACATACATAACAATAACCCGTTCGGACAGCATATTGGGAAATGGTATCGTTTTATCGACGATGTTTTCATGGTATGGACCGGAGGCATCAATAATTTGACCCTGTTCCACCAATGGCTAAATGCCAGAACACCTGATATACAATTCAGTCTATCCCATTCTGAAACATGGGGAATACATGTGTACAAACTTGTGACGTCTAAACTAAGTAAGTTAAAGTTGGTGTTCCAGTCTATCTTTTCAAGTAATCTGAGAAAATCTCCAGTGTCCTTGATATACAATGGTAACTTCTGGACAAATGGCTGTAGAAAATAATCTACATACTTAGACGAATTCTCTAAAAAACTGATACTTGACGACACGATGGGTCTGCCTGGGGGGTTGTCTCTGTCCTTGTGGACCTTTGGAAGTAAGTAAAGAGCAGGGAGTTTAGAGTATTTGCATGCTAGGAACTCGTATTCTTCCTTTTCTAGAATACCTTCATCTTTCCATCTTACTAGCTGTCTTTGGTAGTTCTCAATGGATTTATCGTACTCTAGCTTGCTACTGATCTCATATTTGCCTGGGTCAGAGAGCTGGTCTAGACCTTCTTTGATATACATATCATGTGACAATACCACAACCTTCCCACCCTTGTCCGCTTTCTTAATTACAATTGTTCGGTCATTTTTCAAATCATCAATGGCTTTCAACTGTTCATTAGATACATTTTTGTTGAAATGCCACTTCTTTCTGGACAAGTTGAGAAATTCTTGCATGATTCCGCGTTCAAAGACATCAATGGAGTCGTTTTTGATCTGGGGCAGAAAGATGGATTTCGGTCTAAAACCACTCTTCGTACTTAAATCTGTCCTCACATTTTATCAGTCTCAAAAAATGTTGTTGTACATGTACCATCGCTCTCCAATTCCCTACATGTTTGCCACAGTTCCCTGTCACCTATGCTAGTGAGACTTGGTTCATCAATAGCACTTAAACTGGGGTCCTTAACCTTCATGGTGTACCATTTCTTTATCCTCAATTTTCTAGTAAAATAAAATAAATCAATGCGACTTTAAGTAAAGTTAAAATTATAAAAAGGACAAAATTATAACCCCAAAGAAAGAGTTTCTACCTCAGTATCAGCGAGTTCTCGCTTGGACAGGTTGATAACCGTGTTCTGCTCCATCACTTCTTCTGTTGTTGGCCCCTTGTCTGCTTCCCACTGGGCGTCCCAATACTCCTAATGATGTTTTTGCTCCTCCTGATGCGCCTCTGCCTCCTCTTCCACAACTTTGATTTGCTGGTTGTCTGTTGGCTGGCATCCTTCCTTTCGCCATTAGGTTGAAATTCAATCTTTTGCTCTATCACATTCTTAAACACTGGAGATGTCACTTTCGCTCAGGATACTGTCTTCTCTCATCAATCCTGCTGCGCCGGTTTCATTAGGAGTGTTTCTTGCCAAGCTTCTGCTCCTTCCGTCTGTTTCGCCCTGTGCGTTGCACAGTTTCTCATACTTTTTGGCGAAAGTAAACACCTGGGCTTTCTGATAATCAATGAGATCTCTGTGGAATTTTCTTTGTTTCTTGGCTTTAATATAATTTTCAATTTTGTTTAATTTCTCATCCAATTTATCCATATCCTTTTGGAAATCTTCAGGACCACATATGGTTTTTAGTTGTTTCGTGATGTTGTCAATTTCGTCCGCAAGCCTTTCAACATCTTTTCTTGAGTATTTCACCAAAAACCCAAGCATAATGGTTGAACAATTATGATTGTTTGATGCCCAGTCAGCATTTAATTCCGGGTCAGGGTCATTGAAAGTTGGAGTCACAAAAATTCTCAGACCCCTGGGCACTCTTCCGACTTTAATATACTTCTGAAGTGCTGTGGCCTCCCACCATTTGTTTTGCTCAAGTTTGAGCACCTTTCATAGATGGTCCCATAGCTAACGCTTGTTAGGTGCTGCTTCGTCATTCGTTATCGTTTCAGTTTGGGTGGTATCGCCTGTTTCTTTGTAATTCTCAAACATCCTGTCTGCTGCCTCGCAGCGTTTCATGCTTCTCGACAAAGCCATTTCTGTATATATATATATATATTTATATTCACTGAAAAAGCCATAGGTTTCTGGGGCGTTATAGTTAGTTGGACATTTCACTCGTAAAAACTCATTGAAATTCTCCCATTATAGTTAGTTCAGCAAACTATAACTCGCGCGCCCCCAATGCACTGCTGATGACGTCACATATTACATCACTCATGACATGGTCAGTGACATCACTCATGACATCACTGATGACATCTCAAATGACATCACTGATGACATCCCTGATGACATCATCCAGTGAATGTGTGTTTTTCTGAAAATTAAATATGTTTTATATATGTATATCTCAAGGTCGATTGAAGAATAAATGGGTATATAAGTGTCTAAATGGATGATTTTTTTGTTGAAAAATTGATTGTATAACTGACAGATTAAGTGTATCTTAGTGAATACATGGGTTAGTGAGTAATTTTTAAATATATAAATATCTGTATCAGACTCTCACTTTGTGTATAAGTGGCTGCATGGGTTGGTGAGTAGCTAAATGAGTGTCTATATAGAATATTAGGTTTTTTTTGAGTATCAGTATTAGTGTCTGAGTGTCTGTATGGTTCGGTGGGGGTATTACGTAGTGCATAGATGCATGAATGAGTGACTCACTGTTTGTATGTGTTGGAGGCAGCATGTGTGCAGGACTGTATAGGTTGATGAGTGTGTGTATGGGTGTGTTAGTGAATGAATGACTGTCTCAATAGTGTCTTAATGAGTAACTACATATGTTTTAAACTAGTATATGTGAGTATTGGTGCATATAAGTGAGTATATGTGAGAGTGAGAGATTGGAAAATGTCCTGCATAAATTAGTATGTGTTTCTATAAGTGATTGATTAAGAGAACAAGTATGTGTAAGTTTCTGTAGCAGTAAGTGTGGTAGTGTGGGTATAACTGTATATGCAATTTAATGGATGTTTGATACTTTGTTTGCATGTGTGACTATGTGTGTGAGTAACTCTATGGATGAGTGTCAGTGTGTAACAGGATGTATAGGTGTATTAGTACATATGATGAGTGAGTACATGTATGAGTGACTGTATAGGACTGTTGGTGAATGAGTGGATGTGTGTGTAGATCTTGGAATTACTAAATAGGTGTGTTGTAAGTGGTATTGGTATGTCCATTGTTTTGAAAATGTTAGTTTCTATTTTTGAGTGTGTGTATCAAAGGTTATTTTAGGGTGAGAGGAGGTCTGCCACTCTATTACAAGGATCATGTCATCAGTGATGTCATCAGTGATGTCATTTGAGATGTCATAAGTGATGTCATGAGTGATGTCACTGACCATGTCATGAGTGATGTAATATGTGACGTCATCAGCAGTGCATTGCGGGCGCGAGTTATAGTTAGCTGAACTAACTATAACGGGGGCATTTCAATGATTTTGTATGAGTGAAATGTCCAACTAACTATAACGCTCCTAAAAGCTATGTTTTTTTCAGTGAATTTCTAAGGTTTTTAAAAAAATATATATTTATTAAACTTTTTTCCCCTTTTTTTTACAGAGCACATCATCCTGATAGAAAATAAACTGTACATAAAAACAAATGACATGTAATCCGTTGCACATGTAAAGATGAAAACAGACAAGATAAAAAAACAAAACCAACTACAGAACAGATTTTTGGAGGATATACCAATATCAGAAATGTGTCAATCAATATTCACACGATACAATACCCGTGAGTAAACCTAGGCCTGTGTTTCCTGCCTTTCCCTCCAATTATTGATAGGCTCCCAAATTTGAAGCCCCAGTCTTCTTCTCCTTTTACCCTTCCTTGCATATATCCCTTTCTCCAAATTGTAAACAGAGAGCAATCTAGAAAACCACTGATGGAATGTAGGTGGAGTTCGATCAAGCCAAGTCGCAGCAATACAGATTCGTAATGCTGCCATAGCCAGAAACATAAAATGACATGCTGGATCTTCTGAACCATCACCATCTACCCCAAGCAGAATTCTTGTTGGGGTAAGGGTGATCTCGATTCCCAATGATCTTGCTAGGAAAGATTCTATGGCACTATGGAGTGGGTGGAGATGCGGGCAAGTGGCAAAGACATGCACTAGCTCAGTGTCTGAGCTATCACATCGGGGACAAGTGACGCCCACTGTATATCCCCACTGTGCGATCCTAGCAGGTGTGTAGTATAACGAATAGATTGTTTTAAAATGCTGGGCCTGAAGTACAGCTGAACAAAGAATATTTTGTTCTAATCCTAATGAGAGTTGAAAGCACTCATGTCCTATCCCCAGTTTCTCGGCCCACTTATTCTCATGTTTCCCAAGATCATCCTCCTTAATCAGAATTAGTTCAGCATAGAGTCTTTTAATCGTGCAGCCAACCCTCCCGTCAATAATTTCCATAATTGCATTTTTGCCAAATCCAGCGGACCCACCTTTTTTAGTAGTTAAAAAACTCCTAACTTGTAGATACTTAAAAAAGTTTCTTGTCTCAAATCCAAGGGCCAACTGAATATCAAAGAACTGACACATCCCATTCATACCAATCAAGTCCCCCACCTTGGTGATCCCACGCCGCCCCTAGTCTGCAAAGACAGAGTCTGTGAATATTTCCCCTGGGAGGGTATGATTCCTATATAATCGTATGTATGCATTACACCTCCCTAAACCACATATTTTCCAAAACGATAACCATATTTTGTGAGCCGCAATCAGCATCTTAAACTTTGTTCTTTTAAAATAACTGGGATCTGTGTATTTCAAAAATACATTCTCTGCGTCCTCTCCAAGCAGTAGGGAGTATATAGCAATAGAACCTGGAGTATCTTCTGAATCAGTCCCTACGCCCCCTAAGAGCCCAGACATGTACTGCAAGGCTGCTGCCCAGTAGTACATTTTCAAGTCCGGGACAGCCCAGCCTCCTCTATCCCTGGGAAGTGCCATATAACATAGAGCCCTTCTAGTCTTCCCTTGCGCCCAACTAAATCTATTTATTACCTTCTCTCATATAACAAACCATTTAGTCTCAAATGTTAGCGGGATTGCCCTAAAGAGGTAAAGGAACTTTGGCAAGAGTATCATTTTAATAACATTAGTGCGCCCTACTATAGAGAGGTGAAGATTATGTAATCCATCCAAATCCTTTTTAGCCTTAGTTATAATAGGTTCTATATTTGTTTCTACGACTTTATCTAGATCAGCCGAGATTCTAACCCCTAAATATACTCCGGACTCCACTACTCGACTATCCGAGCATTCTGCCTTCCTGTTCTTAATTATCTGCATCTTGGGTCCATTCAGGGCATATCCAGAAATTTGGCCAAAAGCTAGGGCTTCCAACTCCACCTCCATTATAGCCTCTGTGGGTGCCGGGGTGAGAATTGCCACATCGTCGGCATATGCCAAGATTTTACATTTCCCACCAGGGGTCTTTATAGGAGGAATCCTATCGGTCGCTTGCAACTTGCGAATTAAAGGGTCTATATACAACGCGAAAAGTAGTGGCAAACACGGGCAACCCTGTCTCGTGCCCCGTTTGATCTGTAGGGGCATCGTATGGCCAGCATTCACACAAACACGAGCTGTGGGAGCTAAATATAATGCCTGAATAGCTTTAATAAAACCTTCTCTGACTCCAGACCATCTTAGAGTCGACCATAGATAGTCCCAGGAGACCCGATCAAAAGCTTTCTCAGCATCCAGTAACATAACTGCCATCGGGTCCCCTGAAACTTCTGTGGCATCAAATAAGATGATGACTCTGCAGATATGTTGTGTCGTGCCCCTACCTGGGACAAAACCATGCTGAGTTGACCTAACCATTATATCTATAACCTTTGCAAGCCTAACTGCCAAAGCCTTGGAGAAGATTTTTGCATCGGAATTCATCAGCGTTATTGGCCTGTAAGACCCCGTGCTGTGGATGGCTTACTCTTTTTTTAAATAACTACAATAGCTGCTCCTGCCCAAGAATCTGGAACAGATGCCCCTATTTGAGCCTTTGTATCATGGCAATCAAGTCAGGGGAGATCTCCTCAAGAAAAGTTTTATAGAATTCTATCGGGATCTGGTCGGGCCCTGCCACCTTCCCTGATGGTAAACTCTCTAAGGCGGCAAGAATCTCTTCTGCCTCCAAGGGGGCATCTAGAGCTTCTTTACTCTCATAGGAAAGGAATGGGGCAGAAATATCACTAAGGTATGATTGAATGTCCGAGGGGCCTTTTAATGGTTCCTCATCATACAATGTCGCGTAAAACTGTCTAAAGACCTCGCGGATTCCATCCGCATCCGTATGCAGTCACCCCGAGCCATCACTAATCCCTTTAACTTCGCCTAGAGCTGCTATTTGCCTTGCACAAACAGCTAATGTGTCCCCCACACACTCGCTAAATTCGTAACATTGTCCTCTTTTGGCTAAGTATGTGGCCGCCACCTTACTAGATATATTTTCCTGTGCTTCTGCTTTTGCCCTGGCAACTTTAATAAGTGCCTGTTCCAAAGATTCACCTGCTGCCGAGAGCAAAACCAGATCCTCCTCAGCCTTTACAAGGGTCTTGGCCAATTCTGTGGCTCGTGAACATTCCTGCCTTTGTCTGAACAGACTAAAACTTAATGTCTCGCCTCGAACGCCTGCCTTAAAGGCATCCCAAGAAATCCCTGGGGAAGTACTGCCTCTATTAATTTCCCAATATCCTTTAATCCAGCTTCTCATATGTAGGATATAGTTATCCTCCTTTAGTAATCCCCGCTCAAATGTCCACATGCGCTTGTGGCTAGCTTCCCGCATAGTATCTAGTGAGAGAATTGAAGGATTGTGGTCGGAGATAATCCGAGGCAGCTTTTCAATCTGCAAATTTGCCAACAAACAATGGGAGACCAAAAAATAATCCAATCTGAAGCATACTTTATGAGGGGCAGAGTAATAGGTAGTCCCAGAATCACTGGGCTTCAGCTTTGCCCAAACATCTGCTAATTCATTATTCCTTGCCAGGCTCAGAATTGTGCGGCAGACTTTCTTCTTTCGACCCTGATATCTCTCAGTCGGACCCATGCCCAAACCTCCTGCCCCATTGATATTAAAATCCCCACAGGGAATTACATGTGGGGCCCATGTAGCTAATTCTAAATCTAGAAAATCGAATACTTCCGGGTCATCCTCAGTAGATCCATAAATTGACCCCAGAGTAACCCAATTCCCATCAATCATACATTCTATTAATGCCCACCTACCCCACTGATCTACCAGCTTCTTCCTGACGACCACACCTTTTAATCTAGACAGTATCGCCACCCCTCTAGTTTTGGCCCCCTAATTTGAGTGGGCAAGCAAATGAAATCCTAGTTATTCTAATGAGAAGCCCTTATTCCCCTAAATATGTGTCTCCTGTAGACAATTGAAATCTGCCCGCGTTGCTTTCAATAATGCCGAAACCCGTTGTCTCTTAAGATGCTCATTCAGACCACACACATTGATTGTAGCTATTCGTGTAGGCATTTAAAATACATCTGGTGCCTGTCCTAACCATTTAACCGGCAAAAACATGAACAAGCTCCCACTGTCGCCTCGAAGTCCTCCAATATCCATCTTCTCAATCATTTCATTCTGTATATTCCAACGTGTGCATTCCCTGCAATCCCTAAAGTGTCTAAGTGTGATGTGCCCTGTGTCCGTACTCGACCCCGCTCCCCCCCAGCCCCCCACCCTCAGAACCCTCCCACCCCCTTACAGGCAAATAGGTCAGACATGACCTATGTGTGACAGCTATAAGCCCATAGGGAGTCGTGTGCCCCCCTCCTTTCATAAGCGAACCTAATATGCTTGTGCTGTTCCTGTGATCCCCCACTAGTTCACTGTTTATTCTACCTATACTTCATTTTGGCAGCCTGTATATTATCTCAATTCGGCAATGGTGCCCCTTTTTTCCTTCTTTTCTTTTAGGTCTGTCAAATATGCTTGGGCCTTGATTTCCGAGAAGAACATCCTGACTTGGCCATTAACCAACACTTTAAAGCGAGAAGGGAATAGCAAAAAAGCCTCACAGCCCAAGTTCTTAAAGGCAGGTATCAACTGTCTTAACTGCCATCTCCTCTCGACAGTGGTGTGACAAAAGTCTGGGCGGGCAAAGAATGTCGTACCCTCAAATAAACACCTGGCCTCGGGTTTTGCTCTGTCCATGACCTCCTGTCGGAGAAGGTAGTGCCCTACATAGACGAGAATGGCTCTGGGTCTTTCAGACTGGGATGCGAGATATCCTTTCCTTTGCGTCAGGGGGAACGCTGCACCTCACTTTCCCAATTCCATGTTGACAATTCCGGAAAGGCCCCCCTCAGCAGAGAAATGACAAATGCCCAGACATCCTGCCCCTCCGCCACACCCAGAAGTCTGATATTATTCCGCCTTTGGCGGTTCTCGAAATCTTCACGTTTCCACTGTACGCCCTCAGCAACTCTCTCTGGTGCTTCCTTAAAGGCCTGCCATTTGCTGACATCGTCCTCCAGTTTCTCTGTCCTTTCCTCCACCTGCGTGACTCTGCCTGCAACGTCCGCATGAAGTTTATTAATTTTCTTTAATGACTCTTGTATTTTTTTGGTTGGTTCTGACCTTGCCTCCCCCTGCATTTGCTTCAGGGTATTATACAGCAAGTCCAAAGTAGAGGCCTGCGGTGGGCTAGTAGAATTCTGTTGTGAGCTTGCACCCCCTTCTTCTTGATACAATTGGGATGTGGCAGAGTAGTCCCAGTCAAGTTTTTTAACAACCTCAGCCTGCGATGGGCTTCCTACTGACTTTGGGTTAGAGCGGGGTGTATTTTTCCGTAGGTTCATACGCTGAAGGGCTGATGCCTTCTGAACTGAAGTACCTTCTTCGGTGAGTAATCAGAATCAGAGTCCCCCTTAAAGCTATCCCCACTGGAAACCGAAGTCCCTGAATCATCATTCAGGGAGAAAAAACAATCGTCATTAGGGGAGCCTGGAATTGAGCTAGGAAAACTCACCTTCTGACCCTGTTTATGGGCAGCCGGCCCTGCAGATGGACATACCGGCGAGATCAATTGAAGTGCCCCAGGGAGAGCCTCATGCCCACAACAGCATTAGGGCCAACATTTCTATCTGTACCTGTGCCCAAGGCAGTTAGTCCAGATCCATCGTCAGTATCCAAAGGAACAGCCCCCTGCGCTGGGTATCCAAGCTGCAGTCAGTCACTTGTTGTACCTGCACCTCTTGTGTAGCGTCGAGTGCTGGATCAGACGCCTGTGATCTTTGTTCGGGCTGTTCAGGCTGAGGGTCAGAAAGAACAACCCTCTTGCGCTGGGATACCGCACTGCCGTCTGCCTTCTCTTGTGATTGCTCCTCTAACTCCACTGCCTGAGGAGACTGCTCATCTGTCCGTTCGACGCTCAGCTAGCTTCGTCCCTCTGCCGATCCAAGAGCCGATCCAGGAGCATACTGCATCTGTGTCTCATCCAGGGATACAGTGTGTCTGTCTTCGCCTGCCTCGAGATTCCCCGGAGCATCCGCCGCCACCATGGGAAATGATTCATACAAGGTGGGCTGCCGGAGAGTATTATCTTTACTTTTAGCACCTCCATTCTGTCGATTAGTTGCACCTTTCCGGGCAGCGGCAGGGATCTCCTTATCCCCGGTAGCGCTTCCAGTGCCTGTGCCTTCCGTTGTCTCTGCATTCTTGGCAGCCAGTCTTCTTGCCTGCGCGGTGCCTCGCAGGTTACGGGCCGGAGTGGGAGTCGGCGCCTCCTTGTTGGTCGATGCATCCTTCTGCTCTTTCGGGACCTTGAGTCCTTTCGGCTGCATTCTGGTCTGTAGGCTCAAATGGCGGTAAACTTTCAGTGATTTTGCCACAATATTAGCAACCTGCAGATGGAGCCTGTCCTGGTGGTTTTCAAAACCCGATGTCTAGTCCAATAAGTGCCGCAGAAGAATAGAAACGGCCAGCATACAACAGCATCGTAGTATCTTAGGGAAGGGAGAAGAGTTTGACTACTCCCTACGGCCGGTCAGCGGCCATCTTGCCCCCTGTGCAGGAACTCGAATTTCTAAGGTTTTTTAAATGCTAATTTCTGACTATAACGTGCCTCAAACCTATGGTTTTCTCAGTGAATTTCAAAGGTTTTTTAAATGCTAATTTGTAACTATAACATGCCTGAAACCTATGTTTTTTTCAGTTAATTTCAAAGGTTTTATAAATGCTAGTTTCCAACTATGCCTTCATAGGTAGGAAATGTGAAGAAAGAAGAAAAACACAGAAAGAAGAAAAAAATGCAGAAAGAAGCAACAGAGGTCCTCAAAGACGAAGAAAAGCTCAGGAAGAAGGAAGACGTGCAGAAAGAACAAACAGAGGAGCAGAAAGAGGCCTTGTTGCAATTCACCCTGTACCCTCAACTTTTTCGGATGGGTACTGGTGGTAACTAACTGTGACTAACCAGTCCTTGAGCCAATGCTATGGTAAAAGACACTTAGAATACAGTTACAACACATACATACACTAGGGAATACTATGTATTGGGGTACCCCTGTGATTACCATGGCCTCCTCTGTAAATAATAGGGCAGGGGGATTAAATGTACCTCTTAAAGCATGCCACAGGGCGCATTTGCACACTGGTGAAGGGAGGGGGGCTGAGCTGAAATGTGCAAACACGCCCTGTGGCTGTTTTAATTTGGGGGATAAAGTCCCCTTGAATTCTGAGTGTCCCTTGGGTCCAACTAGCCCATCAGGTATCTCCAGTTAGCACCACAGAGCTGCGTTGCAGAGAAGTGTAAAATGGGGCACGGCCTGGACCATCTCTCTGCAACGCAGCGCAGTGGCGCTTACTGAAGCACCTGGTGGACTAGTTGGCCCCCAGGGGCCCTCAGGATTGAAGTGAAATTATTTCCCCAACTTAAAATGCGCCACAGGGCGTCTTTGCACATGTCACCTCAGGCCCCACCCCCTCCCTTCACCACTGTGTATACTTGCGCTGTGGCCATTTTAAGTTGTGAGATTAAGTCCCCTTGAATCCTGAGGGTCCCTAGGGTCCAACTAGCCTACTAGGTACCTCCAGTAAGTGCCACAGAGCTGCGTTGCACAGAGGTGTAAGAAGGGGGACGGCCTGGAGCACCTCTCTGCAATGCAGCACAGTGGCGCTTACTGGAAACACCTGGTGGGCTAGTTAGCCCCCAGGGGCCCTCAGGATTGAAGGGTAATTAATTCCCCAACTTACAACTCGCCAGGGGGTGCATTTGCACAGTGGTGAAGGAAGGGGGCAGGGCCTGAGGTGACATGTGTGCAAACACGCCCTGTGGCGCATTGTAAGTTGAGGAATTAATTTCTCTTCAATGCTGAGGGTCCCTGGGGGCCAACTAGCCCACCAGGTACCTCCAGTATGCACCAGGGAGCTGCTGGTTTCTGAACACCTCTCTGCAACGCAGCTCCCTGGTGCATACTAGAGGTTCCTGGTGGGCTACTTGGCCCCCAAGGAACCCCAGTATTCAAGGGGAATTAGTTCTCCATCTGAAAACGCGCCAGGGGGCGTGTTTGCAGAGTGCTGCAGGGAGGGGGCGGGGCCTCCGGTGCGATGCCGGTCTTTTTAAAAAAAATTATTTTGAAGAAGGGGGGCTGTGTGGCCCCCCTTCTTTTCCTTTTTTATCAGCCCTGGGGACCCCATCCCCCAGGGCCTGACCCCCTTTTTTTTATTCCAAAATTGGAAGGGGTCCGTGTGGCCCCCCTCCCTAGGCCATATTCGGCCCCGGGTACCCCATCCCCTGGGGCATGGCCACTTTTTTTTACTTTCTTTACATTTTTGGAGAGGTGCTGCGTGGCTTCCCTCCTCAGGCCATTCATGGCCCCAGGGACCCCATCACCCAGGCCGGCCTTTCCGTTTTTTAAACTTTTTTTTATAATTTGGGAGGGGAGCCGCGTATGACCCCCCTTCTAGGCCATTTATGGCCCAGCAGACTCCATCCCCCGGGGCCAGTCCTATCCATTGGGGACTGTGGGGTGGTCCCCAATCCCCCCACAGTCCCCCCGGCTCTGCGCATCCATGCTTTTCCACATGGGGAGCTGCTAAGATGCAGCTTCCCGTGTGGAAAAGCAATCTGCTTTGGTATTTGGAAGAGAGAGCAGGTTAATTACTTCCCACCCTATAAACCCACAACCCGCTACAGAACTAAAAACGCAAAATTCAAATTAAAAAAAATAATTAATTTAATATAATTAAATTACTTCCCACCCTATTCCCCTCTAACCCACAACCCGCTGTGGTACTTAAAGCACAAAATTCAAATAAAAAAAATGGAATAACTACAAAAAAGTTAACACTAATGTTAAAAATACAAACAATTCTTATACAAAAAAACATACATCACATACAAATAAAATATATACTAATATACATAACAATAATGAAAAACGACATTTTTAACAACTGTATTTTTGCAAATGATATTAAACACTTCGATATTTTTAAAATCAATATTACTTACCTGAAGTTGTTATTCTTGACCACGATGTTCTTGCTGTTGATATTTCTGATGCACGATATTAATGACTCAATATTTGTGCAACTCGATATTTTGTACTCAATATTCTGTCTCTGCACCATTCTAGATGCATTCGTAATTTCTGGTTTATGATTAGATCTTTGCAAAGGATCAAAACTTGTGGAAATGGAAAAACATTGGCGGTCATTACGATGGCAGAAGGCCCGCCAGCAGTGCGGAAAGCAATTTTTCCCCACCACATTACACGGCGGGGAGAATTGCTTTCCAACCGTGGCGGGCGGTCTTTGCGTCTGCCACAGGCAATTGTAGTGATTGCCTGGTGGAGGGGTCAGCATGCCTAAAATGGTGGTGGTGCCTAGCAGGCACCGTCCGCCAGATTACGATGCTGGCCACAGCCAGCCTTTCCGTGGCGCGTAAACCGCCATAGAAAGGCTGGCAGAGATTAAATTGGGGGCCCTTTGTGGGCCCATTTGTGTTGGGGGAGGTGGTGGCACACTGGGGGTATCCATGGGACCCCCTACATTTCCATGTGGTGCCTGCCACATAGTGCATGGAAACACTACATACATTTTTAACATTGTGGTGGGTGCTGCAGCCAGCAGCACCCGCCGCAATGGTAAAGATGCAAGATGCGACTGCCACGGTGGTAATTGCATCGTGATTCTACCTGCGGGACTGCTGCCATACATGCCGGCTGTCCCAAGCACCACAGACTCAGGTCTGCCCACCATCGTAATGACCCCCCATTGTTTCTCAGAATAAGTACCTTGTGAATGATTGTTGCTAGCTGCAGGGCTAGAATTCAGACAAGAGTCAACCCTTGACAATCCATTGAGGTGCTCCTCTACCTAAACAGAGGCATAGTGTCATTTATATGATAAACAACACTCATTCATTCCATGCCTGAGTCCTGATCCTCTTGTCATTATTAAAACTATCCCCCTAGGGATGTCGCCGGAAGCACAACAAACAGCGGTACTTTTATGAAATTTTGAAATTCAAATAAAGTTCTATGAAATTAAATGAAATGATGAACAGCGGTACTTTACTCAGTGTACCAAGTCCGTGTACAGAATGTTCAAAGGCAAGATAATGTGCAAAGAAGTGTAACTGTAACAAAACCATTTCGGAGTACTTTATCTCTTTGAGCCATGCAAGCAAATGTATGTTAAAAGTCATCATCTAAAAAGATGTCAACTTTAAACGTAAGCATGAAAAATGTGTGTGTACTCAGGGCCTATGTAACCGCATGAAAATGTGCATGTTTTCTTTAAATATAATGCACTGGTCCACTAATCACACAATAAGTCGCCCTTAAATTGTCTTTACTAAAAGGGAAGGACAGCTGGTAAGGTACTGAATTCCACTTAAAATGCTGATGCAAGACAAACATATCCAAGCACAAAAGAAATGAATTTATCAAATGTTTTTATGGTACTATTTTGCAGGCGAGTATGAGTAATAAATCTAAAGTTGTTCTAAAAAGCCCCCCCCCCCCCCCTCACCCCCCCATATGTCATGTATTGGGCCTCAAAACCTTAGAATGGCCATGTCCACTTAGAATCAGCTGTTAATACCTTTACAATGTATTTAAATCAGGGAGGTTATAGTGACAAGTCGCCTTAGTTTTCTGCTAGCTCACCTTCCAAATCAACTAGTGCTACCTGCAACATGTGTTTCCATCCATGCAGGCACACCTTACTGACTGTGGAGCCAACTGGTCTCAAATCTGTCACCAAGAAAGTGTTTTTAGTACAGCTGTCTGTTTGCAAAAGACTGTTCATGCTTACTACTGGTTAACTTTATTGTTACTCTCATTTGCTTGATTCTTATTCAATGAGTTCCTTGTCTCATCTTGTCCATCTTGTTTGTCCCTCTCCTAGAGTATAGCCTCTTTACCATTTTTTTGATTTCCTGGTTTCTATCCTTCCACTGCTCATTTTAAGGGAACTCAATTTTGTCTTTGGGCTTAGCACTACACAGTAGTGCATGTGTTTTCCAGCTCTCTTCCTTTGTGCTTCTGCTCCTCAAAACCCCGCCTCCTATACTGCTGTCTCTCTTGTGTACTGAAATCTCAGCTCCGTGTTCTGTTTCTACTCGTCAAACTCCCTGGACTCGTATTGCTTCCTCCCTCGCGTGCTTCTCCCTGCTCTCTGTGCTGCTTCTCTCCCATTTACTGTTTCCCCTCTCCCCAACCATTCCACATTGCTTTCCACCCCGTCCTCTCCTCATTGCTTCCCAAACCCCACCCCTACCCATATTTGTTTTATTTACCACTCAATCTCGGATCAGCAAATAGAAAAAAAACGGCACCTGTGTAGTGATACATGTGGCACCTACAAAATGATGAGGCAGGCTACAACATTACACTATTTTTATTTGTCTAATGTTTACCCCTACTGTACAGCACACTGCAAGACCTATTTACTTTACAATGTTTGTTTTATTTTTGGTAGCCATTACCTCTTCCAACTGGACACATCTTCAACTTCTGACACAGAACCCACATCACACCACACTTCAGGGAACTACACTGGTTAACAATACACAAGCTCGCTCAATTCAAACTCTTCACACACACACATTCCAGGCACTACATAACTCAGGCCCCATCTACCTAAAGAATTGCAGCTCCATCCACCAACCACCCAGACACCTCTGCAGGACTCCTATACACGCACATCCCACGCATATTCAGGAGGACGGGATCGCTTACATCGCTCCTAAAGTGTGGAATGAGATCTTACTCCACATCAGTACCGCCTCCTCTTTGTTTGAACTCCGCTGAAAACCTGGCTTTTCATTTAACCAACCTGCCATAGCCAGGGTTAAGCACACACGCAGGCTCAGGTCCAGCATACCCTAGCGGGTAATAGTGCGCTTTACAAATACACATAACTAGAGGTCATTAAATGAGGGTGTCTTTTGTGTTGGGTCCCATTTTGAGACTACATGGACCCAATATGCCATTTTGCTGCCCTCTACGATGACATCATTTGATTTCCCAGATAGCATTCAGGGTAGGCCCACCGAACGGTGGCCTTATGTGCAGAAGTGAAGCCAGTAGCCTTGGTAGACATCAGGTGGAGAGCCACACAGAAAGTACTTCACAGGTTTGTGCAGTTCTAACAGTTCTAGCAGTGGAGCTGGGTACTTCAGAATTGGGAGGAGGGCAGGGTGCTGTGTCCAGGTGGCCAGGATACAGTGTGCAGATGAGCAAATGACTTGTGGGTATGGCTAATAAATGTATATATTAGCGTTTTAGTGCTATATGTCTGTTTGAAGCTGCATAAACTTTGCTTTTTCCCATGGGCTAGGACAGGGACAAAGAAGAGGTGCGTGGCCTAAATCTTGATAATTGACTGGTAATCCTGATTTCTCCTTGTACTACTCTTCTTAGTCTAAGTCCTTTAATGCTTCGCCCCTTGATTTCTCTTTACTTTAGGGGATCTTCTGACACGATACTGCCACCACTGTGAACGAGGTGGGGAAAAAAACTATGGGCCACATGTATGAAGCCTTTTTGAGTTCGCAAAGGGGCCGATTCCCAGAATCGGCCCGTTTGCGAACGCAAAAAAGGCTTTTCACATGCATTAAACCCAAATTGTAATTTGGTAACCTGTTACCGAATTGCAAATGGAGTTTTGCAATTTGGTATTAGGAAGGGGCATGTTAAGGGGGTCCCTTCCTAATACCAAATCGCATCGGTATGTATGTATGTTTTGTGACCGAAATTCGGTCGCAAAATATTCACATTTGACCACCTACTTCAAAGTAGGTGGTAACCCATTCGCAAATGGGTAAGGGTCCCCGCTGGGCCCCTTCCCCTTTGTGAATGTTTGTAAAAGCATTTTTTTAAGAACAGGCAGTGGTCCCACTGACCACTGCCTGCTATTAAAAAATGAAAGGAAAACTTTTCATATTACTTTGTGTAAAGCATCCCCTTTCCTTTAAGGAAAATGGTCTTCTTTACCAAAAAAGAAAGATTGCTTTATTTAAAACCAATCACAGATCTAGTTGTCTGCTGACCTCAGCAGCCCACCATCCCTGTGATTTTTGCGATTCCTACGGGGTCGCAAATTGCGATCTACCTCATTAATATCAATAAGGTAGATCGGTTTGCGACCCACTACAAATTGGTATATGAAACCCAGGAAGTTTACAGCCTGATTCATCATTCTCCCGTTTTGCGAGCCCCTAATAGCGATTCATAACGAATCGCTATTAAGGACTTGCAAAACGGGATTCATGTAGGAATTGCAATAAATATTACGATTCCTACATGTTCCTTATTTGCGATTAGCTAATTGCTAATCGCTAATAAGGAATAACTCCCCGTGTATTCCTATGGGCCTACAGGCCCATAGGAATGCATGGGGAGTTATTCTTTATTTGCGATTAGCAATTAGCTAATCGCAAATAAGGATGCGATTTCAAGGGTGCAGGGGTGTCCAAAGGACACCCTGTAGCACCCCTGAAATGTAATCTACATTGGTGTTGTGCACACACATGTCCAAAGGACATGTGTGTGTGTAACATGCAACTTAGAAAAATGCATTTAAATGCATTTTTCTAAGTTTTTGCTATTTACCGAGAGGTCTGACCTCTCGGTAAATAGCGGCCCAAAATTGCATTTTCGCAATTTTAAAATGCTTCATGAATTGCATTTAAGGAATCTCAAATAGAGATTCCTTAAATTCAATTCTTCGCAAATGTGCGAATTCCTAAATAGCGAATTTTGCATTTGGGATGATGAATTCCAAATGCAAAAATTGCACTCGCAAAATGAGTGCAATTTAGCTTGATGAATCAGGCGGCTAATGCTTTGGAAATTGCGATTACCTAATTGCGATTCTCAGGAAATCGCAATGATGTAATCGTAATTTCCAATTTTGATACATGTGTCCCAACAAAAACAAACACAACGAGTGTTCCTGTCGGTGAGGTGTGACCAACTCACAGGAAAGGAAGAGCTGATCTTGGAGTCACAAGGATTAACTGTAAATGAATGAAACAATAAGGCGGTTGAGAGTAATTCTGTTTGTAAAAGGAGCCCTTGGTCTCAGGTGTCTTCCACCTCTTCTAATGAAAACAGGACACGAATCATGGTAGATGAGTGTTAAGGGCAGCTTGAGAATGGTCTGATGAAGCAATAAATATTAAGGATGTTTCAAATAAAGAACAATTGGAAAGCCTCGTCTACACTGTAATATGCCATCGAAATAAAGAATATTTCTTATAATCATTCAAAAACCACATACCCTTGACCTTCAGCCCTTCACGAACAGATTGCAATCCAAGAGCAAGACGAAAAAGCAGCTGCAAAAGACAGAGCCAAAATGACTCAATTCATATAACACCTTATTTCCTTACCGGTTTCAATTCAAGGTATGCACTATTAAACCTAGATAATAGGACTGTAAACTCCTGATGGTTTTTTCACAGGCAGCGTGATCCACAAATGTATTAAAGGAAGTGCAAACGTCACACCCATATAAATGTAGTTTTAAATGCTTTGAATGTGACATTCCATTTTGACCAAAATAATTAAAAAACGCCGTGCATCCCATTTAAACAGGGCACGTCTTCTCTAAATGGATTTTCCTCTTTTATTGGGCATTTAAAAAGTCCATCTTGCGAAATAGTCACCCTTAGCCATTGAAAGGAAATGAACTGTCTACAGGCCTGCTCACACATCATCAAGCAAAGGAACACCAAGGAAATATTCTGCAAGGAACACTATCAGATATTCAAGCACATTTAGGCCCTGGCTAGAAGTGAGGGGGTAAATTCCGATATCCGCGCAATCAGGAGTCTGTTAAGGTTCGGAATTATGAGTACTGCGGTAATTACCGTACCCTTTCATTTTTCACTTTGTAAATATCGCAAAATTTACTTCAGGAAAACATTGGGAAAAAACGGATGCATCCACAAATAGATGCAGTACGCGCCTTATTACATGTAAAGCCAGGCACGGCCTGTGCCGGGCGTTATACAGGGGCGGTGACGTCAGGCAGGGGAGGGTCAGGGTGGGGGGTTGTAAAATGCGGGATATGGACCATTAGAGGTAAGTACCGATAAAAATAAATAAAACGAATTTCGTTGCCCACGCTGCATCGCCAAATGTGATGCAGCGTGGGCAACAAAATTCCACCCTCACACACTAAAGATCTGGGACAATAAGGAGATACAGGTAGTTCAGACAGGTCAGGGTGGTTATAAGTTAACAATGTATGCATACAATATACTAATTGCACTTACTCATTGGCCAAGTCAATTGAGCCATTATTACAGGAAAGGGAGTAACATGAACAAGTATCAGGGTTCAAAGTGGAAGAGGTGTGGCGCAGCGGCCTGGGTTACTGCCTCCGGATCATGTCCGATGTTTTTCATTTTTGTAATTGTATGTGATTTATATTTATTGTATGTGTTGGCTCTATTTGCTTCTAGGTTGCAGGACATATACCGCTATATGTATCAACAAACCATTTTGCATTTCCTAAATAGCGAATTGTAAGGAATCGCTATTTAGGAAATGCAAAACGGTATGTATGTACAAAATCGCTTTCCAATAGCGATTCCTTAGCATTCCTTAATTTGAGATTAGCAAATTGTCAATCGCAAATTACCCCTTCATTTCCATGGGCCAGGAGGCCCATAGGAATGAAAGTGCAATTTGCAGTTAGCAATTTGCTGATCGCAAATTAGGGATGTTTCCAAGGGTGCAGGGGTGTCTCAAGAACACCCTGCTGCACCCCTGAAAAAGACATTTGGGGGCATATGGCGCACATACATGCCCTAAGGGCATGTATGGGCGTCATATGGCACCTTTGGTTTTTATCAAAAAAGATTTTTGATAAGAATTCGCAAATTACCACCAACTAGAAGTTGGTGGTAATTTGCTAATCCTTAATGGCATTTTTTGCATTTTATTTGTTTGATACATTGCATTTAAGGAATCGCAAAATTTGCAATTCCTTAAGTGCAATCGCAAAATAAGGATTAGCAAATTTTGCTATTCCTTATTTTGCATCAAACTAGTTTGATACATTCCATTTGTCTAATTAGCATTCGCAAAGGCCGAAATTCGCAGAATTTCGGCCTTTGCGAATGCTAAATAGCTTGATACATATAGCGGATAGTGTGTATCTTTATCCTTGTACATAGTTAATTGTGGGCTGCGTTTATGTTTTATGAATATCTGTGTAGAGTGTATATGAATATGTTTTTATGTGACACTTTGTGTACCTTCATGGATGAATTTTTCTACATTTCTGTCTGACTTTAAAAAAAATGATGATAAAATAATAAATAATGATAAATAAATAAAAAGCATATGAGCTGATCTGTGGGTGAATTCTCAATATTTTGGAGCTACTGACCTTTTTTGCTTATATTTGGGGACATCTTTTGACGTTCTTCAGTTTATTCTTTCGCTGGTTGGATGTTTCTCTAGAACTAGCTTTCTCAGGGTCCCTCTGTTGTTTATTTAGGTGGCCAACTACAATTCAATGCTGCACACTATTTGAGTAATTCTACAATCCTGGTACACGGGTGGTTTGTCTTTGACAGGGCCATCTAGTCACACTCAAGATGACCACACTACCTAACGTTTTGTTTCTATGCAGATTATCCCTCTTCTATTTCCGACTTCCTCGTGTAGGCATATGTAGATTGCAATAGAAGGCTTCATTTGGGACCTGAAAAATGCCATGGATTGCCAAACACAGAATGATCATACCTTTGTGGTGAGGGGGACTACGCCTTCCTGACATCTTGGGATACTATCAATATTTCCAAATTCAGTTCTTGGTGGATTGGATGAACGGAATCCGAGAAGCAGGGGTTATTCATCGTTCAAGTGATTGCAGAAATCCACATATGAAAAGTACCATTGTTCAATAAGAAACATAGAGCATGCACCTTTGCTCAGCTCCATTTACCAGTGTCTCTTTGTCAGTGTGGGATGTTGTGGTAAAACATGGGACACTTATCACTACCACTACTTCATTCGTGAACCTGATGTTTACCCCATAATTGGACCCACATGCCTTGTTTGGCTTCGATGTACTAGAATAGTGGATCTCTTTAATGAGACGGTTATTAAATCCCTGAATACTTTAATGAAAGAATTCTGTATCTCAGAGGAAAAGAGATTTCACTGCTGGTAAATTCGTCCCTAGGTTCTACAACTCACAATCAATCCACACGTATTAAGACATCTGCAACATTTTGAGAATTTGCTTCTGCAGAAGTAAGATGATAGAAGATGCAGATATGTTTTAAATGCATACTTATTTAGGCAAAAGTAAAGGGAAGTTCCCAGGTCAGGTCTGATAGCAGAGAGATTTGAAGCAGATTCTGTTCACCAGTGAATGGCAAATAACTTACAAAAAAGCACAAAAACAATACAAACCTCCACACTGAGATATCTACTAGTCAAAATGGCCAGTTACTGTTAGTTCACATCTAAACACTACATGAATGGGATACTGATGACTCAATCAGATGGATGTGTACTGCACCGGGTGTGGCAAAGCCCAAGACTCCAAGCATACTGGAAAAAACACAACCTAACAAAGAGGTGGGGAACTGTCGGTACGGTCATTAGAAGAACCCTCACAGGATTCTAACTGAAGGAGTGACATTCCATGGTTTGATGTTACTCCAGTCGTATACTGAATGAATATTACCCTATGCAGAATACGACATGTGTCCCTGTTCACCAAATACATAAATTGACCATAGCAATACATTTAACTTTTAATCACAATGAGAATCTGCCACCCTAACTGGCATCTTACAAATTCTTTAAACAAACCTTTAAACAATCCTCCACTTTAAACCTTAGCTTTTTCTGGTGTAGTAAGCTACTAGAAACCCACTAGCCACTTTGTTATCTGAATCCTTGATTCAACTAGCCCTTTCCTTGTTATGCTGCATTATTCCCCCTTACTTTAAAGGGGAACATGTCTTCCTTTCTCATCATTTCTTACTGGCTTTACTTTGTGGTTCATATCTGGCCGACTCCATTGGCTTTCTGAATAAACAATTCTCTACTGTGTTCTTCACATATGGTGCATACTTCCTTGCATCATGAGCTGTTACATTGCAGTTCAAGAAGTTGCCTTCCCAAATCCTCCCAAATTCCTTTGGCGGTGTACAGATCCACAAAAACAGTAAATTCTGGTCATCGCAATCCCAAATCCACTGTGAGTTGGACAAGTGGGGTTGATTTCCATCATCAGCAGTGAAGAATTGTAACACTTCTATCACAAATAAGAAAATCTACTGGTTCAGGATAAAATGCAAATATAGCCAAGGAGGAGGAGAACTGTCTTTAACTGTTATCAAAAGTACCCTCACAGGATTCTAAGCGACAGACCCATGTTCCATGCCTTAATGTCACTCTAGCCTCTAGTTGCATGAACACAATACTAAGAGATCACGGCTAAATATAGTGATAACATAGTAATAAAAAGCTATCAATGCAGGTCTTGAAATGTGTCCTTAGAGTGACAAAATAAAATCTTAAACTACACTAAACTGTGTTCTGCATCCAAGAAAATAATAACATTGCTAATAGGTGTTAGCACAAAGGTATGAATTATCACTCAAATATCTGTTAAAATATAATTCCAATCCACTAATCTTTTACCAAAATATCTGCTCATCACGTTCTTGAAATATAATAATTTTATCACCAGGTGCCCATTTTCAGTTTTAGTAAATACATATATTTGTTCCTAAATCTAGCCTCATAGTTTTCTGCAAATATGCAAACTGACCATACATATCATTTTATTTTTTTTAAGTAGGGGAAAGGGTCAATTTTCCCTGCTTACATTAGGGACCTTGACATCCTTGCTATGCTATTGGACAATAACTGGTATTTGTTTGCATTGTGAAAGAAACAATACAAACAGAAAGGTATATGACAATTTACATCCTGGGACCCCCCTTTTTCACCGTGAGGTGCAAACCTACAACAGTTCAATAGCATATGGGACTGATCACTTCAGGTTTAAATTCTTCATTGTTATAGTTTATCATACATCCATTGTTGGATGATGCACAATCACGGTTTTTATCAGAACATAACCAGTTAATACAACAAGAATCACTGCTTTCACTGTTTTAAAAATGTTTATTCCCAAATATCCTAGTTATTCAAGACCAGATAACACTCCCACTTAAGTCTAAGCCACTCTGAATCTCATGTAATTCTCATACATTGCTCTTCATATGATCTAGTTATTCATGGATGCTGAAGGAGGTGTTGGGAACATTGGTGAAAAATTATAAATCTACTGTGGCACAAACCCTCTTTTTTGTCCCAAGGACATAATCCAGGACCATTCAATTCTGTAGGAGCATGATTTTGTGGGCATCCAGCTGATCAGTTATCAGGTGCAAAGAAATGGCTGTGGCATTGGCTACTTCTTGCAAAACGTGAGTATTTTGTCTTGTTTCTCTGATAGTTTGCCCTACACCATAGCTAGAAAATGAAATGGAGACATATGTATTAATTTCAGAGATCTTACAGTGCACACCCTGCTGTTGTCAGAAAGTCAGAGGGATGGGCCAGAGAACCTGTATAAAAGACCCCAGCTCAGTCTTGAGGCAGCCAGGGACAGGCTTTCTTTCCACAAATGAAATGTATCTAGTTCTTACAATATTGATGTTTGTTAAACAGCATGCCAGTGGGACAGTGGTGTTCATGGGGTGGGGGGTCACTTTAATACAGTGTCATAGTCACTTTGACCCATAAAGATACTCCAGTTAGTGATTTCTTGCTGTTCACAACTCTACCCTCCTTTCACAGTATGCAATATGATCAATATCAGAAAAATAGCAAAAGGTGGATTGTTATATTCTTTAAGGCCTTGCCAAGACTCAGGGGAGGTTCCGGAACATTTCGGCATTTGATGTCCACTGTAGAACAGATCAAAATAAGTTAAATATTTTACTGAGGAGCACGCCAATCAAAGTCACTATCTCCCCCAAGACATAAGCAGGAAAATTACTGCAGATCCATCAGGAAGAAAGATTAATCATTTGCCAATATTTCTCAAAAACAGCAATGAGGTATCTCACTAGGTGTCAGAGACTTAGGGCAGCAGCCAAGAGAGCAGGCCAGACCCATAGAGGGATCTAGATCCACTGGATGGTTGCTCACCTTGGACAGGGTTGGTAAAAATGAGGAGTGATGGGTATACTATTACGCAGCTGCGGAGAAGCGGATGGGGCTCGTGGGTCTCAGATATCTGGCCCACTAGCAGGAGGCAAGGTAGAAGTAGGCACAGTTCTGTCAGGTCACCCTGACCCAGGGTTGGTGCAGGTCTACAGATGGGCAATGGTAGGCAGCGTGCTTGCATTGGGAGGAATGTACGCGGGTCAGTAATCCACAACACTTCATGCTGTATTCTTGATGAGCAGTGCAAGATATGGACCCCCCTCCAATGAGGCTGCAGGGTGAACTTTCTTTGATAAGTAGGATAAAATCCTTGCATCCTAGGTGGATGGTGTGGCTGACTTTAGATGGACAGTTTGGTAAGGCAGCTTGTACCTGAGAATATAAACTTCAGAGACAGCGAATACATTTTCTGCAATATTGGAGGACAACATCAGCATTTAATTACAGATCTAATTTAGCAGCTAAGATGGGGGTTTAAATGTAACATCATAGGGCGTCCTATACCTTCTCATAGTGGCTCAGTCTAGTTTTTTGTGTCTGATGGACCACGTAGTGAGGGGAAAGGCATCAACTTACTTTAGTTGGCTTTTGGAGCAGACCTTTGTTATCCTATCCTTAAGTGTGCTGTTATTGCTCTATATTTTCCCTGCTGACTTAGGGTGACAGGCACAATGGAATTGTTGGCTGGTCCCTAGTGCTTTGAAAATCTCTTGCACTGCTGCTGCTAAAATAAATTGTGTTCCTCTGTCGTTCAAAAGACTCCAGAAAGCGGCTTAAACTCCCCAAGTCAAGTCTTAGCTTTAGTAATAGCATCACTGCTGTACAGCGATAGGCTTCCACCCACCCCAAAAACATGGAAACAATTACGAGCACATAGGAAAACGGGGCACATTTCAGCATCCAAATGAAGTCCATCTGGAGAGGGACAAATGGACCCCAACAAAGGGGGTTGAGCAGCGGGTATAGTCTTGATCTTCTTTTTGAAATCATGGAATTGGAAAATGACACAGGAATGACAACAGTTCTATGCAATTGAAGGAAAGAAGGGTGCATGCTAGTGGGTTGCAGTGGCCTGGATCATGTCATTCCTACAAAGATGGGCAACTCCATGATACAACAGTGCTAGGTTGGTTAGCAGACATTTTAGTGCAACAACACACCCAGATCTGTCTCTCCATATTACTTTGGGGTCCCAGGTACAATTCTGTTTGGTCCAATACTGTTGTTTCTCCCTTTTGAAACATGTTCCTGCAACAGTGACAAGTCGTGTAGGGAAGATACGGAAAGCAAATTGTTTCGTAATGACATACATCATTGGGTTGAGAAAAAGCAGCTTTTCTGGCGAGGGCATTTTCTCGAAACAGTTTATCCTGAGAATGCTGGTGTGCTGTGCATTTCACAACAGCAATCCTCTTCTAGGGTAATAGTAAAGCATTCAATAGATTCTGTACATATAAGCCATTTTTATTGGAGTTCCTTGCAGAAGTCAAAAAAACACTTTGCATCCAGAGAAGCCCAAAGTCATTTGTGACTCCAAATGCATACTCTGAGTCTGTGCACACAGTTACAATAATTTTCTCAGCCAGGACGCAGGCTCAGGTAAGAGCAACACGTCTGGCAACCTGGGCAGATCTCACATTAGAAAAGTGGCTGCTTTGGAAAATTTTACATATACAGTACATTCACCATGACCTGCAACTAGCACACATGCTTCATTTCTAAGGCATAATCCATCCCCAAAATACACTAGTCTACAATCAATTTGTATTGGTAAGATCAATGTAGTGCTTTGTTATCTGCTAGATTTACAATAGACAATCATGAACTTCTCCCTCCTCACTGGTGGACATCAGAGAAGCTGGGTTTAAGGTGGGGCAACGGATAAAAATTATATGGGAGGCAGATAACAACATCATTTTGTAGTGGGACAACCTGGCAGTGGAAAGGTGTTGAGTATTGGTGGTAATGAGAATAGTAACTATAGAGTCAGGATCAGCAACAAACGGGGTGGAATTCATCGCAATAGTTTCAGATGCTACAACAAGATAGGCAGCAGTAGCTACAGAGCAGAGAGATGAAGGAAGCCCTGCCACTATGTGGTATACGGCAGAGGAATAGTATAATACTGGCTTTCTCTGATCGCCATAATCTTGTATTAGTACTCCCATATGATCCATCATATTCGAGACACTACAGATTAAATGGTTTTGCATGATAAAGGAGTTTGAGAGCAAGCACAGAAGCAACGGCTTGCTTAATATGTACAAATGCATGTTCAGTCTCTCTAGACCACTGTAAAGGTTTGGGAGTGCCCTTTATAACATAATTCTGCAGGGGTTTGGCCATAGCGGCATACCCAAGATTCCATTGCCTGCAGTACCCAGCCATATCCAAGAGAGTTTGTACCTGAGAGATGGTCACTGTACAGGGCAACTTAGGGATGGTTTCAAACTATTCTTTCAATAGGTGGGGCATTCTGGTAGAGATCTCATGACCCAGATTATTTACCTGGGAAGGTAAAATGCAAGTTTCTTCTTTAAAGCCTTATACCTCTTAGCCAATTTAGTGAGAAGGTAGACGGAGTTAGCCTTGCAGTGGTTTAGAGTGAAGGCCAGGAGCCAATCATCAAAATATTGCCCTTGAAAAGAGCCACTGGGACGTGTCCCCATCCTTCTTCAAGGCTTAGTAAAAGTTTGATGGAGACTCCATAAACCTTGAGGGATCCTCTGCCATGAAAACTGAGATCTGACAATTGAGAACACAAAGAGGAACAGACTGTCACGATTGTAGAATCCCTACCCAAGATGGCGGCGTCCCATTGTGCATGCGCGCGGATGACAGGCAGACAACAAAAGCCTGACTCTCGGCGAAGACCGTGCTTCGCGTTCTAGCTACAGCCTCCATACGGACCTCTGCCTTCGGATGTCCTCCGTCCTTTGTTTCTACCCAGATATTGGTAGTAGCGTCTTTCATTTCCCTTCTGAACTGTGTGATTAGCGTCTGAAGTCAAGACCCTCGTTCCGGCGTTTACCCCGTACGCTGTGCCGACTTGCCTTGGGAACATTCTCCGCTTTTTGAGTGCTCAGCGCCTGGACTCACGGCACGTTGTCTGGCGTTTTTGTGCCCCTACCGGTACTCGTGTGTTTCCCTCCACAGGGATACTGTGAGCCTCCCCTTCTTGGTTCTTGGATGTTAGGCCGGACGGCTGAGTGTGGTGTTCCGCCCGTCGGCCGGAGTTGCTCCCGCCGGCCGGCCGGATGCAGCCTTGCCAGTTCAGTCGGCAACGACGCCACAAGGGTGTTTGTGCTCCATATTCCCTTCCCCTGTACAGCAACCGACCCTATCGTCCCCCTCTCCATTTTGGATTCAGCTTACCTGACCCCTTTAGAGTTTTGGAATCGTCTTACCTTCTCCAGCATTTGGGACCTGCTCATTAGAAGAACCGCACTTCACTCTTCTGAGTCCCGGTAACCGCGCACAGCGCAAGATTGATGTATTGACATGCAATTTTAATATTGTTTATGTCTGAGACTATCTTGTGTATGTTTTCAGGCTTACTATTCTCCAATGTTAAGGACCATCTGTCTCTCCTGACATAGGATCCCTAATCCCTATCAGAGTAATGATTGGTAAGATAGCATTACCTGTATTCTTATTCCTATAGTTCTCAGGTTGCTGTTGTTTACTAAGGGGCCGATTATGATCGCGGACACACTTGAGTCCGTCCGCGATCACCGAGGATGAGGGAACGTCCGCATGGGCTGCGGCGGTCCCTCCTGTGCTATTAGGATGTGACCGCCACCCTGGCGGTCACATCCTCTATTTTTAACATTGCGGCAGGTGCAGCTTCAAGCTGCCACCGCAGCAATGTTAAAAATGCACGTATTGCATTTGTATGAAGAAAGTGGCAGGCACCGCGCGGTGCCTGCCGCTTTCTGCATACAAATGCAGGGGGGTACCATAGGTACCCCCCATGTGCACCCCCCAGCCCCCCTTCACCTAGGGGGCCCGCAACGGGCCCCTGCAGTGAAGATCCGTATGCTTTTCAACGGCGGTAAACCCGCTGCGGAAAAGCATATCTTGGCAGCAATCCTAATATGGCGGACGGTGTCTGAGAGACACCGCCACCATATTAGAGCTTTTCCGCCGCGGTTGTAAGCCAACCGCGGCGGAAAAGCGGCGGACGGAAACCAGGACCCACCAGCCATCCTAATGTGGCGGTGGGTCTTTGGTGGGTCCGCTGCGGTTTTTCCGCATCCTCCGGGCCGGCGGTGGCTTCCGCCGGCCCGGAGGATGCGGAAATTCCGCAATCATAATAGGCCCCTCAATGTGTTTGCATTACTTTTACAGTATATAGATTCCCTGGCGCCTGCTTCCCCTACGGCAAGAGAGACATAGTTACACAGAACAATAGATGAATATGTTGAGACCTAAAGACATTGCTCAGCCAGTATGAATCTTGCTTGCACAACCTATAACATAATTTCCTTTACAGCATCCGGGTGTTTTCAGCTGGTTGAAGAGATGTGCAGAATTCCAAGGCTCCATCCCCTTCTTTCCTTGTTTTGTTTCCCTTCTTTCCCCTATGCAGCTTTTGCTCTCTAGTGTCTGATAGAGGCAGAAGGTCGTAGCGGAAGGTTGAGGACGTACCTTCGAATTACTGGCGCTCCTGCGGAACGGGCCTGGTGAACCCTTACACAGACTCCCTTCATGGATGGGATGGAAAAGAAGGAGGAATGCAGATCTACCACCGAAAAACCCTTTTACATTTGAGGTTATACAAGGAAGGATAGTGGCAGCGCCAGGCATTAGAGGGGAACTAGAGATAATCACTATATTAGTAGAGTGTAGATCCTATGCGAATCTGTACACATTGGTATTTCACTCCTGTTGTATAAGAAGTACGAGCATATTACATCTGCTAACAATTAGCACCAAAACCCATTGCATAATAAGGTCTTTGATGACTGGTCAAATTCCTTCCTTCAGCTTCAGGCTTTAGCAAAAATTGAGGAGTCCATGGTATGTGCTTCATTGGGTAGATCTTGCTTTATTGGGTCCATTGAGTAGATATAACCCCCACATTGGTGGCCCTATGTACCATAGTGTGGAGGGAATCTGTGAAAGCAGCTCTGCTAATTCTTGAGACATTTCAGGGTTATTAGTAGCAGACTGACAATCTGTTTCAAATAGCAGCACGAGTATCTTTTTTCCCTATTCTACTGTCCATTGAAGTAGATTCCATTGGGTGTACACAAAACAGTGCAATTTAACTTGCATAGTACATCCTGACCCAATTGATTGGACCGAGGGTGATGCAAACAAAATCAGAAATGTGGTGTGAAAAATGCTGATTTGAAATACTGACTGCGTCTATGAACAAGACTGAGAGAGGTAATGAAGGGAATGTGGAAGATTCCTAGGCAGAGTTTTGCTTGAGTAGCAATAAGACAAGTGGTGGGTTTACCGTTTACAATACAATCAACATATAGACCTTTCTGGTTTATGGGAATCGTATTCGGAGCCCAGTCATCACTTCTCGAGTAGTCCTAGTATTTAGGATAAGGGTTTTGTGTGACCTGGTTAAATCTGGGTGGATTGGTAAGGCACATTTGAAATAGCATTAGGACAATCCATTTTCCATTCTCTAAACTTCTTGTAGGCAAAATCCATTGACCCAACAACACCTAGGCTTCTCCTCTGCCTCTCCCGTTTCCTCCTTCACACTCATCCTTCACCCTATCACCTCATTTGTTCCCCCCCTTCTGGGGGTGTCCCATCCTCTCACTTTTAAATTTTGCTGTATATTTTGCAATTTGAAAGACATCAGTTTTTCGGCAAATTTCCTACTAAGCTTGCGCTTTTATTAGGAGGCACAACCATAACAAGCATTGTTTCAGGGCACTAGGTATCACCCACCCCATAGCACAATGTTAGTGTCCCGGTATCTCGTCCCAGTAACAAACAATCTGTGGGCAGCTCCATACAACGTGGAAGAAGTTTACCGCTGTGTACCCATGCTCCTTGATGAGTAGGTAGTGTGCAAGTGTTTGGGTGAGCGGTATGGGATATGTACAATATTAAATTGAGTGAGTTTAAATCGTATGTTGGTAGAGAACTCCCATTCTCCTCTATGAATCCTAACCCACTCTTCAGGTATGATTGGCAACTCACTAACCCGCTGCCATGTCACTTATACCTAGGCTATCTGGTTTTAGGTTTAAACCTATAATAATTGATAAAACCCCACGAAAGAAAAATAGCCATCACCGGTGTAAACATATAAACACTGAAAAAACACCTTTGCAACCACAAACTAAGTGCCATTCAAAGAAAGGAAAAGATAAGTAAATGAGTACTTTTTATTTCTTCCGGAAAGGGGGCCAATGCAATGCAACTTTGTTATACAAGGCAGCAGTAAGATAAACTGGGCTAACATTAAGCTGCTTGAGTTTTGTTGTTTAGGGATGCCATTAAAATATTGTCACTTCTTCCTTCTGCTTTTTTCAGTTTTGTGGTCTTTGGTCTACAGATACAGTTTTTCGAAGTATGTTTTAGGTTTTATTTAGTCATTTTTAAAACTGTAGAGAATCAGGAAGTATCAAAATCATATTTGATATTTTGGCCACATTTGATTTGATCCGCCCATGTTCAGAGTGAGGATGGTGACAAGCCCTTAATGCGCCATGCTGTGACTTGAGGGGTTCGGAGGGGGATAGGATTCCAGGGTGCCTCACAAATTCTCAGAACGCTTCCCCGGCTTAGCCTAATCGCACCGTCTAAGAATGAGTATAGCACCTCATCCATGCGCACGCATGTATACAGTGTCGGGGGGACAACTTTGCAAAGGGAGAGAACTGGGATGGAGAACAGTCCCAATACTGGGGACCTATAGCAAACAGCGATACCTCCAAACTCCTGCTCATGCTAGAAGAGAACTGCTAAATATTGGAGGGGTGGCATCGTGCAGCTGCCAGGGAGCTCTCGCTAGGGCATTTGCAGTATTATTATGCTCTCAGTGGTCAAGTGAAAAATGCGTAAGTGCTAGCTGTGCTGCTCGGTGTACAATGTGCCTCATCCTGCTTAATAGAGTTTCTTACCAAGTTGCCTTATGCACTTGTACTGCTGGTTGCTAGTCATATCAGTGTTTCGGCAGTCTGTGGTGTGTCTAGTGGTGGGGTTATTGAGTCCACTCCGGAAAGCGTCCCTTCACTGTCCTCCTCCTCTTCTTACGTGGACATGTGTGGACCTCTTTTTAGGTCCGAGGCCGGCGAAGGTGAATGGAGTTCCGCAGCTGCCTGTAGGGCCTTTTGATGTTCAATTATGATTTGCTCCTGATCCGGGGATCCCCGGGACTGGACGCTTGCGCCAATGGTGACCCTGCTGCTTAGTCACTTCGGGCAGCGCCTGTTGCTGCGTTGGGTGCTTGGACGCTGTTGGCCTTGTCGCTCACTCGGGGGGGGGCTTCCGACAGTCATGATCTGCCCAGGACGGGCCTCCTCCGTGTCCGCGAAGAACATGGCAGACCCCTTGTGCACAATTTTGAGCCGGGCTGGGAATAGTAAGGAGTATTGCATTCCCTCCGACCGCAGGCGGCGTTTGACATCCAGAAAGGTGGCTCTTTGACGCTGCACGGCTAGGGAGTAGTCCGGAAAGAGCATGATTTGTTTGTTGTCGACTTACTTAGATGGGGCAGTGTTGTCTGGCAGCCCTGAGCATCGCATCTCGATCCCTGAAGTGTAGGAACTTCACCAACATCAGGCGGGAGGGCTCCGGGGGGGTCTGCGAGCTGGAACTCTGTGGGCCCTTTCAATGGAGAAAAAGGGGGCCTGGTCTGCGACAGGTGTAAAGAACATGGTCCGGGATTCCATATACATCAAAGGATCCACGCTTTTTATTCCCTCCGGGATTCCTAGGACGCGGATGTTGCACCTCCTTGAGTGACCTTCTAGGTCATCAATGCACTCTTCCATGGTTCTCATGCGCCCAATTAGGTCCTGTAATGACTCCTGATGCATTTTGATTGAGAGCTGCCTGAGGTAATTACTTTCTCCCCGTCTGACACTTTTTCCGCTAGCTTGCAATGGTCATCCCTGAGGAGGGAGATGTCTGTGGTTATAGTCCAAAGTCTTTCCTCCATCTAAACCATTGAGTGCTCAATGGCTGCCAGCACTTTGTTAATTTTTTCAGACAGAGTCAAGTCTTGATGGGTCATGGCTTCATTCGGCAGTTGACTGGCATTTGGAGCGGGGTCTTGCATTGTCGCGGGCAGCACTTGGCCTGTCCCGGCCCTTGGCTTACCTATGTTAATGGGCTGTTGCTATGTCCAACTGAGGGGTTGTATCTCCTGTCTGGGGGGAGGGAGAGCAGGCGCTGCCGTGAGTTGGGCAGAGTAATGTGTACCCTTGCTGTGCTATGTCCCCTCCCGTTATACTCGCTGCGGCAAGTCCGCTGCACAGCCGGTGTATCATTTCAATGGCCCATTCTTGTAGCGCCAAGGAGGAGGGGGGGGGGGGCTGTCATCACTTAGGTCCTAGGGTGGCCACCTACACGGTTCCTAAGCCTCACGTAGGCATTAGCGTGAGGAGGAGGAGAGGGGGTGTGCAAGCCTCACCTTCCCACGCAGGCCAATCTGTCGTGTAGCCACGTTTTACCTTTTGCGCTTGCAGGTGCTCCTCTCACCCTTCTTGAAGTGCCTCCTGGTCCCAGGATTGCTACTGGCGTGCGGAGCCCTCCAATTGAATTCCTGATTTGGCTGACACTGTGCACGCCGGGATTTGCTCTTGGTGCTAGCCCCCGTGGTGCCAAGGTTTCCCTTGCAGGATGTGTGGTTGTCAAAGTGCCAGGCCCGAACCTCAATGTGATGCCCCCTTTAAGTCGATTTGTATACTGATTCAGGGGGGGTGTTCACAGGCATTCACCCGGCAGCAGGTCCTGTCACTCACACCTGCGTCTGCCGCTACTCATGTTGGTGGGCCACACGCAAGCCTGATGCTGATTTGGAGGCTCTGCAGGGAACAGTCAGCAGCCCCTGGAGCGCCTGCTCCACACCATGGCCACCATGTTGAAGTCTTGTTTCCGGTTCAGGGAAGACCTGGCTTGGCAGTTCGATTGTTCCCATGAGGCACAGGTTCAAGACTGATTTGCATATAGCTGGGTCTGAACTGAGGTGGCGAAGTGAGCTAAAGAATGATGATGGATTCAACCCAGATCTGTGACTGGGGGTGAGTGTCTGAAAAGTTTCAGTGCTCTGTCCATCATCTCCTTGTGTTTACTATGTTGAAGTCAGGCACGCCGCTCTCATGCATCGCGCTGCCCCTCCCGGGTGCCGCCAGTCATGCGAGGGAGGGGGGATGCCACCGTGGACCCCCAGCGTTGCAGGACCGCTCTACACTTCGCTCTACACTCCGCTCTGCATGTCCCTTACGTTGCGTCTGCAATCCGCCAGCATAGGGGGAGAGATGGTACTTTTGGCAGTCGCCACGGGGTAAACGATCCATCCCCGCTCGCCGCTCGCCTCAGAGTCTTGGGGGGGGGGGGCGGTCTCCGCAAAACTGGAGGCTGTTACGCGCCGGCCCGACTGGTGATCCTTAGACCCGGAGTCCAGCGCCTGCCATTTTGCCTCTGGGGCCGCCGCGACTCGTAGCTCGCTTTTCTCTGAGCTGCTCAGTTTTTAGACTGTGCTGAGCCCGGGGGCAATCTCTTTCGACAGCTGTGGAACTAATTTTGGGCATATTTGAGCACGGTGTGACAGGCGAGATTTGTGCCAACTAGAGGAGCTCTAGCCTAGCACGTCTGCCATCACAACCTGCCTGGCCACAGCACAGGCCTGTATACCTTGATCACGATTGTTACAGGTATACAACAATACAATATCAATCCTGACTAGGATATAGTTGGATTGCGAGGGAATGCCCTGACTCTTATTAATAAAATCCATACTGTCCCTACAATAGGCAGGCAAACTTAAAACATAGGGACAGACGAAAAATCAAGTTAAATTGTTGTATTCTTAAACAACTGCTGTTGGCTGAGATAATCAGCCTCACAGGAGGGTTAGTTTCAGGTTTATGGACTTGGGGAGCATGTACAAAGAGGGAGAAACTGTTTTTTGTACTGACAGAAAACTGAAATCATCTACATCCAGCAACGATGCCATACTATAAGCAAAGACTGATATTCCATAACAGTTTGTTTGTACTGCGTCAAAGAAGACCTTTCATAGTCCAGAAAAAGCAAATTGCCTCTGAGCCTTCCTGTTGTATTTGTTAATGTCCCAAAGAACAATATTTCCGCCCTTGCTTCCAGGCTTTATGACAAAGAAAGCATTATTACTCAGGAATTCCAAAGCTTGCCTCTGCCCCTCTGATAGGTTCTTGGAAACACGATTCCCACTGGAGCGCCAAAGATGCATTAGCGCCCCAGTAACACTACAACTAAATATACAAATTCCAAAAATGTCATAACGAAACATTCAGCTTTCTATAAACACTAATCTAAAAAAATATAAACAGATACAAAAATATATTACATACTAACTGACACATACGATATTACATACAGTGATATTTTCTGCACGATATTTTTTACAGCGTTGTTAAAAACAACACCCAAAACGATATTTTTACCTTCGATATTTCTGTCAGCGATATTTTTGATGTCCCAATATTCTTGACATGATATTTTCATATATGTCTTTCAGTTATCAAAAATTGTCTTTGTGTGTTCAAGTTTTCCATTAAATAGAGGTCAATATTATGATATTTCCAGGTATCCCAAATATGCCATTCAGAAGTATTTTCTCATATGCCGGTCAGAGCCATAATACATTACAAGAATTCCAGTCAGTGTCCGGATGTGTCCCAATCATTCCCCCAGAAGCCAGTCAATTTATAAAGAGTCACAGGTAGTCTTTTATGTGCCTTGTATTAGCATTATGTGTCAGCGGCATTCCACCAAACACTATAATCCTATAGTGTGCCCTGGCCATTCTATCATATTCCTGTCAATACTGTAATGCTTCAAATTTGTTCCCCCAAATACCAGTCATTCTCAGAATATGATATGGGTATTCTCCCAATTTCTTTCAATGCCATAATATACTCCTGTTTTCCCCTATTGGTCAGTCTATGCAATTCTGCCATATTCCATAAAACCCCCATCACACACAGACACAGAAATCCTCACAGATACACACATGCACATGCATGTTCATAAGCAGATACAGGTAAGAAACAAGTAATCACTTGGATTATGCTAGAAGCCAATGACACAAAGCTCAACTCACATCTGAGTCATACCTTAAGAAAAGTACAGTACTACAGCCTATATAATAGACTCCCACAAAACGTGTTTACCATTTATATTCTGACACTCAAAGATGTATCACAAAAATATCTTTTTATTTAAAAATTATTTGTACACATTACAGTATTTTATTAAAAATCATCACACTAATTATATGTGCCCAAATTCGCATAAAACATATTTTGTTTAAAAACCACATAATGCATATGGTATAATCAAAATACAAAACATTACATAACATAATAAGAGAGAAAGGTTAGACAATATACTTTGTCATTCATAAAACATATCCAACGGTACAATTTAATAACTAGGCCTGGATACACTGTTTCTTTTGGTATCGACAGATCCAATTATTTCCATGGATATTGTAACTGATGCGTTGACGCGTTTCGATGGCTTTTGTTAATATTCTATCTTTTTCAAGACAACAAATTTTGTGAGTCTCTCTGTAAAACCTGGTAATATTTGCTCCTGTTAAAAATCTTTTTATTCGTGAAAAAACTTCTGTTTATACATACATTGTATTCAGATGTCCTGCAGGGAGATACCGGCTAATTAATCCTGAGGCAGAATATTAAGGCTATATGCATCCTATTAATCAGGACATCTGAATACAATGTATGTATAAACAAAAGTTTATATCAAAGGACCCTGTAGACGGTGGTATGATTATATGTACTTAGAAGTTTCTTCACGAATGCTCTTTTAGCGATAGGGAAACAGACGGTGTCACATGTCACTGCTGTTTTGCACATGGTTTACTTGTAGGCGATGGTCAAATCGTTTGAATTTCACCTTACCATTTCTCTTTGATGAATACCCTTCACTCTGGCACTTAGAAAAATGACCAACTGAGGAGAAATAGTCCTTTGACAGAGCCCCTTAGAACTACAGCTTTAGAGAATATCATTGTATTGATAATTTCCGAGTACGGAGACAATGATGACATCTACAAAGACCCAAAAGTCCCATTTGATCTTACTTTCTCTTGCTTTGGATATGCAAAATCTGAATAAATAAGAACTTCATGATAAAATAGTTCCAAATCCTAACCCAGGTAAATCAGGTTTCCAAATTCTCAGCCTTGACCCTAACCACATTTTCCCAAACAATGAACTTAAACTCTACCAACCCATGCATAAGAAGCTGGGCAACCTCTTGCCAGGTGAACCTAAACCAATTGACAGAGGCACACTGATGGCATGATACGATTTACAAATATTACAAGTGGAATTTTTGCAATAGAATGTCAATAGACCCTATGTAACAGCACTGACTTCATCCAGTACTCTTTTTTCAGACAGCAGCGCTAAGCATGATGGCACTTGTAGTCCTATCATTAGTATGGCAAAAGTGAAACCACGATCACGTCTTGCTTTGTGTTGTTGGTTAACAACCTATCACTAGCAGGTCACCCTCGGAGTGTGGGGCAAGTTACCTTCTGGGAACGATACACTTCACCAGAGTGTAAAAACCTTGTATGATTCTTGTTTACAGTGACATTCTTATGTGCTATGCTTTGTTAAAAGTAAATAAAATAGCCCAGATTAAAGCCCAGATATTAAACGTTTAGTCTAGCTTGAATCATGTACGCTTCTCAAGTCTTGCGTTCTGCTGTTTCCGTCTCTAATATTTTTTTTACATTCAGCTCCACGAACGATGACAAATCCCAGATTTGCATATTTGAAGCTGCAAAGATGATGACGCTGAAATAAAAGCCTGCTCCCTCGCGTGCAGCAAATAATTAGCGAAATGAATTGTTAGACGTGGCCCCGAGTTGCAGGGGATGAGCCGGTGATTATATTTAAATTTGCTATAATTGATTTTGGGAAGAGCCGCAGTGACAGGAATGAATTGATCATTAAATTTATTGGTGGGATAAATTCTGCGGCTGTTAATGTGCACTCCCGGAGGCTCGTCAGCTGAGTGCGGCATTTCCTGCCTCGTTTCACTGGGCACAGGCCGCCATATCACCTCATCAAGACGGGGACTGCCCATATTTTATAACCAGGGCGCAATTTGAGTTGGTGGTTGCTGTGGGGGGCAACGGAACTTATTTTTGGGGACTGGCACTTATTTTTCCCCTATCAAATGTTAGAAGTGTACAAGCCAACACATTAACGGGGAGAGCCAAGCCAGAGCCGTATCAAAATCCTGGCTCAGAACTTACGGGCACATGCATCAACCTATTTAGGAAGTGCAAACGGTGCGAATCGGTAAATTCGGCCGTTTGCGCTTCCTAAATACGTTTTTGGGATGCATGAAACAGTGTTTCAAAATTCGCTTTTTTTTGCATTTCCTAAAAATGCGAATGCATTTAAGGAATCGCATTTGTGCGATTCCTTAAATGCAATGCATCAATTAAAAAAAAAATGCGAATTTTGAAATAGGAAGTGCAAATTAACACGAGGTTGACCCTCGTGTTCATTTGCGAAAATCTTTAAAAAAGCAAAAAAATGCATTTTTTAAACTTTCATGTTACAGACACACATGTCCTTAGGACATGTGTGTGTGAAACATGCACTTTAAAATACATTTCAGGGGTGCAGGGGTGGGGGTTCCTTTGGACCCCCCTCTGCACCCTTGCAATGCATCAACAAATTGCGAGTTCAAAAAAAAAAGAAATGCAAAACGGCATTGATTCCTATGGGCCTCTAGGCCCATAGGAATCAATGTAATGCCATTCCTTAATTGCGATTTGCAATTAAGGAATCGCAATTTCCTAAAATTAAGAAATCCTAAAAACTTTTAGGATTTCTTGATGCATAGGATTTTGCAATTCCTAAATTGCGATTCCTTAATTTTCGCAATTTAGGAAGTGCAAAATCCTACAATGATGCATGTGGCCGTTAGCGCGGTGTATGATCCCAGCCCTGAAAATGTTTCTATGTAGATCATACAACAGTCCATGCAAAATATAAGATAGTCTCTTCAAAACATTTTTTTTAAAATTTCTTTAACATGTGGAAGATTTGGATTAATAGGGCACCTTATAGCCCTGCACTGAGAAGTACTTATTAAAAGTGATAGTTGTGTACAACTGGTAGTCTTAACTCACGTATTGGAAAGTGTTTTCATTCAAAATAATAAAGTAAAAAGTGTTTGGGAAAATAAAAAAATTGCCTAAAATCACCCGGATTTAGCAGGGAAGCTGCAAATTATCAGGGTTTTCTGATTTAACTTTGTTAAAATCAGCAAGTAAATGGTATTTGTTTGTCTTTCCTTATGTTAAGATTGTTCTTTTTACCTGTTAGTGCAGTTTTTAAATATAAGGTGAATCAGAAGGGCGAGTCCTTTACATGGGCACCAGTTACATTATACAAGATCACATGCATTAAAGTCATGGGGAGATTAAGTGATTTGCCCAGAATCACAGGTTGGTGAGCCGACGCTGAGATTCGCTCTTGGTTCCCAAGTTTCACAGTTGGCAGCTCTGACAGTAACGCCACATCCTAGGTAGGATAGGGACAGGCAGAAGCCACATGAAAGCTAGGCTTGTTATGGACTCGAAGTTCCAACAAGACCTCGAGCTGAGCCAGAGCCAGACTTCAGGTATGAGAATGACTTGAGCTTTCAGTAGCTCAATCACCTCTATCAGATATTTAGAGAGCGTAAAAGAGGGTAAAACACACAGATCGCGAAGATGTAAGAAGAAAAAGATGGCAAAACCATCACTAACGGAAAGCAGGAACCTACAAGTGTGAGAAAAAGGGAAAGGGAGTGTTTGGTAGTGGTTTAAAGACTACTGGTCTCTAGTGGCGGACGGTGACATTTGCAAGTGGTGAGGCGTAAAATGATTGTCATACTTTTTTGGATTATTTCCAGTTTAATTGCGGGCCCCGAACGGTAATAGAAAGAGTTGCTACGTGAACGTTTTGTTTTGCAGTGTATGGTCAATACAATATTATTGTCCACTTGTACTTAAAATGGAATCTGATGTGACAGGCGCACAAGGAGATTCTAACTACACACATACTAATTGCTAAAGTTACTATTTCCCATTTTAAGAATCCCGCTTCCAGCGTTGTACATTCTATTTTTTATTCGACTACACACCACCAGTCGAGATAGTATACAAGAATTCAAGACAGGAATCGGGACATTGCTGGTTTTCCACTGAAATATAGGAGCAAAAAGCGATCTAGCTGCAAATCCGTGAAACAGAATCATGCAGCGAGCAAAGTGGCCAGCGAACCTCGCATTGAACATTCTAACCGTATTATTTGTAATCATCGCACATATTCCTGCCTTATGTTTCAGCTGTGACTGAAATGTCGCCAAGCGCTTCATAAGTCCGAAGAGGCGTCCAAGCGTACTAGCAGTACGTTACACCAGTGCTTTAAGGGCCGGTACTGTCCGGTATGGCGTACCAGCACTTTTTTATTTTATTTATTATTTATGAGTATGGACTACTATGGAATAAGTCGCCATGTTTTGATTTGGCGCTTGGCTGCTTAACCAGTCGGAGTCCTGCCGCCGCGCCGCCTCGCCTCCCCATCGCCTTTCAATGCTGCCCGGCGCCTCCCCTCCTAGCCGAGGCCTAGTCGTGGCTTGCCGCTTGCGCTTGGCTTGCTTCGCTTCACACAGTGCGCGACGTGCGTAAAATAATTTAAAAAGTCATTTCGATCAGTTTGCACTTCTTTGCAGTAACAGTTTATCCTCCTGACATGACATGCCACCCAGTATGATGCCACCCACCCACACACGCACACCGTCCGCACACGCATTCTAACTGTACTGTCTGTACACAGTCATCAGTCACACTCACTGACTGTGTTAAAAAAACGTACGTTTTATAACTGATTGTGTCAGACTCTCACTTCCTCACTCGATAGACACAAGACAGAAGAAGAAACTGACTGCAGCACAGGCACGACTCGAGTCATGAGGTCTGAGTCGCGAGGTCTACGCTCACTCTCCTCGTGACTCTGATGTTGTTGTGGCAGTGCACGCCAGACGCGGTGACGTCCCCACAGCGGCCAATCACACTACAGGGCTTGCCAATGGCCACATGTGATTGGCCATACAGTGCGGCAGCACTGAGCACAGCCACCCACCCACGCGCAGCGGCACCACCATCCTGAACTCAGTCTGCGCGGTAACTCAGCCAATCCTGGCGCAGCATTAACAGCGCCACTGCACCAGGATTGGCTAAGAGCAGGGCTAATACTGCCCATAATGAGACCCAGGGGACCCGGGTCTCTGTCTGTCTGAGTGCTAGGGGAGGAGGAGGAGGGAAGGGGCTACTGCGTGTGTGCGCATGCGTGGGCAAGCCATAAAAATGACTTGTCCAAAATGTGCACACTGCTGCTGCCCTGCCTGCCACGCTGCTATTTCTTCTGCTCAGCTGGCTGTGCACACGCTGCCACTCACTGCCGCAGGCCCGCCACCCACACTCTTCCGCGATGACGTCCACTGTGACTCCAATCATGATTCTGTCTGCAGTGTCGGGCTGTTGAATTGTAGACTGTGTGAGTGTGCTCATAATTTTACTTTTTGACTGGTGCACGAATGCGTGACAGTGACGGTCATCCATGGCTAGTGGGGCAACACCCCAACGCCCCCAATGGACGAACCGCCACTGCTGGTCTTGGTATTCAGCACACCGATGTTTAATTGTTTGAGGGGTTGCAAGGGAATACACTCTTGTATAGAATAACTAGGATATTTTCAGGAAGGGGGATTCAGTGTCGGACTGGTCTGTAGTGTGATGTATTCCTATAGGTTCTGTATCGATCCCCCTATTCCTGACCCTGTTCTGGTTAACAAATTAACTAGCAACCATCCCATGATGCAGAAACCGTTATCTGATTAAGCCACACCACGGCACAGGAACGTGTTATCTGATTAGGTCATAACGCTTGCCATCTAATTAGACAAGCAATATTCCTCCAGTCCCTGATAAGGCATACAGAGTTCTCAAAACAAATCAAACCTATGACAACCTGGGAAAAACCCTGCGGCCATTGTTTTGATTTCATCGAGAACTTCAGCAAAAGAATGTGCTAACGACCAAGTCGTATGACATCCTTATTGACGTATCTATGTCCATCCTTACGTCAATCTCGGCACCTTACAGGTATAAATATTACCGGTATTGCCTTAAGCAAACACACGCGGTGGTGACGAGATCGGAGCAGCCAGACTTGCCGAAGCCCAGAGCAGAGCAGACCCCGCTGGCGCAGCCCCGCCTTCCTGACGCGCTGAGAACGAGACGCTGCTTTCTCCTGCCGAGAAATCCAGCTCCGGCGCTTCCAAGCAGCCCTCGCAGGCAGCCTGGAATATCGAGACCAAAGACGAGAGATACCATCCCTCAACCATCCTAGATTCAAGGTACAGAACTAAATAACCCCTTGCAGAGAATTCTTGAGTCAGTCACTTGGCAAAACAAACTTAACTTAAACTGCTACTTTCTATTCCCGCCCACGTATTAGGCTTAGGTCAGGTACACTGGGGTAGGCGTAGTTAGAAGCACCAGTTGAGTACGATTAGTCAAATGTATATATGTATGTATCTATTTTATCCATTTTAAATCACCATATGGCTTAGAAAGCATATAAATGTTTTTACAGTATTATTTTATACTTCTGCTTTTATTGTATGCACTTTACTTAACCATAAGTATTGCGATAATATCGATCCATTTCTCTTGTATGAGAAAAGAGACTGATCAATAAATACCATCTTTTATTGAACACGCCCGTCTCTTCCTTTTCTCTACAATCTGGTGAGACTAAGAATGCACGTACTGACTGAGTAAAATAAGTTGTCTTTTGTTTTCACACGACTCTAGAGATACACTCTTGATTAGGGGAGAGCAAAGTTGTCATGTTCTATGGTTGTCAGAAACTAAATCCCTTCTTGTCTATCCAGGGAGGTTCAACTCCTCCTTGCCTATTCGAGAAAGTTTCTAGTGAACTCTGAGCTAGCTGGCAAACCCAAAACTTTAAGTCTAATATCGACAATAGAAGACCTAGTTAACGTCTGGTCTAGGCCTATACTATTGAAGGTATTATTCCAATGCGCAGAGCCTATTGGGATAATAGGAACTACACTACATGGCGCCCAAACGTTTGGAAAGGCGATAAAACTAACGCAAGACATTAGAGTAACTCAGTCGTGCTTTTTCACTCAGACCCCTTTTTTTCCCATAATACTCCAAAGACGTCTGGAGTGGGTGAAAGGTTATATCCGCCAAACCTCGCAGGAGGAAACTCCTATGTATGGTTCTTGGTTTAGCCAACGTTGAAGGATACACTGTTCCAAAATATTGTGCATCTAATCTTTGTTTCCATAAGAAACCTGATCTGCAAACAAACGGAATACCCTTCTGGACGGTACAATGTCAGAAAGCGAAGGAGAAAGAGAGGCAGCTAGAATAGCAGCTGAACTCGTAGCAGCTGATCTTACTATGCAAGAAGCAGACCCGGATATAATTCTCATCCCGGTCAACATAAGAAAATCTATAACTTTAAAACTTATAGAAAATGGACTGATACCTAGAGGTGGCACAGTCATATTCGTAATAGAGGCACACGAATATCGGCAGACAGAGGTGTTCTATTCATGGATACATTTTCCAGCAGCAAACGCTGTAACAAAGTACTTCCACTATTACAAAACAGAGGAACCTCCTGAAGAATACACTCCTTTCGAGGAGGTGGAAGTACCACTTAAATTCCAAGAGCACCTGCTCTTGTTTAATGGCGCCCTAAAACATAATAATCACATCACCAGGCTCGGTCCATTAGGTAGACCAGGAGCAACGTGGCCGGTCCTAGCCGGATACACACCACATCCAGACATCGAAAGAATGTCTGCAGCAGATCTTTTAATACAACTAAAACAATTAATAAAAGTACATAGACAATTAGTCCAATATGTAATGCGGACTTCAACAATCCAACCAGCAATTAAAATTCCACAGCTGACCCCTCATCAGGGGAACACAAATAAAATTACACCACAGAACATACAGTCCTGCCTAGGTAAAGTACCAGCTAAACGGGAACAAATACCATTCTGGTTAGCACAAAAAATCACCCAAATAGAGGCGATGTTTCCAGACACCACTCCTGTGGATAAACACAGGATTCTGACTATCTGTCTTCCAATGGGAATCGCACCACACGTGGAGGACTGTGACACTTGGGGTACAGTCTTTGCTTCCATTTACACAAAAACGCATGGTGTTCCATCCATCTCGGTAATACCAGATGTGCTAAAACAAATTCAAGATGAATACGGTCCAGAACCCGCTTTAACTCTTGGTATGAAATTACTGAAAGACTTCAAGCAGGTCTCGGCTATATTACTAGCCAACATAAAGGGAGAAGCAGCAAACGTGGCGATCCGCCAAAGGTTAAAAGAAACAGATATAGCAGACCAACCAGCTGAAATTGCCAGAATTATAGAAAAGTCCTATGAGGAACTAGGTAGAGATAGTTTAGGTGGAATACCAGTAAAACCCCGACTGATTGAAAGTCCTGAAAAAGTATTTTTTAATAATAATTTAACATCACAAAAAAAGAGCTGGGATGGAAACAAACAATCCAATCCTAAAGAAAAAAGATTCCAGTCCAGAGGAAGGTCTCCTCGGCGGAGAGAAAGATCTCCTGACCAAGGAGGCAAGTCTCCCCAAAGGGAGCCCTCTGGGAAAAAATACAACCTTAGAAATAGGGATAATATAAAGAAACCTGATAGATATCAAGAAATTGATACACGCCCCTCTCAATCTTTTCAGACTTCCTCGCAGAAATCGGAAAGAAGAGGACGATCAGAACAAAGAGAAGAGCACGTCAAGTACAAAGACAAGGAACCTGCTCATCTAAAAAAGAAATTACAATTTTCAAAAAAGAAGGTAGCCAGTATTAAAGTAATTAACAATGCCGAGAATACTGAGGACACAACTGAAAAACGGAGAATTGGCTCAGACAATGCTAGACAGCGCAGCAGAAGTGAGCATAGCTCGCAAAGTCCTTATGAATCATCTGGAGACAGTGGACACAAATGAATACCTTCAAGTGGAAACTGCAGACACCAGAGTTAGCAAATCTCACAAAATATATGAAATAACTTTACGTATAGAAGGGGATAAGACTAGAAAAATAAGGGAACTATTTTGGGATAATCTCTCCAAGGGCTATGACATCCTTCTAGCTGAAAAAGACTGGCCACCGGAGTTTGTCAGGGACTGCCCTCATGGCGAAAAATAATTATGCCTGCCTTCTCAAATCATATCCCAATTCATAAAAAATACACACTTGCTAGAAAGTGGGCAGTAGCTCAAGCTCCTGCTTTATATAAAAATCATGTGGGATGGGATGAGGACTCTCCTCCTCACAAAATCCAGTTAAAATCACAACCTACTGCACAAAGACAGTACCCAATTAAGCAAGAAGCTAAAAAACAGGTAAAAGAAATCCTAGATCAACTAGAATACCAGGGGGTGATTGAAACTTGCACCTCACAAATGAACAACCCTTTGTTTCCGGTCTCCAAACCAGACAATTCATATCGTCTAGTTTTGGATTACAGACACCTTAACTCATGTTGCAAAACTTTTGCAGTGCAAAACTCGCATAGTGCTGCACTAATGAATAACATAGTGCGCAAAAAATACAAAACAACATTAGACATCTCTAATGGATTCTTTTGTCAAAATATAGCACCAGAGAGCAGATACTTGTCCGCGTTATCAATAAATGGCGCTCAAAAACAATTCTGTCGGTTACCCCAGGGGTACAAGAACAGCCCAGGATTATTCTCAGCGAGAGTAACAGAGTTACTACAAACATATGATGACGAAGCATTATCTTATGTCGACGACATATACCTAACAGATGATGACTTGGATACTCACTTGAAGAGAGTGAACACCATAATACTTGGGTTCGCAGCAGAGGGTTACAAATTCAACTTTAAAAAATCTAGAATTGCCCATCTAACAGTCCTGTTCTTAGGATATGAATTATCAAGTGAAGGCAAAAGCCTGGCTGACAATTTCCTAGAGAAATGTGCCGTAATCCAAGCTCCTAGAACACTAAAAAACCTACAGTCAATTCTAGGCTTCCTAAATTTCGGAAGAACATACATTGCAAATTACGCAGAAAGGGTCAAACCCCTTTATGATCTAATAAAACCAGATTTTAAAAGAACCAATTGGACTCAAATACACACAGAAATTCTGAGATCCTTACAAACAGACATGTTAATTAAAACAAAATTAGAAACACGTGATAACACACGCAATCTTGTGATTCGAGTCATCCCAGGAAGATGCGGATTCACATACCTGTCCTCTAATGAGGGAGAAAAGGTACCAATTGCATTCAAATCACACTTGTACACTAAAACTGAAATGAAATTTAGCCCAACGGAAAAAATTCTAACTGCAACACAGACAGCTATAGCAAAAGAACGAGCCCTGGCACAAGGTAAACGAATAATAATCGTGACACCGATACCAGCCCTAGAGGCTGTAACAAAAGCAAGCATTCCGAATGCTAAAGCGCTCCATCCGAGATGGATACAATGGGCTAATTCTCTTGCTGCAACAGACGTGGCATACGAATTTGATCCTAACTTAAAAACACAAGAATTTCTCCAATATGAATTCGAATGTCCTCCGCCGACCGAAATTCTGCCTCTAGAACATTATGGCTGTATAATATATACAGACGGATCAGCACAACCCGCAGTGGGGGGTAAACAAGCTTACAGTGCTGCGTGCGCGATTGTTAAAGGTCGTTGGCACGAAGGAAAATTTAGACCACTGGTCACTAAAACACAATCTCTAGGAGATTGTACAGCTCAGCGAGCTGAACTACTAGCATTCAAGATGGCGCTTGAAAATACCGATCGAGAATTCCCCACACTCATAGTGTGCGATTCGTATTATTGCGTTCAGTCTTACAATGAATACTTGCAGATCTGGCTTCAGAATGGTTTTAAGGATGCAAAAGGAGGCACAATCAAGCATAAAATGCTTTGGGAACAAGTAGCTCTTTTACAAAAAGAACTACCAAAGACTCACGTGATACATACACTGAGTCATCAGCGTGATGGCGTTCACGTTGCAGGGAATTCATTGGCTGAGACAGCCACAGCGGTAGCAACTAAATCGGCTTCCGTAGCTAGAAAAAAGCGTACAGTGAAATACATTGACGGTGAAACAGTGCTGGCGGTGAAAACGTCATCAATAGGCGACTGCTCAGCGCTACCGATCAACTATCCACTCAATTATACATACATAATCGATGCAAACTCCGTCCCTTCTGCTCGAATCCCTGGAGTGGGGGATAGAGTAATTCCAAACAAGGACAGGAGAACTTTGTTAATAGCAGACGCACATATGGGCGAGGGTCTCAGACACCTCAAACTAAAAGATTCTCTGGAAGAACTACAATCAGTGTACTGGTGGCCAGGCATGAGCCTGCATCATCACATTTTTGTAAAAAAATGCCCGGACTGCAACAGAGATCGCAGCGGCGAGAGGAACGGGGTAATACCATGGCGGTTCACTCAATAAGGGCTAAACAATAATCAGTAATTCCAGTGTTAATAATGCGTCCGATTAACAATTAAAGACTAGTTTCCACTTATAATGTAGACCCCAGCACTCGGCTGACGTCGGGACTGTTATACAAGGATTTGCGAGTCTAAATGGCATATACGCTAGGAGCATGCTACGTTTGACCAATGTTTTCACTTTAGCTCTCAAGCCTGTGGGGAAGCATGGCCAAATGAGCATAGCACAGCGGGATTCTTCTCACTTCCTTCCTGAGGGATACGGGATGGTGTAAAGAAAAAACCAAGGCAGAAAGCAATCTATTACGGAAAGGATATTAGGTTCGGGAGCTGGGTGGGTCAAACATCTAATAAGTGTCCAACGTAGTCTAAACAACCTGCCAAGAAATTCTCTGAAGGGATTCAGTCCGTACGAATTATTGTTTGGAACTAGGATGTTGGTCTTAGATCTTGACAGTCAGACTTCAGTGGTGAAGGAAAAAAGCTTTGATATCAAAGATCGTTTGGCTATTTTGCAGGACTTAAACGAAACAAGAAAAGACCTGAGCAACATAAAGTTGAAACAACAGCCAACAACCACTGAAGAACCACCACCTGTCCCAGCAAGACCTGTCTGGATTCCAAAAGTCGGGGATCTAGTCAGAGAAAAGATCGCGGTAAAGAAGGAATTTGGGCCTTCTTACAGAAAAGCAGTTCCTGTCTTGTCTATCAACGGGACAAGATCAGTTGTACTACCACCGCTTGCTGGTAAAAAGGAGAACCGAGTTGTATCCATCGACCTGGTAAAACCACAATCATGTGGCCGATAACAAACAGTAGGCCAAGTGGACTCCCGATAAGTAGCAGAACACCAAGATTTGCTACCAATACAGAGGTCCTAACTAAGAGGCTAATCACATTCGAAACGCCTACAGAACAACAACAAGGACTATCCAACAATGCATTGGAACTCAGACCTCTAAAAACCCAAATAAAAACATTTAGTAGAGACACACCAACCTACAATGAAGTAACAAACGAATATGCAAGAAACAGTAATCCTGAAGCAATTGGAACAATTGACAGAACGGCATCCGGCTACTTCATCAACTTTGATGATTCTTCTGAAGACCTAAGTGAATCAAAGACACAGCCATCAACTAAAACTTTTAAAGATAAAGCTAAGGAACTTTTGAAACAGCTGAAAGAAACCTATCTGATTTCTCCATGGATTGAATTTTGGGTGTCCTTTGGTGCATTTATCCTCCTACTCTGGCTCATCATGGTACTAACTTTGGGACGCTTCATTGAGGGAAAATATGCTAAAATGGACACAGCAAGCCAGAAAATCAACTTGATCCTCAAGCCACACACATCTTCACACGTCGAGAAAAGAGAACTCTCTTCAGTCAACTTCACAGCCAATCCTATACCGGGTGGGGTAGCATGGGACAACACTGACTATGAAATTTATGGTCCGGTCGAAATCCTGAAATATCCACACCAAATCAAGATCTTGTTGAGTGACTTTGTAAAACCAAGCTCATTTGCTGATGATTGGGACTTTGAAAGTATTAATAATATGATGTCTGACCTAGTGATGTCTGCTAAATTTACCAAACATGATTATTTGCAGGGTTCGTCTAATTATGATAGTATGTACTGTTACAACCACAATGGTAACCATTTTCTACATAAATCTGCACAACCTAGAAATGTTTTAAATTATAATCAATGGGAACATTGTGCAACCCCTCCAAAAGGAAGCTCAATAACCGTTTATGAAAAATATTCATACTTTTCAGGGTTTAACACAAGTAACGCTGAAACATTTTATTTCAAATTGTCGAATAAGACAGGAACAAAAACTATGCTTACAAACACGAAATTGATATATTCGGACTCATTTTTTGCACAAATGAATACATTTGGTTTTGATTATTGGGACAAAAATGTTGAAGTAAAAAGTGTTTGGGGTACAAAAGAATGGCAAGTACAAGGTATAGAATCATTGTTTAGAGCCTGCATGATCCCAGAACAAATTATATTTTTGAATGACACTGTTCAACAAACTACCTGTCTTGGTCTAGCCAAAATCAAAGACTTAAATAAACCGTCTATTCCAAAGCCAACTATGAACAGCAATAGCTCTACAGATGAAGAGATAGACGTAAACTATGTATTAAACCAAAACAGAACACATCCTGATTGGAAACAATGGTTGATCTGGCCCACAGATACTAATAACTGTCAAGACAGATTCCTGAACAAAATACAGGGGTTCACATTGACCAGGCCAGACCCTAGATATTCCCAAAGACAACACCCAGGGATAATCACCACCTACAGTGTGGGCAAACTCTGCCTTCAATGGCTACAAACTTCCACACTGACAGAAATTAAGCAACACCTAACTTTACTTACTGATGGTGCTGACTTGCGTGATTTCATTATGGGACCACGCAAACAGCGTCAAAAACGCTTCATAGCAGCCTCTATATATGCAGCTTACAACGAGGCCTGGAAGGTAACTCAAATTGAAACAGCAGAAAGTATACGGGAAATTGACCGTATTAATTTGGAAAAATCACTTTCTGTAGTGGACAATGGGTTAATGACTCTGTCCTCCAGAATTTTTTCTTTGGACAGCATTGTGTCTTCAGCAATCGACATAATATCGCAAGACTTACTGTTGTTACAACACGGTCAGTCTCAATTGCGTTCTATTGTACAGCTTGGCTGGACGTTACAAAATCTGCGTTCAGGCTATGTGCCTTGGCGTTTAATCAACACAACGTCACTATTCAATATCTTTAACCTTACTGATAAACAAGTCAGTATGGCACAGAAGGGTGCTGATTATACAATCCTGAGCATTGAGAAACTCGAGAGATTACCAGTGACAATGTCAGAACGACCTGTCAGTGAATGGATAATACATGGGATAATTAATATTCCAATATCAACCTTCAGGTTTCAATACTGCCAAAAATATATACAGGCTGGCATGTACGAAAAATTGGGAAAAGGGTACATTAAGACAACATGGAACTTGCCCTATTCACATGCATGTGTCAGTAATAAAGGACAGAAAGTGTTTCTTAGTGGCAATAATTGTGCGATGTCACTAAGCGGTACACTTCTGTGTAATGGAATTAGTTTGCATGGAGCCTGTGAAGGGAACTCAAACAACCTTTCATGTCACCAGCTAGGCGCACCTGCAACTAAGATAGAACCATTCTTTAAAAGACTCTATAACGGGAGTTACATTCTAATTGTGGATCGCAGATGTTGTAGTCTTCTGCCCGGGATTCCTTATCTCATAACTACGACTGCGAAGGTCATGTTCTGTGGACACTCATTGTTCCCCAGCTCCTTTCCAGACAGGGAGGCAAGGGCATGGCCTAACTTGAAAGTTACTTCTATACGAATAGATACTTTAAGCAGAATGAAAACAGTGCTTCTTCAGACGCCGACCAGACTCACGTCATCAAAAGAAACGTATGATCTCCTAGTCGCAAGGACGACTGCAGAGATTCACTCGTTGTTATCAACTAATTCCCCCATACATTTCGCAGAAATCCTGAATGAAATCTTAAATATTTCTGATACCAGTGGAATCTCAAAAGTATTTAAGACAGTATTTTCGATGGCATTAACACCATTCAAAGCCATACTGGGTATTTTTCCAGATTTCGTCCATTCGATTTTTGGCGGACTTCCCCTCATTTTGGGACTAATTGCAGGAATCCTATTCTTAGTCCTTATATTTCGTTATGGCAAACCATGTCACAGACAAAACACCTGCGACAAGGGAAGAAACAATCCGAGCCATTGGATACCGGTACCGGATATCAAAAATCCTGGGACTATCCCGGCTTAGAGACCTGAACATGACTTGGTTTCTTTCATTTCGACCAATGTGGCATCGATGTGTTTTACCTGTATTAAGGTGATTGCTGTGCGGAGAAGAATGCGTGTTGGACACCTGTCTGACGCTACAATCGGATGCGCCTATGGATGCAGAAACATTGTTGGGTCCGGTAACGGCCCATGCTTTGTGCTGCCCTCAACGGCTACCAATCCTGATGACGGCATTCGTGGAAACTTCACCACTACGATTGAGGGGTAGTGAAGTTCAAGATGAAAGCAGCATTGATCAGGTACGACCTTCTGTCAGCAATACTAATCAAAACGTCAATGGAGACAATCATGCGCACGAATGCATGGTTACATCTTTTTCCGAGTTAGTGGAACTCTCCCAGGAAGCTGTTGACAGCTTTTTCGACAGTCTAAATGGTATGATGTTCTCACCAGAGCAGAAATAACGACTTTTGAGCAAGCTAGCACACGGCGTTCCCAACACCCTGAATTTGGCCTTCAACTTTAATAATAAAGCAGCATGAACAATTTTCCCTCCAGTTCACGGACAGCAATTTTTTTCAGCAGCCCCAAAATATTTTTACGATTTTTCGGGACACTTATCTTCTGCTTAAAGTAAGAACTATTCTTAGAGAACTAAATTTCAATTTTTAGAAACTTTATAGACATTAGCTGCCCGCTGGTATGTTCATAATTATTTTATTCTGTGATGGAATGGTCTCGAACGTTTTTCTTCTGTATTAAAGAGCCATTTCATGTGTAATTCTCATATTCAAATACTAATAATGTATACATGCGTGATTAATTTAGCATTAGTCTACTGCTTAAGTGCATTTGGTACATGTGACTATTTTTTTTCCGTATATTACATAATTTCGAAATGCATTATATGTATTTTGGGGTGGTAAGGTATACACGATACTCTACAGTATGTTTTACTATGCCTAGATTCGTAAATATGGCCATAGTTAGCGTGGAGTGGGTGTGATGTATTCCTATAGGTTCTGTATCGATCCCCCTATTCCTGACCCTGTTCTGGTTAACAAATTAACTAGCAGCCATCCCATGATGCAGAAACCGTTATCTGATTAAGCCACACCACGGCACAGGAACGTGTTATCTGATTAGGTCATAACGCTTGCCATCTAATTAGACAAGCAATATTCCTCCAGCCCCTGATAAGGCATACGGAGTTCTCAAAACAAATCAAACCTATGACAACCTGGGAAAAACCCTGCGGCCATTGTTTTGATTTCATCGAGAACTTCAGCAAAAGAATGTGCTAACGACCAAGTCGTATGACATCCTTATTGACGTATCTATGTCCATCCTTACGTCAATCTCGGCACCTTACAGGTATAAATATTACCGGTATTGCCTTAAGCAAACACACGCGGTGGAGACGAGATCGGAGCAGCCAGACTTGCCGAAGCCCAGAGCAGAGCAGACCCCGCTGGCGCAGCCCCGCCTTCCTGACGCACTGAGAACGAGACGCTGCTTTCTCCTGCCGAGAAATCCAGCTCCGGCGCTTCCAAGCAGCCCTCGCAGGCAGCCTGGAATATCGAGACCAAAGACGAGAGATACCATCCCTCAACCATCCTAGATTCAAGGTACAGAACTGAATAACCCCTTGCAGAGAATTCTTGAGTCAGTCACTTGGCAAAACAAACGTAACTTAAACTGCTACTTTCTATTCCCGCCCACGTATTAGGCTTAGGTCAGGTACACTGGGGTAGGCGTAGTTAGAAGCACCAGTTGAGTACGATTAGTCAAATGTATATATGTATGTATCTATTTTATCCATTTTAAATCACCATATGGCTTAGAAAGCATATAAATGTTTTTACAGTATTATTTTATACTTCTGCTTTTATTGTATGCACTTTACTTAACCATAAGTATTGCGATAATATCGATCCATTTCTCTTGTATGAGAAAAGAGACTGATCAATAAATACCATCTTTTATTGAACACGCCCGTCTCTTCCTTTTCTCTACAATCTGGTGAGACTAAGAATGCACGTACTGACTGAGTAAAATAAGTTGTCTTTTGTTTTCACACGACTCTAGAGATACACTCTTGATTAGGGGAGAGCAAAGTTGTCATGTTCTATGGTTGTCAGAAACTAAATCCCTTCTTGTCTATCCAGGGAGGTTCAACTCCTCCTTGCCTATTCGAGAAAGTTTCTAGTGAACTCTGAGCTAGCTGGCAAACCCAAAACTTTAAGTCTAATATCGACAATAGAAGACCTAGTTAACGTCTGGTCTAGGCCTATACTATTGAAGGTATTATTCCAATGCGCAGAGCCTATTGGGATAATAGGAACTACACTACAGTAGGACAATCAGCTAGTGCACGATTGGCTGATCTAACATGTCAGATTTTTGCCTGTTTTATGTTCTGCTAAGCCTGTTTTATTGTCGATTTCCCTGATATTTACACAAACATTGCCTGCAGTAAGCACAAATCCACAGAGTCTTTCATACCTTGCAGAAAACGTATATATTGCGTCTTTACAAGTTCAAAACTGCCCCCACTCTGCTAACATGGGCTACTTCTTAGATCTCTTTTTCACTTATGAGTGTCACTTTTATTTTGGTGCCAAGCCAAATTTTTGTCCCAGTCTGACCCTTGGGGGAAATTATCTTCCAATAAAGCAATATCAAGGAGTGAAGTAGGAGGGTTTGGAAGACATTCGAATTAGGCAGAATTCATCTTTAGGCTTGTTTGTGTAATATGTTATTTTTTTTATCATTGTTGAATTTGGTAGGGGGCATGATTCATAAGGCGCAAAGGTTGGAATGGATCATAATGCCCTTCCTTCTCTTCAAAGTGATCAAACAAATAGAGCATTACTCAAAGCACAACTACATATATGGTTTGTGCCATACTGTTTTGTTAAGTGATAAACTCAAATTTTCTTATAAAATTGTCATGCCAATTAAAACAAATGCATGGGACTCAATAACATGTTATATAAAGGAACTGCATTAATAAACACATATTCAAGTATTTATCAGTAAAGTACTAGAGCGAAATTCACATAGGAAAAATACTGTTTCCTGGCTCGCAGAATGCATGATTCCATTACTTGTAAAAGTGAAACAACTCTCCTGATAGGTACAAGGCCTCTTCAATATGATTTTACCTTACTGCACGAATGTAATTCTTAGCATCCTGGTTTTGGTTACATACCCTTCTTTAAACAAATGCACATGAAAAATGCCACTGCCGGACCGTTCATGCAGAAGCACAGAGTATAATATCCTATACATTGCCATAGTTCAGGGGAGGTGAGGTGCAACACAACAATCTAAGGCTTGTCTTTTGTGAGTTATGGCCCCTCCTCATACTCAGTAGTTGTAATAAATATTACATTATAATGTGCATCTGCATTTATGCACTGTGTGTATGTGTGGGTTTTGTGTGTGGGCATGCATAACCCATGCTGAAAGGACTAGATCAGCCTCATAGCCTGGATATACTCGGCCAGAGCCAGACAAACACTAAGGGGCTCATTAGGATAGCGGACGGACTTGCGTCCGTCCGCCACCCTAGAGTAGGAGGGACCGTCCGCATGGGCTGCGGCGGTCCCTCCGTGCAAATTAGGATGTGACCGCCACCCTGGCGGTCACATCCTGGATATTTAACATTGCGGCGGGTGCAGCTTCAAGCTGCACCCGCCGCAATGTTAAAAAAGCATACATTGCATATGTATGCAGCAAGCAGCAGGCACCGCGCGGTGCCTGCCGCTTGCTGCATACATATGCAGGGGGGTACCATAGGTACCCCCCATGTGCACCCCCCACCCCCACTTCACCCAGGGGGCCCGCAACGGGCCCCCGCAGTGAAGCACCGTATGCTTTTACACGGCGGAATATCCGCCGTGTAAAGGCATTTCTTTCTGTGCATCCTAATATGGTGGACGGTGTCTGAGAGACACCGTCACCATATTACAGCTTTTCCGCCGCGGTTGTAAGCCAACCGCGGCGGAAAAGCTGCGGACGGAAACCAGGACCCACCAGCCAACCTAATGTGGCGGTGGGTCTTTGGTGGGTCCGCTGCGGTTTTTCCGCATCCTCCGGGCCGGCGGTGGATTCCGCCGGCCCAGAGGATGCAGAAAAACCGCAATCCTAATGAGCCCCTATCTTTGGGAGGACCGGTGCGTTATGAGGACCTGACCCCATAGTGTGTTTAGTTACTTTTAAGCGTGAAAAAAAACTAAAGGTGCCATTGTGGGTGCTTTTATTACACTCTGTAAGTGTATGGACCTGTACTCCTGAGGTTAACCCAAAATGTATACTGTTTTTTAAGAAAAACTAAAGTGTGAACATATTGCGAGCTGCCGTGATTGGGAATATAGCTCAAACCCCCTACTGTAAAAATGCAAATGTCAAGGCCTGAGAACACCCAGGTCTGCAGGGCACTCTGCCTTGGTCCCTAAGGTTTCATAGCTTAAACAATGTTTACAAAAGTATATATGTAAATAAATCAATGTCACAAATGTTTTCTCGATTGCTTCACAATCAAATTATATTGAAATCCACTTGTTTAACCACATTTGTATAAATCAAACAATGAAACACTAGCAGTTTCAACTCACTCTAGTTGCTCATTAAGATGTGCTCTTTCATAAAGATACATTAATTGTAAACAGAATTTTAACAATTTTAAACTAAAAAGCCCAATGCATTTCGGATTCAAAAAACCCTTCTTCAGCGGGTACATTTCCAATTCTTTTCTTGCTTGCACAAGTGTAGATAATCGTCCTACTGGCGGACACTACAAAAAACAAGAGAAGTATGATACTTTATTTAAAACATGTTCTGTGTCACGAACTCAGTTACATACAAGAGTTAGGATTTGCACTGAAAGAAAAAGGTGTAAAGGGTGCTGGTGCTCAAGAGTTAAACGAAACCAGAACACGACCATGACCTCAATCCGTGTTCAAAAAATTAAAAAACTTCAATCCCCTTGTTTCATATTTGGTGACCCTAAGTGATGTTGGAGAAGGTTAAATAATTTAACAAACGCTGCATGCTTTTCTACCCAGTGTTAGAAAACTGACCCCAAAGTCTATGAATATACTCACAGTCGCAATCTGTTAGAATGAATGCTTAAACAAATAAATAAAATAATATGGTTGTAAAACATCAGCTAACCACTTACTGACTCAAAACCTACGTTCTCAGATTCAAATGTTCCTCTTACCGAATGACGAGTTTGTAGAACTACGAAGTGGTACCGACTCCTGTGTAATACCAATCTGATTACTGCCGTACTGCGGGTATCCAAATGACCATTCCAGTCCAAACGCCTTCGTCGCTACACAATTCTGAAAGTGAGCAGTGATAATAGCTCAAACGATCTGTGCCTCAAACGCCGTACTTGCTAAAACTACAGAATATCTGTTCCACATCAACTCACCTGACGGTTTTCCTCCTACTTTCCTTCACTTCCATATTATGTTCCAGTCCAAATGCCTTCGTCGTTACACAGTTCTGAAAGTGAGCAATGATAATAGCTCAAACAATCTGTGCCTTAAACGCCGTACTTGCTAAAACTACAGAATATCTGTTCCACATCAACTCACCTGACGGTTTTCCTCCTACTTTCCTTCACTTCCATATTATGTTCCAGTCCAAATGCCTTCATCGTTACACAGTTCTGAAAGTGAGCAATGATAATAGCTCAAACAATCTGTGCCTTAAACGCCGTACTTGCTAAAACTTCAGAATACCTGTTCCACATAAACTCACCTAACAGTTTTCCTCCAACTTTCCTTCACTTCCGAATTCCACAAACAAACCAGTTCCACCCGCTGACACGTGACTGGTAGTGAAACCACCCACGTATTTCTACTCAGCGTCACTTTCACCAAATGCTTCATAAATAAACGAGACCTGTGGACAACACCATTTCCAACAGTAACAATGCTTCCGAATTTTAAAAAACAATGCAGGTCATGAAACAATATTATGTTTCTTAAACAACAAAAATGCGTACATTCAGCTGTTGAGCAGACTGTCCCAATCTGACGAGACCCGACCTTCTCGACTGACTATATTAAGGCTAACGTTAAGTGCAACAGAAAAAGTGAAAGCTGGATGTGCAAATCCTTTACAAATCATCTTAAAACATTGTGAACATTGTTCGTGAATTTTATGTATTCAAAAAGAACATGAAAATAATCATGAGTCCAAGACATATTAAACCCTCATATATAAACACTAAGTGTTATTGTCCATAAGCTCATAAAAGTACCCATTTAAAGAAAACACACCATTTCATATTGGTCGTTTAGACCCCCCGGACTGATAGTGCACAGAAATTTAATCCAAAAAGTTTCTCTTCGCGAAAGTGATGTTTGGTAATCTTTGCCCCTTATGTCATCTACCTTTTCTAATATGGTAAATTTGATCTGCGGTGTGGTGTGTGATGCCTGATCCCAGTGTGTCGCTAAGCTTGATGTTAGATTCTTGTTCCGTATAGTGCTCTTATGCTTTATTATGCGAGTCTTTACTTTCCTGGCAGTCCTCCCTACATAGACCAGTCCACATGGACAGCGAATTGCATATATAGCACCTGCATATCTTCCGTCCTGTTTTAAGGTGCGCAAATGTATTACCTGTCATTACATTGTTACACTGACCGCAAATATAACATTTACGCATCCCTTTCCATACTGTGTTTGGAGGAGTGTGTCTGCTTTTTAACATTTCTCTTAGATTTTTTGAGCGATTGTGGGCAAATAATGGTGTGCCCTCAAAGATGCTGTGAAAGACAGGTTCTTGTGCGACCTTAGGGACCAAGGCAGAGCGTATACAGCAGATGAAGCCACATCCATTTACTCATTAATTGAAGAGGTACAGACTTTCAGTTCCTCAGCTGGCACTACAACCCAACTTCTAAAGCAATTGGAGTACACAATGAGAAAAGAGGTCAATCAAAGGCTGCATGCTACCACCCTCATTGAATATCATAAGGTCAAAAGGATCCCACGAGGACTGAGAATTGCACTAAAACCCGATGCTTTTTAAATTTAATAAAACATTCATGATCAGATGGTACGCAATTCAGAATAAGTGTTCGTTGGACCTCATTCTACTTATAATAGAAGAACTGTCAACAGTACTAAGGGATCTGACACACGACATATCCACACTTCAAGAAGAAATTTCTGAAAACATGCAGGAAGAAGATTGGGGTAAAACATTGGAGGACATCAACACAAGATTAGATAATTATGCTAGGGACGTTCATGGGCGCAAAATTAGGAAGTTCCGATGAGCTACGATAGACTACAAGTTGGACGAAGTCTATACTTGGGCGGAGGCATATGCCCAAAAGAGATTTTTTAAAAGAACTGAGAATACCTCATCTGAAGAAAGCGTGGTTCCTGACCAAGAATTGTCCTTGCAAAGACCTCCACCATCGGCAAGAATCCCACAAGCAGGAACATCCACAGAGGAAGTATCTGCAATCCCCACTGATAAACCGTATTTTTTTTAGCGGAAGATCATGCATCATGCATCGAATTTACCACCCGACAAACTGATGCAAACAAAAGAAAGCGCACCAGGAGGGGAAACACATCCAATCATAAAAAAACAACCGGGAGCGGCAGGCCGCAACGCAATCTCAAACGGGTAACCTAGTGGTCAACATATCCAAAAGGATATTAACTTCGGAAGAACAGAACGTTTTAAATAAAGGAACCTCATTTGTCCCCACATACTCATCTAATATACTTGAAACCGAGGTTGCACTTTTCAGATTCACCCGGAAATTGCGGTTAAGATGGTTCTTTTCTACGATTCATACCACAGGTGAGGAAAAAACACAGGAAACCTTTCGACCAAAAAGTAAATGTATGGCACCACTATCCCATAAAAGTTGGGATAACTTTGGGGTACTGGTTTAGAAGGATCTTGAGTAGATCAAATACAACAAACCCAAACATTCAAACCTAACAATTAAGGAGGCACGTATACTGAACGACATAAAACAAGACTCTGGGATTACATTCCAACCTGCCGACAAAGGGGGCACCTTTGCCTTGATGAACACTTCATTTTATGAATATAAAGTAAATCTAAACGTACAGGATGAAGACAGGTACATCATGTTGGATTCAGACCCCACTAACCAGTTCATACAACTATTGGAAACAATAGTACACATGGCAGAAAGTTTGATCAGCACAAACACAATGAAATATCTACAAATGAAGGCTCCAAAAACACCGCATATTTACATGCTTCCTAAAATACATAAACATGCGGCTGACCCTCCGTTTCGTCCCATCGTGGCAGGATGTGGATCGATACATGAACCTATTGGACGTTTCATAGATCATCATCTTCAGCCATTAGTACAAAGTTGGGAAACTTATGTGAAGGATACAACTGATTGTTTAATAAAACTGGACAAAGTAAGTTATCTCATAGATCATGAGACACTGTTCTGCACAATCGACGTCGTGGCGTTATATACGTCGATTGCCCATAATGAGGGCATGGAAGCAGTGGAATGGAGATTACTTGAGTCAAATATGGATTGGGATTTCGGAGTGTTCCTGCTGGAACTACTCCATTTCTCTTTATATCATAGTTATTTTGTCTGGAAGGAAAAATACTACCGACAAAGAACTGGAACATGGATGGGGTTTCCAGGAGCCCCATCATATGCGAATACCTTCATGGCGCATTTTGAAATCACACAGATTTTACATGACCCCAGATGGCAAAACCACACACTTATATATCTCAGATTCATTGATGATATAGTAATTTGGAATGGGAGCAGGACCAATTTGGAGGCATGCATACATGATATCAACTTCAAGAACCCGAGAATAAAATTCACATACAATATTCAACAGAACAAAATTCTGTTTTTGGATATTGAGATGCACAAAACACAGCAAGGACTTTCCACAACTGTGTATCGCAAACCAACAGATGTTAACAATGCCTTACACTATTCTAGTGCTCACCCAAAATCATCAAAAGATCATTTACCGGTTTCACAGTTGATCCGTATCAAAAGAATTACATCTGATGAGTCATCATGTGCAAATCTCATCAAGGAACAGATTGAAAGATATGAAGCACGGGGTTACCCTGATGAAGTATTGGCAACCGCCAAACAGATAGTGGAACAAACAAATCGAACCTCCTTACTGCAGAAAACGACCAAGTCATCCAATAAACACATTATATTAGTTTTGAAGCAATCCTCTCAGGCAGCAAGGATTAAACAGATTATTAGAAACAGATAGGAGATATTCCTGCATCGTTTTTTTAAAATTCAGGAGCATCGTTACTGTTTGAAACAGTGTTGTCCACGGGTCTCGTTTATTTATAAAACATTTGTTGAAAGTGACGCCGAGTAGAAATACGTGGGTGGTTTCACTACCAGTCACGTATCAGCGGGCGGAACTGGATTGTTTGTGGAATACGGAAGTGAAGGAAAGTCGGAGGAAAACTGTTAGGTGCGTTTATGTGGAACAGGTATTCTGAAGTTTTAGCAAGAACGGCGTTTAAGGCACAGATTGTTTGAGCTATTATCATTGCTCACTTTCAGAATTGTGTAGCGACGAAGGCATTTGGACCGGAACGTAATATGGAAGTGAAGGAAAGTAGGAAGAAAACTGTCAGGTGAGTTGATGTGGAACAGGTATTCTGTAGTTTTAGCAAATACGGCGTTTGAGGCACAGATTGTTTGAGCTATTATCACTGTCACTTTCAGAATTGTGTACCGACAAAGGCGTTTGGACCGGAACGGTCATTTGGGTACCCGCAGTACAACAGTAATCAGATTGGTATTACACAGTAGTCGGTACCACTTCGTAGTTCTACAAACTCATCATTCGGTAAGAGGAACATTTGAATCTGAGAACGTAGGTTTTGAGTCAGTAAGTGGTTAGCTGATGTTTTACAACCACACTATTTTATTTATTTGTTTAGGCATTCATTCTAACAGGTTGCGACTGTGAGTATATTCATAGACTTTGGGGTCAGTTTTCTAACACTGGGTAGAAAAGCATGCAGCGTTTGTTAAATTATTTAACCTTCTCCAACATCACTTAGATTCACCAAACATGAAAGGAAGGGATTGAAGTTTTAAAATTTTTTGGACACGGATTGAGGTCATGGTCGTGTTCTTGTTTCGTTTTACTCTTGGGCACCGGCACCCGTTACACCTTTTTCTTTCAGTGCAAATCCTAATTCTTGTATGTAACTGTGGTGTCTGCCAGTAGGACAATTATCTACACTTGTGCATGCAAGAAAAGAATTGGAAATGTAACCCCTGAAGAAGGGTTTTTTGAACCCGAAATGCATTGGGCTTTTTAGTTTAAAATTGTTAAACTTCTGTTTACAATTAATGTATCTTTTTGAAAGAGCACATCCTAATGAGCAACTAGAGTGAGTTGAAACTGCTAGTTATTCACTGTTTGAGTTATACAAATGTGGTTAAACATGTTGATTTCAATATAATTTGATTGTGAAGAACTCGAGAAAACATTTGTGACGTTGATTTATTTACATATATACTTTTGTAAACATTGTTTAAGCTATGAAACCTTAGGGACCAAGGCAGAGCGCCCTGCTGACCTGGGTGTTATCAGGCCTTGACATTTGCTTTTATTACACAACATACAGTGATATAAAAACCTGTATTTCGCAGTTCCCAGTAAAATACAAATTTCATCATTATAATGAAACCAATCTGCAGAGCTTGGGCTCCTATGAATATGGAGCATGGAGGAGCAAATTATGTGCATGGTTTTCTTAATTATGCAGCAAAAATTTAAATTATGTAGCACATTTTCTGACAGTATTATTTTCATCCACAATAGGCACATAATTACATTTTCTGGCGGTCACTATACTTCCTTATATCATCAACACTACATTCATAAAACAGAAACCCTAAATATTCCAATTGCAATCAGTGCTCATTGTTAGCAGCAATTCTAAGAAATAGCATTTTCAAGATAACTACCCGAAAGTAAACATGTAATAAGGTCAAATAATGCGATCTTGGCTTTTGAATGACATTTACAAACCACACGGCCTTTGGACTCATGGTTTTTAAATGTCACCAGAACCCCTGGACCATATAATGCAGCTAACAGTTATCTATCTATCTATCTATCTATCTATCTATCTATCTATCTATCTATCTATCTATCTATCTATCTATCTATCTATCTATCTATCTATCTATCTATATTCACTGAAGAAAAGGTTAAAGTGGTGTTATAGTCAGGTAAACATTTAAAAGCAAACAAAGCTGAACTTCAGCAGTTATAGTTTACTGAGCTAACTATAACTTGCACCTCGGGATGGCCATGCACTGCTTATGAGGTCAAACATTACATCACTGTGACATGTTAAATATATACATGAGTTAATAACCAGTGCAAGGAGGGAGTACAAGTTATAGTTATCTCAATAAACTTTAACAGGTGAATTTCAGTGTTTTTATGTTTGTTAAATGTTAGTGTTTACCTTATTTCAACACCTAATTATAACATCACTTTACCTTGGGCTTTTCAGTAAATGTCTAGTTTTTTTAACATAAGCTAAGCTCTTACTACCATACCTAACTAGAATGTCCCCATAACCTTTGTTTTCTCAGTGAATTTCCTAGGCTTATTGATCATATTGAGCCAACTCCCCCAATGTGCACATCCATTAGCTGCGTGCAGAGGGGGTTGGCCACAGGGCCGAGCTACTGGTCCAACCCCACAGGCAGCCATACCTCCACGGACACCCATTTTGTTTTTTATTTTTTTGCAGGTGCACGATGCTTCCATGGTACTGTTCCTCAAGCTTCACGCCCATGGTATCTCAGGATTGTGCACTGTTCCCCAGGGAAGCTAGCACTGTATCATGGTACCATGGGAGTGAAGCTTGAATTGCAACTCCTGCATGTGTACCGTGGTACCTCACAGGAGGGCTGCACTGGGTCCCACTAGAATATGGCAGCACTTACAGGACACAAACAAAGCCACATTTTCGTCTCTGGGGGATCCCTCTGGGTCCCCCCCACAAGGGTCCTTTTATCCCTATTTTTTACATTTTCAGAACACTGGGACTAATTCCTTGATTTCTGTAATGGCAGACAAACCATTTTTTTCTGGTTTGTGGCCTGCTGATGAGATTGTTCAGTAGCACGGGACCAGTACTGGACCAGAGGTACTGAAAGGGCTGATAGAACAAAAAGACACGTTGGTCAATGAAAGCAAACCATTTTTAGAATTTACAGTACTGCGAGGCTCCCACAGGAGTCCCGTATGACTAACCATCTAGATATACTCAACTTTTTTACTCAAATTTGTTTTTTATTATAGTTTGTAAAGACAATTAACTTTGCACTTGGTAACATCAGTTCATCTTATGCTCGTATGCTTCACTAAGTACTCTATTTCTTTCTTCAGAGTCTTTCGGGGTCGCCGAGTCATATCATCGTCGGGTAATTGTGCAGATATTACCTTAAATCGTACATAACGATTTAGAGAGCTTATAAACAAAGGAAAATAACTCCTTACATCAAACAACTACTCTCCCATACCCTCTTAACTCTCCCCCTCCAGTGAGGCTATTTCTCAAAAATAAAAGATTGTCACAATGCTCCCACCTGTGAGAAGAAGGCAAGAGGGTGTTCAATCAAAACAGAACTGTGGACAGAGGAGAACAAAAAGTTAGAGAAGAGTGGACTAGATGGTAGGGGGGAACCAAAGCAGTTAGTATACATGGCTACCGGGGCAATCCGGAGGGGTAGACCTGATGTGAAATTAGAGACGGGGTGAGGTCTGGTATTGAGTCTGGGTCTGGTTTGATTTGGAACAAGTGCAGCACTCTAACCCTCATGGAACAGGTAGTCAATGGGAGACCGTGGGATAGATACCCGACTAAGGAGCCCCAGGCATATTCAAATTTTTTTAATTTGTCTCTATATATGTCGCTCATACGTTCCAAGGTGAGTGGCTGCCATAAACGCGCATGCCATTGTGGGATGGCAGGGGCGTCTTTCTTCTTCCAGGCAGCGGCTATAGCTGTCTTTGCTGCCCCCAGACAGAGCCACATTACTGCCTGGTCTGTTTTTGTTTGATATTTCAAACTGGTGTTCCAAAGACCGAGAAGCGTAAAATCTGGGGAGTCAGGGATGGGATATCCTAGTATCTCTTTAATTTGTGCCAAAATATCAGACCAGAAGGACCTAATAGTTGGGCAGTCCCACCAGATGTGGTGAAAGTCCCCCACAATGCCACACCCCTACACCAAAGATCAGATGTGTTGGGAAATATTTTTGGGTGTTTTGTAGGGTATAGATACCAGTCAAAGAGTATCTTGTAGTGGGCTTCTCGTTGGCTAAAGGAATGGTTGTGAAGCTTTATGTCCTTCCACAAAGCTTTCCATTGTAAGTCTGTGATCTCACGGTTTAGTGCGCGTTCCTAAAATTTGAGGTGGCGTGGTCGTCTAGAAGGAAGTGTATGTAGTAGTAGAGAGTAAAGAAAAGAGATAGTCCCTTTGATCAAGCTCGCCCCCTCACATATATCTCCAAAGCCGTGAGTTCCCTTGTCGCACCCTCACTAATCTAACTCCACATGGCCCAATGCTTCAGCTGGAGAGAGTGATAATGCTCTGAGTTCGGCAACTGGAATTCCTTCTGGCAGTTTTTAAACGTCAGTATATCCCAGTTGTGAAAAAGGTGTGCTAGCATGAGGCATCCTCCTTCCCTCCACACATCAAAGGGGCCCGGCTGTAGTGCAGGGTGGAAGGCTGGTTGTAGTGTATGGGGGTAAACGGGTAAGGGAATGTCATCCATGTTGTGTGCCTCAGGACGTCATACCTGGTTTTAAGGGTCATTCTGGCAGGTGTGCTTATATAAGCGTTTGACGGTCAATCAGATTTTGGTATCCAAAGGAGGATTAAACTGCCTGAAAAAGCTTGGTCCATATGTAACCAGTGTTTGTCAGATTCGCGTTGAGACCATTCCACTATTACCCTTAGTTGAGCTGCTTTATAATATAATTCCAGGTCGGGTAGTGCCAACCCGCCCTCGTCCGAGGGCCTCCGTAGGAGATTAAATGGGAGCCTCAGCCTCTTATTCTGCCAGATAAATTTCTTCAATAGAGTCTGAACTCCCTGTAAGAAATTTCTCTCCAGCCTGATTGAGAGACTTTGGAATAAGTGGAGAAATTTTGGGAATACTACCATATTGACGGCGTGTACTCTGCCCAACCAAGAGAGGTACAGTGGCGCCCATCACTTAAGATCCATCTGGATTGGTGTAAGAGTGGAGGATAGTTTGCACTGAAGAGCCCTGAGACTCTGGGGGTCAGTTATATCCCCAGATATGTTAATTCTCTTTTGGCCCATTGGAAGGGGGTCTAGGCCACCAGATCCTCCATCTTTGCTTCTGGTAACATTAGGTTTAGAATAAAGGAGTTGGGCTGGTTAATTCGAAGTCCTGCCACCCCCTCAAAGCATTCCAACTCCTCCATGAGTAGCGTCAGAGATTTTCGTGAGTCCAAAGGAGTCAGTAGGATGTTGTCAGTGAATAATGACATTTTATGTTCTTCGGAGCTAAAAGAAACCGTTCTGATCCCCTGATTTTCTCTAATTTTAGTGGCTCATGGTTCAATGCTAAGCGCAAAGAGGAGAGGGGAAAAGAGGACACCCCTGGTACGTTCCCCTCCCCAGAGTAAAAGGATCCGAAGCTACTCCGTTAACCAGTATTCTGGCACTGGGGGCTGCGAAGTTGGCCTTTATCATGTTTACAGAAGTTTCACAGAAACCGAAGTGCTGGAGTGCCTAAAATGGAAAGGAACAGTCCACCCGATCAATGTTTTCTCAGTGTCTAAGCCAAGAAGGAATGCAGGGATCTGCTTTTTAGCAATTTTTTCTATTAAGTGGACAACTATACGCACATTGTTGTGCATCTGCCTGCCTTTAATGAACCCAGACTGGTCCTGATGTATCAAGTCGGGCATCAGATTTTCTAATCCGGCTGCCAGAATTTTTTAGTATAATTTAGTGTCCAGATTGAGGAGTGCTATGGGGCGATAAGATCCACACAGTTGCAAATCATTTCTGGGTTTGGGGTTCACAGAGATAAGTGCTTCGCTCATGGTAGAGGTGACTTCTTTAGTGGTCGCTATATAATTAAAGAGGGACGTCAGTTGTGGAGTCAGGTCTGCGCTAAACGTTTTATAGAACTGTGTCATCAGGCCATTAGGTCCGGGCGATTTGTGCAGTTTCAGGTCACTGATAGCGTTCTGAACCTCCTTCTCCGTAATGGGCTCGCCCAATTGTTCATTTTGGCCCACTGTCACCTGTGTGAGCTCTATCTCGTGCAGGTAGTCTATTTGTTCCTGTGGGTTGGATTGGTCTGCCGTATATAGTGCATCATAGAATCCTCTAAATATTTGTGCCTTCCCTGCCTCTTCCCACGTCTGTGTGCCTGAGGGGTCCTGTATATTTTCTATGTACTCTTTTCTCTTTTCACCCATAATTGAGTTGCCAAGTGTGCCCCCACTTTGTTACCCTGCGCATAAGAGGATTGCTTAAGCCGAAGAAATGTGAGTTCTGCTCTGTTCGTGTATATTGCCTGAAGTTTCCCCTTAATGACCGTGACTTTGCTTTGACGTGGGAGTGTGGGGGTGGCCTTATGTGCTTGTTCTGCTGTCTTTAGCTACCCCTCTAGGGTCAGTCTCTTCTTCGTACGTTCCTTATTGAGGGCTGCCATAAGGGTCAAACAATGTCCCCTGACCACAGCTTTAAAGGTGTCCAAATTATTCGCCAATTACGTGTCTTCAGGGTCATTGAATTTAAAGAATTTCCTGATGTGAGTGCATAGTGCATCTTGTCATGTTCTGTCACGTACTAAGGCAATGGGGTAAGAACCACTTCTTGAATTTAGTTTTAGGGCATGACCAATACAGGAGTATCCCCACCGGCGCATGGTCTGAGATGGTGATAGGGTATATCGTGGCCTCTGTAACCTGTTGATTCAGGGATTGGCTCAGAAAGATGAAGTTGAGTCTTGAGTAGGAGCGGTGGACGTGTAAAAAGAAAGTATAATCTTTCTCTTCCGTATGTGCCTCCCTCCAACTGTCTCTGAGTCCCATATCTTGGATGGTCTGTTTCAGGTTTTTCGGAAAGCTCCCCATGTAAGCTTGCTGGCGGTATGTGCTATCCAACCCTGAATGCCATGTGAGATTGAAATCTCCCATCAAGATTATTTCCCCCTCAGTGAAGCCCCCCCCCCACTAAAGAAAGTGTGTTATGGATAAAGACTGCCTGGTTGGTGTTAGGGACGTATATCGACACAATTGTACAGAGCCTTCCCTGAATGTGCCCCTTTACAAGCACCACCCTCCCATCCTTGTCAGATTGGTAATCTACTGGTTGGAACCTCAAGGAAGTATGGAAGAGAAGGGCCACCCGTTGTGTTTTGTAGAAGAGGAGGATTTATATTTCAATGGGAATGCTTTATGTTTTAGTCTGTGATCTTCTGCACGTTTGAGATGCGTCTTGAGATACTGGGTTTTTCAGAACCGGTACTTAACCGGTAACCCAGTGGTGCCAGGGAAACACACCCAGAGACCTCGAGTCCTTTTCCTGATTCAGACCACAGAAACTCAGAGTCTTCTAGGTGAAGTCAAGGATCAATTTTATTGGCTGCAACCAAGGTAACAAGCGTCCTAGAAGTACAACACACGGGAAGTATGTTCTCAGGAGACTGGTGCAATTCACAAAGTCAGGCTTCTCTTTTTATACGTAATATTGTGCTTTAGGCAAACATTCTTAACATTTTACTATACTATTGAAATGTTTTCATTACAAAGGAAAAGCAGAGTCATGATGACAAGGCCATAGTTCAGTTTGTCCAGCCCACAATAAATTACTCGGCAAGGCCTAACATTTCATCAGATATCGCTAGACCCCCAATAAAACCGGGCACCTCCCCATCATAAAGCAAGGGAGAGAAAAGAACAGGGACAGGTGTGAGTGAGATTCGGCAGGGTGTGTGTGCGATGAATGGGTTTATGGCTTGTTGAGCCTTGATGCTATTTTGCTCGGCCACTGGGAGAGGAACTGACCAAACAGGTTCGGCCTGGGGCAATGGTTCCAACTTGCACAGGTCATGGAGAAGTCGATTAAGGTGTACTTGTCCTTCTGGGATCGAATTCAGCTGGATTATAAGCCTATGAAAAGGGCAACTCACAAAATGGCTGCCATACATAAAATGGAAGCCGAGGGTTCTGAACGAAAATGACGAATTCGAGGTGAAATCGTCACTCGAATATGCTGAAAATGCTTGTACATGGTGTACTCGTCATTCTCGGTCTTTTGATACTAGATTCGTCAATTTACGACGAAGTTTTATTCTCGAGTGGAGACATATTACACGAGTCCAGAATTTTCAGAACCATAGTCTCTTGAAGGGCGAATATATCGTAACGATTGTCTGTGAGGTATTTAAAGACCTTCTGTCATTTGGATGGGGCGTTCATACCTCTAACGTTCCACGACAGTGTGGAGAATACCATATCGATTTTTTAAACCTGGTGAGCTTCTCCTGTATGCCTCCCATTGTCTGCTCGACCCCCCTACTCCATCCTCCTGCCCCCGCACGTGCTCAGCCTCGCTAGCTTGGTTGTCTGCACCCACCCAAAATACTTTGCCCAACTAAGGTCCCCGTGTGATACCCTGTTCCTCCTGGTTCCGGTGTAAGAGGAAAACAACAAAAAACAAAGAGGGGGAAGAAAAGAGAGAGATGAAATTCAAAAACAGTGAACATTGGGACAACCTGTCCCCAAGTCAGATCACCTTCTCAGTGTCTGGCATACATCTGAGGCGAATTGAACCATAGTCCGATGCCGAAGTTCTTTCATTGTAGCTCTAAGAGAGAATAATCCCTACTTCTCCATGACGGAGCCTGGTGACGCGTTTCGCAGATGCCCTCCTGGTCAACGGCCATGAGGTCTTCTCAGGCCACCACTGACAAGGTCCAAAATGGCTGAGGGATCAGCGGCTTCACTTCATTTAGGCTTGCTGAGATGGTGTGGCTTGTCGGACTCGGTGTGTAGGTCCTTGCAGAGCTTGTGTCAGATTTTGGCGAGATTCTTTTGACACGGACTCTGTCAGGTCATCTCATGGAGGTTTTGTTTCGTCTGCGATCTGGGAACCCTCTGGGTTTGCCATTGGTTGCCTTTCTCAGGCACGCTGTGAGTACCATTCCGCTGGGCATGGGCTTCTGTCCCTGTTTCATTCTCTGGAGACATGAGACCCAACAGGGAGAAAGCCTCTTTCGCCTCGGTGACGTGGTGAGCTTTGTTTTGATATTCAAAGGCAAGTCCAAAGGGGTAGGTCCAGTGGTACCAAATTTTATCTTGTCAGAGCTTCTCCGTAACAGGTCTTAATTGTTGATACAGCTGTTGCGTTGCTGGTGCTATATCCTGGTACAAGTCACAGGACAACCCCTGGAACTTCACCCCGAGTTTTCTGGTGGCTTGTAGTATGGCCTCTTTGGTCTTAAATGAGTTGTGCTTTTGCCAGGACATCACATGGCCGACGTTTGCCATCTGGGTTGGGTCTCCCCACTCTGTGCACTCTTTCAACTTTGACATTGAGCTTCGTAGTATCCAGGGTTTCAGAAATGAGACCCGTCACAAACGCCTCTTGGTTGGGCCCCTCTGCGCCTTCCTCCAGGTTCCAGATTCTAATATTCTCCCACTGCGCTCTGTTTTCCAGGTCTTTAGTTTTCTAAACAAGCGCTTGTAGTTGGAGGTCCTGCGAGATCAAGGTGGACTGTTCCTTATAGCTCTCTAGGTTTACATTTTTGGTTTCTAGGTCCAGCACTCTGGCACCCACCAAGTCGACGGCTTGTTGTAGACTGGAGAGTCTGGCAGTGATATCGACCCTCAGCAAGTCCAAGGACTGAGCCATATCCGCCATAAGCTCCTCCCGTAGCTCCTGATTGAATGCTCTGAGGGAGGCAAGAATCTCCTCTTTAGAAAGCGACATATTGGGTACCCCTTCACTATTTGACTGAGGGTCCTTTGTGGTTGTGGGGGTGAAATAGGCGGAGAATCTGTTACATCTTTGTTTTTTGGGCAGCATAGATGGGCCCTCCGTATACCTTCGCTACTCTGCCACTGCTTGGGTGTCCCCCAGGCCGAAACCCGTGTGGCGACGGCGAGGGATTTGTCCGCTTGAGCTCAGGTAATTTCCGCTACCCACCGTTGGACTACTCGTGGTATCCCCTCTGATTAATGCTTTGTGGAGCCTACCATTGCAGTTTGGCAGCCCTCTGACTTGAATCCTGGTCTCCCCACCGAATCTTCTGTGGGATTCGTCTTTACTGTCCCGCTTTAAACAGGGTTGTGAACCCAGGGTGCCATGGGGACTCTTATGCGGCAAGCCTTCTCTAATTGCAGAGTTGCGGGGAGTTAACTTGTGGCGTTACTGCAAGTGCTCCTTGTGTGAGAGAGATTTATCTGAGACTTCCCCGGGCGCCATTTTAAAGTCATGCACCAGGCTTTTCTCCCTGTCTGGGCCGTTCTGGCTGCCACTGGTGGTGAAAATGTGCGATGGGCCACCGGCCCCTGCCTCCGTTATTCTTTGGCTGGTAAAGTTTTATGGGGGGTGCGGATGGTCCCGCCTACCCCTCCTGTCCGCCGGTATGCCAGTCGCAGCTGAATTTGGGCCTATTCCCACCCCCGCCCAGGAGCCCAATGGAGGGGTGTGCTCGTTGTCTCCCAGGGGGCTACATAGTACAGTAGGGAGGAAAAGGGCCCCCGCTCACTCACCATTTCCCATTGGAGTTGAGGGCTCAGCGCGACATGGTTGCTCTCTCAGCCCAGCCACACACCTTCTTTCATCATGGGTCTCGCACCTAATGGCCCTCCTCCAATCTGCTCAGTCGCTGCAGTCTTGGCTCTGATTGCGTCCCGCAGACCACCCGCAGCTCAGGATGACTGCAGATCTGGAAAACCTCCAGCGACGAACGTTTACCGGTCTCACATTGACGGACTCCTGCAAACCGGTCCTTTCCCGCTGTCTGGCGTGACTCTAGGACGCATCAGCCCTCAGCTGATCTTCTCTCATCTACAACTTTTTACAGTCCCGCTGCTCGTCACACCAACCCTAAGAGCCCCTGAGTTGGAAACATGTCTCTTGAAGGTAAGCTCATCGTTGTATCATAGTTGTGTCCTCCTTTAGTGGATTGTTGGCATCATAGACGTCGTGGTTCACATCCACACGGACATCTTGGCTGGCAACACCCCCTATACTCAACTTTTTAATTTCTTCAAGCCCAACCCAATCACCTCTTTAAAAGTGTATTTCTCAAAAAGGGCTGAATGGATTTATGCCAAATTATAAAAGGTATGCCGACTGAGTAAAGTTCTAACTTTTGCCTAATTTGGTGTAATTCCATTCAGTGGTTTTTCTGTATCAAAGAGCAACATTTCCTATGGGAATCAATTTGGGAAATCAACGCTGTGAAATCCCCCTTTTTCTTGGCCCCAACTTGACAGCTTAGCAAAAAACCTTCCAGGAAGGAGTTGAGGTGGATGAGTTTTTTTTGGAAAGTTTCATGCAGATGAGTCAAACAGCACCAATCTTATTAGCACATTAAAAACACTCTTCCTAGCGTTTGCAGTTGGCACTGTGTAGTAATAATTAGGTATCAGAACAGTATTTTTTGTCCTGATAATAACTTTGATGTCATTTGACAAACCTTCGTGAAACTTTCCCAAAAACAAGTTCATCCACCTTAGCTCTCTCCTGGAAACTTTTGGGGTGATCCGTTAAGCAAAGGCCGCGAAAAAGAGGGGGGTGGGTCCTAAAACTCATTTACCCCTTAAAATGAATTTTCCATAGGAATTTTAGGAAGCATTCTAGAAAAAAGTACTGAACAGTAGGACACCAAATTTAGCTAGATCCTTACTCATCCTTACTCAGAAAGCAAGCTTTTTGTGATTTTGTGCAACTCTGTTCAGCAGTTTTTGAGAACCAAAGGTTCATATGTTGGTGATATAGTGACAGTTGGTCCCACCGGACTACCACAAGATTCCTGGGTACTGCAAATGAAAAAAATAGAGCATTCTTAGTGGTCAAGAGTGCTTGTTTTCCACACTGTGTTTTCAGTCCAGCCACTCTGGACCAGTACTTTAATACCAAAGAATCTGATTGGCTGGCCAGAACACAAACAAAGATGTTGTAGTAGCCATTACAGGGCATGCTGGCTCAGTACCCGTGTCCTGAAAGTAAAACAAAAATTAAGCTATAAGGGGGCCCAGCAGTAGTACTCTTACTCACTCATAGTATTGTGGAAGTCCTAGGGAAACCCACTGCAGGGCCCAAAAAATGTAATACATTTTATTTTCACTCTGTTGGTCCCATGGCACTTCAGCAGGAGCCAGCATAGACCCCTTTGTGCTCCCATGTGAGTCCTGCAAAATAAAAAAGGAAAGAAGCTAGTGTGGGTTCATGTGATGGAGAGCACAACCCTCCAGACACACAAGCTCCATTAGGTGGCCAGCATTGTTATCAATGATGTCATTTCAGGTGTTTGTTTTTTTTTAAACTTTTTTTTCAAGGTTTTGACAGTGGTACAATAAGAGTGATGCATTTGTAACCATACATTTCAGCATATAATCAGCAATGCGTACATGTAGCCAGTCATGACAGCCGGGCCTAAAATACATGTCAATATAAATTGTGAGCAGTGTAAATATGTTTCCATTTTTGTTCCATTGTTCACACATTAATGCAAAGTCCACTTGATGATATAAGATAATAAGCAATACAAAGTTTCAATTTGGTCTAGTGCACAGGTATTCATCCCCACTTGTCTGCCAGGGGTCTAGAGTAAAAATGCAAGCATTTCAAAGGAGTCATGTCCCCCAGGCTAGCCAAAACAGTCCGCAGAGTATTAGTATGCAGTCAATGTCTAGGTTCGAAACCAATTCCCAAATCCCCTGCGACCTATCCTTCGTGGGGGCATGCACAGGTCCACTACACCGCAGCATTATGTCCGTGACGAATGGGACATTTCTGTGTTATCAGAGTCTTTGCGGTCCAGCAGGTAGCATTGCAAGGGGGCCCAAATATCAGCCGGCCTGGATGAAACAGGAAGTAGTTCAGAATAAGTAGCGATCTGTTCCTGACAATATGTAAGATCATGTAGCCAATCTTTGAATTTAGGAGCTCTGCCTCTTCCCCATCTACAAGCTACTCTCCTTTTGGCCACTAGGAATGCTAGTGCGACAAATTTACGATGTGCTGCTTGTATCGGCTCCACATAACCTAACAGAGCCAGTAGTGGAGTGGGCAGGACCTCGGTGTTAATCATCTTAATCAAAGCCACAAACACCTGTCGCCAATATGCCTGCACACTGTCACATTCCCATGCTAAGTGTAAAAAGTCAGCCTGTGGAGCGTGACATCTATCACAGGTGTCAGTGTCACGCAGATTGAATCTGTGCATGCGGACCGGTGTATAATAAAGCCTATGTATGAATTTGTAATGTATCATTCTGAATCTGCTGCTCGAGGAGACGCGTTCAGTTTGCAGTAAACAGAATTCCCATTGCTTATCCGTGAGGACTACGCCTAACTCCTGGTCCGATTTGGCCTTGGTTGCAAGCGGCGGTGTTTCTCTTAATGTGTGTACAGTCCTGTAAATCGTCGAGACTAGTTTTTTAGGTGTTTCATCCCGGAGGATACGGTGCAACGGTTCAAACACCGGAGGCTCAGCAGGAAAGTCAGGTGTGAGTGTCTTCAGACCCTGGCACAGTCGAATGTAAAGAAAGGTGTCAAGAGGAGACGGGGTCGCATTAGAGCATAGGTGGTCTAGAGTGCGAAATATGCCTTCATGGTACAAGTCCCCCATGTAGCAACATTCAAGCGTTTAGCTAGTTACAGGAAGACTGCCTCTTGCAATAAGGGCATGTCCGGGTGATAAGTGAGCGGCAGGAGCGGTGAATACCTCATGGCAGTGTTTAACATAGTCCCTAATCGGTCCCACACATTCACAGTGCTCATTACCGTGGACGGCGTCCGATCCCTTCCCTGGGAAGGGGCATATAACGCCCCCTCTATAGGGATTGGATGAGCCAGCCAATGCTCCGCCGCCAACTGGGGCATATATCGAGGTTGATGTATCCAAAAATAAGCATAGTGTGCCTGAGTAGCATAATAATATAATTCAAAATCAGGAATATCGAATCCCCCTCGGTTGAACGGTCTGATGAGAGTATCCCACTTTAGTCGGGGCGTTTTACCACCCCACACTAGCCGAGTGAGCTCCGACCTAAGCAGTTGGAAGAAATATCTTCCAGGATAAAACGGAATATTCAGGAATAGGTAAAGTAACTGTGGCAGAATCACCATCTTAATCAAAGACGCCCTGCCCGCCATCGACAATGGTAGTGCGATCCACCGCGTAATGTTGTCAGTGATACGGGGCATAGTCGTGCCATAGTCATTTCAGATGTTGCTGTGATTTTATCAATAATTTCATAGAACATGTCATGAGTGATGCAATATGTGAGGTAATTAGCAGTGCATGGCAATGGTGCAAGGTATAGTAAGTTTAGGGCACGAGGAATAGTTACTTGAGATAAATATAACTGATGAATTTCAGTGGTTTGGTTAATTTAAAATGGAATTTTTAAGTGGCATTCTCATCTACATATAACATCCCTTTCAACTTTATTTTTTTGTGAATTTCTAATTTTCTATCAAATGAAAGTACAATATTATTACAATTCTTAATTATAAAGTCACTTTAATCTATGTGTTTTCAGTATATTTCTATATTTTTTTTAACACTAAGATGTCCATCACTGTGTGCAGAATGGGGTTGGGCGCAGGGCCAGGCTGCATGACCCCTTCCCATATTTAATATATCATCCACATGCGGATTCCTTCCCTGAGGCCTCTACGAAGCTCAGGGGTGCATGGCTCCTTCCTAATATAAAAATACCGCAGACACTGAGGGGGCATTCAGGCTCCCTCCTCAGCCCCCAACAGCATACATTGGGAGCTCTGGGTGGAGCCAGGGGACCCACCATGATGTTGCTCAGCACCGGGGGAATGGGGTCCCCGTTGCTTAAAATTGGCTAAGTGAGGGGGAGCCGCCTGGTCTCCTCCCATGGAACTAATTGACTGGGCCCTGGGGGATGGGTTTCCCGGGGCCAAAATCAGGCCAGGGAGGCAGCCTTTGTGGCCCTCTTCTCCTTTTACCAATTGGCCAGCCCCTGGGCAATGGGGTCCCAGGGGATGACATCTGCTTGGGGAGGGACACCAAACTGTCCTCCTCCCCTTCTTATAATTGGCTAGGCTCTGGGGTATGGGGGCCCTGGGGCCAAAATTGTCCCAAGGAGGAGGACCATGCACTCCTCTCCTTGTACTAATTGGATGAGCCCGGGGAGATGGGGTTCCCTGGGCCTAAATTGGCCTGGGGAAGGGGGCTGTGCAGCCTCCTACTCCTTGCACTATTTGGCTGGGCCCTGGTAAATAGGGTCCCTGGGGTTGCTATGAGCCTGAAGAGGGTTGTAGCATGACCCTCTCCCCTTGCAGTAATCGACAGGGACACAGGGTAAGGGGTCCTTGGGGCCAAAATTGGCCCATGGTAAAAAAAAACACTCTGCCCCCCTCCACTTTTAGCAATTGGCTGGGCCCCATGTGATCGGGTTCCAAGGCCATAATGTTCCTGGTAAGAGGGGCCGTGTGTCCCTTTCTCCGGATGTCTGCATATAGGGATTGGACATAGTGCCTGGCTGCAGGCGAGGCCCAGCAGTCGACTCCCTGCTGATCCCTGCAGCTGACCAAAGTCCATGCACAGCCGAAGGCCGTGTATGGAGCGAGGTTCGGTGCCTACTGTCACTTACAGAATAACTACTAATCTGGGTCTTGCCTGAGTCCACAAGATCGAAGAGGAGTCCACTACGCTCCAAGAAGATAGTGCCACTAAGAGGTCAAAACACTACTCAATCATGGACCACTCTCCTCTGAGAGATGGGGAAAGATTCTGGGAAGGCCCACACTGCTTCCACACAGCACAGCAAAAAGAGGCAGATATCATCAGGAGGTAGAGCATACGGAATGTGCAACTGTAAGGGAGAGAACCAGACAACCTATTAGTACATCCTAATCCTCCTACTCGGAATTACTAATATTGAGTTCTAGTGCAAGTCGTGTATGAGCGACTGTCCACTTACCAAAATCATGTCTCTCACTCCTTCCTAGAAATGCAGAAATTAGGCGTTACAATCACTCCTTGTAGAACGTCTCCAATCAGTGATTGAAATTCTCACAGTTAGGGAAATAGTGGGAGTGTTCTGGAAGTCCAACATATATAAAAAAAAGGGGCACCATAATAATTTCCCAGGAAACTGTAGAATGAGAGTCTGAGTCTTACTATCTAAGGGTGAGCTCCTACTCACAAGTGACTCCTCTTTATAGGACTGAATGGAGTTTTTTTAAGCCGGTCTCAATACAGCTCATAATATGCGATCCAATTGCCTGAACGGTTGAGAGTAGGCAGCAGCTGGAGTTCTTTTGAAGCTGATTTAGAGTCTGCATGAATTAGTAAGTCCAAAATCTTAAGAGGTGAGAAGCCACCAGCTGGGAACACACTGCTCAGTCAAGAAAGAGTGAGACAGCGGCTCACTCAAGAACTTAAATACACAAGGATCACAGCGGCAGACATTGACAGGAAACAGAAACAGCCAGCAGCTTGAGGAAAATTGAATTTTGCCTTGTTATATGTGCCTACGTGTTCCCCACCCTATGTTATATGTGCATGATCGATATGCATATATCCCCCTATGATCGATTAAAGACGCAATTATAGTTGTGTCCAACTCTAGTATGCCAGTTTCCAGTTCTCGTGAAAGCAACGAGTATTAGGCCTATGTTGCCACGTTTTATAGTGTGCACGTTATATTCCCCGCATTGTCCCCGTTTCTAGGCCTCAAAAAGGCCCGGACACCAGATTCAAGCTCCAGTCTCCTGAACCCACTCCGAGGAGCGATGCAGCCCCCACCTGCATCCCTGACCCTTCACTTACTTCCTGCCGCGCAGCGCGGTGCCCGGCCTGGCTCTGCCTGCCTGTCTGCCAAGAATATGTTATGCCTCTAGTTATCAGTTCAGCTCTCCGTCTTCACATTCCTAAGCTAGCGAACCACATAAACAGCTTCAGCTATAGTCTAGTCTTTCTGTCTCCATGCAAGAGAATTACTGTATTAATATTCATGAAGATTCATAGCACACGCAATACATGTAGAATATATGCATGTACCAGCCTTAGTGTCAAGTAGCCTTTGCCCTGATAACTTTCAGATTCTATCAACATGTACTCCAAACACCAGATACCAGATATGCTATAGGTACATGTCGTCCTGACACAGCAGACTTTAGTCTCCTCTTTTAGTGCAGAAGTCATAGCCCCCAGTTCTCCCCGGTAACACGTCATGGCCCGTTTGCGCGCACCACTAGGTTAAAGGTACCAGCTGCTCAGGTAGCCCCCTCCATGTATCCACCCACTTTATGACACTTCTGTGACGTTCTCATCACATGTCTACGTGCACGCCCTGTGCACGCCTTCTTTTCACGCCCATGTGTTCTTATCTTACGCTTGTCACTCGTTACGCCTACTGTATGTAATGTAATTGTGATGTTTTACTATATATACCTTGTACTGTTAATGAGACGTTGCAGCTGCCTTCTATGCCCTTCTATTTCAGGCTGTTCCGATCCTGTCCCTTCCCTTGTGCCTGATTAAAGCCTGTTAGACTCAGATACATCGGATCCTGCCTCTTATTTATTGAGCTATCTGTTTTATTAATGTATTCAAAAATAGTACCGGTAATTAATTATTTATTTACCACATAAATGGCGCCCGAATAGGGACGAGCCCCTTCCCCACGCGCCGGCGATGTAACGCAGGCCCCCTGACCCTTCTACAGCCGTGACGGAACTCTACCGTGCACGTGCAGATATTTCTGCTTCAAGTCTCCCTCAGGCCCACGGAGGAGACGGAAACTGCGGTCCGGCATCCAGACGAGGCGGTGTGGAATGCGGTTCGTCCCGACCAGAGCCCAAGCCGAGAGAGCAAGGTCCAAGGTATCCGGAGGCCCACCTGTTCCTGAAGTCCGAAGTTCGTAGTCCGACGTCGTAGCAGTCCAGTCCAGTCCGAGGCCTTCAGTTTCTGCTTCCCGGTGAGTACCGTTGCGGGGGAAGTATCTAGACAGGATCATTAGTTTGTTCCTGGTCCGATGGGTTTGGGTACACAGATCCAGTCCGAAGTATTCACCTAGGTGGATACGGTATGCCGTGTCTCTTTACGAGACCGGTATGTTCTGTACTGTTTTAGCAGTGCATCCAGTAATTCTAGTAAGTCCGTTCTCGAGAAATTCAAGTGTTATGTTTTCAGTGTATCAGGTTGTATTCTGTTCGAACTGTTATTAATGTATTTCTATGTCGTGGTATGAGTGATTTGTTTGCCATTTCATTACTGTGATTATTGTGTATTGTGTTTAGTTCAAGTAAGACCCGATTATGCCTCTGTTCTCGAAGTTACGTCAGATAAAAACCAGAAAAGGGTTACTCGAAGAAGCAGTTCCTGTCCCTCCTAGGGACAGTCCTGGGCATTTCATGTATCACAAGCATGGCTTAGATGCCATATTATATCTAGACTTATGGGTGGATTACACCAAGGATCTTGAAGAGAAATATAGATGGCCTGTATCAGGTACATGGGATGCCGAGTGCATCATGCGAGTAGAAGAAGCATTATGGAAAAAGAAAGCCAGACAATCCCAGAAAGATGCCATCGAGTTATGGCGCAAAGAATCTCATAGAAGAACCGAAAAAGAATTCAGAAAAACAGAGTTAAGTAGGGAATCCTCAGAGAAAGCCCAAGAAAGGGAATTAATCGAAGAAGGTGAACGAGTTAGAGCAGAACAGTCAGACAGACAGAGAAATGCCCTTATTAAAGGTATGTATCCTCTTCTTGCCGAGGGCTTGCCGAAGGCAACCCCGGAAGCACCCTGTAATTTACCGCCACCATTGGTCCCGATTAAGCTACGTCATAAACCGACCGCAGCTGAAATTTTTCTTTCGTCCTACTTGGACGACACAGTCCCAGCATATGCAAATCGTATTCCGCCCGCTCACGCTCAGCATCCTGTAAATAATGTAATTCCTGTTCCTCCAGCCACTGGTCCCGGGGACCAAGTTAATGTGCCAGTACCCCCGGACCAGCCCACATTAAATGTACCCGCTTTGCCAGTCACTTTACCAGCACGTACAGTATTAACTGACGATTCCAGTTCAGGAGCAGCGGGGGGAGGTGCTCCTATCACCCCGCCTCAAGTAAGACGATTGACGCCGCGAGAAGCAGCGTTACAGCGTACGCCAAAAGTGGCTACATACACAGACCTCAAGCGACTTCTTACTGACTGCATATATGATCCAGTTCCAGGCGAAGATCACATGGTATTATATTCAGTACGTTTAAGAAGGGTTGCCAACTTTTTGGTCACCCTGCCTGACATGAAGGAACATCTAGACAGAATATATCGTTTTGTCCGTACAGGGGAGAATCCAGGAAGTATTCACGAAGCTATGGCACACAGAAAGGCCGAGATTCAACATATGATTTTACAGTTCTTGATTAACTGTTTAATAAGAGAGCAAGATTATCCCGATAAAGACCAAGACGAGATGAAAGGCCTGACCAGGTGGAGTGATAATATACCCGAGGGAAAACACAAGACACAAGGTAGTGTAGAAAGTATGTACAAGAAAATTCATAAGGAAATTATAAGTATACACCAGAAGGAGGAAGCAAAAAGAGGAACCGAGAAAGAGAATGACTCTTCTAGTGAAGAGGTAGACAGCGAGAATCCCTCCAGAATAGCGTATGTAGGTAGAACTAGACTTTCCGACCGACATTCACGTCTAGATTACAAGAAAGTTTTTCCTCCTCCAGTACCAGAACAGTGTTCTCTTGAACAAGTATTCCAGGCCACCGATCAAATTCTGAAATCACGAATAGGTTATAGCGAGCTTAGTACAATGCATGAACAAGAACTAGCCCGATCAGCCGTCCGATGGACTAGTGATTCCACCACGTTTCCAGATGAAATAGTGGCCCAAACGTTTCTGAAACTGCCCCCAGCCGAGCAGCGTCTGGTGGGTACGTATATGATCCAGCACCTCATTACACTGTATGAGGATCAGCATTCTGATCCAGGTCCTTTACATGATGTACTGAACGAGTTACTCCTAAACAGATGGAAAGGTCTAGGTACCGATTTAATTAGTGTCATATTAGAACAGCGCCACAAATACAGAACGTTCCTGAATCCACATTTTGTTCCTGTCCCACCCCCAGAAAGAAAATCATTCTACATAGACAGACAGAATCCGTTACGAGAAGTGCATCCAGTTAAGGGAGAGGGGGGTGATCTAGAACGAGTATTTGTTTACACCCCTATCACGAAAATAGAACTTCTGGAAATGAAAAAGTTAATACCCTGTCACGATAAAGATCCAGCAGGGTTCCACCGTGAATTAAAGGACATGCTCCGTATGGGAGAATACACGTATCCAGATATCATTAAAATGTTAAAGGTCCTGTTGCCTGCGGGCACATATGAAAAACTCAAAGAAAAAGAATGGGAGGTGGGAGAGAAAAAGATAGATTGGACCGCATTAGAAACTGAAGATAACACACGAGTTCCAGGTACCGGTCTTGGGGATAAAGCTAAAGCATTGCCCGAATTGTTAATACAAGTCTTGCCAAGATTACTAGCCACGAAAAAGGAAGACTGGGATGCCATCTCAGCCTGTAAACAGAAACAAGACGAAGATACTAGTGATTTTTATTCTAGATTTGAGAAATGTTTCATTATTAATAGTGGTCTGAAAACGAGTAGTGAATCGTACCCACATCTTTTTGTTACCAAGCTAGTTGAGAATTCAAGTCCACAAGTTAAAAATCGAGTACTGAAAGTCGAAAGTACCTGGCAAGCTAATACTCCGTCACAGATGCTCCAGATGCTACAGTACCACCAGAACAGAATTAGGGAGGAGCAGGAACACGAAAGGAGACGTATGAAAGACACGAAAATGAAAGTACTAGTTGCACAGTCTGTTCCGCAAGACAGTCAGAAGAGGGGTCCGAGTCAAGCCAGTCATCCTACAGCTCCCGTTAAAGGGACATGCAATTACTGTAAACAGCCAGGTCATTATATAAACGAATGTGCAGTTCTGAAACACAACATAGCTACTGGTAAAACGAAAGAGAGACCACGTCCGCCTAGACAAGAACAAGTTTCACAGACTTCCCAGCCACTGCAGAATGCACCACAGACAGTTACAGTACCGCAGCCTATAGCTGCAACACAACACGTTACACAGCAGATGTACCAGTACGCACAGTCAGAGTATCCAGATTATCAGCCGTATTCATGAAACAGCCTAGAGAGGGAGGTTGGCTTGCCTCTCATCGAGATTCCTGTAGATCAAGAGGGTCCCTATGTACATAGTCAAGTATTAGGGAAAGACAGAAAGTTTCTGATTGATACAGGGGCAAGTAGGACTACCATCAGTCATGACGAGGTTCCAGGGGCTCCACTCTCAGGCTCTAGAAATGTTTCCCTTGGATTTTCAGGAAAGCCTATTGTTAATGAAATATCGAAACCAGTTACTCTAGAAGTTGGTCCATTGTCCCGAACTACAGACTTGTTACTTACGAAATCGTGTCCAGAGAATTTATTAGGCATTAAGACCCTGAAAGAATTAGGAGCAGTTAAATGTTGCTCCCCAGAAGGGGTGCGATTGTTTTTAAGAGACTTTAAAGGTCATTATGTATTACGTGATTTTGATCCAAGATTATTGAATGTACCACAGCATTTATGGGCGCAAGGTCCAACTGACGTAGGTTGTATGCACATCACACCCCATCGTGTTACCCTGAAGCAAGGTGTTGTATTACCACGAATCCGACAGTACAAATTGCCACCTGAGGCTGTAGCAGCCTTATCCAAAATTATTGACGAGCTCATTGCTCAAGGAGTAGTTGTAGAAACTGACTCCAATGTATGTAATTCTCCTATCATTCCGATCCTGAAACGTACTGATCCAAATGCACCTCCAGTTTATCGATTAGTGATTGACCTTCGAGAACTTAATAAATGTATCATACCCCAGTATCCAGTGGTTCCAGATATTTCTTCCCTATTGACTGCCATTGATTCTGAAGCTACGTTCTTTACTGTTATCGATCTCAAGAACGCATTCTTTAGTGTCCCCATTCATCCAGACAGCCAGTTCCTTTTCGGATTCTGTTTAAATGGAAGAAGCTATAAATTCACACGAGCTCCTCAAGGTTTCACAGAAAGTCCTAGCATTTATAGTCAAGCACTTAAAAGACAACTAGACAATATTCACATGCCAACTGACACTGCTCTGCTCCAGTATGTCGATGATCTATTGATCACAGCCCGTTCTGAACGTGACTGCGAACGTGCGTCACTTACAGTTTTGTATTTCCTGGCCGAGATGGGGCACAAGGTGTCCCCTTCTAAATTGCAATTCTGTGTCCAGCAAGTGGTCTACCTTGGACACTTACTGTCCAAGAGGGGTAGGCAGTTGACACCTGATCGTATCCAGTTAATAGCACATCTTCCACAGCCCAAGACTCAGAAGGAGGTACAAGCTTTTATCGGCCTCACTTCTTACTGCAGACAATGGATTCCTCAGTACGCATATCTAGCCAAGCCACTGATACAGTTAACGACACAGGAGGCAGCCGTATCGACTGTCCTCCCTTGGACCCAGGAACATACACTTGTTTTCAATGAGTTAAAGAAAGCTTTATGCCAAGCACCTGTTCTAGCAACACCAAACTACAGTAAGCCTTTTACACTTTTTGTCACTGAACGTGATGGTACTGCATTATCTGTTCTCACACAAGATCAAGCAGGACAATACAAGCCCTGTGCTTATTTCTCTAGCACATTAGATCCAGTGGCCCAGGCTCTGCCTGCGTGCCTCAAGTCCGTTGCAGCCACAGCTCTAGCTATCAGACAAAGTGATTCCATAGTGTTAGGACATTCCCTGACAGTACAAGTTCCACACTCCGTGGAAGTTCTTTTAAACCGAACACAGACTCAGCACTTGACTATTGCACGTTTAACAGGTTATGAACTGACACTGTTTCAGCCACATATAGAAATCAGACGCTGCAACATTTTAAATCCTGCTACACTGTTACCCTCAGTTACCTCAAATCCTGCCACACATGACTGTGTGGAAGTTGTTAACACCATGACAAAGCCAAGACAAGACTTGACAGACATTGCATTACCTGATCCCGACCTGACACTTTATGTGGATGGTTCATGTATGAGAACAAGTACAGGAGAACTAGTAGCCGCGTATGCAGTGACTACTGACACTGAAGTTATAGAAACACATCGTATTGACACCCTGTCTGCTCAAGCAGCAGAGCTCGTCGCTCTGACCCAAGCCTGCATACGAGCTAAGAACCTGAAAGTAAACATATACACAGATTCACGTTATGCATTCGGAGTCGTACACGACTTTGGAGTGCTCTGGCAAGAAAGAGGTTTTATGACTTCTCGTGGAACCAAGATTCAGCATGGCCCCCTCATTCAAGCTCTGTTAGATGCAATACATTTACCGACAGCTATCGCTATCATGAAGTGCAAGGCACATACGAAAGTCACTGACATCATTTCCCAGGGTAACGATCTAGCAGATCGAACAGCCAAGCTTACAGCCCAGACTCCAGACATTCCAGTTAACACGACACAGACAGACATTCCAGATCAGACTACTTGTATGACAGTTAAGGACCCTATACAAGACGTACTAGATATACAGTCACATGCTACTCCCGATGAAATCAAGCAATGGTCTGCACAAGGAGGGGTCCAGACAGATCAAGGATGGTTGACGAAGGGAAAAGCCACATGGTTTCTCCCCGACTCTATGGTTCAAGTCATTATTAACACCGCACAAAGTCCAGCACACTTAGGAGAAAAAGCCATGCTAGACAGTATTCAGAACCTTTGGTTCAACAAGCATTTACGAGCAGCAGCCAAGCAGAAAGTGCGTACCTGCATGATCTGTTGTCAGTTCAATCCAGGTAAAGGTGTCCCGGTGGAACAAGGTGGATTCCATCCTCCTGACCACCCTTTTGAAGTCCTCCAGATGGATTATATTCAGATGGAGCGATGTCGAGGTTTCAAGTATGTCCTCGTAGTTGTATGCGCTTTGTCCAGGTGGACAGAAGCCTATCCAGTCCCAGATTACACTGCTGCGACCACTGCCAGGCAGTTGGTTCGTGAGTTTTTCCCCCGCCATGGTTTGCCCAGGGTCGTGTATTCAGATAACGGCCAGCCATTCTCATCCGAACTCATGAAACAAGTATCCCTTCTGTTAGGGTACCAGTGGAAGTTCCACTGTGTACGACATCCTGAAGCAGCCGGTCTCGTAGAGAGACATAATCAGACTCTGAAAATCCGCATTGCCAAAGTATGCGCAGAGAAAGGCGTAGATTGGATAGTAGCACTGCCAGTCGCCCTTTTCTATATGAGAATGGTCGCTCACTCCCGTTCAGGTCTGTCCCCTTATGAGGTAGTGTTCGGTCGTCCCCCAAACATGTGGGGTACACCTAGACCACGTACAATTACAGATGTTGACAGTAATATGCTGACAGATTACCTGGCTTCCTTGATGTCTGCACTACTCTCTTGTCGTTCACAGGTTGCCGCTGCTTTTCCAGACAACACTCAAGTGAAACCGCACAAGGTCATACCAGGCGACCTAGTACTCGTGAGGAATTTTGATCGTTCAAGTCCGCTGGAGCCCCGCTGGAAGGAGCCAAGACTTGTATTGCTAACAACAAGGACGGCCATCAAGGTGGAAGGCCGGAAGGGGTGGTTGCACTCCAGTCATGTGAAGCGATTCCATGGACTTCGGCCAAAAACTTTTTTCAAAGACTGCCCCGTTCTCAAGGACTGCCCAGACACTGAATCTAAGCTTCCCCTGTTAGAGAAAACTCCGCAGCAGGAGTATAAAGAAAAGTTAAGGTCTAGTAAGTCAGCCAGTTTAATTGTCTAAGTCCCTCTCGGGTGAAACGGTTAGACAGGTTCCTGACATGTATGAGATAGATCTACACAGTGAGAGAGTTAGTCAAAACTCTAAGAGAATACGATACTGTAAGAATCTTCGAAGTAGATGCATTGTTACTTTATTTTTCATGATATTTCTGAGTCTTATGGTTACCTGCATAAGTTATGCCTTACATTTATGTTTTCCTATTAATTCACATGTACATATGTTTTCTAATGTTACAGTAGAGCACACTTTTAGTGACCTGCCTCCTCACGAGTTATCCTATCGTCTTGCCATGCGCAATAATACGTTTATTCGAATGTTACACTATTCACATCAGACCAGCAATGCCACTAATTGTTGGGTGTGTGGTCGACTCCCCCCTTTCCAGACACCGAAGGGAGTTCTGCCACTCTTTCCCTATCCGTTTTCACACAATGGTTCGTGTGGAGCATGGTCCACGTTAACGTCATCCTCAACCGATATGTCTCTTCTGAATAGAACATGTTTCCCAGACAAGGAAGGTCTTTCCCATAGAACAGGGTTAGATCTAGAAAATGAAGTATATGATCTAGGTAATTATTCCTCGAATTTCATGGTTTTGAATGTTCAGTCCGAGACTACTCCAGATCTGCCTGCTATTTCAGTTCTACCCGTTAAAGGCGAATTATGTGTCAGAAAGAATGGTTCCGCACATGTAGGACATAGTGATTGTACTACTGTGGTCGAGTATAGTGACAGTGGGAAATCTATTTTCAAAGCCTCACGTCATTCTTATTTTGTGTGTGGTCAGACCGCATATGTTCGCCTGCCCCTAGATTGGGATGGAACATGTTACATTGCCTTCCTACTGCCACCAGTTTTCCTAGCCCCATCCGATTATCACAGAAACACACATCTAGTACACGTTAGACATAGAAGGGAGGTCGAGTCCCCAATTGTCGATCAAACTGAAACTGCCTTAGAACAGTATCAAGATTTCAATAAAGGTCTCTTTTTCTTCATAGGTCCTGTCCAGAATAGTAAGTTAATACGTAGGCTAACCAGAACCCTTGAAGCAGTAGTGAATGAGACTACTTCCGCTTTAGGTAACTTAACTGAAGAGCAATCTGCTATGAGATTTGTCGTGCTCCAAAATCGTCTCGTCCTTGACGTCATACTGGCCGATAGGGGAGGAGCTTGTAGAGTCATCGGATCTAGTTGCTGCATTTTCATTCCTAATAACGCACCGTCTGTTTATTCAGCTATAACCAGACTCCATAAAATTGCCCATCAGTTACACCAGAATCCAGGCACCTGGACATGGTCCGGTTGGCTCTGGAGTATAATATTTGCCTGGGGATGGAAAGTATTGTCATTCCTGGGTATAGCAGTAATGATCATATTCAGTTGCTGTCTCTGTTTACAATGTGGCCCTGCGATTTGCGGCTTGTGTGCTACCTCTTGTATTCCTAGTCCTAAGTCCCGTTCCAAGACAATTCGAGACGAGCAAATGATGCTATATGAACAGATAGATGGTATCATGAATATTGATGTTTCCTGATGGAAACGTAGGGCACAAGGAGGGAATGAGGAAAATTGAATTTTGCCTTGTTATATGTGCCTACGTGTTCCCCACCCTATGTTATATGTGCATGATCGATATGCATATATCCCCCTATGATCGATTAAAGACGCAATTATAGTTGTGTCCAACTCTAGTATGCCAGTTTCCAGTTCTCGTGAAAGCAACGAGTATTAGGCCTATGTTGCCACGTTTTATAGTGTGCACGTTATATTCCCCGCATTGTCCCCGTTTCTAGGCCTCAAAAAGGCCCGGACACCAGATTCAAGCTCCAGTCTCCTGAACCCACTCCGAGGAGCGATGCAGCCCCCACCTGCATCCATGACCCTTCACTTACTTCCTGCCGCGCAGCGCGGTGCCCGGCCTGGCTCTGCCTGCCTGTCTGCCAAGAATATGTTATGCCTCTAGTTATCAGTTCAGCTCTCCGTCTTCACATTCCTAAGCTAGCGAACCACATAAACAGCTTCAGCTATAGTCGAGTCTTTCTGTCTCCATCCAAGAGAATTACTGTATTAATATTCATGAAGATTCATAGCACACGCAATACATGTAGAATATATGCATGTACCAGCCTTAGTGTCAAGTAGCCTTTGCCCTGATAACTTTTAGATTCTATCAACATGTACTCCAAACACCAGATACCAGATATGCTATAGGTACATGTCGTCCTGACACCGCAGACTTTAGTCTCCTCTTTTAGTGCAGAAGTCATAGCCCCCAGTTCTCCCCGGTAACACGTCATGGCCCGTTTGCGCGCACCACTAGGTTAAAGGTACCAGCTGCTCAGGTAGCCCCCTCCATGTATCCACCCACTTTATGACACTTCTGTGACGTTCTCATCACATGTCTACGTGCACGCCCTGTGCACGCCTTCTTTTCACGCCCATGTGTTCTTATCTTACGCTTGTCACTCGTTACGCCTACTGTATGTAATGTAATTGTGATGTTTTACTATATATACCTTGTACTGTTAATGAGACGTTGCAGCTGCCTTCTATGCCCTTCTATTTCAGGCTGTTCCGATCCTGTCCCTTCCCTTGTGCCTGATTAAAGCCTGTTAGACTCAGATACATCGGATCCTGCCTCTTATTTATTGAGCTATCTGTTTTATTATTGTATTCAAAAATAGTACCGGTAATTAATTATTTATTTACCACAAGCTGAGGGAGCCTTCAAAGAAACAAGGTTCTGCAGGAACAGTGGATCCGGATGGGCGTGGTCATGATCCAGGAACAGTAAGCCAAGCAAGGGCTTGTTACTGAGACATGGCTTTTAACATCTGCTTGAGGGTTTGAGGACAAATGTTGTACTTTGGCCGAAAACGAATAACATTGTCTCTTAGGGAAATTCAGATAACGTATGCGCGATTAGGGATCTGATCAACAGAGTGCAATATACTCATATAGGAATTGCACCAAAATGGTTAAATCCTGTTCCAAACTGTAGAATAGGACGCCTGAGGCCTGACACCAATAGGGGTTTGGTCACAAGGCCTAGCCACAGACCAGATCCTGTGGCCAGCCCCCACTGTGTGTGCTGCAGGGTATGGATTAATGTATGGTATTTAAATATAACTTAACATTAAAAAACTCTAGATAGTCACTGAAAAAATACAAATGTTACAGCGACATTATAGTTAGGAAATAGTATAAAAAACCTTAGAAATTCACTAAAAAACCATAAAGATTACAGGGATGCTATAGTTAGGTTCAGATTTTACATGCAGAAAACCATAAAAATTCAACATTTGTAGTTATACTTATCTCAAGAAACTATAAATTGTCCTCTAAGGTAACTATAACACACACCCTTGCCAAGCACTGCTACGTACTCCACATATTACATCAGTAATGATATCTTGTATGACATCATTCATAATATAACTGCAACATTTGCAATACAACTAGTGATGAGAAAACTGTGCATGACAGCGATGTGAGTTATAGTTACCTTAGGGCATGAGTTACAGTTTCTTGAGGTAAGTTTAACTATACGTGTGAATTTCTATGGTTTTGTGCGTGTAAAATCTGAACCTAACTATAACTGCCCTGTAACCTTTATTTTTTAAGTGAATATGTATATATATATGATTCCCAACAATGCAGCACATTTTAACCTAACGGTTGAAAGAAGTCCGCAACAAGATAAAGGCTTTTATCTTGATTAAAATACTTTTTATTTCTTACTTTAGTTTACACTGCTTTACACTCAACAAAGGCTTTTGTCGCATAAGAAGGGGTTATTGCACTAGCACTTTTTATCCAAATTTTATCCAAATTTTGTATTCAGTTTGGGTCTCACACAATGTTAACCAGTCAAGGACAAGATACATAGCTACACAACATCATTCAGAGTAAGAAACACACATCAAGTCCTGGCAGTTTTTATGACGAAAAATGGTGTCTAATAATTATTTATTTATGAATTTATTTATGTATTTATTGAGTACAATTCTGTAAGATGTGATCAACAATAGGACAAAACTGGTTACTATTAGGTGTATGTATTGGTATTTAAACCCTGATTGCAGACATCGCATCTTCCCACATAGATTTTATGAGATTTTAAAATCTATTTATCAATAATATTGTGTTTATGAAAATGGCACTTAATTTGCACATGGAAATAGACTGTGAGCCGGCATTGATGGCAACATCTGACAAGTGATCTGTAAAGTTATCCAGTTAATAGCCAAACGGGTAATTAAACCGTAACACAATTCGTATGTTGGCTAACACATTACTACGTATAGTTCATATTGAATGTTTATAGCCTGACTGGTTTTTAACACATATTTATTTAACAATTGCACTGTCATTTTAACACAGCTTGAAGAAAATGGTTGAAAAAAGGGTATAAAAACAGTCAGATGACTTGCTAACGTGTCATGTGATCAAGGCTCTCTGGAGCCGAAACGCGTAATGGCCGATCGAGCTTGGGGAAAATAAACAGATTCTGAGCACTAAGTTGTGGTCCGTGCTCCATCTCTTCAAGAATTGCAGCTGCTGGTGAAGTGGACTTTTCAGGATATATATATATATATATATATATATATATATATATATATATATATATATATATTCACTGAAAAAACCATAGGTTATAGACCATATATAGTTAGGAATTAGCATTTAAAAAACCTTATTTTACTCACACAAAACCATTGAAATTCCATATATAGTTAGTTGCACTAACTATATATCGCGCACCCGCAATCCACTGCTGATCATGTCACATATTACATCATTCATGACATGGTCAGTGACATCACTGATGACAACATCCAGTGATTATGTGTTTCTGTAAAGTTTAAATATGTTTTACATATTGAAGAATGAGTGGATGTATAAGTGTCTGAATGAAGGTTTTAGTAGGTGCGTGATTGACTGTATGAGTGAGTGATTAAATGCGTCTTACTGAATGCACGGGTTAGTGACTAAACTGTCTAAAAGTGTGCATCAGTATGTCTGTTGTTGTGCAAGCTGCTGCACGTGTTGATCAGTAGCTATATAAGTAGCTATATGGGTTATTGATTGGTTGCACAAGTATTTGTATGGGAGACTGAGTGTGTGTATGGCTGGCTGGGAGGTGTGTGACTCTGTGCAGATCAATGTGTACTTGTATCAGTGATTCTATAAGAGAGTAACTATGTGTTAGTATATGTTTCAAAAATGTAAGGTGTTCTGTGTTTAACTGTATAGATGAGAAAATAGAAGTGTGATTGATTCTTTTCAGGACTGACTAGGTGTGTGAGTAACTCCATGGATGAGTGGCAGAGTGTGAGTGTCTGTATAGGTGTATGAGTGCATATGATAGTGTTGTAAAGATGAGTGATTGTATGTATGAATGATTGTATGAGTGAATGTGTGTGTAGACATAGGAATCAGTGAGTGCGTATGTAGTAACTAGTATTGGTGTGTCAATGGTTTCAAAAATGATACTCTCTATTTAACACTGGGTGTAACGGAGGTTATATTAGAGTGTGAGGAGATGCATTGTATTATCACATGAATGATATCATCAGTGATGTGATCATTGATGTCAAGTGAGATGTCATCAGTGATGTCATTTGAGATGTCATCAGTGATGTCATCAGTGATGTCACTGACCATGTCATGAATGATGTAATATGTGACATGATCAGCAGTGGATTGCGGGTGCGCGATATATAGTTAGTGCAACTAACTATATATGGAATTTCAATGGTTTTGTGTGAGTAAAATAAGGTTTTTTAAATGCTAATTCCTAACTATATATGGTCTATAACCTATGTTTTTTTCAGTGAATTTTCAAGGTTTTGTAAATGCTAATTCCTAACTATATATGGTCTATAACCTATGGTTTTTTCAGTGAATTTTCAAGGTTTTGTAAATGCTAATTCCTAACTATATATGGTCCATAACCTATGGTTTTTTCTGTGAATTTCATTGGTTTTTTAACAGCTAATATCTGTAGCTGTAAAATGTATTCTTCTTTAAATCCAAAAATATATTTTATATGTTTATGAATAATTTTTTTTTAAAATATTTTTTTTTCTTCGTTCCCGCTTCGCAAATCGGGAAGCTTCCCGTTAGCTGACCTTGATGCCGCGAAATAGACCGCGAGCCGGTAAACGTTTCTTTACCGCAAGTGCCGCGTTACAAAACAACATCGTGACGCCTCCCGTCCGCATGACGTTTCACGTTGTCGCGTGATACGTCATATGACGTACTACGTTAGCGAACTGGTACGCGAAGCGAGTCGCAAAGCGCAGGTTTCTGGAAGCAAACCGGGAGGCCCTGCAAAGCGCTTAACGTAAACACAGCAAGTCATGTGACTTGGTAATAACACTTTTCATTGGTTCATTTCACTTTTGGTTTCCTAATGATGTAAGACTAGGTCATATAATCTAAAATGAACACTTTTGATTGGTTGAGAACTCTTGTTTTTCCCAAATGATGAAAATCCCTCCTTCTTTCCTCACTCTGACTTTCATCATTGTGAGAGAAAGACCCTTTGTGATCACTGAGCAATGGCTTCTTTAGTAGCTTCAGCTGGTGCTTCCCCACCACCTCCACCACATCCAAGGAAGAGTGGACCACCTGCTCAAGTTATAATTCAACAAGAAGAAGAAGAAGAGGAACAGGAGGACGAGCACGAAGAGAGGCAGTTTTTGCCTGAGCAGCCCAGGACGTCTCACCGGAAAGAAAACTTCATTTGGCAATTTTTTAAAATTCCCAAAGGTCAGAAAAAAGTAAATGCAAGATACGTAACTTGCCTTATATGTCAAGATAGACTGTCCAGAGGGACCGACAAAAAATACAGTTTCGGAAACTACACAATGCATCGCCATATGACTAGGTGGCATCCTAACAACTACAGTGCTGCACAGTTTCGGAACGACCTAGATAATCTCCCTATTATGGCCAGAAGATCTGTTGTACCGGAAGTAACGGGACCAGAGGGCAGGGAGATGGTGCCAAATATACAAATGAGATTTGGTGAAGTAAAACACACCTGCGTATTTTGCGATGGATTCATTTCCTACGGAGAAAGAAGCATCACTCTGATCAACAGAGCTATTGACTATCATATGCAAGTTTGTCCGAAACGCCCAAAATAATAAATACTTCTTTTTTTTGTTTTGTTGCTCCTGTTGAGCCCTTTACAATGAATCGTTTTCATTGCCCCCTCCAAGAAAAACCCCAAAAAATATAAAACTGTTCCGAAAAATTCAAAAACAGTAAAAAAATGTTCAGAAAAAAAAAAAAAAAAGTTCTTTTCAGAACTACCTCCCCGTTATTAAAAAATTGGTACAATATTTGGAACTGTGCCAACCTCTATTTCTCTTAGTTCGCTTCCTAGTTCGCTCGCCGGTACGCGAACTGGAAGCGAACCAAAAACAGTAAGTATAAGGGAGGGAAACACACACTTATGTTAAAATAAAGACAGCTATAGGGGAGTAAACTAGAGATACTATTACCCGTAATCCACTGCTGATGATGTCACATATTACATCATTCATGACATGCTCAGTGACATCATCAGCAGAGGATTGCGGGTTTTTTGACAACATGCCTTATCCACGGTTTAATAACGCTGCCTTTTGCTTTATATAAGTTTTCAAATTGTATGAAATATATACCAATAGGTCGTTATGAACCTTTAGGTAGTGCTTTTCTTCATGAGGTCTGGTCGCTTCCATACACATACAGATGTTTCAAAGATGATCAAGAAGTTTATCTGAATGGAGAGGAATGCACTGAGACGCCAGATCATTCACTAATGTGTAGGCACATACAGTTACACGGTTCATGCAACAAACACCGACCAAATATGGCTTGCGTGTTGCAAGGCACGCCAGTTCCTGCTATCATCCCCACGTTCAAGTTGTTGGAAAATGGTAGTTATTTGATGCTCAATAATGAAGATTGTTCTGAGTTAATTAAAAGTATTCCTTTTATCGTAACAGTAAGTGAACGGGTTATTTGCTGCAGAAATGTTCTATTTCCTCCCACACATGAACATAGGGAGTTTTCAATCTGGCCACAAATACCAACCTTGGGACACGTTTCAACGGCATGGCAAGAATAAGAGCTCTTTTGTCTCAGAGAGAGGTGGCCTTGAGTTCGGCCCGTGAAACTTTCGTACTTCACATAGCGAACACCCGTACAGAGGTGCACACCCTTTTCAATTAAGATTTGCCTTTCAATTTCAGCAACATGTTTCCGACTATCTTTAACGCATCCTCCACAAAGTCCCTTACACACTTTTTTAAAGTTGTTACCAGTGGTCTCGTGACTTCATTTGAGAAAATCTTTGGAGTCATCCCTGCTTCCTTTCATTGTATTTTCTGCACTCTGGTTCGTGGATTGGCATTTTTACTTGCATTACCAGCGGACGCTCTTGTGCTTTTTTACATTTTTAAATATGGATGTCCCTCCTATGCAACCTCCGACCCTGCAGCTGCTGACACTGTTCCGCAATCGCATGCTAGAATATTATGGCACAATGCCGTTGGCGATATTAAGCATGGCATATGGATTATCTTTTCGGTTCTCCTACTTCACCTGTGTCCAGCCTGTATTTCACTGCCTGACCTGTGATTTCGATTGGGCCATTGATTTGTGTCTCTGCGGACCGGTTTCTCCTGACGTCGACTTTAATCAGCTGATGACTCCTATCATTACTCACGAGTTGGTTTGTCCTGGCGAAAGGATTATGGCTGTGGCATTGATGCATGGACTACTTGGTCCCTGGAATTTACTGGCGGCAGCACAGTCTTTCTTGGAAGAGAGCTTTCTTGAAAACCCACCGAGCTGTCCTCTGATGGTGATAGAGGATCCGGTGCTGGGAGAGCACGTATGTTCTTTTCCGCTTTTAAATTGGATGGCTGAACTGTTTTCGGATGAAGACGGTGACTTCCTATTGGAGGCTGTTGCAGCTTATTTTGCATACACAGTTATGTCATAGACCTTTTTCATGTTTGGTATGCTGAGTACTAGCATTTCATTGACAATTCATTGACTTATTTGTCAAGTTTTTATTATTTACCTTGCCTATTGGCTTAAGACTCGATAAAGTACTTGGCTGTTTTATTTTTCTTTAGCATTAAATTTTCCTAGTTTTTAATGCTTTACCTTGCGGACCGTCCACATATAAACTTGCAATCTGCTCTCATGAGATGGCACTTCTATTATCTTATTCAGTTCGTTTCCGGATCATGAGGAGGTGTCATCTAGGTCCTGGATATCTTTACACCGTGTTAAGTTAGCATGGGCTCATTACCGGTTTAAACGCCATTTTTCCTTTTTTGCAACTTCTGCACACGACACTTAGTTGTTGCTTTAGCTTTCCACCTAGTAGTTCATCGTGGTTTACATGAGAATAATATGTTATTGGTCTACTATCTGCTTTACTTGTTAAACTATATCTGTACAGCGAGTGCTAAAGTTTCAAGAACAACACGATACAGAATTGTTATGAGGTCTGATCTCCACGACTTCATACTCATAACATAAGTGCAACTTCTGCCAATTCTGGGCATGAGGCGGGTTTTATATTGCTTTGCCGAACACACATACACAACAGTTGATGCGGTTCACATGAAGAGAGAGCTGGTGTATGGTGATGTGATTCCTTCAAATCTAAGACACTAAAGTATGGGCACGCCCTAAACCAACACAAAGAGACCTTCTTAGCAAATAATATAATATGTGTATTAGGGAGGGTGAGATATAAGCAGCCGCGGGCCGTGGAGGGAGTTACGATGGGGCAGGGAGGCGGGGAGGGGGAGAAGCAGGGTGGAGCCCTCTCTACCTTGCCCCTCCCCCTCCCCGCCTCCCTGCCCCACCGTAACTCCCTCCACGGCCCGCGGCTGCTTATAAGTGTTGCTAACTCTTATTCATTTACAGCATGTTAACATACTATCACCATTCACTTTTTATGTACTAGTAACTATGCTGGTAATTTTGCTACTGATAATATGTGTACTTGTATTCTCCAGCCTGCTTCTCCCCCTCCCCGCCTCCCTGCCTCACCGTAACTCCCTCCACGGCCCGCGGCTGCTTATAAGTGTTGCTAACTCTTATTCATTTACAGCATGTTAACATACTATCACCATTCACTTTTTATGTACTAGTAACTATGCTGGTAATTTTGCTACTGATAATATGTGTACTTTTATTATCTAAGGTACTACGCCTGAGAAGACGGCATTAGTAAATAAACATTTCAAATACACATCTGTTATTCTTAACTCCATGTTCTGGTTTCTAAGAAATCTATAACGACCGACTGTTCATGAGTTCCACGTATCCTGAGGTACTATAAGTTCATATTCTGGATTGTCTAAACATTGAGAGTTTGTTATATCCAATGTGACACTGTACCTAGCTTGCTAAGGAGTTTTTGATTACTAACGTGAGTTTTGGGACACCCTAATTCGCCGAGGTTCCAATCCTCTGTCCACAGTTCTGTGTGACAACAGAAACCCTGCGACAGGGGCACCCCCGACCCTTGCTGGAGCTTCATCACACTTGCGATACAACTCCAGCAATGCATTCGCCGAGGTTCCAATCCTCTGTCCACAGTTCTGTGTGAGAACAGAAACCCTGCGACAGGGGCACCCCCGACCCTTGCTGGAGCTTCATCACACTTGCGATACAACTCCAGCAATGCGCCACCTTTACGGCACAGATACATCACGCATCTGTGCTGTTTTTGCCCCATGATGCGCCGCATTGTAAATGCAGCACACCATAGGTGACGGAACAGCGGCACAGAATGACTAACACATCCCTGGTGATGCGCCATTCATCATAAATGTATCCCTATGCTTCTTATCTTGTTAGAGATGAACCGCCATATATATCATCAAAGTTTTTTGCATTTCCTAAATAGCGAACTTTAAGGAATAAATAGCGATTCTTTACCATTCCTAGTTTGCGATGAGCTATTTGCTAATTAGCCGAATGTAGCCCAATGAAGCCCAATGTAGCCCAATGTAGCCCAAAGATGGCCGCCAGACACACAAAAAAACAAATGTAGCCCAAATATCAGCCAGATGTAGCCCAACTATAGCCCAGTGACAGAATGACCAATCAGCTTCGCAAACCTCCGTTACGCGAAGCGGAGCGCTGTTACAGATATATATCTTTTTTTGAACGTTAATTTCTCAAAATCCACTGGAGCACATATATTGAGACCTAGCAAAGGCACATCGGGCTACCAGTCCCTAATATTTTGCCAAGTTTAGTGCAAATCCATTCAGCCGTTCAATTATTATTAATATTATTTTTTTTTGCCCCGCGGGGCCCTTTTAAAACCTCCACATCAAACCTAGGGGGTCAGCGAGGATCTACTATGCCCCCTTATAGTTATTTCCCCCTTTGTTTTGACCTCCTCTTGTCTCTCGATCCTACCGAGAGACAAGATGGCGGCCGCTACGGACTGTTTGGAATGTTGACAGACGCCGGAGAACCAATCAGCTTCGCTTCACAAAGCTCCGTTGCGCGAAAAGTCCGCGAACCAGAGCGCTAACCGGTCCGCTGTTACAGATATATATCTTTTTTTAAACGTTAATTTCTCAAAATCCACTGGAGCACATATATTGAGACCTACAAAAGGCACATCGGGCTACCAGTCCCTACAATTTTGCCAAGTTTCGTGCAAATCCATTCAGCCGTTCGGGCTAAAAGTGAGGCCAACCGCCCTATGGAAAACTCAATGTTAAAAACACGTTTTGGGACCCCCCTTTTTTCTCGTCCCCCACTGGACGAACCCCCCCCAAATTTTCAAGGGCTGCTCAGAAACAAAATGTGCCATTTTCCTGACAATTTCAGCCAATTCCGTCCACAAACGCCAAAGTTATTAGACATAGAATTTTCAAAAAACCCATAGAGAAAAAATCCTAACTATATATACCTACTGGCGACCGCCAGTAGGTAATACATATATATATATATATATACACACACACATATATATATATATATATATTCACTGAAAAAACCATAGGTTATAGACCATATATAGTTAGGAATTAGCATTTACAAAACCTTGAAAATTCACTGAAAAAACCATAGGTTATAGACCATATATAGTTAGGAATTAGCATTTACAAAACCTTATTTTACTCACACAAAACCATTGAAATTCCATATATAGTTAGTTGCACTAACTATATATCGCGCACCCGCAATCCACTGCTGATGATGTCACATATTACACCATTCATGACATGGTCAGTGACATCACTGATGACATCACTGATGACATCTCAAATTACATCACTGATGACATCACTGATGACATCATCCAGTCATTATGTGTTTCTGTAAAGTTTAAATATGTTTTACATATTGAAGAATGAGTGGATGTATAAGTGTCTGAATGAAGGTTTTAGTAGGTGCGTGATTGACTGTATGAGTGAGTGATTAAATGCGTCTTACTGAATGCACGGGTTAGTGACTAAACTGTCTGAAAGTGTGCATCAGTATGTCTATTGTTGTGCAAGCTGCTGCATGTGTTGATCAGTAGCTATATGAGTGGCTATATGGGTTATTGATTGGTTGCACAAGTATTTGTATGGGAGACTGAGTGTGTGTATGGCTGGCTGGGAGGTGTGTGACTCTGTGCAGATCAATGTGTACTTGTATCAGTGATTGTATAAGAGAGTAAGTATGTGTTAGTATATGTTTCAAAAATGTAAGGTGTTCTGTGTTTAACTGTATAGATGAGAAAATGGAAGTGTGATTGATTCTTTTCAGGACTGACTAGGTGTGTGAGTAACTCCATGGATGAGTGGCAGAGTGTGAGTGTCTGTATAGGTGTATGAGTGCATATGATAGTGTTGTAAAGATGAGTGATTGTATGTATGAATGATTGTATGGGTGAATGAGTGAATGTGTGTGTAGACATAGGAATCAGTGAGTGCGTATGTAGTAACTAGTATTGGTGTGTCAATGGTTTCAAAAATTATACTCTGTATTTAACACTGGGTGTAACGGAGGTTATATTAGAGTGTGAGGAGATGCATTGTATTATCACATGAATGATATCATCAGTGATGTGATCATTGATGTCAAATGAGATGTCATTTGAGATGTCATCAGTGATGTCATTTGAGATGTCATCAGTGATGTCATCAGTGATGTCACTGACCATGTCATGAATGATGTAATATGTGACATCATCAGCAGTGGATTGCGGGTGCGCGATATATAGTTAGTGCAACTAACTATATATGGATCAGCCAGATGTAGCCCAACTATAGCCCAGTGACAGAATGACCAATCAGCTTCGCAAACCTCCGTTACGCGAAGCGGAGCGCTGTTACAGATATATATCTTTTTTTGAACGTTAATTTCTCAAAATCCACTGGAGCACATATATTGAGACCTAGCAAAGGCACATCGGGCTACCAGTCCCTAATATTTTGCCAAGTTTCGTGCAAATCCATTCAGCCGTTCAATTATTATTATTATTATTATTTTTTTGCCCCGCGGGGCCCTTTTAAAACCTCCACATCAAACCTAGGAGGTCAGCGAGGATCTACTATGCCCCCTTATAGTTATTTCCCCCTTTGTTTTGACCTCCTCTTGTCTCTCGATCCTACCGAGAGACAAGATGGCGGCCGCTACGGACTGTTTGGAATGTTGACAGACGCCGGAGAACCAATCAGCTTCGCTTCACAAAGCTCCGTTGCGCGAAAAGTCCGCGAACCAGAGCGCTAACCGGTCCGCTGTTACAGATATATATCTTTTTTTAAACGTTAATTTCTCAAAATCCACTGGAGCACATATATTGAGACCTACAAAAGGCACATCGGGCTACCAGTCCCTACAATTTTGCCAAGTTTCGTGCAAATCCATTCAGCCGTTCGGGCTAAAAGTGAGGCCAACCGCCCTATGGAAAACTCAATGTTAAAAACACGTTTTGGGACCCCCCTTTTTTCTCGGCCCCCACTGGACGAACCCCCCCCAAATTTTCAAGGGCTGCTCAGAAACAAAATGTGCCATTTTCCTGAAAATTTCAGCCAATTCCGTCCACAAACGCCAAAGTTATTAGACATAGAATTTTCAAAAAACCCATAGAGAAAAAATCCTAACTATATATACCTACTGGCGACCGCCAGTAGGTAATACATATATATATATATATATACACACACACATATATATATATATATATATTCACTGAAAAAACCATAGGTTATAGACCATATATAGTTAGGAATTAGCATTTACAAAACCTTGAAAATTCACTGAAAAAACCATAGGTTATAGACCATATATAGTTAGGAATTAGCATTTACAAAACCTTATTTTACTCACACAAAACCATTGAAATTCCATATATAGTTAGTTGCACTAACTATATATCGCGCACCCGCAATCCACTGCTGATGATGTCACATATTACACCATTCATGACATGGTCAGTGACATCACTGATGACATCACTGATGACATCTCAAATTACATCACTGATGACATCACTGATGACATCATCCAGTCATTATGTGTTTCTGTAAAGTTTAAATATGTTTTACATATTGAAGAATGAGTGGATGTATAAGTGTCTGAATGAAGGTTTTAGTAGGTGCGTGATTGACTGTATGAGTGAGTGATTAAATGCGTCTTACTGAATGCACGGGTTAGTGACTAAACTGTCTGAAAGTGTGCATCAGTATGTCTATTGTTGTGCAAGCTGCTGCATGTGTTGATCAGTAGCTATATGAGTGGCTATATGGGTTATTGATTGGTTGCACAAGTATTTGTATGGGAGACTGAGTGTGTGTATGGCTGGCTGGGAGGTGTGTGACTCTGTGCAGATCAATGTGTACTTGTATCAGTGATTGTATAAGAGAGTAAGTATGTGTTAGTATATGTTTCAAAAATGTAAGGTGTTCTGTGTTTAACTGTATAGATGAGAAAATGGAAGTGTGATTGATTCTTTTCAGGACTGACTAGGTGTGTGAGTAACTCCATGGATGAGTGGCAGAGTGTGAGTGTCTGTATAGGTGTATGAGTGCATATGATAGTGTTGTAAAGATGAGTGATTGTATGTATGAATGATTGTATGGGTGAATGAGTGAATGTGTGTGTAGACATAGGAATCAGTGAGTGCGTATGTAGTAACTAGTATTGGTGTGTCAATGGTTTCAAAAATTATACTCTGTATTTAACACTGGGTGTAACGGAGGTTATATTAGAGTGTGAGGAGATGCATTGTATTATCACATGAATGATATCATCAGTGATGTGATCATTGATGTCAAATGAGATGTCATTTGAGATGTCATCAGTGATGTCATTTGAGATGTCATCAGTGATGTCATCAGTGATGTCACTGACCATGTCATGAATGATGTAATATGTGACATCATCAGCAGTGGATTGCGGGTGCGCGATATATAGTTAGTGCAACTAACTATATATGGATCAGCCAGATGTAGCCCAACTATAGCCCAGTGACAGAATGACCAATCAGCTTCGCAAACCTCCGTTACGCGAAGCGGAGCGCTGTTACAGATATATATCTTTTTTTGAACGTTAATTTCTCAAAATCCACTGGAGCACATATATTGAGACCTAGCAAAGGCACATCGGGCTACCAGTCCCTAATATTTTGCCAAGTTTCGTGCAAATCCATTCAGCCGTTCAATTATTATTATTATTATTATTTTTTTGCCCCGCGGGGCCCTTTTAAAACCTCCACATCAAACCTAGGAGGTCAGCGAGGATCTACTATGCCCCCTTATAGTTATTTCCCCCTTTGTTTTGACCTCCTCTTGTCTCTCGATCCTACCGAGAGACAAGATGGCGGCCGCTACGGACTGTTTGGAATGTTGACAGACGCCGGAGAACCAATCAGCTTCGCTTCACAAAGCTCCGTTGCGCGAAAAGTCCGCGAACCAGAGCGCTAACCGGTCCGCTGTTACAGATATATATCTTTTTTTAAACGTTAATTTCTCAAAATCCACTGGAGCACATATATTGAGACCTACAAAAGGCACATCGGGCTACCAGTCCCTACAATTTTGCCAAGTTTCGTGCAAATCCATTCAGCCGTTCGGGCTAAAAGTGAGGCCAACCGCCCTATGGAAAACTCAATGTTAAAAACACGTTTTGGGACCCCCCTTTTTTCTCGGCCCCCACTGGACGAACCCCCCCCAAATTTTCAAGGGCTGCTCAGAAACAAAATGTGCCATTTTCCTGAAAATTTCAGCCAATTCCGTCCACAAACGCCAAAGTTATTAGACATAGAATTTTCAAAAAACCCATAGAGAAAAAATCCTAACTATATATACCTACTGGCGACCGCCAGTAGGTAATACATATATATATATATATATACACACACACATATATATATATATATATATTCACTGAAAAAACCATAGGTTATAGACCATATATAGTTAGGAATTAGCATTTACAAAACCTTGAAAATTCACTGAAAAAACCATAGGTTATAGACCATATATAGTTAGGAATTAGCATTTACAAAACCTTATTTTACTCACACAAAACCATTGAAATTCCATATATAGTTAGTTGCACTAACTATATATCGCGCACCCGCAATCCACTGCTGATGATGTCACATATTACACCATTCATGACATGGTCAGTGACATCACTGATGACATCACTGATGACATCTCAAATTACATCACTGATGACATCACTGATGACATCATCCAGTCATTATGTGTTTCTGTAAAGTTTAAATATGTTTTACATATTGAAGAATGAGTGGATGTATAAGTGTCTGAATGAAGGTTTTAGTAGGTGCGTGATTGACTGTATGAGTGAGTGATTAAATGCGTCTTACTGAATGCACGGGTTAGTGACTAAACTGTCTGAAAGTGTGCATCAGTATGTCTATTGTTGTGCAAGCTGCTGCATGTGTTGATCAGTAGCTATATGAGTGGCTATATGGGTTATTGATTGGTTGCACAAGTATTTGTATGGGAGACTGAGTGTGTGTATGGCTGGCTGGGAGGTGTGTGACTCTGTGCAGATCAATGTGTACTTGTATCAGTGATTGTATAAGAGAGTAAGTATGTGTTAGTATATGTTTCAAAAATGTAAGGTGTTCTGTGTTTAACTGTATAGATGAGAAAATGGAAGTGTGATTGATTCTTTTCAGGACTGACTAGGTGTGTGAGTAACTCCATGGATGAGTGGCAGAGTGTGAGTGTCTGTATAGGTGTATGAGTGCATATGATAGTGTTGTAAAGATGAGTGATTGTATGTATGAATGATTGTATGGGTGAATGAGTGAATGTGTGTGTAGACATAGGAATCAGTGAGTGCGTATGTAGTAACTAGTATTGGTGTGTCAATGGTTTAAAAAATTATACTCTGTATTTAACACTGGGTGTAACGGAGGTTATATTAGAGTGTGAGGAGATGCATTGTATTATCACATGAATGATATCATCAGTGATGTGATCATTGATGTCAAATGAGATGTCATTTGAGATGTCATCAGTGATGTCATTTGAGATGTCATCAGTGATGTCATCAGTGATGTCACTGACCATGTCATGAATGATGTAATATGTGACATCATCAGCAGTGGATTGCGGGTGCGCGATATATAGTTAGTGCAACTAACTATATATGGAATTTCAATGGTTTTGTGTGAGTAAAATAAGGTTTTGTAAATGCTAATTCCTAACTATATATGGTCTATAACCTATGGTTTTTTCAGTGAATTTTCAAGGTTTTGTAAATGCTAATTCCTAACTATATATGGTCTATAACCTATGTTTTTTTCAGTGAATTTCAATGGTTTTTTAATAGCAAATATCATAAGCTGTCGAATGTCAAGTACGTGGTAAGTAAAAACATTTTCGTGTTTATGCACACTGATCTGCTTTGAATGCTGCCCCCCCCCTCATTTCTATTAGGAGTACTCTCTCTTTGCAGATAGTGAAAGGTAGTTAACGCAGGCCTTTGCCCCCGTTGTAATACGTCGTGCCTGCTTCTCTCTCCATTTGATTGATTGTTATCCAAGCATTTACTGTTTTAGAATTGGTTCTCTTTGGTTCATTCTCTATTTACAAACAAACACAGAGTCGCAATACTCTGTTTAGTCTTTGCAGATAACGAAAAATCGTGTAAAAAAACAAAAGGAATCGAGCAAAATCAGTAGGCCACTAATGGGATCTCTTTTTGACCTCGCTAAAATAGAAACATTAGGAACAACCCCTCATGACAAATACGAAACTAGTGAGATGAACTAAACTCCACACCATGATGGCTGCAATACAGCTCGGCTCCGCCACCCACCCCGCCCAAAATAACGATAAAGAGCGGCTGCCATGATTGCTCGCGGAATGGCCGCGACGGAGCTACGAAATGGTGGTGCTCTCATGCTAACCCCAGCTTCAGTCTGAAACATCCAGAAACACTGTAGACTACCAATTCGATCAGTTCCGGTAGCGCCCCAACGTAACCCGGTAGAGAAGAACTAGCCCTCCCCTCTTTGACTGATGGTTCTTGTTGCCTGTCCCTTCTGTTGTCATTTAACAGAACTATTTAGCCTGCTGAAAGGGGTTGTGTTCCGACCGCTGGTTGGTGGAGACATTTCGACTGTATTCTGGACCTGCGTTGTCGCGTAATGCGTCATATGACGCGCCGCGTTAGCGCATCCGGAAGTGATCTGGGGCGCGACGCGCAGCGCGTAACGTAAGCATAACAGGTCATGTGACTTGTTAATAAAACTTTTCATTGGATCATTTTACATTTCTTATTCTAATGATGAAAGGCTTGGTCATATGACCTAAAAATTACGCTTTTTATTACTTCCGAACATTATTTTTTCTTAAACATATATGTTATAATGTTCCAGGCTAATGTACTTTCCCGGAAAATTTACAACTGTCCTGCAAGTAAAATATATTCTTTTTTCGAGAAAAAGGGCGTTTCTTCGTCCCATGACGGAGCCGTTGAGCAAAAGAGGGTCGACCTGCTGTCTTAGTTGTCGATACGCCTGAATATGAGATTCTTATCGATCACTTTATGTTGCAGGAGTAGAAAACACAACAGCCCTTGACCATTTATCTTTACTGCGTTCCTGCGTAATATACCTTTTACCCTTCATGTAATTGGTCTGCTTTATTTCACTTGCCTTTTACTGATTCTAAAACAGTGACTATTATTAAAAACTTTACCAATGTAAATACTACTACCATGTTTTCTTTTAAAAACCTTTATTGTGAAAATGTCAGTATACAAATACAGGCCTATAACCACGTGCGCCGGCCACGGAGCAAACTGTAATCGTATATGATGAGGACACATTTACACTGTAGAGGAACGTAACGGGCGGGCCATTAGGTTGCAAGAACTAAGGTGTCTAACAGTTGCGGAATCGGTGGACGTACATTTTATAATTAAAATACGACAGGGCCAGTTACAATAAAATTATCTAGATATACATTTGCGGGCAAGTACCATGGGTGACGTTAATTCGAACTTTCAATAGTACAGTAATCAATAACACATCACAACTTAATATCAATAGAGATGTCGAAATATTCAATCTATTCTCGTCCCCGCCCGCCATGTGCTTTAAAACTGCATACGTTTCTCGTGATATCAAGGTTGTACAACAAGTACACAACAAGGAGTTACGAGTCCCATTTATTCCGGCGCCATTTTGGGCGAGGACGGGCAGGTCCAGGATATAGTCAAAATGTCTCTACCAACCATCGACTATCATGATGTTCATATGCTGTATTTATTAGAGTAACACTCATCTGTCCACATCAAATTAATTTGCCACAATCTAAACATGTCATTTTAATCTTTCCAAAGTTCTTCTAAATATTTGGGACCGTTTCCCTTGCCTCTGATGCTGTCAGTGCCACTTCTTTGATGAATGTACTGGCAGGTCGGGGGTTCTTCTCCAAATCTCTCTTTTATGCAGCACTATAATTAATCGGTGCCACCTCTCCATATGACGATGCATGGTATAGTTACCATAACTATATTTTTTTCCGGTTCCTCTGGAGAGTACATCGTGGCAGATGAAGCGTGTAACGTACCGGGCATTTACCTTTTTTTGCATGTAGAGGAAAGGAAAAAAAATTCAAGCGTCCGAGTTCTAAGGTGTCCCAGGGCCATTTTAGTGGACCAGGCCCAAATCCAAAGAACAGGCCGCCATTTTGAGAGTCCTGTTGCAGCCGCCTGTCGCTGTAGCATCAAGAGCGGCCAAAACTCAGCTGAATGGCAACTGAAACGGTAAAGGGGCGCCCCACTACAGCAGACGAGCCTCCACCTGGGAAGGCCCGTTCACGCCGCCTCCCCCCCCCCTTCGGGCACCCCACGCCGTTATTCGGAGCAGTATTGTAGGATGGCCACACCAGTGCAGCAACTTGCTAGACACCACCTCGGTGGTAACCGAATCTCAGCGCCTTGTGGTGTCTTCTAGTCAGAAAATATTGTTGCGCTGCCTTTGGCCCCATTCGCACATCGGTCCGCTACTGACGCCACCTCACAGGCCAACGGGGCGCCCCACGCCGACTTTCAGCATTGTAGGATGGCCACACCAGTGCGACAACTTGCTAGACACCACCTCGGTGCAATCCGGATCTTGGCATCTCAGCGCCTTGTGGTGTCTTCTATTCAGAAAATATTGTTGCGCTACCTTTGGCCCCATTCGCACATCGGTCCGCTACTGACGACACCTCACAGGCCAACGGGGCGCCCCACGCCGACTTTCAGCATTGTAGGATGGCCACACCAGTGCGGCAACTTGCTAGACACCACCTCGGTGCCATCCGGATCTTGGCATCTCAGCGCCTTGTGGTGTCTTCTATTCAGAAAATATTGTTGCGCTGCCTTTGGCCCCATTCGCACATCGGTCCGCTACTGACACCATCTCACAGGCCAACGGGGCGCCCCACGCCGACTTTTACCATTGTAGGATGGCCACACCAGTGCGGCAACTTACTAGACACCACCTCGGTGCCATCCGGATCTTGGCATCTCAGCGCCTAGTGGTGTCTTCTATTCAGGAAATATTGTTGCGCTGCCTTTGGCCCCATTCGCACATCGGTCCGCTACTGACGCCATCTCACAGGCCAACGGGGCGCCCCACGCCGACTTTCAGCATTGTAGGATGGCCACACCAGTGCGGCAACTTACTAGACACCACCTCGGTGCCATCCGGATCTTGGCATCTCAGCGCCTTGTGGTGTCTTCTATTCAGAAAATATCGTTGCGCTGCCTTTGGCCCCATTCGCACATCGGTCCGCTACTGACGCCATCTCACAGGCCAACGGGGCGCCCCACGCCGACTTTCGGCGCAGCATTGTAGGATGGCCACACCAGTGCGGCAACTTACTAGACACCACCTCGGTGCCATCTGGATCTTGGCGCGTTGTGCTGCCTTCGGCCTATTCGCACATCGTTCCGCTACTGACGCCGCCTCACGTGCCAACGTATTTTCTCTGCATTTTATACCCTATGCCGCATAACAGGTCATGTGACTTGTTTATAAAACTTTTCATTGGTTCATTTTACTTTTGGTTTCCTAATGATGGAAGGCTTGATCATATGACCTAAAAACAACACTTTTCATTGGATGAAAACTTTTTTTTTTCCCCAAACGATGAAAGCCCCACCTTGTTTCTGGATGTTTCAGACTGAAGCTGGCGTCAACATGAAAGCACCACCATCTCGTGGCTCCGTCGTGGTCATTCCGCGAGCAATCATGGCAGCCGCTCCCCACCAGAAGCCTGCAGGAGTCGGGGCCCCCAAAACTTTTGTTGAATCCTCAAGGCGGAGGGGACGCTTTCGAGAATGGGGTCCAAGACCTAGCAGACAAGCGTGCGATTTCCAAGGTGTCCCAGGGCCATTTCAGTGGACCAGGCCCAAAAAGGAAAGAGCCTGCCGCCATTTTGAGAGTCCTGTGACAGCCGCCTATCACTGCACCGCAAGAGTGGGCGCAACTCAGCTGAATTGCGGCTTTTGACACAGTGGACCAAAAGCGGACGGAATGGCAACTGAAACGGTAAAGGGGCGCCTCACTACAGCAGACGAGGCTCCACCTGGGGAGGCCCGTTCACGCCGCCTCCCCCCCCCCCCCGGGGCGCCCCACGCCGTTATTCGGAGGGAGGCAACTTACTGGACATCACCTTGGTGCCATCGTTCTGCTGCCTTGGAACTATTCGCACAACAGACCGCTACTGATGACCCACCCCCCGCGACGCCCCACGCCGGATACCGAAATCAGTGCGGCACCCAGGCAACATCACCTGGGTGCCGTCCAGAAATATGGACGTTGTGCTACGTTGGGACTATTCGCACAGCCGACCGCTACTTCCTTCATTTTCCCTAAAAATGTTTAAATGTTTTTACTGTTTTTGTTTTGTTGTATATATTTATAAGCTATTAAAGTTTTATAATCTTACTACTTTGTTGGAGTGCTATATATTTTTAATGTGACACATAATTGTAAAAACTTTGATGTACAAAGAGTCATCCCTGGAATCTTCCGCTTCAGGCTCGGTCCCCTCCCCAATCACAATACAGGATGGTTTTCAGATAGTAGGAACGCGTGTGCTGTGACGGATCTCATCGGGTGTGGGCCTTGATCTACTATAACTCCTTTGAAGAGGGGTGATTCTTTACAGCTGGGGCCATAAACTACATCTGCAGGGCTAGCTGATAGCCTAGGACCGGCCTGGACAATCGGACACAGAGGAAAAGGAGTGTCAGAGGGTGCGGTAGTGAATAGGGCGAAAGGGAGGTGTCGGGCGGGCACAGGGTGTGATTCTCAGGGAAGAGCTGCGCAGATGGGGGGAGGTTTATTACCCATGCATAAGACAGAGAGCGGGGGTGACCAGTGCCTGGGGGAGATGCTTACGAGGGTGGGGAGCCATGCTAAGGATCGACAGCGTACAGAGAGTGGGTCTGGTCAAGGCATCTAAAATGGCTGCCGTGCACGACAAAAGTGTGGCATTTCAAAAAAGGCAAGATGGCGCAGACAATGTTTTTCAACACTTCCTGATTTCCTTCGAATCGAACGTTAACAGACATTCGGGCATATTACCAAAGTTAAGCGATATTTATCCCTAACGATGCTTAGCAACGAATTTTTTACCGCTAAGCATCGTCAGAAATTATCGCAGATAAACCTTGCTATTATCAAGGTTTATCGCAAATGCGATGAAAAACGACCGCAATGCATTAATATCGCTGAAAAGTCAGCGATATTCATGCATTACCGAGCTAATGCTCTTAGCCATGTTATCCACCTCCCATTGGATAACATGGCTAAGAACTGCTCAGGGCAGGTGTTACTTTTTGGAGATATTCGCGCTTAGCGCGAATATCTCCAAAAGTTGGTAATAGGAGATAGCGATGTTAGCGACTGTTTCCAGTCGCTAACATCTTGGCATGCCCACTTTGCATGTCATTAGTGATAAATATCACTGACATGCAAAGTGGAGCCCAAGATGGTCGCTATCTCCTACTAGCGGTCGCTAACTGGTGTTAGCAACAGCTAGGTAATACAGAGATAATTTTATCTCCGCGAAGCGGAGCGCTGTTACAGATATATATCTTTTTTTGAACGTTAATTTCTCAAAATCCACTGGAGCACATATATTGAGACCTAGCAAAGGCACATCGGGCTACCAGTCCCTACAATTTTGCCAAGTTTCGTGCAAATCCATTCAGCCGTTCGATTATTATTATTTTATTTTTTTTTGCCCCGCGGGGCCCTTTTAAAACCTCCACATCAAACCTAAGAGGTCAAGGAGGATCTACTATGCCCCCTTATGGTCATTTGCCCCTTCGCTTTGGCCTCCTCTTGTCTCTCGATCCTACCGAGAGACAAGATGGCGGCCGCTACGGACTGTTTGGAATGTTTACAGACGCGGGAGAACCAATCAGCTTCGCAAAGCTCCGTAACGCGAAAAGTACGCGAAGCGGAGCGCTGTTACAGATATATATCTTTTTTTGAACGTTAATTTCTCAAAATCCACTGGAGCACATATATTGAGACCTAGCAAAGGCACATCGGGCTACCAGTCCCTACAATTTTGCCAAGTTTCGTGCAAATCCATTCAGCCGTTCGATTATGATTATTTATTTATTTTTTTGCCCCGCGGGGCCCTTTTAAAACCTCCACAACAAACCTAGGGGGTCAGGGAGGATCTACTATGCCCCCTTATGGTCATTTGCCCCTTCGCTTTGGCCTCCTCTTGTCTCTCGATCCTACCGAGAGACAAGATGGCGGCCGCTACGGACTGTTTGGAATGTTTACAGACGCCGGAGAACCAATCAGCTTCGCTTCACAAAGCTCCGTAACGCGAAAAGTACGTGAACTGGAGCGCTGCCCGGTCCGCTGTTACAGATATATATCTTTTTTTGAACATTAATTTCTCAAAATCCACTGGAGCACATATATTGAGACCTAGCAAAGGCACATCGGGCTACCAGTCCCTACAATTTTGCCAAGTTTCGTGCAAATCCATTCAGCCGTTCGGGCTAAAAGTGAGGCCAACCGCCCTATGGAAAACTCAATGTTAAAAACACGTTTTGGGACCCCCCTATTTTCTCGGACCCCCCTTGACGAACCCCCCCCAAATTTTCAGGGGCTGCTCAGAAACGAAATGTTCCATTTTCCTGATAATTTCAGCCAATTCCGTCCACAAACGCCAAAGTTATTAGACATAGAATTTTCAAAAATCCCATAGAGAAAAAATCCTAACTATATATACCTACTGGCGACCGCCAGTAGGTAATATATATATATATATATATATATATATATATATATATATATATATATATATAAAGTCAAAAGTGCCCTGAGGCGAGAAGACACACACAGCAGGATGACTAGTATCATTTATTAGCGAACACCAACTTGCCAGGCTCAGAGTTAAAATCCAGACGCGTTTCAGAGCCGAAAATGCTTTTTCATCAGAGGAAAAGTTTGCTGTGTTTGGAAATGCCGCTTCCAGGAATTTATGCGGTCACGGAGGCCCACTGGGGTGCAGAGAATCGACGCCACTACAAGCTTTTGGTGGGGCCCTTGTTGGGAAAATTTCTCGTCAGTTGGAGGGCACCACAGGACAGAAGTTTACTTTCCAGCTTCCCGGGCACGGAGGCCCACTGGGGTGTTACTTTTTACCATTGAACATTTGCTGAATGTACGGAACCCACGGAGGTAGTACAGACCTTGCCCTTCAAAACTACAGGAACCAGCATGCCGTGACAACAGCCCAGGTGTGGGTAATGAAAAGAGCGCATGCGCATAAATTCCTGCAAGCGGCATTTCCGTACACAGCAACCTTTTCCTCTGATGAAGGAGCATTTTCGGCTCTGAAACACATCAGGAATAATAGATTTTAACTCTGAGCCTGGCAAGTTGGTGTTCGCTAATAAATGATACAAGTCATCCTGCTGTGTGCGTCGTCTCGCCTCAGGGCACTTTTGACTTAATTACATGCGGCAGCCTGGCCGCAGAGAATCAACGCCACCACAAACTTTTGGTGGGGCCCTTGATGGGAAAATTTCTCGTCAGTTGGAGGGCACCGCAGGACAGAAGTTTACTTTCCAGCTTCCCGGGAACGGAGGCCCACTGGGGTGTTACTTTTTACCATTGAACATTTGCTGAATGCACGGAACCCACAGAGGTAGTACAGACCTTTCCATTCAAAACTACGGGAACCAGCATGCCGTGACAACAGCCCAGGTGTGGGTGATGAAAAGAGCGCATGCGCATAAATTCCTGCAAGCGGCATTTCCGAACACAGCAACCTTTTCCTCTGATGAAGGAGCATTTTCGGCTCTGAAACGCGTCAGGAATAATGGATTTTAACTCTGAGCCTGGCAAGTTGGTGTTCGCTAATAAATGATACAAGTCATCCTGCTGTGTGCGTCTTCTCGCCTCAGGGCACTTTTGACTTAATTACATGCGGCAGCCTGGCCGCAGAGAATCAACACCACCACAAGCTTTTGGTGGGGCCCTTGATGGGAAAATTTCTCGTCAGTTGGAGGGCACCGCAGGACAGAAGTTTACTTTCCAGCTTCCCGGGCACGCAGGCCCACTGGGGTGTTACTTTTTACCATTGAACATTTGCTGAATGTACGGAACCCACGGAGGTAGTACAGACCTTGCCATTCAAAACTACAGGAACCAGAATGCCGTGACAACAGCCCAGGTGTGGGTAATGAAAAGAGCGCATGCGCATAAATTCCTGCAAGCGGCATTTCCGAACACAGCAACCTTTTCCTCTGATGAAGGAGAATTTTCGGCTCTGAAACACGTCAAGAATAATGGATTTTAACTCTGAGCCTGGCACGTTGGTGTTCGCTAATAAATGATACAAGTCATCCTGCTGTGTGCGTCTTCTCGCCTCAAGGCACTTTTGACTTAATTACATGCGGCAGCCTGGCCGCAGAGAATCAACGCCACCACAAGCTTTTGGTGGGGCCCTTGATGGGAACATTTCTCGTCAGTTGGAGGGCACCGCAGGACAGAAGTTTACTTTCCAGCTTCCCGGGCACGGAGGCCCACTGGAGTGTTACTTTTTACCATTGAACATTTGCTGAATGTACGGAACCCACGGAGGTAGTACAGACCTTGCCATTCAAAACTACAAGAAGCAGCATGCCGTGACAACAGCCCAGGTGTGGGTAATGAAAAGTGCGCATGCGCATAAATTCCTGCAAGCGGCATTTCCAAACACAGCAACCTTTTCCTCTGATGAAGGAGCATTTTCGGCTCTGAAACGCGTCAGGAATAATGGATTTTAACTCTGAGCCTGGCAAGTTGGTGTTCGCTAATAAATGATACAAGTCATCCTGCTGTGTGCGTCTTCTCACCTCAGGGCACTTTTGACTTAATTACATGCGGCAGCCTGGCCGCAGAGAATCGACGCCACCACAAGCTTTTGGTGGGGCCCTTGATGGGAAAATTTCTCGTCAGATGGAGGGCACCGCAGGACAGAAGTTTACTTTCCAGCTTCCCGGGCACGAATGCCCACTGGGGTGTTACTTTTTACCATTGAACATTTGCTGAATGTACAGAACCCACAGAGGTAGTACAGACCTTGCCATTCAAAACTACAGGAACCAGCATGCTGTGACAACAGCCCAGGTGTGGGTAATGAAAAGAGCGCATGCGCATAAATTCCTGCAAGCAGCATTTCCGAACACAGCAACCTTTTCCTCTGATGAAGGAGCATTTTCGGCTCTGAAACGCATCAGGAATAATGGATTTTAACTCTGATCCTGGCAAGTTGGTGTTCGCTAATAAATGATACAAGTCCTCCTGCTGTGTGCGTCTTCTCACTTCAGGGCACTTTTGACTTAATTACATGCGGCAGCCTGGCTGCAGAGAATCAACGCCACCACAAGCTTTTGGTGGGGCCCTTGATGGGAAAATTTCTCGTCAGTTGGAGGGCACCGCAGGACAGAAGTTTACTTTCCAGCTTCCCGGGCACGCAGGCCCACTGGGGTGTTACTTTTTACCATTGAACATTTGGTGAATGTACGGAACCCACGGAGGTAGTACAGACCTTGCCATTCAAAACTACAGGAACCAGCATGCCGTGACAACAGCCCAGGTGTGGGTAATGAAAAGAGCGCATGCGCATAAATTCCTGCAAGCGGCATTTCCGAACACAGCAACCTTTTCCTCTGATGAAGGAGCATTTTTGGCTCTGAAACGCGTCAGGAATAATGGATTTTAACTCTGAGCCTGGCACGTTGGTGTTCGCTAATAAATGATACAAGTCATCCTGCTGTGTGCGTCTTCTCGCCTCAGGGCACTTTTGACTTAATTACATGCGGCAGCCTGGCCGCAGAGAATCAACGCCACCACAAGCTTTTGGTGGGGCCCTTGATGGGAACATTTCTCGTCAGTTGGAGGGCATCGCAGGACAGAAGTTTACTTTCCAGCTTCCCGGGCACAGACGCCCACTGGAGTGTTACTTTTTACCATTGAACATTTGCTGAATGTACAGAACCCACGGAGGTAGTACAGACCTTGCCATTCAAAACTACAAGAAGCAGCATGCCGTGACAACAGCCCAGGTGTGGGTAATGAAAAGAGTGCATGCGCATAAATTCCTGCAAGCGGCATTTCCAAACACAGCAACCTTTTCCTCTGATGAAGGAGCATTTTCGGCTCTGAAACGCGTCAGGAATAATGGATTTTAACTCTGAGCCTGGCAAGTTGGTGTTCGCTAATAAATGATACAAGTCATCCTGCTGTGTGCGTCTTCTCACCTCAGGGCACTTTTGACTTAATTACATGCGGCAGCCTGGCCGCAGAGAATCGACGCCACCACAAGCTTTTGGTGGGGCCCTTGATGGGAAAATTTCTCGTCAGATGGAGGGCACCGCAGGACAGAAGTTTACTTTCCAGCTTCCCGGGCACGAAGGCCCACTGGGGTGTTACTTTTTACCATTGAACATTTGCTGAATGTACGGAACCCACAGAGGTAGTACAGACCTTGCCATTCCAAACTACAGGAACCAGCATGCCGTGACAACAGCCCAGGTGTGGGTAATGAAAAGAGCGCATGCGCATAAATTCCTGCAAGCAGCATTTCCGAACACTGCAACCTTTTCCTCTGATGAAGGAGCATTTTCGGCTCTGAAACGCATCAGGAATAATGGATTTTAACTCTGATCCTGGCAAGTTGGTGTTCGCTAATAAATGATACAAGTCCTCCTGCTGTGTGCGTCTTCTCGCTTCCGGGCACTTTTGACTTAATTACATGCGGCAGCCTGGCTGCAGAGAATCAACGCCACCACAAGCTTTTGGTGGGGCCCTTGATGGGAAAATTTCTCGTCAGTTGGAGGGCACCGCAGGACAGAAGTTTACTTTCCAGCTTCCCGGGAACGGAGGCCCACTGGGGTGTTACTTTTTACCATTGAACATTTGCTGAATGTACGGAACCCACGGAGGTAGTACAGACCTTGCCATTCAAAACTACAGGAACCAGCATGCCGTGACAACAGCCCAGGTGTGGGTAATGAAAAGAGCGCATGCGCATAAATTCCTGCAAGCGGCAATTCCGAACACAGCAACCTTTCCTCTGATGAAGGAGCATTTTCGGCTCTGAAACGCGTCAGGAATAATGGATTTTAACTCTGAGCCTGGCAAGTTGGTGTTCGCTAATAAATTATACAAGTCATCCTGCTGTGTGCGTCTTCTCGCCTCAGGGCACTTTTGACTTAAATATATGTATATATATATATATATATGCTCAACAGACGCCATCCATCACGCTCCATTACCACTCGGGCAAACAACGTCGGAACGAAACCACAAATGCGTGCAGTATTTTCAGTGCTTTATTCCGTGCATATAATTCAGCCAGCAAAATGCCATGACGCGTTTCACCTCCCACAGAGGCTTGATCACATGATGTGTCACAGACATAGAGGAGGATATATATGTTAAAACGGTTGATTGCAAACCATTTACAGCTGTATGTGTTTTTTCTAAGATGCAATCATAGACATAGTAGAAATATTGCCACAAAGGAAATACTAAGCAGCAAGCAGCAAGGTTAAAGGGCAAGTGCCCGACATTGTATAGAAATTTATATCTCAAATAATATATACTATATATAAAATAAATAAATATGTAGAAAAATAGACCATCTATTTACACTCATATTTACATATTATTAAGAAAAACCAATTTAAAAGGAAGTCATATTTACATATAAAAACGCATTTCATATAACCTCAATTATTGACATTGGTCTTGCTGGACTGGTATAAGATACAATTAGGAAAATGGGGAGGAGTGGAAGATTCAAAAACTCCGTCGATCCCCCGCCTCGCAATCCCCAAATCCACTCCAATGATCTACCAGTTGCCTAAAAATGTCTAAGTTGAATGTTTAACTTCTTAGCTGTTACATATACATATACCCTACATAATCATACTGGGGAAAAGAAATTCACCCAAAGTGAATAAGTGTGAAAATTGGTTTAAAAACTACTTCATATTAGTCTGGTTATAATCGGGGATTCGAACACTCGAGTTATTAATCATAATGTTATCCAATCCCAAATGGTACAGCCCCACAAGCGAAAGATGGGAACCCAAACTCTCAAATGTGCAATATTCGAGCCAGTCTTATCATAGGCAAGTATACATATCCTCGGTGGCGTTGAGGCCTCCCGGGGCCTTACTATTGAACTCCAGAATGTATCTCGTCTCTAGTAGTCTCAATAGCGCATCCCTGTTCCCCCCTCTCTTCAGGGGCGGGATCGTGTCCACCAAAAAGTAGACCAATCCATCAGGATTGCTATTGTGGATCTGCTCAAAATGTCGTGCGACGGGGTAAGCTGGATCTTTGCCTGAAATAGCTCGAAGATGTTGCAAGATCCGTTTGTGGGCAGGCAGTCGGGTGCTGCCCACATAGCATAGCCCACACGGACATTGCAGCACATAGACTACGTATTCAGTTTTACACGTTAGTCTATGTTTGATAGCTATAGGCCTATCATGGAATGGGATAGAATAATGGGTTTTACTGAGTCCCTGCCTGCAAGCTTTACAGAAAGGACACCTTTTGAAACCTCTGCTGAGGTCCATCCAGGTTCCTGAAAGGGGCTTGTCTAGAGTACTGCTCACTAAAGCTTTTGCCATAGACTGAGACCTTCGAAAAGTCAGTTGTGGCTTGATAGGTACAAGGTTACCAATGACCGGGTCTCTCTTAACCAAATTCCAATTTCTGCTGAAAATCTTACGAATTTCAGCATGTTGGATACTGTAAGTAACAATTGCCCTTGATTGTATGGTTTCAGAATTGGTTACAGTTACCAGCTCCTTACCTTTCAGGGCCTGTGCCCTTGGAATGTTTTTCGTGCGCTCTATAGCACTGTCCACCACTTCCGCTCTGTATCCTCTCTCTAAAAAGCCGCTCCTGCTGTCTTTCTGTGCTAAGTCACACTCCTTCTCAGTGCTACAGAGCCGTCTCATGCGCAACATTTCCCCATAGGGAATGCTGCGTATGAGGTGTCCAGGGTGCTGGCTGGTAGCGTGTAGGAGAGTGTTGCCTGCGGTCTCTTTTCTATAGGCCCTTGTCTCCAATACATTATCCTCGATGTACACTTCTACATCTAGGAAGTTTATACTTTCCTTGTGTATTGTGGATGTGAACTCCAAATTGTAGTTGTTGTTATTCAATTTGCACACAAAGTCAGTTGCTTCTTTTACATCACCCCTCCATACAAAGAATAAATCATCTATGTACCTGCAGTATAAGACTATGTTCTCCCTCATGATGGCTTCGTGGTCCCCCATGAGGACCCGCTCCTCCCACAGTCCCATGTGTAAACACGCGAAACTGGGGGAAAAGCAGGCCCCCATGGCCACCCCCCTTATCTGTTGGTACATTTGGGCACAGAACAAAAAGAAATTCTGTTCTAGACAAAGTCTTAACATGCTGATAATCATTCTGTTGTGATGTACATAGTTCATGGGTCTTTTGTTTAGATAGTGTTCAACTGCTTTAATCCCATCATTATATCTGATGGAAGTATAAAGGGATTTCACATCCAGAGTCATCAAGCAGTAATCTTCGCTCCAAACCACATTCTCCAAATTAGGTAAAAAATCGGTTGTGTCTCTGACATACGATTTAAGTTGTATGACCCACTCCTGCAGAAAATAGTCAACATATCTTGAGATGTTTTCGGTGGAACTGCCAATCGCAGAAATAATGGGCCTCCCGGGTGGGACAGAAGTGTCTTTGTGCACTTTTGGCAGCATATAAAAGGTAGGAATAATCGGGTGATCTTTCTTCAGAAACTTAAATTCATCTTTCGAGATCAATCCACCACTTTTCCATGCTATAAGTTTCGAATTTTGATCATTCCATGCAGCTTTAATTGCCCCAAAATTACTTTTTTTGTAGCACGATTGGTCCCCCAGTTGGCTTTCAGCTTCCTTTACATAGAGGTCTCGTTCCCACAGCACAATGTTGCCGCCTTTATCGGCTTGTTTAACCACAATGTTCTTATTCTTGCTTAGTTTCTTTACTAGATTTTCATAGTTTTGATTTTGTCTGTAGATCGCAACATGTTTTTTACTTGTGGTGGTATACAATTTTTTAAGATCCTCTATGATGAAGTCATGATAGACATCCAAATTGTCATGAGGCATTATCGGAAGAAAAGTGGACTTTGCCTTGAATGGGGTAGTGCCTGTCTCTGTTCCTGCCCCTGTCAATGGGGTTTCCATGAGACTGACCTCTGCTCCCTCTTGCTGCAATGACCATATCTCATTAAAGGAGGATGTATCTCCTGCCGTGAGAGGAGATGGACTTTGTTGTTGCGTGTTTTTTGCCCTCTTATACGGTTGTATCCGGTCATATTTGCTCAGCTTGAGCTATATAAAATTTCTATGGCAAAATGAAACCCCTCATTTTGTTCCTTTTCAGATTAAATGTATTAAGTGTTACCACTTTATTCCAATCAAGATGACTTCAGGTGTGCCATACTTTTGTCATAAGTAAGACTGTTAGCGTTCTAGTTGTTCTTTCGAACACTCTGGGACATTCTGTCATTGGGCTATAGTTGGACTACATCTGGCTGATATTTGGGCTACATTTGGGCTATTTTGTCTCTGGTGGCCATCTTGGGAGACTGCATATCAGAATTTTTTTTAATGAAATATAAGAGGATTTGAGAAGTCACTCAAAATGTGCCCTAATTTTTCTTTCTTCAGCACTAATCATAATTTCTATGGCAAAATGAACCCCCTCATTTTGTTCCTTTGCAAATTAAATGTTTTAAGTGTTAACACTTTATTCCAATCAAGATGACTTCAGGTGTGCCATACTTTGGTCATAAGTAAGACTGTTAGCGCTCTAGTTGTTCTTTAGAACACTCTGGGACATTCTGTCATTGGGCTATAGTTGGGCTACATCTGGCTGATATTTGGGCTACATTTGTTTTTTTTTGTCTCTGGTGGCCATCTTTGCGCTACATTGGGCTACATTGGGCTACATTTGGGCTCTAAATATATATAGCCCAATGTAGCCCAATATATATTTTTTCAAAGTTAATTTTCGTAAAAACCACTGGAGCATATATCGGGAGACATAGCAAAGGCACATCGGGGTACCAGTCTCTACAATTTTGCCAAGTTTGGTGGAAATCCATTCCGCCGTTCGGGCTAAAAGTGAGTCCAACCGCCCTAATGAAATTAACATGGGGAAAACACGTTTTGGGACCCCCCTTTTATCTCGGCCCCCGCTTGACGGATTCCCCCGAAACTTTCAGGGCAGGAGCGGAGCGCAGCGAGGCAAAGTTAAGGAAAATTACAGGCAGATCCCTCATTCGGCGCCAAAGTTATTCCCAATAGAATGTTGCGGATTTCCTATGGAAAACGATCCTAACTATAACTACCTACTGGCGACCGCCAGTAGGTAATATATATATATATATATATATATATATATATATATATATATATATATATATATATATATATATATATACACACACACGCACACATGCAAAATAGGAAGCAGCAGCAAACTCTGAGTAATACCCAAAGTTAGGTGTAGAGCAGCTCTATATAGAGCACCCTGCAACACCAGCGGCACTCTGAATCTGCTCACCTCAAATGTCTGTTTTTTAGGAAAGTTTTTAAGCATAGGATTAGCAATGTACCATCCACACTGAGCTAGAAAGGAACAAAGCCTTTTGCCGTTTATACAGCAACGTCTTTAGGCGTAGAATTAGCAATGTGCTATTCATGCCGAGCTGTAAAATGACAAAAGCATTTTACCACACACACACACACACACACACACACACACGCACACACACACACACAGATACATATATATATATATATGTGGATGTTTGGAGCTGCGATATATATATATATATATATATATATATATATATATATATATATATATATATATATATATATATATATATATATATATATATATATATATATATATATATATATATATATATAATTTTTTTATTATTACCTACTGGCGGTCACCAGTAGGTAGTTATAGTCAGGACCTACTTTCCATAGGAAATCCACAACATTCTATTTGGAATAACTTTGGCGCCGGTGTACAAATCTTCGCGAATTTCTCCAAGAAAATGGCCTGCTCGGTTCCGCACCTTCCCTGAAAGTTTGGGGTTGATTCGTCAAGTGGGGGCTGAGAAAAAAGGGGGGTCCCAAAACGTGTTTTCCCAATGCAATTTTCCATAGGGACCTTTAGCCAGGGCTATAACCCGAACGGCTGAACGGAATTACACCAAATTTGGCAGAGAGGTAGAGTTTGTTAAATGGTGTAAATCCGTTCAGTAGTTCCTGAGAAAATGAAAAGTAAAATCATAGCGATATCTAGAGACGAACTACGGCACGCGTACTGAAATCCGTACAATTACGAGCACGAGCTGCATGCTGATTTGATGTCAACTGTCTGTCAACACTCCAAACCAGGAAGTTTTGGCAGCCATCTTGTGCCTCGGTAGAACAGAGTCACAAGAAAACAGTAAAACAAAGTTGAAAAATAAGGAAAGGGGACAGGGTAGAAACATGCTGACCCTCTTGTCCTGCTCAGTGAGTCCCACATGGATCTTAAGGTGCAAAATCTATTTTTTTTTACAAGTAAAAAAAATGCGGGGTACGCGTATGGTACTGGTACGCAGTGGAAAAGAAAGAAAAAAAATACTAGAAGTCCGTTTTATTCTTAATTAGCTCCCGGGGGGTGGGGGGGGGCAAATCCTGGGGGCAATTTTTTCTATAATGGGGGTTGGAAGTGTCCAATAGGAACAAAAGAATGAAAACAAAACGAATGTGGAGGACAGCGATGCTCCTGCTTCCTGCGTTTTATCAGGTCAATAGATTGTTCCCCATAACACAAAAGTTTATTGCAAAAATGCATAGAATTTTAACTTAAGCAAAATCAGGATCAATTTGTGGGTGTATACTGCTTGCTGAAAATGCTGGTGCAGCAGTTGATGTTCTTGGTGCAGCAGCAGGTGGGTTGTCCTTCAACCTCTGTGTTGCAGCTCGAGCAAAGTTGTTGGGGTGTCAGTTCTTCACGTGTCGCTCCATATTTTCTGTGCCAAAGGAGTATTTTTGGATGGATCACCCCTTGAAAGAGTTGCTTGGCAAATTTTACAGGTTACTTTTGGAGCATTAACCTTTTTGTGCCCTTCAGGAAAAGTAAAAAACTTCCAAATTAGAGCTTCTTTCCTCTTCTTTGGAGGTTCTTCAGGAATGAAATCTCAGTCTGAAGAATGGCTGGAAGATGAGTCCATTGCTGGTATTATGGTCTATTTGACAAGATTCTCAGAAGAGATGCTTCTTCTTGGAAAGTGAAAGTAGAATTATTAAAATGGGATGGAAGTTTCAATAGTTGTAATAAGAAGTGTTATGAACCAATCAAATCTCTTCTTTTAAAGTCACTTGGCTTTGCGTACGCTTACGCTGTGCTTACGGTACTTTTACGATACGAGTACGCATGACGTTCCACCGCGATTTGTGTAATTGCTTTTAAAAGTAATATTGGATTATTGGAACTTAAAAAAAATGTTTTCATAATTATCCTAGATAATGTCTTCTGTAAGTATGTTCATTAAATACATAAATATATGTTTTTAATCAATTAAGAACATTTGCGTCTTTGCGTACGGGGCGCCGTACATGACGTCACACGGAAACTTTGATGCGACGCGTAACGTGAAAGCATATTCCTAGCGTATGCTGAGAATGATTAGCAGTACAAACTATGGTGCGATCACTCTCTCACTGTCAAATCAGAGCACAGGGCACGCTATGAGAATGGTTACAAGTGGTCACTCATTGGAGATCCGATTCAGCTGTGTGGCTTATCCACGGTATCATAACGTTACTTTTTAGCCTGTTTAAGTTTGAGGTTTGCATGAAATACTATGCTATAGGCAGATATGGATGTTTAGGCAGCGATTATCTCCATGAAGCTTGGTTATTACCATTTACATATAGGTGCCTGAGGGAGGGAAAAGAAGTTTATCTGAATGGCGAGGATTGCACAATAGCACCAGATCACTCCTTAATTTGTAGACACATACAATTGTATGGGTCTTGTAATCAAGATGCGCCTAATTTGGCCTGAGTTTTGAAAGGCACTCCGACACCTGTTATCTTACCAATGTTCAGTTTACTGGAAACGTGAGTTATTTCATTTGAAATAATGCAGATTGTTGTGCAATGTTAGCAGGCATTGCTTACATGATTACGGTAACTGAGCGTGTGGTTTGCCATAAAAAAAATTGTGTTTACTTCTCTGCATGGGAAGCTGGATGTTTCCATCTGGCCGTCGATTCCGACCTTGAAAGCAGAGTCAACCAAATGAGCCGTATAAGAGCACTATTGTCTCAAATAGAGGTCGCTCTTACATCTGCTAGAGAAACATTTGTCCTTCATGTAGCAAACACCCGCACAGAAGTGCATGATTTATTAAATACAGACATGGCACTGAATTTTGGGGAGTTATTTCAGAGTGTCTTTAATGCATCCTTGACTACGGGGTTACCTTACTTTTTTAAAGTTAGAAGTCGTGGCCTTGTGACTTCTTTTCAAACTATATTTGGTGTCTTTTTGGCATTTTTTCATTTGCTTTTTTCCAGCACCTTAATACTCGCATTAGTTGCCGGTGTGCTTCTATTCATTTGTTTACTTAAATATGGATGCACATCCTGCAGCACACGAGAATATGTCCCGGCTGTTGCTGCTCCGCAACCGAATGCTTAGTTATTAAGGAGCGCTGCCTCTGGCTACATTCAGTGCAGTTTATGGATTATAGTTTCGATTTTCCTTTTTCACATGCGTTCAACCTGTCTTCCATTGCCTGAGCTGCGATTTCGACTGGGCCCTGGATTTGTGTCTCTGCAGTACGGTGTCTCCCAACGTGGATTATGACCCGCTAATGAGCCCCTAAGTGGTTCATGACTTGCTCTGTTCTGGCAGCGGGATTATTGAAGTAATCTTTATTTCGGCCAACGGCCATAAAAGAGACACAATATATACGTGAAATCAATTGAGGCAATAATTACATTAATATGGTGTAAAATTAAATTCTCACCAATGAAATCAAAGACATAATTCATTCAGCGGGAAAATACAAATTTTTAGCAGCAAGATTCACTATTAAAATTTATCCATCTTCAAAGCACCTGTCCCATTTTCTTTCGGACAATAAACACTGAGTAAAGAAACCTACTGATACTAAATACAATAAACTGTGCAGTATTTGTTTTTAGGATCCTGTATGCTACAAAGCAAGATCTAGTTCCTAAAAGAGCACACATGGGTTTGAGCCATCTTTTCCGAGCTTTCAGATATGCATTACATATGAACAACATATGTACCTCATTCTCTTTACATAAATCTGAGCACATAGGACATCTCTCACTTGTACTATTAGGACAATCCAGTTTTTTATTTGTCCAACGCTCAACGTTAGAGTTCAGCATGAGGTTCCCATACCTGAACTTCAGGAAGAGAGTTTTGGCTAGGGGCGGCTCTATTTCGTCCAAGAACAGTTCAAAACATGGTTCGCTTTTGAAGGTTAGGAAGTTTCTTGTTAGGGTGCCAATTCTACTGTCATGAGTGTGTCTATCATTCATAAAGCACCAATATGCTCTTTTCACAGTATTTTTAGCAAGAGTTGGTAAATTCTCTGGGTTTTCCCAAAATGAACTCAACCCCAAATTATAGAACCATTTTTTAACATGCCCGAACCACCGAAGGGAATTGAAAGTATCTAAATTTAATACTTCTTGAAGACCCTTTCTGTAATCTACCAGTTCCGGAGTGGACCAAGTCCTTATCCAGAACATTAGCGGTCTTAAGATAGCTAGGTGGTCGGTTCGTTTGAAGTTCAAATCGAGATGGAGAGGTATTAGTGGTGTGCTGGTTGGGACCCTTACAATTGATCTCATGAATTTGTTATCGAGGCCTTGAAAGCTCTCCTTGGCCCAAGGTCCCCATATCTCAGCCCCATATAATGCTGCAGACTGAATCTTGAATTTAAAAAGTTCAAGTACAGGAGTTATACTTTTGCTTGTACTAGCATTCAATCTGCAGATTATAGGTTTTACATTATGGGCATATGACACCTTACTTTTTTCGATTTGAGCCTTCCATGTTAATTTAGAATCGAGTACTACCCCCAAATAAATAAAATTCTCCACAGTACCTAAAGTTTCCCCATTCAGGGTCAAGTTCCCTTTATCCGGTCTAATAGGGTTTAAAGCCATACATTTTGTTTTATCAACATTTATTTCTAGTCCTTTGGTCACACAGTAACTGCTAAAGGAGTTTAGGAGTGCCTGGAGGCCCTTCTTGGTTTGGGATATTAAGATGGTATCATCCGCGAAGAGCAACGCAGGCACTCTCTCTCCATTTAGTTGTGGCGAATCGTTATTGCAAGCATTAAGATAATCAGGCACATCATTAACAAAAATAGAAAACAAAGTAGGGGCCAGGACGCATCCCTGTCGGACACCACGCTTAATCGGGATGTCACGCGTCAATTCACCTTTCGGACCCCATCTGATGTTTGCGTGATTTCTAGCGTGCAATTCAATAATGTGGACCAATAGACTTGCTGGCAGACCGGCTGTGTTTAACGTTCTCCATAGTAGATTGCGAGGGACAAGGTCGAATGCCGCCCTTAGATCGATAAAGGCTACATACAAATGACCTTTCCGAATTTGGACGTACTTCCAAATCAGGCAACAAAATCTAAAGACCTGATCTAGCGTACTGGTCTTGGACCTAAAACCTGCCTGAAATTTGGAAAGTATGGCCGATTCCTCCAACCAGTCATTTATCCTAAATAGTAGGTGCTTGGCATAGAGTTTTTGCAGAATGTCCATTAAACTAATAGGTCTATAGTTTGAGGGTACAGATCTTTTTCCCTTTTTAAAAATCGGGACAACTTCTGCTGCACGCCAACTATCAGGATAATTACAACTTATGGACAAAGCATTAAACAAACGGTTAATATAGGGTGCCCAAACTTCAGGTACATGTTTATAGAGGTCACCCGATACTTTATCTGGTCCGGGGGCTTTATTATTTTTTAGTTCATTGATTGCTCTGTATGTTTCCTCCAGAGTGAAATCAAGACACACAGGTGGTGAAAGTGGACATGGGGGCTCCTCCTCGTTATCATTATCATATGGTTTATACAGATTTGAAAAGTGCGTTACCCATGTCATTTCATCAATATACGAATCCCTCACGGGTCTACTGGCGTGTCCCCCATTTGCAACCAACCTCCAAAAGCCGACATTGTCATTGTGTTTAGCAGCAAACAACATTTCAGCCCAGATTGACTCTTCCCATGTTTTTTGTGATACCCTTTGAACTCGCTTGTACTCCTCCCTAGCGAGTCTAACATCATCTTGGACTTTACTTCTAATTGCATATAAGAGCTTTCTCTTAGCCATTTTACAAGCGTGGTCGTACCACAGTTTTCCATGGCATCCCACGCGTACATTTTGGCGATTCTTCCTCGGCAATTTAGACATATGGACTCTTAGTTCATCAAAAAAGACAGTGTGTAGCTCAACAAAATAATCACAGTTATCAGTAGATAAAGGTTGTCCTACTAAGGGTGAAAAGGTCTTATCAAACAATGAATAAACTGCAGCCAGGGTCTTACCCTCACTTAAAAGATGTGGCCATTTTAGAGCACGTCTATTATTATTAATTATATGTGCCTGCTCACATTGGACATCAGCACCCACCTCACATGGTGCCGGACCAATAGTGTCACTAATTATATGCGGGTCAATAAAAAGTTCCAAGGGAAAGTGATCACTCTCTGCCCTCAGTGAGACTTTAAAATCAAGCATAAAATGCCAAATAATTAATGAAACAAAGATAAAATCTAATCTACTATTCGATTTCCCAAAGGTAGGTTGTTTTGTAAAATCTGAGGGAAGTCGACCATTGCACGCTCTGAGGCCATGATCAACTGTTAGCCTCATTAATTGAACCGCCAGAGTGCTACAGGGGACATAGTTCAGGGTGTCAAGCTGGGGGATATTATATGCTTGGTCTTCCTCTTGAAATATATCTGAGATCCCATGAATCGGTTCAAAATTGCAGTTTAGATCGCCCCCTAGTATTACAGGAGTTTCGCCCACCACCCTTTTCATGAAAGTATCCAGGATTTCCAGGGTGGGCGAGACTTTAGAGTGCCCTATTGGTCTATTATAAACATTAATAATGTAACATTCACCCCCATTGGTAGATACAATTTTTAGAGCCAGAATATCTGGGGTTCCTGTATCTATAACCTCAGCTCTTATAGTTAAGGTGATTTTGAGCCATATGAGCAATCCCCCACAAGGCCTTCCCCTGCCGGACTGAGTGGCCTTGGTACCAAAAGTTTTGTAACCCATCCTGTGCGGGATATCCAATGCCCAAGTTTCCTGCAATAGGCAGAAATCGCTGGTATCAATGTAATCTGCCCATTCTGGGTCTTTCAGATTTTTGCCCACTCTAGCGATATTCCATGACAGGAAAATCAATTGAGGGGTTGGCTCAGTACTAGGAGGATCTGGTTCAGCATTAAAGACCGGTGGTACCAAGGGGGGAACTGCACTATCTTGCTGTGGGTCGACTATGAACGATACCTTGGGTGGGGGACTAGTCATAGCAACATCGCATTCCTCAGCATTATCAATATGTGCTAATATCGGGTTTAGATAACTTTCCATGTGTCCGTGATTATAATCAGACATTACAAGGGGGCTTACAGGGGGCCCTGCCATCGGAGTTGCAGAGGCCATTAATTCTACATTAACCGTTGCTTGCCTTGTAAGTCAGTCTACCTCCTCAAGGCAGCTGAACCTATTCTGGGTGGGTAGACCATTCCAGCACATAGAAGAATCTTGGTAATTGGAGGAATAAGTCCTCCAAGGATTGCGCTGTACCAATGACCAACCATCATACAGGGGTTTTTTAGGGGGTGGAGGATAGAAAAAGGACAGAAGTCTAGGAATTACACAGGAACCTTCCCCATTGGGACAAGAGCAAATATAACGTGCTGTATGGGGGTCCTCGAAGGTCACCACTACACAATCTCCAACCACAGATTTCTTTGTAGGGCCCACCCAAGGAACACGTCGTACCATCAGCACTCTACTCTTCCTACCATTGGGAATTGCACGGTTTGCATTGAGCCAGTGCATTGTTTTGTTCTTCAAAGACCAATGGTTCTCGTGATGGCCATTTTCAAGCTCTGAAACGCCCGTCAAGACAACCACGTAGTCGTTTGCCTCTGGGGGAAGATCGATATACCCCCCTCTGAAATTATTCTTTTCAGATGTACCCCGGGGATACTGTTGATGAAATTCTGTCGGCCGTTGTTTAGGAGGGGGAACTACAGTAGGGTTTGAGGTAAGTTTAGTACAAGGACGGGAAGGGACAACAGGTTGCGGTGCAACAATTTGATTCACGCCCACTGATCGTGGTTTCGGAACTGGACGTTCAGGTGGAGGTATAGGTAAAGGAGAGTTAGATACCTGTGGAATCGGATCCTCTACCCCAATGCCCTGATTTTCTAGACTTCTCAAGCCAAGAGTAGCCAAGGCTATGATGCTTTTCTCCATTTCCAACAAACTGTTTTCGATGGAGGAGAGTCTATGTGCAAGGGGGGAGAGTAATTTCTTAAGTGTTTCCCAAACCATGCTTATGAATTCCCCGTCCTTCCCTTCCTTCCCTATCTGATCCTCAACAGTTAAACCCCCTTCCTGAGGGGTAATAAAGTTTTTAGCAGATAATGACACACCCTTGGCACCCTCTACGTGTATATGTTCCTTAGAAATAATCCCTTCGATCGTTTTAGAGATTTGCGTAGGGGGCAGTTTTGGTTTTTGCACAGCTCTTGCCCTTTTTCCATAATAAGCATACCGGGAAATCTTTTTCCTTTTTAGGGAGGTGCCCAAATCTAGATTAGATCTTGAAGAATTAAAAATTACAGGGTCAGGGAAATTAGAACTATTGACCTGCGTGTCAGCAGAAGGTTTTACAATTGCTGGATTAAAAAAGTTAAAAGATACATTTTTCACGGGGGACAATACAGGTGGAATTGTGTCACCGGCATCTTCAATAGACTCTGCAGCCTGTGAAACAAGCTGTAGAGTTGGAACCTGGTGAACCTCTGCCTGCAGGACTAATGATTTAAGAGTGGCAGGTCTATCCGGGGTGACAGCAGTTGCAATATGCCCCAATGAAGATTTTTTCGAGGCAGTAATTACCTCTGATAATCTTCTTGCGGCTGCCAGTTCAAGAGAAACACGGGACTGTAACTTAAAAATTTCCTCATCAATTGCCTGATTAGTACGGGTGATAAAATCATCCATTGGCCCACTGATTGAAGTGTTTCCCTTGCCAGTCTTGCTACGGGTTATCCTAACTGACATGTTCATGAACAGTGAGAACCCAAATACAACCTTCTATGGATCAGAAAAATTTCTAACAACACCAACCACAGTTGAACAGTTTCCCCAGATAGGCGAAGGAGGGTAGGCCAGTCCAGTCCTCGGCCGTCCTCGAACGGCCTCAAACGGCCCAGTCTTTGCCCTGTCTTCGCCCGGGCTGCGTCCCGCGCTGCGGGAGGCGGAAGCTGTAATATAGGGGGAGTGGGGGGCGGGCCAGCAGGGAGAGCGGACCGGAAGCTCTCCGTCGGTCTAGCAGGGACTTCTGGGAAATGAAGTCCCTGCACGCTCGCAGCCCCGCTGACGCCTCGCGCCCTCAACCGCCTTACCGCCACAGAAAGGTGCCCAGTTGGTCCGGTGACCGCAGCCTGTGAAGCGGCACCCGCGGAGCGGGTGCGGCGAAGAGTGGGCTAAAAACGCTGATAGAAGGTGAGGTGAGCTAAGACTCCGCCGTGCTCTGCTTTGTCAATTAAAAAGAAATGCTGCCGCTGGTTCAAGAATAATGTCCCATCTGAACCCTGTTGGAGATTCCTCTTAAGCACCTCAAGGGCGGGGGGCGGGGGGCGGGCCAGCAGGGAGAGCGGACCGGAAGCTCTCCGTCGGTCTAGCAGGGACTTCTGGGAAATGAAGTCCCTGCACGCTCGCAGCCCCGCTGACGCCTCGCGCCCTCAACCGCCTTACCGCCACAGAAAGGTGCCCAGTTGGTCCGGTGACCGCAGCCTGTGAAGCGGCACCCGCGGAGCGGGTGCGGCGAAGAGTGGGCTAGAAACGCTGATAGAAGGTGAGGTGAGCTAAGACTCCGCCGTGCTCTGCTTTGTCAATTAAAAAGAAATGCTGCCGCTGGTTCAAGAATAATGTCCCATCTGAACCCTGTTGGAGATTCCTCTTAAGCACCTCAAGGGCGGGGGGCGGGGGGCGGGCCAGCAGGGAGAGCGGACCTGAAGCTCTCCGTCGGTCTAGCAGGGACTTCTGGGAAATGAAGTCCCTGCACGCTCGCAGCCCCGCTGACGCCTCGCGCCCTCAACCGCCTTACCGCCACAGAAAGGTGCCCAGTTGGTCCGGTGACCGCAGCCTGTGAAGCGGCACCCGCGGAGCGGGTGCGGCGAAGAGTGGGCTAAAAACGCTAAAAACGCTAAAAACGCTGATAGAAGGTGAGGTGAGCTAAGACTCCGCCGTGCTCTGCTTTGTCAATTAAAAAGAAATGCTGCCGCTGGTTCAAGAATAATGTCGGGATTATGGCCTTCGCAGCGATACATGGAATAATGGAAAGTTGGAATGTTTTTTGCAGCGGCGCATGACTTCTTGGCACGCAGTACCATTGAAGATGACCCGAGTTTTCCTGAGATGGTGATAGAGGCTCCGCTCGTTGAGGAACATGTATGTTTATTCCCACTATTGAACTGGATGGCTGAAATGTTTTCAGATGAGAACAATGACTTCCTGTTGGAGGCTGTTGCTACATACTGTGCCTATACACTCTTGGATTAAGACTCTTTGATTTTTCTACGTACTCTTTATTATTTAGTTACTGTTTTCTATCAAACAGCGAACAATTTTTTTTGCACATTTGAGCTTGACTCTGCTTTTCAAGATTGGACTTTGCGTTTCTAATTCGCCCACGTTTATATCACGTGCTTCGATCGAGGGAGGGTGTCGTGGGCTGAGCCTTGCACTCACACCGTGTAAAGTTAGCATGGGTTTATTAGAAGATTAAACACCATTTTTTTTCCTGCTCTGCTTTGCACACACCATGCACTTGTGATATTGCTTAGAGAAGGCTGAGTATTTTGCTTCATATGAGAATAATTTGTTATGCTACATTTGTAGACTGACATGCTAGTTTAGTGTGTATAGTGAAAGTATGGAACATCAAGATTATCTTGGATACTGTGTCTGTTATTCGGAATGATCCTCGCATGTTCGACCCATAACACATATGCAGCTGTGGCCACCTCTGATAGTGGCGCGTTTAATAATGCATTGTGGAGGCATAATTACACACAGTTGGAGAACATTCGTATCCTGACAGTTTGTGCAGAACTCAATGTGATCCACTACTGCTGAGTACCAGAGGTATGGGTCTGACCATGTAATCCTATGAGACCTTCTGTAGTTATAAACTAACCTGCTAGGTAGGGAGGGTGAAATGTAGGAATATTTTAAATGTGTTTACCTTTAGCATTATAGGATGCTTTTTTCCTTTGTATTTTATGGAATAGTAACAATGCTGACAACTTTGTTTCTGATAATATGTTTGGTTGTATTATCTAAGGTACTGTGCATGAGATTACGGCGTTAGAAATAAACATTTCAAACTTGCACGTGTCTTTATTTACTCCTTGTTTCGGACTGGTGTAAGACTATAACGAAAGAGTGCTCTTGTTATCCACCTTACTTGAGGTAATCTAAGTCGCATGTTCTGCGTTGACTAGTCATTGGTGTTTTTGCTATAGGATGAAGAACCAATGAGTCACTGAATTCTAGTCTGGTAGGGGGTTTGTGTACTAAGGTGGGTTTTGGTACACCGTAATTCACTGAGGTCCTAAGTCTTTTGTGCACAGTTCTGTGTAGGAGCAGAATTCATGGAACAGTAGTTACAACAAAGAGGCTCGATAAAGGGCGTGCCCTTTGAATATGTATATAAAATAGAAGAATAGTTGATAATGACAGCTAAGGAATGCAGCAAGTAGATGTGTGCATGTGTGGATGATGTATTGATTGAGTGGAAGATGAAAAAGGTGAAAAATAATAAAGGCTGGAGAGACGCAAACTACCCACTGCATTGTCAGTGAAGTGGATCTTTGGATTTCCCGCTGATTACACAGATAGGGTGTTGGATTCCGCAGTGGGAGCAAGAGAAACGAGTACCACATTCAAGGAAGCAAGCTAGTGCATAAAGTACACACAGTTGGGCAGATTTACAAGCACCTTGCGCCACTTTTGCATCATATTTAATATGGGAAAAATGACGCAAAAGTGGCGCAAGGGGCTTGTACATCTGCCCCAGTGTGTGGTAGAAAAGACGCAAGAAAGGACGGAAGTGTGCAAATTACCCACTGCTATTCACGGGTTGTAGTTACCAAGAAGGCTGAATAAAGGGCCTGCACTTTGAATTTGAATTAAAGAAGAAGAATTGATAAGCTCAGCCAAGAAAGGCAGCAAGTAGGTGTGTGTATTTGTGGATGTTGTGTTGATTGAGCGGAAGATGAATAAGGTGAAAAATAAGAGAGGCTTCAGAGATGCTAACTTTCAATTTCTTTGTAAGGGAAGTGGCTGTTTAGTTTTCCAGTGCATACATATACACATATATATATATATATATATATATATATATATATATATATATATATATATATTCACTGAAAAAACCATAGGTTATAGACCATATATAGTTAGGAATTAGCATTTAAAAAACCTTATTTTACTCACACAAAACCATTGAAATTCCATATATAGTTAGTTGTACTAACTATATATCGCGCACCCGCAATCCACTGCTGATCATGTCACATATTACATCATTCATGACATGGTCAGTGACATCACTGATGACATCACTCAGTCATGTTCTACATTTCCTATGACACTGATACTGCTTAATATGAACAGACTTACACTACCTCTATGACTACAACAATTATTTAATTCTCTACATCACTTTTAATCACAAAGCAATGTAAAACAGTAGACAGCATTGCAGACTTACATTCCCTCTACTCCATGTTTTGATTGGCTGCTTCAATTAGCTTATAAAAAGAAACAGTTTTTCTGAACTCATTCAAAGTGCACATATATCTCCATGATGTCCAGTCCTATGATTAGAAGTTATGTCTCTGAACTACACTTATCCTCAAGGCCAAATTGTGTAGGAGCCATTAGAACTTCTTGAAATTCCACAGAGCACATCCCGAGATTATTTCCCTAAAATTTTGGTTTTAAAAACACCAGGTAAGAGTTTTTAAGGTCATACGGCAATTTTTTTTTGAAAATTAAAACAGAATCATTGCAGAATGACCAGCCATTTCTAGACTTTAAATAAGCTGTGTAATGTCCTGATGATATTGAAGGGCCGTCATGATATATAATTGCTGTAGTTACAAAAGTCCTTCCTGATATTGACAACTGCGAAGCTACAACATTTTTTATTAAAGTTGTCAATTTTGTTCCATCAGGCCTACATCGTTGGAACATTAAAATGACGTACTGGCCATATGTTCGTATAAATAATGTGGACATCATTTCAGATTTACATTGGCTACACTCCATGTTGTGATTAGCAGCTTTTACTAGCTTATTAAAGGAGACTGATTTACTGTCTGGCAAAGTTAAATATATAAATCTTTCTGAGTCTACACTAGTAGTACTTGATATCATACAGTTCTCGCAGTCATGCTGCCATTGATAAGAAAGCCCAAACAGCTGATCTACATCTACACCTTCAGCATGTAATACATCAAGCATATACATTAAAAACTCCTGACAATCTTGCTGAATATTTTGAGAGAATTGTGTTTGGCCTGAGCATCTGTCTAACAGATTTCGAATTTCAGACACACTTTCTATGTTTCTTCTATCAGTGGTACATTTCTCTAACACAGAATTTAACAAACCGCAAAATCTTTGATCAGAATTGACCACAATCTCTTCTTTTACATTTTTTAGAGAAAACAAAACATTAATTACTACATTAGCATAGCAGTTGACACCAGAACTGTTTTCAAACTGAAAACCAACAACATCTTCAACAGAATCCTTTTTGTTTCTGCTTGTAATTTTAGGTTCATTCACTTTTTGTCTTTTTGCTATAACCTCCCCAGTATTGTTCTCATTTCTTCGTTTCCGGCCTACCAGACGTTTCTCAAACAAAGGAAACTGAGGCAAATGTGGCGCATACTCTCTTCTTAACCTATTGTATTCCTTAACACAATCTAGATCTGCACAAATGTTTGTGACATCACACTCAATCAAGTACAATCCCGATAAAGTTCTAACTCGTGACAATGCCACATATGCCATACCCTCCTTGAACACAGAACTGCCAATATTCACCAATGCACTGTTTACACTTAAACCTTGCGATTTATGGATTGTCACCGCATATGCCAAGCAAACAGGAAACTGCTTACGGCGAACATATAAGTCTTTTACAAGCAAAAATCTAGCAGAACAACGAGCAATTAGCTGTATTTCCTCAATGCCATCAAATTTAATTTTTAAAAATTCAATTCCATCTCTATTTCTGTATTTCACAAAATCAACAACATTACCCATTGATCCATTTACCAGACCTCTTTCAACATGTAAATTCCTTCTTAAAATTATACGGCAGTTCAAGCACACATTCAGAGTCTTTTCAAAACCTGCAGTTTTAGATATACTCTTCTCTAATGAATCCAATTTTGTTTTCAGATTCTCAGACAAAATAATTGTTGATCCCATATGCTCTACTCTATCAATAGCTTCCAGTTTCACAATCTCTTGCTTTTCTAAATGCAACATTTTGTTGTTAAATTTGGCACATTCTGCAAGAGTTGGCATCAAACATATTCCAGATTTCTTTTCAGTAATTTTCTGAAAAATATTCTCAGGCACAACATCTTGTTCTGGATATAAATTTGACACTAATCGTGCATGTAAAGCTTCTTTCCCATGCTCGGTCACTTTTCCAATTCTAACATCTTGTAGAATAGTCTTGTAAACTTCATCCTTCGCCTGACGCATATTTTCATGCAGTTCAGCATAATTGAAGTTTAACCATATATTGACGTTGCCAATGCTGCCTAGGCACTTCCTGGTATCTTCATTAACCCTGGGCGTAGTTCGCGTAGCCGCACTCCGCGACGCTACGCGAAGACGCACTTGCACTCCGCGAGCTACACGTAGCTCCGCGGACATGCGTAGTAGCTTGCTAAAACCGTTCGCGCGCCGTTTTTCGTCTTCGGGAGCGCGGTGCGCGTGTTCGGGGCGCTGCCTGCATGCTCGAGATAGCTAGCGCGCTAAGTTACTCAATGAGGTTTGTCCCGCCCGCTTGCGTTCCCTTATTTCCAAATGACGTTATCGCGTTCGCACAGTCGCACAGGACTGTGCGAGAGTGTTTCCAAACATGGTGGCACAAGCGACCAGGAAAAAACGAACGCAGAACGAAGGTAAGCCATTGCCGCGCACGCGATAATGTTATTCAGCGCGCGAGAACTACGCTACGCACCGGATCACGGAGTAATCGACAGCTACGCGTTCTCCGCGGAACGCGGAGCTGCCGAAACTCCGCAAGCTCCGCGAACGGAGCGTAGTTCTTCGCCCAGGGTTAATCTTCATGCGTGAGCATTTTGAACACAGGTTGCCCTTTCACTGGTGTCAGCTGCAAAAGATCTCCGAAAACAATGATGTGTTTGCCACCAAATAACACATCATACTCTGTTTTGAGAACTTCTTGCATCCTCAAATGCACAAAGGCAAGCATGACATTGGAAACCATGCTTACTTCGTCAATGATAAGAAGTTTCATTTTCCTCAAGATTCTTGAAACTTCAAAACAAGCATCTCCAGATAGCTTGTGATATTCTAATTTGTTGTCATGCTCCACTGGCAGCATCAGTAAACGATGTAAAGTAATCCCTTTAATATTATGTGCTGCCAGTCCAGTTGGAGCAGTGACAACACAAGACAGCGATGACTCTGTCCTTTCCTGCAAATAGCATGAAATTGCTTTAATGAGGAAACTTTTTCCAGTTCCCGCTTCTCCACTCACGTACAGTCGGACAGGCTTCAACGACGTACATGAGCACTCTTTCTTATCATGACTTAATCCATGATCAATTTGCATGGTAACTTCGTCATATATTTTCCTCTGCTCAACGTTGAGTTGCCTTTCCAACTCTTCTAAGTTAACCGCATCCTCTTGAGCATGTGCCATGGCTCTTTCCACTTCATTCATAGCAGTGGCAGCTTCATTTTCGATAAGAGGTCCTCCTAGTGGATCCTGACTCAATGAAGCAGAACTCTGACTGTCCTGAGAACTGTCTCTGGCAATCTCGGCTGCAATCGTTGCTTCCTGCTCAATTTCCGCATTCAACATTTCTACATATTTGGGAAAAGCAGGACATTCTATGGTCTCCTTGGCGGCATTGAAAGAGTCTTCGTAACAGAGGAAATCTCCAAGCAGTTCCTCTTCTGCACGCCAAGGCTTGAAAAGTTGCAAAAGTGCTAAATAGAAAAACTCCTTTTTTTCAGGAGATTCGCCACTCAATTTTCGATGGTTTACCAAGTGGCATTTTCTTTGCTTGACCAGACATCCCTCACTTCCTATTACAGCATACACTCCTTTCTCAGTATCTTCTTTGATGTTCCTCTTGAATATGTAATTTTGCAGAACCTCATACAGACAAACATTCTCGAGGTGACTGCTTCGATTTGGATAATATGTATCCAACATGTTTGTCTTCAAAATGTCGGTACTGTTTGGCTCCTTTTCCGCCAAATACTCAATTTCCCGCACAGGTTTGAGAACTCGATTACGCGTTGCAGCAAGACCAAGACTCGCCCAAACGATACTCCTGGACTTGGCATAGAGACTTGCTGAAGACAACCGGTCAGAACATTCGTACGCTCCGATTTCTCGATGCGACAACATCTTCAGACTGAAACTGTACAACTTCTTGCTGAGGCTCTTTTCATGGGAAATGTCCTCCCACATATCCTTCAATTCTGTCTTCTCTTTTTTGGTGATGTAAGACGTCACATACCGAGCCACAGCCATACAGTTATCAGCCACAAACTGTATATCCATGTTAGCATTCCACATGGACAAAATCACCGGGTTGTAGTCGTTGATGTACTTGGACTCTTCGTTCCTCTTCAAATTGTATGTGTTTTTAGGTGATTTCTTCATCACATTATGTCGCAGCGAAGACATCAAACTGTTTACTCTTCCTTTAGAAATCACCGGTCGTGGAAAGCCGAAACGACATTTGGTGTAGAACTTGTCTTTGTTTCGGAATTTACGACGGCAGTACTTTCCACATCGATGGCTTTGGAAACGCAGAACTTTTTCTCTTAGGCTTTTCTTCTCCTTTGCGTTTGGAACAGCACACGTAGAATACTGTTGGATGAAACTCATCACTGAGTCTTCTGGATCCGTTCCAAATTTAGGTGCATCCTTGATCCACAGCAACATATGTATATGAGGAGCACCTCTTGCTTGGTACTCCTTTCTCCAGAAGAAATCCAACACCTCTCCAAGAGGTGGATTCTTCTTATTCATGATGAAAGACATCATAGCTTCAAATCTATGATTGAAGTACCTACATACATTGACTGGATCCAAAGAGCACAGTTCTCCGGGTGTCTTGAATTCGATGTTATCTACGTTAGCATTTGCCTCTCGTAGAAATTGAAGTAAGTCTTCCCAGCCATACTCGGCACAACTCAGAGTGAGGAACCATGTGGGAGTACCTAAGTTCCTCAGCATACATTTTAAATCACCATGACGACGGTACCAGTACTCATTAGTACCACGCTGACACGCCATGAGATTAATCAGGTGAGAATCCAAAATACTATCTTGGACATTCACTTTATCCATAAAATCACTTGCCGAGATGTTTTGCATGTGTATACCACTTTTCAAGATGTGGTTCACTGCATATGACAGTCCAGACAGATCGCTTTCAAACAGGAGATGAAACAAATAAGGAATGCATTGTCGAAACCTAGCATCTCCTGCATACAATCGCAAAGTCCGGTATTCAGAAGCAGGAATTTGATGAGGTCGCTCATCATATCTTCCTCCCTGACCTGTTGGAAAAAGCTGTGGGAAACACCGAGCTTCCAAACTTTCCTCCCAAACACTAATGGGACTCCCTTTGGCTTGTTTCATTTGAAACAACTCAATAGCATTCCCCATGACTTCCTTGGAATGCAAAGGATGAACACTATAATGTTCATATATTTCTTCACTAGTAGAGGGTTCTACTTTCTCAATTTGACCAGCACACAAATCGCTATCCTCTTCCTCACTTACTTCCTCTTCTGCAACATATACATTCTTATAGTATTTATTATTTTTTTTCAAATACAATGTTGCCTTTTTAACTTTCCTAACATCTACTAAATCTTGCCATATTTTCTTATTCTTTGTCGGAACCCCATTAACTAAGATAACCAGAGGTTCCTCTTCCACTTTTTCTACTCCAATTGTGTTAATGTTTTTCTTGAAATCTAGAGGCAAATAAACAACTCTTCCCTTTAATCCTCTCTGTAAATCTGATGGAGGCAATTTCCCTGTCTTTGGCTCCATTCTTACAATAGCCTGAAAGGGATGGATACTTTGAATCAAAATAGATTCATAAGTATTTAAGTCCTTCAATTCAGAAGGAATCTCAACCAATTCCAGATTATTATGAACTGCTCTAGCAGGCATCTGGTTTTGTTTTAATTTGTTACAACAATAAGTACACACACGTTGATCCAATCCCAAATCAAAACAATTTTCTACCATCAAGTATGTTGCAAAATCCTTCCATTCACTATTATTTTCCCTTTCACTTTTTGCATATAAATCCACTAACTTAGTCTGATTCTTATAATAAGTGCGTCTACAACACACACAAGTGAAATTAGGCCTCTCACTTGATTTCACGTCAAACGTCGCAATTTCCCTCTGGAAATTATCTGTACTGGAAACCTGTACACTATCTTCCACATGACCCTCTACTTCTTGCTCAATTTCAACATTCTCCTCTTTACTTCCAAAGTAACAAAACTCAATTTCTTCACATATATTCTTCACATCTATTTCAGAACCATGCAAAAGAGCAGCGCATAATTGTTTCAGCATAATTGCTGGACTCTTAGCATAATACAACATTCTAACTAATTTCCTCACTTTGTTATGATGCACTGCTAGCATCCTGAAATGATGAAAAACACTCTGGCATACTCTCCTGGAAAGACAAGCCAGTGAATGACCATGCAAACCTGTCACTTCTCTTACTCTGCAAGGATCTAATTCTTGCAACAACATCATTTTCTGCTTCAAACTTTTTTTGTTAAATGACCGTACAAAATCACAAAGCAAATTGATGGAATCCTGTCGCACACTGCAAATACTACTACACTTCCAGGTGTACACAGGACCCTTAGCACGTCTTCCTAAAACCTCATTACCTAACAACTCTTCTGCCTCTGTTGTCACAAGTTTTTCTTTTTCAACTGGACAACCATCTTTCACTTCATAAGCACGACCACTGGTGTCAACTGCATGCACCAAATCATTATCCTGGAAATAACTCTCCTCATTAAAAAATGCCTCACAGCTTGAACTATGCATCCATTCTCCAGAAAAAACTTCACAAAAATTACTACGATTAACTATTCTCTTCCATCTACTATTTCTTTTGAAATCAAAAATTGCCTTGTTTAGCTTCCTAATTCTATTGATTATCAAAATAAATAACTTACGTTTAATTTCAAATGCCTGATCAATAACTTTCTCAACTTTTTTTTTTCTCTTATAAAAAACTAGTTTCTGTTGACCTTTCTTAATATTTTTAACAAATTGCCAATTATCCTGTTGCGGAACATTCGTTTACGAATCTCCCTAAACTGTTGTTTCCTTCTACTATCATGCACAGATTTATCTCTTGCTCTAGCAGTAACATTTTTCATTGTCCTTTTCTTTCCATTTGATTTCCTTCTCGTTTTATGGACTGAAACATTTTCTGTAGTAATATTTTTTTTATTACAAATATTTCTTATGAAATATTTAGAGCTCTTACCCGGTGCTTTTTTCGTGGCTTGAGAAATCTTTTTGTTAGAGGACTGCTGCGTTTTTTTTTTCACCTGCTGTCTTTGACGTTTTGCAGCCTTTATCTGTCTTTGTATTGTAGGCATGGTGAAATCTTGAAATGATCTGCAGTTGAATCTGAGGAAAAATATAATAAAAAATTTTAATAAACATTATTATCAAACAGTAAATCAGTAATAGTGATCAAAAACATAACACACTACTTGACATTTTAATTTGAAGATTTTTTAGTCATTGGCAATTTTACAATACAGAAATACCAGAAAAGAAATGACATTTATATTTATGTTACCTATGCTATTTTATATGTGAATCTGATCTAATTTTATGAGCATATTTTAATATTTTATTGAAGACACTACACATAACCTGTTTTTGAAGGTGTCTTTATTTTTAAATTAAACGGTTTACTTTTTTACTTTTTATTGATTATAAATTTTAAAAATAAATGTTTATATTTCCAAAGGCTCAAGCAGGTCAGCTTCCCATCCTATATCATATAATTCGGACAAATCTGCATCCTCATCACGCTCTTCTTCATCCTCAGGATTTAAATCATCCAAAGGATCAACATCCACTGATGTTTCAATTACAAGTTCAATGATGAGGTCAAAATCAACTGATTGCAGATTGTCGCTCATGTTGAGGTTGTCTTTATCTTTAAAGAAAGATAACAACAATGAGATGTTGCAGAGTAAGAAACAAATCTCAGAGATTATAATAGTAAAATTGTTTAACAAGATTAACATTTTGCAGCTATTATTTAGCCATGTCCAGCAATGCTGAGCAGGTGAAGCCTATGTCTAATTTTTCACTGAACAGGACTCATCTCTTCTTAACCTTGGATAAGCCTCACCGACTCTGTGTCCCCTGCACATACTTAAATGTTAAAGGTCAGATTTATATTAAATGGCACATCCCCAGGCATGCACCAGTTAATGTGCACCACTGCTTTACCACCCATGGTGTGCCGCATTTACAATCAGATAGGAGAAAGCTGCGTCAAAACCCTGCGCCTGCTTGAAGCTGGCATAGGTCTTGACGCAGCATTGTGGAGATGGGGCACCCCTGAGCCTTGCTGGAGCTGCATCGCACTTGCGATACAACTCCAGCAATGCGCCACCTTTACGGCACAGATGCGTCACGCATCTGTGCCGTTTTTGCCCCATGCTGCGCCGCATTGTAAATGCAGCACAACATGGGTGGCGGAACAGTGGCGCAGGATGACTGTCACATCCCTGGTGATGCGCCAGTCATCATAAATCTATCCCTAAGCTTCTTATCTTGTTACAGATGAACTGCCATATGTATCATCAAAATATTTTACATTTTCTAAATAGCGAATTTTAAGGAATAAATAGCGATTCTTTACCATTCCTAATTTGCGATGAGCAAATTGCTAATTGCAAGTTACCCATTCATTTCCATGGCCTAGGAGGCTCATATGAATGAAGGTTTAATTTGCGATTAGCAATTTGCTCATCACAAATTAGGAATTTTTCCAAGGGTGCAGGGGTGTCTCAAGAACACCCTGCTGCACCCCTGAAAAACAAATTTGGGGGCATATGGCACACATACATGCCCTAAGGGCATGTGTTGGCGTCATATGGCACCTTTTGTTTTTTTGAAAAAAAGCTTTTTGAAAAGAATTCACAAATTACCACCAATTTACCACAATAGTTTCCAAATCCTTAATGTCATTTTTTACATAGTTTTTGTTTGATACATTGCATTTAAGTAGTCACAAAATTTGCAAATGCTTCAGTGCAATCGCAAAATAAGGAATAGCAAATTTTGCTACTCCTTATTTTGCATCAAACTTGTTTGATACATACCATTTGTCTAATTAACATTCGCAAAGGCCGAAATTCATAGAATTTTGATCTTTGCAAATGCTAATTAGCTTGATACATATGGCCCCAAGTGAGGCCTGTCTTGCGACATGGTGCATCTTTTGCATCACTGCTGCTTGGGTTTTATGTGGTACGTTTTTTTTACACCATGACATATCTGCCTAAATGCATCAATTTGTAATGTTGTCGCCTCATAGCAAATCTTTTGCACCACCGCTGCATCATAAAAGTGATGCACAGTGGCACAAAAAAGGCATACACCTATCATAAATCTGTCCCTAGCATTTTAAATGATTAATCCAGGATGACAATAAAGTGTGTCCTATCCAGAGGTTTGTTTAAGGTGAGGCCTACTCAGGATTGCAGATTAAAGTTACGCTTGATGAAGAATACAGAGGAGATAATACATATAAAGGACTACCAATGAAGTAAGTAATGTGCACTTTATTGCGCCAGTCATCATAAATGTATCCCTAAGCTTCTTATCTTGTTACAGATGAACCACCATATGTACCATCAAACTATTTTGCATTTCCTAAATAGCAAATTTTAAGGAATAAATAGCAATTCTTTACTATTCCTAATTTGCAATGAGCAAATTGCTAATTGCAAATTACCCATTAATTTCCATGGGCTAGGAGGCTCATAGGAATGAAGGTTGCAATTTGTGATTAGCAATTAGCTCATCACAAAATAGGATTTTTTTCAAGCGTGCAGGGGTATCTCAAGAACACCCTGCTGCACCCCTGAAAAAGAAATTTGGGAGCATATGGCACACCTACATGCCCTAAGGGCATGTATGGGCGTCATATGGGACCTTTTTTTTTGTTGAAAAAAATGCTTTTTGAAAAGAATTCGCAAATTACCACAAACTAGAAGTTGGTGGTAGTTTCCAAATCCTTAATATCATTTTTTACATATTTTTTTTTGATACATTGCATTTAAGGAATCGCAAATTTTGAATTATTGACATTTTAAGTCATTTCCACATATGCAGTGTTTTCAAAATATAATTTGAAAATCGTTTTTGGGGAAAAGTAATGGTTTGCAAATTTATGACAAGGACATAATGGTGTATGCTTCTCTATAAGGCATTTCAGTGTCTCTGATGTCATTTTTCCCATATTACATTATAAGACCTTTCCCCATGAAGCACATTCCTTGTAAATATGCTCCCACCTGTGCATTGCGAATTTAGATTTTGACTGTTTCAGTCACATAGCCATGTTGAAAGTGACCCAAAAAAATTGCAAACGTTTTAAAATAACACATTCATGTGTCTTAAGGACATTTTAAGTCATTTCCCCATGGACAATGTTTTCTAAGTGGCGCAAAAGAGGTATACACCTATCATAAATCTGTCCCTAGCATTTTAAATGATTAATACAGGATAACAATAAGATGTAGTCTATCCAGAGGTTTGTTTAAAGTGAGGCCTACTCAGGATTGCAGATTAAATTTACGCTTGATGAAGAATACAGAGGAGATAATACATGTAAAGCTCTACCAATGAAGTAAGTGATGTCTACTTCATTGCGCCAGTCACCATAAATGAATCCATAAGCTTCTTATCTTGTTAGACATCAACCGCCATATGTATCATATAACTATTTTGCATTTCCAAAAAAGCAAATTTTAAGGAATAATTAGCGATTCTTTACCATTCCTAATTTGCGATGAGAAAATTGCTAATTGCTATTTTACCCATTCATTTCCATGGGCTAGGAGGCTCATATAAATGAAGGTGCAATTTGCGATTAACAATTTGCTCATCACAAATTAGGAATTTATTCCAAAGGTGCAGGGGTGTCTCAAGAACACCCTGCTGCAACCCTAAAAAAGAAATTTGGGGGCATATGGCGCACATACATTTTAACAACATTCCTTTACCTCAACAACGATTTTCAAATCATAACTTCAAAACACTACACATGGGAAAATTACTTAAATTGTCCTTAAGACACATAAAAGCGTTTTTTGATTGGCTTTCCTGCATGGTAGGGTCACTTTTAACATGGCTATGTAACACAAACATTCAAAATCAAAATTTTCCATGCACATGTGGGAGCATATTTACAAGCAATTTGCGCCACAGAGAAATGTCTTACACTAAAATGAGAAAAATAACATCAGGGACAGTCAATTGCCTTATAAAGAACCATACACCATTATGTCCTTGTCATGAATTTAAAAACAATTCCTTTTCCCCAAAAACGATTTTCAAATCATAATTTCAAAACACTGCACATGAGAAAATGACTTAAAATGTCATTAAAACACATGAAAGCGTTTTTTGATTGCCTTTCGAGCATGGTTGGGTCACTTTTAACATGGCTATGTAACACAAACATTCAAAATCTAAATTTTCCATGCACATGTGAGAGCATATTTACAAGCAATTTGCGCCACAGAGAAAGGTCTTACACTAAAATGAGAAAAATAACATCAGGGACAGTCAATTGCCTTATAAAGAAGCATACACCATTATGTCCTTGTCATGAATTTAAAAACAATTCCTTTTCCCCAAAAACGATTTTCAAATCATAATTTCTAAACACTGCACATGGGAAAATGACTTAAAATGTCATTAAAACACATGAAAGCATTTTTTGATTGGCTTTCCAGCATGGTTGGGTCACTTTTAACATGGCTATGTAACACAAACATTCAAAATCAAAATTTTCCATACACATGTGAGAGCATATTTACAAGCAATTTGCGCCACATAAATCATAATTTTCTCCTTAAAGCACACTATTCTCTATCTAAATTAAAGAAATATTTTCTCACCTTAGCAAATACTTTGAGTTTGAAAACAGTCTAAGAAACACACCAATTTGTCTTCAGCAGAGCAAAAGGTATGCACTCCAGAGTCTGCAGCTATCAAAAGCACAGAAATGCTGTAATTCTTCACACATATTTCTCATGTCACCCAATCAAAACTCTTCCCTCACTTTTTTTCAAATGAAAACCCTTCCCCCTCTGCCCTTTCTGCCTATTTTCCATAGCAACCACCTCTTGGAAAAACTCTGGTGTTTGCAAGTTCACACAACAATGTTGCAATTGAACTCTGAACTCTCAGTGCACCTGCATATCCAGTGCATTCTTTCATTTAATGATTTTTTATTGACCACTCAAAATACATCTTTCAAAGAACACATCTGTGCACCCTAACTTTCTGTTTTCATCAATCAAAATCCACCAATCACTGTTACTGCTTCATGAACACAGAAACTCCACAGTTTTTTTTTCATTTTACACTCTCATTTTTTCAACTGCCATTTCATTGCCACACTTCATCTGACTGCAGGAGAACCTTCTCTCACCATGTTTTCTGTCTGGATTGTTGGTCATAGTTATATTCACTGGGCTCAAAGGTACGTTGAAAGCAGGAATTTACCTAACCTCAATTTACAAGATGTGGAAATTAAGTGGTTTGGCCACAGAGGATTAAAATGTCACCAATTGATACCATTGGTGAAAACCTTTATGCATTTGCCAAAACCTGACCTGTTAATTGTGCACTGTGGAGGTAATGACTTGGGCACTTTGACTGGTGTAGGTCTGGAAATGCTTTTAAAGGACACCTTTGAGCAATTAATGGCACTTTTTCCTCAGACTGCCTTGGTATATTCAAATATATGCCAAAGACAGAAATGGAGGTGGTCAAACCAATTTTGTCCACAAATTGAGAAGTCGAGGAAGCATGTAAACAAATCTGTTTCAGCTTACATGAGAGACCATGGAATGGGCTCCCTGTACAACAATAACTTGCGTTACTACATGCAAGATATCTACAGAGGAGATGGAGTTCACTTCTCAGATGAGGGCAACAGAGTTTTCACTCTGAATTTAAGAATGTGCATTGGTACCTACTTATAAGTACCTAAATGTACCATAAACCCAAAAGCTCTTCTCAGAGCTACCCTACATCTAATCACTCACAATTATTATTTTACTCTAACTTTTTTCACTAATTTTCAACAAAGTACGCTCCCTGGGGCGCTACCCGGTACGCGTACCGGGAGCTAACCTCGCGAAATTTTTTTAAAAAAATGTTTTTTTTTCGCACATATAAACCTCCTCAGCCACCCTCAGAAAACCTAGGGGGTCAAGATAACTCTACCGTGCCCCCTTCTACCCATTCCGAACATTATTTGCCCTCCATCTTGTATCTTAATTCGACCGAAACACAAAATGGTGGACTCCCGGAACGCTTAAGGTCCGCGAACCGAGGCGCTCAACGGTTCGCGTACCGGGTCGCTCCCTGGGAAGATAAAGGAAATAAAAAATAATCAAAAAATCCAACAATCAATTAACATACAGCATTTGAAAAGACTATCATTAATTTTTCATTGTAGTACGCTCCCCAGAACGCTTCCCGGTTCGCGGACCGGGCGCTAACCACGAAAAAAAACAAAAAAAAAATTATTTTTTTTTGCCCCGCGGGGCCCCTTTAAAACCTCCACATTAAACCTAGGGGGTCAGCGAGGATCTACTATGCCCCCTTATAGTTATTTCCCCCTTTGTTTTGGCCTCCTCTTGTCTCTCGATCCTACCGAGAGACAAGATGGCGGCCGCTCCGGACTGTTTAGAATGTTGACAGACACCGGAGAGCCAATCAGCTTCGCTACGCGAAGTTCCGGTACGCTTAAGGTCCGCGAACCGGGGCGCTGCCCGGTCCGCGCTTACAGATATATATCTTTTTTTGAACGTTAATTTCTCAAAATCCACTGCAGCACATATATTGAGACCTACAAAAGGCACATCGGGCTACCAGTCCCTACAATTTAGCCAAGTTTCGTGCAAATCCATTCAGCCGTTCGGGCTAAAAGTGAGGCTAACCGCCCTATGGAAAACTCAATGTTAAAAACACGTTTTGGGACCCCCCTTTTTTCTCGGCCCCCCCTGGACGAACCCCCCCCAAATTTTCAGGGGCTCCTCAGAAACAAAATGTTCAATTTTCCAGAAAATTTCAGCCAATTCCGTCCACAAACGCCAAAGTTATTAGACATAGAATTTTCAAAAATCCCATAGGGAAAAAAATCCTAACTATATATACCTACTGGCGACCGCCAGTAGGTAATATATATATATATATATATATATATATATATATATATATATATATATATATATATTACCTACTGGCGGTCGCCAGTAGGTATATATAGTTAGGATTTTTTCTCTATGGGTTTTTTGAAAATTCTATGTCTAATAACTTTGGCGTTTGTGGACGGAATTGGCTGAAATTTTCAGGAAAATGGCACATTTTGTTTCTGAGCAGCCCCTGAAAATTTTGGGGGGGTTCGTCAAGGGGGGGCCGAGAAAAAAGGGGGGTCCCAAAACGCGTTTTTCCCATGTTAATTTCCATAGGGCGGTTGGCCTCACTTTTAGCCCGAACGGCTGAATGGATTTGCACGAAACTTGGCAAAATTGTAGGGACTGGTAGCCCGATGTGCCTTTTGTAGGTCTCAATATATGTGCTCCAGTGGATTTTGAGAAATTAACGTTTAAAAAAAGATATATATCTGTAACAGCGGACCGGGCACGAGTACTTTTCGCGCAACGGAGCTTTGTGAAGCGAAGCTGATTGGTTCTCCGGCGTCTGTCAACATTCCAAACAGTCCGTAGCGGCCGCCATCTTGTCTCTCAGTAGGATCGAGAGACAAGAGGAGGCCAAAGCGAAGGGGCAAATGACCATAAGGGGGCATAGTAGATCCTCCCTGACCCCCTAGGTTTGATGTGGAGGCTTTGAAAGGGTCTCGCAGGGCAAAAAAAAAATATAACGTTTTTTTTGTTTTTTTGCGTGGAGTGCGCCCGGTTCGCGAACCGGGAAGCGGTCTGGGGAGCGTACTTTCTTGAAAATTAGTGAAAAAAGTTAGAGTAAAATAATAATTGTGAGTGATCAGATGTAGGGTAGCTCTGAGAAGAGCTTTTGGGTTTATGGTACATTTAGGTACTTATAAGTAGGTACCAATGCACAGTCTTAAATTCAGAGTGAAAACTCTGTTGCCCTCATCTGAGAAGTGAACTCCATCTCCTCTGTAGATATCTTGCATGTAGTAACGCAAGTTATTGTTGTACAGGGAGCCCATTCCATGGTCTCTCATGTAAGCTGAAACAGATTTGTTTACATGCTTCCTCGATTTCTCAATTTGTGGACAAAATTGGTTCGACCACCTCCATTTCTGTCTTTGGCATATATTTGAATATACCAAGGCAGTCTGAGGAAAAAGTGCCATCAATTGCTCAAAGGTGTCCTTTAAAAGCATTTCCAGACCTACCCCAGTCAAAGTGCCCAAATCATTACCTCCACAGTGCACAATTAACAGGTCAGGTTTTGGCAAATGCATAAAGGTTTTCACCAATGGTATCAATTGGTGACATTTTAATCCTCTGTGGCCAAACCACTTAATTTCCACATCTTGTAAATTGAGGTTAGGTAAATTCCTGTTTTCAACGTACCTTTGAGCCCAATAGATGTAACTATGTCCAACAATCCAGACAGAAAACATGGCGAGAGAAGGTTCTCCTGCAGTCAGATGAAGTGTGGCAATGAAATGGCAGTTGAAAAAATGAGAGTGTAAAATGAAAAAAACTGAGGAGTTTCTGTGTTAATGAAGCAGTAAGAGTGATTGGTGGATTTTGATTGCTGAAAACAGAAAGTTAGTGTGCATGGATGAGTTCGTTGAAAGATGTATTTTGAGTGGCGAAGAAAAAATCATTAAATGAAAGTATGCTCTGGATATGCAGGTGCACTGAGAGTTCAGAGTTCAATTGCAACATTGTTGTGTGAGAGGTCTTGCAAGAGGTGGTTGCTATGCAGAAAAAGCAGAGATGGGGCAGAGGGGGGAAGGGTTTTGCTTTGAAAAAAGTGAGGGAAGAGTTTTGATTGGGTGACATGAGAGATATGTGTGAGGAATTACAGCATTTCTGTGCTTTTGATAGCTGCAGACTCTGGAGTGCATACCTTTTGCTCTGCTGAAGACAAATTGGTGTGTTTCTGAGACTGTTTTGAAACTCAAAGTATTTGCTTAGGTGAGAAAAAATTTCTTTAATTTAGATAGAAAATAGTGTGCTTTAAGGAGAAAATTATGAAGAAAGTTGTGTTTTTCAAATGTTGCTTTGTCTCAAGTGTTTCACAAATAGATTTTGTTTCTTTGAGAAATTGTAATTGGAGAAAATGTGAAGTATTAGTACTGACAGGGCTTTTATGTGCATAGGAGCTGTGGAGTGTTTTCAAATTATGACTTGTAAATCGTTTTTGAGAAAAAGCAATGGTTTTAATATTGATGAGAAGGACATAATGGTGTCTGCTTCTTTATAAGGTAATTGAGAGTCTCTGATGTTATTTTTCCCATTTCAATGTAAGAAGTTTGTCTGTGGAGCAAATTGCTTGTAAATATGCTCCCACCTGTGCATGGCAAATTTAGATTTTGAATGTTTCCGTTACATAGGCATGTTAAAGGTGACTGAAACATGCTGCAAAGGCAATCAAAAAATGCTTTTATGTGTCTTAAGGACATTTTAAGTCATTTCCCCATGTGCAGTGTTTTCAAATTATGAGTTGAAAATCTTTTTTAGATAAAGGAATGTTTTCAAAATTTATGTGCGCCATATGACCCCAAATTTCTTTTTCAGGGGTGCAGCAGGGTGTTCTTGAGACACCCCTGCACCGTCGGAAAAATTCGTAATTTGCGATGAGGTAATTGCTAATCGCAAATTGCACCTTCATTCCTATGGGCCTCCTGCTGCATGGAAATGAATGGGTAATCTTGCTGAAATGCAAAGTCGAATCTGTATTTAAAAGGGTCTGCACCTCTGTACGGGTGTTCGCTATGTGAAGCACGAAAGTTTCACGGGCCGAACTCAAGGCCACCTCTCTCTGAGACAAAAGAGCTCTTATTCTTGCCATGCCGTTGAAATGTGCTCCCAAGGTTGGTATTTGTGGCCAGATTGAAAACTCCCTATGTTCATGTGTGGGAGGAAATAGAACATTTCTGCAGCAAATAACCCGTTCATTTACTGTTACGATAAAATGAATACTTTTAATTAACCCAGAACAATCTTCATTATTGAGCATCAAATAACTACCATTTTCCAAGAACTTGAACGTGGGGATGATAGCAGGAACTGGTGTGCCTTGCAACACGCAAGCCATATTTGGTCGGTGTTTGTTGCATGAACCGTGTAACTGTATGTGCCTACACATTAGTGAATGATCTGGCGTCTCAGTGCATTCCTCTCCATTCAGATAAAGTTCTTGATCATCTTTGAAAATCTGTATGTGTATGGAAGCGACCAGACCTCATGAAGAAAACCACTACCTAAAGGTTAATAACGACCTATTGGTATATATTTCATACAATTTGAAAACTTATATAAAGCAAAAGGCAGCGTTATTAAACCGTGGATAAGGCACGTTGCCAAAGCAGTCAACCTTTTGGATTTATACTGGAAATGTTAAAGGAAGAATTACGGAGTAGGGCCTGTAAATCTTTAATGGACAACGAGTAAAATTACTCCAACCATCATATTCCTCTAATTCCGGGATAGTAGGGGTGTTTAATTTTTTAGAAGTAGCCAATCCAAAGCATTTGGTCTGGGAAATTGTTTCATTCACAAACAACATATGATTTGGGATGAGACATGCACGGTGGAAAGCCTCAGTGCCTTGTACCTGCCAGGTTCGTGAACCCCAAACTGATGTAGATCCTGGATATTTTTACTCTGTGTTACGTTAGCATGGGCTCATTACTGGTTTAAACGCCATTTTTCCTTTTTTGTAACTTCTGCACACGATACTTAGTTGTTGCTTTAGCTTTCAGCCTACCTGCGTCAAGATCTATGCCTGCTTCAAGCAGGCGCAGGGTTTTGATGTAGCTTTGTCCTATCTGATTGTAAATGCGGCACACCGTGGGTGGCAGAGCAGCGGTGCACGTTAACTGGTGCATCCCTGGGGATGTGCTAGTTAATATAAATCTGCCCCTTTACATTTAATTATGTGCAGGGGACACAGAGTAGGTGAGGTTTATCCAAGGTGAAGAAGAGATGAGTCCTGTTCAGTGAAAAATTGGAGATAGGCTTCAGTATATTATATACTTAAGTAGTGTGTTAAGTTTTTGATGACTGTTATTAATTTACTGTTGGGTAATAGTGGTTAATAACATTTTTTATTATATTTTACCACAGATTCAACTGCAGATTATTTCAAGATTTTAGGATGCCTAGCAAAGAAAGAGTAAGAAAGGCTGCAAAACGTCAAAGACAGCAGGACCATGGAATAATGCAGCAGTCCTCTAACAAAAAGATTTGTCAAGTCACCAAGAAAGCACCGGGTAAGAGTCGAAAAACAGTCATAAGAAATATGTGTAGTAAAAAAAATATTACTACAGAAAATGTTTCAGTCCAGAAAAGGAGAAAGAATTCAAATGGTAAGGAAAGGCCAATGAGAAATGTTACTGCTAGAGTAAGAGATAACTCTATGCATGAAAGTAGAAGGAAACAACAGTTTAGGGATATTCGTAAACGAATGTTCCGCAACAGGATAATTGGGAATTTGTTAAAAAATATTAAGAAAGGTCAGCAGAAAGTGGTTTTTTATAAGAGAAAAAAAATAGTTGAGAAAGTTATTGATCAGGCATTTGAAATTAAACGTAAGTTATTTATTTTGACAATCAATAGAATTAGGAAGCTAAACAAGGTAATTTATGATTTCAAAAGAAATAGTAGATGGAAGAGAATAGTTAATCGTAGTAATTTTTGTGAAGTTTTTTCTGGAGAATGGATGCATAGTTCAAGCTCTGAGGCATTTTTTAATGAGGAGAGTTATTTCCAGGATAATGATTTGGTGCATGCAGTTGACACCAGTGGTCGAGCTTATGAAGTGAAAGATGGTTGTCCAGTTGAACAAGAAAAACTTGTGAGAACAGAGATAGAAGAGGTGTTAGGTAATGAGGTTTTAGGGAGACGTCCTAAGGGTCCTGTGTACACCTGGAAGTGTAGTAGTATTTGCAGTGTACGACAGGATTCCATCAATTTGCTTTGTGATTTTATACGGTCATTTAGTAAGAAAAGTTTGAAGCAGAAAATGAAGTTGTTGCAAGAATTAGATCCTTGCAGAGTGAGAGAAGTGATAGGTTTGCATGGTCATTCACTGGCTTGTCTTTCCAGGAGAGTATGCCAGAGTGTTTTTCATCATTTCAGGATGCTAGCAGTGCATCATAATAAAGTGAGGAAATTAGTTAGAATGTTGTATTATGCTAAGAGTCCAGCAATTATGCTTAAACAATTATGCGCTGCTCTTTTGCATGGTTCTGAAATAGATGTGAAGAATATATGTGAAGAAATTGAGTTTTGTTACTTTGGAAGTAAAGAGGAGAATGTTGAAATTGACCAAGAAGAAGAGAGTAATGTGGAAGATAGTGTACAGGTTTCCAGTACAGATAATTTCCAGAGGGAAATTGCGACGTTTGAGGTGAAATCAAGTGAGAGGCCAAATTTCACTTGTGTGTGTTGTCGACGCACTTATTATAAGAATCAGACTAAGTTAGTGGATTTATATGGAAAAAGTGAAAGGGAAAATAATAGTGAATGGAAGGATTTTACAACATACTTGATGGTAGAAAATTGTTTTGATTTGGGATTGGATCAACGTGTGTGTACTTATTGTTGTAACAAATTAAATCAAAACCAGATGCCTGCTAGAGCAGTTCATAATAATCTGGAATTGGTTGAGATTCCTTCTGAATTGAAGGATTTAAATACTTATGAATCTATTTTGATTCAAAGTATCCATCCCTTTCAGGCTATTGTAAGAATGGAGCCAAAGACAGGGAAATTGCCTCCATCAGATTTACAGAGAGGATTAAAGGGAAGAGTTGTTTATTTGCCTCTAGATTTGAAGAAAAACATTAACACAATTGGAGTAGAAAAAGTGGAAGAGGAACCTCTTGTTATCTTAGTTAATGGGGTTCCGACTAAGAATAAGAAAATATGGCAAGATTTAGTAGATGTTAGGAAAGTCAAAAGGGAAACATTGTATTTGAAAAAATATAATAAGTACTATAAAAATGTATATGTTGCAGAAGAGGAAGTAAGTGAGGAAGAGGATAGCGATTTGTGTGTTGGTCAAATTGAGAAAGTAGAACCCTGTACTAGTGAAGAAATATATGACCATTATAGTGTTCATCCTTTGCATTCCAAGGAAGTCATGGGGAATGCTATTGAGTTGTTTCAAATGAAACAAGCGAAAGGGAGTCCCATTAGTGTTTGGGAGGAAAGTTTGGAAGCTCGGTGTTTCCCACAGCTTTTTCCAACAGGTCAGGGAGGAAGATATGATGAGCGACCTCATCAAATTCCTGCTTCTGAATACCGGACTTTGCGATTGTATGCAGGAGATCCTAGGTTTCGACAATGCATTCCTTACTTGTTTCATCTCCTGTTTGAAAGCGATCTGTCTGGACTGTCATATGCAGTGAACCACATCTTGAAAAGTGGTATACACATGCAAAACATGTCGGCAAGTGACTTTATGGATAAAGTCAATGTCCAAGACAGTATTTTGGATTCTCACCTGATTAATCTCATGGCGTGTCAGCGTGGTACTAATGAGTACTGGTACCGTCGTCATGGTGATTTAAAATGTATGCTGAGGAACTTAGGAACTCCCACATGGTTCCTCACTTTGAGCTGTGCTGAGTATGGCTGGGAAGACTTACTTGAATTTCTACGAGAGGCAAATGCTAACGTAGAAAACATCGAATTCAAGACACCCGGAGAACTGTGCTCTTTGGATCCAGTCAATGTATGTAGGTACTTCAATCATAGATTTGAAGGTATGATGTCTTTCATCATGAATAAGAAGAATCCACCTCTTGGAGAGGTGTTGGATTTCTTCTGGAGGAAGGAGTACCAAGCAAGAGGTGCTCCTCATATACATATGTTGCTGTGGATCAAGGATGCACCTAAATTTGGAACGGATGCAGAAGACTCAGTGATGAGTTTCATAGAACAGTATTCTACGTGTGCTGTTCCAAACGCAAAGGAGAAAAAAAGCCTAAGAGAAAAAGTTCTACGTTTCCAAAGCCATCGATGTGGAAAGTACTGTCGTCGTAAATTCCGGAACAAAGACAAGTTCTACACCAAATGTCGTTTCGGCTTTCCACGACCGGTGATTTCTAAAGGAAGAGTGAACAGTTTGATGTCTTCACTGCGACATAATGTGATGAAGAAATCACCTAAAAACACATACAATTTGAAGAGGAATGAAGAGTCTAAGTACATCAACGACTACAACCCGGTGATTTTGTCCATGTGGAATGCTAACATGGATATACAGTTTGTGGCTGATAACTGTATGGCTGTGGCTCGGTATGTGACATCTTACATCACCAAAAAAGAGAAGACAGAATTGAAGGATATGTGGGAGGACATTTCCCATGAAAAGAGCCTCAGCAAGAAGTTGTACAGTTTCAGTCTGAAGATGTTGTCGCATCGAGAAATCGGAGCTTACGAATATTCTGACCGGTTGTCTTCAGCAAGCCTCTATGCCAAGTCCAGGAGTATCGTTTGGGTGAGTGTTGGTCTTGCTGCAACGCGTAATCGAGTTCTGAAACCTGTGCGGGAAATTGAGTATTTGGCGGAAAAGGAGCCAAACAGTACCGACATTTTGAAGAGCAACATGTTGGATACATATTATCCAAATCGAAGCAGTCATCTCGAGAATGTTTGTCTGTATGAGGTTCTGCAAAATTACATATTCAAGAGGAACATCAAAGAAGATACTGAGAAAGGAGTGTATGCTGTAATAGGAAGTGAGGGATGTCTGGTCAAGCAAAGAAAATGCCACTTGATAAACCATCGAAAATTGAGTGGCGAATCTCCTGAAAAAAAGGAGTTTTTCTATTTAGCACTTTTGCAACTTTTTAAGCCTTGGCGTGCAGAAGAGGAACTGCTTGGAGATTTCCTTTGTTATGAAGACTCATTCAATGGTGCCAAGGAGACCATAGAATGTCCTGCTTTTCCTAAATATGTAGAAATGTTGAATGTGGAAATTGAGCAGGAAGCAACGATTGCAGCCGAGATTGCCAGAGACAGTTCTCAGGACAGTCAGAGTTCTGCTTCATTGAGTCAGGATCCACTAGGAGGACCTCTTATCGAAAATGAAGCTGCCACTGCTATGAATGAAGTGGAAAGAGCCATGGCACATGCTCAGGAGGATGCGGTTAACTTAGAAGAGTTGGAAAGACAACTCAACGTTGAGCAGAGGAAAATATATGACGAACTTACCATGCAAATTGATCATGGATTACGTCATGACAAGAAAGAGTGCTCATGTACGTCGTTGAAGCCTGTCCGATTGTACGTGAGTGGAGAAGCGGGAACTGGAAAAAGTTTCCTTATTAAAGCAATTTCGTGTTATTTGCAGGAAAGGACAGAGTCATCGCTGTCTTGTGTTGTCACTGCTCCAACTGGACTGGCAGCACATAACATTAAAGGGATTACTTTACATCGTTTACTGATGCTGCCAGTGGAGCATGACAACAAATTAGAATATCACAAGCTATCTGGAGATGCTTGTTTTGAAGTTTCAAGAGTCTTGAGGAAAATGAAACTTCTTATCATTGATGAAGTAAGCATGGTTTCCAATGTCATGCTTGCCTTTGTGCATTTGAGAATGCAAGAAGTTCTCAAAACAGAGTATGATGTGTTATTTGGTGGCAAACACATCATTGTTTTCGGAGATCTTCTGCAGCTGACACCAGTGAAAGGGCAACCTGTGTTCAAAATGCTCACGCATGAAGATACCAGGAAGTGCTTAGGGAGCATTGGCAACGTCAATATATGGTTAAACTTCAATTATGCTGAACTGCATGAAAATATGCGTCAGGCAAAGGATGAAGTTTACAAGACTATTCTACAAGATGTTAGAATTGGAAAAGTGACCGAGCATGGGAAAGAAGCTTTACATGCACGATTACTGACAAATTTATATCCAGACGAAGATGTTGTGCCTGAGAATATTTTTCAGAAACTTACTGAGAAAAAATCTGGAATATGTTTGATGCCAACTCTTGCAGAATGTGCCAAATTCAACAACAAAATGTTGCATTTAGAAAAGCAAGAGATTGTGAAACTGGAAGCTATTGACAGAGTAGAGCACATGGGATCAACAATTATTTTGTCTGAGAATCTGAAAACAAAATTGGATTTATTAGAGAAGAGTATATCTAAAACTGCGGGTTTTGAAAAGACTCTGAATGTGTGCTTGAACTGCCGTATAATTTTAAGAAGGAATTTACATGTTGAAAGAGGTCTGGTAAATGGATCAATGGGTAATGTTGTTGATTTTGTGAAATACAGAAATAGAGATGGAATTGATTTTTTAAAAATTAAATTTGATGGCATTGAGGAAGTACAGCTAATTGCTCGTTGTTCTGCTAGATTTTTGCTTGTAAAAGACTTATATGTTCGTCGTAAGCAGTTTCCTGTTTGCTTGGCATATGCGGTGACAATCCATAAATCGCAAGGTTTAAGTGTAGACTGTGCATTGGTGAATATTGGCAGTTCTGTGTTCAAGGAGGGTATGGCATATGTGGCATTGTCACGAGTTAGGACTTTATCGGGATTGTACTTGATTGAGTGTGATGTCACAAACATTTGTGCGGATCTAGATTGTGTTAAGGAATACAATAGGTTGAGAAGAGAGTATGCGCCACATTTGCCTCAGTATCCTTTGTTTGAGAAACGTGTGGTATGCCGGAAACGAAGAAATGTGACCAATACTGGGGAGGTTGTAGCAAAAAGACGAAAAGTCGATGAACCTGAAATTATAAGCAGAAACAAAAAGGATTCTGTTGAAGATGTTGTTGGTTTTCAATTTGAAAACAGTTCTGGTGTCAACTGCTATGCTAATGTAGTGGTTAATGTTTTGTTTTCTCTAGAAAATGTAAAAGAAGAGATTGTGGTCAATTCTGATCAAAGATTTTGCAGTTTGTTAAATTCTGTGTTAGAGAAATGTAGCACTGATAGAACAAACATAGAAAGTGTGTCTGAAATTCGAAATCTGTTAGACAGATGTTCAGGCCAAACACAATTCTCTCAAAATAGTCAGCAAGATTGTCAGGAGTTTTTAATGTACATGCTTGATGTATTGCATGATGAAGGTGTAGATGTAGATCACCTGTTTGGGCTTTCTTATCAATGGCAGCATGACTGCGAGAACTGTAGGGTATCAAGTACTACTAGTGTAGACTCAGAAAGATTTATATATTTAACTTTGCCAGACAGTAAATCAGTCTCTTTTAATAAGCTAGTAAAAGCAGCTGATCACAACATGGAGTGTAGCCAATGTAAATCTGAAATGATGTCCACATTATTTATACGAACATATGGCCAGTATGTCATTTTAATGTTCCAACGATGTAGGCCTGATGGAACAAAATTGACAACTTTAATTAAAAATGTTGTGGCTTCACAGTTGTCAATATCAGGAAGGACTTTTGTAACTGTAGCAATTATATATCATGATGGTCCTTCAATAACATCAGGACATTATACAGCTTATTTAAAGTGTAGAAATGGCTGGTCATTCTGCAATGATTCTGTTTTAATTTTCACAAAAAAATTGCCGTATGACCTTAAAAACTCTTACCTGGTGTTTTTAAAACCAAAATTTTAGGGAAAGAATCTCGGGATGTGCTCTGAGGAATTTCAAGAAGTTGTCATGGCTCCTACACGATTTGGCCTTGAGGATAAGTGTAGTACAGAGACATAACTTCTTACCATAACACTGGACGTTATGGAGAAATACGTGCACTTTGAATGAGTTCAGAAAAACTGTTTCTTTTTATAAGCTAATTGAAGCAGCCAATCAAAACATGGAGTAGAGGGAATGTAAGTCTGCAATGCTGTCTACTGTTTTACATTGCTTTGTGATTAAAAGTGATGTAGAGAATTAAATAATTGTACTAGTCATAAAGGTAGTGTAAGTCTGCTTCATAGTAAGCAGTATCAGTGTGATAGGAAATGTAGAACATGATTGAGCAAGAAGGGGAAGATATTACTAGTCCAGGATTGTGTAAATGATCTTCAACATTTTAATTCTGAAAGTTGCGGAAATGCGAAAAGACGGGATTGGCTAACAAGAAATCCAAGAGTTATACATGGCTCTGACAAGATTTGGCCTTGTGGAAACTTGTGGTAGAGAGCAAGAAGTCATTTATTGTATGTAACATGTTTTTGAAAACGATGGAGGTTTTCTTTCAGAAAGTGGCGGGTTTAAAGTAATAACAGCACAACAGAGTGTAAGCTGTTCATAGGACATCCTTGGCCGTCATGGAAAGTAAGTTAACTTTAAGGAGTTCTGAATTCTGATTTGTAATGTTGTATGGGTTTTTTAAACACAATCATTTTGATTGTGGTTTTTTTTCCCCGCTGTTATATGATGAATACCTTCAAGTCACTGTTTTAGTGAAATTTGATACATTCTGAGAACAGCAAAAATAAACCATTTAACATGTATAATTAATTCTGTTCTGTTTGCATTTATGATGTACATGTAGAACTGTGTAAGAGGCATGGAGAAGGTGAGGCTTCTGTAAGTGTCAAAGTTGTTGCATACAGTGCTCATATTCTACGTAGTCTTTTATATTTCATTACTTTCACTGTTTCTGACTGATCTAAAAATTTTTTTTAAAAAAGAACAGTAAGTATAAGGGAAGGAAACAGACAGTTATGTTAAAAGAAACACAGCTATAGGGAATAAACTAGGGATACTGTTACCCGCAATCCTCTGCTGATGATGTCACTGAGCATGTCATGAATGATGTAATATGTGACATCATCAGCAGTGGATTACGGGTAATAGTATCTCTAGTTTACTCCCCTATAGCTGTCTTTCTTTTAACATAACTGTCTGTTTCCTTCCCTTATACTTACTGTTCTTTTTAAAAAAAAAAAATTTTGGTTCGCTTCCGGTTCGCGTACCGGGGAGCGAACTGGGAAGCGAACTAAGAGAAATAGAGGTTGGCACAGTTGCAAATATTGTACCAATTTTTTAATAACGGGGAGGTAGTTCTGAAAAGAACTTTTTTTTTAATTGTTTTTGTTGTTTTATTTTTTTTTATTATTTTTCTGAACATTTCTTTACTTTTTTTGAATTTTTCTGAACAGTTTTATATATTTTTTTTTTTTTTTTCGGAGGGGGCAACGAAAACGATTCATTGTAAAGGGCTCAACAGGAGCAAGAAAACAAAAAAAAAGAATTTATTGTTTGGGGAGTTTCGGACAAACATGAGCATGATTGTCAATAGCTCTGTTGATCAGAGTGATGCTACTTTCTCCGTAGCAAATGAATCCACTGCAATGTACGCAGACTTGTTTTACTTCACGAAATCTCGTTTGTATATTTGGCACCATCTCCCTGCCCTCTGGTCCCGTTACTTCCGGTACAACAGATCTTCTGGCCATAATAGGGAGATTATCTAGGTCGTCCTGTTCCTCTTCTTCCTCTTCTTGCTGAATTATAACTTTAGCAGGTGGTCCACTCTTCCTTGGATGTGGTGGAGGTGGTGGGGAAGCACCAGCTGAAGCTAGTAAAGAAGCCATTGCTCACTGGTAACAAAGGGTCTTTCTCTCACAATGATGAAAGTCAGAGTGAGGAAAGAAGGAGGGATTTTCACCATTTGGGAAAGAAAATAGTTCTCAACCAATGAAAAGTGTTCATTTTAGATCATATGACCTAGTCTTACATCATTAGGAAACCGAAAGTGAAATGAACCAATGAAAAGTGTTATTACCAAGTCACATGACCTGCTGTGTTTTCGTTACGCGCTTTGCAGGGCCTCCCGGTTTGCTTCCAGAAACCTGTGCTTTGCGACTCGGTAAGCGTACGAGTTCGCTAACGTAGCACGTCATATGACGTATCACGTGACAACGCGAAACGTCATGCGGACGGGAGGCGTCACGATGTTGTTTTCTAACGCGGCAGTTGCGGTAAAGAAACGTTTACCGGCTCGCGGTCTATTTCGGGGCATCAAGGTCAGCTAACGGGAAGCTTCCCGATTCGCGAAGCGGGAACAAAGAAAAAAAAATATTTAAAAAAAAAGTTATTAATAAACATATAAAATATATTTTTGGATTTAAAGAAGAATACATTTTACAGCTACAGATATTAGCTGTTAAAAAACCAATGAAATTCACTGAAAAAACCATAGGTTATAGACCACATATAGTTAGGAATTAGCATTTACAAAACCTTGAAAATTCACTGAAAAAACCATAGGTTATAGACCATATATAGTTAGGAATTAGCATTTAAAAAACCTTATTTTACTCACACAAAACCATTGAAATTCCATATATAGTTAGTTGCACTAACTATATATCGCGCACCCGCAATCCACTGCTGATGATGTCACATATTACATCATTCATGACATGGTCAGTGACATCACTGATGACATCACTGATGACATCTCAAATGACATCACTGATGACATCACTGATGAGATCTCATTTGATATCAATGACCACATCACTGATGATATCATTCATGTGACAATACAATGCATCTCCTCACATTTTAATATAACCTCTGTTTCACCCAGTGTTAAATACAGAGTATAATTTTTGAAACCATTGACACACCAATAGTAGTTACTACATACGCACTCACTGATTCCTACGTCTACACACACCTTCACTCATTCACCCATACAATCATTCATACATACAATCACTCATCTTTACAACACTATCATATGCACTCATACACCTATACAGACACTCACACTCTGCCACTCATCCATGGAGTTACTCACACACCTAGTCAGTCCTGTAAAGAATCAATCACACTTCCATTTTCTTGTCTATACAGTTAAACATAGAGCACCTTACATTTTCAAACATATACTAACACATACTTACTTTCTTATACAATCATTGATACAAGTACACATTGATCTGCACAGAGTGACACACCTCCCAGCCAGCCACACACACACTCAGTCTCCCATACAAATACTTGGACAATTAATCAATAACCCATATAGTTAATCATATAGCTACTGATCAACACATGCAGCAGTTTACAGAACAACAGACATAATGATGCACAAATTAAGACAGTTTAGTCACTAACCCATGCACTCAGTGAGACACATTTAATCACTCACTCATACATTCAGTCATGCACCTACTAAATCCTTCGTCCAGACACTTATACATCTACTCATTCTTCAATATGTAAAACATATTTAAACTTTACAGAAACACACAGTCACTGGATGATGTCATCAGTGATGTCATCAGTGATGTCATTTGAGATGTCATCAGTGATGTCATCAGTGATGTCACTGACCATGTCATGAATGATGTAATATGTGACATCATCAGCAGTGGATTGCGGGTGCGCGATATATAGTTAGTGCAACTAACTATATATGGAATTTCAATGGTTTTGTGTGAGTAAAATAAGGTTTTTTAAATGCTAATTCCTAACTATATATGGTCTATAACCTATGGTTTTTTCAGTGAATTTTCAAGGTTTTGTAAATGCTAATTCCTAACTATATATGGTCTATAACCTATGGTTTTTTCAGTGAATATATATATATATATCACTGAAAAAACCATAGGTTTCACACCAGTTATAGTTAGGAATTAGCATTAAAAAAAACTATTAAATTCACTGAAAAAACCATAGGTTTTACACCAGTTATAGTTAGCTGGAAGTTTTACTCGCATAAAACCATTGAAATTCCCACGTTATAGTTAGTTGGACTCACTATAACTTGCGCGTGCAATGCACTGCTGATGACGTCACATATTACATCACTCATGACATGGTCAGTGACATCACTCATGACATCACTGATGACACCATCCAGTGAATGTGTCTATTTTAAAAAAAATAATTATGTATTATATATGTATATGTAAAAGTTGATGGAAGAATACATGTTTAAATAAGTGTTTACATGGATGTTTTTTTAAAATACATATATTAGAGAGTAATGTTTAAATATTTAAATATATGTATTAGTGTTTCACTTTGTGTATAAGTGGCTGCATGGGTTGCTGAGTAGCTACATGTGTATGTATATGGGTTATTAGATGTTTTTCTTAGTATTAGTATGAGTGTTTGTATGGTTTGGTGGGGGTATTACTTAGCACATAGATGCATGAATGACTGACTCTCTCTTTGTATGTTTTGAAGACAGCATATGTGCAGGACTGTATGGGTGGATGAGTGTGTATATGTGTGTGTTAGTGAGTGAATGACTGTCTCACTAGTGTCTTTATCAGTAACTACATATGTTTTAATCTAGTATATGTGAATATTGATGTATATAAGTGAGTATATGTGAGAGTGAGCGATTGTAAGAGTTCCTGTTTAAATTAGTATGTGTTTCTATAAGTGAGTGTTTAAGAGAGTAAGTATGTGTAAGTTTCCTTAGAAGTAAGGTGGTAGTGTGTGTATAGCTGTATATGCAAATAAATGGATGTTCAATAGTTTATTTGCATGTGTGAGTATGTGTGTGAGTAACTTTTGGATGCCTGTCGTTGTGTAACAGGATGTATAGGTGTATCACTACATATGATGAGTGAGTATATGTATGAGTGACTATATAGAACTGTTGGTTAATGAGTGGATGTGTATATAGATGAATTGGTTGTTGTAAGTGGTATGGGTATCTCCATTTTTTTGAAAATGTTAGTTTCTATTTTTGAACATGTGTTTCAAGGGTTACATTACAGTGAAAGGAGGTCTCTCACTCTGTCACAAGGATGGTGTCATGAGTGATGTCATGAGTGATGTCACTGACCATGTCATGAGTGATGTAATATGTGACGTCATCAGCAGTGCATTGCACGCGCAAGTTATAGTGAGTCCAACTAACTATAACGTGTGAATTTCAATGGTTTTATGCGAGTAAAACTTCCAGCTAACTATAACTGGTGTAAAACCTATGTTTTTTGTGTGAATTTAATGGGTTTTTTTAATGCTAATTCCTAACTATAACTGGTGTGAAACCTATGGTTTTTCAGTGAATTTCAATGGTTTTTTAATAGCAAATCTTTATAGGTATAAAAAATAATACATTTTAAAACGAATTTTATATTGTATAATTCTGTCAAATTTTTGAATTTTTTTATTTTTAACCCTGGGGCGCTCCCGCGGCGCTTACCGGTGAACGCACGGGTAAGCGCAATTTTACGGCGCGCCCCGGGGCGCGTACCGGGGAGCGTCCCGTTAGCCCTATTCTCGCGAACGAAAACAACATCGTGACGATTCGCGTAACCGCGTGATGCGTCATATGACGCACTGCGTAAGCGCACCCGGAAGCACGCGAGCGCATACGATCGCGCAACGTCCTGACACGCTTACGCCGCGCGCCCCGGGGTGCGCCCTGGAGCGCGACTACGGGCGCGCCCCGGGGCGCGTAGCGTAAGCGCGTCGGGTCATGTGACCTGAAAATAACACTTTTCATTGGTTGCTAATATTTTTTTTATAAAGAATGAAATCCCCACCCATTTCCTTCACTTCTTCTTTCACTTTTGTGACTGAAAGACCTGCCTGTTTTGCTGTTGGTTCTTTGTTGGATATCTTGGATTATCATGGCTGCCAGACCATCCAGCAGTGAAGATGACTCCAATGAATTCATCGATGAAGAGCCTCCTCAGCCAAAATACAAAGAACATTTCATCTGGAATTTTTTTTCCATACCTGATCACCAGAAGAAGGTAAATGCTCCAAAAGTGGAGTGCAGGATCTGTCACACAGTCCTGTCACGGGGTAACCCCAATAAAAAATATTCTTTTGGGAACTCCACAATGATTCGCCATGTGGAGAGAAGGCACCCCCAGAATTTTGCCCAGGAAAGTGTCAGGGCTCTGGCACAAAAGGTTCCCAGTGAAGGGGCCTCTACATCAACCGGAGGACGAACACCATCAGTGAGGGGGAGATCACAAGAGCAGGTTCCGAACATTCAGCCTGCATTTAACAAAGGCACCCTTAAATGCAGATACTGTGATCAGCTACTTTCCTGTGGGGAGCAAAGTGTTCTGCTCATGGTTCGAGCATTGGAGAACCATCACTGCCGTTACCAGCCCTAATTTTTTTTTGTTTTTTTTTTGCTCCTGTTGAGCAGTTTCCATTCCCTGTTTTTGTTGTAGTTCTAAAAAAAGAAAAAAGAAGAAAAAAAAAGTTCTTTTCGGAACTACCTCCAATTCTCATCAAAGAGCTATATTCTTAAAAAAATGAAAAAGAGTAAGTGAAGTGGAGTGCATTGATAAATGAAAGGAAAATAAGTAAGAAAGAACAGAAAAGTATGAGAGGAGAAAGGAAGTGAAGTAGGGGGACTGAAAGAAGGTGAGTGTTGGGAACGAAAGTAAGGAGAAGGAGAGTGAACATGGGGAATGTGGTTATTCAAACAAAATGTAGAAAAGGAACGGGGTGTGGAAGGGTAAGAAAAGATGCATTGCTGGAGTTGCATAATTTTTGTGACACTCTCCAGCAATGCATCACTTTTGCGCTTGCAGATAGGTCTGAAATACTGACGTATCTAAAAGTACTTGCGACATAATACGTCATATATTTAATATGACGCATGAGTAGAAGACTGAAGGCCTCATTTATGAGGCCATGCGTCACTTTTACGCCACCGGTGCGTCACTTTTTGTGACGCACCAGTGCTGTTAAAAACGCACCTTATTCAGTCATATTTACAAAGTGACGCATCTAGGTAGATGCATCACTTTGTAAACCCCTGCGCCACATTATACCTACGTCAGGTGTAATGTATGCAAAAGGGACATATTGACGCAAGAAAGGGTCGTAGAGGTGACGCAGTAAAATCTATCAGATATCACTACGTCACTTTTATGACGCTATTGCGCCCAAATCTTGCGCCTGTTTCACAGCAGGCGTAAGACTGGTGCAGGCCCTTTCACATGGGGCCTGGCCCCATGTGAAAGGATGCATTGCTGGAGTTGCATCATTTTTGTGACACACTCCAGCAATGCATCACTTTTGCGCTTACAGATACGTCTGAAATACTGACATATCTAAAAGTACTTGCGACATAATACGTCATATATTTAATATGACGCATGAGTAGAAAACTGAAGGCCTCATTTATGAGGCCATGCGTCACTTTTACGCCACCGGTGCGTCACTTTTTGTGACGCACCAGTGCTGTTAAAAATGCACCTTATTCAGTCATATTTACAAAGTGACACATCTAGGTAGATGCATCACTTTGTAAACCCCTGCGCCACATTATACCTACGTCAGGTGTAATGTATGCAAAAGGGACGTATTGACGCAAGAAAGGGTCGTAGAGGTGACGCAGTAAAATCTATGAGATATCACTATGTCACTTTTATGACGCTGTTGCATCCAAATCTTGCGCCTGTTTCACAGCAGTCGTAAGACTGATGCAGGCCCTTTCACATGGGGCCTGGCTCCATGTGAAACGATGCATTCCTGGAGTTGCATCATTTTTGTGACAGACTCCAGCAATACATCACTTTTGCGCTTACAGATACGGCTGAAATACTGACGTATCTAAAAGTACTTGCGACATAATACGTCATATATTTAATATGACACATGAGTAGAAGACTGAAGGCCTCTTTTATGAGGCCATGCGTCACTTTTACGTCACCGGTGCGTCACTTTTGGTGACGCAGCAGTGCTGTTAAAAATGCACCTTTTTGAGTCATATTTACAAAGTGACGCATCTAGGTAGATGCGTCACTTTGTAAACGCCTGCACCACATTATACCTACATCAGGTGTAATGTATGCAAAATGGGTATATTGACGCAAGAAAGGGTCGTAGAGGTGACGCAGTGAATGAACGGGGTTTTCCCCATGCTACGCTCCCCGGTACGCTCCCCGGGCTCTCCCCCCCGCCAAAACCGAAAAAAAAGAAAATTTTTTTTTTTACCCGAGGGACCCTTTTATGGCCCCCACATCAAACCTAGGGGACCAGGGGGGGTCTACCCTGCCCCCTTTTGGTTATTTCCCCCTTTGTTTTTACCACCTCTTGTGTCTCGATCCTACCGAGACACAAGATGGCGGCCGCTCCGGACTGTTTCGAATGTTTACAGACACCCGAGAGCCAATCAGCTTTCCGTGCACAAGTCGCGTGGCGCGCCCGGAGCGCTCCCCAGTGCGCGCACCGGGGCGCAGCTATAGATATATACATTTTTTTGAACCTAAATTACTCAAAATCCTCTGGAGCACATATCTTGAGTCATAGCAAAGGCACATCGGGCTACCAGTCCCTACAATTTTGCCAAGTTTGGTGAAAATCCATTCAGCCGTTCGAGCTAAAAGTGCGACCGACCGCCCTATGGAAATTAACATGGGGAAAACACGTTTTGGGACCCCCCTTTTATCTCGGCCCCCGCTTGACGAATCCCCCCCAAACTTTCAGGGAAGGACCAGAACGCCGCGAGGCAAAGTTGAGGAAAATTTCAGGCAGATTCCTCAACCGACGCCAAAGTTATTCCCAATAGAATGTTGCGATTTCCCTATGGAAATCAATCCTAACTATACCTATCTACTGGCGACCGCCAGTAGGTAATATATATATATATATATATAGATGTCCAGTCATTGTACACTATTATAGACCATCAACAGGGTCTAGAAGCATGCAATCTCTTCCTCAAAGAGAGGCCGCACAGATTCAGGGAGCATAGTAAGATGCTCATTAACATGATGGATTTCTGTCTGTCCAAAAATATCTTTCTGTTTGATGGTGTCCTGCATAGGCAAGTGGTTGGTACCGCGATGGGTTTTTGTTTTGCTCCCAGTTTCGCGAACCTCTTTATAGGTCACTGGGAGCATGAGATCTTTGCCAATCCTACCAATGCAGGGCACCTTCAACATGTCACCACGTGGTGGCGATATATTGATGACTTATTCGTCATTTGGAATGGCAGCGAATTGGGGTTTGCAGCCATTATCCCGCATTTTTTATCCCACGGACTTTCAGTCCGCATACCATTTTCCTGCAAGGTCATTGACCTCGCATACCATCATCCCGCCTTTTTTTCAAAACGCATGTGCATTTATCACGCATGCCTTTACAGCGAATTACGTTGTAAAGGCATGTATGGTAAATGCATTTGCGTTGTGAAAACCACGATGACGAGAGAGGTAAGTGGGTTTGGGTTAATTTTTTCGTCGTGCTGGGTTAGTGATTGTGTAGTGTAGTGTTGTGTTAGTGTAGTGTAGAGTTGTGGTGGTTGTTTAGTGTAGGGTCGTGCTGGGGGAAGTGTTATAGGGTTTAGGGTAGTGTTGGCGTAGTGTAGGGTCATGCTGGGGGTAGTGTTTTAGGGTTTAGGGTAGTGTAGTAGTGTTTGCGTAGTGTAGGGTCATGCTGGGGGTAGTGTTTTAGGGTTTAGGGTAGTGTTGTAGTGTTTGCGTAGTGTAGGGTCATGCTGGGGGTAGTGTGTTAGGGTTTAGGGTAGTGTTGTAGTGTTTGTGTAGTGTAGGGTCTTGCTGGGGGTAGTGTTTTAGGGTTTAGGGTAGTGTTGTAGTGTTTGCGTAGTGTAGGGTCATGCTGGGGGTAGTGTTTTAGGGTTTAGGGTAGTGTTGTAGTGTTTGTGTAGTGTAGGGTCATGCTGGGGGTAGTGTTTTAGGGTTTAGGGTAATGTTGTAGTGTTTGCGTAGTGTAGGGTCATGCTGGGGGTAGTGTTTTAGGGTTTAGGATAGTGTTGTAGTGTTTGCGTAGTGTAGGGTCATGCTGGGGATAGTGTGTTAGGTTTTAGGGTAGTGTTTGCGTAGTGTAGGGTCATGCTGGGGGTAGTGTTTTAGGGTTTAGGGTAGTGTTGTAGTGTTTGCGTAGTGTAGGGTCATGCTGGGGATAGTGTTTTAGGGTTTAGGGTAGTGTTGTAGTGTTTGTGTAGTGTAGGGTCATGCTGGGGTGTAGTGTTTTAGGGTTTAGGGTTGTGTTGTAGTGTTTGTGTAGTGTAGGGTCATGCTGTGTTGTAGTGGTTTAGGATAGTATTGTAGTGTTTGTGTAGGGTCATACTGGGGGTAGTGTATTAAGGTAGCGTTGTAGTGTTTGTTTAGGGAAGTAAAGTGCTTTATGGTAGTGTTGGGGGTCGTGCTGGGTAGTGTAAATGTTGGAAAATGACTGTGTGTTAAGGGTGGGTGGTGCAGGGGTACTACATTAGAGTGTAGTGTAGGGTAGGGTAGGGTACGGTACTCTTACTTACCTTTAGAACTTTTACAACGAGTATATCTTTAACATGCATGCATTTTCGTTGTAATGGCATGTGTGCTAAAGGCATATTTGTTTTAAAAGTTTTCGTTCTCTTATTTTGCGGACTAATAGTACTTGCGGTATTATATTTGCGGGATGATGGTATGCGGGATGTTTGTCTGCGGTCTTCCATCATATATTCGCGAATTGGAGGCCAATGAATTCATCAGTGAGCTTAATGTGAATGATAAAAATATAGTTCTTACCAGTCACATTAGCAGGACTTCAGCAGAATATCTGGATGTCAAGGTTGACATCAGAGAAAATCAACTGTTTACCACACTTTTTAGAGAATATACGGCAGGGAACAGCATCCTCCATGCCCTCAGCAGCCATCCTGAAACTCTTAAATGGAGTAATTCCTATGGAGAGCTGCTGAGGGCTAGAAGGAACTGCAACACTGAAACAGCGTACCAACTAGAATGTAAAGAAACGATTGCCCGTTTTAAAATCAGGGGCTATCCCAATTGGGTTCTACGCAAGGCAAGGGAAAGAGCAGATGATATACCTAGAACACAGACTTTATCTGTAAAAAGCGCTGAGGTTGATGAGAATAATGAGAACGATTTGCGGCTCATCATGACCTACAATGCAGAATCCAAAAAAATCTATGGTATACTTTCCAAAAATTTGCACATCTTACAATGTGACAATTAAGTCATTGGGGAATCTATCCCCAGCACACCGAGTGCCACGTACAGAAAAGGTAAGAATTTTAGGGACATGCTTGTACATAGCAACATTACCACCTACTCTACAGGTCACGAACACGGTCTCACGGGTTTCTTCCCATGTGGCCATTGTAAAGCGTGTAAGAACATCACATTCATCAATAAAGTCACTTACAACAGGGTCACCAAGGACATAAAACAGTTTTTAACATGTAGTACCACTTATGTCATCTATGCGCTCATATGTCCATGTGAAATGTGGTACATCGGAAGCACCACTCTACCTGCTAAGAAACGTGTGCTGGAGCATTATAGGGTGATCATCCACTGTGATGAGAAATACCCTGTGGCACGCCATTTTAGAGATGTACACTTTTCTAATGCATCATTGTTAAAATATTTGATTCTTGAACAAACAGTCAGAAGCCCCAGAGGGGGCAATAGGACATTGAAATTGAGACAGAGGGAATCAAAATTGATTGTGGACTTCCAATCGAAACACCTGGGTGGCCTCAACCAAGATGAGGAGCTGTCAATGCACCTTAGGGATAATTAACACTCGATATGTACATTTCAGCTACAATCTTACCCACTACACTGTGTATGGCTGATGTTCAGTGGCTATTTATGAGCCTGCGTTCTATATTGTCAGTTTTTTCCTCCCATATGATGATGTGCACTAGCAGTTGTTCATGTGTTTTAATGATTTTAATTGTCTAGTAATATGTATCTTTATTTTGTTTCAGGTGAAGAGAAAGGGGCCCATTCACTTCACTCACTTTTCACGGGCAACCCACCTTCTTCTTATCATGTCACCAATGAACACGTCAGCACTGTTTAGCATGGGTCAAACTTATGTGAATAGGAAGACTGCACTTTAACATCATTTGCACCATAGTCCACAGCTACAAGCCTGTTACAGCAGTACGTTGCCCCATGTTGCACTTCTATCCACATTGGTATGAATGCCACAGAAGGATGTTGGGTTCAGCCAGTATGATTGTTAAAGTATTAATGAGCTGTGAAAAAAAATAGTGCACAGGTTCGCAGCATTTACGATGTATTTCACATATCTAAATGTTTTACAATTAAGTGTGTACTTCGGGATAAACTGGCTGAGAGTGCCATCATGTATTTTACGTGGTAACTGTGGACCGAGGTCAGAAGAACAATTATTATGTTTTACAGCTCTTGATCAACATGAACCATGCAATTGTGGGCAACAGTGAGATAGTTGGGTCTGCCATCATGTATTGTACGTGTTAACTGGTGGCCCAGCGATGAATACTTACCGTATCTTGTGCATTGTCCCAGACCGAGGAAGTGTTGACAACAATGGGTAGTGCACAAGAGTTGACGGGGTATTGCCCTTTAATTCACAGCAGAGGAACGACTGTTACATTCACTGGTATTGGATGTTACCGCTTACATGTATTTTATACACGCAAATTGTATGACCTGCCCCATATCATTGTAAAAACTGGGAATCATCGTTGCATGAACTGTTCAATTCTACTGTTGCATTTTGACGTATGGACACTACTTTTGCACATTTAAACATGGCGGCTGTAATAGATGGCGTTGGTGCCTGAATGCAGTCCTCTTTTCATGTTCAACCCTGTCAGCCTGCAACTTTATTAGGCTTGTGTGCATTTCACCACAGTAACGTGAACAAGGCTTTTCGCAAGCCGAAACATGTTGTTTCTGAACAAACACCCTTGAAATGGATCTGAGCTGGCGGTCCTATTTTTACTGGAAGCACATGGGATTGGAATCTTTTCTCTGTTGGAAATTAATTACCCGCGTGCTCCGCCGGCATTTGCGCCACCTCCCACGAGGCCCAAGCAGCCAGAAGGAGCTACCTATTTGTGACTGTGAGAATATATATATATATATATATATATATATATATATATATATATATATATATATATATATATATATATATATATATATATATATATATATATATATATATTACCTACTGGCGGTCGCCAGTAGGTAGTTATAGCTAGGATCGTTTTCCATAGGAAATCTGCAACATTCTATTGGGAATAACTTTGGCGCCAAATGAGGGATCTGCCTGTAATTTTCGTTAACTTTGCCTCGCTGCGCTCCGCTCCTTCCCTGAAAGTTTCGGGGGGATCCATCAAGCGGGGGCCGAGATAAAAGGGGGTCCCAAAACGTGTTTTCCCCATGTTAATTTCCAAAGGGCGGTTGGACTCACTTTTAGCCCGAACGGCTGAATGGATTTCCACCAAACTTGGCAAAATTGTAGGGACTGGTACCCCGATGTGCCTTTGCTATGTCTCAAGATATATGCTCCAGTGGTTTTTACGAAAATCAACTTTGAAAAATATATATTGGGCTACATTGGGCTATATATATGTCAGAGCCCAAATGTAGCCCAATGTAGCCCAATGTAGCCCAATGTAGCCCAAAGATGGCCACCAGAGACAAAAAAAAACAAATGTAGCCCAAATATCAGCCAGATGTAGCCCAACTATAGCCCAATGACAGAATGTCCCAGAGTGTTCTAAAGAACAACAATAGCGCTAACAGTCTTACTTATGACAAAAGTATGGCACACCTGAAGTCATCTTGATTGGAATAAAGTGTTAACACTTAAAACATTTAATTTGCAAAGGAACAAAATGAGGGGGTTCATTTTGCCATAGAAATTATGATTAGTGCTGAAGAAAGAAAAATTAGGGCACATTTTGAGTGACTTCTCAAATCCTCTTATATTTCATTAAAAAAATTCTGATATGCTGTCTCCCAAGATGTGAGTATGAAAGGGGTTAGCCCTTAAAACTCAGGACCTGGGTCAGTTAGTCAGTACAAATAAGAATGGTCTGAGTGTAACAAATGTAATATACATATACATACAAATTCGAATAGAACCATGTTCACCTAGAAAGTTTAAACCAATCAAAAGAAACAATTTAGTTTTTTATATTTCTTTCCGGCGTTTTATTCAATCATAACCAAAGTTGTGTTGAGCAATTTATGTTAAAGACATGTAATTGTTTCGTCATTACATTCTGTATTCGGAATCGGTGCTCTCAGTGAAAAGGGAAGGGTAGGTGAGTACGTGAGGGGGACAGAGTAAAGGTGTTGTGACATAAATAGTTACATCCAAGTTAAAAATGAAAAAAACCTCTACAACCAAGCTAATGGGCAAAGGTTCCCAGTTTTACATCACACATAGATTTATGAGAATATATCTCTTAATTGGCTCCTATGGTGTGTCAAGGAAAAACAGCGTATTTCTACGTTTCGACCCCTGATACGCAAGAAGGGTGATTCACAGCCTCATGTTGGGGTCTTCGTCAGGAAGAGGAAAGAGAGCCTATAAGGTAAGTAAATACATAATTCAGAATTTTGCAAGCGTGAACAGGCATGGAGATAATTGTTAGAATGGTGATGTGGGTGGTTACCTACATCAGCCGACGGTCATTGAATGTGCCGTCTGCAGGAGGGGCTTTCAAATGCTCCGGTAGAACTGTAATACAATAAAGCAGGCGCCATCAGGGCCCTATCTTTTGCTAAATCAAAAGTAATATCGGGGGCAGGTAAGTGGAGGAACTTACTTGATGTGCCGGCGGAGACTAGGCACAGGTAGATCTATCCTCGATGGGGGTAGTATGTCTGAAATCAGAAGGGGAGGCTATTCAAAAACATGGAGTTGCCGAAATGGTAAATCAGGACTACAGCTAATTCGCACTAGAGACCGGTAATACAAAAAAATTATTACCTTTCAGGGTTGGATTGTCACTTCCACCCTGCTCTCTCAAACGCGTGTTTACTCGCGGTGGGGTTCTCAGTGCCGGTGCGTTTTGCTAAAAATAAAGCGGAACTGAATTAGGAATACTCGATCTACTAGTCCGGAATTGCAATGAGTCTAGCCAGCCTAGCGGTGTGGACTGTACATACCTTCTTTAGTTCGGGCGCGCGTCAGCGCTGTTACTTCACGGCAGCCTGCATCCGAGGAGACTCGCGGTGCAGGCGCTCAATGCCAGTGAAGGCTAGTTGCAGAGGAGGCTCGGCCCGGCGGACCAATAGGATCACGCCTGGGTTCGCGCGTTCACTGAGGCTCATTTAAAGGGATAGTGTCCCTTTCTGGAGGCGGGGGCCGGCTGTTAATCATCGGATAGAGGGCGATCATCACAGGGGGGTCTCAAATCGTGTCGCAGGGAGAAACCTGGCTTGTGAGGGTGTAAGGCAGTGACTCGATCATGCTGTCTGTGTGGGACGAACTTATATTGTTAATGAGCAGTCAGGGGGCATGACGGCTGCACAAACAGCGTCTGATATTTGGACAATGGATCTCCAAACATAGGCTCCACCAAGTTAACAAATAGACATGTCTAAGACCAGACATAATGGACACAGATATTCTTGGTTGGAGAGCATCTATACATGTACTTTATGGACCCCTCCCCCGGGTCAGGGGGAAGCTGGTGGTATACAAAGTGATACATTTCCAAATTAACATGTCTAAGACCAGACATTATGTACACAGATAGCACCTATATATATACTTTCTGGACCCCTCCCCGGGGCCCGGGAGAAGCCGGTAGTAATACAATGTGATGAATTTCCACAGATTCATAACAGCATATCAAGAAGTTTGACAAATTACGGCATGTGGTATGCATTCCTCATAGATGCCCTCAGAGCTGTTCTGTGTAATGTCATGTATTATACTAAAGGTGTACTACCTAGTATGGGTTTAGGGGAGACAAAAGGCATTATTCCCAGGGTCTATTCGGGATTCAGTCCCGCCATCTGCGAGAAACTAGCCTCCAGTTCATTAAGTCCCTTGGAAATGGTTTGAAACTTCTGCATCCATTTGCATTCCCTTGTGTCCAATGCGGCCGCCAGGTTACCACCCCGGGGGCCGAGGGTGATCTTTTCAATTATCAGCCAGCGAATGGATTCTGGGGGATGGTTTTTCTCAGTGAAGTGCTCCACCAAAGGGGCCCCTAAGGTTGCACAGCGAATCCTGCTACAGTGTTGGAAGATGCGGTTCTTTGCTTTTTGCTGCGTTTGTCCAATGTACATCAAGTTGCATGGGCAAAGAATCGCATAGATCACTCCGCTGGTGTTGCAGTTGGTCATCGATTTGAGGTCTACTGTCTGGTCGTTGTAACGTATTTGCTTGGTTTCCAAGCACAGTGGACAGGCCTTGCATTTGGTACATTTGAAATGGCCCAACAAATCCGGTAGGTTCCATAAGTTCCGAATTGTCGGTGCCGGTGGGGTTTCTAGTAGAGATCTCACCACCGAGTCCCTTACGTTCCGTGATCTCTTGAAAGCGTGCATAGGGGGTTCAGGTACTTGCAAGACTTCTCCTACCAGGTCCCAGTGTCGGTTCACAATTTTTCGGATGGCGTTGCTCTCGGTGCAGAAGGTGGTGACGCATATCATCCGCTCTTGCGATGTTTTTCTCATCTTTGGTTCCAATAGAGTTGCCCTGTCTTGAAACCACGCCCTTTTCCTGGATCTCTTCACTAGCCGTTTGGGATAGCCTCTGTCAGTGAGACGGGTGATCAGATCATCCGATTCCCTGAAGAAATCTTCTTTCAGGGAACAGTTTCTCCGGAGGCGGAGAAACTGCCCGAATGGAAGGTTGTCTCTCAAGCCCCTGGTGTGGTGGCTGGTGTATCTTAACAGGGAATTTCTTTCAGATGGCTTTCGGTATAAGGTGGTGTAGAGATGTCCTTCCTTTTCCTTTATACTGATGTCCAAGAAGTCGATCGATTATGTCTGAATTGGAAAAGGATACTATCCTCTCACACAACAACCCCTACAGAGCGATGATTACATCATGGCATCGATACATCGATGATGTCTTGATGATATGGACTGGCCAAGTTGAATCTCTCCAGGCCTTCCTGGCATGGCTGAACAACCAGTCGCCGGATATCAAGTTTACCATGCAATCCAACACAGAATCGATCGACTTCTTGGACATCAGTATAAAGGAAAAGGAAGGACATCTCTACACCACCTTATACCGAAAGCCATCTGAAAGAAATTCCCTGTTAAGATACACCAGCCACCACACCAGGGGCTTGAGAGACAACCTTCCATTCGGGCAGTTTCTCCGCCTCCGGAGAAACTGTTCCCTGAAAGAAGATTTCTTCAGGGAATCGGATGATCTGATCACCCGTCTCACTGACAGAGGCTATCCCAAACGGCTAGTGAAGAGATCCAGGAAAAGGGCGTGGTTTCAAGACAGGGCAACTCTATTGGAACCAAAGATGAGAAAAACATCGCAAGAGCGGATGATATGCGTCACCACCTTCTGCACCGAGAGCAACGCCATCCGAAAAATTGTGAACCGACACTGGGACCTGGTAGGAGAAGTCTTGCAAGTGCCTGAACCCCCTATGCACGCTTTCAAGAGATCACGGAACGTAAGGGACTCGGTGGTGAGATCTCTACTAGAAACCCCACCGGCACCGACAATTCGGAACTTATGGAACCTACCGGATTTGTTGGGCCATTTCAAATGTACCAAATGCAAGGCCTGTCCACTGTGCTTGGAAACCAAGCAAATACGTTACAACGACCAGACAGTAGACCTCAAATCGATGACCAACTGCAACACCAGCGGAGTGATCTATGCGATTCTTTGCCCATGCAACTTGATGTACATTGGACAAACGCAGCAAAAAGCAAAGAACCGCATCTTCCAACACTGTAGCAGGATTCGCTGTGCAACCTTAGGGGCCCCTTTGGTGGAGCACTTCACTGAGAAAAACCATCCCCCAGAATCCATTCGCTGGCTGATAATTGAAAAGATCACCCTCGGCCCCCGGGGTGGTAACCTGGCGGCCGCATTGGACACAAGGGAATGCAAATGGATGCAGAAGTTTCAAACCATTTCCAAGGGACTTAATGAACTGGAGGCTAGTTTCTCGCAGATGGCGGGACTGAATCCCGAATAGACCCTGGGAATAATGCCTTTTGTCTCCCCTAAACCCATACTAGGTAGTACACCTTTAGTATAATACATGACATTACACAGAACAGCTCTGAGGGCATCTATGAGGAATGCATACCACATGCCGTAATTTGTCAAACTTCTTGATATGCTGTTATGAATCTGTGGAAATTCATCACATTGTATTACTACCGGCTTCTCCCGGGCCCCGGGGAGGGGTCCAGAAAGTATATATATAGGTGCTATCTGTGTACATAATGTCTGGTCTTAGACATGTTAATTTGGAAATGTATCACTTTGTATACCACCAGCTTCCCCCTGACCCGGGGGAGGGGTCCATAAAGTACATGTATAGATGCTCTCCAACCAAGAATATCTGTGTCCATTATGTCTGGTCTTAGACATGTCTATTTGTTAACTTGGTGGAGCCTATGTTTGGAGATCCATTGTCCAAATATCAGACGCTGTTTGTGCAGCCGTCATGCCCCCTGACTGCTCATTAACAATATAAGTTCGTCCCACACAGACAGCATGATCGAGTCACTGCCTTACACCCTCACAAGCCAGGTTTCTCCCTGCGACACGATTTGAGACCCCCCTGTGATGATCGCCCTCTATCCGATGATTAACAGCCGGCCCCCGCCTCCAGAAAGGGACACTATCCCTTTAAATGAGCCTCAGTGAACGCGCGAACCCAGGCGTGATCCTATTGGTCCGCCGGGCCGAGCCTCCTCTGCAACTAGCCTTCACTGGCATTGAGCGCCTGCACCGCGAGTCTCCTCGGATGCAGGCTGCCGTGAAGTAACAGCGCTGACGCGCGCCCGAACTAAAGAAGGTATGTACAGTCCACACCGCTAGGCTGGCTAGACTCATTGCAATTCCGGACTAGTAGATCGAGTATTCCTAATTCAGTTCCGCTTTATTTTTAGCAAAACGCACCGGCACTGAGAACCCCACCGCGAGTAAACACGCGTTTGAGAGAGCAGGGTGGAAGTGACAATCCAACCCTGAAAGGTAATAATTTTTTTGTATTACCGGTCTCTAGTGCGAATTAGCTGTAGTCCTGATTTACCATTTCGGCAACTCCATGTTTTTGAATAGCCTCCCCTTCTGATTTCAGACATACTACCCCCATCGAGGATAGATCTACCTGTGCCTAGTCTCCGCCGGCACATCAAGTAAGTTCCTCCACTTACCTGCCCCCGATATTACTTTTGATTTAGCAAAAGATAGGGCCCTGATGGCGCCTGCTTTATTGTATTACAGTTCTACCGGAGCATTTGAAAGCCCCTCCTGCAGACGGCACATTCAATGACCGTCGGCTGATGTAGGTAACCACCCACATCACCATTCTAACAATTATCTCCATGCCTGTTCACGCTTGCAAAATTCTGAATTATGTATTTACTTACCTTATAGGCTCTCTTTCCTCTTCCTGACGAAGACCCCAACATGAGGCTGTGAATCACCCTTCTTGCGTATCAGGGGTCGAAACGTAGAAATACGCTGTTTTTCCTTGACACACCATAGGAGCCAATTAAGAGATATATTCTCATAAATCTATGTGTGATGTAAAACTGGGAACCTTTGCCCATTAGCTTGGTTGTAGAGGTTTTTTTCATTTTTAACTTGGATGTAACTATTTATGTCACAACACCTTTACTCTGTCCCCCTCACGTACTCACCTACCCTTCCCTTTTCACTGAGAGCACCGATTCCGAATACAGAATGTAATGACGAAACAATTACATGTCTTTAACATAAATTGCTCAACACAACTTTGGTTATGATTGAATAAAACGCCGGAAAGAAATATAAAAAACTAAATTGTTTCTTTTGATTGGTTTAAACTTTCTAGGTGAACATGGTTCTATTCGAATTTGTATGTATATGTATATTACATTTGTTACACTCAGACCATTCTTATTTGTACTGTCTCCCAAGATGGCCACCAGAGACAAAAGAGCCCAAATGTAGCCCAAATATCAGCCAGATGTAGCCCAACTATAGCCCAATGACAGAATGTCCCAGAGTGTTCTAAAGAACAACTAGAACGCTAACAGTCTTACTTATGACAAAAGTATGGCACACCTGAAGTCATCTTGATTGGAATAAAGTGGTAACACTTAATACCTTTAATTTGAAAAGGAACAAAATGAGGGGTTTCATTTTGCCATAGAAATTTTATATATATGTATATATATATATATATATATATCTGAGATCAGAGCCCAACTCCGACTTGCGTGCAAAGTGACTTTATTGTGTCAAGTGCTCGGCAACATTACAACACTCCTTTAAACCCGACCGGTTTCGGCGACCACGCCTTTTTCACAGGTGAGTGTAGTCTGTAATCTCCCAGTGGTCATGTGACCCCCAGTGAAATACTGCGGGCCCCAGAATGCACCATAATGTTCAAATCAATATCCAAGTGGCAAATGTCAAATTTTAATGTCAAATTATAAGTGCAAGCAAAGTTCGAAAATTGTGTGATAGGCACAGTGTCCTGGGTTGCCAAGCACAAATCGATATACTTGCACTGCCGAGTCCCAGGGGAAGACACGTCTCCCTCTTCTCCCTTTCTCCTTTCACGCTGCCAAATATCCTTGGAAGTCCTGTGGCTGGAACGCTGAGGAGCGGGTCATGCCCCCTCAATTTCAATGTTTCAAAGGGCTCCATTTTACCGAGGGCCCCCGACCCTGCAGGGCGGGCTCTCCATAAACAGGAACGGAGAATCCTGTAGTTTCCAACAAGCATCTGAAATCAGAGCCCAACTCCGACTTGCGTGCAAAGTGACTTTATTGTGTCAAGTGCTCGGCAACATTACAACACTCCTTTAAACCCGACCGGTTTCGGCGACCACGCCTTTTTCACAGGTGAGTGTAGTCTGTAATCTCCCAGTGGTCATGTGACCCCCAGTGAAATACTGCAGGCCCCAGAATGCACCATAATGTTCAAATCAATATCCAAGTGGCAAATGTCAAATTTTAATGTCAAATTATAAGTGCAAGCAAAGTTCGAAAATTGTGTGATAGGCACAGTGTCCTGGGTTGCCAAGCACAAATCGATATACTTGCACTGCGGAGTCCCAGGGGAAGACACGTCTCCCTCTTCTCCCTTTCTCCTTTCACGCTGCCAAATATCCTTGGAAGTCCTGTGGCTGGAACGCTGAGGAGCGGGTCATGCCCCCTCAATTTCAATGTTTCAAAGGGCTCCATTTTACCGAGGGCCCCCGACCCTGCAGGGCGGGCTCTCCATAAACAGGAACGGAGAATCCTGTAGTTTCCAACAAGCATCTGAAATCAGAGCCCAACTCCGACTTGCGTGCAAAGTGACTTTATTGTGTCAAGTGCTCGGCAACATTACAACACTCCTTTAAACCCGACCGGTTTCGGCGACCACGCCTTTTTCACAGGTGAGTGTAGTCTGTAATCTCCCAGTGGTCATGTGACCCCCAGTGAAATACTACGGGCCCCAGAATGCACCATAATGTTCAAATCAATATCCAAGTGGCAAATGTCAAATTTTAATGTCAAATTATAAGTGCAAGCAAAGTTCGAAAATTGTGTGATAGGCACAGTGTCCTGGGTTGCCAAGCACAAATCGATATACTTGCACTGCGGAGTCCCAGGGGAAGACACGTCTCCCTCTTCTCCCTTTCTCCTTTCACGCTGCCAAATATCCTTGGAAGTCCTGTGGCTGGAACGCTGGGTCACATGACCACTGGGAGATTACAGACTACACTCACCTGTGAAAAAGGCGTGGTCGCCGAAACCGGTCGGGTTTAAAGGAGTGTTGTAATGTTGCAGAGCACTTGACACAATAAAGTCACTTTGCACGCAAGTCGGAGTTGGGCTCTGATTTCAGATGCTTGTTGGAAACTACAGGATTCTCCGTTCCTGTTTATGGAGAGCCCGCCCTGCAGGGTCGGGGGCCCTCGGTAAAATGGAGCCCTTTGAAACATTGAAATTGAGGGGGCATGACCCGCTCCTCAGCGTTCCAGCCACAGGACTTCCAAGGATATTTGGCAGCGTGAAAGGAGAAAGGGAGAAGAGGGAGACGTGTCTTCCCCTGGGACTCCGCAGTGCAAGTATATCGATTTGTGCTTGGCAACCCAGGACACTGTGCCTATCACACAATTTTCGAACTTTGCTTGCACTTATAATTTGACATTAAAATTTGACATTTGCCACTTGGATATTGATTTGAACATTATGGTGCATTCTGGGGCCCGCAGTATTTCACTGGGGGTCACATGACCACTGGGAGATTACAGACTACACTCACCTGTGAAAAAGGCGTGGTCGCCGAAACCGGTCGGGTTTAAAGGAGTGTTGTAATGTTGCCGAGCACTTGACACAATAAAGTCACTTTGCACGCAAGTCGGAGTTGGGCTCTGATTTCAGATGCTTGTTGGAAACTACAGGATTCTCCGTTCCTGTTTATGGAGAGCCCGCCCTGCAGGGTCGGGGGCCCACGGTAAAATGGAGCCCTTTGAAACATATATATATATATATATATATATATATATATATATATATATATATATATTCACTGAAAAAACCATAGGTTTCACACCAGTTATAGTTAGGAATTAGCATTTAAAAAACCTATTAAATTCACTGAAAAAACCATAGGTTTCACACCAGTTATAGTTAGGTGGAAATTTTACTCGCATAAAACCATTGAAATTCCCACGTTATAGTTAGTTGGACCCACTATAACTTGCGCGTGCAATGCACTGCTGATGACGTCACATATTACATCACTCATGACATGGTCAGTGACATCACTCATGACATCACTGATGACATCTCAAATGACATCACTGATGACATCATCCAGTGAATGTGTATCTTTCTAAAAAATAAATATTTTTTATGTATGTATATCTAAAGGTTGATGGAAGAATAAATGGGTAAATAAATGTCTAAATGGATGTTTTTTTTGTGTAAAATTGATTGGTTAACTGACTTATTAAATGTATCTTAGTGAATACATATATTAGCGAGTAATGTTTAAATATTTAAATATCTGTATCTGTGTCTCACTTTGTGTATAAGTGGCTGCATGGGTTGGTGAGTAGCTACATGAGTGTGTATATGGGTTATTAGTTATTTTTTTGAGTATCAGTATCAGTGTCTGTATGGTTCGGTGGGGGATATTACTTAGAGCACAGATGCATGAATGAGTGACTCACTATTTGTATGTATTTTGAAGACAGCATGTGTGCAAGACTGTATGGGTGGATGATTGTGTGTATGGGTGGGTTAGTGAGTATGTGTTTTTATAATTGATTGTTTAAGAGAGTAAATATGTTTCCGTTTCTGTAGAAGTATGTGTAGTGATGTGTATATAGCAGTATAATCAAGTAAATGTTTTTTTGATAGTTTATTTGCATGTGTGAATTTGTGTGTGAGTAACTATATGGATGAGTATTAGTGTTTAACAGGATGTATAGGTGTATGAGTACATATGATGAGTAAGTACATGCATGAGTGACTATATAGAACTGTTGGTGAATGAGTGGATGTGTATGTAGATGTTGGAATTACCTAATAAGTTGTTGTAATTGGTATTGGTTTCTTCTTTTTTAAGAATATGTTAGTTTCTATTTTTGAATGTGTGTGTCAAAGGTTATTTTATGCTGACAGGAGGTCTGCCACTTTGTCACAAGGATGTTGTCATCAGTGATGTCATTTGAGATGTCATCAGTGATGTCTATGGTTTTTTCAGTGAATATATATATATATATATATATATATATATATATATATATATATATCTATTCACTGAAAAAACCATAGGCATGTTATAGTTGGGAATTAGCATTTAAAAAACCTTGCAAATTCACTGAAAAAACCATAGGTTTGACACATGTTATAGTTAGGAATTAGCATTTAAAAAACCTTAGAAATTCACTGAAAAAACTATAGGTTTCACACATGTTATAGTTAGCTGGACATTTCACTCATACAAAACCATTGAAATTCCCCCGTTATAGTTAGTTCAGCTAACTATAACTCGCGCGCCCGCAATGCACTGCTGATGACGCCACATATTACATCACTCATGACATGGTCAGTGACATCACTCATGACATCACTCATGACATCTCAAATGACATCACTGATGACATCATCCTTGTGAAAGAGTGGCAGACCTCCTCTCACCCTAATATAACCCTTGATACACACATTCAAAAATAGGAACTAACATTTGCCAATACCAGTTAAAACAACCTATTCAATAATTCCAAAATCTACGTACAGATTCACTCATTCACCAACAGTTCTATATAGCCACTCATACATGTACTCACTCATCATATGTACTCCTACACCTATACACCTATACATCCTGTTACACAATGACACTCATCCATAGAGTTACTCACATATATACTCACACATGCAAATAAACTATCAAACATCCATTTATTTGCATATAGAGCTATACACACACCACTACACATACTTTTACAGAAACATACACATACTTACTCTCTTAAACAATCAGTTATAGAAACACATACTTATTTATACAGGAACTCTTCCAATCTGTCACTGTCATATATCCTTACTTATATACATCAATACTCACATATACTAGTTTAAAACATATGTACTTACTCATAAAGACACTATTGAGGCAGTCATTCACTCACTAACACACCCATACACACACGTATCCATCCGTACAGTCCTGCACACATGCTGTCTTCAAAACACATACAGTGAGTCAGTGATTCATGCATCTGTGCGCTAAGTAATACCCCCCACCAAACCATAGACACTCATTCTGATTCTCAAAAAACAAACTAATAACCCATACAGACACTCGTGTAGCTACTCACCAACCCATGCAGCCACTTATATACAAAGTGAGACATTGATACAGATATTTACATATTTAAACATTACTCGTTAATACATGTATTCACTAAGATACACTTAATAAGTCAGCTATACAATCAAATTTACAAAAAAAACATCCATTTAGAGACTTATTTACCCATTTATTCTTCCATCGACCTTTAGATATACATATATAAAAATATTTATTTTTCAGAAAGACACACATTCACTGGATGATGTCATCAGTGATGTCATTTGAGATGCCAACAGTGATGTCATGAGTGATGTCACTGACCATGTCATGAGTGATGTAATATGTGACGTCATCAGCAGTGCATTGCGGGTGCGCGAGTTATAGTTAGCTGAACTAACTATAACGGGGGAATTTCAATGGTTTTGTATGAGTGAAATGTCCAGCTAACTATAACATGTGTGTAACCTATGTTTTTTTCAGTGAATTTCTAAGGTTTTTTAAACGCTAATTCCTAACTATAACATGTGTGAAACCTATGGTTTTTTCAGTGAATATTCAAAGCTGTAATATTGTACCTAGAGTGATAAATGGCTTTTGTCATTTTACAGCTCAGCAAGGACAGCACTGTGCTAGTCCTATGCTTAAAGACTTTGCTGTAGAAATGGCAAATTACTTTGCCCCTTTCTATCTACTCGTGGATGGCCCTATGCTAATCCTATGCTTGAAGACTTTGATAGAAAGGCAGACATTGGAGGTGAGCAGATCTAAAGTGTCGCTGGTGTTATATATATATATATATATATATATATATATATATATATATATATATATATATCCAGTTACCACTCAGGTGCGTTTAGACACCGCAAAGAGAGACAGACTCCCTAAATCATTTCTGCTACTGCCGGCCGCGGTAATGTATTTATTTAGCCATGTACAGCGTGCACAATGTTGGACAAATTACGCGTTTTGGCCAACAAGGTGGCCTTGTTCACATGCTTAAAGACTTTGCTGTAGAAATGGCAAAATACTTTGTCCTTTTCTATCTCCGCATGGATGGCACTATGCTAATCCTATGCTTAAAGACTTTGATAGAAAAGCAGACATTTGAGGTGAGCAGATCTCTGGTGTTGAGAGTGCTCTATACAGGAGCTGCTTTCCACCTAAACTTGAGAACTACCCAAAGTTTGCTGCTTTTTTTTTTACATAATATATCCATCACTCTATGCCTGAAAGGATATTATATATACATACATATACATATATATATATATATATATATATATATATATATACATACATACATACATACATACATATATATTACCTACTGGCGGTCGCCAGTAGGTATATATAGTTAGGATTTTTTCTCTATGGGTTTTTTGAAAATTCTATGTCTAATAACTTTGGCGTTTGTGGACGGAATTGGCTGAAAATTTCAGGAAAATGGCACATTTTGTTCCTGAGCAGCCCTTGAAAATTTGGGGGGGGTTCGTCCAGTGGGGGCCGAGAAAAAAGGGGGGTCCCAAAACGTGTTTTTAACATTGAGTTTTCCATAGGGCGGTTGGCCTCACTTTTAGCCCGAACGGCTGAATGGATTTGCACGAAACTTGGCAAAATTGTAGGGACTGGTAGCCCGATGTGCCTTTTGTAGGTCTCAATATATGTGCTCCAGTGGATTTTGAGAAATTAACGTTTAAAAAAAGATATATATCTGTAACAGCGGACCGGGCAGCGCTCTGGTTCGCGGACTTTTCGCGCAACGGAGCTTTGTGAAGCGAAGCTGATTGGTTCTCCGGCGTCTGTCAACATTCCAAACAGTCCGTAGCGGCCGCCATCTTGTCTCTCGGTAGGATCGAGAGACAAGAGGAGGCCGAAGCGAAGGGGCAAATGACCATAAGGGGGCATAGTACATTGTCGCTCACCCCCTAGGTTTGATGTGGAGGTTTTAAAAGGGCCCCGCGGGGCAAAAAAAAATAAAAATAATAATAATCGAACAGCTGAATGGATTTGCACGAAACTTGGCAAAATTGTAGGGACTGGTAGCCCGATGTGCCTTTGCTAGATCTCAATATATGTGCTCCAGTGGATTTTGAGAAATTAACGTTCAAAAAAAGGTATATATCTGTAACAGCGCACCGCTTCGCGTACTTTTCGCGTTACGGAGCTTTGCGAAGCGAAGCTGATTGGCTCTCCGGTGTCTGTAAACATTCCAAACAGTCCGTAGCGGCCGCCATCTTGTCTCTCGGTAGGATCGAACAGCTGAATGGATTTGCACGAAACTTGGCAAAATTGTAGGGACTGGTAGCCCGATGTGCCTTTGCTAGGTCTCAATATATGTGCTTCAGTGCATTTTGAGAAATTAACGTTCAGAAACAAGATATATATCTGTAACAGCGCTCCGCTTCGCGGAGATAAAATTATATGTGTATTACCTAGCTGTTGCTAACACCAGTTAGCGACGGCTAGTAGAAGATAGCGACCATCTTGGGCCCCACTTTGCATGTGAGTGATATTTATCACTAATGACATGCAAAGTGGGCATGCCAAGATGTTAGCGACTGGAAACAGTCGCTAACATCGCTATCTCCTATTATCAACTTTTGGAAATATTCGAGATAAGGGCGAATATCTCTAAAAGCTACCACCTGCCCTGAGCAGTTCTTAGCCATGTTATCCAATGGGAGGTGGATAACATGGCTAAGAGCATTAGCTCGGTAATGCATGAATATCGCTGAGTTCTCAGCGATATTAATGCATTGCGGTCGTTTTTTATCGTATTTCCGATAAACCTTGATAATAGCAAGGTTTATCTGCGATAATTTCTGACGGTAAAAAAATCGTTGCTAAGCATCGTTAGGGATAAATATCGCTTAACTTTGGTAATATGCCCCAACGTCTGTTAACGTTCGATTCGAAGGAAATCAGGAAGTGTTGAAAAACATTATCTGCGCCATCTTGTCTTTTTTCAAATGCCACACTTTTGTCGTGCACGGCAGCCATTTTAGATGCCTTGACCAGACCCACTCTGTGCACGCTGTCGATCCTTAGCATGGCTCCCCACCCTCGCAAACATCTCCCCCAGGCAGTGGTCACCCCCGCTCTCTGTCTTATGCATGGGTAATAAACCTCCCCCATCTGCGCTGCTGTTCCCTGAGAATCACACCCTGTGCCCGCCCGACACCTCCCTTTCGCCCTATTCACTACCGCACCCTCTGACACTCCTTTTCCTCTGTGTCCGATTGTCCAGGCTGGTCCTAGGGTATCAGCTAGCCCTGCAGATGTAGTTTATGGCCACAGCTGTAAAGAATCACCCCTCTTCAAAGGAGTTATAGTAGATCAAGGCCCACACTCGATGAGATTCGTCACAGCAGAAGCGTTGCTATTATCTGAAAACCATCCTGTATTGTGATTGGGGAGGGGACCGAGCCTGAAGCGGAAGATTCCAGGGATGACTGTTTGTACATCAAAGTTTTTACAATTATGTGTCACATTAAAAATATATAGCACTCCGACAAAGTAGTAAGATTATAAAACTTTAATAATTTATAAATATATACAAGAAAACAAAAATAGTAATAACATATAAACATTTTTAGGGAAAAACAACGAAGTAGCGGTCGGCTGTGCGAATAGTCCCAACGCAGCACAACGTCCAGATTTCCGGCGTGGGGCGTCGCGGGGGGTGGGTCATCAGTAGCAAACTGTTGTGCGAATAGTTCCAAGGCAGCAGAACGCGTTGAAATCTAGATGACACGAAAGTGATGTCTAGTAAGTTGCCACCCAGCAAATAACGGCATGGGGCGTCGCGGGGGGTGGGTCATCAGTAGCAAACTGTTGCGCGAATAGTTCCAAGGCAGCAGAACGATGGCACCAAGGTGATGTCCAGTAAGTTGCCGCACTGGTTTTGGTATCCTACAATGCTGCTCCGAATAACGGCGTGGAGCGCCCCGGGGGAGGCGGCGTGAACGGGCCTCTCCAGGTGGAGTGTCATCTGTTGTAGTGGGGCGCCCCTTTACCGTTTCAGTTGCCATTCCGTCCGTTTTTGGTCCACTGTGTCAAAAGCCGCAATTCAGCTGAGTTGCGCCCACTCTTGCGGTGCAGCGATAGGCGGCTGTCACAGGACTCTCAAAATGGCGGCAGGCTGTTTCCTTTTTGGGCCTGGTCCACTGAAATGGCCCTGGGACACCTTGGAAATCGGACGCTTGTCTGCTAGGTCTTGGACCTCATTCTCGAAAGCGTCCCCTCCGCCTTGAGAATTCATCAAAAGTTTTGGGGGCTCCGACTCCTGCAGGCTTCTGGTGGGGAGCGGCTGCCATGATTGCTCGCGGAATGACCACGACTGAGCTACGAGATGGTGGTGCTTTCATGCTGACGCCAGCTTCAGTCTGAAACATCCAGAAACAAGGTGGGGCTTTCATCGTTTGGGGAAAAAAAAAAGTTTTCATCCTATGAAAAGTGTTGTTTTTAGGTCACATGATCAAGCCTTCCATCATTAGGAAACCAAAAGTAAAATGAACCAATGAAAAGTTTTATAAACAAGTCACATGACCTGTTATGCGGCATAGGGTGTAAAATTAGGAGAAAATACGTTGGCACGTGAGGCGGCGTCAGTAGCGGACCGATGTGCGAATAGGCCGAAGGCAACACAACGCGCCAAGATCTGGATGGCACCGAGGTGGTGTCCAGCAAGTTGCAGCACTGGTGTGGCCATCCTACAATGCTGAAAGTCGGCGTGGGGCGCCCCGTTGGCCTGTGAGTTTGCGTCAGTAGCGGACCGATGTGCGAATAGGCCGAAGGCAGCACAACGCGCCAAGATCCGGATGGCACCGAGGTGGTGTCTAGTAAGTTGTCGCACTGGTGTGGCCATCCAACAATGCTGAAAGTCGGCGTGGGGCGCCCCGTTGGCCTGTGAGTTTGCGTCAGTAGCGGACCGATGTGCGAATAGGCCGAAGGCAGCACAACGCGCCAAGATCCGGATGGCACCGAGGTGGTGTCTAGTAAGTTGCCGCACTGGTGTGGCCATCCTACAATGCTGAAAGTCGGCGTGGGGCGCCCCGTTGGCCTGTGAGTTTGCGTCAGTAGCGGACCGATGTGCGAATAGGTCGAAGGCAGCACAACGCGCCAAGATCCGGATGGCACCGAGGTGGTGTCTAGTAAGTTGTCGCACTTCTGTGGCCATCCTACAATGTTGAAAGTCGGCGTGGGGCGCCCCGTTGGCCTGTGAGATGGCGTCAGTAGCGGACCGATGTGCGAATGGGGCCAAAGGCAGCGCAACAATATTTTCTGATTTGAAGACACCACAAGGCGCTGAGATGCCAAGATCCGGATGGCACCGAGGTGGTGTCTAGCAAGTTGTGGCACTGGTGTGGCCATCGTACAATGGTAAAAGTCGGCGTGGGGCGCCCTGTTGGCCTGTGAGATGGTGTCAGTAGCGGACTGATGTGTGAATGGGGCCAAAGGCAGCGCAACAATATTTTCTACTATATTTTCGGAGTAGAAGACACCACAAGGCGCTGAGATGCCAAGATCCGGATGGCATCGAGGTGATGTGTAAGTTGCGGACGGATGTGCGAATGGGGCCAAAGGCAGCTCAACAATATTTTCTGAAGAGAATACACCACAAGGCGCTGAGATGCCAAGATCCGGATGGCACCGAGGTGATGTCTAAGTTGCGGACCGATGTGCGAATGGGGCCAAAGGTAGCGTAACAAGATTTTCTGTATGGAAGATACCACTAGGCGTTGAGATGCCAAGATTCGGATGGCACCGAGGTGATGTCTAGGAAGTTGTGCCACTGGTGTGGCCATCGTACAATGGTAAAAGTCGGCGTGGGGCGCCCTATTGGCCTGTGAGATGGTGTCAGTAGCGGACTGATGTGCGAATGGGGCCAAAGGCAGCGCAACAATATTTTCTGACTGACACCACAAGGCGCTGAGATGCCAAGATCCGGATGGCATCGAGGTGATGTCTAAGTTGCGGACTGATGTGCGAATGGGGCCAAAGGCAGCGTAACAATATTTTCTGTATGGAAGATACCACTAGGCGTTGAGATGCCAAGATTCGGATGGCACCGAGGTGATGTCTAGCAAGTTGGTGTGGTCATCCTATAATGCTGAAACTCGGCGTGGGTCACCCCATTAGCCTGTGAGATGGCGTCAGTAGCGGACCGATGTGCGAATAGGCCGAAGGCAGCACAACGCGCCAAGATCCGGATGTCACCGTGGTGGTTTCATAGTTGAGAGGCACTTCATCTGCAGTGGGGCGCCGAGATCCGGATGGCACCGAGGTGATGTCTAGCAAGTTGCTGTACTTGTGTGGTCATCCTACAATGCTGAAACTCGGCGTGGGTCGCCCCATTAGCCTGTGAGATAGCTGTTCTTTGGATTTGGGCCTGGTCCACTAAAATGGCCCTGGGACACCTAAGAACTCGAACGCTCGATTTTTTTTTCCTTTCCTGTACATGCAAAAAAAGGTAAATGCCCGGTATGTTACACGCTTCATCTGCCACGATGAACTCTCCAGAGGAACCGAAAAAATATATAGTTGTGGTAACTATACCATGCATCGTCATATGGAGAGGTGGCACCAATTCATTATAGTGCTGCATAAAAGAGAGATTTGGAGGAGAACCCCTGACCTGCTAGTACATTCATCAAAGAAGTGGCACTGAGAGCTTCAGAGGCAAGGGAAACGGTCCCAAATATTTAGAAGAACTTTGGAAAGATTAAAATGACATGTTTAGATTGTGGTAAATTAATTTCATGTGGGCAGGTGAGTGTTACTCTAATAAATACAGCATATGAACATCATCATAGTCGATGGTTGGTAGAGACATTTTGACTATATCCTGGACCTGCCCGTCCTCGCCCAAAATGGCGCCGGAATAAATGGGACTCGTAACTCCTTGTTGTGTACTGGTTGCAGAACCTTGAAATCACGAGATACGTATGCAGTTTTGAAGCACATGGCGGGCGGGGACGAGAATTGATTGAATATTTCGACATCCCTATTGATATTAAGTTCTGATGTGTTATTGATTACTGTACTGTTGAAAATTCGAATTAACGTCACCCATGGTACTTGCCCGCAAATGTATATCTAGATAATTTTATTGTAACTGGCCCTGTCGTATTTTAATTATAAAATGTACGTCCACCGATTCCGTAACTGTTAGACACCTTAGTTTTTGCAACCTAATGGCCCGCCCGTTACGTTCCTCTACAGTGTAAATGTCTATTCATCATATACGATTACAGTTTGCTCCGTGGCAGGCCCACGTGGTTATAGGCTCGTATTTGTATAATGAAATTTTCACAATAAAGGTTTTTAAAAGAAAACATGGTAGTAGTGTATACATTGGTAAAGTTTTTAATAATAGTCACTGTTTTAGAATCATTAAAAGGCAAGTGAAATAAAGCAGACCAATTACATGAAGGGTAAAAGGTATAATACGAAGGAACGCAGTAAAGATAAATGGTCAAGGGCTGTTGTGTTTTCTATTCCTGCAACATAAAGTGATCGATAAGAATCTCATATTCAGGCGTATCGGCGACTAAGACAGCAGGTCGACCCTCTTTTGCTCAACGGCTCCGTCATGGGACGAAGAAACGCTCTTTTTCTCGAAAAAAGAATATATTTTACTTGCAGGACAGTTGTAAAATTTCCGGGAAAGTACATTAGCCTGGAACATTATAACATATATTTAAGAGAAAATAATGTTCAGAAGTAATTAAAAGCGTAATTTTTAGGTGATATGACCAAGGCTTTCATCATTAGAATAAGAAAAGTAAAATGAACCAATGAAAAGTTTTATTAACAAGTCACATGACTTGTTATGCTTACGTTACGCGCTGCGCGCCCCGGATGACTTCCGGATGCGCTAACGCGGCGCGTCATATGACGCATTACGCGACAACGCAGGTCCAGAATATAGTCAAAATGTCTCCACCAACCAGCGGTCGAAACACAACCCCTTTCAGCAGGCTAAATAGTTCTGTTAAATGACAACAGAAAGGACAGGCAACAAGAACCATCAGTCAAAGAGGGGAGGGCTAGTTCTTCTCTACCGGGTTACATTGGGGCGCTACCGGAACTGATCGAATTGGTAGTCTACAGTGTTTCTGGATGTTTCAGACCGAAGCCGGGGTTAGCATGAGAGCAGCACCATTTCGTAGCTCCGTTGTGGCCATTCCGCAACCAATCATGGCAGCCGCTCTTTATCGTTATTTTGGGCGGGGTGGGTGGCGGAGCCGAGCTGTTTTGCAGCCATCATTGTGTGGAGTTCAGTTCATCTCACTAGTTTTGTATTTGTCATGAGGGGTTGTTCCTAATGTTTCTATTTTAGCGAGGTCAAAAAGAGATCCCATTAGTGGCCTACTGATTTTGCTCGATTCCTTTTCTTTTTTTTTACACGATTTTTCGTTATCTGCAAAGACTAAACAGAGTATTGCGACTCTGTGTTTGTTTGTAAATAGAGAATGAACCAAAGAGAACTAATTCTAAAACAGTAAATACTTGGATAACAATCAATCAAATGGAGAGAGAAGCAGGCACGACGGATTACAACGGGGGCAAAGGCCTGCGTTAACTACCTTTCACTATCTGCAAAGAGAGAGTACTCCTAATAGAAATGAGGAGGGGGGGGGCACCATTCAAAGCAGATCAGTGTGCATAAACACGAAAATGTTTTCACTTACCACGTACTTGACATTCGACAGCTTATGATATTTGCTATTAAAAAACCATTGAAATTCACTGAAAAAACCATAGGTTATAGACCATATATAGTTAGGAATTAGCATTTACAAAACCTTGAAAATTCACTGAAAAAACCATAGGTTATACACCATATATAGTTAGGAATTAGCATTTAAAAAACCTTATTTTACTCACACAAAACCATTGAAATTCCATATATAGTTAGTTGCACTAACTATATATCGCGCACCCGCAATCCACTGCTGATCATGTCACATATTACATCATTCATGACATGGTCAGTGACATCACTGATGACATCACTGATGACATCTCAAATGACATCACTGATGAGATCACTGATGACATCTCATTTGACATCAATGACCACATCACTGATGATATCATTCATGTGACAATACAATGCATCTCCTCACGTTTTAATATAACCTCTGTTTCACCCAGTGTTAAATACAGAGTATAATTTTTGAAACCATTGACACACCAATACTAGTTACTACATACGTACTCACTGATTCCTACGTCTACACACACATTCACTCATTCACCCATACAATCATTCATACATACAATCACTCATCTTTACAACACTATCATATGCACTCATACACCTATACAGACACTTACACTCTGCCACTCATCCATGGAGTTACTCACACACCTAGTCAGTCCTGTAAAGAATCAATCACACTTCCATTTTCTTGTCTATACAGTTAAACATAGAGCACCTTACATTTTCAAACATATACTAACACATACTTACTTTCTTATACAATCATTGATACAAGTACACATTGATCTGCACAGAGTCACACACCTCCCAGCCAGCCACACACACACTCAGTCTCCTATACAAATACTTGGACAATCAATCAATAACCCATATAGTTAATCATATAGCTACTGATCAACACATGCAGCAGTTTACAGAACAACAGACATAATGATGCACAAATTAAGACAGTTTACTCACTAACCCATGCACTCAGTGAGACACATTTAATCACTCACTCATACATTCAGTCATGCACCTACTAAATCCTTCGTCCAGACACTTATACATCTACTCATTCTTCAATATGTAAAACATATTTAAACTTTACAGAAACACACAGTCACTGGATGATGTCATCAGTGATCTCATCAGTGATGTCATTTGAGATGTCATCAGTGATGTCATCAGTGATGTCATTTGAGATGTCATCAGTGATGTCATTTGAGATGTCATCAGTGATGTCATCAGTGATGTCACTGACCATGTCATGAATGATGTAATATGTGACATGATCAGCAGTGGATTGCGGGTGCGCGATATATAGTTAGTGCAACTAACTATATATGGAATTTCAATGGTTTTGTGTGAGTAAAATAAGGTTTTTTAAATGCTAATTCCTAACTATATATGGTGTATAACCTATGGTTTTTTCAGTGAATTTTCAAGGTTTTGTAAATGCTAATTCCTAACTATATATGGTCTATAACCTATGGTTTTTTCAGTGAATATATATATATATATATATATATATATATATATATATATATATATATATATATATATATATATATATATATATATATATATATATATATATTACCTACTGGCGGTCACCAGTAAGTAGATAGTTAGGAGCTATTAGACATAGGAAAATAAATTTTTTCAGTTTCCCAAAAACTTTGGCGCCGGATGACTAATCTTCACAGAATTTTCAAAACTTATGGCCCACTCCGGTCAGCTCCTATCTTGGAAGTTTCGGGATGATTCGGAATGCAGGGGGCGAGAATAAAGGGGGTCCCAAAACATGTTTTCTCCATGTTAATTCCCATAGGAAACTTAAGACGCGGCTACAGCCCGAACTGCTCAACGGAATTACACCAAATCAGGCAAAAAGGTAGCCCTTGGTTCAGAAAGAACTCTTTTTGTTAAATGGTGTAAATTTGTTCAGTAGTTCCTGAGAAATAAAAAAAAAAGAGGTAAAAAAAAGCATTTTCCACAGCAAAGTTTAGACACGGCTACAGCTCGAACTGCTGAACGGAATTACACCAAATTTTGCATGAAGGTAGCCTTTGCCTCAGAAAGAACTCTTTTTCTTAAATAGTGTAAATCCGATCAGTAGTTGCTGAGAAAATCAAAAAATAAAAGTTTTGATATATAGAAGCGCCGTGGATCCGCGCACCCTGCCGATCACGAGCTTCACTCTAATTGGCTGTCAACATTTCAAACCAGGAAGTGTTGGCAGTCATCTTGTGCCTCGGTAGCACCGAGGCACAACAAAACAGAGAAACAAAGGCGCAAAACAAGAAAAGGTGGCAGGATAGAAACACCCTCACCCCAGGGCCAAAAAAAAGATTTTTTTTTCAAACAGCGGAATGCGGGCTTGGTGCGCGGATCCAAATGAAAAATAAAAAGAAATGAAGTGAGGGCTTTCTTGCTTCCTGATTTTTAACCCCTGGGTGTGCCAGGTCCCGGGGGCATTTAAAAATTTAATAGCGGGGGCCTAGGGAGGCCCCAACAGCCCCGGGGACTGCCACCCCAGGGCTTTCTCTAAATATTTTTGGGGGACTCACGGCCCTCCTGCAGCCCTGGGGACTGCCACCCCCCAGGTCTTTGTGTTTTGTATGTTTGGGGGGCCTCCAAGGCCTTCATTTCAACCTTTTGCAGGGGGGCACATGCCCCCGCTGCACCGGAACCGCCACCCCGAAGCTTTTATTTTATAAAATGTTACCTGTGTGGGGGGCTCAAGCCCAAATACACCCTGGGGTGAGACCCCCACATGCCTCGGGGCTTTGTTATTTGTTGGGAGGGGGGGCGCAGGGCCCCCCTCCTGGAGCCTTCGATGGCCCTGGGGACCACCACCCCCAGGGCTAGCCCCTCCAGGGCTGCTCTCTCTTCCAAAATCCAAAGCAGAATTGTTTTTCCACATGGGGAGCTGCATGTTAGCAGCTCCCCATGTGGAATAGCAATGCCGGCTCTCGCAGGACGCAGGGAGCCAGCAGGACCGTGGGGGGCATTGGGGCTCCCCCCATGGTCCCCATCGATGTGGATAGGCCCCGGGCATGGGGTCCCCGGGACAAATAGAAATTAGTGGTAGGAGCCGGGGTTTTTTGACGAAAAATTTAGAGTCGCGACGCTCAGCGTGTTCCCTGGTGTGAACGCTCTTGGTACGCAACTCCCAGAGCGGCCCCCTGGTGTGAACGCACTGGGTGCGCGACTCCTAGCCTCGCTGGGTGCTTGACTTCCGCAAAAACAACAATTGATGGGCAGAATGCAGAACAATGTCATACATTCACCCCGGTACAGAGATCTGAGCCTAAATCCATCGTTTTTTGCACTCCACACCACCCCAGGTCAGACGGGTGCTTGACTTCCAGCAAAAATAATTACAATTTTTTAATTATCAATTTAGGTTATATGTTTGGATCTTTGGTGAGTCTAAAAAGAGACCTTCTTTTTATTGGGAGATTTGGTACCTACATGTAAGTGCCTATGCAGAGTCTAAAGTTGTTGAGAAAGACTCTGTTTCCCTCATCTGTGAAATGTACACCATCTCTCCTGTAGATGCCATCCATATTAAAACGCAGATTGTTGTTGTATATGGACCCCATACTATAATCTCTGAGATAGGCTGACACAGCTTAATTGACATGTTTCCTAGCTTTCTCAATCTGTGGACAAAATTGATTGGACCAGTTCCATTTCTGGCTTTGGCATTTTGGGAGAAAAGTAACATCAATTCTGCAAAGGTGTCCTTCGTTAGCATTTCCAGACCTATCCCAGTCAAAGTGCCTAGGTCATTGCCACCACAGTGCACAATTATGAGGTCAGGCAGGGTGTTGAAGATGCAAAAAGGATTTAACCATTGGCATCAATTGGTGCCACTTTAATCCTCTCTGTCCAATCCATTTAATGTCTACATTTTTGCAAAGCTAGGTCTTTGTCAATACCTCTGCTTTCAGCATACCTTTCGCACCAGAAAATATAACTGTGTCCCACAATCCACACTCTACGTATCTTGAAGGGAAATTTGGATGCACTCAAAAGATGTCTGTATGTGAAGTAGGCAGTTGGTAAAATAAGAGGTCTCTAAAATGGTGGACAAGATGCAGTTTTAAAAAAAGAAGAGAAGTGATTGGCTGTTTGAGAACATTATAGAGTAAAAAATAGGATGCATGTCTCTGTGCTTAAAAAGCATGTTTCTTAATGGTTAGTAAAAACTGTTTGAAAGGTACATTAGATAGGATAAGCTGATATTTTGAAAAGTCAAGCACACTTGCTGTTTGAATTTGCAACTTTGTATGCTGAACTTGTGACCTGTGGGTTCAGTTGAGTGTTCCATGAACTGTTACCATGGAAACAGGCATTACGCAGAATGGGGGTAGGGTTGGAAGTTATAAAAAAATCTGGTATGTGATTCAGATACTTCATAATCTACAAATTAATTTGAAAGAGAGTTATTAATTTGTGAGGTGTACTGTGTGGTGCCTTTGTTTTTAAACATAAAATATAATTCATACAATTCAAAGTTAGGCATATATTTTCTAATGAAGACATATTTATTGTGTTTTTTTGTAATGTGTTTAAATGTTGTTTAATATACACTTTGCATAGTATTATGTTTTTTTTGGAATAGGGATGGCTGATTATGACTGATTGTTTTAATGTGCGGCTATGTACATTAGTAGTATAGTGCAGAATTTTATGTGTTGATTTCAAATTGGAAATGTATATGTCGAGTTCAGGTATTAGTGATGAGAGTACTTTTTATAAGGGTCTACAGAGGTATAGTTAAAATATGCAACATCATTTTTGGTCTTTGGTTTTAATTTGAAGCTAGTATTGTGAATTTATGAGGTGTAGATAGTGTTCTGTAGAGAGATTCTCATTTATGTTTTTCAGTGATATGGTGAGACTTATAGTAGAGAAAAGTGAAAGGTTTCTGCTTTGTATTTGCTAACGTGTAATATTAAAACTAGTTGTAGAAAGGTAATCGAGCATAGAGATTTTTAAAGTAGTTTTAATCTATAAAGAGTTTGCTGAGCAGGTATTGCCTTGTTAGTACTGAGACACTCCTCCAATCACCCATTGAGCACCATACACTAATTCATTCAGTGTAGTAATACCTAGGTACTGATAAATTCTCTATGTACTGTGTTTGATACAGTCAAATGTGCAAATGTATGTGGTCCCCTAACCTCTTCCAGACTACTGAGTCAGTTCTGCAAAAATCCTAGTAATAGCCATGCTTGTCTGGAATCACAATGTGAGTCTGCGCCCACTCCTACAATCATCCTGATAGAAGCATGTCCTTATCTAATCACTCTGCTGAAATGTTAGCGCTTATAAACGTATCCTGCTGTCAACTACTAGCACTCTAGGAACTCAGTCACTTCACTTTCTATGCACTTGCATGAAATTCCTTCATCAGAACACTATTAGTATCCCTTGGAACGCCATATTACAAAGAAGGTTATGAATATCTGTTATCACTGTCAACGGACAAGATTTGTAATGCTGTATTAAGTTTCATTCGATCGGCCCTTGCAATCAGAAATCGTTATTGATTTATCTTGTGTAAATCAGAATTGTGTAATAATGTATTATGAGGTTTCCTTTTTTTCTTCTTCTTCTTTTCTTCCTCAGAGAAATCGTTACTGATTTTATTTTTATTTAGTTTTTTATAGAAATGTGCAATAATGCATTATGATGTTGCCTTTTCTCGGATTATTTGGAAATGTATTGTGATTATTGTTGGTATATTTTTAAATAATTGTATACTTTTATGATTTCCTCTGAGAAACCGAAATAAAGTTATTTGAATGAACGAACGAACGAACGACTCAGGCATTGAGACAAGCAGTGGTACAGTGAAATGTGCACAATGTATGCAGTACCTTAACCCCTTGCAGACTACTGAGTCTGTCCTGCAAAAGTCCAGGTAATAGTCATGCTTGTCTGGAATCACACTGTGAGTCTGTGCCCACTCCTACAATCATCCTGATAGAAGCATGTCCTTATCTAATCTCTCTGCTGAAACATAAGCGCTGTTAAACCTATCCAGCTGTCAACTACTAGGACTCTAGGAACCCAGTCACTGTCTATGCACTTGCAGAAGGACTCAGGCATTGAAACAAGCAGTGATACAGTGAAATGTGCACGATGTATGCAGTCCCTTAACCCCTTGCAGACTACTGAGTTAGTCTTGCAAAAATCCAGGTAAAAGTCATGCAAGTCAGTAATCATGCTGTAAGTCTGTGTCCACTCCTACAATCATCCTGAAAGAAGCATGTCCTTATTTAATCACTCTGCTGAAACATAAGCACTTATAAACTTATCCTGCTGTCAACCACTAGCACTCTAGGAACCCAGTCACTGCCTATGCACTTGCAGAATGACTCAGGCATTGAGACAAGCAGTAGTACAGTCAAATGTGCACAATGTATGCGGTCCCTTAACCCCTTGCAGACTACTGAGCCAGTCCTGCAAAAGTCCAGGTAATAGTCATGCTTGTCTGGAATCACACTATGAGTCTGTGTCCACTCCTACAATCATCCTGACAGAAGCATGTCCTTATCTAATCACTCTGCTAAAATGTAAGCGCTTATAAACTTATCCTGCTGTCAACTACTAGCCCTCTAGGAACCAAGTCACTGTCTATGACTCAGGCATTGAGACAAGCAGTGGTACAGTCAAATGTGCACAATGTATGCGGTCCCTTAACCCCTTACAGACTACTGAGTAAGTCCTGCAAAAGTCCAGGTAATAGTCATGCTTGTCTGGAATCACTCTGTGAGTCTGTGTCCACTACTACAATCATCCTGACAGAAGCATGTCCTTATCTAATCACTCTGCTGAAATGTTAGCGCTTATAAACGTATCCTGCTGTCAACTACTAGCACTCTAGGAACTCAGTCACTTTCTATGCACTTGCATGAAATTCCTTCATCAGAACACTATTAGTATCCCTTGGAACGCCATATTACAAAGAAGGTTATGAATATCTGTTATCACTGTCAACGGACAAGATTTGTAATGCTGTATTAAGTTTCATTCGATCGGCCCTTGCAATCAGAAATCGTTATTGATTTATCTTGTGTAAATCAGAATTGTGTAATAATGTATTATGAGGTTTCCTTTTTTTCTTCTTCTTCTTTTCTTCCTCAGAGAAATCGTTACTGATTTTATTTTTATTTAGTTTTTTATAGAAATGTGCAATAATGCATTATGATGTTGCCTTTTCTCGGATTATTTGGAAATGTATTGTGATTATTGTTGGTATATTTTTAAATAATTGTATACTTTTATGATTTCCTCTGAGAAACCGAAATAAAGTTATTTGAATGAACGAACGAACGAACGACTCAGGCATTGAGACAAGCAGTGGTACAGTGAAATGTGCACAATGTATGCAGTACCTTAACCCCTTGCAGACTACTGAGTCTGTCCTGCAAAAGTCCAGGTAATAGTCATGCTTGTCTGGAATCACACTGTGAGTCTGTGCCCACTCCTACAATCATCCTGATAGAAGCATGTCCTTATCTAATCTCTCTGCTGAAACATAAGCGCTGTTAAACCTATCCAGCTGTCAACTACTAGGACTCTAGGAACCCAGTCACTGTCTATGCACTTGCAGAAGGACTCAGGCATTGAAACAAGCAGTGGTACAGTGAAATGTGCACAATGTATGCGGTCCCTTAACCCCTTGCAGACTACTGAGTTAGTCTTACAAAAATCCAGGTAATAGTCATGCAAGTTAGTAATCATACTGTGAGTCTGTGTCCACTCCTACAATTATCCTGACAGAAGTATGTCCTTAACTAATCACTCTGCTGAAACATAAGCGCTTATAAACTTATCCTGCTGTCATCTACTAGCACCCTAGGAACCCAGTCACTGCCTATGCACTTGCAGAATGACTCAGGCATTGAGACAAGCAGACGTACAGTCAAATGTGCACAATGTATGCGGTCCCTTACCCCCTTGCAGACTACTGAGCCAGTCCTGCAAAAGTCCAGGTAATAGTCATGCTTGTCTGGAATCACTCTGTGAGTCTGTGTCCACTACTACAATCATCCTGACAGAAGCATGTCCTTATCTAATCACTCTGCTGAAACGTAAGCGCTTATATACATATCCTGCTGTCAACTACTAGCACTATCGAATTTGTTCCATCCACCGGATCCAATACGGGCGAAGCTACACTAGTAACACTGGTATCACCGGCAATCAGGGATTTGGTCCTGATGAAAACCGACCAATTTAAAACTTGGGGTATAACAAAAACAATACCAAGCGCCCCTCGTTACCCCTCAATATTGGAAAACAACCAGACAGGCCCTTTTAGCTCCTCCTTAACTCCATACTCAGTATTGAGGTTCGCAAGAGGCAGTTCTCCAACCGGAACTACTGACCAAGCAATTGACCAACGAAATGTTGGTGAAACAGACTGGCTAAGGCTGCCGGGGATTCTATCCGGTAATAAGACCGATTGAACCCCCATTAACCATAATCTGACGATATGCTCCTGGAACATTAACGGATTAGGCCTGGAAAAACAATCTCCCGCCATTCTAAATTTTTTTTAAAGAACATGACATCCTCCTTCTACAGGAGACTTGGGCAGGAGAAAGCATCCCAATAGTGGGCTATCTGGAGTTTATGACTCCTGCTACCAGGCAGTCCAAGTTCGGTAGACCAAGCGGCGGTCTCTCGGTCTATGTATCGACACGACTAACTAATTGTATTGAACAGATCAAATTTGAGGAGGATTGGCTCTCAGGAATAATCTTGGGAAATTCACCCACGGACCCGCAGCTGCTCATGCTCAATGTTTATATATCTCCCTGCACCACTAAGAAAAAACCCAAAATGGACAGCCTGATCAACTCCATCTGCGATCTAATAGGCAAGTATGGCAGAACACCAAGTATAATTTCAGGTGATTTCAACACTAATTTTTTCTGCAATCTTTCTGACGATCCAGGACCCAACCTCCCCAGAACTCCCCCACATTTTGCATCCCAGTCAATCCCTGTTGGAAATAAATCATCACCATTGGGTGAATATGTGGTAATGCAATTCTATAGCTTAGGATTCACCTTACTGAATGGGTGCTTTTGTCCTGACATCCCTCCCTCATGGACCCGGTCAGATGGTAGATCCCTTTCGTTTTTGGACTTAACCCTAGGGAGTAGATAAATACTGCCCTGAATTAAGAACTATCAAATTGCTCCGCAAGGAGAAAGTGACCATCGGGCACAAATAATAACACTTTCCACCTGCAACCTATATCACCAAGAACTGGCCCACTCCCACTTAGGCAGCCACACAGAGGACTTAAAGCGGATAAAGTGGTCAGATTCCTCGGCCCCATCCCTGACGGTAAAAAGCAGAGCCCTATTACAAAACTCTTTAGAGCTAAACACTCATGTTGTCAGTGGCTGGACCTCTCCTACAAATCTTCTTCTCAATGAACTTCCAAAAAGGAGGGGCCAGAGAAACCAAACTTCTCAATTCTATATCTCAAAAGCCACAAGGAAATTAAGAACGGAGAGGAATCGAACACTCCGCCAATCAAGAAAGATCCCCAGCAATAAAACGTATTATAATAATTATAAGCAAGCTCAAGCTGCCTTCAGAATCGATGCACAAAAGGAGAAACTAGCGGCCTCGGATCAATTCTGGCTGAAGTTGATCCACGAAAGTAAAAATCCTAACCCGAAGCAATTCTGGTCCCTTGTAAACAGGAGTAAACAAAGCGCAAGTGGATATGGTAATGCAAATATCAGCGAAGCAGTTTGGTGTAAGTTTTTATCTCTTCACTTCAGAGATACCAGCACAAACAGCACTGACTCTGGCAGCCCTGTCAACCTCTTGAGACTTATTCCGGGTCTGGAGAGTTCGAGGCGGGCCTGGCCGGTAGTCATTCCATCTGAAGATCACATTCACAAGGAGCTAATGAAAAGGAGTGATACTTCACTAGAGCCCACGGTGTCGCCGGATGCCTTAAAAAACAAGATCTCAAGCTTCATAAGGAAAGCCAGAGCCCATGGAGCTCCCGGCCCGAATGGCATCCCTCAAGCCATGTTTAAATCTGACATTAGACTATGGTCAGAATACCTGACTCCTTTATTTCTCTACTGCAGTCTAAACAACACGGTCCCAGAATCCTGGCGAGGTGCAGTTATTCACCCAATCTTCAAAGGCGGGAAGAGAAATGAGCCAAAAAATTACCGAATGGTAGCGCTTATTGATGTGGAGTCCAAGTACTTTGCTAATATTCTTTTGGAGGAGCTACAGGCTTGGACCAAATCAACCGGACGCCTTCCTTTCAACCAGACGGGCTTCGTGGCTAACTCCGGTACCTCAACCAACTTGTTAACGCTAACCGTCTTGATGGAAAAAGCAACCTGCCAACATATCCAGCTGCACTGCTGCTTTGTAGACTTTAAAGCAGCCTTCGACCGTGTGCCCAGGGGCCTGTTATGGCAGAAATTAAAATCATGGGGCATTCCATAGCCTCTTCTTCAGGCAATAATTCAACTTCACACAGAAACGTGGATAAGAATAAAGCTAGGCGAAGGCTGTCATGTCTCCAGGAAGATCCAAACTAAAACAGGAGTCAAACAAGGGTGCGTATTGGCCCCACTTCTTTTTAACTTGTTTATATCCGACCTCTCTCCAGTTCTCGACAGTGTAAACTGCCACCCTCCTCAACTTGACGGGACACGTATCACCAACTTGCTTTACGCCGATGATGTGGTGCTTTTAAGCCACACAAAAGTGGGTCTCCAGAGACTACTGGATGAATTGCTACCCTATACGACAAGAAACCATCTAGAGCTTAACTTGTCAAAAACTAAAACCATCTCTTTTGTGGGAAGCAAAAAAGATCAACAGAAAGGTGGTACTTCAACAAAATAAAGCTAGCCTCAACCCCAAGTTACAAATACCTGGGCATCTTTCTGGATAGAAGAGTCTCCTTCAACAAGCACAAAGAAGCATTAAAAATCAAAGCCCTGTCGTTAGATGTGGCTGCTGCAAAGTTGGCAAAACAGTTACTAGGTCCCAGTTTGACACCTATGCTGAAAGTAATGAAAGCCAAAGTAATCAACTCTTTGACGTATGGCCATGAGATCACCAAAGGCACAACCAGTATATTAATAAACAAGTTAATAACAAAAAATTTAAAAAGAGCCTTTGGATTGCCAAAATCTGCCTCACCCGCTCAAATGAGACTTGAATTTGGTCTCCAAGATCAGCATGGAGTGGAGGTAGGCGCATTCATTAAACTTTGTCATAGACTGCGCCTTGCCCAGGAGGGTTCCTTGGAGGCCTGACTTTGGCAGGAAATACAGTGAAAACAGACAAGCCACAAGCATCGGCAACTTCTGGGTTATAGCCTACAGTTACTAGGCGCAAAAGACCTCTGGGACATTAATCTATCTTTTTCGGTGTTTAAGTCTGCCATTAAAAAATCCGTAAGACTGTGGTCCTTTCACTCGGACAGGGCGATACTCTCAAAGAGGAGGCACGCCTGGGCTGTAATTGGCAATTTTAAAATGGGTGTGCAGCCGCTCTACCTGTCAACCACATATGCACTTTATTGGAAACGCAAGTTTCTAGCCTTGAGGATGGGAGAATGGCCCTCTCTGATGAACCTCCCGGAATGGCGGCGAGCTTGTAGCGACACGGAATGCATACTGTGTGGCTACCATTCAGAATCTATGGAACATATTGTCTGTGCATGCCCTGCACTGCTCATAGCCAGACGGTCACTGTTGCGAGGCCAATGTATTATGTTGGGAGTTCGATCTTGCCGTCAAGCAATAATGGCCGCTCTTGATCCCGACAACACCAAGCTAAACATTGGGCTTGCGAAATTTGTCCATAAAGCGTTAAAACTCCTCGAAGCCACTCTCCAACCTAAAAGTCTTCCCAGCATAGCAGAGCGGTCGAGTTAAAGAGTTACAACATCCAAATCAGAGACTACAAGAAACCCAGATTTATGTACTGCATCGGAACATTATCAGATCTTTTGGCCCTTGAATTTTAAACTATTCCAAATTAATTGTTTTAAAGCTTTTATCACAGTCATTTTTAATCTTTGTCATGTCGTAAATTGTAAATGTTTTTTTTTAACCAATCAATAAAGAATTATATATACTAGCACTATAGGAACCCAGTCACTGTCTATTCACTTGCAGAATGACTCAGGCATTGAGACAAGCAGTGGTACAGTCAAATGTGCACAATGTATGCGGTCCCTTAACCCCTTGCAGACTACTGAGCCAGTCCTGCAAAAGTCCAGGAAATAGTCATGTTTGTCTGGAATCACTCTGTCAGTCTGTGTCCACTCCTACAATCATCCTGACAGAAGCATGTCCTTATCTAATCACTCTGCTGAAATGTAAGCGCTTATGAACGTATCCTGCTGTCAACTACTAGCACTATAGGAACCCAGTCACTGTCTATGCACTTGCAGAATGACTCAGGCATTGAGACAAGCAGTGGTACAGTGAAGTGTGCACAATGTATGCAGTACGTTAACCCCTTGCAGACTAATGAGTCAGTCCTGCAAAAGTCCAGGTAATAGTCATGCTTGTCTGGAATCACACTGTGAGTCTGCGTCCACTCCGACAATCATCCTGACAGAAGCATGTCCTTATCTAATGACTCTGCTGAAACATAAGCGCTAATAAACTTATCCTGATGTCACCTACTAGCACTCTATGAACCCAGCCACTGTCTATGCACTTGCAGAATGACTCAGGCATTGAGACAAGCAGTGGTACAGTCAAATGTGCACAATGTATGCGGTCCCTTAACCCCTTGCAGACTACTGAGCCAGTCCTGCAAAAGTCCAGGTAATAGTCATGCTTGTCTGGAATCACTCTGTGAGTCTGTGTCCACTCCTACAATCATCCTGACAGCAGCATGTCTTTATCTAATCACTCTGCTGAAATGTAAGCGCTTAGAAACGTATCCTGCTGTCAACTACTAGCACAATAGGAACCCAGTCACTGTCTATGCACTTGCAGAGTGACTCACGCATTGAGACAAGCAGTGGTACAGTGAAGTGTGCACAATGTATGCAGTACCTTAACCCCTTGCAGACTACTGAGTCAGTCCTGCAAAATTCCAGGTAATAGTCATGCTTGTCTGGAATCACACTGTGAGTCTGTGTCCACTCCTACAATCATCCTGACAGAAGCATGTCCTTATCTAATGACTCTGCTGAAACATAAGCGCTAATAAACGTATCCTGCTGTCAACTACTAGCACTCTATGAACCCAGTCACTGCCTATGCACTTGCAGAATGACTCAGGCATTGAGACAAGCAGTGGTACAGTGAAATGTGCACAATGTATGCGGTCCTTTAACCCCTTGCAGACTACTGAGTCAGTCCTGCAAAAGTCCAGGTAATAGTCATGCTTGTCCGGAAGCAGACTGTGAGTCTGTGTGCGCTCCTACAATCATCCTGACAGAAGCATGTCGGTATATAATCACTCTGATGAAACATAAGCGCTTATAAACTTATCCTGCTGTCAACTACTAGCACTGTAGGTACCCAATTACTGTCTATGCACTTGCAGAATGACTCAGGCATTGCAACAAGCAGTGGTACATTGAAATATGCACAATGTATGCGGTCCCTTAACCCCTTGCAGACTACTGAGTCCGTCCTGCAGAAGTCCAGGTAATAGTCACGCTTGTCTGGAATCACACTGTGAGTCTGTGTCTACTCCTACAATCATCTTGACAGTAGCATGTCAACATAAGTACTTATAAAATCACCTTGCTGTGAACTACTAACACTGTAGGCGCTCATTCACTGTCTATGCATTTGTATAACACTTATTCATTCCAATAAATATTCAATTAGTACATGTGTACTTCAGTAAATTAATTGTGATTTCAAAAGGAAGTGTTTAAATGTTTTTTATGTAGAATGTGTTTGTTTAGTAATAGAATAGTATATTTTATTGATTAATTAAAATAATATATATATTTATTTTTTACAGATATTGTTTATCATCATTGAAATAAACTTATCATGGCTAGAAAAACAGAAAAGAGGAAAGAACAGAAAAAGGACTATTATTTTAAGAAAACTCAAAGCAAGTATTAGATGAACAACAACATGTGGAGAAAAAGAAAAAGTCTTGCTGTAAGACAACAAAATAATTTATTAAAAAACGTTCAATTACTAGAAACAGTGTGCACAATGAGGAAAGTACAAAGAATGCCTCAACAACAAAAAAAATAAGAAGAAAAGAAACAATGAGAAATCACATTCAAAAGACACAATGTATGGTAAATTAGAAAGAAGATGTTTTACAATAGAGTTGTTTTTAATTTGTTGAAAGATGTGAAGGAATACAAAAGAAGAACATTTTATTAAAAAAAAACAAATTGAAACTATTGTTGAGAAGGCTTTTGAATTCAAAAGGAAATTATTCATTTTAGTTGTAAACATAATTTGATCACTAGATAAGCCAAAACATTTTATGAAGGCCAAAAGTAAGAAGAAAAGAGTAATTAACAGAACTAACTTTTGTGATCTTTTTTTGGGTGAATGGAAACATAGTTCAAGTTCAGAGCCTTTTTTTAATGAAGAGAGTTATTTTCAAACCAATATATTATTGCTTGCAGTTGATACTAGTGGTCGAGCTTATGAGGTTAGAAATGGTTGTCCAATTGAGAAAGAGAAGATGGTTCCTAGAAATGTAGAAGACTTAATAGCTGATGAAGTTCTAGGGAGACGTCCTAAAGCCCCAGTGAATACTTGGGATTGTAATAGTATTTGTAGTATACGACAGGAATCTATTGATATTTTATGCATTTTTTTACAACAGTATAGTAATAAAAGTGTTAAACAAAAGATTAAGATGTTACAAGGACTAGATCCTTTCAGAGTGAGAAAAAATACTGGTTTGCAAGGTCATTCTCTGGAAAGTATGTCAAAGTGTTTTCATCATTTATGAATGTTAGCAGTACATCATTCTCAAATGCGGAAGTTAGTCAGAAGATTGTATTATGCAAAAAGTCCAACAATAATTTTAAATGAGTTAAACAGGGCTCTTTTGCGTGGCTCAGTCTCAGACGTAAAAAAGGTTTGTGATGAAATAGAGTTTCGTTACCTTGTTCCTGAAAAAGAGAGTGGAGAAAGTGAGACATTAATAGAAGTAGATGTTGAAGAAAATGTGGAAAATATTACTACAGAAAAGATTGAAGAACAAATTACAAAGTTTAGGGTAATTTCATGTGAAAGGTCAAATTATTCTTGTATTTGTTGCCGACGAACTCACTATAGAAATCAGACTAAAAATGTTGATTTATATTTAAAAAATGAAAGAGAAAATAATGATAAGTGGAAAGAATTTGCAACTTATTTGTTGATAGAGGATTGCTTTGATTTGGGTACTGATCAGCGTATTTGTAAATATTGTTATAACAAATTAGATGATAATAAAATGCCTGCTAGAGCTGTCCATAATAATCTTGAGTTAGTAACTATTTCTGCAGAATTAATAGATTTAAACACATATGAGTCTATTCTGATTCAATGTGTGCATCCATTTCAGGCTATTGTTATTATGGAACCTAAAACAGGTACATTGCATCCTACAGATTTACAGAGAGGATTAAAAGGAAGAGTTGTATATTTACCTCTAGATTTTAAAAAAACAATTGAAAATATTGATGTAGAGAATGTAGAAAGTCAACCACTAGTTATTCTAGGTAATGGTGTTCCTACTAAGAGTAAGAAAATCGGGCAGGAATTAGTGGATTTCAGGAAAGTGCAAAAGGCAACATTATATCTGATAAAAAAACAATGAATACTACAAAAATGTGTATGTGGAAGAAGAATAAATACTTTTAGGAGATGAAAGTTAAATGTCATTTGGTCAAAGTAAAAAAGTGGACATGTCCAAAAGTGAAGACATTTATGAACATTATAGTGTACATCCACTTCATTCAATCAAAGTGATGGGGAATACTATTGAATTATTTCAAAGGAAAAAAGCAAAGGTACTCCCGTGATTGTATGGGAAAAAAGTTTGTAAGCTCGTTGTGTTGCGCAGCTATTTCCAACTGGAAAAGGTGGTCGATATGATGAACGATCAGTGTAGATTCCTGCAACAGAATATCGAACAACAAGATTGCATGCTGAAGAGCCAAGATTTTGACAATGTATCCCATATATGTTTCATCTTTTGTTTGAGAGTGACTTGTCTGGACTTTCATATGCAGTCAACCACATATTAAAAACAGGAGTACATTTTCAAAATGTTTCTGCAAAGGAATTTATGGATAAAGTACATCAGAGAGACGATCATTTAGAATCTCAACTGATTAATTTGATGGCATGCCAGCGTGGTACTAAGGAGTACTGGTATCGTCGTCATGGAGAACTTAAAAGCATGCTAAGGAACGTACGAACTCCTACGTGGTTGGTTACCCTAAGCTGTGCAGAATACGCTTTGGATAATTTACTTGAATTTCTTCAAGAAGCAAATTCAAATATACAAAATATTGACTACAAGACACCTGGAGAATTGTGTTCTTTGGATCATGTAAATGTATGCAGATATTTCAATGATAGGTTTGAAGCTATGATGTATTTTATCTGCAATAAAAAGAATCCTCCTCTTGGAAAAGTTATTGATTTCTTTTGGAGAAAGGAGTATCAAGCTAGAGGTGCTCCTCATATACATATGCTGTTATAGATCAAGGATGCACCCAAATTTGGAACTGATTTGGATGAAAGTGTTTTCTCTTTTATTGAAGACTATGTTATATGTGCTATACCAAAAAAAACAGAAGAAAGCACCTTAAAGCAACAAGTGTTATGATCCCAAAGTCATCGATGTGGCAAATACTGTCGTCGAAAGTACAGGTCTAAGGAAAAGTTTTATACCAAATGTCGTTTTGGATTTCCTCGTCCAGTAATATCCAAAGGAAGAGTAAACAGTTTCATGTCAGCTGTGAGACATACCATCACTAGAAAATTTCCCAAAAATACGTACAATTTGAGAAGAAGTGAAGAATCATAATATATCTATGATTGATTATAATCTAGTTATTCTCTCAATGTGGAATGCTAATATGGATATCCAGTATGTTGCGGATAATTCCATTGCTGTTGCCCAGTATGTGACATCTTACATAACAAAATTGGAAAAGACAGAGTTGAAAGAAATGTGGGAAGAAATTTCCCATGAGAAGAGTCCTAGTAAGAGATTGTACAGTTTCAGTTTGAAGATGTTATCCCATTGAGAGATTGGAGTGTACGAATGCTCGGATCGGTTATCATCTGCAAGTTTATACTCAAAGTCCAGAAGAATCATTTGGGTGAGTCTAGGTCTTGCTGCAACGCGAAATCGAGTACTTAAATCTATACAAGAAATATAATATTTAGCAGTAAATGAACCGGAAAGTACAGATATTGTCAAAACAAACATGTTGGATACATACTATCCAAATAGAAGTCGTCATCTTGAAAACATGTGTCTTCATGAAGTGCTGCAATATTACAATTTTAAGAGAAATACTACAGAAAACATAAATTGAAGAAAATATACAGTGATTGGTTCAGAAGGATGTTTGGTGAAACAAAGGAAAGGAAATGTGATTAATCACATAAAATTGACTTGTGATAATCCTGATAGAAGAGAATTTTACTATTTAGCACTTTTGCAACTTTTCAAGCCTTGGGGTACAGAATTGGAATTACTTGGAGATTTTCAGTGCTATGAAGATTCTTTCAATGCATGTAAAGATAGCATTGAATGCACAGTTTTTGCAAATTATTTCAAATTGTTGAATGAAGAAATTGATCAAGAAGCTACTATTGCAGCTGAGATTGCTAGAGACAGTTCTCAAGATAGTCAAAGTTCTGCTCCACTGAGTGATGATCCACTAGGACAACCAATTCTTGGAAATGAAGCGGCAATCGCCATGAATGAAGTGGAAACAGCAATGCATCAAGCTCAAGAAGATATTATGGACTTAGGAAACTTGGAAGAACAACTAAATGTTGAACAAAAATAAAGATATCAGCAAGTGAGACAACATATCGACCATGGTTTTCTTCATAAAAAGAAAGAATGCACACCACTTCAACCTTTTCGAATGTATGTCAGTGGTCAAGCTGGTACAAGAAAAAGTTTCTTAATTAAAGTTTGGACCAGTTATCTACAGAAAACAACTGCCTCACATTTGTCTTGTGTTGTAACTGCTCCAACTGGATTGGCAGCACACAACATTAAATGCATTACATTACATTGTTTGCTAATGCTATCTGTAAAGCAGGACAATAAATTGGAATATCACAAGCTATCTGGAGAGGCTTGTTATGGAGATTCAAGAGTGATAAAGAAAATTAAACTTCTGATTATTGATGAGGTGAGCATGGTCTCAAACTTAATGCTTGCCTTTGTGCATTTAAGAATGCAGCAAATTCTAAAAACAGAATACGTTGTTTTATTTGGAGGAAAACATGTGATAATTTTGGGACATCTACTGCAACTCACTCCAGTAAAAGGACAACCAGTATTTAAAACGCTTGTTCATGAAGACACCAAAAAGTCTTTGGGAAGTGTTGGAATCGTTAACATTTGGTCATATTTTGAATACAAAGAATTCATTAAAAATAATTGGCAGGCAAATGATGTTGATTATGGAACTATTCTTCAAGATATAAGAATTGGAGTACTGACAGAACATGGCAAAGAAGCTTTGCAAAGTCGACTACTTACAAACTTGTTTCCAAATGTAAATATAGTTCCTGAAAAAATATACAAAAAATTGCCAAAAATAAATCTATAATTTGCAACACTGCGCAAGTGTTCTACATTCAATGAAGAACTTTTAAAGCTTGAAAATGAACAAATAATAAAAATGGAAGCCATTGATAAAATAGAGCATGAAGGAATCACTATTATTTTGATAGAAAAATTAAAAACAAAATTGGATTCTTTAGAAAAATCTATATCTAAGACTGCTGGTTTAGAAAACAATTTATATCTATGTGTAAACTGTTGAGTGATTTTACGACTTAATTTGGATGTGGAAAAAGGTTTAGTAAATGGAGCAATGGGTAAAGTTGTTGATTTCGTTAATTATCAAAATAGAGATGGAATTGAATTGTTGAAAATCAAATTTCATCAAATTGAAGAAGTAAATCAAATTGGTTGTTGTGTGGTTCATTTTTTGCTTGTTAATGATTTGTATGTTTGTAGAAAACAGTTTCCTCTTTCTCTGGCATATGCGGTGACTATTCATAAATCTCAAGGTTTAAGTATAGACAGTGCTTTGGTAAACATTGATGTACCGTATTTAAAGAGGGTATGGCATATGTTGCTTTGTCTAGAGTCAGAAATGTATCCGGATTGCATTTGATTGATTTTGATGAGAGAAAGATTAGTGCAGATGCAAATTATGTAAGAGAGTATAATCGGTTAAGAAGATTGTATGCTCCCAATTTAGGTGAATATCCTGTATATGAAAAGCGTGTAGTAGGTCGAAAAATAAGATATGAGAATATCTGTAGTGAAGTTAAAGAGATGTAAAGAAAATCAAGATAATGTTAAGATTGCAAGCAAAAAGAAAAAGGACACTATTGAAGAGATTGTTGAGTATCAGTTAGCAAATAGTTCAGGTATCAACTGCTATGCTAATGTAGTAGTACATGGTTTTTTTTCTAGAAAGTCTGCAACAGTAAATTATGGAGAATCAAGAAAAAAGATGTTGTTCCTTGTTGCATTGTATTTATGAAAAATTGAGAACCAATAAATATAAAATGCAAAGTGTTTCTGATATTCGGAATCTTCTGGATATATGCTCTCGTTCTAGACAAATTTACAGAGAATGTCCAACAAGATGCTCAGGAATTTCTAATGTATATGCTTGCAGTATTGGAAAATGAAGGAATAGAAATTGAAAATCTTTTTGGACTTAGTTATAAATGGAAACATGAATGTGAAAATTGTACATTTACTTCTACCACTAACATAGACACTGAAAGATTCATATATTTGACAATACCAGACGGTAAAACAGTGTCTTTCAACAAACTAGTTAAAGCAGCAAATCAAAACATGGAGTGTGTAAATGTAAATCAGAAATGTTATCAACATTATTTATAGAAAGATTTGGACAGTATATCATTTTAGCGCTACAACGTTGTACAGCTGATGATAGAAAATTGGAAACTTTAATTAAACATTTTGTAGCAATTTGACTATCAATATCAGGAAGAACTTTTGTAGCAGTAGCAATTATTTACTTTCTCTTGTATATTCTAACAGCATATATTTTAAAGAACATCATTTAGAGTATATGGAAATTATAAAGAACTGTTGATTGAATTATTGTTTCGATTCTTTCATACTGTAATTCTCTTAGAAAGAAACATTTTATATATGTGAGATTTGTATTATATGCTATGTTATTGAGGATGTTGTTTTTATGGAATGTGCAGAGATAGTTGACTATATTGAAAATATTTTTGACACAGATTTGGGTTTTTTGAAACAATCTTACTGATTGGGTTTTTTTTGGCCCGCTGTTATGTGATGAGTAACATTGAAATCACTATTTATAGTGAAATTCAATATATTCTGAAAACAGCAAAAAAGGCAAACTAAATAGTTTATATTTTGCTTAAATTATGATGTGTTTATAAAATTAAAATATTGTACATTATAACTGTATTTTTCTTCTCTTTTACAGATCATAATTCTAAAGTTCAACATTTAAAAAAATTTAAATTATAAAAAACAACTTAAAAAAATGTTTAGAATATTTTGATATCCACTACTGTAATAGTAAGACTAAGTAATCCAAACAATATCCATGTACAACTACATTCAGCTGTACAGTATCTCTATAAACTTTTAACCAGCTACTTACTAAGTTACTACCCATGCAGCCTCGTAATCCTCCTGTTTGCCCATGTGCTTTTCTAATTACCCAACCAGCACTTTCTACGTATCCTATTACTCCACCAATACCTAAGCACTTATGAAATCACCTTGCAGTCTGTTTGCAGCACTGTAATCTTTCCAATTACTAGAGATATACTTATGGAATGTCCTAGGTATTGAGAGAAGTATACATACAACATTCTACACGCTATGCATGCAGACTTTTAAACACATACATACTATTGGTACAGTCTAGTAAATACTAAGTATGGGTGAATTCAGCGGATCTGCGTAAAGGGCCAGATGATTTGTCTCCACTGACCATGTGTGCCTGTAACTTTGCCACCGCACCAAAAGGTGCCAAGGTCCCTTGAGTCAGCTGTCCATCATAGTTGGTAAAGGGCAGGAAGACGTTTGATACCGCTAGTGTGTGGTGCGGGGCCAAACGGGCGGGACTTCTATGCGTGTTCACATGCCTCTTGTGTATAAAGGGTCAGAGAGCGAGCAGGGCAGCAGATGAGGAGAAAGCAGCTTCCGGGTCACAGGAACTACACGGGGGTTGCGCTCGAGAAACTCATGGATGCAAAGACCTCCCTCAAGTATTACAGCTAATTTTCGATGGCAGACATGGGGCTAAAGCACACTTGCCCAGCCTCGACCGTGCTCACTAATGTTTTGGGCTGATCAAAACGTTACTGAATTTGAGTTTCAACTCAGGCACCTGCTTTATGTATATCTGTAAGTGCTTCCTGTTGAGGTTTAATTTTTGTGACAGGAGCCTCGTGCCAGAATGAATCCTGCCCTGCATATTTATCCACGAAGATGCCACCGTTTTGTGCAATACCTCTACTAAACTGGAGTACTTTCTACTGGCTAATTAGTAAGTGCTACCTTGTTGGGTAAATGTATAGTGCTTTTCCTACACTGCAGCTGCGTAAAGGGCCAAAAGATTTGTCTCCACTGACCATGTGTGCCTGTAACTTTGCCACCGCGCCAAAAGGTGCCGAGGTCCCTTGAGTGAGCTGTCCATCATAGTTGGGAAAGGGCGGGAAGACGTTTGATGCCGCTAGTGTGTGGTGCGGGGCCAAATGGGTGGGGCTTCTATGCGTGTTCACATGCCTCTTGTGTATAAAGGGTTAGAGAGCGAGCAGGGCAGCAGGTGAGGAGAAAGCAGCCTCCTGGTCACAGGAACTACACAGGGGTTGCGCTCAAGAAACTCATGGATTCAAAGACCTCCTTCGAGTATTACAGCTAATTTTTGACTGCAGATATGGGGTTAAAGCACACTTGCCCAGCTTCGACCGTGCTCACTAATGTTTTGGGCTGATTAAAACGTTACTGAATTTGAGCTTCAACTCGGGCACCTGCTTTATTTATATCTGTAAGTGCTTCCTGTTGAGGTTTAATTTTTGTGACAGGAGCCTCGTGCCAGAATGAATCCTGCCCTGCATAGTTATCCACGAAGATGCCACCAGTTTGTGCAATACCTCTACTCAACTGGAGTACTTTCTACTGGCTAATCAGTAAGTGCTACCTCGTTGGGTAAATGTTTTGTGCTTTTCCTACACTGCAGCTGCGTAAAGGGCCAGAAGATTTGTCTCCACTGACCATGTGTGCCTGTAACTTTGCCACCGCGCCAAAAGGCGCCGAGGTCCCTTGAGTGAGCTGTCCATCATAGTTGGCAAAGGGTGGGAAGATGTTTGATACCGCTAGTGTGTGGTGCGGGGCCAAATGGGTGGGGCTTCTATGCGTGTTCACATCTCTCTTGTGTATAAAGGGTCAGAGAGCGAGCAGGGCAGCAAGTGAGGAGAAAGCAGCCTCCTGGTCACAGGAACTACACAGGGGTTGCGCTCGAGAAACTCATGGATTCAAAGACCTCCCTCGAGTATTACAATCAATCAGTAAGTGCTACCTCGGGTAAATGTATAGTGCTTTTCCTACACTGCAGCTGCGTAAAGGGCCAGAAGATTTGCCTCCAGTGACCGTGTGTGCCTGTAACTTTGGTCCCTTGAGTGAGCTGGCCATAAAAAAAAAATGAAATCCACCCGTGAGCGAATTTGCGAATTTTGCAGCAATTTCGTGAGATTTGCGGATCGCGAAATTGCCGAAAATCCGCAAATTTCGCGAGCGGAACAGATTTTTGTCCCATACTTAGTAAATACTAAGGTACTGCCCATGCTGCCTAGGAATTATCTTCTCAGTCACATGTACTTCTCTAATCACCCATCCAGCACTATGTACTTATATGATCACTTTAACAATATCTATCCACTTATAAATTCACCAGACACCCTGTTTGTAGCACTGTAATTATTCCACTTATTAGTCATGTAGTTATGCAATGGCCTAGCCACTAAGACAAATATACCTACAATATTCTGTGCAGAATGTATGCAAACGTCTAACTACAAATATACTATTCCTATACTGCACTAAATACCCAAGTAGTATCTATGTACCTTAGAAATCTTCATGTACTTCTCCAATCACCTATCCAGGAGTATCTACTTATTTTATCATTCCACCAATACCTAATTGCTTATAAATTGAGTAAAACCTCTGTTTGCAGCACTAAAATCATTCCAGTTACTAGTCATGTACTTAAGGAATGGCCTAGCTAGTAACACTAGTACAGCTACAATATTCTGTGCACTATGCTTGCAGACATCTAACCAGCTACATACTATTCATACACTCTTGTAAATACCCACGTAGTACCTATGCAGTGTAGAAGTCTTCCTGTCAGTCTCATGCACTTTTCAAATCAGTCATCCAGCACTATCTACTTATCCTATCACTGTGCCAATACCTAAGCAGTTATAAATTTACTATACACTCTTTTAGCAGTACTGTAATTACAAACCTCTAATCACATACATACTATTGGTATACTCTACTAAATACTGAAGTGGTACCCATGCAGCCTAAGATACCGCCTGTCAGTGTCATGCACTTTGTCAATCACCCATCCAGCACTATGATCTTATTGTATCATCCGCCAATACCCAAGCACTTATGGGGCAGATTTACAAGCCCCCTGCGCCACCAGTATGTCACTTTCTGTGATGTAGTGATGGCGCCGAGGACTCTTCCATATTTACAAGGAGAGGAAAAGCCACCCTGTGTGGCTTTTCCTCTCCTTGAAAATACAGCCCATTCAAACGCAGCACTTTGCGTTGAAGGGGCGTTCCATGGGTGTTAGTGTGTATGTTCCCACACAATACCCATGGAACAAGACACATCTCGAAATCGTAAATCTGGAGATACATGTGAATGCTGCACCACCCTAGAGGTGGTGTAGCGAGGCGCAATGAGGAGGAATGTTTTCATTTCTCCTCGTTTTTCCTCTTTCACTGCATGCTGCATTCCACAGCACACATTGAAGGAGGAAAATGCCTTTAGTGATTGTTTTTGTGCAGGAAGGTGTCCCTTCCTGCACCAAAACAATCTCCCCACAACACAGACATCCTTGCACCATGGTGCAAAGGTGCGTGCGTCAGTGCAAGGCTGCAAGTTGGTGCGTCAGTGCAGAGGGAAGCACAGAGTTGCGACATATTCACGTAAATATGTCATATCCCTTTGCTTCGGAAGTGCTTTAGCGCGGTGCAGCTAAAGGGCTTGCAGTCTCACGCTGCATTTCCTCATAGATCAACCCCTCTAAATTCACCATACACTACTAATGCATTCTTTCAGTCAATCATGTTCTACACATATATTCAACCAAACTTTCACACATTACCATGCAATTATAGTTCTTTTTTTAACCAGATAAGGTAGAACTTTTTTCTTCTTCTTTTTTCTTTTGTATTTTTTTTGTATTTATTGAATAATTTTGTATTTTTGGGGTGTTTTTTAAAAAACTGAACAAAAAAAGGAACAAATTAAACAGGAAACATTTGGAATTAGTTATCATTCCAAAAAGAGCAACAACAAAAAAATAACAGCGATGGTTGCGTTGGGCAGCACAAACTGCGTCCATCGACTGCTCGCCGTAGCATATAATTTTTTTACACTTTACACAGTGTTGTTCCAGAAAAGCAAATTCTGGTCTTATGTCCATAGCAGGTGTTCCTAATGATTCTCCTGATGTACTGGCCACAGCTGGTGATGAGTTTAGAGCAGCTCGCCTCATTTCCTCCCAAGCAAGATTGCGAGGATGGAGAGTCCGAAGATACCTGTACATACTGGCAGTGCTGCATGAATACTTTTCCTCACTGCCTCTTGGGAGGACTTCCACACTACAGATTCTGGCCTCTGTTTAGGTGGTGCCTCCTCCTAGACTTGTTCATCCGAAGATACTTCCACCTGCTGCTGCGGTCCTGATGACATTTTCTTTGATAGTTTTTGAAAAACACCAAAAAAAAGACAAAAAGGTTCTTGCAGGGAAAGAGATGTTCCTCTGAAGATGCTCCAACAAGAATGATTAAAATGGGTGGGGTCCTTCAATAGTTACAGTGGGAAATGTTATGAACCAATCAAATCTTTTTTTTTGGAGGTCACATGGGATCTGCGCACCGTGCACTCACGAAGCGCGCACCCGACACGACTTCACGGAAATATATTTAAAAATAATATAAGGTTATTACAAGTAGAAATATAATTTTTATGAATACCTTAGCTAATCTATTGCCCCAACATGTACATTAAAGTTCATACATACCATTTTATAACACCGCGCAAGCGTCTCGTACCGTAATGCGCATGTGTCACGAATACACAGGAGCAGGAGTCGTGGACTGGTCGCGCACACCACGTAACATTGTATGTATATGACGTAAATGAAAAAAACACGCACTCGTCGCTCACCATACGCGGATCCTTCACGACTTTTCCAAAATGGCAGCTAGAATATGCGGACCCGCTGCGGTAGGTACGCTTTGGGTGGGCGACTCCCCATAACATTTTGAAACATTTTTAAAGAATATTATATAACTATATTACAATTAAAAAAATGCAAACACAATAATTACAAATATTTCAGTTTTAAATGTATTTTTTAATTTTTATTTGCAATTTTCAGAAAAATATATAATGGTGTTTAATAAATAAAATATTCATAAATAAACAGTTAAAAAACTGTAGAAAGTCAGTACAAAAAATAGGTATAACTACTATTACACTTAAAAATTAGCATTTAAAAAACCTTTGAAATTCACTGAAACAATCATAGGTTTCAGAGACGCTATAGTTAGAAATTAGCAGTTAAAAACCTTTGAAATTCACTGAAAAAACCATATGTTATAATTAGCTGGACATTTCATTCGTACAAAACCATAGAAATTCCTCTGTTATAGTTAGTTTTGCTAACTATAACTCGCGCGCCCGCAATGCACTGCTGATGATGTCACATATTTCATCATTCATGACATGGTCAGTGACATCACTGATGGCATCACTGATGACATCTCAAATGACATCACTGATGATATCATCCACGTGACAATCTGATACACCTCATCACAGACTAGTATAACCTTTGATCACTCACTGTAAAATACAGAGTACCATATTTAAAGCCATTGACACACACATACCAGTTACTACATACATACTCACTGATTCCTAAGTCTACACACACAACTGTCCATACACCCACAGAATCACTTATATATGCAGTCACTTATCAAATGTACTCATACACCTATATAGACATTGACACATCAGCAGTCATCCTAGTTGGTTATGCAGTGCTGCTACTCCCTCATGAAAATAATCTATCACACTTCCATTTTCTCACTCATACAGTTATACACACAACACCTCATTTATACATACACATAGTAACTCATCCTTACTATGTTAAAAAAAATCACTACTACAATTATACTCTCATTAATACATTTAATCTCACAATCACTGACTGTTACGTATACTTATTTACATACACCAACTCTCATAAACAATGCCTTTTATTCTTCTACTTTATTGGAGATGTACCACTGACACATATATTCGCTTACCAACACACAAATAAATACACTCAGACACCCAAACAACTGTTTCCATAAACACTCTTAAACCCATACACCTTGACAATCAACCACTCACACATCTATGATTTACAACCCTCGCCCAATCACAGATACACTCAGTCTCCCATACAAATACTCAGACAACTAATCAATAACTAATATAGACACTCATGTAGTTAGTGAGAAATTGATGCAGCAGGTTATACAACAACAGAGACGGTGATGTACACATTCAGATATGTTGGCTACTAACCCATGTATTTAGTGAGACGCTTTTAATTACTTACTTAAGCAGACAGTCAGACAGATACTAAATCCTCCATCCAGACAATTATATATCCTCTCAATCTTCAAAACAGATTGGTATATATATCTAATAGATATTTAAATTTCAAACAATACCACATTTACTGAATGATGTCATCAGTTATGTCATTTGAGATGTCATCATTGATGTCATCAGTGATGTCACTGATGACCTTGGGCTTTTGTGTACCTTTGTCTCTTTTTGTTAACGAGCCTAAATATACTACAGTTTGTATTTTGTCAGTTGAAATGTACATTACTTATATTTTAGAATATCCAGTGGTTTTCCTGAAGAAGGGGGTCCATCGCCGACAGGCGCGTCGAGATTGATTGTGACATGAAAATCACTTGTTGAATATCTTGATTACCACTGTACCTATGTAATTAGATCATTTCTATGAAATGTTTTTAACCAATTAGGTGGTTATATCATATGTTTACTGCTACCTCCTTTTTTATCAATTATGTTGTTGGATATTTGATGTGTATTGTTTATATCTTTAGTAAATATATATATTTTTTAATATAAAAATTGTGGTGCTTGTCAGTATATTGAGGCTTTCCCTTTACTCATCAAGGGTTCACGCTTAGCCTGATTCTCGACAGGTCATTTGTTGCCTAGGAATTTTCTATTACATGTGTATTTACCCTGTCCTAGGAACTCCATTTGGAATCAGGGGGTCCCTGTTACTTCAATATCAGTGAAGTCACTGAATGATGAAATATGTGACATCGTCAGCAGTGCATAGCAGAACTAACTATAACAGAGGAATTTCTATGGTTTTGTACGAATGAAATGTCCAGCTAACCATAACACTCCTGAAACCTATGTTTTTTTCAGTGTATATATATATATATATATATATATATATATATATATATATATATATATTTTATTGCACCAAGAATGCGCCGCCTACAGGAATTTGATTTTCTTTTTACAATTTATTCAACAGAGCCCAGTCTGCACACCGACGCGTTTCAGCCTTGCGGCCTTGGTCACTGTAAGTGGTAATACCTTCAGCAACTGTTTTTTTACAACTTCCTGTTTGTCATGCCCATGAATTCTGGGAAATGTAGTTTCAATATTTACACAGTTAAACCACAATGCAGACATTCTATATACATATAAAAAAAATGTGGTGCATTTCTTACCCTTTTCCCAATATTTACAGGGGCAGATGTTACTTTTTGGTGTATTCCAATAAGACAATCACTTTTAGGTCCTATTTCAAAACACTTCAAACTTGGTTGAGTTTTCACATTGTTCTTGGAAAGTTGTACCTTCCCAACAAAACTTAATTAGTTCATTATATTTTATATCACCATTATTCCGTCATTTAATGGTTCTAGCTTGTGAATTATTTCTACACAAAACCAATACCTTCCTTTAACTTTGGTTTTTGGTCAGGACTAATTGAGGGTATAGTACCCTGATGTTATAAGATCAAATACCAAGTGTATTAAAACATATTCCAGAGGGACCAACAGAGATGTCAGGGATTGTATAAATGTTGGTGATTATCAAAAACACATCCAATAGCAATTGAATTACAGTGCCACAGGATATCTATAGGTCTGTTTTAACACAGGTTCATAACTGTTCAAAATGTCTTTGGATTTAATTAATTCCAAATGGACATACATTTCCTCATCGAAATTCATTCCTCTTGGCTGTTTTGTTTTTATCCGAATGATATATTTCGACTCCAGTTGTCGTAATTTCTTCCTTTGGTCTCCCAATCTCTCATGTGTTTCAATTGCATCTATTGCAAAAAAACTCATGTGTAGCCAATTCCCATTTTGACAATCCAAAAGATATTTTGCAGTGGCATATGTGAGATCCCGATTCTTGACAGCACGGATGTGCTCAAGGATTCTCTTTTTAAGCATGCAAACCATACTTCCCATGTATAGCATGGTACAATCACATTGAATCGCGTAGACTACATGTTTTGTCGTGCATGTGATTTTTTTGTCTATCGTGATCAATCTTCCTTCGGGGTCTCTGATGTTCTGTTTGCTGATCCCTATTTTGCATGCTTTGCATGAATTGCATTTTCGGAAGCCGAGTTGTTGATTAGTTAGCCAATTGGTTTTTGTACTTTGTGGATTGAAATGGCTTTTGATCAAAATGTCTTTTATGGATGGTGCTTTGCGGAAAGTGATTTGTGGTCCTGGGCCTATGATTTTCTTTAGATCATGATCTTGTTTTAATAACGGCCAGTATCTCTGTACAGTTTGGCGAATTTTTGGGGATTCCTTGCTGTAAGTTAGTATGAGTCTTGGTGGTTGTTGTTCTTTTTCTTCTGTATTAGATATTTTCGTTTTTTTGATCAGCAGCTCGGTTCTAGTCAGTTTGTCCAATTTTTTCTTACTTTTATTAGGTTCTTTCCTCTTTTGCGCAATCGATTGGCACTATTTTTGATTTCAAGTTCTGCATTTTTTCCTTGGGAGCAGTTTCTTTTCATTCTTAAAAATTCTCCGTAAGGAATGCTGCGAATCAGTGGTTTCGGATGAAAGCTTGTAGCATGTAGAATGCTATTGGTAGCAGTTTTTTTTCCTATAGAGAGTTGTTTGCAGCTGATTGTCTTGGATGTAGATTTTAATATCCCAAAAATCTATGTGATTACGATTTATGTTGTAAGTGCATGAGAGGCCAATGTTGTTTTGATTGAGGGAGTTAAAATATTCCTTGAACTCTGATTTGCTTCTATCCCATATTAAAAACAGATCATCGATGTATCTGATCCAAAGGACAATTTTGTCCATAACATCATTGTATCTCGGGGCCCATGCGACATCCTTCTCCCACCAACCCATAGTTAAATTCGTATAGTTGGGGGGAAAGACATTCCCATAGCACATCCGCAAAGTTTGTGAAATAGCTCATTGTTGAATAGAAAGATGTTATTTTCCAGACATGTTTTGATCATGGTTAGGAGCATGGCAGAATGTTCTAGTTCTCCAATATTTTTATGTTTTAGAAAGTAGGCACATGCATCTAACCCTATTGGATGTTCAATAGACATGTATAGAGAGACTGCATCAATGGTGACGAGTAGGTATGTGGGATTCCAAGTTATGTTTGAAAGAACTCTCAGGAAATCAGAAGTGTCTTGTATGTGTGATGGTAAGTTTTTAAACATTTGTGCTAAATATTGGTCAATGTATGAGAGATGTTTTCATAGATAGAGTTACATGACGAAATAATAGGTCTCCCCGGAGGATTTATTAGGGTTTTGTGAACCTTATGCAGGAAATAGATTGTAGGGATAGTTGGTTTCTCCTTAAGTAGAAATGCATATTCATCTTTATTTATTGATCCTTTTTCCCGCCATTCGTCTAAGTGCTGTCTCGTATCCTCAATCATTTTCTGTATTGGATTTGTTTTGAGTGGTTTATATTTTGTCTCATCTCGTAGTTGGTGATATGCTTCAACAATGTAATCTGTTGTGTTTTGGATGACAATATTCCCGCCTTTATCGGCTGGCTTTATTATGATTTTGTCATTTTTAGCCAATGTTTGTAATGCTAGACGTTCATTGTTGGAGATATTTTCTCTTTTGCCTTGGTTTCTCAGTTTTTCAATTTTTTCCAGGTCACACATTAGTGCTTCGGAAAATGCATTTATTTTATTCCCCAGCGATAGTTGCGGACAAATTTTGATTTCTTTTTTAAACCACTAGTTTCATGTGATGTTGTTGTAATGTCCATTGACTCTAATATTGTTAGTTCTGAGTTCTCATTCTCCTCAGTGTTCTGCTCTAGTTCATATAGATCTTTAAGGAGTGGGATTTCCTCAATTGTCATTGAGTCTGAGTTTTGCAAGACATCCGATTTGCTTTTTCCTGAAAGATTGTTATGAGGAATCCATTTGTTGATGTGTATTTTGGCAAGTTTCAATTTCCTCACATATTTGTATAAGTCAATTTTAGTGTCAGTATAATTAAAATGTTGTTCAGGGCAGAAGGAGAGTCCTTTGTTTAGCTCTTTCTTCTCAAGTTCTGTGAGGCAATGGTCGGATAGGTTGATAATTAGGTTTTCTGTTTCTAGGTCTTCTTGGTTCGATTCCTCAATGGGTAGAATCTTTTTGGTTCTTGATCTTCTAGTTTTTCTTTTACTTCTGAAGACTTTGTATCGCTTCTGCCAAATCCTTTGCCTCTGCCCCTGCCTCTGCTCTTGTATTGGCCTTGGTTGTATGACATGCTCTGGTCTAGATTCACTAGACGCATTTCCTCTAAAAAAGACAAGCGAGGGAGAGAAGTGGTTGGTGTACTCTTGCCAGTTGTGGATTCATTTTCACTGCCACTTATGTCTGATTCACTCCCGGGTTCACCTGTTGGTTTGGGCATTTTTTTAGCATAGTTCGTCTTTAGTATTTGGAATCTTTTCGCAAATGTAAGAATTTGTCCGTTTTTGTAATCAGCCTCATCGCGAGCAAATTTATGATGTTTGCGTTGCTGAAGGTCATCTTCATATTTCTCTTGCCGGTCATCCATTTCTTTACGTAATTTCTCAGATTCAATTTTGTCTTTCATGGATATTTTTTCTTCCAGGTCTTTAATTGAGGAATATATTTCTTCCAAATCCATCTCAGCATATTTAATTAATATGCGCATTATGTTTTGACTGCACATGGTGTTATTTTGTCCCCAGTCCTTTAACATATCGATTCTGGTGTCTGGATTTGTAGGCATGGTAAAGATCCTTAAACCCCGAGGTATCCTTTCTACCTCCAGATATTTTTGAAGGGTTAAGGCTTCTCAGCTCTTGCTTATTTCTTTTTTATATTCCTTCTCAATAGCCGTGAAGAGCTGCTTCACGGTTGGATCGGTATTTAATTGTTGTGCCGATTCCATGTTAATTGAAGGTTCTCCCCCACTTTTTGTTGTTAACATAGCAGCTATTTTGTCTGCACGTTTGTTTTTCCTTGCTTTCATTGCTTAACGTGTCTGTCCCTGTGTTGAATGCCAGACACTGTCAAATGTTAGGAAAGATACAGGTTGCGGGATGTTTCTTTTCTAAAAATTACTTCAATAAGTGTTTCAAAAATGCCCAGTTCTTTTTGTAAACTGTTCGCGCTGTTATAAACAAAGGGGCAGTTTTTTCAATGTAAATCGGACGCGTTCCTTTATTGATTGCCAGACACTTTCAGTCGTTAGGTGAAAAAGCAGTGGCAGTGTGTCTTTGTCCCAGAACTCCTTCGGTAATTATTGCAAAGGTGCCGTATTCCTTTTTCGACCTATTAGAACCGTTGCGAACAAGGGGGCAGCTTAAGATGTAAATTGTGCGCGTTCCTGTGTTAGATACCGGACACTTTCAAACGTTTGAATGAGATAGCAGTAGCAGTGTGTTTTTGTCCCAAAACTGCTTCGGTAAACATTGCAAGGGTGCCGTGTTCCGTTTTCAACCTGTTAGCACTATTTAAGAACAAGGGGGCAGTTTTCAATGTAATGCACTCAAGTTCCTACTTTCAGGAAACCGCTATCGTGACAAACAGAATCGCATGAAGCAGTTTTTTAACGATATCTGTTTAAGCGGTCTCTTCCACAAGTCGCTTCGAGGAGAGATGTTGTAATGGTTGTAATATATATATATATCTTGCAACCACCCCCTTTAATAAAAAAAAGGGTATTCCGGACACTCCAGGATGCTCAATTTAAGTTTATTTGCAACACAGAGTCACAAACCGACGTGTTTTCGCCGTAAGGCTTGGTCACGGACCGTGCAGTGTTGCTCAGAGTGACATGGTGCTGAGATGATATGCTGCTACACTCAGGTATGAAACCGAGAGCCTCAACTGTGAGCTCATTGCTGTAAAGTGATGTGCTCTGGTCTTTGTAGCATACGTGTGCAAGTAGTGTTAGTAGGCGTTTATACCATACAGGGAGTGGGAAGTGAACTACTGACCGATATTGTGCGTTTATACTATACCGGTGGCGAGAAGCGAAGTACTCACGCCTACCCTTGTGAAGACTTGGGGTTCAAACAGAGGTGATTGCTGTAAAGGGATGGTCTCTGGGTGCTGTAGTATGCATGTGCAAGTAGTGTTAGTAGGCATTTATACCATACAGGGAGTGGGAAGCGAACTACTTACCACTACTGTGTGTTTATACTATACCGGAAGCGAAGTACTCATGCCTACCGGTGTGAAGACTCGGGGATCAAACCGAGCTGATTGCTGTAAAGTGATGGGCTCTGCGCACTGTAGGATACTAGCCACTGTAGTATAACTGTGTAAGTAGGTTTAGTATGCGTTTATAGTATATAGGGAGTGGGTAGTGAACTACTTTCTCCTACTGGTCTGAAGACTCGGGGATTAAACCGTGAGCCTAAATCGTGAGCTCATTGCTGTAAAGTGATGTGCTCTGGGCGCTGTAGTATACCTGTTGAAGTAGTGTTAGTTTGCGTTTATATAATACAGGGAGTGGGAAGCGAACTACTCAACCCTACCGGTCTCAAGACTCCAGGATGAAACCATGAGCTCATTGCTGTAAAGTCATGTGCTCTGTGTAGTATTTCAATGTAAGTCATAGTAGAATGTTAGTATGTAATTTTACTAGAATGTAAGTATGTAATGTTAGAATGTAGGGCTATCATGAGGGGAACCTTGGGGAGTTTGTACACGGTGCTGGAGAAGACGGTTGCCTTGCTGTCTGCTCCTTTTGGTAGGTGTTTAAGGGTTCTTGTTTTCCTGCAATAAATCTACTTATCGGCTCCACTACTGTCTGCCTCTTCACTACATAATTTTGGCAACGAGCAGGAGAAGGTAAAAAGAAGGCAGCACTCACCAATATTACAAAGTTGCTTGTGTTGTGCTGAAGACCCGTTTTCTTCATGTAGCTGTTTCTACTCATCGCAGGGTCGTCGGCTCATTGAACTATGTCATCCGACCTCTGATACAATTTATATTTTTTGATTTTGCGCTTCCTGTGCCCAATGCATCATGGTCCTAGGGAGCGCGACCTCCGAGGCGTAGCTCATACAATGTCCCGGTGTGTGCATAAGCGGGACATTTATGTTTGCTATTAGAGGGCGGGTGCATGGCTTCCACCCTGTGATAGCAAATCCTGTTTGTCTAGTTGAAGCGAGAGGAGGAAAACCTCGTATCGCTTTAATAGAGCAGATCCGGATGGTAAAAATGGAGAAACAAAAAAAAGAAGCGGGGTCTCACCTGTTCATTTAAATGAGTCCCCTGGTGGGTAATGTTCCGTGGCCAATCCTATCATTATATTGCGGGGTCTCTGTAGAACTGGGGATCTTAATGTCACATGTAAATTAGGTGCAGGAGTGCACAGAGACGTTTCGCAGCCTAGGGGATCACCACCTTCCTGGGTATTATTGACTAATTGTTCAAGGGGTTTCGAGGCCAACTGAAGTCCGGTGATCGCCACCCTCCGGGCCTTTACTTAATATGCAGGGTGGGCCTCGGCAGTCCCTGAAGCCTCGGTGGTCCTAGGCAATGCTTTATTGGTTCTGTAATCACACGGGCAGTACTCATGGTGTTATAAAGTGGTACACACTTAGAACCCTTGCTGTTGTAGAATTAAGCAGGCTTCATTTATGTAATAGTCTGTTGATTTATATGTGGTAGGTGCATCGCAAAATTACAAATGTTTTCCCTCATAACCTCCTATAAACAGTCGATTTTCACAATAAACCACAGGCAAGTGGTGTCAGAAAAAGAAGACCTATGCGCTCACTTATTTATTGGAAAAAAATAACCTTTATTAAAACAACACAAATAAATGGAAACGCAAGTTTATTAGAACAAACTACAGTATAACATGAAATCCGTGTGTGGGACTCCTCCGGAAGCAGAGTACAAAACCTGCCAGACAAAAATAAAACATAAGTATGTGTGCCATGTAGAAGAGGAAAAGAAAGGTAGTCCAAATGAAAGGAAGATAGTGAGAAGGGGAGGGAGAGGGAGTGGGTGGAAGGGAGAAGGGGAGGGAGAGTCAAAAGAACAGAGGGAGGAGGAGACAGAGCGTCGGCCTACTGCACCCAGCCCTCAGTGTTTACCTCCCATCACCCATTTGTCTGGGATGCTGGGTCCGCGAGAAAGAGTGTGGTCCAGCAAGTCCTTAAAATGAAACATATGAATGAGGCCAGAGATTACGTTATTAGCTACGGGAACATTGCTTGCCTGCACCTGTGCACCCAGGGTGCTGCACCCCAGCACCTTCCCCCGCACTGTGCTCAATTGTAGGTCCTGCGCACCGAGGCTTCACTGCTCACCTGCCACCATCGGTGTGTCCAACGATGTGTTGGTGCCAGTTCCGAGTCGGAGGTACCTTTGTAGGGTGGGAGAGCAGGTCTCCGGTCGGGGACGGTGTCTTGATACCACGATGGAAGGCATCAGAATGCCGAGGGCATTATGATGGGGTGAGCCCCCTCGCCGTCCATTTTGGCTCACTCAATTCAGTGTCTAAAAAGGGAGAAATAATTTAATGGTGGAAACGGCTGGAGGTAAATGAGGGTTTATTTCAAACTTAATAGTAAACACCAGTTTAGTGCATCCTTCGTTTTTGAAGTACGATCTACCAACTGTTAGTGGTAATCGTGGTTCAAAGAGGAGTTGGAGTGCATGAGAATACACAAGGTTAAATAATAATATGTTATGTCAACGTTTACAAACAAAGGAACAGAGCGCATGCTAGAAGCATCATGTGCGCATGGAATGCAGTGGCGGAGGCCTGTCTGCATGTACACCTAGTAATGAGCTCACTACAGTGCCCTAAAAGCCAATGTCACGTGTCTGTAGGGCAGCGCTGCCCGCTGTTTCAGGCCTACAGTACGGTCCAGCAGGTCCTTTAAATGAGACAGAGAAGTGACTGAATGAGGTCAGAGATCACATCATTACGGACGGCCACATCGCTTGTTCGCACCTGCGCACCCAGGCTGATGCACCTAACCCTCCAGCAGTAAGGCCAGAGATTAGTTTATTAGCTACAGGAACATCGCTTGCCTGAACCTGTGTACCCAGGCTGCTGCACCCCAGCCCCTTCCCCCGCACTGTGCTCAATTGTAGGTCCTGCCCACCGAGGCTTCACTGCTCACCTGCCACCATCAGTGTGTCCAACGACGTGCCGGCGCAAGCCTCGAGTCCGGGGTACTTTTGTAGGGTTGGAGAGCAGGTCTCCAGTAGGGGACGGTATCTTGATACCACGATGGAAGGCGTCAGAATGCCCAAGGCATCATTACGGGGTGAGCACCTGCTCCACCCTTTTTGGGTCAACGAATTCATTGTTTGAAAAGGGAGAAATAATGTAATGGTGGAAACGCGTGGAGGTAAATGAAGGTTTATTTCAAGCTTAATAGAAAACACCAGTTGAGTGCATCCTTCGTTTTTTAACTAAAATCTACCAACTGTTAGTGGTAATCGTGGATCAAAGAGGAGTTGGAGTGCACGAGAATGCACAAGGTTAACTAATAATATGTTATACCAACGTTCACATTCAAAGGAACAGAGCGCATGCTAGAAGCATAACGTGCGCATGTAATGCAGTGGCGGGAGCCTGTTGCATGTACACTTAGTAATGAGCTCACTACAGTGCCCTAAAAGCCAGCACCACTTGTCTGTAGGGCAGCGCTGCCCACTGGCTCAGGACTACAGTACGGTCCAGCAGGTCCTTAAAATGAGGCAGACATGTGACTGAATGAGGTCAGAGATCACATCGTTATGCACAGCAACATTGCTTGTTCGCACCTGCACACTCAGGCTGATGCATCCCACCCCTCCCGCAGTACTGTGCTCAACACATGTCTGTAGGGCAGCGCTGCCCACTGGCTCAGGACTACAGTACAGTCCAGCAGGTCTTTAAAATGAGACAGAGATGTGACTGAATGAGGTCAGAGATCACATCATTACGCAGGGCAACTTCCCTTGTTCGCACCTGCGCACTCAGGCTGATGCAGCCCTCCCCTCCCACAGCACCGCGCTCAGTTGGAGCCACTGTGCAACCAGGCCCCACTGCTAACCTGCTGTCATTGTTGTGTTTGCAAACACTACGGGCAGCAGTGTTCACAATTCAGTTGCAGTGTTGATTGCAGGATGGTGTACACCTCATGGATCCCTTTCGAAACACGACGGGCAGTAGGGTTCACAATTTAGAGCCAGTGTTGGTGATTGCCAGGATGGTGTACACCTCATGAATCACTTTTTTTTATTGCGCATTGTGATATGCGTGGTGGATGCGGCAATATCACCTGGGGCAGTGTGGAAGAACTGGGACATGTGGCGTTGTCGTTATCCTATTTATACATATGCAAAGTGGGCTGGGCTTGTGTACGCCAGGCCAGCATAGGGGTGTGAATAATTGTTCCGGGGATCTGGGCGTTGTTCAGTTCCTGGCTGGCCAGGAAGTGTACTTCTGTGTGTTTCTTTTGCAGTTTTGACGTCGCAGAATGCCCAATTTCTGTTAATGTAGCATGCATCGGGAGGGCGGCAACTATCTCTAATGAGATGCTGTTCGAAAAGATTGAATGGCGAACATCACATGTCATTGTCAAGGTTGTGGATATGCGCAGACACGCATGTCAATGGTGTGAGGTATTATTGAAAGTGTTGCTGTCGCAGGCGTACACATATAAATGTGCTCGGATGGAGGGAGGATCAGCAGTGAGACTACGTCATACACAGTGATAACTCTCATTACAGTCAAACAATGTATGTCAAACGTGAATCTGAAAGTCTCACATATAACACACTCCTATATTGATAAAGACTGATAACAGAGAGTACAGCAATACCAATCTACACATTACTGTTTACTGTTTGTCACATGTGATCTATAATGTGCACTCTGCCCGTGGCTGATGATACTTCTTAGAGCCACCAATACCCAGGCCAAAAGGCAGCACAATAATGTGCACACACACACACCAGGGGCATCGTATAACACACATTTGTTTTTTGATGTAACATTTGAGATGCATGGCCATCAAACGTGGAAGGCTAATGTACAGACCATGAATATTGATCAAGATGATCGTTGCATGGTGTGTGTAGTATAAGATATGTGTATACAGCAAAAAACTTTTCAAAAAAGCTCTTTAAGCAGAAGAGTTGTCTCTCATTAAACGCTGTAGAGAGAATGACTAAAATGGGTGGAGGTGGCCAACTGTTACAATGGGAAATGTTATGAAGCAATCAAATGCTTTTTTTTAGGTTACATGGCAATCGCGCATGGAGCGTGCAAGGAGGCCGCATCCAACGCGATTTTGAGAAAATATATTTATCATAATATAAGTTTATTACAGTTAGAAATCTAAAAATGTTTTAAATATTTTAGATTATCACTTGCTCTCATTTACTGTTTAAAGTTATATATATATACTTTTGAGACAAAAAAAGAGGAAATGGCGTTCCCGGCGCAACACCATATGTCTGTGATGTAACACAGGGCCTGGTGGCGTGCACTCGTCGCATATGCAACGCGCAGCGGGCACTACCCTATACGTACATAACGTAACGTGTGGCTTGGTACTGCGTACCTGTCGGATACCAAAGTAGCAGCTGGGGCGACTTCATGCATATATGATGTTACGCGGGACGCGGTGCCACAAACCCGTTGGATACGAAATTAGCATTATTTACGAGTTTAGCAATATGGTGGATCGGATTCACGTGGTGATGGAGCTTGGTACACTACCGGTATGAGAGTGCAGTTATCTCGACAAAAAAAAAGAGATACATATTTTGGGAGAAGATATAAATATTACATAATTTTTAAAGTAAAAAAAAAGAAGTATAATAGAGTTCCAAATTATAAAAAATATAATAGAAAAATATAGGTTATATAAACATTAAAATATGAAATTAACATTTATAAAATCTTTGAAATCCACTGAAATAACATACGTTTTACAGACGTTATAGTTAGGAATTAGCATTTAAAAAACCTTAGAAATTCACTAAAAAAGACATAGGTTTCAGGGACGTTATAGTTAGTTGAACAATTGACTCATAGAAAACCAGAGAAATTCGCCTGTAATAGTTAGTTGAGCTAACTATAACTTGCGCGCCCACAATGCACGGGTGATGACATCATATATTACATCACTCATGACATGGTCAGTGACATCACTGATGACATCTCAAATTACATTACTGATGACATCATCCACATGAAAATCTGATGCATATACTGATGCCCTAATATAAACTTTGATACATGCACTCTAAAATACAGACTACTACTTTTGAAACCATACACACAACAATACCAGATACTACATACCACCCACTATTTCCTAGGTCTCTACACACACCCAGTCCCTTATATATGCAGTTACTCATCAATACAGTACTATAATATACACTCATACAACTATACATACAGTAACACTCCACCACTCATCCATAGAGTTACTCACACACCTAGTCAGTCATGCAAAGAATCAATCACATACCAATTTACTCATGTATACAGTTATACACACCAACTCCGTTATTTATACACACACCACATCACTTATTTATGCAGATATTAACACATACTTACTGTCTTATACAATCACTAATACAAGCAGACACTCTTTTATACCCGCACTCTTCAAATACCTTTCTCTCACGAATAGTCATTTATATATTCCAACACTCACATATACTGCCTTAAAATGTATGTAGTTACTCACACATGTACCACTGAGACATTCATTCACTCACCAACACACCCATACACACACTAACTCACCCATACAGCCCTTCCCAGATTCACTTTTGAATCCATACAACCAGTGAATCACTCACTCAGACATCTATGCAGTCACACACACACCCACCCACCCACACTCAGGCACCCATACAGATACTCAGACAACAAATCAATAACCATATAGACACTCATGTAGCTACTCACCAACCCATGCAGCCGCTTACACACCACTGAGAGACTAATACAGACTTTCACACAGTTTAGTCACTAACCCATGCATTCAGTAAGACACGTTCAATCACTCACTTAAACAGTCAGTCAAGCACCTACTAAATAATCCCTTCAGGCACTTGTAAATTCACTCATTCTTCAACACACCTTGGCATAGATATGTATGAAAAATATTTAAACTATGTAGAAACACACATTCACTGGATGATGTCATCAGTGATGTCATTTGAGATGTCATGAGTGATGTAATATGTGACATCATCACCAGTGCATTGCGGGCGCCGAAGTATAGTTAGCTCAACTAAGTATAACAGGCGAATTTCTCTGGTTTTATATAAGTCAAATGTTCAACTAACTATAACGTCCCTGAAAACCTATGGTTTTTTTGTGAATTTTTAAGGTTTTTAAATGCTAATTCTTAACTATAACGGCTGTAAAACCTATGGTTTTTTCAGTGAATATATATATATATATATATATGTAGTATATGTAGTACACTAGATGGTGAACTACAGGCTCCAACATGCCCTGAGGCACTCATTCACGGAGGTGGAGCCTTGCTATACTTATCAAGGTGTTCTCCATCATGACTGCCATTTCAGCTTTTTGCCCGTGAACAAGAACACTCCGTTGTTCGAAACGCGTAGGGCTTTTATCTTTGAAGGTATCATCCTGCTGTTTGCTGCGCTGCTTTTGTCCTGCATTAAAGGTTGTTAACTTTCTGATGTGGCGCCTCACATGGACGTTCTTTTGTGGTGGATTAAGTGCGGCCCTGTCCGGTCGCGAGCAAGCCCGCTGCTCATCTCAGGCAGATCCAGCGCTTGCTAACTCTGAGCGCAGTGTAGCAGAAAGGCCGTTTTTGGGACTATGTACTAATGCAGCTTTGCACGCACGGAAGTCACCTTCGCCCACTGGGGTTTTAAAGTGGAACACTGGTTTGATTCTGGCGGCACCCACAGGGGGGAGAAGATGGTGAACTACAGATTCCAGCATGCCCTGAGGCACTCATTCACGGAGCCGGAGCCTCGCTATGCTTATCAAGGTGTTCCCCATCATGACTGCCATTTCAGCTTTTTGCCCGTGAACAAGAACACTCCATTGTTCGAAACGCGTAGGGCTTTTATCTTTGAAGGAATCAACCTGCTGTTTGCTGCACTGCTTTTGTCCTGCATTAAAGGCTGTTAACTTTCTGATGTGGCTCCTCACATGGACGTTCTTTTGTGGTGGATTAAATGTAGCCGGGTCCGGTCGAGAGGAAGCCCGCTGCTCATCTCAGGCAGATCCTGCGCTTGCTAACTCTGAGCACAGTGGAGCAGAAAGGCCGTTTTTGTGACTATGAACTAATGCAGCTTTGCACACACGGAAGTCACCTTCGCCCACTGAGGTTTTAATGTGGAACACTGGTTTGATTCTGGCGGCACCCACAGGGGGAGAAGATGGTGAACTACAGGCCCCAGCATGCCCTGAAGCACTCATTCACGGAGGCGGAGCCTTGCTATACTTATCAAGGTGTTCCCCATCATGACTGCCATTTCAGCTTTTTGCCCGTGAACAAGAACACTCCGTTGTTCGAAACGCGTAGGGCTTTTATCTTTGAAGGAATCATCCTGCTGTTTGCTGCGCTGCTTTTGTCCTGCATTAAAGGCTGTTAACTTTCTGATGTGGCTCCTCACATGGACGTTCTTTTGTGGTGGATATATATATATATATATATATATATATATATATATATATATATATATATATATATATATATATATATATATATATACATACATACATGCGGTAATCTTCTAGCCGAAAGGAAGAAGCAAGACCCCTGGGGAAACAGTTGAAGGCTTTTATTCAGGAAGTGGTGGCGGATGCATTTCTGGCTGTTGATATGCCGTCGTCAGCGCCTCCAGCCTTCACAAGTAATGCAGCACACCGTAGACTTGAGTCCGCCCTTTTGTGGGACTTGTTGTTACAAGTCAGCTCCACCCCCTGATGTTCCACGAAGCACACCTGTTGAGCAGTCCGTGTGTGAGGAAACTACACATCCCAGAATCCTTCATGTACGGGACACCGGGAGGGTTTCTGCGGGGGGTTATGATGCCGGTAATCGCACCATCCAGCTGAAAGGTGCGGAAAGCCACAATGTGTCCAACATGCCTTGTTATGTCAGCTGGAAAGTCCTGAACAAGGCCTCCTCTGCTCCCCTGTGATGCTTCAGCCTCAGGTGCCGGGGGTAAAATAACAGGGGCTGCTGCCCAGCGCGAGGTGAGTACCTTGCTACTGCTAATGTTGATCCCGGGTTCTGTGGCGGACTGCGGACTTTTCAAACACCTTTGAAACCAAAAAGAGAACTGGAACAGTTCTGCCAGTAAATTCCAAGTCCAAAATTGAAGCGGGGGTCTTGTGAAGGCGTCTCTGGCTGACGCGTGGATATGTGCGGTAATCTTCTAGCCGAAAGGAAGAAGCAAGACCCCTGGGGAAACAGTTGAAGGCTTTTATTCAGGAAGTAGTGGCGGATGCATTTCTGGCTGTTGATATGCCGTCATCAGCGCCTCCAGCCTTCACAAGTAATGCAGCACACCGTAGACTTGAGTCCTCCCTTTTGTGGGACTTGTTGTTACAAGTCAGCTCCACCCCCTGATGTTCCACGCAGCACACCTGTGCAGCAGTCCGTGTGTGAGGAAACTACACATCCCAGAATCCTTCATGTACGGGACACCGGGAGGGTTTCTGCGGGGGGTTATGATGCCGGTAATCGCACCATCCAGCTGAAAGGTGCGGAAAGCCACAATGTGTCCAACATGCCTTGTTATGTCAGCTGGAAAGTCCTGAACATATATATATATATCTGATATATATATATATATATATATATATATATATATATATATATATATATATATATATATATATATATATATATATATATATATATATATATATATATATATATATATATATATATATATATATATATATATCAGATTTATAACTACTTATTCTGGGTAAGCCAAAGATGTGAGGATGACTAAAATAAATTGGCAAATATTACTCACAGATCCTCACCTTAAAAAAACATCTGAGTAATGGTCCCCAGGTTACATTTCAGAACGACAGATCATTGAGAGATAAACTAAGTCCTAACTTAGTAACAGACACTGAGAATTCAAGAGCTAGTGGGAGGCCTGGATTTAGGTGTTGCAGGAAGTGTAAGGCCTGCAGCAATAGTTTGGATTGTGTACGTTTGAACATCAGTAGTTGCAAAAGAGATTTGGGTATCAAAAAGGCATAACTTGCAACACGATGTACTGTGTTTATGCCCTAGTATGTCCTTGTAACAAGGTGTATATAGGAAGCACTATTAATCGTGCAAAGAAACGGGTATTAGAACACATTCGAGCCATTCGTCACAATAACAGACAATACCCAGTCGCCCGACGTTTTTTGACAACCATATGCGAAATGAAAAGCGTTTAAAAATGGTTGTAATTGACTCTGTAAGGGAGAACATTCAAGGAGGAAAAAGACTATGACTCTGCGCAAATTGGAATGAAGGTATATTATAGATTTAGAGACGATGTCCCCAATGGGGCTAAACTCAAACGAGTAATTGTCTGTACATTTACATAACTGAGATGGTGCTATGAATTGATATTTAGCTGTGAATTCTGTAGATGGGTTGATTTTAGCATATTTTAATCTCTTTCACTTTATAGGTTGTTTGCCCTTACTCACTGGGTGCTATCAGAATCATTGACTCATGCCCACTGGGGCATAATTGTCATTATTAATGCAAGCCAAGAATTAAGAAACCCCACAATAGCTTGAGTACGGTCATTAACATCTTAATTGTAAGATGTTTTGTGGACATTTTGGGATGAATATTTACAGCCTGCCAACTTGGGGAGGAGCGCAAATGTTAATACTCGCGCTTGGATTAAGGGTGCGAGAAAGAACTGCCAGCGTTTATTTCCAGAATGATTGACCGTTCCGTTTTTTAACCACTGTCAGTATATGTTAACACTCACAACATTTCTTATTTTGTGAAATATGTATGCAGGGGTCTCGGACCCATATTTATGGGCTAAAATTCATTGAAGAACAGTTTTGATGGTATTAATTACTAAGATATTGGTGATGTAACTATGTCGCAACTGGGATAAACACAAAACAGTTTGGCTTGCAGATATGAGTAACTATGCATATAACATCATGATAAGATGGCTGCCTTTTTTCTATGTATTCACTGGGTATTCACTGGTTTCTCACTGTCTGTTATTTATGTCTACACTGCATTTTAAAATATACAAAATTTGCAAAAAACGCCTGTCACTTAGTGTGAAGCTGAAACAAGTTGCTGTGTGGCTGAAAATAAACTCTTGCTGCAACGAAACCCATTTGTGTCCGTAAAACTTCTGTGACTAAGAAGAAATCGTGCATAATAGTACAGGGTCTCCGGTACCCTGAATACGGACCGCCCTTAAAGACAGTCTCTACTTGGACCGGATTCTTTGTGGCATAAATATATATATCAATATATATATATTGTTCACCAAATGCCCGAAAGCTCATGGAATGCAGCGCCAAAGGACTAAAGTACTATGTCTCTCTACCGTGAAGCTTATCCTACCAAGGAATAACAATGTGATCAATTACACAATATCAGCAGGAACCCACTGAGGGAAAATAATATGGCAATCTTGACGGAACCACAACTCCCAGCATGCTATGCGGGGGGTTTGAACGAATCAAGCCGGTTTCCTAATTGAAATAAAAGAGAGCCTCCTCCTCTGTTTTGTGAAAAGCCAGCCTCTGATGAGATGCGTAGTGCATCGAAACGCGTCAGGCAGAAATAATTTCAAGATCACGGCGGAGAGCAGGAAATTCAGACCGGATGGTGTTCCTTTGGCAGAGTGATGCCCCGAGCTTTCGGGCATTTGGTGAACAACATAAAGAACGGCGGCCCACGTCGTGGGGGAGCACCTTCTCTTATAACCCAAGTGAGCGTCATCATGATGGTCAACTGAGAAGCTGTGCCACGAGACTGGCTCATGGAATGCAGCCCAAAGGACTAAAGTACTATGTCTCTCTACCGTGAAGCTTATCCTACCAAGGAATCACAATGCGATCAACTACACAATATCAGCAGGAACCCACTGAGGGAAAATAATACGGCAATCTTGAAGGAACCACAACTCCCAGCATGCTATGCGGGGGGTGTGAACGAATCAAGCTGGTTTCCTAATTGAAATAAAAGAGAGCCTCCTCCTCTGTTTTGTGAAAAGCCAGCCTCTGATGAGATGGGAAGTGCATCGAAACGCGTCAGGCAGAAATAATTCCAAGATCACGGCGGAGAGCAGGAAATTCAGACCGGATGGTGTTCCTTTGGCAGAGTGACCCCCCGAGTTTTCGGGCATTTGGTGAATAATATATATATATATATATATATATATTACCAATAATAACCCCAGCTACCCCGTGGCAAGACACTTAAAAAAACACCATGAGAGTAGTCTAAAGCACCTGAAATATTTTGTCATTGAAGCGGTGCCATGATAAAAAAGAGGATGTGACCGGGAGGCAAATCTGAGGCGCCTTGAGACTCGTTTTTTTTCCCCCCCCGAGTTTTATATAGCGCGAACTTGACCCGAACCGAATCAAGTATCAGAGCGCTTTACATAGCACCAGTTCCGTTACATGAAGACACACATTCATTTTTTTTGTGTTAGGCACAGGTAGATTAAGTGATTTGCCCAGAATCACAGGATGTTTGGCGTCGTTACTGAGACGCGAACCCAGTTCCCCAGGTCCGAGGTCGAGCGCCCTAGACGTTAGGCCAACTCCTTATATACTCGAGTTAGATACTATGTATGCAGGGGGCCTCAATAAAAGTGAGGATTTGCATACATATCTGTAAATCGCTTGTGTTGTCTATAGCCAAACTTAGGAAACAATTATTTGTACATATGATAGTGATATAATGGCAAGAACATTGATACTATTGAAGGATATGTTTGATCAGGCTCACTTTCCGAAATAGTTATTACTAGGCCCCACTGTGATAAAATTTCTTATTCTGTAAATCTTATTTCATTCAATCTTGGTGTATAAATGGTTTTAGATCATTTATTTTGTCTTTAACTAAATATGCACTTTAAAACCAATGAAAATTGATAGGCAGTTTCTGACGGGATAAACTATTTTAAACTTTGAGAGATTTTATCCAATTCTAGACAATTGAATTGTATTTATACCCATATTTGTATGTATTTATTTATTTCATATTTATATTTATATGGCTACAATTGTGGGAATCAATTGTTTCTTGGATTGGAATAGTCGATATTGCACTTTTTTGTTCCCATATTGCACATGCTTCTTTGCACTTTATTAGTACTATCAGGGTATCGCATATAAAGAATGAGACATTATATCGTAAATGGATGCTGCTGATAGTGAACATGTATGTTTAAGAACTTTTTTAGCACTAGCACTTTAGATGTATTGCACGTATAGGAGGTAGGAAGTACACAGTAAGTTATTGTACTTTAGTGGGTTAAAGTTATTCGATGAAACATGGATTGGAATGTTGACAGTTTTAAAGCATTTATGCAAAACATTGAATGGACCCATTGATAAGGTATTAATCTGTATCAAAGGTTGAAATTTGCAATTTTATACAATGTATTATATGCATTTAAGTGATTTTTAATATAGATGTATTTATACTATTTATATTGTGCGTTTGAGCAAGCATTGCATATTGTGAATATGAGTATTTTTTCTATGTCTCTGAAGTTTCTATTGTGCACCGTCACTTTAAATAGGGCGACCAAAGCACACAACGTTGTCATGTGATCAAGGCAGGCAACTGCCGAAACGCGTTATGGCGGAATCGTTTGAGCGTGAATAACTTGCACTAGTATAAAAAGTAAAAAAATGGCGGCAACTTCAGGTTTGATAAAGACCGATTGCGCGGTCGAAACGTGTTACCTGGTTGTGTGTGGCTTAAATAAAATCTCTACGAAGCGACCCCGAGCGTGCTGGAGTCTGTTTCAAATTGTGTGAACAGACGTTTATAGGAAGATAACAGTTGACAGCCGTTGCTGAATTCCTGCACGCCCTCTGGTTTAAGAGCACAGCTAGGATCGGAAAGACGTGAATGATGTACATGGTAGTACACAGAGCATAGCCCCCCTGCTGCTGAAAGATCAAAGCGGAGCAATTGCCAGTGACCAGCGAGGAGCTGTGATCGGAAGGCGAAGTCCGGAGAGAACAGTAAGAAGCTGTCTGCGTTTGAAGTGTGGCAGCAGGAAGAGAGGAAAGTTGCATTTTTCTGCAAAACAGGACGCTGGATAGATAGAGATTATTTTACCCAACTGCATGAGCCATGGAGTGGCTTAAAGAGAGAGAGAGAGAGCGCAGCGGAGCAGGTGTTTAGCGACGCTGAAACAACTGAGGATTTTTCGAAAACAGAGAAAGAGGGTGAATCTATCAATGCAAATGACTACAAATAACTGCTAAAAGCGCTGGAAAAGCTTATCAAAAGAGAAACCTCCAAATGGTGGGAGAGCAAATTACTGACACGTTATCTGGAAGTGGGGCAAGTTCCCAGAGGCTTACGCATACTAATCGCACCCACATATGAACACCCGAATCCCGATATGTTGCGGGAGTGGGCCAGAATAACGCAGATTCATCCAGGCATATGTTGGCAATTTTAATTAAATATGCTGACATAGATAAGCAAGCCCTAATCAAGGAGATCGACACACTGTCTGAGCATCTAAGTAAATTACCAGATCAGGACACCATTAAAAAATTAAAGTTGGGGATGCAGGAGAGGATTAAAAAGTATGAACAGACTATTAAAGACCGAAAAGCAACAAAGTTCAGAAGAGATAAACTGGACTATCAAAGGGGCCAGATCTTCACATTTTCAAAATGGTTTGAGAATATGCGGCAGCAGAAGATGGCCACTGGTCTTAGAGGCAACGCAGCACAACGAAATGAGGAGTCAGAGTCTGAATTCAGCTCTGAAGCGGACACCGATAACGAGGTGACAAGGCAGACCAGCAGTATACCCTCTTTAGACGAGTTACGTTTTTTGCAGTGGAACAGTAACACCAATTTAAGACCACTACAGGGCAATAAAGAACCTCTTGAGTGGGAGGAAGAGGAAGCGGAAAAACCCCAGGTCAAGGAAAACAAGGAGAGCAAACGATAAAGAAATCGAGCAACAAGAAGAACTAATAAAGGACAATAATATCAGCATCATAAACTTGTCTGACCTAACATTAAATGCAGAGGAAACAAAAATTCTGTCACGCGGTCTTTCTTACTGTGCCCCTGACGATATGGATTATGTGCAAACCCGGATTGACTGTTTTAAATTTACACGTAAACTTAGGCTGGCCACATATTTTTCAGTCGGCAGGCCGGCAAAAGGGCAGTACATTGAGGCCATAGAGGATACCACAGCATTGCAGATCTCAGATTTGAGTATTTTGAGGGACCTGGAAAGTTTGGAAAGGGGAGGTGCACACCGGGGAACAGATGATGCCTTATTGAGGAAATAAGGTTTGAGTGCATACAATAAACCAAGCATGCCTTTTAAACCCCGTTCTGTATTCCTACCCTTAGTCTCCAAAGATTCCATAGATTCCTTCACTGAGTTGGTCGTTTATGATTTGAAACAGCTGTATACAGATCAACAGGCCAAGAGCACCACCCATGTAAGGGATAGAGGCTATGGGAAACTTGTGAAGAAGAAGTAAGCAAGGCCAGATATAGTGGTCAGACAGGTGGACAAAAGCGGTAATATCATCCTTTGGCCGCTAACCATGTACCAAGAAGAAGCAAGGTTACAACTCAAGGATAGACAATGCTATCGGAGGGTTGGTGAAGGTATACTACAGACCACTACCACCAGTTTCCATTCAAAGCTAGACCCTGTGGAGATCTGTGGGTCTTATATCCCAGGCAGAGCATCAGTTTCTTAAAGTAGATTCACCAGTAACACTGGTATAATATCTTATACCGAAAGTACAAAAGACTGTGATTAAACCACCAGGCCGTCCGATAATTTTGGCAATTGGAAGTCAATTTGAGAACACCTCCGGGTTTTTAGACTATTTCCTGCAAAATTTTGTGAAAAATGTGTCATCTTACACTAAGGACACTGGAGATTTTTTTAAAAAAGTGTATGACATCAATTGGGAGGAGAATCATTATGATAACATTAGATGTCTCCTCCCTCTATACCAGCATTACACATGAGGACGGTGTAAGGGTGGTGCAGTACTATTTGAACTCGGCTCATTCACACTGTATAGGCACACAGAAATGCTGGTAGATATGCTTAATTGGTGTCTGAAGAATAACATCTTCCTATTTGGCAAGGACCCGTTTCAACAGGTAAGAGGAACGGCAATGGGCACCTGCTTCACCCCCAGCTATGCTAATTTGCATATGGGCTGGTGAGAGGAGCAGGTGCTCGCTCTAGAATTTTCCCAGCAAATGTCCGACAATGTGGTCCTATGGACCCGCTATATTGATGATCTTTTCATCATTTGGCGCGGTGACACACCATCAGCAGAGTCATTTATTGAGAGGATTAACATCAACTGCCTTTTTTTGAAGTTCACATTACATTTGAGCATAGAGGAAGTCCAGTTTCTTGATCTCACAGTGTGCATAAAGGATGGTGAAATACAGTCAAAAACATTTCAAAAAAGTACTGCGGGCAATACAATACTCCATGCTCGCAGCTTCCGCCCTCCTAAATTGGTGAATAGCATCCTATATGCTGAGAACTAGAGGATGAAAAGGAACTGTAGCTGCCATAACCAACTGTACCAAGCACAGGAAAAGTTGAATGTGAGGTTTGGGCAACGGGGGTACAGTAAAGCAGTTTTAAGAGCAGCTAGAGAGAAGGCGAATGCAAAGACTAGGGATTAGCTAATGTTTGCCAACTCATCCAACATCAGGGATTCCGAAGAAAAAGAAGAACCACAATTCCGTTGTATTACAGGCTGCAGTAAACAGCACAAAGGCGTAAGATCAATTATGCAGAAGCATTGGCATGTACTACGAGGGAATGCTTTTCTGAGTTAGGTAGTGGGCCACTAATAACCTTCCGGAATAGCAAGATCATTACGACAGGCTTTGGTTACAAATAGCCCAGGGACGCCACAACAAACAACTTGGATCGGTGAGAGTGGGGGCTTCAGGAGATGCCACAAGTGTAAGGTATGCAGGTATGGAGAAAACAGAACGGAGGTACCCTTACTGTTCACAGGTAAGAAGTGGCAGATCATGAAGCCTTTAACATGCAGGAGCCGATTTGTAGTATATGTTCTCAGGTGCAGCTGTTTTAAATTGTACATAGGCAGTACAATTTTACGAGTGCATCAGCGGATCTTACAACATATCAGAGCGATCAACAACAGGGATCTGGCGTACCCCATGACCAGACATTTCCAGCAGTTTCATGATAATAAGTTCGATGATCTGAGATACTTGTATTAGATCAAGTGCCACAAAGATTGAGAGGGGGCAATAGAAAAAAGTGCCTGAGACAGCTCGAATCGAGATACATTCTACGTTTTAATAGTAAGATCCCCTATGGACATAACACCGAGGAACCTCTACATGTCCATCTGTAGAGAGTGAAAAAGAAAGATGTTGACTAATTGCCAGATGAGCCAGATGGAAAATGGTGTCTTTAGGACCAAAAGGTCTGAAGCTCTTTCAGTAATAAGTAATTAATTCATGAATTCTGTATTTTAAATCACTCCATGTAACATAATTGAAATTGTTGCACATACTTTTTTTGCACAGCACTTTAGTTTTTAATTTGTGTATGAACTACCTTGTTGTTCGATGAAGGATCGAAGGCTCTTGCCCAAAACAGTGAGAAGAAATAATTGCTTGAACCCCCATAGGAAAGTTGAACATAGTTCAATTTTCATTGCATTTGCACAGGATCGTTCATCGGAAGGTACTTCTTGTTATTATAAAATGTTGAATATTAATGTGGTATTTGCACAAGACACAGGTCACTTGATTGCATAAGGGACATTGCACAAGTCACTTTTTACTGTGATTGTACACCGAGTGTATAATAGGCAACACAAACGCAGCATCAATCAGGCACTTGCCTGAGACATGGTGATTGAAATTAGTCCCATTTATTTTTTATGCATTTTAGTTATTAATTTTTTATACATTTTGGTATGTTCAAAAATGAACAGGTGCCGTTTGTTTGCTGCTACATATCATGACAATGTTAATGTGGTATTATGATTATGATAACAATCATTTGCACAACACATAGGCCAATGGGTCTGGGGACTTTGATTGCAAATGTCACCTTAGTTATTACAATGTTCCACTGTCACTTTATTTGTTCTTGTTGAAACTTTATTAACAACGTTGCACTGTCACTTTAAAACTTAAACTAGTATAAAAAGTTTAAAAAATGACAACAACTTCAGGTTTGACAAAGACCGCTTGCGTGGTCGAAACACGTTACCTGGTTGTGTGTGGCTGAAATAAAATCTCTACGAAGCAACCCCGAGAGCGCTGGAGTCTGTTTAAACTTGTGTGAACAGTCGTTTTCAGGAATATAGCAGATTTTATTTGACAAATGACACTGAAATGCCCACTGGACGGCTTAAATTAAGAAATGATTTTATATGGCAGTGCACACCTACTAAAGGAAATTAAAAAAAACTGTTAGCATTATGAATAAGTAAAAGAAACAACTCTCTTGGATGAATTGTTAATTGTACAAAAATCCCTATTTAGTTATCTCATGCTTTCATACTCGTACTAGGTTGAATGGGTCCTACCTCACCAACAGTTGAAGTGGCGGATACTGAATCTTCAGGTCCACCCAAGGGAAACATTCAGGGAAATATTCCAAGGAATATGTGGGGGTCTAACAGAATATAGAAGGCTGTAGCCTCTAACACACATGAATAGATAAATTCCATAGGAAACAACTGTACGAGTGATGTGATTATTTGTTTACACTGTATTTTTGCTGTCTCTCCTAGTAGTTTTTTCATATTTTTTTTATATTGTTTTTTTATGGATGGACTGTTTTTAATATTTCTCACGGACTTGTAGTGCTTTTATCAGAAAAATTGAATATAGCAATTTAATTTCAAATAAAATATCATTTTTATGTATTTCTTTGCCAATTTCATCATAGATGTATTGATTGACTAATAGGGTCTGTGGGGTCTTGAAGTGTATGTGGATGAGTATGAAAGCATGACATAACTAAGTAGAGATTTTTGTACAATTAACAATTCATCCAAGAGAGTTGTTTCTTTTACTTACCTGCGGTACCCCCTCTCTTGGCTTTTGGGGTCACTCTCTTGCTTTTGGAGCATTATGAATCCCAGCATGCTCTGTAAAGTTTTAAGTTCACTTAAGAGCCCACTAGAGGGCATACTGCTAATTTACATGCTAATAGGAGGAGCTGCAGGAGTGTCTGTGCAAAGCTGTATTTCTGCCTGTGACCAAGGACCAAGGAAGGTCTGAAACGCGTTAGGCTAAAGAAAGGAACTTCAGTGCCAAATGTCATTTTTTAGCCTCAATATACACAACACCTGCCTGGGAGTGCATCTTCTAACTTGTGGACAAACTTGGTTTGGATGTTTAAAGCAGCAGTCCTGTCGTGAAGACTGCCCCACCACTGCAACTGAAAGGTGGGTCTGCATTGACTCTGAATTGTTTGTAGTAGCTGCAGAAGGGCAGGTTGAACAGATTTTATTCCACAAATGACACTGAAATGCCCACTGAAGGGCTGTGAATTAAGAAATGATTTTACATGACAGTGCAAACTTACTAAAGGAAATAAAAAAAACTGTTAGCACTACGAACCCCAGCATGCTCTGTAAAGTGTGAAGCTCACTTGGGAGCCGACTAGAGGGCAATACTGCTAATTAACATGCTAATAGGAGGTGTTGCAGGAGTGTCTGTGCAAAGCTGTATTTCTGCCTGTGACCAAGGACCAAAGAAGGTCTGAAACGCGATAGGCTAAAGAAAGAAACTTCAGTGCCAAATGTCGTTTTTTAGCCTCGTTACACACAACACCTGCCTGGGAGTGCGTCTTCAAATTGTGGACAAACTTGGTTTGGAGATATATATATATATATATATATATATATATATATATATATATATATATATATATATATATATATATATATATATATATATATATATATATATATATATATATATATATATATATATATACACACACACACACACACACACACACACACATATGTATCTCTCTCTCTCTATATATGTATATATATTCTACATGCACAACGAGGTGAGCAACCCACTTGGCAGCAATGAAGTTAAACTACTGATACCATGAGGCTCTGGGAGAGCCGACGCCCACAAGGGCGGGTGTTAGAGACTTTTTAAATTTGATGCTCAGCGCTGTGAAAAGATGTATGCCTTTGAGAAAGTGTGTCACCACACGAAACGCGTCAGGCTGAAAACTTTGTACAAGATATCCTGTTACTACACTGCAGCTTCCACATTAAAGCATTAAAGCGGCAATTAATACTTACCTGTTTGAGGCTTTTCCGAGGCGTGGGAAGGTGAAGCACACTTGTGAATCACGTCGGATTTCAGGCGGCAGGTATCTGTGAACATTGTGAAATGCAACTGCAGCTCAAACCTGTGATCAAGACTACCGATGTAGTTGAAACGCGTTAGGATGAAATAATTTGGCTGCTGTATATAATAAAGAATACCTGTGAATCCTGGAATCTGGTCGGGCGCACTCCTTTTCTTCGATCAGGAGAACGTGTGTTGAATGTTAAGTGGAGGTGGTTCGCCCCCAGCGACCTGGCCGCCCAGAGAGGTGTCCTTGCTCTTGCGGACCAAACGTGTGGCAATATATATATATATATATATATATATATATATAATATATATATATATATATATATATGATTGGTTTCCTTGCTCCACGAAAATTTCCAGGAATCAAAGGGCAGCACACACCAGGAAACAGCACAAAAACTTTATTGTGCACTAACTTTCAAGGATGACGCGTTTCGGCGTTTGCCTTCATCATGAAATATGAAATATTCGTGGAGCAAGGAAAACGATTGTATATGAAGTGGCTGCTGCTGCCACAGACGGCATCAACGTCGCAGGCAAGGGGACTGCTCGGGCAGTAATTCAGCGAGCATATATATATATATATATATATATATATATATATACACACACACACACACACACACACACACACACACACACACACATATGTATCTCTCTCTCTCTATATATGTATATATATTCTACATGCACAACGAGGTGAGCAACCCACTTGGCAGCAATGAAGTTAAACTACTGATACCATGAGGCTCTGGGAGAGCCGACGCCCACAAGGGCGGGTGTTAGAGACTTTTTAAATTTGATGCTCAGCGCTGTGAAAAGATGTATGCCTTTGAGAAAGTGTGTCACCACACGAAACGCGTCAGGCTGAAAACTTTGTACAAGATATCCTGTTACTACGCTGCAGCTTCCACATTAAAGCATTAAAGCGGCAATTAATACTTACCTGTTTGAGGCTTTTCCGAGGGGGCAACTCTTCTGTGTGGATATATATATATATATATATATATATATATATATATATATATATATATATATATATATATATATATTCAACACACGTCCTCCTGATCGAAGAAAAGGAGTGCGCCCGACCAGATTCCAGGATTCACAGGTATTCTTAATTATATACAGCAGCCAAATTATTTCATCCTAACGCGTTTCAACTACATCGGTAGTCTTGATCACAGGTTTGAGCTGCATGCGGGAGTCTGTGGCGTGGTTGCTTATACGCCGTCACAGACCACACCCGTCACGTGTGGTCCTGAATTACTACAGTTCCCAAGGTGCACTGTTTAAAATAACACAGTCTCCCCTTCATTCTTGAGTTTATGAAAGACGGTTTCCCCTTTGTCATTTCAGTTCAAGATACAATGTGCTTAGCAGGGGTAAGACACCACCTTTAAAATAGTAAGTTTGCTCGTATTTTGAAGGCTGCAGTTGCATTTCACAATGTTCACAGATACCTGCCGCCTGAAATCCGATGTGATTCACAAGTGTGCTATCACCTTCCCACGCCTCACAAACTCCTTCATCGGCCAGCCTTCGCTAGACCACTCTGTGCTTGCCGGGATACTCCGTGCTGCCTTCCGAGGGTTGCGGGCGGGTCCTGCTCTTCATATTAATAATTGCCACGCGTTTGGTCCGCAAGAGCAAGGACACCTCTCAGGGCGGCCAGCTGCATGCTCAAACCTGTGATCAAGACTACCGATGTAGTTGAAACGCGTTAGGATGAAATAATTTGGCTGCTGTATATAATAAAGAATACCTGTGAATCCTGGAATCTGGTCGGGCGCACTCCTTTTCTTCGATCAGGAGGACGTGTGTTGAATGTTAAGTGGAGGTGGTTCGCCCCCAGCGACCTGGCCGCCCTGAGAGGTGTCCTTGCTCTTGCGGACCAAACGTGTGGCAATTATTAATATGAAGAGCAGGACCCGCCCGCAACCCTCGGAAGGCAGCACGGAGTATCCCGGCAAGCACAGAGTGGTCTAGCGAAGACTGGCCGATGAAGGAGTTTGTGAGGCGTGGGAAGGTGAAGCACACTTGTGAATCACGTCGGATTTCAGGCGGCAGGTATCTGTGAACATTGTGAAATGCAACTGCAGCCTTCAAAATACGAGCAAACTTACTATTTTAAAGGTGGTGTCTTACCCCTGCTAAGCACATTGTATCTTGAACTGAAATGACAAAGGGGAAACCGTCTTTCATAAACTCAAGAATGAAGGGGAGACTGTGTTATTTTAAACAGTGCACCTTGGGAACTGTAGTAATTCAGGACCACACGTGATGGGTGTGGTCTGTGACGGCGTATAAGCAACCACGCCACAGACTCCCGCATGCAGCTCAAACCTGTGATCAAGACTACCGATGTAGTTGAAACGCGTTAGGATGAAATAATTTGGCTGCTGTATATAATAAAGAATACCTGTGAATCCTGGAATCTGGTCGGGCGCACTCCTTTTCTTCGATCAGGAGAACGTGTGTTGAATGTTAAGTGGAGGTGGTTCGCCCCCAGCGACCTGGCCGCCCAGAGAGGTGTCCTTGCTCTTGCGGACCAAACGTGTGGCAATATATATATATATATATATATATATATATATATATATATATATATAATATATATATATATATATATATATATATATATATGATTGGTTTCCTTGCTCCACGAAAATTTCCAGGAATCAAAGGGCAGCACACACCAGGAAACAGCACAAAAACTTTATTGTGCACTAACTTTCAAGGATGACGCGTTTCGGCGTTTGCCTTCATCATGAAATATGAAATATTCGTGGAGCAAGGAAAACGATTGTATATGAAGTGGCTGCTGCTGCCACAGACGGCATCAACGTCGCAGGCAAGGGGACTGCTCGGGCAGTAATTCAGCGAGCATATATATATATATATATATATATATATATATATATATATACATATATCTCTATGTATATATATCTATATATATATATATATATATATATATATATATATATATATAGAGAGAGAGAGAGAGAGAGAGAGAGAGAGAGAGAGAGAGAGAGAGAGAGAGAGAATAATAAAGTGACAAGCTTGAAAGGATGATATCTGAATTAGCAGTTAAAGGTAAAGAATTGCTTACGGTATTGAGAGGTTTTTATATTTTTGAATAATTATTACCATAGATTTTATTTAGAATAAGATATTTAAAGAATATGGATAGGAAGAGGGTTTGAGTCTGAGGTGGTAGGATTCTTTTGAAGACGGAGTTCTGTATACTATTTATTGATGGTTTTACTTAGTCATTTTTTTAACTATAAATATAGGCCAGAGGAAGTAATCAGAGTGCCTACATTGGAAATCAAATATCACCAGTTACTGAAGTATATATAGGCATTTAGCAACTCACTGGTGGAAAGAAGTGAGTTGTTAAATACCTATACATAGTCTCCCTTTCTATATTGGGTTTTCTAGAGGGATTTTAACATGCTCCTTGTTGTTTTTAACCTCTATTGTTGATTTTAATAGATCTACAAGCGGCTAATGACTCTGTCATTAAATCAACCCATTAAGAGGAGTGGCATACTTGTGCATTTTTATAAAAAATCTTCAAACAAATGTTTCTAATTTACAGGAGACTCACTGGGGAAGCCAGATGTATGAACTGTAAGATTAAAAACTACACACATTGTGGACTGGGGAAGAACTACAAAGTGGCTTCACAACAACTGCTAGAGGTGTGAGCATATTATTCTAGAGGTATTCTAGAGGTACCTACATTTTAAGATCATCAGACTACTTACACATTCTCCTTGTAGATATATATATATATATATATATATATATATATATATATATATATATATATATATATATATATATAGAGAGAGAGAGAGAGAGAGAGAGAGAGAGATAGATAGATAGATAGATAGATAGATAGATAGATAGATAGATAGATAGATTGATAGATAGATAGATAGATAGATAGGTTTGTGAACCCATTTTCGTGTTCGTGAACCCACACACACTTGTGAACCCATTTCGAACATCTTTCAGGGTCCGCAGCCATGGGAACAGGATAGTGAGCATTGTAGGAGGTCCAAAAAGAGCCTATGCATTTGTGTTGATTCGCTGACCCTGAGCAGGGCCGGACTGGGAACGAAAACTGGCCTAGGGTTTTGCATTGGTTCTGTGTTAAATTGCATTAGTTCTGTGCGAAAAATGTTACGCAATCCTGATGCAAAATCTTTGTAAATCTGGGCCTAGATGTGAGAAAAGAGGAAAATGAGTGTGCGTGCTTAATGCTTTAAACCCTAAAACAAGATGTAAACAGACGCATTACCTCTCCCTTAATACTTCTTTCATCTCCGTTCTTTCTTCCACATTTCGTGTGTTCTTCCCTTGTTGTTGGGTATCTCTGCCATCCATTCTATATCTGTCTTCTTTGTACACAAGCATATTATCAGTGGGCGAACTATGGGATCTCAACCCTAGCAAGGCCGTTTTTAAAACCTGTATCAAGAAACGTACCCGACTGAGGTCTCGAATGGCTGACAAAGCGCATTTTTCTAAACGCAAGCATGCCTGGGCAATAATGAATTCTTATGGGCCGGCCACTCCCCTCCCCTATCTGTCTTGCACTTATCCCTTGTATTTAAAGCTTAGCTTCTTGGCTCTTAGACTGGGTGACTGGCAATTTCTAAAGTATTTACCTCACTGGCGTCGTACGTCAGAGGATGTAATATGCAGGGGGTGTGGTAAGGTGGCTGAGACTTTAGAGCATGTGGTCTGTGTTTGTCCCGCAATTGCGCTACAGCGCAGACGAACATTGAAAGAGTGGAATAGGCTGGGAATCAGGACCTGCAGGCAGGCAGTAATTGCAGCCCTGAATCCAGAGAACACAGTTTTAAACATAGGCCTCACAACTCTTATACGCTACGCATACCGCAATTTTACTCAATAACGGGCAGTGCTGGTCAACGTTTCTATCTTAAAGGTATACAGTCTACTTTAAACCGCACTTTTATTAAATGCTGCTATAACTGGTTATACTTGACTGCGTTTTCCTAGAACTAGCTGCTAATAGTTGTCTTCTGACTGTACCCATCAGCATAACACCGCTATTGTTAAGTCTTCAAATTTCTTTTTTGCCCAAACGCCATTCTGGTTACAGTTGCTGTGCTTATTTTGCCTTTTTTAACACATAACGTTACTGAAGTCCGTAAATGGAATTCGAAAGTTTTAATGTACCTACTGTTTTTATGCTGTGCTATTTTAATAATTTGTACTGTCGTTGGTATCTTCTGACCTGTACTTTTATAGATGTTTTATATCTAAATAAAGTTATACTTACTACACAAGCATTCACAAACTAACGTCCCCTACCCAATCACTGCCTCACTGCCCGTCCACTCTCACACGATAGATTAAAAGTTTCCTGTCTTTCTCGAGTTTTATACCCACCAGAGCCAAAACAGCATTTCATCCGCCTACGGTCAGTAGATTGGACACCATCGAAGTGTACACGGGTAATATTTGCAATTTACATAGCTTGGAATGATGATATATTGGCCTTATTGGCTGTTAAACACAACTGACAAATTATTCCAGGAGTGAAAACAAAAACCAGAGTCTGCTCTGAAACTTTGTTTTTGGATGTTATTGCATGGAAGAAAATCGGGCCGGTTTGGAAGGCAAACGAGACGCCGCCTGACCAGTGGCCTACTGGACCGGCCAAAGACCAATGGACAACTGCAAACATGATAAGAAGCCGCGAGTCAAACGTTAGCCCTTAACTATCGCACTTTAACAGAACTTTTAACCTTTATGAACTGCGATGTCTCTGTCTTCTTTTTTTTTAGATGCTTTTATTGTAATGCAATGGTTTTAATTAACTTAGGGGCCCTAATACAAAAAACAAAAATGGCAGGGTCGTAGCTTCAAGGGTGGATGTTTGGGGTTTGACACCCCCCACCCCCTAATTAATCTATTCTGTTGTAAATAGTTGGGTACCGGCGTTTTCATTTGTTTGGGATAAGGAGTCTGTCGGATTCCAACTGGGATATTTACGTACACACACAGATAAAATCACACACATTGTCGTCTGTTTTAAATGTTAAAAAATTGTGGTTGTTTTAAAAAACATTGGGGCATATTATCAAGACAGGCAATTACAATTACAATTATCGCCGTTTTAGCGGCAGAAAACTGCCGCTAAAACGGCGATAATGGGCTTGATAATATGCTCTATGGAATTCCAATTGAAACCCATGTTAGATGTCCTTCACATCTAACCTCGGCTTCAATTGGAATTCCATACAGCATATTATCAAGCCCATTATCGCCATTTTAGCGGCAGTTTTCTACCGCTAAAATGGCGATAATTGTATCACCTGTCTTGATAATATGCTCAATTGTGTTTTAAATACCCCTTACAATCTTGACTCTGTTCCTCTTCAACTGACTCTTAAACTGCCCTTCAGCACTGCTTTCCTTATAACCTATTTTAACAAGATATGCCAGCATGGTTGTCGGAAAACCTGAAGCTCACAGCCCCCAACCTTACTGATCAAGCTATGCCCCTGGAAAATGGGCCCCTCTGGCCTCTGTTTGGATATAGAAAGACTGGTATAATTGGGTGCCGGCACTGACTCACTCCACATTGCTAAATCAGGGCCACTGGAATTATGCAATTCCACCGCCAGGCCCCTGCACCAACCGCCCTGGTATTTTACTCACAATTATGGACTCGCAGCACTTGCCACACAATCCATCATCTGTTGCTTAATTTGTATATTTTAACAAAAAAAATGTTTCTAACTCAAACGGCTCAATAGTTACGAAAAACGGTGCCACGGGTTGTGGTGCAGTGGCAGGCGTTTTATCTTGGTCAGCTTTCTGTTGCTGAATGTAGGTGTTAAAATGAAACGAAGGAACTGCAACCAGACACAGACAGCGTTACCAATGTAAAAATTATTCTAATTAAGTAATGCTGCAACAAAATGTGCCGCATTACACCACATAATTTGCCTTTTATTACCGCATTATTTAGATAACCCGTCACATATCGTGTTCCTCTCCTGCTGCATAATTCCAGTGTCACCGCCTAGAATTCATTACGGGCCGGATTCCGAAAGTTTGAGGAATGAACAGGGGTGGCTTACTCTTTTATTATTCCCGGTTTACTCGTGAATTTTAGAAGTAAGCCAGGAATACTCTTGGCTTATCCCTACCGTATTTCTATGATTCTGGGGACGGCCTTGAGAGCGTCGTTGTAAACATATTTGGAAGCGAGCCCTTCTACGTGCTACACTTTTACGTTGCTGGTTTAGGAGGCGGGCTTGTTTTCATTTTTATTAATTAATATTGATTACAAATGTTGAAGTACATACGTGAGGTGGTGGGTTTGGTCTCATTGGTTCAGGGGACAGTTACCTTCTGGATACCATTTATCGGGTAAACGCGTTGCCTGATAGCTAATCCGGTCAGAATTCTGCTGCTCAATGATTTATAACAATGGTGTTCTGGCACTCGCACTTCCTAGTATGTTGGAGGTCGCGCCGCTAGGTGGCAGTCATTCCAATGAATTGGAATTAGTCTGAGCAGGACACAGAAATGCCTCCACCTGCCTATTCCCGTTTCCCTGTTATGCAAATACCTATATTAATTTATGTGATGTGAGAGTCTGTATGATAAAATACGGAAGAGGAAGACCAGGGGGAAGTCTTATGTTAAAGGTAATTCCAAGAGTCACAACAATATGACAATATATAAATGTCCAAAGGTAGTGGGACTTTCACTCGGGGCTACTGTCGTGCAGGCCAAGTAAGCACGCTCCCTGGGCGTGTGGTAAAGTGAAATGTTGCTGCGCATCAAGTGGCGCGAGCAGATCGTCCGTACTGGTGCGTGTACGGATTTTACTAAATTTAAAGAAACAGAAACGTCTGAAACCCACGTTAATGGCCTCTAGGGACTCACTGGCCCGTGTGTAACTAAAAATAACTGCAATATTCGGGATTAAGAACATAGTTATGATGAACAAAACGTCCACATGCCTACAAACCGCCCACGTTTAAACGTAGCGACCACATGCACCCAATCCACATACATGCACGCAAACTACCCAAATTCACAACAACCCCCGCCCCAGGTTTACAAGCCGCCTACGAACCCACTAAACGAGCACACACAGTAACAAACCATACTCGCACATCACCCCATCTTAACCAAAATCCTAAAATGGCTCACAAACCACCCGCTGGCGAAACGACCATCCACATGCCCAAACCACTCGCGCACACAGAACCAACTAGACGCACAAAAAGCAGCCAAATGCACAAACATTCTGAAGTGAAGCTCACATCAGACGCATCGACACAAACAACTGCCATAGGCTCACAAACCGTCCATGTGCTTATGAACCGCGCACATGCGTCATAAACCACAGGCATGCACACATACAGTTTCAAAGTACACATCAACATGCATCTAAAGAGCTCACAGAGAAATAAAGTATCCTTATTTACTGAAATCACCCACGTCTTCACAAACTGTTCGTGTAGTCAAGCCACCCGCATATAGCACAAGAAGCACAATCAAACACACAATCCAATGCATACAAAGAAAAACTAGAACGCGCTCAAACTACAAGACAGCGCAGGTTTGTGAAAGTAAAATATAAAGTCATTATATATAGATAGATTCTGGGTGGGTGAGTTGGTGCATAAAAAACTATGATGGATGGGTGGATGGATTGATGGTTGGGTGAATGGATGGATGGATGGATGGATGAGTGAATGCATGGATGGATGGAAGGATGGATGGGTGGGTGGATGGATGGATGGATGGGTGGATGGATGGGTGGATGGATGGATGGATGATGGATGGTAGGATAGGATAGGATGGGATGGATGGATGGATGGATGGATGGGTGGGTGGGTGAATGGATGGGTGGGTGGGTAGATGGATGGATCGGTGGATGGATGGAAGAATAGATGGATGCATGCATGCATGGCTGGATGGATAGATATATGGGTGGCTAGATGGATGGATGGATGCATGGGTGGGTGGACGGGTGGATGGGAAGGTGGATGTGTGGATAGATATAATATTGTCCAACTATAAGAAACTACACTGTCTAAGTGAAGCAGGAGTGTCCAAAACGGGTTGGGTGTGCTAGACTTTAGGATAATCACTATGTAAACGAGCGCCATTTAGATCAATTGCAAGTATACATATGGTAAGTGACTCTCATATGAAAAAAATGGCATGGGCTCCACCCCACGAACATAAGCTGAACACTCTTATCTAGATGTTAAGACGTCACAAAAATCTCGCCGCGTAAATCGCGGGCCTTGGTACACTTACTCGATGCATTGTTTATGTACGTGTGCAAAAGATCCCCTTTGTGCTTTCTATTGGTTCACATGTATAATTCGTGGGGATGATGTGCTACTATAAATTAAGGGGAAGTATTCACTGCCATGGCATACTTTCTGAGAATTCTGGGTTTATAAACAATCGGTTTATGTAAACAAACTCTGCCTGGATTATTTCCACGCCAAAATTGGGCAGAGGCTGCAGTGCTTTTTGTTTGACTAACTGGAATTGTTAACAGGTGCATTGTGGCAGCCACAGGTCCTCCTTTGTGCCCTATAAAGAAAGCCGTGCCCTGTGTTGAATTAAATCATTACTGTGACCTTGGTGGTGGGTATTATGCAAAGGGCAAAACACCTAGAATGCTGCTAGTGCCCTTTATTAAGCATTGTGTATCTCTCTCTCTCTCTCTCTCTCTCTCTCTCTCTCTCTCTCTCTCTCTCTCTCTCTCTCTCTCTCTCTCTCTATATATATATATATATATATATATATATATATATATATATATATATATATATCCCATATCGCTGCAGGCCTTAGAGAAGACACGACGGACGCGCGGATTGCCCCGGGAATGTGCTCGTGCCCCGGAAGCTCTTGTGCACACTCTGTCCTGCAGTAGGAAATTTCCGTGCACGCGGTGAGGCCAAAAGCAGAGATTGAAATGGCACCTTTATTGGAGATGTATCACTTCATAAAACGGCAATGGCGTGCGTTAGCAAATTTAACTCAAATATGAATTAGAAATAAATCACAAGCAAAGGATTAATATTCCTGTGTGGCACGCCGTTAGATTCACAGCGTGGCTGCTGAGTGACAGAATTATGTCGTTGATATATCACGAAACATTAGCAGATGCTGGACAGAAGGCAGTGATCCAGGGGGGGTTGCAACCAATCAGAATAAAGTAGCTGAGGTACGGGCCGGTGGTTCTAAATCACAATATTTTGAGACAAAATAAAGAAATGTATGTTCTCCTTGTACTCAAGCCTTTATAGGAGAGTTGCAACAATTGTCCATTTCTTTTGTTTATGATTATATTTTGAGTGACTATTAGTCAAACTATTCGGCTCACGTGTTTAATAAACTGTTTTTACTAAAACAATTTCGAAGATTCCAAAGGCGGGTGTTATTGTTAAACAATAACCGAGAAGGCCTCCCTGGGATGCCAACTCGTGCCCCCACATATCAGCAGTCAATAGTCTGTAAAATAACAAAATCTACCGATCAAACACAATTATTACTGGGCTGTATGGCTCAAATAACGTTGCGTTTTTTCTTCTTCTAATAAGGTGCATGACTTTTGGGTGTATTTTTTTTTTATTTAAAAGCATTTACTGTAGAAGTACAAGGAAATATTCCTAATGTGTGCCGAGGAGCTTTGCATTTATAATGACATTTTTAGCGAGTTGACACTGTGCTGGTAATGTTCCCAGCAGTCCAATGTCAGTAGCACGCTGCTAGTTTTGTGGCCGTGCACACAAAGGGCCCATGTGCCGAACACATGCCCCTTGTCTGTGGCTCCCGGAGCCGCTCGCAGATGCCCCTGTATTCTGAGCCATTCTAGCACTCACGTGAAATGTTTCTGCAGCTCCACTCCCCCACCCCGTCTGTTTGGTTTCACATTTGCACCTCTCTGATGCTGCGATTACCAGTGGTTCTCAGGGCCAGCTTGACCTGACCCCGGGCGCCTGAATACCCCCTTGTGGTGGGAAACGGAATAGCCGCCGGAGTGATAATGAAAGTCGGCTTTCTCACTGCACCGTGGTCTTGAGCAAGTCACGGGAGCTTATGTATATGTTTTTATGTGTGCACTTTAATATAAGTCAAACTCGAGCCAATGGTATTGGGTGCATGAGCGCCTGTTACATTACACGAGGTCACATTCATTTTTTAGGCACAGGGAGATTAAGTAAATTGCTCAGAATAATTCTGGTGGAAAATCCTGCTTCTTATGGCGAGCTCGCGCTGCAGTGTACATGGGAGTGTTTTACATCTCCTATGTATACCAAAAACAGTACATCTATGTTTCATGAACACGTTTTACACGGATTTATTTTTATTTGTATCCCTGCTGTAGGCTTTAAATCGTTTAGGTAGGAGTCCAAACGGTAGATACACCCATTGGCTTTGCCAGTGATTGGAACAAGTAAACTGGATTACTATCATGAATTAAAAAAAACATGACTATGTGTCTAAAAATCAATCTCCCCTACTGGTTCTCGTACAGAACGTTTTAAGGGTTCGTCTATAATGTTAACTGCATAGAAAAGAAAAAGAGTGCCAAAGGGCGACTCGTTCGCAGTGGGCACAGGAGGAGCCTTCTTTAAAAATGAACCGGAAGTGAAATCGACACCTGTGTATGAAATGAAGTTGACGATCAATCGCTGGGGAGTGGAGAAGCATGTAGGTCAAGAATCATCGTGAATTGCAGGGCGAATTCTCATTGTCTGCGTGTACCGTGAACACGATTCTGCACTAAAAACCTCGGTAATTCTCGTCAGCCCCAACCCTCCTTTCACGTCAGCTCATTACCTCTGATTTCTCAGCTCTTATCTTACTTTCCATATTTTCTCGTGTCTTCTTTATTTTTCATACACTTCATTTTGAATCTCACCAACTTTTTGTAAGTATATAAATTGAACAATTCAAAAGATTATTTTTGACCTACAAAATAATGGAATAGCACAATGCCGATATTTAACACCTTTTACCAAAAATTCTAAATTATATATTATTTTCTGAACATTTTATCTATTGCATTGGTCTAATAAATCTATTAAAACCGCGAGTAAATCAAAAGAAATTGTCAGCAAATAAAGCAAATTAACAACTAGATTTCTGAATAAGGAGGCGTGGCGTGACAGCTGTCCATGTGTGAAAATGAGCAGCATCTGGAAAATGTCAAAAACAAAAATATAGAAGACGAAAAAAGTCGCTCACAAATATGGACTACCAAATAAAGACCATACAAAAGCATCGATGCTCCTAATTCCCAGGTTTGCTAGTCATTTATTTGAGCCCTACAACAGGCAGAGAGTGCACCTGACAGAATTTGGAACCTCGAACAGATCAAAAGGTTTGTTGGTAGAATTTTTTATCGTCTGTATTTTACAGTCTAGGTTTTGAGTTTTGAATTCTGTAAGTACTAACTGTATATTTTGACACCTGAAAATGTAACAGAGTTGCAGGTACAACAGTAAAGAGCTATGAAACACAGAGGAGACATTGCAAGAATCCTGACTCATTTGTTTTCATTCTCTGTACTCCTTTGACCTTCTTGACACTCCTTTCCAGACAGCTTAATAGCTGAATTCTGATGTGTTGTCATGTATTTCATAATTCTCGGTGTTATATCACATAAAAAAATTGTAGCCCCCGTTTATTTATCGACATAATAAAAACATAAAAGTATAAGCTGCTTACCATCTAAACTGAAGTCTGAATGGATACAAAAAGTCAAATGATTTTGTACTGTGCTTTGTCCCGACACTTCGTTACAGTTTAACGAAATGCCCTCAAACAAAGTTAAAAGTGTATACCATAAATATAATATAAAACAGATTTATTTTACATTCCACCGTGGTTGATGGGATACGCTAAATAATAATTTAGCATGCATAAGTAGAGGTATCTTTTTTTATAAATACAATATACAAAAATAAAGACAGTATACAGTCTTATGACATTTCCAACAGAATGACCTTCCATGATGATGTAAACAATGTAACAAATATACACATATATAACAAGCACAGACATTTACAATGATGGACAAAGGAGCGGTGTTCTTAGTTCCGAGTCTATTAACACTGATTGAACGTGTAGTCTTCTTGGCTAGTGTGCTCCGGCTCTGACTCTTCCCAAAAAGAGAACTGTGAAAATTAAATGACCAAGATGCCCGAGTCGATATTTCCTGCTGTACTGTCAACGGAGAGCTTCTCCCACTTGGGCTAATTCTTACTCATATTTTAGCACACTAAAGGCAAAATTGTGCAACACGTGGAGCCAAAAAGCGGTTGACCTGTAAAAAAACAACAACAAAAAACACTAAACGCCATTGGCGGTCCTCCCCCGGGGGTCTTGGTGCAGGCCTTGCTCCTGCAGGTGGAACGGTTGCCGGTGAGTTGGTACAGTCTAAGAAGGGGGTTGCCTTCCTCTGATTCCCTTCCCTATGTTGACGCTGGTCGAGGGCCCGGTCTCTACAGTTTAAAATGTTTCGTGTAGGTTGGTGCAGTCCGTTGAAGGGGCCTTGAAACGGCCTCTCCGGCCGGCAGTCAGGGTCTCGCTCTAAAAACACTGCCCGTCGTTTGGTACGGTCTCGAGAGGGGCGCGTTCAACGTCCTCCCCTCTCAGTGAGTTGGTAAAGGACTCTCCGTAAAGAGGCGAGCAGTCTGCTGGACGCTTGGTACAGCCCGCACAGGGGTGTCCCTCACTCCCCGCGTGCTCCCTGTGTGACAGCGGCGGGCGCGAGGGCGCGCGCTGCAGGGGCCAGGCCTCGGCCTGCGCCATGTTGAGTCTACGGGCTGGGCTCATTGCTGCGCCGGGGGCGGTTTGCCCTGACTGCTCCGCCGGCGGCTGGGGCTGCTGTCGTCCTCTGCCGAGGAGCAGTCGGACGAGTGGTAGGAGCCGAATCGCCGGGCTCCGAGCTCCTCCTCGTCGTCGTCTTCCTCCTCGGCCTCGTCGTCGTCCTCACTGTCCCTGTAGTCTATGCTGGAGAGGCGGGAGTCGGCCTTGTGCTTGTAGTCCGCCTCGGCCTCCTTCTCGTCGCCCTTCTCGCCCCCTTTGGTGCTCTTCTGCTTCTCGGCCTCCTGGGCCGCCTGCTCCTTCGCCTTCTTGCTCCTTTTCCACTTCATGCGCCTGTTCTGGAACCAGATTTTCACCTGCGTGAGAGAAACGGAAAGAGGGCGTTATTAGTGGTGAAATGGAATTATTTACCCGATCCAGCCAGTTAGTGACATTTATAGGTGGTTCAACGAAGCCGTTTTTAGATATTTACATTACAATTAATTGCCAGCACTTCGAGGTCCCTCACTGCATGCCATGTTTTATTCAGAGTCTATCATCTCTACCGTAACACGCTTCTAAATTGTTTCGTTGATTTAAACTGCACTTTTATACGGGTAGTTTATAAGTGGCATGTTTTTATCCTGCTATGCGATTCAATACTAACCTGAACGAAGTGTGCGCGCGTCACACTTTTGGTAACTGGAGAGGAAGGCCATAACCAGAACTAGTTCTATATTTACCCTTTGACCTTCTTCGGAGCAGGTCCAAGTCATTATTGATAAATCAGGCTTTTTTGTCTCGCGTAATTACCAAAGCCTAACTTCTCATGATGATTATTATGGGCTGGAGATTGGTGATTCCGTGAACATTAAATTGAGTATTCTTTATAGAGCTCTGCCCAGGGGAAGCTCTGTATGGCATTTGTATTGCATAGTGGGCAGTAGCGTAGCCAGGTGTTATGGGTCCTAGTGTAAGGATGGAAATGGCCCCCTCTGGCTGCTGTATGAATTATGAAATACAGCAATAAACAGGCTTATTGGTCGGTGAAACTGCACCTGCTATACAAATGAAAGATCCGCCCCTGATAGTCGAGGGCCTGCTCTGAAAAAAGCCACACCCTGTACATAATACAAACTTAAAGAGAAAACATTGGGCTTCTTGCTGGTTACAATAAGTTCAATGTATTCCGGCCCTCTCAGTTCATAGCTTGTTGGATAGAGAACTGTATAAATTGTTTGTCTCATATCCCCACCTGCTTCGCATCTGCATACTCTTGAATGGCCCGTCTAGTGAATAATCAGCATGCGTTTTCTATTAATAAGGGTAACAAACCTTTTTTAAGAACAGATTATGGTATCTATAAAATATGGAATTCTTACTGAACTGAAAGTTCTGGTCAGTCTGTAATTAAGATTTCATTGCCGGATTGTGAAACAATTAGCTGGAGCCATCCAAAACTAGTGGTTTTCACTTCCCTTTAAATGCATGCAGAATGCACACTCTTGATAAGACCAATGTGTACAATTAAATACAATACAATTCATAATACTAGCGCTGCGACTCCTATTCAGCTTACTGTGTTCAAGAGCATAGCTTTTGGGCTGCCAAGTTCAACGGTAAAGCGTCCACAAGGGCAAGTAGACAAGCGTTGGGAATGGAAGAGACAGTTGCACAGCATGTCCTCGTACACATAGGGTCTATAACTGACACCAAACATGGTGATGTCTTGTACACACTTTAAATACTGTACGTTTTGTGCGCTTGTGTTTGTGAGAGGCAAAGTGTTTGTGCGCAAGAGGCAGTGCGGGTGTTTGTGAGAGGCAAAGTGTGTGCCTGTGTGTGAGAGAGAGAATCTTCCAAGAATCTAAAATTATTATAACATACCCTTTCTGAAGACACCCGTCTGTGCTTCTAACACCCCCTGTCTGTAGACACCTGTCTGTGCATCGAACAACCCCTGGTTGTAGACACCCGCCTGTGCTTCTAACACCCCCTGGCCAGAGACACCCGTCTGTGCTTCTTAAACCCCCTGGCCGGAGATACCCGCCTGTGCTTCTAACATCCCCTAGCCAGAGACACCCGTCTGTGCTTCTAACACCCCCTGGCCTGAGACACCCGTCTGTGCTTCTAACATCCCCTGACCGGAGACACCCGTCTGTGCTTCTGACACCCCCCCTGTCTGTAGACACCCGCATGTGCTTCTAACAACCCCTGGCTGTAGACACCCGTCTGTGCTTCTAACATCCCCTGGCCGGAGACACCCGTCTGTGCTGCTTACATCCCCTGTCTGTAGACACCCGTCTGTGCTTCTAACATCCCCTGGCTGGAGACACCCGTCTGTGTTTCTAACACCCCCTGGCCGGAGACACCAGTCTGTGCTTCTAAACGCTCGCCTGTGCTTCCAATATCCCCTGGCCGGAGACATCCGTCTGTGCTTCTAACATCCCCTGTCTGTAGACACCCGTCTGTGTTTCTAACACCCCCTGGCCGGAGACACCCGTCTGTGCTTCTAAACACTCGCCTGTGCTTCCAACATCCCCTCGCCGGAGACACCCGTCTGTGCTTCTAACATCCCCTGGCTGGAGACACCCGTCTGTGCTTCTAACACCCCCTGGCTGTGGAGACACCCCTCTACCCTGCCCCGCTGCACATGGTGTGGTGCACCCCTCCTCTCAGCGCCGCGTACCTGGGTCTCCGTCAGCATGAGGGACGTGGCCACCTCGAAGCGCTTGGGCCTGGACAGGTACTTGTTGAGCTTAAACTGGTGCTCCAGCTCCAGGAGCTGCTGGCTGGTGAAGGCGGTGCGAGGCCTCCGGCACTTCCCCAGCAGGTTGGACTGCGCCTGGGCTGCAGAGAGAAGATGGACTACAATTAGAGGAAAGGGGTTATTACTCTGCCCGGAACAACAAGTCAACACACGCCGCGCTGCCCTGCGCTCTACGGCAAAGGCTGTCGTATATAGACATATGCAACCTATTTCATCGAGTTCATGCAACATAAACATCCATCGTAGACTATTATTCACCACTCGTGCACACAAGACCTACGAATATGTAAGGAGGTCCCGGAAACGTATATTGTGATCTATTACATTTTGTGCTAATCCTGGGACTGGCTCGTTTATTTTACGTCATTCATTAAAATACGCTTGTCTTCGGAAACATTTACAAGCTCCGCCAAAATGAGACATATTAAAAGCACTCATACGCTTGCAGATTGGAACGTGTATTTCATAAATGAACACGCCGAACACGGGTATAAAACTAACTGGACCCTTGCGGCACAGTTTTACACATAAGATCTTAATTGTAATACATATTGAATATATCTCAAAAGCCCAAAGGCCATTTAAACTGGTTCTTTGAATATATATATATATATATATATATATATATATATATATATATATATATATAGAGAGAGAGAGAGAGAGAGAGAGAGAGAGAGAGAGAGAGAGAGAATATATGTATATATGTACGTACACACACACGTTCTAGATAAACAAACACGTCTGTCTGCCAGTCCCTCGGACAGCCAGACACCTGAGAAGATTGCACAGAACTGAGTACATTGTAAATTGTGAGAAGTGTTGCATTGTGAATTTGCATTAAAGTGAGTTAACATGACAACAAAAGGTCATCAGGAGGTACACGAGAGACAAGGAAACAGAAGTATCTCCATTGATGTATTTGTATTTTGCTGACTGTCATTTTCAGCCCTGTTGTCTCCCCTGAAAATGCAAACGTAGAATGGATCCTTTGATTTCCCAGGAGCCGCTCCGGGGCCGTTCAATGAAGGGAAGCGGCCCCCGAGGGAAGGGCACTTTGCCCATCCACGGCAAACGCCCTTGATTTAGTCATCGGAGTCAGGCCGATTCCCAGGCCGGCCATACATTAGGGCCTTAATTAAAAGATATATACTTGCGCGTGGCTCGGGGGATTCCACACTCCATTGAATTGTTCTTTAACTAAGGGGATTACACGTCCTGTCCGGACGCCCCCCTAGAGTGCAGGGGCTGGAGACCTCCGAGGGAGGAAGAGCAGGCCCTAATTCATACCGTGATTAAAGTAACGGTCACTGCAGTTGGGTCATTTGTACTTCCCCCTTCGATCCCGTCGCCAACAATCTCCATAAGGGATCGTGCCGTGCACTAAACAAATTAAAGGCCGTGAAAGATGTGCAGCGCGCACCATGTGATTTCTCCACAAGATCCTATATTCCGCAACAGATGTTCTCTTCTCCAGCTAATTTTTCAATTATGCTCCGGACACTCCTGGGGATTTAATGAGTGCTCTGAATGCGAGATATCGGAAGGGTGAAACGTTCACCGGCTCGTGGCTCAGCCAGTGTGCCGTGGGCCCTGCTGCAAGGATGGAAATGAGCCCCTGGCTGCGGATTGAATGCTAAAATACAGTCATAATTGTGGCCTCTGGGCCCCGGCGCTACTGCACCTGCTGCACCAATGGAAGCAACGCTCCTGGGGACCACGGGGGAAGTGAGAAGGCCACCCTGCGGGGCAGTGGGAACAGGCCGATAGGGCAGTGTTGACGCATGGGCGAGAATAGGTGTAATCTGGGCTGTAATGTTTGCTCTGCCAACGGTGTGAAGGAGAGGGCCTGTGCATTGTGCGGGCTCCAACAAAGCAAGTGAAAGGGAGAGCTGTTTCTGGAAACAATCACAAGCCTGTTGGATATTTAGATGTGTATTCACTAGCCACCTGTTAAACTGTATGTTTTCCTCATCTGCTTCCATATGCATATGTTTTTAATCCTGGATACTTGATATACGCGTGTCTACTAATTTGCGAAACGATATCAGTTGAGTAGCGAGGCGCCTTAACGCCCTTCATAGTGTCGAGAACAACAAGACCGTGAATAAATAGGACTGTGTTTTCGGCTTCAGGCCTCAAGCAGGACCAGCCCAGGTGAGGGAGTCCGCGATCCACACTGCACGAACCTACCGGGTGTTCTGAGCTCAAACAGTCACACGGTCCAGATTTCCTCGTCGCCATGTGATTTTTCTCGGCCTGTGTCATTAGTTGTCTTGACTGCTGACATTGCTTGTTTGCGGCTGCAGGATTCTGACAGCTCTGCTAATTGTTTTTCCCGACGGTGTTACTTTTTAAACAAACCCCATTCAGAGCAAAACAATGAAGCTTTCTCTGGGCCTGGCGTGTGCTAATTGATGAATTATTTGAAGTGAGGACACACTTCACGGCTAAAACAACCCAAAGGCTCTGTGAAGTAGAAACCCCACAGGATGAGAGAGGGGTCGGTTCCTGTGGTGTTGTGTGATGTTTAAAGTGGGTATTTGCCAGGATTATCCGTGGCCTGTGACCTGACTTCTATTGTCGCAGGTAATACAAACATTTTGTCAGGCGCACAATGGGCCCAGTTTGATATAGTTTAATGGCACCCACCCACGTCCACCAGCAGACAGGCCAGCCAGCCGTGCTGCAACAGTCAGTGCTGTTGCATACCCTCGGGGCCGCCCTCTGCCGGTATAGATACAGTGACACTTCCATAAGCCATCCATGCATTGCCTATTGTGAGAATAGAATCACGTCCATTGGCGACCACTGCAATATAAGTGTTTGAGCTCCCACATTGCTTGCTTGGTTGATGAGGTGGAGATTATTATTGCACGTGCAATCCTCAATTTATACAGCCAGTCCCAATTGTAATACACATGGGAACCTTTGCCGGAAATGAAGCAAAGATACAGCTCGTTGTCTTCCAAAGGGCCTTCCGAGGAATAAAGGGTTCACCGGTCCAAGAAGGCTGACAAACATGCATGACCGGCATCAAGATCTGCAGATAGCTCAGTGGGTTAATGCGGCCGGCATTGTGCGTAATCTCGAGCTCACAGGATTGACTGTGAATGAATATGACGTTAGGTGCCGAAAAGGGTCACGACATTCGTGCTGTCCTGTCTGTATAAATGTGGCCGGAGAGTGCAGATGAGCCACTAGATGAAATACAACCTCACTTTTGTTAGAAGAACTGCCCAGCGTGTATCATAGCTGTGTACAGAGACGTCTCTGAATACACGTGTTTGTAGCCCTCTGTTTTCATAGCGCCTTTCTCTAGAAACGAGTTAGTGCTGGAAGGCAATCGGCAACACACAATTCAGTCTGGGATGTAAAACATTTTATTGGGATTACTTCCAGTCCGTTTAGATACTGCCACCACACCGCATACAGTGTGAATGCTTCACTATTCTTCTTACTATGACACTATATCATAAACATGCCCTTAAATGTGCATAGAATCCGGCTGCACTGAAGATGAATGGGGGGCTTTGTGGGGCGAGAAACGACAACGTGTAGGTTTATTAGATTTGTGTTATGGAAATTGTTTGTATCACACAGAAATTTAACAGCGTCTTGGAAATAGTGACAACACCATAGTGTAACATCGCTCGTATGCTCACGTTTACGTATGTTGTGAAACGCCGTAGGCGCTAGAAGGGCATTCAATTTCAATTCAATTTACTAGACGCTCTATTAAAGATGACCTGGGTCGGTGTAATGTAGCTGGGTTTCTAGCAGCTTTTCACATCAGCAAATACAGTGAATGCCAAATTGAATGTGACGGAAAACAGAGGCAGAAGAGTCACATATAAAGCGACTCATTATGTATAAATATTGTGATTGTAAGATGTGTACAGACCGCGATTTTTTACTACCGGCTAAAGTCTTTCGATCGCTTCCAGTTTTTTTAGATTGATTAGTTGCACACTTTAAATGTATTTCACAATTTGCCTCAGTTTCAACAACTGAAGCAAACTGTGAAATAGATGTGTGCTCCTCTTTATTTATATATTTTTTATTTAGCAACTGGAATACGTATCATGGTCTGAATTAATAGAGCGTTTAACATACACAAGACTTACCCAATGTGTGTGGGCGAACTAGAGTATGTTCTAACGAATCTATCTGGAAGCACGTATACTAAACATGTTATTTCCCGTGCCATAGCAGGAAAGATACTTGCGTTAGATTTCGACGGCAATGAGTAGCCACGGCGCCATTACATTTCATTTTATACGTTTACCTACGTTTATTGTGAAATATTATATAACACACTTAAAACTGACTCAGATAACAATGGATTCAGTCTCGTAAAATGTTCTCATTTTTTGTAAACAAAACATTAAATGAATGTGTGAAATGGAAAACACTGTATTAAATTGATAAGGTGTGAACTATATATACTTTTAAATATGTTCATGGTTTTATTTTGAACAATTAACTAATTATGCTGTCTGTTTGGATTTTAGATACTTTATTTTCCTTTTCATACCTGCATTATAATCAATATCAATTGAACGTGTCACCATTCTCGAGTTTTCTGTTTCCATTGTGGATATCTTTGTATAAGAAGGTATTACACAGACTGTCGGCACAATGTAGTTTAATTATGCTCAGTTTGGGTGTACATTCATAAAGTAAACCCTCGTTTCACGTGCTGTGATGTCGATCTCCGTTTTCATGTCTTGTTCTGATGTTAATATGTGATTACTTACTTCGGCGGATACTGTGGTACGATGAGTTATTGTAGAGGGTATTGTAGCTTATTCCCGAGCTGCTTTACTGTACACGTGTACAACATACAAGTGGACTCTGTTTTACTCGCTGTTTTCTATACCATAAACTACTGTCTCACGCGGTGGATTTGATGATCAACCCATATTCCTTCCCCATTTTATGTACGTGTTTTACCGAGAAAGCAGATTACACCCTCCTCTGCGTATGTGCCGGTTGTCATGTACACCAGTCTATCCAATTGCCAGGTTTTTGATTTGGTGCCTGTACTCGCTCCGAATACAGAAACCATTGAAACGATTCCCTGTGAATCGGCCTCTCTCCACAATATACACAGCACATGCTCTTCTGTCTGTCTGTATCTCATTCTCTGTAAATACATAACACGTGCCCTTTGTGTGTGTGCCGACCTCCTTGACGTAAATAACAGCTGCAATTGCCCACATGGGTATATGCAGCACATATACGTGCCCTCTATGTGAATGTGTCGCACTAGTCAGTGATACCCCTCGCTTGCTCGGGGTACACCACTCCAGGCCCTTTCTAGAAGCACCGTCTATGTTCAGGTACTTCTGTGTGACCCTGCATCACTCACGTGTCCCTTGTGTACTCGCCTCTCTCTATTGATGTACGTGGCAAACGCCCACTCCTCTCTTTACGCGCATGCCTCCCTCTCTAAATGATACATAACATAGCACCTGACAACGTTCGTGTATGCCCCTGGCGCTCTGTGTACTCAGCGTAAGTATCATGTCCTACCTGCGCGTGTGCCTCACTCTCCAGGTATTTATAACACAAGTCACTGGCTGCATATACTCACTATTATCCTGGAGTGCCTACATGACACATGCGAGCAGGTCTCTAGCTCTCTCTTGATGTACACGTTATAAATCTCTCTTACACTCTGGGCTTGTGCCCCGCTCTCGGCGTGTACACATGCCTATCTGTGAAAGTTCCCCGTTAGTTATCCTTAATATGTATACAGCGCCTGCGTTGCCATTCCCTATTGCATGTCCCCGGCTCTCTGTGTGAATACAGCAGAAGTCCCTCTTTCACTCCAGGTATGCGCCCCGCTCTCGGGGGGTGTACACAGTACATGATCTACTGTCTCACACCTGGAATGTACACACACACTACGTGCCTCCCACCACCCCCTCTGCACACATGCCACTGTCTTTTGTTTTCGCTGCACACGTCTCACTCCCTATAGGTATGTGTCCCATTCACAGCGTATACATATACATGACCCAGTGCCTCACGCTTGGTGTAAACATACAAGCTACATGCCCTATCACTCTGCACGCATATCACTGTCTTTTGCTTTCACTGCACAGGCCTCCCTACCTATAGGTATGTGTCCCTTTCACACGGTATACACATACATGACCTAGTGCATGGCTCTTGGAGTAATACACACACGCTGCATGTCCTACCACCCCCACTAAGGCCACTGTCAGTGGTGTACAGTGCACACGCCCCTCGCCCCTGCGTTACACGCATGCATGCATGTCACTCTCTGTGCACTCAGCGGTACTCACAGTTGAAGTCGGGCATCTTGGGCAGCATCATGCCGGCGGTGGAGGCCCGCAGCCACTGGTCCAGCTGGAAGGTGCCGGCGCTGATCTTCAGCGGCTCCGCGGGCGCCGAGTGGTGCGCGGGGCCCGGCGGCAGGTGCTGCGAGTAGTAGGAGAGCGCGGGGTGCAGCGCGGCCGCCGAGTAGCCGTACATGGGGTGCCCGTAGAGGCCGCCGCCGCCGCCGCCCCCCGCCTGCGGGTGCGGCAGGCCCAGCAGCGCCGGGTGCTGCGGGTGCGGGTGCTGCTGCTGCTGGCCGCCCATGTAGCCGTGGTGCTTGGGCAGCAGCCCCATGCGGTGCTGCGGGGCCGGCGGCGGGGACGGGCTCTCCCGCAAGCCGCAGTCCTGGTGCTCGGAGGTGACGAGCGCCAGCGGCGAGCTCTGCGGCCGGGGAGGGTCCGCCGCCAGCAGCGCGTCGATGCGGAAGTTCTTGGACTTTTCCATTGTGTGTCCCCGGGGGTTCCCTCTCGGCGTCAGTCACTCGGAGCCGCGCAGCGTCCCAGTCTCTGCGGCCGCCGTTTCCGCTGACTCCCCCGCGGTGACAGCTCTAACCCGGGGCCGGAGGCAGCCCGCTCACTTCAAGGGCCGCAGCACGCGCGCTCATTGGCTGCTTCCCCCTTTTGACGCATCCGAATGGTCTAAATAGTTGTGAGTGGCCCGCCAATCACACAGCAGTAAGCCAAGACATGTGTGAGAAGCCCACCTTTTGAGTAGTGATTAGTGGCCTCTACGGAGCTGTCAACGTAAAGTGGCCCCGCCCTTCGAGGTTTCGCCAGAAATGATTGGTGCGGAGCTTCGGGCTGTCATTTAGACTCCACCCACGAGTTGCCACCTGGAGTGGCTCCGCCCATCTGTGGACATTTCCTTACTGGATTCCCACAGGAGGCAGGCCTCAGGGCAATGGAAAAAGAAAGCTTTATTTGTGCCCTGGGAAAGGGTCAATCCTGAACAAACTTACGGTATCTGCTCATTAAACGAAGATGGAGGAGGACAGAAAACATTTACCAATGATTGCGCCAAACGCAAACAAATTTGAACACCTGAACGCCGAATGTGTCCTAAATCTCACCCCATACCTCTTACTTAATTTCTTTTGATGTGTTGCCTATTGTAAACATTGTAATTCCCCGATAAGTGGCGATTGTTAGGAATGTATTTAATATGTGTTCTTCATGTAGCTCCCTCATTTCGCGTGGTAATCTCTTTGAGAAATAAAACAGTAAACCAGTTCCTGGTTCGTTAGTGTCCTGGTTCGGAAACAATATTTTTCTGGAATATTCCAGTCACCGCTTTAGCCCAGATGTTAATGCTCACCTCGGGGATTTCAAGGCCTAAGTAAGTACTCAGAAAAGCGGTGCGCGTTTGGACAAAAACATCTCTGTTTCTAACAAAGATATATATTAATATGCATTTCGAAATGTAAGGCAACTAAAGCCAAGTGGCCATCTATGACTGGTAAGGACGAGCTGGCATTACAAACCGTGACACTAGTAGGTTTTAGCTGCCAAAACCCCTCCACGGATGTTCACGAACCAACTAACAGAAAGGCATCGGTATCTGTCTTCTGCAGAACATAGATTGGTCACGTCAAGGTCGGGGTATCATTTCATAGGAAGATGTACATATATGTAAGTGATGCACGGCTCTAAATGGACCGGGCCCTGCCGGTGCACACCACTGCCAGTTTTAAATCCCAGGTGCTGAGACGGGTCAGTATCGGGCCCTCTATTTCTGCCCTCACCCTCAGCGTGAAAAGAAATGGTCTCGGTAGCCATCATTCTTGGCGTATAATGTAAATTCGGAGAGATTGCTTTATGTCTGCTGCCAAGATCAGAAGCTATTTCGAAGGTATTCTAATTACCTGATAGCGATCTGAATGCATGGGCACGGAATCCACAGGGGGCAAGAGGGGTGGGCATAGCGGCAGACCTCAGGTGATAAAGTTGGTGAGTGGGTTTCTGCTGCCTAGCATTAGCAGCTTTTGGATATTTTTTAAGCTAAAGAAAATAAAAAAAATAAAAATATTTTCCAAGGCTTTGATTTAAAGTTCCTAATGGAGCATTATCGTCATACATAGCAGCCCTCTCCACCAAGAGGAAGAGAGGACCCGCCGAATATCGATCATTTTCAACTGATGGGACTAAAGGAGAGACCTCAAAACGGAGAATAAAGCATTCTATTAAAACCCTCCTTCCCCCACAGCATTGGGATTACAGTGTTCACTGCAATCGATGCAAAGTTCAGTTGATTTAATTTTTGTTTTATTTTTCGTTCGTGGCACCCGAACTGTGATCAACTCTTTGCTTTAGCATTTTGCTTAAGTGGATTTGTCAGTTCACATACACAAACATCCCTGCCTCCCGTACTCTACTCTTACTCTGACTGAACCCTGAACGCTGGGTACTTACTGTCATTGCAGGTGTGCCCCTCGTCGAGTGTTTTACCACTTCACCCAGTATTGCTGTTGTCTTACGTTTCCATGGCTGCCAACATTTTTGGCAGCCATGGAACAGAATCTGTAAGACAGCTATTGGGCATCATATTTCTACATGTTTTAAACGGAAAGTTAGAATTTCTGCTCTGTTCTTTGATTAATAAAAGTAACCCAAACAAGCTCCGTTTGGCGTTTGCGTGCAGAATGAAATTGAAAATTCTATGGTAACTAGTCTAGAACATGAGTCTGCTGTGTAAAATTACCAGTATTTTTCCCGAAAATTTCATTTTCAGACTTACTATTTCTAATGTCACCTAAAATGTTTCTGTATGAACTTAAATATATTGTTGCTTGTGGTTTTCAGTTATGGGTTTGTGAAAAAACGGTTTATGAACGTGTGCAGGGTTGCATTCCCCCCTATTAGGCCACACTCTTCCTTACATAGGCCACGCCCATTTTAAGCCCCCCTCCACCCCTCCCATTTTCACCCCACTTAAAGCACTGAAGAGATCTCTTAAAATGACTACTTGGTACACATACCACAGCGTACCCCACCATCCCGCCCAATAACCGCTCTCCGCCCTCCAAATCAGTTACCTCGTCGATAGTGATTTTGCTTCATATGTACCGATATCAATAGAATTGCATCTTCTTAAAAGTGCACATTTTTATCGTGGCAAATTAAATTATTATGGCTTTGGTCGGTTACAGTTTGCATCACAAACGTTTACATTTAAATCAGTAAAATTCCCTGTCTTTTGCATAGTAGCAAAATGATTATTATAGTAGCGTATTTATGCCACCGATCGTGCAGACTAATAGAAGGTGCTAATATCTTTTTATACTATACGTTTTAAATAGCTGCACTAGAAACGTTGATTTCGCCAAGCACTGTTGTTTGGTGAAACGTTTCTAGTGCCCATGACGCATTCAGCCATTCATGGGCAGCCGCCCCCCACATTATTGTTTCAAAGGATGGTCTGGTCCACCATCACCACAGATGTAATGCTCAAAACTTTTAGAAGTGATTAGTAGGCCCACGTGCACGTTGCACACCCCTTCTAAATGAGGCAAGTAGCCGATGTCACAGAAACGACAAGGCACACCCTTTCTTAATTCATATTCATTCCCCTGGTTTCTATGCAAATGTGGCCTCGCTTCGTGGCTAAACGTGTGCAATCTGGTTGTGTTGTCCCTGACAACGTGAGGGCACCGACACGGCTGGGCTGGATGCTGAAGCAGCCTTGGGAAATGTTACCCTTAATTCCACGCGCCGAGCGTCAGTACGACCCTCTTCACGTTTCTCACCCCACCTCCCAGGAGTGCATTTTCCCAGAACAACGTCAGATACATTTGTCAACACGTTACAGGTGGGAATGTCATTAGATATTTAATGCTTCGGAGTCTGACGCAGTCATCCAGAACATTACAGGAACATTATTTCTTCTCAGAGGAAAGTCACGCGTGTGGCGATATAAGTGTGTGCGGCTCCCTCGAGGCTATTTAAGGTATGGGTGGGCGCAGGTCCGCGTAGCCCTCCGATCCCAGAATGCACTTCTGCCCCTGCACACCAGGGGTTTGTTTCCCTGTGTCCCGCGTGGCTCGTGCAGCTTTGGCACACCAGAAGCATACTCCTCTCGAAGGCCTCTTAATTGTTGGGATTTTGCTTCATTGTTTCTCAGTCCACAATTCTACAATGGCCGTTTTATGAGCGTTTTGTTAACAACGTGGTGTTACTCGCAGACGGCGATACCATTTTTGACTCTGGCGCAATGGCGTCAAATTATATTTTAAGAAATGTCACCTTTGTTTTTCAACTTTATGACAGCACCAGCTTTACCCAAAAAGTGGCAATGCATCGAGCCTAGCACCCAGACCCAGCAGACCCCCCCCCCCCACCCCCAGGGGCGTGTCTATTAACGGTGCAGCAGGTGCAGTGACACCAGGATGCAGTGGTGTGAGGAGACAAATTAATCCGAATTATGGCTGCCTTTTACAACATAAGCCGGGCCTGGGGCGTTTCCCTTCCATGCCCCGGTGCTTTCCCGATGGTCACTATTGAAAATAACGAACTACAGATGAAATTGGTGCACAGCGCCTTCCACCAAAAAGCAGCGCTACCTGTGCTACTGGCAGTGCACTGGTGCCCCATCACCAAATGGGAGAAATTCACAAATGCTGCTTGCAGGACAGAAGTCGGGGGTACACAGAGTGGACGGCGTCCACACTGCCAAGAAGTTGGGTCCCACAGAAATATGCTGATCTTGACTCTGTGCAATTTTTAGGCACCAGGACTTGCTCAGTAGCGCCTGTACGTTGTCTACTTTCTATTCCCAGCAACAACATGCAGGCAACAGGGGTGAGGTTAAAACAAAAAAAAATCACCTCAGCTGGGACAAAGATAAAGGCTGAAGTTAAGCGCTTTTGATGGAGTGTCCTGGCTGGACACGTCTGGAGCCACAGGCTTAAATACAAACGCAATGAATGGGGGGGGGGGGGGGGAGGGGGGAGAGGGAGGGGGGGGGGCAAGAGCACACCGTTTGTTATCAGTTCTCAGGTTCTTAAGAGAGGCATGCTTCTGACTTTGTTAGTTGGCTAGTGGCCCAGACTCTGTCTCCTTTGCTTTCAGATTCTTCACATCTTCGATCCACCCTTGAATCCACCCGGACACTTTTCCTCTGGTCGCCTGCAGCACTACTTTGCAGCTCTCCATTGGAATCTACGACGAAACCTGACACCAAAAGACACGTATGCACCCGGCTTCCCTGGGTGAGGTAACACGAGTACTCTGGTGCTCCTGTGGGTCTTGACTCTCGAAGTGTCCTAGTCTAAACGGGTTCCATCGTAGTTCACCTAGTAGTAATCTTATTCTTTAAAACTGTAACTTGTTCGTTCTCCATAGAAAGTCAATGGTAACCCGCAGCTATGTTTAGACACTGCACGCGTCTCCCGTGGGCCTCCTACATCCTAACATTTGGTGGTTCTAGGCAGCCCAGTGATTCCACAGGCCCTAGGCCTGCTTTCTAACTCTCACGTGGTTCCTATACCACTATTTTAGTATATGGTTTGTGAGGCCCCTAGGGCATAACGTATACTGTACAACTTATCGGAAGCTAAGTAAGTTCCTTGTATTGTACTTTTACCTCTGACCTCATAAAGAGTCCAGAGGGCTTGTGTTTAGAATAAATGCATAAATATTTGATATATACCTTGTGTGGTGTGCTTTCATTTGATCATTCAAGAGATCATTTGTAAAACAATTTGCTTAACTCGCCTCTAAGTCTTAGCCTGAAGGCTGTTCTCCACAGCTACCACTAGGATAGCTTTCTATAAGGTTGACTTTTTAACCTACCATCAATAAGGGTCGTTTGGACTGGGACAAGGTACCCACTAGAATAGTGGACATCATATACCAGGCCAACTTCTCACACCGTCCATCAATTGTGTGTCTTTTGCTTACTCACCCCCTGCAAACATGCCATGGAAATCCTTGCACACCATCACCACCCTCTCCCCTGACGTGGTCTTCATCACTGATACATGGCTCAAACCTTCCTCAAACCCCAACATCGCCACCGCCACTTCCGATGACAGCAAGATGATATGCCGAGACCGCACCAACAAACTTGGCGGGTACATAGCCATAATCTTCAAGGAAATCATCTGATACACTGTCACCAACAATGAACCAACGCCTCTCTTGGAACATCTCAACTTCCGACACAATTTGACACTAAAACCACAATAAGAGGCACCCTCGGTTACAGACCTCCTGGACCCCGATCAGCCTTCTGAGACACCATCTCCAACCTCATTGCGCGCCTTGCTAGTGACTCCCACTACTACGTCCTGCTCAGCGATCTCAATTTCAACATCGACGACCCCAACAATGCCAGCTCTACTGCTGTCCTGGAGAACCTCAACCACATTGGCTTCACCTAACTAGCCATCGAAACCACACACAAAACCAGACGCACACTCAATGACATTTTTACCTCCAGCAAGAGTTTAAAGTTCACCCACGTCACAGAACTCACCTGGACCGACACGCCATCGTCCACTTTACCATCTCCGAAACCCAGCACACGATCCCCAAGCACCACAGTGCCTCCCACCACAGTTGAGGCAAGGTAACAGAGACCCAATGGATCAGCCCCTCAGCACCACACAACCTCAAACCTCAGCAGATCTTGACCAGGCCATTTAGAACTTCTCCAACTGGATCAACAAATGCGCCGACAGAGTCACACCGCTGAAACCAGCAAAACCAACAAAACCTCAGAACAAATCAGCTGGTACACCCCAGAGCTCAGAACCAGCAAGCGCAACTGCTACCGACGCGAGAAGCAACGGCGCATCACCAAGGACACCTCTGGCAGAGCCACTCACAAAGCAGCCCTCAGTGACTACCACCTGCGCATCAAGGAAGCCAAGAGAGCAGCCATCATCGACTGCATCAACACCACGGCCAACCACACAAAGGAACTTTTCAAAATTGCCAATGAATTCTCCAGTGTGACAGCCACAGACCACACCATCCACCCCTCCCAAGAACTCTGCAACACTCTCTCAGACTAATTCCACAGCAAGATAGCCACCATCTACAACAATTTCGTCCCCTAACCCACCACCTTCAGCCTCGACAACCTCAATCAAAAAGCGAACACCAGGTGAACAATAATTTCCTGGCCTCCGCTCCCCACTTAGACTGACACAACCATCATGTCATCCATCCACTCCAAGGCATGCACCGATCCCTGCCCCCACCATCTCTTCAACCTCAGAGCCAACCTAATCATCACAGAGCTCACCAGCATCCTAAACATCTCCATCTCCACAGCAACATTCCCAGATGGATGGAAACACGCAGTGGTCAGACCCCTCCTAAAGATTCCCTTGGCCGACCCCATCGACCTAAAAATGTACTTCCTGCTCCCCGACCCAGCCAAAGTACTTGAGAAAGCCATAAACCAACAGCTCACAAATACCTGGAACTAAGCTACCTACTCGACTCCTCACGATCAGGATTCCGTGCCCACCACAGCACTGAGACCACATTGATTGCAACCACAGACAACATCAGAGCTCTCCTCAACCACAAAGAGACCATGTCCCTGATCCTCCTTGACCTCTTTGCTGCATTCAACACCATGTCCTACAACACCCTCATCAGCAGACTCCACAACGTCGACATACAGCAAAACACTCTCAAGTGGATTGCGTCTTTCATTTCAGGACGCACATAGAGCATCCGACTACCTCCATTCACCTCCGCACCCGAAGGCCATCTTATGCAGCATACCCTAAGGATCTTCCCTCAGCCTCACCCTGTTCAACATCTAACTGAACCCCCTCACAGATGTTGTCAGATCGCATCGACTTAACATTATCTCCTACTCTGATCACTCAACTCATCCTCTCGCTCACCGAGGACACCTTCAACACCAAAACCAACTTCTGCAATGCCATAACCAATGTAGTCAAATGGATGAGAAGTAGAAAAATTTAGAAATCCCTATCTAGCAAGACAGCAGATAGCTGTTTTTAGTACTTATGGAAGTGGTCTGGTTTGAAAGGAATAATATTCTATACCATTATGTATAGGGGGCAGATTTACCTACTAGGTGAAGCACTGTACTCCAACTTAATGAACTTAAAAACGCACTCAAATATACCAAACAGAGAAAAGTTTTTTGTCATTAAAAATGATCATAAGGATTTATTCACCTCCCAATTGGGTTACAATCTAACACATTATCACAAATAAAGAAAAAATAAAAAACCACTTAACATGGTTATACAGTATCATATAAAAAGTCAAAGTTAAAAAGAAAACAGTCGACGCAGCGTTTCGGTGCTTTTTCCTTTTTCACACCTTCTTCAGGACCTTAAAACATTTGACTCCATTATTTCTAGAAATAAATGAAAGCGTTTTAGTATTTCTCTTTGTACAAGTGCATCATTTTTACCTAGGTTTACCACTACCTATCGTTATAAAATATTGGATATGCCAGACCACTTAATTCAAACAACAGAGAGTTTTCTTGCATAGTGGAGCTCAGGTTCGAGATCCTCTAACTGACTTGACATTGTGTATGGGACAATATCCCTCTGGAAACTGTATCTAATTTTATACATCACTTTCTTTGACATTAGGATGCAATTTCTGTTAAGGTTTTCAAGTAACTTGGTCATCATACCTGTGTTTTAAAATTGATGCATTTCAAAATAATTCCACACGTATTTGCGAGATGCTCAGGTATTTCAATTTCCTTGAGCTATACTAATAATAAACAACAAAAAAACTCAGTTGAGTAACAAGTGTAAAAGGATCCTGTCTTAAGCTGTTAAGTTCATAAACGGTATCAATATTACCTCTTAATATAAGCAACTCTATGTTATATGTACACGGAGGAGCCACCATCAGTCAGGGCGGAACTTCTTATAGTCTTTGAACCTGGATGTGTATAAATGTCCAAGTTGAAATATATTTCCCTGAATTCTTTAATTAATTCTATTATTTGTTAGAGGACAAACGATTTTAACAATCCTATAACTAGAGATACAGGTTACTAACCTTGTTATAATTTTGGCCGATTTATTATGGACGTCCTCGAAATTATATGGTACGCGAACCCAATGTCAGGATTTCTTTCATACAGGATCCAAATATCTATAAGTGTATGAAAAACATACATTTTCTGAGGTAGATTTCAATAAGAACCCACAGCTTTACTAATAGTGCATAAATTAATACTATGTTGCTATGTATTTCTAAGATTTCTAAGGTGAACATTTACGATAAGGAAAACCTTATGTTTGTGTAATAAGGCACAGCTTTTTAAGAGTTGCCTCGATTTTATAGGTCTAAAGCATGTTCTATGTACATAAAAAAACCCAAGTGGGCAAGCTGCAGACTTGTACTGGGAAATGAGGCTTCCAAGTCTAATCGTTTTCCGAAAGATATTATTTAGAGAGGTTACCTATAAAGACGATTTAGACTAATTCGAGTCCGCTAGTTTTGTGCCCGTCTCTCACCTTGTGTCTCAAATGTGGCCTCCCTGCTCCTCCGTGTTGTCGTCTTCCTGAAGATTAGAAGAGTGACGCACATGTTTTGGAGCGATCTATTTATATCCTGTGTGTCGGGCTCGACCCGGAAGTAATGCAGTTGTTAAAAACCGCAGTTTTATACAGAATCATAATAATCATAATATCGCCCAAATATTCAAAGATATTAAAGTATTGTACATGGGATTGTATTCGGTCAACGTAATTTAGCATTCGTCCCGAGAACCAGAAACTCTTTTGAAAAAAAACGGGACTTTATCGACCTGGTAATTAAATTGTTTGAGGCACGCAATATTTCTTGAAACTATATTAGAATTATGAGTCATAGAAAATGCGAATGAAAAAAGGCAATATTAAAAACTCTTTATGTTTCGCGATGTAATGGCAATGTTATTTGATTTTTACTCCGCGTTTGTCGCGGCGGCCATCTTGGAACGGGTAAAGTGCAATACAATTTTCGGGGAATCAAACACATCATAAAATATCGAGTGCAAGTCAGGCAATAATACACAAAATATATACAAATAGTCCACATCTTTTGCAGTGGTTTCACATTAGGCTCTATTTAACAATATTTCCAAATTCAGAATGTCAATGAACCTTCCGTAAAGAAAACGACCTATGTCTGTATTTTGACATTGCATGTTATTCTACATTATTTTTCATTTTGTTTTAACCTTACTTTAGATTGTATAACATTGTCCGCTTACTTTAGAGTATATATCTTTACAGCGTTGTTTTGTAATACACATTATTCTATGTTCATTGAAGGGGTGATATTTAGAACAGCTATCACAGTGCCATATGTCAATAATACTCATGAAAGCTCCGATAGATACAATCGGTAATCTGAATCTCTCAGCAATGAATATACTGTATTAGGCATGCTGAACACTGTCAATATTCTGTATCCCGCTGCTGTTATGTATAATCAATTTTTTTTTTACATGAGATAACAGATGAATAACCAGGTTAAACTTCTATTAAAAACAGTATGTCCAAAAATATCCTTCCCTGTTCTGTGTTTTCCCTCTACACGTGCCAACTAGAAGCAGCATTTTTTCTCTTTCCATATAAACAGATGGTAATTTCTATAGTGTTCTTTATCTTGTAAACTGTAAGGTTCAGAGGTAGATCTACTGAGTCTCATAATTACAGTGCCCTCTTAAATCTGGAAAAACGGGGACAAAAATAAGGGTCGACTGGACTAAAGGTAAATTGGGATAAATCCCAACTATTTCCACTGACATTTCTTTCCCCAGATTAACGACAGCATTCCCGAACACCTTACTCCCTTGGGCCTGTGATACATTTAAGTATTTGGGGATCTGGATTTATCACTCTGAAAGAGATTTGCTGGATGTTAACATAAGGAAGGCTGCCACTAGTGCAAGATCTTCCTTACCATTCTGGACCACATTGCCGCTCTCCTCTATGGGGCGCATAGCTATCTCAAAAATGCTGCTACTCCTCAGATTGTTATACTTTTTTAAGCTTTTCCCATTCTATTAACCCAAAAGATCTTTAAGGACTTGCAAACACTCATGATTCCACTAATATGAGGTAATGGCAGGAAGCAAGTGACTATTAATGAACTGTATGCCCCTCAAACAGAAGGTGTCTTGGATGCCCCAAACTACGAGTATTACTATGCGGCCGCTCAGTTACAATGGCTTACTCATTGGTTGGATGGCCAAAATATTGCAGAAGTGGGCTGCTGGTCATTTGGGATATGCCCGCCAATGGTGCTGGAATGGTTGCTGGGGTAGGACAGAGAGGTCCCTAATAGGGTCGGAAATATCCTTATGCACACAGCCTATTCGTGCTGGAATACCTATCTGCTCAAGAAGCATCCTCCCCCCCCGATATGCTCCTGAATTATCTTTTTGGGCAATGCTGGAGTGTAAAGAATTGGGCTCCAGACTGGAGTTCACCGCATGGATAAACTTGTGTCTCATAACAAGGGGGAGACCTTTTCACCGACAAAATCCTCTGCACGTTTGAGAATCTGGTGGACGACTATAATGTACTACCAGGAACTTTCCTCCTCTATGCATCGCTAACCCATAACTTCCAGGTGCCACCTCCAGGTATTGCTTACACACAGGGTTGGTCGCCACTCTGTCACACTGCAATAAAACTCCCTATGAGTGGGAAGAGATACGGCACTCAATGCTCTCCGTGCCTACTGGGATGATAAGCGGGTAGGTGTGCCTGCAAGGGATTTACTTGAATACTCAATTGGTTTATTTGCAATCAGATTTAGGGGCAAGATAAGTTGTATGCTTGCTAATTAATTTCTTTCAACAGCTTATTCTACTGCTCAATTCCTTTGTGAAATGGAAAGAAATCACAAACAAAACAAAATATATCAAAAATGAAACAAAGTGCAAAAAACAAACAGAAATGGGTGTAAATAAAAATATTCACTTTTTATCTTAAGATTTCATCAAGGGTACTTGTAGGTAATACATACACTGGAACAAGAAGGTCACAGTGTGATATTGTAACCCTTCACTGTAACAATTGTAAACACTTTTCTCACAATAAAAGTCAAACAAATGTCTGGGAAAGAAGTGTGTAAGTCGAAGTTTCGGTGTGTACTTTTTCATTAAAGTGACCATCTTCAGGACTGACATGTATTAAAGTTGTTGACCCCTGAATTCATAAATCGTACACGGCGGCTTTATATCATCAGCAGTGTGAAACCTGACGTGAATTAATCTTGCTATAGCCCATTGGCACCTATTTGCGGTATTCTGCTTACTGGCTTTATATTATACGAAGGCCAATAACCGGTGGGCTGGCGTTGTTGCGCACTCGGCAATAATGTTCGATTTATTCTTTTAGTCTCTGATTTCCGTCCTTAATTGAATACTGGAGAGCATGCTTTGATTAAGGACGGAAATCAGGTATTCAATCTACTAGTGATGGTTCTGTTAAACAGAGTCCATCCTCTGGTAGTTCATAATTATGTAGTGAGTTTACCTCACAACTGATCAAGGGCTCTGTCCCTCCCAGACCTCCTGCTGTGGGGAGGGGGGATTCTAGTTCTGCTTCTGATGATGATACCCATGATCAAGACACTGATGATGGTGACTCAGCTAATCAGGGTTATGATTCAGAATTCTTTTCCGGTTCTTCAAATAAAAAATGCCAAATAGCTCTAAGGTTTAAAACTATCCTGGATTCAGAGGGTTAGTCTATGTTTGACCCCAAATTAATACATCACCCAAATTCTACTGATTGGCTCCCTTTTGTCTGCTTGGGCAACTATATATATAAAGTAGATTACATTTGGCTTTGGACAAACAAACTGGATCTAAATTGAAATCAGAATGCCCTAGACCTAAATTTTCAATTTTCAAATAGTATAACACCAACTCCTACAATAGACAACAACATGTTGCTTTTCTTTTCCAAATTTTGGCAAGGGCCCAAGAAATGAAATAGATAAAGTTTGGTTCAATTGCCAACACAAAATGTTAGATTGGTCCTTTAACACACATTTTAGATGTGAAGGAACTGATATCAATACAGACAAATTGTCATTGTGGACTCAGAAGGCAATTTGCCTTTTAGGAAATACCGATGCTGTTATGGTTCAAGAAGGAAGAAAAGATTGACTTTGAGCTAGTCAATCTATCCACCATGGATGTAGGCATTAGAGCAGAGTGAATGCTCTTTATAGACAGTTTTATCAAATAACTTATCAAATATGTTACTGCGTTTGCATCTTTAGATAAGGCCCAGCAGTCCCTCAGAAGAGTCTATGGGCAACAGGTATTTGTGGAAGCCGCTTTGCCGGCCGCTATTTCAGATATTATAATTATAGAGGCTCCAACTTCTATTTTCAAGATTTCAGACTCCAATTATTCCAACAAAGGGGCTGAAACTTCAGATCCAGAGAGACTTGAATTCAAAGATGATCCACTGTTATCAGTAGGTCAAATGGCTGGCCTTCATATCATATGGGAGGAGCTTAAAACAGTTTCTAGCAAAATGGGAAACAATTTGAGCAGATCCATGGGTTCTTAAAACAGTTACTAGCAAAATGGTAACCAATTAGAGAAGATCCTTGGGTTCTATCCAGAGTTCAAGGTTATTCCTTAGAGCTTTATGGCATTTTAAGAATTCATTCTTCAACCTCTAAATTTTTCAAATGACCTTATTTCTCTGGTTTCTGAGGAAGTCCAGTCCCTTCTCCAAAAAGAGACAATACATAAAACATATCTGCATCCTACTGTTTTTTTTATTTTAAGTACCATAGTCTTGGTGCAAAAGAAAAACAAAAAGACTATTCCAGTCAAAAATCTAAAGCAATTCAATTAGTTTGTAGTCTAACCAGTAGCAGCTCCTGGAGGGAGTGCTGCCGGGCGGTGATGCAGGGTGGGGGAGTGGCAGGGTAGTAAACTCGGGATTATGGCCTAACGGAGGTAAGTATACAAATAAATAAATAAAACGAATTTCATTGTGCATGCTGTAACTCCTATAGGCCCATTTTGCTATTAAATTGTGATTATAAAATCCTCGCAAAAATTCTGGCAGAGAGGCTAAATGGTGTGGTGGGGGGCCTCCTGCATGAGGATCAGAAAGAGTTCGTAAGAGGAAGGGGGATACATGGCTAACATACAATTCGATTGGGGCAGTCAATAGATAGCTAGTTCTTACGAGGTCCCCCTTGCAGTTTTCACATTAGATGCCACTAAGGTTTTCGCCCGAGTAAACAGGGCATATCTGCAGATAATATTAAGGATGTGTAAGTTTGGTGAAAACGTCTGTAGGACCCTAGCAATGATATATAGAGAACCACGAGCGAGTGGTCTTGTAAACAGAAATCTCTCTATGCCTATTAATATTTGAAGGGGAACTAGACAGGGGTGCCCTTTATCTCCTCTGCTTTTTAGGTCTCGCTGAGTCAGCGCGCATGCGCTGCTTGGAAGACATTTAGTAGCGGCTTTGGGAAGTGCTGCCAAATCGGCGAACAGCTTGCTAGAACGCGCACAAGATCGTGATCGCGATGACTTTCGTTTTTTTTTACGAGCGCGGCCACTTTGATAGTAACCTCGTGACTGACCGACCCCTCACTTCAGCCTGGCCGGGCACACAGATTCCCGACTACTAGTCACGTCCTATTTCCACGAGGACTTACTAACACCATGAAGCAGGTTTAAGGGCGGAGTGGGGACTAGGCGGGCTGCAACAATCTCAAATAGAGGGGTCCCAGACCCCCCCACTTCCCCCCATGCATCATGTTTTATTCTGAATAGCACGGCATTTCATATCTTGGGCGGACACGTGTCATTAGCTCTGGCGGCCTCGTCATTTCTGCACAGCCCTGGGTTGTCACATGAGAGTGTACGTTTGAAAAGATAAATGACTTCTGCTTTGGATAGCGCTTACGATCACAACCTACTTACCTTGCGATGCTGCTTTCAGACTTATGTGTTTGTATTACTCATCATAAACAAATGTATGTAATTTAGCCACCGGAATGGCGTATTCTGTAATAGCGACACAAGCGACCTATATTTAGTTCAGGTGCCCTCTCGGAGGAGGGGGTGCGAAAGAGAAGCTGCTACTGTGCCCCCAGACCCATAAGTACTTGATAGCTGCTAGTGATGGCTCACATTTTGCTATTGCTGGTTTATGTTTGGCCCCTTCAAAGCCTGCATTATTAGCACCCCCATGTTAAATACCTAGCGCCACTTTCACAGAACCCCCCACTCTACTCCCAAACCCCCTACACTCCATGTTGTTTATTTTTGCGTTTGTACGTGCCGCTCCTCTGCTCCGTCCTTTACACAGCGTATTCCATGCGTGTCCAACAAACACAACCCGAAAAAGGCACGCTCCCATGGGGCCTCTGGGACTGCAGGACAAAGCAGCAGTTGTTTGGCAACATGTTTTACCCCAAAACAGCAACTGTGATGTGACTGCATTCCACTGAATATGCAGATCTCATTCTGTGGCGGGGAAACAAAAGGTTTGGCTTCCCAGAAGACTGTGACCACCATGGCTTCAATGTGGGCAAGAAATACCAGGGGCCTTATTTATGAAGGCCTTGCGCCACCGATGCGTCACTTTTAAAATGGGAAAAAGTGACGCACCGGTGGCGCAAGGCCTTCATAAATAAGGCCCCAGGCTTTTGACATGGCACACAACCACACACACAACCACACACACACATAACCACACACACACACAACCACAACCACACACACAACCACACACACAACCACACACACAACCACATACGCACAACCACACACACAACCACACCCAGAACCACACCCAACCACACATCCACCCACATCCACAACCACACCCGCACCCACAACCGCACCCACACCCACAACCACACCCGCAACCACACACACACACACACACACAACCACAAACAGACACACAACCACACACACACAACCACACACACAAAACCACACACACACACAACCATACACATACAACCACACACACACACAAACCAACCACACACACACACAACCACACACACACAACCACTGGCATAGCCAATAGGTCTCGCCTTTGGGACCTTATAAGTGTTTAGCCACGCAACAGTTGAAGTGGTTGCACCAAGGATATTGTTTTTTTTATTGAGAGTTCATAAAAGCAGAATAAACATTACAAGACACATTTGTAGTAGAATTAATACAGTACAGGACACATAAATACAAAAACGTGTTCAAATTTCATCAGTTCAGGGCTTAATTATAAAGTGCAATGTGCATGAATAAAAACAATCTAGCAGACTAATGTTAAGAAGATGTGGTTACAATTAGAAATCATCAGAAAACAAACTAGGATTCAAACAAGCTCCAAAACTTCTCATATTTCTTAAGGGCCCCTGATCTCAATGCATATTTTCTTTCCCTGACCTGGATTCGTAGTAATTTTGCCTTCCATGTCTGAAAGGTTGGAACGAGATCTGTTTTCCAGGACTGCATTATCAGGGATTTAGCTATTAAAGAAGCTATAAAAAGGGACTCATCGTGTGGAGTGTGACCTGAGGAGCAGCCTAGGACAGGAATTAAGTCATCGAATATTATATTGGCTTTGAGCTCAATAGAAAGGTATTTTTCTATTTCCTTCCAGAATAACTGAATTTTAGAACACTGCCAGACAATATGCTTCCAGGTGCCTTTTTCTTCACACCGAAAGCATTTGTCGGCGACTTGGGGAAATATACTGTGGAGAAAAGAGGGGGTTCTGTAAATTAACCATTTATTATAAAATTGCATGCGTTTAAAATTAGCGCCGTGGAAAATGGTTTTATTAAATTTGTTTATCTTATCCCATACCTGCTGGCTAATTACAATATCTTCCCTCTTTTCCCACCTCTCAATAATTTTACTGGAGGATTCCTGCCCTTTATTTTCTTTTAGCGTTTTAATCCAAATACTCATCTTCTTTTGTATTTGATTATTCAAGGCAGTAGAGATATTTTCTTTATGAAATAAGTTTCTTATATCGAGCTCTCTGGGTTTTGGATTAAGCATAAGAAAAGACCAGTTCAAAATTGTATAGGAGTGGTGTATCTGTCTAGAAATTTCGTCCCAAGACTTCCACCTATTACCCATCAGGAAGTCTTCAATTTTCTTGAAGCCATTCTCCTTCCAGAGATTTATTATATTATTGTCCATGCAGCCCTCTTCTCCTAAACTAAGGTTGATTAAATCCGTTGTGTTACTTATTTTAGGGATACAATAGAATTTCAAAAACTGAGTTTTCTGTTTAAAAATCCACTGTAGGGACTTATAGGGGACTTTCTTTGGGTCTTTCGTAATTCTAACCGGATCAGTGACTTTTGATTCTGACAACATCTTCTTCATAAAAAAATTGTCTGCCTCGTGGGTTTCTAAAAAGAAAAACCTAAAACTATAGTGTGCAAAAGACGCGAAATAATATTCTCTAATATTTGTAAGGGACACCCTCCTTGGAGATATAAAGTGCTAAGTGCAAGCCTGGGCGATTTTTTTGCCCAGAGAAAAGAGGAAATCAAAGCATCTACCTTTTTAAAATAGGAGACCTGGATTGCACAGGGTACGGCGCTGAAAAGAAAATTCAAAAGAGGTAAAACCGACATGCGTACTGACGCTGCCTGTCCCATTAAAGACAGGGGTAATAAATTCCAACGATCTAACCCCACCTGTTTTTAACAAAGGCGAAAAATTGAGCGAATACAGATCATCCAAATGATCCCATATGAATATTCCCAGATATCTCTTTGGGCATGCGTTGTGTATTTGCCTGAATTCCGATACTAAAGTGTCTACAGTGCAATTGTCTAAGATGATTTCCGTTTTGTTAACATTGATCTTGTAGCCCCCTAATTTTTGGAAGTAGAAGTCAGAGAAAATGTTTAAAATTTTCAATTGACTTGAGGGTTTAGAATCTAAAAAGAGGGCAATATCATCTGTGTATAATTTTGTAAATTTAATATTTGTCATTCCAACTAAGGATATTGTGCTGCATACCTAAATACTTAGAAGGTCCCAAAAGCGAGACCTATTGGCTATGCCAATGCTTGTTTAATCTTGACATTGATCCCTTAGCAGCGAAGATTAGGAAAGAGAATGGAATACTTCCCTTCAGGAATAAGGGTGGGGATAAAACGGTGGCCTTATACATGAACAACCTGATTCTATACACCTCAGACCTGCAGTCTACGGTTCCGCTACTAAACTATTTAAATTCACAGTTTGGCCGCTTAGCAGGGTATGCAGTAAATAGGGCAAAAACAGAGATAATGGTCTGGAACTCAGACACCAATCACAACTCCATCAAAAGAGAGATGAGATATTTAGGCACAAGGGTCACACAAAATAGTAAAGGACTCCAGGAAGTAAATTTTTCCATGGTAATGAAGGAAGCATGTAATTTATTGTTAAGCTGGTCACATTTACCCCTGACGATTCTTGGAAGAGTGAACCTGGTAAAAATGACAATTTTCCCCAAATTTACTTTCCTATTTCAGATGATTACATTGAGTTTTAACGAGAAATGGCTCGAACAAATGCAGGCTAAGATCAGTAGCTTTATCTGGGCTTCAAAGGGTACTCGTATTGCCCGGAAAAAGCTACAAAGGAAAAAAGAGAAGGGGGCTTTTGTCTACCGGACCTGTGCAATTATGCCTGTGCATTTCTTTTGAGAAATGGGAAGATGCTTCTAAGTGACCCTGATGGTTCAGACATCGGTAAATTGTTAAGGGGATGCTATCAGATATTGCGGGAGGAGAGCAAGGATTCATGTACAAGTTTAGAGACCCCAAATATTTCAAAAAGGTGCATCTTAAGATTTTACAGAGCCTGGCAAACGAAACTCACCTATTATAGCTGGCTGGTGCCAATAAGGAGCGCCACTGGTTCCCCTGAGTAGACTAAGGACAGCTTGGCAGTCCCATTAAGGGAGGTATTGGCGGTAAGGTGGAAACAGTTGGTGGAAGATAGGATGTTGCTCCCTTGGGTTAATTGATCGGAGATAACTAACAGTAAATTATCGAGGTTTAAATACCTCCAAATCAAAAGCCAGTACCAGTCAGTCGTAGTATCGATAGGCTCCTCAAATGAACTGGAATTTAGGTTGATCTGTGATGTGCCAAGAAAGAAGGAGGTGGATAGTTGGTACTGGTTACTGGTTGACTTAACGGATGATGATTTCAGACTTCCAACTGACCTGTGGGGAAAGAACTTGCCCGGGATGCAGCTTGAAGGTTTACGCAAGTATCTTTTAACATTTTGTACTCCGCTGTGTATCATGCAAATTTAAGGAGGAACCACATATTTTGTCTACATAGGGCATATTGGATACCCCTTAAGTTATCCAAGTTGGGGAAAGGAACAACGCAGGCGTGTGAAAAATGTAGCCAAGAGAAGGCGATGATATCCACATGTTCCTGGAGTGAATTCAACAATTCTGGGCTGATGTGAGTAGATGTATGTCAACTATACTCGGCATGGCACTTCAGGGAAGCCTCGCCCTTATATTTTTGGGGTTCCATCGCAGCATGAAAATTTGTCAAAAGAGGTAAAAAAGCTTGTTTTCTATCTGATTCTTCTTGCTCGGAGAGAGATTTGTAAGAACTGGATAAACAACTTACCTTTGAATGAAGAAGACTGGGTTAAGTCCAATAAATATACCATCAGATTGGACAGAGCATCAGTAAAAATAAATAAATAATTCTGGTCCCCTTTTTTAAACTTGCTAGAGATTTCTGAATGAAAATGACCCCTTTTGAGGCAGAGCCAAATCTAATGATTATTCCTTTTATACGTTAAGTCCTTTTACTTCTGCGGTGTGGTTTGCAGGCGGCCATCTGGTTAGAGCAGACAATGGAAGGGGAAGTTCTATGGGATGTGAAAAATCCTTGGCAGTCAACAAATATCTCTTGTAGGTGCTGGTCAAGGGGGGGCCCAGAGTTTTCTGTTTTTCAAGGTGAATGAGGACAAAAAAAAAGAAAAACAAAAAGACTAGCCCAGTCATAAACCTAAAGCAATTCATTTAGTTTGTAGTCTAACACCATTTCAAGGGACATTATAATTTACCTAAAGGATTCCCTTCTACAAGGGGATTGGATGGTCTGAATGGACCTCCAGGATGCATTTCTAATGATTCATGTTCATCCCTGTTACAGAAAATATTGCCACTACCAATAGAATGGCCAAACATACCAACTTTGATCTCTTCCGTTTGTCTTCAGCACCTTGGTACTTTATGAAATTAAAGGAAGTAGTAGTGACAATTCTAAGAGCTTAAGGGATCAATTTAAATATCTATTTAGATGATATTCTCTTAATGGCCCAAGCCATGCAAACTCTGGAAAAACAAATAAAAATCATAATCTCTCTCCTTCAGGATTTAGTTTTCATTCTCAATCTGGAGTTGTCCATCTTAATCCCCTCAGGCAAACAGAGCTTTTTTGGTTTTGAAATTAAACTCACAACTTTCACTCTACACCTTCCCAAATACAAAGTGAAACCAAGAAAGCTGGAAATTTCTCATATTCTTTGCCTATCAGCCATTTCTTTGAGAACTTTAGTGGGGATTGCAGATCTCCTCTCTTCTTCCATTCAAGCTATTTTTATGGGACTCCTTCATTTACCAAGCTCTTTAAATATTACAAATTTGTCATCTACACAGATGTTTAGCCTATTCAGACACAATACCTCTAGATCAAGCTTCCCAATTAGAACTTCAGTGGGGTCTGTCCATCTAAATGCTACAGTAGAATAAATTTGTCTCCTGCCCTAGATCTGCTATTAGAGTCAGATGCAAGTCTGACAGGTTGGGAGCCTGTATGTGGTCAGTTTTTGACTAAAGGTACATGGTTATGTGAGAAAACAAGATTGCACATACATTGTTTAGAGATGCTTGCTGGCTCCTTTGCAAGTTGAAGTTGAAAGAAAGTAAATTGTTCAATTCTCTTTCATATGGAGAATCTGACTGCTGTCAGATATGTATATTAGCCAGTGAGAGTCACCACTGGGTAGTTATAGTTAGGATTGTCTTTCCGTAGGAAATGCTTTTTTTGTGTTCCTAATAACTTTGGTGCCGTTTGACGAATCTTCACAAAACGTTCCAAAAAAGTGCTACTTTTTGTCTAGTTTGCACATGGAAAGTTAAGGGGTGATCTGTAAAGCGGGGGCTGAGAAAAAAGGGTGGACCCAAAATGCGCCGACCCCATTAATTTTTCCATCTGAACTTTAGACACACCTACAGCCCCACCGCCTGAATGAATTCACACCAAATTTGGCAGGAAGCTTGCTCTTGATCCTGAAAAAGAGATTTTTTGTGATTTTGCGTAAATCCGTAGTTTTTGAACAATTAAGGCTCAATAACTTTGTATATATCATGCTGCAGAGGATCCGAAGACCTGACAGATCACATACTGAGATCTGATTTGCTGCCACTACATCAACAACGATGTGATGTCAGCCATCTTACTTCTTAGGGCCTACTCCCAAGTCTAAGATTATTTTTTTAAAAGACATAAGGGGCCAGGATAGGGATACCCTGACCCCCTAGACCTGGTGGTGGGATCCGAGAGGGACCCAGATTGGGGACCCCAAATTTTTGTTTAAATATTTTGAGAATCATTATGAAATTCAAAGAGGATTGTGCTCTAAGGTATCTATACCTCCTGCCCTTGCGATGATAATTATCCCACATGCTACATCACCCCTGACATGCTCTATGTCATCATTGATAACATCACTGCAACATTTACAATAAAATTATAGATGAGAAAGCTGTGCATGGTGGGTGTGCGAGTTATAGTTGCCTTAGGGCATAAATTATACTTACTTGAGATAACTATACTGGTGAATTTCAGTGGTTTTGTACTTTTAAAATAGCATATTTTACCTGACATCTTCACCGGGGTCTACAAATGCAGTGGTCCAAGTCAGGCTCCGGAAGCCCAAATGTGAAGCAACAACAAATCCCCGATTAAAGGTTCACTTGGACTTATCTGGATCACAAATGCATGGCGATTATTTAGGACAAGGAGGTTCTCGCCAACGCATTTCGGCTACAGTCGTGATCACCATGGGTGTGTTAGAGGAGTGGGACCTATAATGGGTACGACATTGAGTTACATCATTTATTGTTTTACCTTGGGAATCTACGGCTCCACTGTGAGACTCAGTGTGGCCATTCGTGTAAATCCAAAATGGATTCGTAAATCTGGACGTACTTTGAAGAAAAACAAAAAACACTTTCAGACCCAGACACCCACACAGGTACTCTCACATCCATTTACAGACCCATACAGGCAGCCACACACCCACTTACAGACCTGCACAGGGATTTATACACCCACTGACAGAGCCATGCAGGCACTCACAGACCCATATAGCCCCTTACACAGCCACTCATAGACCTACGCAGGCATTCGCACACCCACTCATAGAACCATGCAGGCACTCACAGACCCACTCACATACCCATGCAGGCACTCACATGCCCACTCACATACCTATGCAGCCACTCATAGACCCATTCACAGACCCATGCAGGAACTCAAACACCCATTCATAGACCCGCTCAGGCACTCACACAACTATTGACAGTCCCAGACAACCACTCACACACACACTCATAGACCCATGCATGCACTGTCACACCCACCCACTCACAGACCCACACAGCCACTCACAGACCCACTAAGGCACCCACACACCCACTCACAGACCCACACAGAAAATCACACACCCACTCACAGACCCATGCAGGCACGGACAGACACATTCACAATCCAACACAGGCACTCACCGACCCAGTCACTGATCCATGCAGGTAATAATAATACTACTACTAACAATAAACAATTTATAAAGCGCAGGGCTACTTCAACAGAAGTGTCCCAGCGCTCACACAGTCTAGCTACCAAGGTGAGCAGAAGCCTTAAAAAAGCTGGAACTCCCTGAAGAGCCACGTTTTAAGATGTTTTTGAATGGAAAGCTCGGTCTTAGCCTGCCGGAGATCAAATGGAAGAGAGTTCCACAACTTGGAGACAAGAAAACTGAAAGAACTGCTCCCAATAAGGACTTTCCTGAAAGCAGGAACCTCTGCCAGCAAAGACCTCGAAGACTTCAACACCTTGAAGGAAGGTAGGGAAGGTAGGGTACTCACATACCCAGTCACAGACCCATACAGGCACTCAGAGACCCTCTCACACACCCATTTATTGACCCACTTAAACACTCACTCACAGACTCACACATGCACTCTCATACCCAGTGATAGAACCACACAGGTTCTCACAGACCCACTGAAAGAGCCATGCAGGCACTAACAGACCTACTCACACACCCACACACGTACTCACAGACCCACTCACAGGCCAATGCAGGTACTCACCCACCCACTCACAGACCCATGCATCCACTTACACATCCAGTTGCAGACCCACAGAGGCACTCTCATACCCACTCACAGGCCAACACAGGTACTCACACACCCACTCACAGTTCTATGTTTGCACTTTCATACCCACTCATAGTTCCACACAGGCAGTAACACACCTACTCACAGACCCATGCAGGTAATCAGGCACCCACTCACAGACCCACACAGGCACTCTCAAACCCATTCAGAGACCCACTCATCCACTCACACACACACTCACAAACCTACGCAGGCACTCACATAGACACTCATATATACCATGCAGGTATTCACACACATACTTACAGACCCAGGTATCCACTAACACACCCACTTACCTGCTCAACAGATATAATCTCAAATCTATCCAACACACACTAGAACAGAGTACTGTAAATCTTCAATTTCCAAGAACCTTTAGAGGAGTAAGCACATTAGATTACATGTTTACGATGGCCACTATCAAGGAGCAGCTAGTGAATTTTAAAATTCCTCCATTGTTCGCGAGGAGCCATCTTCCACTCTGTACCGAGCTATAATTAAAAATGATACAGAAAAGGGGGTGGTGATGAACAGAGTGTCTGAATTAAGCAGACCACTCTTACCCAGTCCAAAGATCAGGGCTTGATCCATCACCGTTATTTATCTCACTGCCCCATCCCAGCTCAGAACCTGGCTATATGCAAATTAGTCTGTCCCTGGCCCAGTGCATCATGGGAACAGGGCAGACCAAACTACAAAGCCAATTCTTCACCAGAAAGGAGACAAGCTACCGGGGACCGGTTTCTGGCATTTCAGCCTCTTCGGCCCGGCTTGCTTGAATCCCGATGGAGCAGTGAGAAAGGGACTCATGTCTGAGTATACCCTGCCACACCTATAGTGGCCAAAAACGATACAGAAAAGGGGGTGGTGATGAACAGAGTGTCTGAATTAAGCAGACCACTCTTACCCAGTCCAAAGATCAGGGCTTGATCCATCACCGTTATTTATCTCACTGCCCCATCCCAGCTCAGAACCTGGCTATATGCAAATTAGTCTGTCCCTGGCCCAGTGCATCATGGGAACAGGGCAGACCAAACTACAAAGCCAATTCTTCACCAGAAAGGAGACAAGCTACCGGGGACCGGTTTCTGGCATTTCAGCCTCTTCGGCCCGGCTTGCTTGAATCCCGATGGAGCAGTGAGAAAGGGACTCATGTCTGAGTATACCCTGCCACACCTATAGTGGCCAAAAACGATACAGAAAAGGGGGTGGTGATGAACAGAGTGTCTGAATTAAGCAGACCACTCTTACCCAGTCCAAAGATCAGGGCTTGATCCATCACCGTTATTTATCTCACTGCCCCATCCCAGCTCAGAACCTGGCTATATGCAAATTAGTCTGTCCCTGGCCCAGTGCATCATGGGAACAGGGCAGACCAAACTACAAAGCCAATTCTTCACCAGAAAGGAGACAAGCTACCGGGGACCGGTTTCTGGCATTTCAGCCTCTTCGGCCCGGCTTGCTTGAATCCCGATGGAGCAGTGAGAAAGGGACTCATGTCTGAGTATACCCTGCCACACCTATAGTGGCCAAAAACGATACAGAAAAGGGGGTGGTGATGAACAGAGTGTCTGAATTAAGCAGACCACTCTTACCCAGTCCAAAGATCAGGGCTTGATCCATCACCGTTATTTATCTCACTGCCCCATCCCAGCTCAGAACCTGGCTATATGCAAATTAGTCTGTCCCTGGCCCAGTGCATCATGGGAACAGGGCAGACCAAACTACAAAGCCAATTCTTCACCAGAAAGGAGACAAGCTACCGGGGACCGGTTTCTGGCATTTCAGCCTCTTCGGCCCGGCTTGCTTGAATCCCGATGGAGCAGTGAGAAAGGGACTCATGTCTGAGTATACCCTGCCACACCTATAGTGGCCAAAAACGATACAGAAAAGGGGGTGGTGATGAACAGACTAATTTGCATACAGCCAGGTTCTGAAACTGGGATGGTGCAGTGAGCTAAAAAACGGTGTTGGATCTAGCCCTGATCTCTTGACTGGGTGAGAGCTTTCTGCTTAATTCAGAGACTCTGTCCCTCACCACCCCTTGTTGTAAATATTTTTGTCCACCCTAAGCGTGGAAGGGTATTCTCAGATGTGAGACCCTTGCTCATTGCACCATCAGGATTCAAGTAAACCGGGCCGAAGACGGCTGTAATGCCAGAAACCGGTCCCCGGGAGCTTGTTTCCTTCCCAGTGTAAGAATTGGCTTTTGTAGTTTGGTTTGCCCTGTTCCCATCATGCACTGGGACAGGAACAGACTAATTTGCATACAGCCAGGTTCTGAAACTGGGATGGTGCAGTGAGCTAAAAAACGGTGTTGGATCTAGCCCTGATCTCTTGACTGGGTGAGAGCTTTCTGCTTAATTCAGAGACTCTGTCCCTCACCACCCCTTGTTGTAAATATTTTTGTCCACCCTAAGCGTGGAAGGGTATTCTCAGATGTGAGACCCTTGCTCATTGCACCATCAGGATTCAAGTAAACCGGGCCGAAGACGGCTGTAATGCCAGAAACCGGTCCCCGGGAGCTTGTTTCCTTCCCAGTGTAAGAATTGGCTTTTGTAGTTTGGTTTGCCCTGTTCCCATCATGCACTGGGACAGGAACAGACTAATTTGCATACAGCCAGGTTCTGAAACTGGGATGGTGCAGTGAGCTAAAAAACGGTGTTGGATCTAGCCCTGATCTCTTGACTGGGTGAGAGCTTTCTGCTTAATTCAGAGACTCTGTCCCTCACCACCCCTTGTTGTAAATATTTTTGTCCACCCTAAGCGTGGAAGGGTATTCTCAGATGTGAGACCCTTGCTCATTGCACCATCAGGATTCAAGTAAACCGGGCCGAAGACGGCTGTAATGCCAGAAACCGGTCCCCGGGAGCTTGTTTCCTTCCCAGTGTAAGAATTGGCTTTTGTAGTTTGGTTTGCCCTGTTCCCATCATGCACTGGGACAGGAACAGACTAATTTGCATACAGCCAGGTTCTGAAACTGGGATGGTGCAGTGAGCTAAAAAACGGTGTTGGATCTAGCCCTGATCTCTTGACTGGGTGAGAGCTTTCTGCTTAATTCAGAGACTCTGTCCCTCACCACCCCTTGTTGTAAATATAATTAAAAATGAGGCACGATCACTTGAAGACAATTAGGTCTTCCAGAGGGGACAAACAAGACAATTAATTTGCGCAAAAAATGGGGGCTGATCCCCCGGGAAAAAAATATAATCCTAGAAATCCACTTGTGCGTCTACTCTCCAGATGCAAAACAAACAAAGCCCTCTCGCACACTGGGATACTATCATTAATGACATCCATATAACAATAGGTCCATAAATTCTCATTCGCAGGCTCAAGGCAAGATTTAGTCATCATAAGAGATCAATAACAGCCAGCAAGAATAAGATCTCCAGGATGCAGAACCTCTTAATAAGACACATAACCAACACCTTAAAATAGTTTTGCATCATAAATTGAAGAAACAACTAAAATCGGACGAACGGCTATTGACAAAAAACGGAGAAAGAATGGCCCACTTATATTCCCTTCTAGGCAAACACAGCCAAGCTCAGCTGTGTAGCTACATAAAAATTAAAATCTCTCAAGACAGCCAGCGCTCCAATGCAATTGATTAAGTGCAGTGGACACAGCATATTAACAAACTGTATCCAGTGCCCGTTAAACATCACCTCTGGCTCAGATCTTGTGGCGCCCAATAAAGCCCTGAACTTCACTGCAAAACTTATTTCAAACACCTTGTCTAGAATTAGATCTACAGTAGCACCATGACCAAATGGCATCCCAGCCAAACCTTTTAAAACTGACATAGAATTATGGACCTCCATACTGCTCCCACTATATCATTAATGTACAATGTCTGGGAACATACCAGAAAGTTGGAAAGGCTCCATACTCCATCCAATTTTCGAGAAGGGTGAAAAACTAAATCCAGGTAACCATCGCTTAGCCAAGGGCTAAGCCTCACTCCTGCTGAAAGATCTAGAGTCTTTAGTGGAAGAAAACGAGCTGATCCGATTTTGCCAAACCAGCTTTAGGACTAATTCAGCAACAGCAGATAATATCATGGCCATATCTTTTTTAATTCAACAAACCCCTAGCTATAAATCTCAGTCTTTATACACATATTTATTGATTATTCCCGCCTTTGATTCAGTGGACAGGAACATTCTGTGGCAGAAATTACAGGACTGGGGCATTCAAAATATCATGCTGTGTGCAACAATGCCATTAAACAATTCGACCTGGGTCAAGATTAAGCTTTCTGCAACACTGACAACAGGGAAAATAATGACAAATAGCGGATTAAAGCAGGGATGTGTCCTGGCCCCCCTTTTATTTAACCTGTACACAGCGGATATGTTTTCGCCCCTAAAACATGCATATCTGATCCTACCTAAATTTGGGTCTTTAAAGATAACATTATTACAATACGCGGGTGTTATAGTGTTACTGGATCATTCGCAAACTGGGATTCAAAAAGCCCTAAATGCTCTTCATGTATAAAATGAAGCAAACAAACTGACTGTCAATAAGGCAAAGACAAGGTGGTTGTATTCAGATGTACTAACTAGAAAGTAAATTCTGTCTGGAACCTGGGCCCCTTGACTGTCCAAAGGAGAAATGCTTATAATTACCTGGGCGTGTGGCTGTCAACAAAGGGAGGGCCTAAAACCGACCTGGGACAACTCAAAACTAAGTCAACGCTGATCACCACAAGATTAGGCCAGCTTAATACAATTCTAGCGAGCCCGTTACAATACCAATTTGACGGGTCCTTCAGGTCTCCCTTTAACCAGCACTCAGTTACAGACATGAGGCCTTACTGGAAAATCTAATGAAATCACTTGATAAATTCCAACTTCAAGCAAACAAGAGAATTTTCAGACTCCAAACCACACAAAAGGTTACTTGATTAGATTAGAACTGGTCCTTGAGGCGCAAATGTGGTCTAACATGGGAGCATTTTTAAAATATTACTACAGTATAGGATCATTAAGGCTCCTCGGACTACCTTGAAATCCAATCTCCAACAGATCTTTACCCTAAAGCCAAACTTATGGTCGAATTACTTAACTAAATCAGTGGACACACTTCAAATTGACCTGTCAGTGCTAAACAATAAACTTTTATCCCACTTGGCCCTTAAAAAATCCTTGAAGGGCAAATAAAAACACAGTCAACACTAGCCAATCTGGCAAAATTAAAATCCAAGAGCATTCCGGCATTTGCTGCAATGGACACTTCATATGATATTGTAGATCCGCCACAACCAATACCACAGCCATACCTTTGGAGCGCGATTAGAAGGTAAAGTTTAAAACAAATCATGGCTACAAGGTTGATGTGCTTAAAGATTAAAGAACTGTACCCCAACTGACACTCCCTTTCCATGATTATTAAGTGCAGACTATGTTGATATGTCTACCCACATGCTGTGCTGCTGCTCGGTGCTCCTGAAGATGGATTTACATTTGCGTATAAATATTACTTTACTTTTAGAAATTCACTGAAAAAGACGGTTAAAGTGACGTTATAGTTAGGAATTGTAATTGTATCTTACTTTACATTTCTAAAAAACAGAAATTCACTGAAAAAAACAAAGGTTAAAGTAATGTTATAGTTAGGTGAAAGTTTGAGTGACAACGTAACATTTTAAACAAAAAAAAACAGAAATTTACCAGTAATGGTTATCTGTAGTATCTTGAACTCATGCCCTAAAGTAACTATAACTCAGACCCTTGCTGTGTGCTGCTAATTACTCCATTTATTACATCACTCATGACATGTTCTATGACATCATTGATAACATGGCTGCAGCATCTGAAATTACATCATTGATGACAACACGGTGCATGCCGAGGATTAATTATAGTTACTTTAGAGCGTGAGTTGTAGTTACTAGTGATAACTATAACTAGTGATGTTATCAGTGAAATTCTTCTCCACATAACTATAACGTTACTTTGACCTTTGTTTTTTCAGTATTTATATGTGTCTGTGTGTATGTATATAAATATATATATATATATATATATATATATGAAACAAAGCAAGAGGGTTATTCTCTGGGATCCATTTCCCATGGTTAGGTGGCGTGTAATCTCGGCAAACCCCGCCACCGAGTTTTTTAATGATTTCCAAAGTTCTGCCACGATAAGCAACACACGCACTCGGAGAAGTACAGCTAGTGAGCGTTTATTTCCCAAGTAACGCTACGCGTTTCAGCACAAAAGTTCCTTGATCACACGTTTAACCACATCCAGTGAGGAAACATCTTATGTACAAGCTTACAAGTTTCAAACTGATGTAGACATAAAAGAAGTACTATGCATGCATAGAAACTGGTGCGGCCATTTGTAAATGGTGTTTTCACACAGATCCACTGTGATTATAAAGGCTCTCTGGTATCTATTATCAATATACATGCTGTGCAATACAAACAGTACATTTATGTTGTCATTCGAATAAGGAACTGAAAAAAAGCATTTGTTTAAGGCTATTTACAGATTATACAAGACCTTAATCTGACAAAAGAAAACGTATTATAACTGTTGACCCGTATGTCCGCCATTTTGGAATGGGAAGCAATCATTAAACAAAATATACTAACAACAAAAAAGCTCTCTTTTGGAGTGCTAATTCATAGGCTACTCATATGTCCCAGAATAGCCATACATAACATCATTTGTACTATATTTATTCGGTCTAGTGCCCGAAAACAAATTATTGTCAATAAAATTATAAGGTAGAACAGTTGAGAGCGTAATCCCCATATATGAGAAAAAGTGATCATATCTGTAGAAAACCAGTCTCTAAAGTTGCTAATCGAAGAAAGCTTGTCAATGAATGTCCCATAAGCCTGGAACAGAGTGCAATAAGATCCGATGGATCAAGAATTAAAGTGAAAGTGAATAACGCAGTGAAGTGACAGTCTTCCATTCTTGGTAGCCGCGTGGGGGTCAGTGCCGTGCTCAAAATTAATAAAGGGTAGTGTCCCACATCAATGCTCCTAGAAGACAATATACAAACATTTAAAATTAGTTAAAAACACACAATAATTATACTAATTTGTCAAAACAAGTTTGCAGGAAAAATATTTTTAAAGATTGTTAAAGATACATGTGGACACTTAGGTCCCAGGGTTAACTCATCAGATTACATTTACAAATGACATTGGCAAACCTAGTCCATATGGAGGTGAGTTGCCAGCTCCTCATCCAAGTTATGCCCCCCTGGGAATCTGGATTCCAGTTCTAATATCCACTTGGACTCTTTTTTCCTCAGGGCGAGTTCTCGATTTCCCCCCCTTGTGCCAATGTCCACCTGTTCAATAGCGTAGTATCTTAGAAGTTCGTTGTTGGATTGATGAACCTCTTGGAAATGTCTGGCAATAGGATACTTAGGGTCTTTGTTAGTAATTGCCCTTAGATGCTCTTGTACCCTTTTCTTTGCCATGCAAGCCGTGCTTCCCACATATCTTTTATGGCATGGACATTCCAAAATATACACGACATAGGTGGAACTACAAGTTAAAAATTGCTTTATTTCTCGTCTGATTTGTGTCCCTGGTACTTCAAAGTCCTTGACCATAACACTGACTCGGCAGGCCCTGCAGTGGCCACAAGGATAGAATCCCCTTAACCCTTGAATGTGTTGGCCTTTCTTGTCTGTTATGTCTCCTTTGACCGACATGTCCCTCAAGTTACGGCCTTTCCTATATGTTATTTGGGGTCTCGTTGTAAGTTTGGGGCCTATGATATTGTCTGCTTTAAGGATTCTCCAATTATCAGCCATTATTTTTTGGACCTTTTTAGATTTCTGATTGAATGTCGTGATAATTCTAGGAGTATCTGCCATTTCAGTAGGTTTGGGTTTAGGGGTAAGGGTATCAGATCTTAAAACTGTAGAAGCTTTTTCAACCGCTTTAGTAAGTACCCACTCAGGGTAACCCCTTTCTCTGAACCGTTTAAGTATGTTATTGGTTTCCTGTGTATAGTCTTCCTCTCTGGTACAGTTCCTTTTAGCTCTCAGAAGTTCCCCATAGGGTACACTCCATTTAAGGGGATCAGGATGGGCGCTGAGGGCATGCAGTAGGCTGTTGCCTGCAGTTTCCTTTCTATGCAGCTTAGAGATCAGTTTGCCCTTCCGGACTTCAATGCTCGTGTCCAAAAATTCAATCTGATCTCTATTGATGTTAGATGTTAATTGAATATTGTAGCTGTTCTGATTTAACTTGGTGATAAAGTTTTCAGCTTCTTTTTCTGTACCTTGCCAGATGACAAAGAGGTCATCTATATATCTGACCCATGTTTGTACCTTCTTAAAGTCCTCACTCAATCTGTCATCTGTCCTAATTTCTTCTTCCCACTTGCCCAGGAATAGATTAGCAAAGTTGGGAGAAAAGGCTGAGCCCATTGCCGCGCCGCGAATTTGTTTGAATAATGTACCATCAAACATAAATATATTATTCCGCAGGCACAATTTCATCATCTCAATGAGCATTACAGTATGATTCCTGAATCCTAGTTCTCTATTTTTTAGAAAATGATAGCAAGCCTCCATACCTTGAGTGTGGTCAATGATGGTGTATAAGGCGCTAACGTCCATAGTTATCAATATGGAACCTTCTGTCCATACGATAGTGTCTATTTTGGTAAGAAAATCCATAGTATCTTTTATGTAGGATGGAAGTTTGATAACATATTCCCGAAGGAAGTAATCAATGTAAACTGAGAGGTTCTCATTAATACTTCCTATGGAGGATATGATAGGTCTGCCTGGGAGTTCTGACAGATTCTTATGAACCTTCGGGAGAAGGTAAAAAATTGGAAGTTTCGAATAATCCCGTTTAAGAAAACAGAATTCATGCCATGATAGGAGCCCCTCTGTTTGCCATTCAAGTAATTTATTCCATGTCTCCTCAATGCTGTTGTTATACTCATTAGAGTTGGATTTACTATAAAAGATATTGCCCTCTAATTGTCTTAGGGCTTCTTTTATGTAGAGGTCCCTTCCCCATAGAACAATATTACCCCCTTTATCTGAAGGTCTCAACACAATAGTTTTGTCATCAGCCAGAGAGACAATGAAATCTCGTTCTTGTTTAGATAGATTCCATTGATCGTTATCGTGGTGTTTGTGTTTTAATTTGACTAGTTCTTTGCTGACCACTTCCTGGAAGGTGTCTATGGGGTCATGTGGCATAATGGTGTAAAAGACTGATTTCGGTTTGAAACCAGTGCATGCTGCCCTATTCATGTTGGTTTCTCTCACCCTACAATATGGTCATCCTGTTGACTATCGGATGTGATCCCCCCTAGGGAATATACATCCAATAACATATTTTGATCATTTATAGTGAGTTCAGGTAAACCCATTTCCACAACTGGCGCATCATTGCATTGTTTTGGTCGTAACAAATGCCATTTCTGTAATTTAAGTTTTCTTACAAATTTAAAGATGTCTATCCTGGTGTCTGAGTAACTAAAAAGTTCACTGGGACAGAAAGTCAGTCCTAGGCAGAGGATACGTTTCTCTTTCATAGTTAGTGTTCTAGAAGACAAGTTAATTATGGTTTTATTTACCATTTCATCATCCATGATTATCGTTTTCTTCTGTAGCCGCCCCTGTTGGATCCCACCGGCTTTGTATTCTTTCCGTCTTCTCTGCTGGAACTTGAGTCGTCTCTTTTGTGATCGGCTTTTCCTCTTGCTCGTCCTCTTGGTCTCCCACGGGTTGGTGTTTTCTGGAATGACTGTTTCTGTTGTAGTTCCGCTTCTTTTTTGCGTCTTGTTCGGAGGACCCTGAACTCCTCTAAAAAAGTTGCCGGTTTCTTGGTGATCTCTGTGTCTGAAACCGTGCTAATCGATTGTCGTGACTCATCTGAGTCAGGTTCGCTTGCAATGATTGTAGGTGAGCTTTCTCCCCTAATTTCTGAAGGTTCTGATGTGTCAGTTATTATGTTGGTTTGTTTGTATACATAGTCGTATTTTGGACTGTAGGTTAATATTCGACCGCTGTCGTAGTCTCCGCAGTCTCTGTGTAGCTTTCGTTGTTTGCAATACTTTATATCTTCCTCATTCTTCTTCAGGCGCCCTTTCAAATCATCCTTGAATTTATTTATCAGGTCTTGATTCAGGTGTTTGGATAATTCTTCTTCAAGTTCTTTCAATTGTTTTAATATTAAATCACGATCTTCCCATGCATACTTAATCAAGCAGTTCCTAATGCCGCGTCGTTCACGCTTCTCCCCGGGGATATATCCAGAGATATACGGGCTGCTGAAGTGGTGTGTATCTTCAGTTTTAATGGCTATTAGAATCAGATATTACACCCGTCTCTTCTCCCGCCTGCCCTAGGCATCAACCCGCTCCCGAGAATCGCCTACGCTAAGCTGAAAAAAAAAAAAGAGACGACTCAAGTTCCAGAAGAGAAGACGGAAAGAATACAAAGCCGGTGGGATCCAACAGGGGCGGCTACAGAAGAAAACGATAATCATGGATGATGAAATGGTAAATAAAACCATAATTAACTTGTCTTCTAGAACACTAACTATGAAAGAGAAACGTATCCTCTGCCTAGGACTGACTTTCTGTCCCAGTGAACTTTTTAGTTACTCAGACACCAGGATAGACATCTTTAAATTTGTAAGAAAACTTAAATTACAGAAATGGCATTTGTTACGACCAAAACAATGCAATGATGCGCAAGTTGTGGAAATGGGTTTACCTGAACTCACTATAAATGATCAAAATATGTTATTGGATGTATATTCTCTAGGGGGGATCACATCCGATAGTCAACAGGATGACCATATTGTAGGGGTGAGAGAAACCAACATGAATAGGGCAGCATGCACTGGTTTCAAACCGAAATCAGTCTTTTACCCCATTATGCCACATGACCCCATAGACACCTTCCAGGAAGTGGTCAGCAAAGAACTAGTCAAATTAAAACACAAACACCACAAGAACAATCAATGGAATCTATCTAAACAAGAACGAGATTTCATTGTCTCTCTGGCTGATGACAAAACTATTGTGTTGAGACCTTCAGATAAAGGGGGTAATATTGTTCTATGGGGAAGGGATCTCTACATAAAAGAAGCCCTAAGACAATTAGAGGGCAATATCTTTTATAGTAAATCCAACTCTAATGAGTATAACAACAGCATTGAGGAGACATGGAATAAATTACTTGAATGGCAAACAGAGGGGCTCCTATCATGGCATGAATTCTGTTTTCTTAAACGGGATTATCCGAAACTTCCAATTTTTTACCTTCTCCCGAAGGTTCATAAGAATCTGTCAGAACCCCCAGGCAGACCTATCATATCCTCCATAGGAAGTATTAATGAGAACCTCTCAGTTTACATTGATTACTTCTTTCGGGAATATGTTATCAAACTTCCATCCTACATAAAAGATACTATGGATTTTCTTACCAAAATAGACACTATCGTATGGACAGAAGGTTCCATATTGATAACTATGGACGTTAGCGCCTTATACACCATCATTGACCACACTCAAGGTATGGAGGCTTGCTATAATTTTCTGAAAAATAGAGAACTAGGATTCAGGAATCATACTGTAATGCTCATTGAGATGATGAAATTGTGCCTGCGGAATAATATATTTATGTTTGATGGTACATTATTCAAACAAATTCGCGGCGCGGCAATGGGCTCAGCCTTTTCTCCCAACTTTGCTAATCTATTCCTGGGCAAGTGGGAAGAAGAAATTAGGACAGATGACAGATTGAGTGAGGACTTTAAAAAGGTACAAACGTGGGTCAGATATATAGATGACCTCTTTGTCATCTGGCAAGGTACAGAAAAAGAAGCTGAAAACTTTATCACCAAGTTAAATCAGAACATCTACAATATTCAATTAACATCTAACATCAATAGAGATCAGATTGAATTTTTGGACACGAGCATTGAAGTCCGGGAGGGCAAACTGATCTCTAAGCTGCATAGAAAGGAAACTGCAGGCAACAGCCTACTGCATGCCCTCAGCGCCCATCCTGATCCCCTTAAATGGAGTATACCCTATGGGGAACTTCTGAGGGCTAAAAGGAACTGTACCAGAGAGGAAGACTATACACAGGAAACCAATAACATACTTAAACGGTTCAGAGAAAGGGGTTACCCTGAGTGGGTACTTACTAAAGCGGTTGAAAAAGCTTCTACAGTTTTAAGATCTGATACCCTTTCCCCTAAACCCAAACCTACTGAAATGACAGATACTCCTAGAATTATCACGACATTCAATCAGAAATCTAAAAAGGTCCAAAAAATAATGGCTGATAATTGGAGAATCCTTAAAGCAGACAATATCATAGGCCCCAAACTTACAAAGAGACCCCAAATAACATATAGGAGAGGCCGTAACTTGAGGGACATGTTGGTCAAAGGAGACATAACCGACAAGAAAGGCCAACACATTCAAGGGTTAAGGGGATTCTATCCTTGTGGCCACTGCAGGGCCTGCCGAGTCAGTGTTATGGTCAAGGACTTTGAAGTACCAGGGACACAAATCAGACGAGAAATAAAGCAATTTTTAACTTGTAGTTCCACCTATGTCGTGTATATTTTGGAATATCCATGCCATAAAAGATATGTGGGAAGCACGGCTTGCATGGCAAAGAAAAGGGTACAAGAGCATCTAAGGGTAATTACTAACAAAGACCCTAAGTATCCTATTGCCAGACATTTCCAAGAGGTTCATCAATCCAACAACGAACTTCTAAGATACTACGCTATTGAACAGGTGAACATTGGCACACGGGGGGAAATCGAGAACTCGCCCTGAGGAAAAAAGAGTCCAAGTGGATATTAGAACTGGAATCCAGATTCCCGGGGGGGCATAACTTGGATGAGGAGCTGGCAACTCACCTCCATATGGACTAGGTTTGCCAATGTCATTTGTAAATGTAATCTGATGAGTTAACCCTGGGACCTAAGTGTCCACATATATCTTTAACAATCTTTAAAAATATTTTTCCTGCAAACTTGTTTTGACAAATTAGTATAATTATTGTGTGTTTTTAACTAATTTTAAATGTTTGTATATTGTCTTCTAGGAGCATTGATGTAGGACACTACCCTTTATTAATTTTGAGCACTGCACTGACCCCCACGCGGCTACCAAGAATGGAAGACTGTCACTTCACTGCGTTAAGCTAAGATATTCACTTTCATTTTAATTCTTGATCCATCGGATCTTATTGCACTCTGTTCCAGGCTTATGGGACATTCATTGACAAGCTTTCTTCGATTAGCAACTTTAGAGACTGGTTTTCTACAGATATGATCACTTTTTCTCATATATGGGGATTACGCTCTCAACTGTTCTACCTTATAATTTTATTGACAATAATTTGTTTTCGGGCACTAGACCGAATAAATATAGTACGAATTATGTTACGTATGGCTATTCTGGGACATATGAGTAGCCTATGAATTAGCACTCCAAAAGAGAGCTTTTTTGTTGTTAGTATATTTTGTTTAATGATTGCTTCCCGTTCCAAAATGGCGGACATACGGATCAACAGTTATAATACGTTTTCTTTTGTCAGATTAAGGTCTTGTATAATCTGTAAATAGCCTTAAACAAATGTTTTTTTTAGTTCCTTATTCGAATGACAACATAAATGTACTGTTTGTATTGCACAGCATGTATATTGATAATAGATACCAGAGAGCCTTTATAATCACAGTGGATCTGTGTGAAAACACCATTTACAAATGGCCGCACCAATTTCTATGCATGCATAGTACTCCTTTTATGTCTACATCAGTTTGAAACTTGTAAGCTTGTACATAAGATGTTTCCTCACTGGATGTGGTTAAACGTTTGATCAAGGCACTTTTGTGCTGAAACGCGTAGCGTTACTTGGGAAATAAATGCTCACTAGCTGTACTTCTCCGAGTGCGTGTGTTGCTTATCGTGGCAGAACTTTGGAAATCATATATATATATATTACATAAGAACAATATTTCCCCTCCTGGCCGACCAATTGTGGCATCTATTGGTGGGTTAACAGAGAACATGTCAAAATTTGTGGACAATTACATCGTCCCCCTTGTTTTAAATTTTGAATCTTATGTTCAAGACACCAAAGACTTTTTGAATAAGGTGGCTGATATGGACTGGCAATCGGAATACCTATTCCTAGTGATGGATATTACCAGCCTATATACCATCATTGATCATGCCCATGGATTGGCTGCCGTTGAACACTATTTAAGCAAACGTTCAATCTGCTTTGCACAACATAACAGCATGCTAATGGAATTTGCGAAATTTTGCTTAACTCACAACATATTTCTGTTTGAGGATAGGCTCTACAGGCAGACCTCTGGTACAGCGATACGCACCTGCTTCGCTCGCAGCTATGCCAACCTGTTCGTTGGCTGGTGGGAGGAGCGGGTGCCCAGAAGCTACCAAGAGGGTATGGAGAGCGGGAAAGTGGTACATTGGTACCGCTACATTCATGACTTGTTCATCGTGTGGCAGGGGACTAAGGACACGGCAGAGAAATATATCCACTCCCTCAATAATAACATCTACAATGTACACCTGTCTGGGACCATTAGCGGGGTGGCAGCCAACTATTTAGACCTACGGGTGTATATTGAGGATGGCCATGTCCATACCGCGCTGTACCGCAAGGAGACAGCGGGGAATTCTATTCTTTTTGCTAAGAGTGCCCATCCACCAAAACTCATTAAGAGTATCCCCTATGGGGAACTCTTAAGAATAAAGAGGAATAGTACCCAAGATAAAGATTTCGAGGCGGCTGCCTCGGAATGCTTATCCCGCTTCCGACTCAGAGGCTATGATGAACCACTTCTATCGAGTACTTTGAAGAAAGTGAAAAAGATTCAGAGAAAGGATCTACTCAAAAAGAACCCGGGTGGAATAGATACCAACATCAAGAATGTCTTTAGGATGATTACCCCATATTCTATGGGTGCGGAAAGAGTCAGAGCAATGATGCGTAAGAACTGGCACATTCTGCTCACAGATGATGTGTTAAAAGAGGACCTACCACCACACCCATTAGTGACCTTTAGTAAGGCTAGGTCCTTGGGCGATATGCTGGTACACAGTCATCTGGAACCTTTACCAACTCAGTCTAACACCCTAAAAACATGAGTGGGTTCTTCCCATGTGGGAAATGTAAGGCGTGCAGCAATAGCCGTAGGGTTTTACAATATGATATCCCTGATGCAGGTAGGACTAAAAAGATACAAACATTTATTACCTGTAGCACTACTTATGCAGTGTATTGTCTGATATGCCCATGCGGCCTTAGATACATTGGGAGTACCATCAACCAACTCAAATTGAAAGTGCTGGAACATCTCAGGACTATCGACAAAGTAGACCCCGCTTACCCAGTAGCAGGGCATTTTGCCGAACATCAAAATAAGGACAGGAACAAACTACGCTTCTTTGGGTTAGATCATGTTCCATACAACCCACGGGGCGGGGATAGACTGAGAAGACTTAGACGCCTCGAATCGAGGTATGTCATTGACCTGTCCACCAAGTACCCCAAAGGCATGAATAGCGGGGAGGACATGGTAGTCCATCTAGGAAAATGATATAACTACATCTGAAACGTCTGAGAGTAATGTTTATGTCATCTTATAACATTTTCAACCTCTGTTATATGTCCTGCTATGATTACTGCTGCCTATTCTGTAAGAAACTAGAAGTAAGGTATTGTCTATGTCTACCTATGTCTACCGACTGCTCTGCATTTTTGAATAAGTTGCATCGTATTCTTTTCTTAAGACATCATTCTACTATGCGAATCACTGGATTTATTGCTGATCATGTCTTGCATTTTCGCACGCCTCACCTTCTGTGTCTTTATAACATATTGGTATATCTTGGCTTTCTGGATCAATTGCATTTATTATTGTGTTATGAATTATCATGAATCAACTGAAAAATCCTTTATGGAGTAGGTTGTTGTATATAGCACCACTTTCGTTTCCTGCCGGACGGACGTCTGGCTGCCTTTAGTGTTTTGATGGTTTTCTTTTTCTATTTTTCGATCAATTGATCGTTTAGAGTAATGTCATTATGACAACAATGAACTGTCGTTATATGAAATATGCCAAACTCATGTATATAGCTTCCTGTATAGTAACATTTATTTGTTGCTTGATGTGCATCCTTATACTAGGGACCTTTGCCTATCCACGGCTTTATCATCTTTATAATTGCATTTGATTGATTCTTTTGCCCATCTTTAATGTACGTTTACCAATTCATGGTATTATTATGCATTAGTTCCGATGTTAGGAACCTATTCCAAGATGGCGGTTATTGCGGCGTTGGAAGGGCTGGTCCCTTGTTGATGTTCATGCTTGCACACATGACCTTATTTAAATGAGAATTATGCGTAATGGTTGTACACTGACAAAGGCTTCTGCCGAAACGTTTGTTTGCTCAATAAATTAACTCGCTGTATCTGTAGCCACCAGAGTGCTGTTCTTTCTTTTCCCGATGCGGAGGAGTTTTTGAGCGTGATATATATATGGTGAGCAAGGCGACAGGATCGCCGAAACGCGTCGGATCGCGGCACCTTTGACACTGCATTTGAAAATGATAAAATAAAAAAAGAATTTTGCTGCTGAAACTACCGGAGTGGTGTCCGTTTCTCTGTCTGGCTGTGCTGTTTGTTCGGTGCTCCAGGGAGCGTTACACGCATATATATATATATATATATATATATATATCCCAACACTAAAGTTGAGCCCTCTGTGGGAAAAAGCAACAAGGTCGGAAATTTGGATCCATTTCATTCAGGATCAGATGCAGCATGCTGCATCTTTTTCCTCGTTCCGACCTTGTTGCTTTTTCCCACAGAGGGCCAACTTTAGTGTTGGGATATATGTTATATATATATATATATATATATATATATATATATTTTGTCGAAGGGGATACGGGGGAGAGGACTTGTGCACCGAATAAAGCATCTTCAGCTTTATAACGAACTCCGAGTGTGCTTTTCATTGCTGCAAACCTGAGCATCATTTGCCTTGTGAAGGTAATATATATATATATATATATATATATATATATATATATATATATATATATATATATATATATATATATATATATATATATATATATATATATATATATATATATTACCTACTGGCGGTCGCCAGTAGGTATATATAGTTAGGATTTTTTCTCTATGGGTTTTTTGAAAATTCTATGTCTAATAACTTTGGCGTTTGTGGACGGAATTGGCTGAAATTTTCAGGAAAATGGCACATTTTGTTTCTGAGCAGCCCCTGAAAATTGAGGGGGGGTTCGTCCAGGGGGGGTCGAGAAAAAAGGGGGGTCCCAAAACGTGTTTTTAACATTGAGTTTTCCATAGGGCGGTTGGCCTCACTTTTAGCCCGAACGGCTGAATGGATTTGCACGAAACTTGGCAAAATTGTAGGGACTGGTAGCCCGATGTGCCTTTTGTAGGTCTCAATATATGTGCTACAGTGGATTTTGAGAAATTAACGTTTAAAAAAAGATATATATCTGTAACAGCGGACCTGGCAGCGTCCCAGGACGCGTACTTTACGCGCAACGGAGCTTTGTGAAGCGAAGCTGATTGGTTCTCCGGCGTCTGTCAACATTCCAAAAAGTCCGTAGCGGCCGCCATCTTGTCTCTCGGTAGGATCGAGAGACAAGAGGAGGTCAAAACAAAGGGGGAAATAACTATAAGGGGGCATAGTAGATCCTCGCTGACCCCCTAGGTTTGAAGTGGAGGTTTTAAAAGGGCCCCGCGGGGCAAAAAAAAACCAAAATAATAATAATCGAACGGTTGAATGGATTTGCACGAAACTTGGCAAAATATTAGGGACTGGTAGCCCGATGTGCCTTTGCTAGGTCTCAATATATGTGCTCTAGTGGATTTTGAGAAATTAACGTTCAAAAAAAGATATATATCTGTAACAGCGCTCCGCTTCGCGTACTTTTCGCGTTACGGAGCTTTGCGAAGCTGATTGGTTCTCCGGCGTCTGTCAACATTCCAAACAGTCCGTAGCGGCCGCCATCTTGTCTCTCGGTAGGATTGAGAGACAAGAGGAGGCCAAAGCGAAGGGGGAAATGACCATAAGGGGGCATAGTAGATCCTTCCTGACCTCTTAGGTTTGATGTACCATTTTGCCAAGTTTGGTGTAATTCCGTTCAGCCATTCAGGCTGTAGACGTATGTAAATGTCCTATGGAAAATTGCATGGGGAAAACACATTTGAAAGTGTTGAAATTTAGAACCAATTAAAATGTTACTTTGGTTTTGTATTTGTGTGTGATGAAAGTTAATTGGTTATGTATATATGTCAAATGAGAGGAAACCACAGCCATTTTGTGATACTACTGTCTGAGGTACATTTGTGAGGAATTTTTGGTGGTGAATTTCTGGTGTTTGATTTACACAGTACTAACACTTCTGCTACTTTTAAAAAGGTGAGTTGTTAATTTGTAAGGGGAACTATGTTGTACACTTGAAGATAATTTGAAAAATGTTTTCTGTTATTTATTTGCAGTCCTTCTGTTATACTAAATACTTGATAAAGTTAGTTTTATATTATGTATTACTAAAAACGATAAATGAAAGTGATTATTTTTTTCTGCAATTTACAGCAAGCAATTTCAAAATAAAATGGCTCACAATGAAGAGACCGTGGCAATTTCTTTTGAATTGTCCAACACATTGATTGAAATTGAGAGCACCAATAATGAAATATTGTCACAAGGAGGACATGACTTGTATGATTCCATTAGATTGATTGAAATGGACAGCACCAAGAATGAAATATTGTCACAAGGAGATGACTTGAATGATTCCACTACATTGATTGAAATTGAGAGCACCAATAATGAAATATTGTCACAAGGAGGAGATGACTTGTATGATTCCATTAGATTGATTGAAATGGACAGCACCAATAATGAAATATTGTCACAAGGAGGAGATGACTTGAATGATTCCACTACATTGATTGAAATTGAGAGCACCAATAATGAAATATTGTCACGAGGAGATGACTTGAATGATTCCACTACATTGATTGAAATTGACAGCACCAATAATGAAATATTGTCACAAGGAGGAGATGACTTGAATGATTTTTTTGATCAATCTCTTGATGGCGAATTTATCGAGTGTTTGGAGACCATAGAGTTACAAGAATCATCATTGGAGACTTTTAATGAGGACATTGCTGATGAGGACATGTTACTAGTTCTTTCGAATTTAGAAAATTCTGAAGAATAAATTTATATTTAGAAATCAAAAATTGTTTGAGACATTATTCATTTTTATTTTTAATTTATGAGGTTGTAGCGAAGTGATTGTAGTATAAAATGAGACTTATAGTATAGAGTGCAACATTTTTATGTTACATGGTAAGTTTACTCATATTTACTTCCCTTCTGCCACTATATTATCTCCAATGTGTATTTGACATCTCTTCTTCATCTCCGGCCTCCTTTCTCTCACTGTGTGTCTCCGATGCATCTTATCGCTGCTATTTTGTGTAATTACAGAAGAGAGTAAAATAAAATAGTTCGGAACGTGAAAAGGGGGCAAAGTAGAGTACTCCTCACCCCCTAGGCCTTTTTAGGCGGTCCCAAAAGGATCGGTTTCTGCTTTCCTGAGAGATTATGGTATGAGTTCCATATACCACAATAACTTGCATTACAACATGCAAGATATCTATCTCCTATTACCAACTTTTGGAGATATTCGCGCTAAGCGCGAATATCTCCAAAAAGTAACACCTGCCCTGAGCAGTTCTTAGCCATGTTATCCAATGGGAGGTGGATAACATGGCTAAGAGCATTAGCTCGGTAATGCATGAATATCGCTGAGTTTTTAGCGATATTCATGCATTGCGGCCGTTTATTATCGCATTTGCGATAAACCTTGATAATAGCAAGGTTTATCTTCGATAATTTCTGACGATGCTTAGTGGTAAAAAATTGGTTGGTAAGCATCGTTAGCGATAAATATCGCTTAACTTTGGTAATATGCCCCAACGTCTGTTAACGTTCGATTCGAAGGAAATGAGGAAGTGTTGAAAAACATTGTCTGCGCCATCTTGCCTTTTTTGAAATGCCACACTTTTGTCGTGCACGGCAGCCATTTTAGATGTGTTGACCAGACCCACTCTCTGCACGCTGTCGATTCGTAGCATGGCTCCTCACCCACGCAAGCATCTTCCCTAGGCACTGGTCACCACCGCTCTCTGTCTTATGCATGGGCAATAAACCTCCCCCCATCTGCGCTGCTCTTCCCTGAGAATCACACTCTGTGCCCGCCCGACACCTCCCTTTCGCCCTATTCACTACCGCACCCTCTGACACTCCTCTTTCTCTGTGTCCGATTGTCCAGGCTATCAGCTAGCCCTGCAGATGTAGTTTATGGCCCCAGCTGTAAAGAATCACCCCTCTTCAAAGGAGTTATAGTAGATCAAGGCCCACACCCGATGAGATCCGTCACACCACACGTGTTCCTACTATCTGAAAACCATCCTGTATTGTGATTGGGGAGGGGACCGAGCCTGAAGCGGAAGATTCCAGGAATGACTCTTTGTACATCAAAGTTTTTACAATTATGTGTCACATTAAAAATATATAGCACTCCAACAAAGTAGTAGGAATATAAAACTTTAATAACATATAAATATATACAAGAAAACAAAAACAGTAAAAACATTTAAACAACGAAGAGACCGTGGCAATTTCTTTTGAATTATCCAATAGATTTATTGAAATTGACAGCACCAATAATGAAATATTCTTGTCAGTAGCGGTCTGTTGTGCGAATAGTTCCAAGGCAGCAGAACGCGCTGAAATCTAGATGGCACGAAAGTGATGTCTAGTAAGTTGCCGCCCAGCAAAAAACGGCGTGGGGCGCCGCGGGGGTGAGTGAGTCCAGTAGGCACCACAGCTATTCTTACCGGCATTGCAGAATTACTGCTGGGGACAATGCCTGTGCTGTAGCAGGGTCTCAGCAGAAACAAAAAGGATTCTGTTGAAGATGTTGTTGGTTTTCAATTTGAAAACAGTTCTGGTGTCAACTGCTATGCTAATGTAGTGGTTAATGTTTTGTTTTCTCTAGAAAATGTAAAAGAGGGGGAGGCAGTCCAAAGTTCCGTTAAAAGGGCAAAGGAAAGGATCGGTGGTTTGAACTATCAGTCAAAAAGGGGAGGGGGTGCAATAATTTTTCCTACCGGGTCACACTGTGCTTTCACCGGAAGTGAGGTCTGCAGGATTCTAGTAATTCAAAGTGAGGCTGGCGCCAGCATGGGAGCGCCGACGTCCCGCGGATACAGTTTCGTCACTCCACGGGCGATCATGGCAGTCATTCCCCATCGGGGGTCGGAGACTCCCGCGGCTCCTCTAGAATCTTCAAGGTCGTGGAGGACTACGGTGGTGGAGTCAACCAGTGACCGGGCCATTTCTTTATGCTGGGCCCGCTCTTGCCAGGTCGACCGCCATTTTGAGAGTTCGGCAGCTACCGGCGATCGCGGGGTCACATGAGCGGACGGGCTCCACCCAGCCGGGCGAGACGTTGCAGCATGGCCACAGTGGAAGAACCCTTTTCCGGGCGCCTGGAGCGCTGAGGGTGCAGCTGGGAAGCCTCCACCTGGGGAGGCGGGAGAGGCCTGTTCGCACCGTCTCTCCCTCCCAGTGCACCCCACGGCGTCTCGCTTGAGATTTGTTATGGCAGGACCAGGCGATGAGGACGAGGGGGGGGGGTCGGAGGCATGTGCAAGACATCCCCCCCCCAGTGTTGTCACAGCCATTATAAAAGAAAGAAGTGTCCCGTCCGTTTTCGGGCCGGGCTTCCGGTGGATGTCGGCCGGACGCCCCTGGCTCTGGCCCCATGAACGGGTTTCTTGGTTTATCGGCTGCAGCCGGATCCCGTCGGCCTCGGCCCCCCGACCGTTGGTGGTCGGACCGGAAGAGCATGTGGCGGGACTACCTGCAACTCTCAAGGGCCACCGCGGCCGAACTGGGAGAGAGAGGGGAGGGTCGAGGAGACATTCCCCCCCCCTGCAACTGTTCAGCGTTGTAAAGGCAATCCCCTGGCCGGGTCCCGCTGGCCTCGGCCTCTCCTCCGGCTACACCCTACGTTAGGATCTCCTGGCCGAGGCGTGGCAGCAGGACCTGCCTTATATGGGCTGCTCCCGGCTGGGCGTAGCCGGAACCCTGCCCCACCTTGGAAGTTTCCAGAGTGGGGGTGGATGTTCTACTGACTTGCATTTTCCCTAGTCTATCGATTTTTTTGGCGTGGCAGGCGGTGGGACAGCGAGGGGTGATTTGGTTTCTCTTACTGTTTTTCTGGTCTCTCACCACTGGCATATTTTAACGTTTTCTTGTTTCTAGGACATTAATAGGTTTTATCATTACGTTATGTTATCGTTTCTTTGTTCGTTGTTTAATAAAAGTTCATGTTCATCAGTGGCCTACTGATTTTCGTTTTCCTATTTTTTTCTTTCCAGGTTGTTTCATGGTAAAGTTTCTGTTAACAGGATACAGTGATCACTTCGTTATTATTGCATATGTCCTTTTCACTAGGGGTGCTCTCTGGTCGGGCCAGATGACGTATCTCTAGTAAATGGTCCGGGTGAAAAAGGTGCATCAATCAGTGGGGAGTAGATAGGCATGACAGATTACAACGGGGGAGAACGGTCCGCATTACGTACCCTTTCACTACTTGCAAAGATTTTCCTACGTTTATTTGCAAACAGGGAATACCTCCAAAAAGAACTAATTCCCAAACAGTCAATGTTCGGACAATCAATCAATCAATGAGGAATGAAATAGGTACGACGTGTTAAAGGCTTGCGTTACCTACCCTTCACTATCTGCAAAGGGAGAGAGAATATTCCTATTCTTCCTCGTTTGCAGGTAGAGAAGATCCTTAAGAGAATTAACTTCGAACAATTCAATGCTCGATTGAAACAATCAACAAGGGGTACTGTGAACACAAATGAACGCCGCTTATATACATACGCATTGCTATTTTCAACAGGTTGTTCCTAATGTTTCTATTTTAGCGAGGTCAAAAAGAGATCCCATTAGTGGCCTACTGATTTTGCTCGATTCCTTTTGTTTTTTTACACGATTTTTCGCTATCTGCAAAGACTAAACAGAGTATTGCGACTCTGTGCTTGTTTGTAAATAGAGAATGAACCAAAGAGAACAATCAATCAAATGGAGAGAGAAGCAGGCACGACGGATTACAAAGGGGGCAAAGGGCTGCGTTAACTACCCTTCACTATCTGCAAAGAGAGAGTACTCCTAATAGAAATGAGGGGTGGGGGGCAGCATTCAAAGCAGATCAGTGTGCATAAACACGAAAATGTTTTTACTTACCACGTACTTGACATTCGACAGCTTATGATATTTGCTATTAAAAAACCATTGAAATTCACTGAAAAAACCATAGGTTATAGACCATATATAGTTAGGAATTAGCATTTACAAAACCTTGAAAATTCACTGAAAAAACCATAGATTATAGACCATATATAGTTAGGAATTAGCATTTACAAAACCTTGAAAATTCACTGAAAAAACCATGGGTTATAGACCATATATAGTTAGGAATTAGCATTTAAAAAACCTTATTTTACTCACACAAAACCATTGAAATTCCATATATAGTTAGTTGCACTAACTATATATCGCGCACCCGCAATCCACTGCTGATGATGTCACATATTACATCATTCATGACATGGTCAGTGACATCACTGATGACATCACTGATGACATCTCAAATGACATCACTGATGACATCACTGATGACATCTCATTTGACATCAATGACCACATCACTGATGATATCATTCATGTGACAATACAATGCATCTCCTCACACTTTAATATAACCTCTGTTACACCCAGTGTTAAATACAGAGTATAATTTTTGAAACCATTGACACACCAATACTAGTTACTACATACGCACTCAGTGATTCCTATGTTTACACACACATTCACTCATTTACCCATACAATCATTCATACATACAATCACTCATCTTTACAACACTATCATATGCACTCATACACCTATACAGACTCTCACACTCTGTCACTCATCCATGGAGTTACTCACACACCTAGTCAGTCCTGTAAAGAATCAATCACACTTCCATTTTCTAATCTATACAGTTAAACATAGAGCACCTTACATTTTGAAACATATACTAACACATAATTACTCTCTTATACAATCATTGATACAAGTACACATTGATCTGCACAGAGCCACACACCTCCCAGCCAGCCACACACACACTCAGTCTCCCATACAAATACTTGGGCAATCAATCAATAACCCATATAGTTACTCATATAGCTACTGATCAACACATGCAGCAGTTTACAGAACAACAGACATAATGATGCACAAATTAAGACAGTTTAGTCACTAACCCATGCACTCAGTGAGACACATTTAATCACTCACTCATACAGTCAGTCACGCACCTACTAAATCCTTCATCCAGACACTTCTACATCTACTCATTCTTCAATATGTAAAACATATTTAAACTTTACAGAAACACACAGTCACTGGATGATGTCATCAGTGATGTCATTTGAGATGTCATCAGTGATGTCATCAGTGATGTCACTGACCATGTCATGAATGATGTAATATGTGACATCATCAGCAGTGGATTGCGGGTGCGCGATATATAGTTAGTGCAACTAACTATATATGGAATTTCAATGGTTTTGTGTGAGTAAAATAAGGTTTTTTAAATGCTAATTCCTAACTATATATGGTCTATAACCTATGGTTTTTTCAGTGAATATATATATATATATATATATATATATATATTTATCAGGAAGACTTGAACTCCTGCAACCTCCAGGCAGCGATGAAGGAGACACAGACCCCGCAGTATCAGGCAAGATGTTTATTTATTCAAAATCTTGTTCCCACGCATGATGCGTTTCGTGCTTCAGGATCCCTTGTTAACATGTGGAACAACATCACCATATTTTTTATTTAAGTGTTTGCTTAGTGAACGCCCACCTCCAAGGCTCCATGTTACATGACCAGGGATATCGAAGACAGACTATAGTCTCAAATGCTAGAGAACATTGCATTCCATTGTGTGATGCTGTCGCTAAGAAGTGTTGAAAAAAGCTAACTTTAAACAGATTTAACACCCTGTATATATATATAAATGTAACATCACAATTCTGCCATGTTGAAATACATGGCGAAATCATTTCTCAACTCCATCTTTTTTTCAAGAAACTAAATTCATTTAAGGTTTGTTGTCCTACAACTGCACGGGTTAAATCCTGAATAAATAGTTTAAAACACATGTAAAGCTAAAGCAATTGATTACTCTCATATTCTAAAGATCATTTCTGTACAAATCCAATGGGACAATGGAGTAAAGTGCAAAAATGCCTAGCAGCCAAAAAACCTGACGTGCAAAATGGTGCAAAAGTGCAAATGTGTAACGTGCAAAAGAGTGTTTTTATAAAATAGTATTCAGTATAATTAAATGCAAATTTAATATATATTGATAACAGTAAAATCCTTTTCTAGAAAATACCATTAAAATTATATAAATATATTGCAAAAAAATTCATTGCCCTAAAAAGTCTATCATGGGGAAATGTTGACTGCAGCTACTGAATTTGTTATAGATATTATTCTTATTGCTACTTAATACAAAAATTGTTATCTTAATCATCTTACATTTTGCCAAGTATCAAGAGAGTGACATAGAGCTCAAAGTGTTACAAGACGCTGTTATCAACAAAGAGAAGCACACCTATATACCAATCAAAATTAATCAGAGGAAATTGTGCATATCTTCTGTGTTGTTTAACCCATTGGGCCACTTGCTGTCGAATTCTAAAATGATTTTTGTTTCTAACTGTCTTAGTTGACGCTCCCTATTGCCCCCCACCCCCTCCGTGGTTTAGGGATAGAATTGATGACATAATAGGTTAGACAGTTTACATCATTATCGTGAATTCTTTTGAAGAGCCTTGCTACTGGGTAGGCTGGGTCACTGTGGAGGATAGCTCGTATATGTTGCAATATTCTGACATGCACCTGTAGCTTGGTACTACCGATGTAGTTAAGGCCACAGGTGCATGTCAGAACATAAACTGCATATTCAGTTCTGCAGTTGTAACTGCCAGAGATGGAAATGGGTGAATCACTAAAAGGAGTTGAGTAATGTGTCTTGTTGCAGCCAAACTTACACGCCCTGCATGAGGAACATTTCTTGAAACCATGGGCTGGCTGTAGCCAGTAAATGGTTTTCCTAGTCTCCGGGGAATTCTTATCGAGAATGGACCCCATTGATTTCGCTCTCCTAAAAGTAATCATAGGTGTTTCTGCTATTCTGTTGCGAAACACATTGTCTGTTAACACAATGGGCCAATGCTATTTTATGATTGTTCTGATTTTCTGTTCCTCATTGCTGTATGTAGTAATGAGTCTGGGGGTGTCAGCATTTCTAGACAAGGATACTGATTTCTTGTCATGATTATGAGGATCAGTATTAGTGCTCTTAAATAAACTACTCCTTGGTCGAATGCTAGCCTTATTCATGGCCTCTTTTAAGATGTTTTCACTGTATCCTCTAGCTCTCAGTCTACTAGACATATCCTGTAAACACCCCGTAAAATCAGACTCTTCACTGCAAATACATTTTAACCTAAGGATTTTTCCATAGGGTATACTTGCAATTAAGCAGACTATGTTGATACCAAAAGGAAACCTTTAACCACATGCTGTGCTGCTTCTCGGCGCTCCTGAAGATGGATTTACATTTGGGAATAAATATTACTTTACTTTTAAAAAAGACCCTAGAAATTCACTGAAAAAAAGACCCTAGAAATTCACTGAAAAAGATGGTTAAAGTGACGTTATATTTAGGAATTGTAATTATATCTTACTTTACATTTTTAAAAAAACAGAAATTCACTGAAAAAAACAAAGGTTAAAGTAATGTTATAGTTAGGTGAAGTTTGAGTGACAACATAACATTTTAAACTAAAAAAACACTGCTATTTACCAGTTATGGTTATCTGTAGTATCTTGAACTCATGCCCTAAAGTAAATATAACTCAGACCCTCGCTGTGTGCTGCTAATTACTCCATATATTACATCACTCATGACATGCTCTATGACATCATTGATAACATGGTTGCAGCATCTGAAATTACATCATTGATGACAACACGGTGCATGCAGAGGATTAATTATAGTTACTTTAGAGCATGCGTTATAGTTACTAGTGATAACTATAACTAGTGATGTTATTAGTGAAATTCTTCTTCACCTAACTATAACGTTACTTTGACCTTTATTTTTTCAGTGTTTATATGTGTCTGTGTGTATATATATATATATCAAAAGATCCCGACCGCCCTTCACTGCGGTCATAAACGGGCACGGACCTCCTCTCCTCTTACTTGCGAGCCTTAGTCAAGTAAGAAACGCCAATACACCAAGATAGTGTAGCAGTGCAGAAGTTTATTCTCAGTGATACCAGAACAAGTGCCCTCCCTGACGCGTTTCGCTCCGCGGACGGAGCTTGGTCACATGACGCGTCAGGAGTAGGCAAGTACATTATGTAGCAAATAAAAGCCCATGTGCCTAAAGAAACAGGACGCATGGGTGCACAACAATGCAAACCTCGCATATAAAATAAAAGGTTTAACGCAATAAATTGCCATAATGGAACAAAAAAAGAGAGAAAGAATTATAGCATAGTGCTCAAAGCAACTCTTAAGATAGAAACCTTAGTCAATTTCATTGTCTAAATAACTTCAGTAATTCAATTAAGTAAGAGTATATAATAATATTAAATACACAATTCAAAAATCAAATAAAGAGAGCATAGTGCTCCAACATAATAACAGTGATATTATTACATTGATCATATATATATATATATATATATATATATATATACATAAATATTGTGACCAAGGCAGCTGAAACATGTAGATAATGCCATCACTGAAAAAATAAAAATTTGAGTGGAACAAACCTCTAGAGTGCCAGTCTTTTCCTTGGAACGAAGGAATTTGCTTAAATATATATATATATAAATACACCAATCCGTTTCTTCAACAGACTACTCGGACACACCACGCTGCTTGTGAAGATAATTTAATGCAGGAAACAACGCGTTTCAGCTATCACCTTGTTCACGTTTCAAAATGGTGACACACCGTGATAGTTTAAATCCCCCGCCTAACCATAGACAAGGGACTAACACCCCATTAGTGTGGTAATCGTCTGAAACCATGACGGCCATTTTGGAATATAACAAGTTCATATTGTTTCAATGTAATGCCCCCTCTTTTTCTATAGCATATTAAGATATCCGTGAATACCTGAATTGCCTATTGTTTTATACTCATATGATAGACACCTCTGTAGCATATTGCATATTCTCACAATCCCTCAACAATTTGATAATAAAGTTGTGTAATAACGTTCAAACGAACTCTGATACACATATTGAACTTACAATGTTTACACAGTTTCTTCGATGGGCTCGCTCTTAGAGAACACCTCACGTTATATCGACCATTATCTAAGACCCTTTGTAGTAGCCCTCCCAGCTTACCTCAAGGTTCCTACACACTTTTTCACAATTATTGACGGTATGCGGTGGGAAACATCGTATACACTGGTTACCTTAGATGTGTGTAGTTTATACACCAGTATCCGTCATGAACTTGGGATACAGGCGGTGGAACACTTTTTGAAAACACATTCAATCTCTCTGCTGCGTCATTCAAAAATGCTGGTGGACATGATTTTATTTTGTCTCACCAACAATTTTTTTATTTTTGCGACTCGATGTACAGGCAGTCACAGGGCATGGCAATGGGCACCTGCTTCACCCCCAGCTACGCAAATTTATTCATGAACTGGTGGGAGGAGCAGGTGTCCACGCAGATGTGCGAGTTTGAGAACAACGTGGTCCTGTGGCTGCGGTACATCAATGATATTTTTATGGTGTGGGATGGCAGTGCCAAGGAAGTGAAGAGTTTTGTTAAGAAACTGAATTAGAACAATTACAATCTCGCATTTACAGAGAACATAAGTGGGGACTCAATTGAAATCCTAGATGTGCTTGAAGAAGTACGGGATGTACACTAGGGACAAGTTGGTTCTGTAAAAAGACTTCTGGCAACAGTATTTTGAATGCTCGAAGTTCACATCCCCACGATCTCGTAGACAGCATACCCTATGGCCGTGGTTCCCAAACTGTGCGCCGCGGCACCCCGGTGCGCCGTAATGAGGAGCCAGGGGCGCTGAGACCACAGTGGGGAAAAATGTGGGGAAAAGTGTAGCAGCCTCTGCCAAAATGCGTCCCACCTGCAAACACCGGGGACATGGTTTGTCCCAAGGACGCACTGCCGCCATTGCAGCCATACGTGAATACTTATACGCGTCGTACGTGCGTTTTACAGGTAGTCTCCATTACTAAGCTTTCCCTCACATACAGAATAGGCAGTTTGATGTCACGAATTGATTAATATTTACAGCCGGGCTTTGATGTATCATTTTGAATATGCAACAGTGAGAAAGGTATAATGTAAATGTCATAGAAATGTAAGCTTTCACTCACATACAGAATAGTGCAGCTCATGCGGCCGCTGTGAACTTACCCCACTCAGGCTGCAGTGGGACAATATGCACATAAGCGGTGCCGTCTTCTGCCGCCCGCCGTCTCCTGTGCCCGCCGTCCTCTGTGCCCGCTGTCCTCTGCAGCTTGCAGTCTTCTGCCGTAGGACCCTCTTCCCACGTAAGGTAAGTTAAAAGGGCAGTTGGTGTTCATTTGTAACGTGCTCCATTTTTTCAACAGGCGATCTCTAAACCTCAGCACTTCCTACAGTGGAAATAGCTGGCAGTATGACCTCAATGGATATAGTTTTTAAGAGCACAGGCATGGCAGGCAAGCACACCAGAGATTGAACATAATTCAGGAGTCAGTACTTACACTCAGCGCCTCTTCTGGCTTCGGTGACTGGTCGTCGTTTGTTTTTTCCATAGCAGGGAGCGTTATTCATAATGTAGAGCAGGAATGCATTGCGCAAAATATTCCTCGCACCGCCGCTCTCCCTCGCACTGCGGAAGCAGCTGCTGACGCGCTGTTGGCAAGTATCAGTTTACTTATCTAAACTTTCAGTTTACTTATCTAAACTTTTACCAACACTCCATTATTGATGCTCAGCAGGACAGCAAGTCCTGGAGGGAGCCCTTACCGAAAAACTCAAATCTAATTTTGTTGCGGAAAATCTATCGTGAAAGGGGCATGTTAAATATGAGGCCCATCTGGCATATGTATGTAGCTACAGACACAAAAGATAGTTGGAGGGTTTTATGGGAACTAAATCATATGACCTTGAGCAACCACGACTGGGCCTTCTAAGCTTGTCTGCATTGAGAGCAACCTCTGTGGAGCCAACCCAAATAGATTTGTCCCGAACGTGCAGAGAAAACTCATCCAAGGGTTGCAAATTCAGAGAGGAAACTAGAATTCTTCAAAACAGGCACAAAATTGTTATCCTATTTTGTTACAAATATGATTATTATACCTTCATTGCATCCCAATTAATTTAAGGAAGACAACAGGAAGTACTCCTGAGTTCGGGCTTACATCCTCCCCAACCGCCCACCGATAAAAAAATGGTGGGAGCCACGGCCAACTGCCAATTAGGCCAAGGGAGCCACGGGTCAAAAAAGTTTGGGAACCACTGCCCTATTGGGAGCAGTTGCATGCGAAGCGGAACTGCTGCACTGAAGCAGCATACCTGGCAGAGAAGGAGGTTATGTGCAATCGTTTTAAGGAACGAGGGTACAAGAGCGTCACCATCAGACAAGCCTGTAACAAAGTAGATACCACCACTAGAAATGAATTGCTCCATCCAAATAGAGTAGACAGTGAGGAGAAAACTGTAAGATTTGTGACTACTTTCTCGGGGCAAGCACAGGAGATGAGAAGGATATTCAAGAAACACTGGCATGTGTTATCCACTGATACGCAGCTAAAAGAATACATTTCGAGCAGTCCCCAGATCACCTTTAGGAAGTGCAGATCCTTAAGAGATGACTTAAGTCACAATCACGTGACAAGTGTAGGGGGTAGTGACAAGGAGATCAGAACTGGGTTCAAGTGTTGCAGACACTGCAAAGCATGCTGTAAAAGCATTGATTGTTTCGTACTTAACATCCCCAATTCAGAAAAGAAGTTTACAATCAGGAAGGCCCAGACATGCGACACCATGTATTGTGTGTATGTGTCAATATGCCCATGCAATAAGTGGTATGTGGGAGCACAATACACCGTGCCAAAAAGAGGGTAATGGAGCATATTCGTGCGATTAAGAACAACACAAAGCAATATCCTGCTGCACGACATTTCTTTGACTATCATTTCCAAGATGTGAATTTGTTGAAAATGGTGGTAATTGACATGGTGGATTTGGGAATCAGAGGAGGTAACAGAGAAGTGACACTGCGGAAGCTGGAGTCAAGGTACATTATAGAATTTGACTGTATGACTCCAAATGGTCTGAATTTGAGTGAGGAACTTGCGGTACACCTTATAGAATGAAGTACAAGTGTATATAGAATGAAATAGCGGTACTCCATCTGTTTTTAATCTTTTTAATTTTATATTTTGATTTTTTAGGTATAAGGGGTATGTGTGTTGACCATGGTATCCCATCAAGATGGATAGCCCTGTGGATTATTATGGACTTGATGAATTGCTCATTGAATTTATGACTACTACGTACACTTGGGCATAATCCCTTAGAGCAAACTCTGAACAAATTATCTGTGTAGCACCCTTAAGCCCACTGGGGCAGGACTGACTAATACACTGTGCTTAAAATTTGCTTAAAATTTGTGTGCCTAAAATTTGTATGTGTAACTTTATTGTTCATATGCTTTGCTGACAGTGTCACATTTCGACTCTCTTTACAAGCATGGGGGCGTGTCATTATAACGTAATGCGCCAGATCGGCATACCATATTGTGAGCATATTACTCTAGTAAGAACTAGAAGCAAATTGTGCTTTTGTAGAAAATCTAACATTGTAAGTTCAATATGTGTATCAGAGATCGTTCGAACGTTAATACACAACTTTATTATCAAATTGTGGGATTGTGAGAATATGCAACATACTACAGAGGTGTCTATCATATAAGTATAAAACAATTGGCAATTCAGGTATTCACGGATATCTTAATATGGTATAGAAAAAGAGGGGGCATTACATTGAAACAATATGAACTTGTTATATTCCAAAATGGCAGCCATGGTTTCAGACGATTACCACGCTAATGGGGTGTTAGTCCCTTGTCTATGGTTAGGCGGGGGATTTAAACTACCACGATGTGTCACAATTTTGAAACGTGAACAAGGCGATAGCTGAAACACCTTGTTTCCTGCAATAAATTATCTTCACAAGCAGCATGGTGTGTCCGAGTAGTCTGTTGAAGAAGCGGATTGGTGTATTTTTATATCGGGCTGCCGGTAGCCCCATCTCGGCCTGCCCGTGAGTTGGCCAGCCACTTCTTATAACCGGGATTGGTGTTTGTTTGTATATATATATATATATCCAACACAAACAAAGTTGCCCATTTGAAGGGAAAAATACACACAGAAACTACCGGTCTAAGAATAATGAGACATGGATTGACAAGAAAGCCAATGTGTCTGGGTCATTCACAAAAGGAAAAGAATCCCATCAGCCCACCGTAGTAGCTATTCTCATTATCTGGGATTGTCTCTTGGTTGCAACACTAATACAACCAAAAGGGCTAGAAGTTAAACTAAGCTTGGTTCAAACCCCAGTGATTGGTAGAGCCAACACTTTGTTATTTCCGTAAGTGGTGCTGATGGTTTGCTGTGCAAAAGAGTGAAAGTGGAAAACATGCTAATTTTTAAATTGACTACTAGGACACAAAATATTTTTAATGGGCGCTATCCAAGTGTCAAGTCTAAAAACGGTGCGTGGACAGTCTGAAAAAATAACTATGGAAAACCGCTGGAATAGCAGGTCGACATGTTTCAGCCTCAAGGATAATTTATATCCAGGCTTTCATCAGGACCGGTATATCATAACGCTACTGCAAAATTATGAGAAGTTAGCCTGGCATATGATGTCCACTAGTTCTAGTGGGCACCTTGCACCAGTCTAATCGACCCTTATTGATGGTGGTTGTAAAGTCTACCTTATAGAAAGCTATCCTAGTGGTAGTATGAACCAGCGGTCTTCAGGCTAAGATTTCAGTAGGCGAGTTAAGCAAGTTGTTTTACCATATATAATCCCTTGAATACAAAACGAAAGGACACCACACAAGGTATATATCAAATATATATGTATTTAATCTAAACACAACCCCTTTGCACTCTTTATGAGGTCAGAGGTAAAAATACAATACAAGTCACACAGTTTATATATGATAAGTTGCACAGTATACGTTATGCCCTAGGGGCCTCAAAGACCATATACTAAGAAAGTGGTATAAGTACCACGTGAGAGTTAGGAAGCAGGCCTAGGGCCTGTAGAATTGCTGGGGCTACACTAAACAGCCAAAGGTTAGGAAGTAGGAGACCCACGGGAGCCGCATGCAGTGTCTAAACACAGGTGAGGGTTCCCATTGACTTTCTATGGCGATCGTAAAAGATACAAAGTTACAATTTAAGGGCACTTCCGGATGGACTAGGATGGAACCCTTTTAAACTAGGACACTTCGAGAGTCAAGACCCATGGGAGTACCGGAGTACTCGTGTTACCTCACCCAGGGAAGCCGGGTGCATAGATGTCTTTTCGTGTCGGGTTTCGTCGTCGTTTTCTATGGAGAGCTGCAAAGAAGTGCTGCAGGCGACCAGAGGAAAAGTGTTTAGGTGGATCCAAGGGTGGATCAGAGATGTGAAGAACCTGAAAGCAGAGGGGACAGAGTCTGGGTCACTAGCCAGTGACCAGGAAGGAACCAGGAAGGAACCAGTCGATGTTGGGTGCTTTAAGGTGAAGAAGGTGAGTTTGTCTCTTCAGCCACGAGGTCCAGGAGGCATCGACAATAACCAGGAGCAGGATTCGAGCTATCTCACAATGGATCTAGATGACTGCGGTATTGGTATCCATATTGGACCCAACAAGCCTTGGCAACTGCAACCCATGCAGGATATTAAGATTGGCTCTGTTGCAGACCAGCAAGATCTGTGGCACTTCTCCTTTTCATGGAAGCTGGAGCAAGCCTGGCGCAACCAGATTAGCAAGTTAAATTCAAGATGGCATCTTCAGAGGGCTCACTAGCCAACAGGCAAGAACTGGGAAGATGCCTTGAGCTCAAATGCAAAGGTGGGGCCCACGGGACACTCGCGGAGTGTGGGGGCCTGGACTTTGGTGGAAATGGTGCTCCGGGCTGGGGCTTCTTGTACCCCAATGCACAACTTACTGAGGCTTTAGGAAAGGAGTGCAGGTAGCAAAGTGCAGGATATCCAAGATGTCCGGTCCCACGTCTCTCGTGTCTGCCACAGGTCTCAGCTTTGCTGTGGATGTGGATCGGGGTCAGAGAAGTCTGGAAGTCCAGTGTTTGAGTCACAGAGTCTTCGGGTTCAGACAGGGGCCTTGAAAATACAGACCAGCAAAGTTTCTGTTGGTGCTTGTTTGCACAGGGTGGTCACTCCTTGACCACAAGGGAGATGTCTTCTGTCTTCCAGTCAGAATGGAATGTCGAAGGTCCAAGATAAGTCTTACAAAGATTCGTCCAGGAATATCTAAAGTCCTGGGGACACAGCTCCTATACTTATGCAAAGAAAAGGGGGATGGATTACCTGACTAGGTACCTCCTATGGGTGGGCCTGAGACGGGGGTGGTTACACCCCTTTCCCTTTGTCCAGTTTTGCACCAGAGCTGGGGATGGTGTGCCTCAGCAACTGGTTTGAACCGGGTTATGCATGGAGCACCTTGTGTGCCCCAGGCAGTGTCTAGATGCATTCACTGAATGCAGCCCTCCCTGCCCCAATACACAAAACCCCTGTCTGAGGAGGTGCTGGCATTTCCCTAGACAGGAAACCTATTGTACAGGCCACCCTTGCTGGAGTTTCCCTCTGCAACAGTAGGTCAGATTCGTGTCTGTGGCAGCAGCATCCATTTTGTGATGCTGAGGCTCTGTTTAACTTTAACCGGGTAAAGCAGTAACTTACATGTCTTTTCCCTCTAGAAGGGTGGAATGCTACCCCCGCCACCAGAATTGGCGAGGGTAGTATTCCAAAGAGTTTGACACCTTACACAACATATTTTGATAAAGCCAAACCAAAGTTAGCATTAACCGCGAGGATTATAATGCACTTAAGAGTATATGGTATAGCTTTATCATAGAACAGCTATAAGGAGATGGTTCAGAAAGCTGCAGAGGGGCTCAGCTTATGCCAGAGCACCCTCTCACATAAAACCAAGCACTCTGCCTCCAGGATTGTCGAGTCCTACCATAGGAGGGGCTTATAGGTGTATATGTGTCTATTTATAAAGGTAGATATAGGTATACTATATCTAAGTAAGGGGTGATTATACCACCTTACCCAGGCTGTGTGAACAGACCTGTGGTGTCGGTTTGGAAGGCAAACCAGGGGTGGCACAATACATGCTGCAGCCCTTGGTAGGCCTAGGGTGCACCTATGCCCTGGGTACCTAGGGTATACTATACAGGGGTTCAGAAGGGTGACCCAGTAACAAATCGTGTATGTACCGAAAGTACATGGAGTCCATTTTATAGAGAAAGCAGATAGTCTGGGGACGTGATTAGCAGGGTCCCAGGCCAACTAAGTCGAAAACTAGCAAAACACCAGGAAAAAAGTTGGGGTAACCACATACTCAGATTCCACCTTCCTACAAAAATTGCCATGCAAAACTGTGCAAAATGAAAATGCAAAACAAAGAAACAACGGTTGGTACGATACAGCTTACTATCACCTGTATATCCTGACAGAATATCACAGTATTCTTGGATTCATTCCTAGAGAAAAATATAATCATAAAAATCATATTTAGTGACCCAGTACACAAATTAAAACCTGTCGTCCAATATCTCATATTTTTTAGTTCAAAGCAATTGCAATTTCATCCAATATCACATTTCACAGATTTATAACTAGATTAAAAAAGTCATTTATCTCACCCAGCTTTATGTGGGAGTACTCCTCACCTCACCTGGCATCTGCTCAGGGAATGAGGTCCGCTCTATATAATGGGTAAACACGAAAAATCACCAACAGAGTATAATCCCTGCAAGTTAGTTTCCCATCTTATCCACAAAACTTTGCCATATTAAAACAACAAAAAAACATAGCGTTATCTACAGGACCCTCTTATTTAATTGGTGATGGAAAACAAATCCTAAAACTGAGAGGCACATAATAATATCTACCATGCAGCTTCAATTTTAAAGTCTAATTAAAAAACTAGAAAATAATTAGACGGAGAAAACATCTTGTAAACACTCTCCCTCTAGTATAGTGGTTATTCTTTGACACATTCAACAAATATCGCAACTCGCGTCAAAGCCTCTGTATCTATCGGTCTTTTTTGAATCACCGCTAGACCGAGCTGGTCGAGCACATCAGATCTTTGTTGATTACAAAGCCCAACTAAATCTGAATCTGAAGACTGCATACTAAGGAAAACAAAAAGCATGAACCGGTAACGTCAAACTGTGAGGAAGCAAGATGGCGGATTGAAGACGCCATTGAGAGGTCGCTCCCAGGTCGAGCCCTGAACTCCAAGAGATACTGGCGTCTTTTTCGCCGATGAAGAAAACGAATTGACAGTTTATGATATAGGGAAGGTGCATAAACCCACCGGGAAGGCCGAGGCCGCTGGTCTGGTTCGCTGGGTTTTTGGAGAGACGAGAGGCGAGCTGGGTGGCCCGGCGCGGACCTGCTGAGTTCCCGCTGCCGTTTGAGTGCTCCGCTCTACTGCCTGAGGCTGCGCAGCTGTTTAGCATTCAGCGCGCGTTCATCGTGGAGGTGGATGCAGTCCTGAGTGAGCTGATCCGATGGGAGGAGCGGTGGTGGAAAACGGCTACGGCTATGGCTATGGCTGCGGCTGCGGCGGTGCTGTTGCTGCTTCGCTGCTTCGCCATTTGATGAGGCTCGGGCTCCTTGAAGGCTCCCTGGAGGTAACCCCGAATAGCTTGCTGGGGTGATAACGTGATAACGTGGAGCTGCGGTGCAGTAGTTGTGTAGCAGCCGTGACTGTGATTGTGAGGATTTGCGAGGATTGGTCACGGGGAGAAAGGCTTAAAAGCTATTTTGTTGCTGCTTGTTGCTGTTTGTGGCTCACTAAGGAGGCAAGGTGCAGCCTCGATGACACGCAAAAACCCGGTATGGCAGAACCGAGCAATGAAAGGCGCTCCCTTGGGGGAAAGTACAGAAGAAGGTGCTGCTTTGGTATTTAAACCAATTAAACCAATTTCACCAGCGGTAGTTGCAAGGATGCCGCGGCGCACTGTTAATGCTCCTGAAAGCCCTGGCGACACAGAGAGAAAAGTTAGTAAATCTCAGCCTACTCCCCCGTGCCTCCTTCCTTTTTCCACGCCTACTAAAGATAATATCTCCTCGCTAAGCCCAAAAGATAGAGATAAAAACAAAAACTTATCTTCCGGGAAAGCTTTAATGAATACCATGGACTTAGATGGTGCAGGCTGTCTCATGTCGGCTGCTGAGACAGATATGGTGGGACTGCTGCCTCTAACAGAAACCCAGGAGCAGAGTCTGAGGTGGCTTTGGAATATCTGGTGAAGCCAGGGGAATTAGTGGGACCAGTAGAGGCAAATAGAACATTGGTGGAGCAAGAGGAAGAGCAAGAGGGAGAATCGGATACATCCATAGTAAATGCTACTCCTTCATCTCTTCAATTTTCTGAACTGACTCAATCTACTCAACTTGATAACAATACAATCGCAGAGATAACCAAGGAGCTAATTCCGGCAGGGACAAGGGCAACGGTGGCGGCTGTTGCTGTAACAGAAATAACAACCGAAAATATAAATATTTCCCTGCCAGCTCTAGCTCAAGCCTCGGCATCTGATCAGACCCTGGGAGAACTGAGAGCAGATAGAGATGGCGCTGCGATATCAGAAGAAATATTGGACAATGATTCTAATGATGAGTATGAGGAGCTCTTCTAGGAAGGAGGGGGGTGTGAAAAGAGAGAACATGCTACATCTGAAGCCAAGGACAATAACCCCTTAGGTGTTAAGAAGTGGGAAAAAATAAAAAATAGAGCTACGAAAGGAGGAAAAAAATTGAAACCCGCAACGTTAACTTCCACATTAGTACCAATAACCATTGCAGGGAAATCGATAAGAGACCAAACACCTCTGCTCAAGTGGATGCAACCTCGTGGGGGCATCAAGAATATGGCTCTGTGCTCTTCAGGAACTACTCCCTTAGAAGGGGATATATTAAAAAACCAGCAAAATTCTCCAGAAAAAAATGTGGCTTTACCAGATTCAGATTTAAATCTAGAGTAATTGGAGGTACTTTCAATTGTAGCCTCCGAGGATAGTATACCATCTACTGGGCATACTCAACCGAACACCAAAGATAAAGATAAAGATAAACCTCTGGTTCGTAATGCTTCGGTTTGAGGCTTTGCCTGTGCCATCTGTAACAATCCCCTATTCTCCCAATGCATCCTCTGATACTTCTTCCCTGGATTTAATTCTAAAAACTTTAATGATACATCGCCAAGAGACTCAACAACATTTTCTTCAACTAAGGGAAGATAATAGTAAGATGCAACTTTGTTTGCAGGAAGTTACTAATAAATTGAATGGGGTTACAGAGGAGATTGAAGGATTACAACAGAGGGTTGTCGAAGTGGAAGAAACGCCAGCTACTACTTCAGCTCAAACAGGTCAACATAATGAAGTAATAGGGTCCTTACAGAATAAAGTGGAAGAATTGGAAAATAGGTAGAGGCGACAGAACTTGAGACTTTTTGGAATACCCGAGGGATCAGAGGGTTCAGATGCCGGGGCATATTTGGTCAAACTATTCGAAAGGGCATTCCCGGACCTGTTCGATTGGGGCTGGGATTCCCAACTGCAGCGAGTGCACAGATTGCCTATTATTCCAAGAAATAAGGAAAGCAAATACCCACGACCAATTATGATCTACTTCGGCAACTATCTGTTAAGACAAGCAGTCTCAATTAAAGCTAGACCAAATACCCCGTGACACTGGATAATGTAACTTTTTTTGTTAAATCGGATCTTAGCAAGATTACTATGGACAAAAGATGGAGGTTGCGAAAACTGATTGATCCTTTTAAATCTAGGGGGGCAACGGTCTACCTTCAAGAACCTGTTTGTCTCAAAGTTATGAAATCTGGTCATACTTATTTTTTCATTGACGTAAATGAGGCTGAGCAACTTCTTGCAAAAATGAAATCTAATACTTAAAAAAGGACCGGTGAAGGAGGGGAAGGGAAGGACGGAGAGGGGGAGAGACGAGGAGCAGTAAGGAAAACTGAGAGAAAGAAATTTAAGATTGATTATCAATGTTTATTGCAAATTCACTGGGGCACTTTCCTTTTGCTTGTGATTTCTGATTTTTACGTATGAGGCTAATACGGAGGGATGTGGTTCCCGGGGAGACCTCTCTGATTGGCTGCCCTTCGAGCGGCAGCAGAAGATAGGGGTAGACTTCTGGGTAGATACTGGGAGGGGGTGCTTTAAGGGTGGGGGCCATGGTTAAGGGATGAGTGTGGGGAGGGGAAGGGACAACGGGGGAAAGGGGGGGAACTGAAAAGGACAAGACAAGTTTAAGGGTGATTGACTCTGTAGTTCATAGACTAGTAATGAGCTTGAATTTAAGGAAAGGTACAGATCATTTTGATTTTGAAATTAGTTAGTATGTTGCGTTTTAGATGCTTAGCCTGGAATGTTTCAGGCTTGAATAACAAAAACAAAAGAAATTTGGTGTATGAGGAATTGAAAATATATGATCCACATATGGTGTTGTTAACGGAAATGCATATTTGCTTTAAGGACAAGAAGTTATTTTGCCAACTGGGATATGAGATGGTGATATGTACTACTTTAAATGCTCCTATTCAAGGTGTGGCTATACTGAAGAAGCGACAATTACGTGTAGAAGTGATCAAATCTGCTGCGGATAACGGGGGTCGTTGGGCAATTACCCAATTGCAGTTGGAAAATCGTAAATATGTTTTTTGTGCAATTTATGGGCCCAATACCGATGAGCCACATATTTTTGATTGGTTAAACATGGAATTACTTGCATGGGAGGGAGAACTTATTTTGATGGGGGATTTTAATTGTGTGTTAGACTATGATCAAGATGTTACAAAGAGAGGCATATTTCGACGTATGCGTAAAACCAGGGCCGCAATCTTAGAACTAGCAAGGATACATAATGTTAAAGACATATGGAGGAATTTATTTCCTAACATACCAGGCTATACTCATTACTCTCCACCTCATAAACGGTGCTCACGAATAGACTTGGCTTGGGCATTGGATGAAATTATTGACTCAGGGTATATTGAGATCTTCCCAAGGGTCTCATCCGATCATAGTCCTATACTTCTTATATTTAATATTGTACAAAGGGCACCAGAACTCAGACTTTTTACATTCCCTAGATATTTGCTAACAGATTTAGTATTTATAGCTAAGCTTAAGGAGCATATTAAAGAATTTATTGAGAACAATATTAATACTGCTAATCTCTTATCAGTTTGGGACGCTTGCAAAGCTTCAATTAGGGGAGTTGCGCAGCAATACATATTCAAACAAAATATAGTGCGTAAGAAAGGGACTAATGCAACCCTAGCTAATATTTTACTACTTGAAAAACAACTAGCTGATAAACTTACAGCTGATGAGATGAGCGCGCAAAACATAGCTCAACTAGAAACTAAACTTGTTATTTTGAGCTCCGCTTTTGAAAGTTCACTTAGAGAGAAAAATAGTCAAAAAATTGCTAAATATAAACTTTCCCAATATGAATGTGGGGATAGAATAGGGAAGCTTTTGGCTTATAAAGTTGCAGATGACCACGCAACAACTCTAATTGAATCCATTAAGGGTCCTCATAACATTTTATATACTCAATCAGCACAAATATTGGGACAATTTGTCTCATATTATGAAAATTTATATACTCCTGGGTGTAGAGGTACGGAGGTTCAGATACAATCTTATACTAATAAGAATATGCCTGTAGGTGCATACTTAGAACAGGCATGCATTGATCAATTGGAGGAGGAGGTTACACTAACAGAACTTCGTCTTGCTGTTACCTCTCTTCTATCTAATAAGGCGGCTGGCGAGGATACACTCCCTATAGAGCTATATAAAATTTGCACGGATGAAATTTTGCCACTTCTTTGTTTGGTAATTAATTCAATTGGTGCTACTGGGAAGGCCCCGGACTCCTGGAAGACAGCTAAAATTATGTTTTTCTTAAAAAAAAATAAACCTCCTGTGGAGTGCGGGTCTTATCGACCTATATCTCTGATAAATGCCGACGCTAAAGCTTATTCTAAACTCTTAGCAATGCGAATAGCTCCTCTCATGCTACAACTGGTAAATGATCAACAGCATGGCTTTGTCGTTTGGAGGGACACCACCACACATGTCAACATGGCTATTACTGCTTTTGATGTGGCTACAACTAATCTCACCCCACTCGGAATGATACTTCTAGACGCAGAGAAGGCGTTCGACCGAGTGGGGTGGGATTATTTGTGGGGAGTCCTGAAGCAATTTGGTTTTAGAGGGCGTTTTCTAAAAAGTATACAGGCATTATATAGAGACCCTAACGCAAAAATGTGTTATGCTGGGGCACTTTCAACAACTTTTTCTATTTCACGGGGACGCTGCAGGGATGCCCGCTATCACCCCTGCTTTTCGCTCTTTCCATGGAGCCATTTATTAATGCCTTGCAAGCCCAAATTAAGATTGTTCCTATTCTGCATGAAGGTAAAACTTTAAAAATTACACCATATGCGGATGACCTAGCTATCTATACCACAAATGTAGTAGATGCACTAGCAGGGATAACGGAAGAAGCTAATAACTTCGGGACCATCTCAGGCTATAAATTAAATATAGATAAAACTCAAGTTATTAGGAACTATCAGGCCAACTCACCAGTACAGGGACTTTGTCAATCCGCAGTATATTTGGGGGTAAAGATATCATCGAAGATCGCCGACATAAATTCATGAAATTATGATCCTTTATTAAAAAAAGTGACCATTCTTTTGAAAAAATGGCATAAGATCCCGTTAAACCTCCTAGGCCGCATGAACCTGATTAAGATGAACATTTTGCCGAAATTTTTATACTTTTTCCGTTCTATACCTTGTCGTGTTAATAATTTATTCTTTAAAAAATTAGACGGCATTCTTAGTAGTTTTATCTGGGGTTACAGGAAAGCCCGAAGGTCTATGTCAATATTAAAATTTCCACTCGAAAGGGGAGGTTTGAATTTTCCTGATTTTAGAGCATTTTTTTTGCTTCCTTTTTAGGTCGGCTCCGTAGTCTGTTTGCTGTTAATAATCAATATTTTTTTCACCAATTCATGCTCGGGAGTGACTCAAAACAATTCCTGGCAAAAGTGCAAGATCCAAATTATTTTAAACGTGTAAAGTTTAAGACTGCGAGAGATGCAGTGTGTATATGGAATTTGATACAAACTAAGTGCAATACTTCCTTTTTTCACAATGAGCTGCCAATATGGGACAATCCAGGGCTTCCAGATATTTTTAGAGATAAAATTGGCAGAGAATGGGCTAATTATGGTATTGAGACATTAGGGGATTTATATGGTACTGATGGTTTTTTACAATTTGCAACACTGAAACATGTGTATAAATTGCCTGCTAAAATGAGATATAAATATATACAAATTAGGGACTACTTAATACGTAAGATGAATTTGATAGAAATTACTAGCTCAAATGTATGGACGTGTTTCTACTCTGCGAATAAAAAATCATTAATCAGTATGGGATACAAATGTCTCAGTCAAAACAGTTTGGATGAAACCCCTAGATTGGCGCTAAAATGGACGGTTAGTTTAGGATTTAATGTGACAACCAAGAATATCTCAGCTGCCTTAGTCAATATTAGTAAAGTCGTCGAGTCTTCTAGTTTGAAACTTCAATCATACAGGACGATCAGTCATCTTTATTATACTCCATTAAAGATCTCAAAATGGTCACAAAATAATTTTAGTAATGATCGTACTAAATGTCCTAAATGCGGTCTGGTGGCAGCAGACCTCATACATATGATCTATTCGTGCCCATCATTAGCTAAGTATTGGTCGGACATAGAAAATATATTAGTTCAAAACCAATTGATTAATTTTCCATTAACTGCAGCTGCAGTACTATTGTCTATGTACCCGGTTAGCTTTATCAATAAAGATTTGTTAAATATCGTCTTGGCTTGTGCTAGACTGGTGATAGCGAGGGCTTGGATCTTTCAGAATCCTCCCCATACGACTGAATGGTGGACATTGGTTCATGACATTTTTTACTATGGAAGGTGCAATTGCCAGGAATAGAGGAATCAAAGCAAATGCAAAGTTTGTTAAGATTTGGGGTAATTTCTTTCAAAGTACGCAATGATATGGATCATGGATGCTTTTTACGTTTATGAGGTTATTAATGATTTGCACCGATTATGAATTACTTTTCTTACCTCTGTTTGTATTTCTTTTCTTTTTTTAGTTTATTATGAGTTGTATACTGATCTGTACTTGTACTTAACATGAATTTGCACTAATTTGAATCTGATTAACTTTTTCTTTCTGTACGGAAAATGTTAATCTCTCTTACTTGCTTGTCAATATTTTTTTTTTTTTTTTAAACGTCAAACTGCCCGCTCCCTACCTGTCCGTCGGTATCCCGAGCTGCGCTTAGCTGAAGAGGAGGTAACCGAACGGACAGGTTTGTCTCTCTTAAATGACATTCTCTTTGTCAGATCATTGGCTCACCTTGATTGTGTGCATTTCCACTCCGAACAGCGGCCATATGCAAAGACGCTGAGCTAACAACTAGAGCGTACCCGCATCTATGATGCACTTCCGGGTGAGTGTTAAACATGTGACTCTTACGTGAGGCGTCTATGATACACGTCTATGTAGTACTTCTGGGTAAGTGTTGAACTTGTGACTCTTACGTGAGGAGCATTGTAGTTTACAGCAGATGGTGCCTGGGGTGCCTGGGAAAGGTAGTTCTTTCTGTACAGTCTTTCTGTACAGTTCACTGCCAAGTTTTCCTTCTGATGTAAAAATGAGAATATCTAGAAAGGGCAAACTCTCCTTACTATATTCCACTGTGAACTTTAAGTACCTGTTCTTGCTGTTAAGCCAGGCATGAAACTCAAAAATAGTGGCGGCTGTCCCTCGCCAGACGACCAAGATGTCGTCAAAGATATATTGAGAACATCTTGGAACTGTACAGAAAGCCTGTGGCAAAAAACTCACTACTAACCTTTGAGAGCCATCATCCGAAGGCTCTACGGGAGAACTTGCCAGTAGGCCAATTTTTACGGATACGTAGAAATTGTTCTGAGAATAATTCTTTTACAGACTTTTCACAAGATCTTTTTACATTATTATTAGCTATGCCTATTGTTTTTCTCCTTCTACCGTTACTTCGCAGTCCTAGGTTGGACTACTCGCTCAAGAAAAGAGGATTGTTCGCAGCCAGGATAGGATTTGTGGATATGGCCAAGTATTGATTGGTTCCTTCCAGGTACTACTAATGTTTACCCATTGGCATTTCCTTGCTAAACCTTATGGGGATCATAGTTTTCTGTTTGTCCTTGACTGCTACTGTTCAAAATAAACCAAGACAAGAGAGCAATTATATTTTTCCTGTGTCTTTAATAAAATGTAAGCTTTCCTTCATTAATCACTAGGAAAATGTATATGTTTGCATTCACAGATACACCTTACAAACATAAAACTCCAATCATGCTGATTCTGTGAAATAGGCTTTAGATTCACCGAAAGAAAGTGCTACTTTTTCGAACCAAAGATCACTCTAGGTTTGGGAAAATGCTTTTTGACCCTGGCCTCTCCTCTGTGCAGAAGTTTAGCGCTACACCTTTCAGTGCTGGCACCAGATGGCACAAACAGATAACATTTTGAATATATTAATTACATTGAATGTGGACTGCTTATTTATTACCTTTTACTTCACAAACTAAATGCTGTACTTATCTCCGTGTGGCTCCCAAAGTACCTATGTAACACATGTATATTCAAGACATCTTAGAATCTATCTCGTTACATCTTGGCATCTGACGAGGGACTTACAAACCATGTGAACCCACACATACCCTCTTTCACTCAGCATGTACTTCAAGTCCAGCTTTGTCCATGGTCTATCAATAAAAGTGAAAACATTCTTCCAGACGTCCCTAAAGGCATCCTTTTAGTTAATCTGAGGTTCTTTTAATCACAGCTATAAACCTTTCAACCAGTTCTTCTGCTGTATGAGCGGAGCAACTACAGAACTTTGGGTGATAGAGGTGGGATCCTGGAGCCCCAGGTATAAGTAGCCTGGCTTCCATGTGATCTACTCAGGAGCCCTGGAGCTCATGCTGGAATCCCTTTCTCTCCTCATATCACTAAACTCCAGTCACCAAAGCCAATCTCATTGATCAACCAATGTGAGATCAAGGGAAGCTGGCTGCCAAACGGGTGCTTACATCACTATACCGTCCACACACATACAAATATAACCATGGTCCAAGCACAGCCAAAGGAAATGCTGTAGCAAAAACACATGCAACAGTGAAGCTACAGAAAAGCAAACGTATGCATGGCTATTGGTGACAATTTCTATAGCCAGCCCTGTGCTCACATTTTGGAAAATTGATTCTTTCATGTGCAGAAAACTATATGAAACTACCCATTCAGTTTCCAACACCTTTAACATTTGACTAGGTCATTTAGGCCTGCCTTGTAGAGGTTAGCTAGGGTCCAATGCCAAAAGTGCAAACATTTACATTTCATTCATTTAAATCTGATTTCCATGATCACTCCTTTGTGGGATTCCAATATTTTCTCCCACGTCTCTGTTTTGGTTTAATAATGTTTTCCTTTTGCTTTCCTTTGATTTGAAGAGCAGATCTAAGGCTTCCATTTAAAGAGGAGGCCTAAGCACACAAAGGCTAATGGGCGGCAGAAACAGACTGCAGTGATGGTTCACTTTTAAGATGGAGTGGAGAGTGAGGCAATCATCAGGGTAGCCAGATCAATTGGGGTCACTGTTTTATCAACAATCATGGATTCCCCTAATCCTAGACATTAGCCAACAGAGGGCCATGAGGTGCAAGAAAATAAGAAAACATGTATGTGTAAAGTGCGTGTTCACCTAAGCCTTGCAGGCACCAAGAAAATGAAAACGTTTCCTGAACTTCCAAAACTGCAACTCACCAGGGTAGTGCTGACAGCCTGCAAATCACAGACTCAGTCTGCAGAAGTGATACTCATGACCCAATATCATAGTCAAAGTCAGTGTATTAGACGCGACCACATCCACCACTCAATGCGAGGGAGTTACACTCAGAGGAGAGGATCAGTGCAGCAAAGTGATATCTGAACTGGCCCAATGGCCCAAGTAACTACACACTTCCTGTGTTGCCACAATGTTGGAGGTGGGGTGGTCTCAATGAAACCTTTGCAGACAAAAGTAATCTAATGCTAGAGGGGTCAAAAGGTGATAAAATTAGAGGCCTCACAACTTACTTGCAAAAGCATTGCCAGATGGATATTTGGTAAGGGACAAGGAAAACTAGTAAGTGTTCTCACACGCACGTCCCCAGTTCGGGGATAAGCTGGAGAAGCATGTCTTTGTAAGGATTAGCATTATATATAAGAACTGTGACAAGGAGGAGAGATGAATGTTTAATAGAACTTAGCATAAAAATATATAAATTATATTTAGAACAATTAAGAAACAAGGACCCTAACTGACCAGAAGGAACCAACCCGATCTCTAAACGAAGAGGCTAACTGATGAAGGGAAAAGATGCTGAAATGGAAGGCGATCTAGGACGGAGTGCCTTACTATAAAGCCTCAAAAGAACCTGGAGGGAATGCACAGTCCTTACTAAACACACCCAGCATTAAGCTGGAACATTATGAAGCAATTACAGGGGCAAACAGATCGAAACATCCAACTATACATTTTCATAATCAGGAAAGCAGGAACTTGGGTTACTGCACAAAATAGTGAGATGCATTGACCCTGAAAACCACAAGCCTGCCTTCAGCCGTAAACTGCACTGCATTGCTTGGCGTGAATGGTTTGTCCCTGACATATTCGCACATCTAAGTATGGCGGACGGGCCTTTACATACCTTGCCCCTTACCACTGGAATAAACTCCCACTCTTTATTAGGGCCAGCACTGAATTCATAGGTTTTAAAAAAAATCTCAAAACCTGGCTGTTCTAACAACTGCTCCTGACCTTTCTGTTGCCTCAGCGCCAAGATGCCCCTTTGAGGGTGAGTCGTTGCGCTATATGAAGTTTCCATTAACATAACATAACTTAGGACATTACAAGGAGCGGGACCCTAGGTTCCAATTGTCTCATATGAGGCAAGGTTTTACAAGTCTGTGTTTAACGAAAACACTATTGCTGTGTTGTTAGAGGAGGTTAGGTGAAATTGTTGCTTGGAAAATCTGACCAGTGAACTCAGTTGTTTCTGACAGTCATTGCCACAGGTCCTGAGGAAGAAAAAGGTCTCCGGATAATTCACATGATGTGTGGGGTATCACAGCGTGCTGACAGAACAGCTACTTCTGCCAACACAAGCAAATCTGATTGGTCAAACCAGATTTACTCGAAAGGATAACAATTAGAGGTGCCCAACTATGAAATCTGGTAGAAACCGAGTGGTAAACCCCACCAGATTTGCCATAACTTAAAAAGGAGTTGAACGCAAGCTTTAAAATAGTTTTTCCTAAGCTTCTAGAGGCCTTATGAACCATCTGCCCTTCGATGATAGGACAAAGGCCCTCTGGGAACCTCTCTCTCGACTATGAAGCACGACAATGAATACATACCGGAGTATCCTCGCGCCCTGGCTCCCGTCTGACCATTGATGACTCAGCAGAAGCCCTGAAAAATGTTAAATACTCAACTTTCGAATGATTCGGCACCACGAAGTGGCTCCCTTGTCGCAAATCGGTGTGTTACAAAGCCATGAAATAAAATAAAAATAAATACTTACGGGAAATGTTTGTAGTGAGTTGGAGCAAAAAAAAAAAAGTCCGTTAGCCTGATTACCGAACATCACTTCATTTTCAAAGTATTACCGGGAGGTTCTAAATGAATGCCCGTTAAGTTCTACTAATTCCTTTTCTATTCTAATTAAGAATGTTGGTCCATGCCTCTGTTTGGGTCCTCCCCCCACCCCCACCCCCCAACACAAAAAGCAATGCTTTTCATTACCTCTTTATTGGGTTTTATGTACAGAGTATATTGCTTTCTGACTAATATATTAATTTTCATGAGTATTTTAGCACGAGGGTTCGGCAGTAAATCACACTCCGTTGTCAGACAGATTGGTCATTGCTTGAAGCATTGGTTTATAGGTGGCCCTGACGTGTCCCTGTAAGTTATTGCTCCGTAAAATACCAGTTCATTTGTATAATGTACTCTCCTTTGTGGCTTAATTTATTTGTGGAATGCATTGCGTCCCCCGTGAGGCGGAGGGGGAGGGGAGTGCCGGGTGGCATACGGGAAGACAGCCATCTCTTAAAAGACAGGCGCGAACGTCTCAGCGTTGCTTTTTCAAAGAGATATGTTTACACACGCACCTTTTTCTAGTGCTAAGAACTCGGGCACATATAGCTGTTTTATGTTAGTCAGCAGTGCTTGAAAAACCATACAGTCGGACTGCTGGTTCGAACACGTGCTAACAGCAGCACCTGCCAGGCAACCCGGTGTGATTTATGCAACCACTAATATAGAGAAAAACGCTTCCTTCAAATCATGATTTTGTCGAGCACATGTAATGGGCCCAGCGGATGAATATATTGATTTAGGCAGGTGTGACGTGCAGACAAATGGCGTGGCAAGCAGCGACAGGAAACACCTATATGCTGTATACTTTTATTATTACTTAATACTTCGTATATGGGTAAAATATTTCATTTCGGTTTTCCATGTGAAAACGAACAACGGACATTCATGCCTTAAAGGGCCACGACAATTTATTGCGATTTGAGAAATATTTTATTTTATTTGGAGGCTGAGCATCTTTACATTCAAGGCTCTGCCCGTGGTGGTGGCTGCACCGGATGTGCTGTTGTTACAATCTCTCCTCTTTTTCAATAACCGGCCTACGATGCCACACAGGCCTGGCCATTCCATGTAAACGTTTTCAGAAGTCAGTCTTGGGCCACTTATACAGATCTTGGGTGAAGAAAGCGCATTACTCAACAGGTGCGGCCTTCCAGTGTACCACAACCTTATTAAAGGGATTAATTATTCGTAATTCCAACATAATCCCTCATTTGCGTTCCACACCTAACATAATAGGCCTGTGAAAAAACACAAACGTTCCTGAAAGCTCATAGAAGACTCCACATGCGTAATGCTAAAAATATAGATAAAAGAAAAAATATTCTACGTGTGAGTCGCAATGTCAAGGGACCGGACCGGGACCGTAGGGGTACATATTGCTAAATTCAGTCCATTTTTACTTTACTTTTAAATACTTTCTTCAGTGCAGCAAGAAGAGGAAAGAATACGTGATGGAATCGAGATAGACACTAATAAACTGTTCTTGCGGGAATAATGGCAGACGACCTTAGGAAGGTGATGCCATTTACCTACAGCAGAAAGCTGACTTCACCGAATCTGCAGTTCTCACTTGATTATTCCAGTATCAAAACAAGGCTACACGTTCTTGAACAGCCAGCATTGTACCACACCGAAATACAAAATGGATGTCAGCAGAGGCGGCTCCTCTGTTTGAGCAGAGGAGCGTCGCCCCACGAACAAAAGTCCCAGGCCAGAGCTGAAAAAATTAAATGGCAATTAAGTTTATTGATTGCCATTTTATTTTTCAGCAACTGACCCGTCCCGAACTGAGCGTGAGGACAGTGCTGGCCATTGCTGCTGAGTGGTAGCAGGGAGCTTTGTGCTCTCGAATTTCAAATGCCCATGTCTCTCTAGCCGACCATCTTGCGATGGCCAGCCAGGCATGCACATTTTAAACCTCTCTAACCCAGATGTCTTAAGACAGCTGGGTTAGAGAAAGCAAAGTTCTCCATGCTCTTGAGAGCCTGATAAGGACCGCTCCCACCACTCCTAGAGCGGCTCTCATCGCTAGGCTTGGTTTGGGATTCTGAAGCCTGCGAGGAGAGGATCTAGGATGACATCCTGCTGCAAGAAGAGGTAAGTGCCTTTTATTTTTTTTATTCCCCCGTCACACCACCCTCAGGAAATGCCAGCCACCACTGGATGTATGTTTAAAACTGTGCCAATGTGTAATAATGCATAGGGTTTGTAAGTGCATAAATTAGGTGTAAAAATGATTTCACGTGTTAATACAAGCAGATATAAAATACATTTTTAGGCCTTAGCCTCTCTTCTTCCATGCCAACTTCAGAAGTATTAATTTCTGCTGGTTGAGGCCAGGTTTAGAAGGAAGGGCGGTAGAGCATGAGCGGAGCATGAATATTGATTCTGCAAAACGCAAGGTGTAGCAGAAGTGACTTCACACCACATTTGTCTCCAAGATTATATCAAAGGAAGTGACAACATGTGTCCCATAAACCTCTATGGCATCACAGGAAGTAACTTCATGTGACATATGTTTTGCTAATGCAAGAAATGACATCACATAATCTTTGGAAAAGTAATTTGCGATGGTTATTTTATTACAGGCACATATCTTGAGCAATTACCCTTGCTGATCTACAGCTGAATGTTGACGATTATGTATAGTAAAAATATAAGTTCACTAACATCCACGTGACTAAATGAGCATTTCTAAAATTGTGTAGGAGTTTCTGATCAAATATATAATCATAGATTGCAACTATGTATCTGTCTAATTTGATTGCAAGGTAGAAATCAGCAATGCAATTTAAAATAGGTTTTGGAAAAGCCTTACGGTCTGGCCTTGGCAGGCTGGTGCAATGGTTGGCATTGTATTGTTTATAGCAAGAAATGCCACAAAATTAAACAAAACAAAAATTAAAAAATGCAGCCTCCTAAACATTGAGGACATAAGATTGGAATAAGTAATGCTCCATTTAAAAATAAATTACCATAGTTTATAGATTAGAAGAACAGTGCGAGTGTTTCCTACAAGGCATGTGTACTTACAGAAGGCATAGAAATTATGTTTAGTTTTAATGCCCATCCCATGAAAATATGATTTTTATTTACAGTACAGAAAGGTGCTATTGGTTTTAAGTTACTGTACAATGAAAACATATTTTAGACACACAAGGATGACAACAAAATTGAAAAAGTACTAAAGAAATAAAATAACACAGCATTTGAAAAGTAAAGTATTGGCCCACCACCCCAGAACTTTAGGTGGATATTACATGTGGTCAGGCAAAATGCCGTCACTTAAAGTGGAAGAGAGCTAATGGCTGAAGTGATTGTTACATAACAATAGGGTCTACCCAGTATACAGCTGGACCTGGGCCAGTAGTAATATGTACAAAAAGTGGTCCACCTGACCGGTGAAATTCTCAAGGAGAAAACAATTTAACGAAAACAACCACCAAATATTGAATAGAACAATGACCAGGATATCTTGGTTACGAAAAGGGTTTGTATTATGAATTAATCAAGAATTTGCAATTCCAACAGTTGCTCCAAAGTGAAAAGGTGGGTAAAGTGCTCAAGGTAGTGCTCGGGAAGGGCTGGGGATGTGAGAGTGAAAGTAAAAAATAACAATATTTACAAAGATCAGAACGACCTGTCTAACAATGTATCAAAAGGCTGATTAAATAACCCAAGCAGTGAGATGCCATGAAAGCCAAATGAGTTCTCTGCTTCTGGGCTGAATGAGTAAGTCCAGGTCAGAATATATAAGTAAAGTCGAAGTTTCGACCGCTAAGACTGGAGGAAGGCAATTCATTCCTAACAACGGGGTCTTCATCAGGACCATTGGAGGAGCAGCCTCAGTGAGGGACTGCCAAGTTGACAGTGGAAAAAATATATACTGGTATATATTGGTGAAGGTAAGCCTTGGAAGTTACTCAGGAGCTGAGGATTTAATCCAACAGGAGTGAGTACACACTCCAACATACAACATAGTGCTTAGTAAATCAGCGTTTTCATATTCCATGCAAATGAATCAGCCCAGGCTCACTCCTGTTGGCTTCAACCCTCAATGCCTGAGTAACTTCCAGGGCTAACCTTCACCAATTGCTGTATAATTCCTCAACCTTTCAACCCTGTATGCGCAGTGTCCTACATTTTCCTGGATTGGGAGCGACTTAACACCATTGTGCATATATTTTTTCCACTGTCAACTTGGCAGTGCCTTACTGAGGCTGCTCCTCCATTGGTCTTGATAAAGACCCCGTTGTAAGGAATACATTGCCTGCCTCCAGTCTTAGGGGTCAAAACTTCGACTTTACTTATATATTTGAATCTGGACTTACTAATTCAGTCCAGAAGCAGAGAACTCATTATGCATTCATGGCATCTCACTGCTTGAGTTATTTAGCGGAAGTGGCTCCTGGAGGGAGTGCTGCCGGGCGGTGACGCAGGGCAGGGCAGGGGAGGGGCAGGGTGGGGGTAGAAAACCAATACATTCACCACCATCAGTAGAGCCTAATCAATTTAGACTCGGAAAGGATCCCTGACTCCGATTTACAATTTAGGGTTTTTTATTACAACACCAACAATAACTGAACATACAAACACCTCATAACAAGATAAAAAAAATACATGGGCACTAATACACCATTCTACGGACCAACCTAATTTGGTGCAACGTGAAAAGAATAAGCAATTCTGGGAAAATTAAACAAGCAACAATTGCTTCGATATCCAAATTAGTCTTCATTCGTTTACAGAAAAGAAAAATAATTGGTTAATTCTGTCCCTACTCTAGCACTAAGGTGACATCCCTATATAACATCTCCCAGGCAAGATCGAGAAAAGGTGTCAGCTCGTGAAGACTTCCTAAGGAGTATTCTCACGTTGGAACGTCAAAAAGCCAAAGCTAAGTCTTCGTTCTAAGAATTGTTCCCTTCTCTTACCCTCTTAATGGCTCTCTACTCTCATCTGCTCGTCCCTCCCTCGGGGCACTGTCCCTAATATAAAATGATCAACCCAAAGAACGCACCAAAAACACCTCCTTTGGCTGAACATCTTCTGCAGGTAACTTTCCGCAACTTGCACTTCGTCCAAGAACGGTTGAGTTGTCCTTGGGTCTCAGGCTTCTCAAGCGAGCTCACAATTATCAGCATTCCAATGAAACACTGTAACAGGTCTCCTCCATGCCTAACTCCTAAAACAAAGATCATCAGTCTAACTAACGAGGGAAGTGTCCTTGGTCCTGCAAACGAAAGCATGGGAACAAATTAACTTTGCACGTACAAATCTGCCGACTGTCTTCAAATGAGAGCCTTCGCAAGGAAAATACATTTCAGGCCTACTCGATTTAGCTAACATAAGAAACCATGAACAGGCCTCTCATAGCAAAATGTGAACATTCATTTAGGCCTTTACACACCTAAACTATACACATTAATAACATTACTCTTACAGGCATTACATTTCTTCACCTTAAGGCACATTTAGTCATCTCTACGCGTGCAGACTTTTATAGTAAGTAAGTAAGTAATAGTTTATTAGCATAGTTAATTAAAACCATTGCAATTCATCCTTAAAAACACTAATGTGCGCACAATACATTTTTCATCACTTGAATAAAATTACATTCACATAAAATATATATTTATAATTCCTATCAAAAATTCATGAGATTTAATATATGTTAGTGAGAATTAAAATAGTAAACATGTTGTTCTAAATGTCCTCTGTAAGTTATGGCAAGGGGACCAATTCCAATATTCTCTTTTCTTCCACCTTCCTTAATTTGATACTTTATAGACTACCGGTAAGGGATTCTGCTTCATTAATAACCTCTAAAAACATGACGGAGGGTCAATTTTCTGCATCTTTGTTTCTACCTCCATCAAGTACTTCACCAGGCTACAGTTCAACTGCGGGTCTCTGGGTGCAAAGCAGGCAAGAACTGCCTGTCTTCGTGAGCGTATTCCACGCTGGTTAAAATGGTATTTCAATAACCGTTTCCTTTCCACCAACAACTTCTCACAGGAGCACAGCAAATGTTCCATATCTTCAGGCGCCATGCCGCATAAACGACAGACATTAACCCTCAGCCACTGCGGGAAATGGCGTGTGCAAGGTAACATGCCCAGTCTATATTTGAGGAACTTCAGTTTTATGTAACGCGAGTACCCGAGGTCAAGATAACTCTGTTTGCCTTGTTTAGAATAGGAGTTAAGGATAATCCACCCATGTGACCTCATTGCAACACACGGTTTATCTTCAATCCATGAGAGGTGTTTTATTGTTTTCTTTACTAATCTTTTGATCGTAATATGATTAGTAGGGGTGTTCCACAGCTCCTGTAACCCTAGATTCACTAGGCTGTTTTTCAAATATCTGGCGGCTGGCGATGCCGGATTCCGTTCTAATTCTGACCATAAGTAGCTATTTAGGGTTCCTTTGTTTGCCTTACGGACTTTATCCCAAGTAATTATGTATGCACCTTGTCTTGCCAGAGACTGCTTCCGGCCTCCAAATTCCACCCTGAGTTGGGCCGGAGAGGTTTGTTTTGGCAAGCTGAATATGGTTCTATATGCCGCTGCCACAGTTCTATCTAGAGTCGCCGCATCCCTTCCTCTCTGTACTTCGCTCCCATAAATAATTGTGGGCAGCAGTTTAGCTCTTATAACTTGTGCCAGGGGCAGAAGAGATGGACTGGTGAGTTTGTCATTTAGTTTTTTTAGTGAAATAGATATCGCAATGCCTTTTCCTCTAATGCTTGCTTTCTGAATGGTAAACTGGCCGCTGTTGTCGATTTTGACTCCCAGGTACTTGTACACTCTTGTGTCTTCAATACGGTTGTTGTTCCAAAACCAGCCATAATTGGTTTTCCATTTTTTGTTAATTGACATAGTTTGTGTCTTCTGTAGATTTATCGTCAGTTGATTACCATCCGAGTACAACCGAGTTGCATCCACAAGATTTTGCAGCCCTATTTTTGTTTGACTGATTAGCACTATGTCATCCGCATATAGTAATGATGGTAGTATTTGGCCTCCTAGTTTCGGTGCATGGGAATTACAGTTGTTTAAAATCGGAGTTAGATCTCCTAAGAACAAATTAAAAAGGGTTGGGGCCAAAACACATCCCTGTTTTAGGCCCTTGTTAGTTGGGATGCGTCTGGACAGATGAGCTCCATCATCCAACTTCACCTGTATCCATGTGTCACTATGCAGGTTAATCAGTAGGTCTAGAAAGGGCCTCGGGATCCCCCACGTATTCAGTTTGGACCACAGGAGATTCCGATTAATATGGTCGAAAGCTGCCTTATAGTCGATAAAGCACAGGTGGATTGGCATTTTGGTGGTTTTGGCTTTATCAATTAACAGGCCCATTGTCAAGATGTTCGTTGTTGTCCCAACAGTTTTGTCAAAACCTGTTTGATTTACAGGGATTAAGGAATTTTCTGTAGCCCAGGCCTGTAATTGTTCCAAGAGGATCCCCGCAAAATACTTGGCCTCATTAACCATGAGGGCGATCAGTCTGTGGTTGCTTGGTCGTGATTTATCCCCTGATTTGAATATAGGAGAGATAATCGAGCCCTTCCAGGAAGCAGGTAATATATTAAACTGTATGATTTCCTTGAATAGTGGCTCTAGTGCTCCAGCCCATTCCCTTTCGCTCTGTTTGTAAAGAATGGGAGGAATACCGTTCGGGCCTGGCGCCCCTTCCCTTCTTCCATTTTTAATTTGGCGTGTGATTATCTTTTGTAGGTTTGTCTCTCCTGTATTCATGATTGTATTGCCACCTTCTGCGTGCAGACTTTTATAGAACACTTTTAAATCTAATGCATTTACATTACACATGAACTGATTCGTTAAGCACTTGCAATAGGCAGTTACATTTAAATGTTGTTTTATTCTTTCAACTAACACTAGCTAAATTCCTAACATTACACATACATTATTCATTATTACATCCACAATTTCTAATGATTAATACTTAATTCAACATAGGATTATATTTGGGTGCGGACTACCAGTGATTATGATGCACCCCTACAATTTTCAGAATCATGATGCTCTATCACAACCTGTTTTTTAGTAGAGCAAGCCCTTAATTTCCAAAATTTCTAAGATCATCTGAGAAATAACATATTTCTACAGTTAAACTGACAGTCTAAAATAATATGCTGTTCTACATGAACATACAGAATGTTCTTTGTCAGTGGTTTATTTTAAAAATAGGAGAAAAAAGAAATCTTTTTTTAACTTTGTATTTCTGTATAATTTATACTACTCATAGCATGCAGTTATGATTGAAGTATATTCGATAATATAAAAAAGCCTGAGTGTTGGGAGTCACAAAAGCCAAGGTGCCATGGGTACCAATGGCAAGCCAGGTGTAGTGGCGGCCACCTCTGATGTCTTCTAATTGGGACTCATAAAGTCATAAGATAGTGCAGAGGAAGGCTGAAATGAGTAAGAGAAGGACTCTTAGTAACAGCGATTGACAGTAAGTAATCACTCACTCATCCCCCTTTCTCGTCTCTGTCTTTACTATTTTAAGATAACATCCAAGCAGTTAACAAACATAGGCCTAATGAAATATAGTGAAAGACTCCCAACTTGCAACCACGCACGAAAATGAAAAGCAGACAAAATGAAATACGTCATGGTTTTGGAAAGTGGATTATTAGTATGGGAAAATGTATATCTGTCTGCCACTGGCAATAAGGCCACTAACACAGTATAGGGCTCAGAACAGGTCTTAGAAAATTATTTCTATGCTCAGCTCTTGGTAGCATGGCTGCGCGCAGGAAGGCTTAACTTCAAAGACAGGTATGGAAAGCATTTAAAAACACCAATTCAGTAAATAATACAGACACAATGCACAATAAAAATCCAACACCAATTTATTAAAATAGGAAATATTTGTATCTTTAAAATGACACCAAAACAACAAAAGCCCAATGTAGGGAACCGGAGATAAGAATTTTCAAAGATTTAGCATTATCTAGCACATAGAAAACTATAGCACCTTATCAGGACATCTGGTCAGGATACACCGGGTCAAAGTCAAAGTTTCAGGCCAACCGCGATGGAGCAATGCTCCGCTAACGCTGGCGGTAGGTCTTGGTAGACCGTTTCTGCCTTCGGACTTAGAAAGTTTTCTGGAGCTTTTTCTCGCAGGGTCCCTCGATGCTCTCCACCAGGCCATATTCGGTAAGGGTTAGCTGGCCTCGGATTTTACCTACTCGCTGTCAAACTCTGGAAGTAGGACCTAGGGATCTTTTCAGGGGGACAAACCTGGACGGCAGGTCTACTCGCGGTTGAAGACAGGTGGCTTGGCTGGCCAGGTTGAGTCCGTCCCCTTATGGAGCTTTTTTTCCAAAGTTGCTCCAAAGTTCTCCAAACTTCTGCAACCTCTTACAGAAGTTCCCCAAAGGGTCCCAACGTATCTCAAACTCACTCCAATGGTCTGGAATCTCCAAGATGGTCCTTGAAAGTTGAGGACTTCAGTTCCTGATTTCATATGCGGGTAAACCTGTGAGAACGTCGTCTGCCTGCACATGCCTCACTCAGTATTGCTTGTTAGCTTGTACGGCACCCTGACTTATGTGCAAGTTACTGCCTGTTTCTTAACCCGGTGCTGTGAAGATGGCACGAGTCCGATGTTAAGGTGGCGCAGCTGAGCGAAAGTCCGAGAGAGCCAGAGAGCCAGAGAGAGTCAGAGAGCCGGTGGGAACGAGTCGGCGTTCCGCGATCGGAGGAGCTTTCTGTCTCATCCTCCCGCCCTCTTCTGCCCTCCTCTCCCTCGGGAGCACCCTGAAGAGCGGCTTGACTGCGGCTTGACTGCGGCAGGGGGTCCCCAGAGGCAGAGGCAGAGGCGCGGGACGAGGGAGACGCGAGACGGAGATCTGTGGGGAGGAGTGAGCGAGCGTGTGCCACGAGGCCGGACCGGCAAACTCTGGAGCAAGGAGCTGGAGCAAGGAGCTGCCATGTTGTGTCCCGGCATTCCGGCGTGCCGCCACACCCACCTCGGATTGTCCCGTAAGGCAAGGAGCGGCGAGGGGGGACCTGGGCAGACTCTGGAGCCAGGTGCCAGGAGCTAAGAGCTGCCGCGCTGCGTCCCGCCGTGCTGCCGCACCCACCCACTTCGGACTGCTCTCCAAGGCAAGGAGAGACGAGCGGGGGCCTGCACATCAATATTGCCCCATCACCGCCTCACATTGCTTCATATCGAATTGGTCTGGTCTGGTTTGAACCACACGAGTGTAACTCCAGTTTAGACGCCGCCTTGGCAGACTTTCCATCGCGGGTGCCCTCCCTATAGCAACGGAAAACCTTGGAGTATCTGCCTACAAGCGGGAAAGCCAAAACTCCAGCAGGGCACCCGATAAATGGAGGTCAAAAGAAAGGGCCGACAGCCCATGTCCCCGGAAAAGAGCCCCACAACCCAATCTCCAACCAACAAGACAACAACATGGATGATGAGGAGCAAATCACTAACCAACAGCGTAAATGAAAAGCCACAAGAGGCCGACCAAAGAGGCTCGATTATAAAATATTTTAAGAAAAACGATCCTCTTGCTAGCATCCACTGTTCCTCCCAGGTCACCATCCCAGGCATTTCAAGCCCGGTCCAAGACAGTAGTACTAACGATCATAGCAGATGGCTGCCCAATTCCATTTCCTTCCTCAAGGATGTGACACCCCCTGCGAGGAACTCACGACTAACCAGGAAAAGGCCAGTGTAGCCCACGAGCAACCACATTCTAAGCTATCAGCAGGAGAATGCAGGGTTGGAACTCCCGTCCGGTCATCAGACAAGATGCAGGACAACACAACCAGCAAGACCATAGACACAGCTCCCCCTAAAAGCGGTTCCACAGCAATGACAATGACAACAGTGCAAATCCACCAGACTAAAGCTCCTGTCCCATCCTTTCAGATCCTGGACACAAGTAACCCCCAACATGAACCCATGAACCTCAATCTAACGGATCCTCAACCAGATTCCCCTGCCCCTGTGTTGTCAGTCGCTGGAGAGCTTTCGGGTTCTTTCCTCCATAACCTTGAACAAAAGATCGAAAGAACACTCGATCTAACTCCAATCTCGTCGTGGCCTCTAGAGTCCTTATGGGCCCACCAAACGAAGGCTGACTACCTCGCCTGCAATAGCAGCACAGACATGACCACAGAGAATCCAACTCAGTTAGAGACAAATAGTGCTACCAACAAAGCCCTCCTGTGGCAATCAACTAAGATGGAACTACAAATAGATCTCCTGCAGGCAATAGCCGGGTGCTTAGCAGACATAAACTCCAAGGTGGAGGCCCTGGATAACAGGATTTCCCAACATGAGCTTACCAACCGGTGGCCTGTTCTTGTCACTGCTCAGACCATATCAAGAAGTGGGCCTCTCTGCCTGAGGTACTAGTCGATATATGGCAAAAGAGAGAACGGCGGCTCCAATGTCAAACAACAAAGTAGGTAGGGCAAAGCAAAATACTCACAGCCCGAAGTAGGCACAGCCACCCTGGGCGCCATCGGGGAAGAAGGACATAGCTGACCACGGCAAAAACGCAGAGCACACGACCATCAAGTCAGACAGCCCATTAACACCCATAACCCCCCAAAGCTTAAACCACAGGGATAGCGACGCCATTGGAACAGTCCCGCAGGAAGACTCGTCAGGCACAATGGATACACAGGATCCCCCTTTTTCGAGGAGAGCAAAAAAGAAGCTACAAAAGCAACAGAAAAAAACAAAGTTAAAAATGAGACAACCACAGCTATTGAAATTCCAGCAACCGCCTCCAAAAGGGGGGACAAAAGCGACCCAGTTGTACCCAATATTCACAGATAAAAACTGGGGCAAAAGGATCCCCCCAGTCTCCCTCCCAAAGGAAGTACAACACAAACAAACCACATTATCAAGTACCCCGAGCACGAAGGGCGAAAAATCACCAGCAAGGCAAATTATCCCCACGGCTAACCAGCTAAGGGCCGGAACAAGCCCACCACCCTCAGAATGGCTCACACAGACAATTCCGGCAAATCCCTTGTTGCAAGTGGCAACTCCGCATCCACCACAACTAAGCACTCAGTCCCAGTCTATTATTAGCACCAACTACGACCAAATTAAGTGCCCGCAAGGAGGCCCTCCCTCAATCCTTCAAGGGAGCATTAGGACAATTCCTACCCTAGCAGAAACTGCAACAAAAAATGGAGCTCGGGTTCAAACTGCGGGTGCATCAGCAGTTGTGTACGAGGTGGCCCTCACTCTGAGATTTTCCAGTATGGGTAAACATGACATTCTGAACCGGAGTAACATCCTACGTCTTTTCAAAGATCCGGACACCCTAGACAGGACACAAACAGGGGACATAGAATGGGTGAAATTCCTGAGTTTGAAAGGGGATACACACGGTGACTCCACCGTGTTGGGACTAAAGAATAAAGAAACACAACAAGCCATCGTGAAAAACTCAATCCTCCTAGCCGAGTGGGGCATTGAAGTTCAGACATTGTCGCTCCCAAAATACCCACTCGTCCTGGCCCCAGAGAGCGGGAGAAAGGCCACTCGATCGGTCCTACAAGGGACAACCAGCTTGGGAGCTCTAAATAGAAGCCAGATGGCCCAAAGTGTCCCAACGGGAATCAGAATCCTTTGCCAAAATAACCAACGGGTTATACGCACCATCTCCCCCATCCCTGAGCAAAAGGGACTCGCAAGTAGGAGGACACAGCATTCCTAACCATCACAAAAGTCAGCCTGCTAGAGAAGGCGCCAGGCCCGGAACTACTGCAAAGTCACAATTAACAGTAATCTCCTGGAACATAGCAGGGATTAGCAAAATCTGTAAAAATGAAAGCTTGAAGCAGTTCCTGGAAAGTGGAGACATAATCTGCCTCCAAGAAACTTGGGCCTTGACCTCCACCCCTCTGGCCGGGTACTACGAACTTCAAGTACCAGCAACAAAAAGGAACATCTTTGGTCGTCCATCAGGCGGCCTATCAGTTTTTATCAACATGAGTGCGCCGTCATCGCAACCACCATTAATGTGAACTCCTTTGGTCTACAAGCCTTACAGATAAGAGGTTTGAGATTCACCAAACATCCAATTCACCTCCTGGTATTAAACTGCTACATCAACCCCGCACAGACCCTAATGAAAGATCAGCTGGAGGCATTGGCACAAAATCTAGAGAACCTGCTAAATAAATATAAAACACACCAGGTCATTCTAGCCGGGGACTTCAACCTAAAAGACCTCGACAAATTGGAAACATTCCCCAGGGGCCCGGGAAGGGCGACTCCCTTGCATGATCTTTTATTTAGTTATAAATTCACATCAACTCACGCCCTGAAAAGAGCTTGCTCGACCGCCTGGCAGCCTCACCTCACTTTCCGGAACGTGTCCAGAATTGATTATATTATGATAAGCCGAGAGCTGGCAGACAGAATGACTGACTTTGAAGTCGAAAACCGGCAGGAAAGTGATCACAGGCCACTAAGAGCATCATTTCAGCTGGACATACCGCTTGCTACCTTTTACCAACCCATCGGGGAGACCAGCGGTGAGGAGAAACACAGCGTCCTGCGGAGGATCAAGCGGACAGATAAGATCGATGGGAAATTTCAAACATGGCTGGGTCAGGCACAGGAAGGGAGTCAGTTTACAGAGGACCCACCCATAAACGGATGGGAGAAAATCATTGAGGATCTACAAAGTAAGCTCGGGAACCCCAAATCTCAAAATACAATAACAAAAGTGCAAGTTAGTACAGGAAACACCTGCCTCCAGGACATACGAGAACATAAAACTTTTACGCAAGGCTCTCGTAGCAAAGAAAAGAGGGGGCAGACAAATAGAGGGGGCATCAATAGCTTTACTGAGGGCTTCTTTAAGGAAGAAGCTATGGGAACTCAAAAAAGCCAACACGGAAAGCAACTGGCTTAAAGTTTTCTCCCTCCTCAAACACAAGAATCCAGCACGACTCTGGAGATTCATTAACCAGCTGAGTAATCGAGGACCAACGAGAGAAAATGGGGTAGCTGAAAAAGATTGGGTGCAATACGTGAAACAGCTTTATGTAACAGACTCCCCTAAGGAAGTCCTATCAAGAGATAAGGCGGAGTCAGCTGAGGAAGTCCAACAGATTAGCATAAACCTTAAAGTTACAACTCTGAGCCCAAGCAAGGACTCAAGGAACAACTGCCCGGCCGACGCTGATGATACCACACCAACCTGGACAAACATCCAACAGGTCATTAAAACCATCAAGTGCATGAGGAACGACGGGGCCCCGGGGCTCAATGGGATCCCAGCGCCGGTCTTCAAACTGGCACCAGAGTTCTGGGCGACACTCTTAACTCCGCTCTTCAATTACACCTATCTGACCGCTACCACTCCCGACTCCTGGAGGGGTTCCATACTGGTTCCAATTTTCAGAAAAGGAGACCGCCTTGAGCCGTCGAATTATAGGCTCATTGCCCTGCTAGACTTGGAGTCCAAGGCATATGCACGCCTATTAATGAATGACTCAGAAAAATGGGCCGAAGAGGGAAATATAATACCCATGTACCCGACTGGTTTTAGGTCCCAGGCATCTACGATGGACAATGTCCTGGTGCTAGCACATCTCTCAGCCCAGGCAATCTTGAAGGACCATCCCCCTCTATTTTGTTGCTTTGTGGACTATTCCACAGCCTTAGATAAAGTGGACAGAAAACGTTTATGGTGGAAATTAGAAAGGTGGGGCATACCATCGAAACTTCTGAGGGCAATAAGGTCATTATATGAGGCCACCTGGGTGCGGGTCAAAACAAGTGCTCGAACAGTCTTCCCCAAAATAACCACAGTAAATGGGCTGAAGCAAGGGTGTGTGCTGGCCCCCATCCTTTTTAATTTATACACGGCGGATCTGGGGGTGGCCCTAAAAGGAGCCAGCCTCGTAGCCCCCAGATTAGGAAGTGTGAGGCTACCAGTTTTACAGTATGCTGATGACACGGCTATAATGGACCGCACGAAGTTAGGCCTACAAAGAGCACTAACTGCATTAAACAGCTTCAACATCACTAACCGCCTAACAGTCAATCAAGGGAAAACCAAGGTCATTATCTTTGGCAACTGGGAAATGCTCAAATAAACTCGGTGGCCTCATACAACTACTTAGGGGTCTGGGTCACGGAACAGGCCAAAGCAAATGTACATTTAAAACAGCAAGCCTCTAAAGCCAATAAGGTAATACATCTGTTAAGACAACTAAGTCAGAACCTGATCATCCCATCCGCTAGCCCAATTTTGATAGCTCTAAGAGCAAAGCTCTTCCCTGCAATCTGTTACGGTCATCTCGCCTTTCCCGGGAAGCTGGACGCTCTTCTCAATTCAGCCCAAGTCAAGGCATACAAGTCGGTGTTACACATACCAAGGACAGCAAGAAGAACTAGGCTGAGACTGGAGTTGGGCCTAGCGAGGCCAGACTTGATTTGCCAGGGGGAGCTTATAAAGTTGTATCTAAGGATATTAAGGGCCCCGGCTAACTCCTTAAAATTCCACCTGAGATCCATCTTCGAAGGGCCAGCCTCGACTTGGCACATCAGGCTGGGAAATGCAATCAAAGCCTTGAAGATTGAGGAAGGAAATATCCCGCGGCAGGAAATTCCACTGAATGCTTGGAAGAGAACAGTTAATAAACAAGTGTATGAAACCTCTTCTGACCTTGACTATAACACCCTTTGTCGAAGCTCCCATTTGGTGCCATTGAATGACTCATACACGGTAGGGAAAGCTCAACCATATCTTACCGAGGCCCTTACAACACAGGCCCGAAGCAAAATTCTTTACATGAGACTGATCACGCTTGGGATAGCAGACTTTAACCCCGCATGGGCCCAAAGAGGGGAATCCATAACCTGCAGGTTATGCCCCTACAAGAGGGAATCTTGGTTGCACCTTCTCTGCTGCTGTCCGATTTGCCTTAATTGGAGTATAAAACATGCTCTGAAGTATCAGCCTTATGTTGGTCAACCACCAACAGAATGACCCTAGCGAGACTGGCAACATTCGTTCACCAAATTAGGATAGCTTTAAAGGTCAATAACGAAAGTATTCCAACATATGGGAAGCCCACGGCAAAAGCAGCGGACTAAAGCTGAAGTGATCTCGCTACGTAGAACCATTGACATTGCCCCTCTTGAAAGCCTCCTAAAGAAAAAAAACGCCCCCTGTACAGACTAATTCCAAGGCACACAAGGTTGGAAAAATGCCAATCATATGGGACCCAGTCAGGGGTGCCGTATCCTTTTACTATATTCTGCTTTCTTAAACCGTTTTTTTTAGTTTATTTAGTATACATTTTACCAAGCATAGAAGCTTCCAATCATTGTTCTTGTACTCTTTCCTTTTACTGTAAAGATTTTAATTAATTGTACAGTTAATATTAAACTTTGAACTTTGAAACTTTGAACAGTTCCCACAATCCACTTGGACAAAACCCTTACAAATCTACTGGTAGTTCTCCAGGCTGAGGATTCTTGGTGGTGATGTTCCAGGTGAGCTCTGTTAACCTGTAGCTTGCAGGGAGTCCACTATATAGTCCTTTTACAGCAAGGTAGTCCACAGGGCTGTAGTTCCAGATGGTGCAGAGGGTGCAATATTCAGAGTGCAGGCCTTAGGAAATGCACATCAAACTTCTCAGTATGGCCTGTCTTGCTTTTTTTGGTTTCAAGCAGCAGATCTGAGAGGCTCTGCCCCTCTCAGATACTTATTCCAAGTTCTCTGGGTCAAGCAGGCGGTCGCTCCTGTCCAATCGGGTGTAGGGTATCCCCCCAAGGTCTGACCACTTCCTGCAGAGTGTGGCACTATTTTGTCCCAGAGTGCACCAATTCTTCCAAATTCATAATGGTTGATTTTCCAGCAGGGAGAGCAGAGCTGGTTAAACACACCCCTAGGATGGCTAATCTCCATAGTCTATCCCCTTTGCATCTGCTCATTCCTTCCTTAAGCCTAGCATTTGGATGGGTTCAAAAGAGTAGAGTTGTAAATGACACTGGTGTCTTCCCCTTCCCTTGAAGTCCATTGTTTACGACTCCTCCCCCTGCTCTGGCATTCCTCTGTAACAGAACACTGCCCTCCCAGCAGAGCTGGTCAACCCTAGGGGCTCTTTATTACCTCTTCAAAGAAGCCTGGCTAAACCACTTACCTCTGACCAATCAGGACAGACCACTAGAAGGCTAAATCTGGGCGTACAGACAAGAAAGTCTTATAACTTCTCGTCTGCACATTTTGGGAGAAATACAACAATATCATATTGTTGAGTTTATTAATTCCATTCTGGGAAGTCTTTGAATGGTATTTTTAGCTTTCTCCTATCAAGAGTTATTAGATAATAACTTCTTGCCATGTTAACCTATGTGGCAGGGGATTTGCAATGGTAAAAATGACTTGGAACATTTTTCCAGCACAAGGGATTATAAAAACATATTTTATAAGTACTCTGCTTATATCTACAGGCCCCCCAGCCCTGGAACACCTAGGGGAGACTGTAGGGGTTCTGAATATGTAAAAATATAGCAGATCCTCCCTCCACAGTGCTCCTAGTGGCAAAGCCGAGTTTGAGCAGCACTTTATCACAATGTGGGGAGTTACATGTGAAATTTCACTTAACCCAGGGCATATAAAACTCATTTTATAAGGGTCCTCATTATAAGTACCTGCCCTCCCCCCCATTGCCCCCCCCCCCAACACCTTGGACACCTAGGGGAGACCATGGGGTTACCTAATATGCCCAAACATTTGTAAGTGCCCCAAACACCAAAGTCGAGTTTGGGCACAAGTTACTTTTTAAAAGCAGTCCTATAACACAGGGCTACTTTTAAACTGACCTCGGGCTCAGCAGTGCACACATAAAAGTGCAGAAAGGGCTGCTGGCTTCCAAACTGCCATGCCCTATTATATGCTGAGGACTTAGAGGTAGTTTCAACCCCCCTGCCCTATCGTGTACTATGGTCTTATAGGGTAGGACCTGCCAATCACAAGGGTACCCCAACCCATAGTGTACCCTAGTATATGTAGGTCTTTTCACTGTATTCTAAGTGTCTCTTTCAGCATAGCACTGGCCCTGGCCCTGGTTAGGCAGAGCCCAGGGTCAGTCAGAGTCAGTTACCACCAGTACCAGTCATCCAAAGATTGGGACACACGTTGAGTTTACAACACATGGCAACAAAGACTTAATTAAGAGAAATACGGTGCCCACTTCAGCCTGTCTGAGTGCCAAACATATTGGGGGAGGACCACGTTGCTGTTCTGTAACAGACTTCCAGGGACCGACTGAATCACTGGCCTGCATGCAACAGCACCTCTGGATGGCATGCCACCTCCTCAGCCCAGGAACACATTACTCCACAAGTAAACCTAATTTAGCTGCCTACAATGACAAAGAGTCTGTAGAGCAATATTTGTGGAGAACCAAAGAATAAAACATGCCTTTGATGTTTGAAATATGCAATCCTTCCAAAATAGATTTCGATGCCTCTTGTAATATAAAGGGAGGCAGGAGTTAAGCTCTAGGAGGTAAGATATGCCATGGGGAAAAAGTAGCAGACTAATTTTCTGGACATGGAAAGTGTGAAAGTCCTTGTGAAGAGAGATATCATCTGTCAGTAACAAAAAATATTCAGAAGAATCCAAGGACAGCAAGGGGAAATAAACAGTGTAGGTAAATGTGTCCAACATCTAGCAACTGCCAAAAATAGGATGTTTCAAAAAAGGAAATAGAGAAGAAGAAAATCTAAGAGTGCAAAAGAATCCCTCTACAAAGGCTGCAAACACAGAGATCATTTTCAGGGGTAAAAGACAGGCTTCAATAGAGGCTCAGTCAGCAGGAAGCATTACAGAAGATGCCAATCATACCATTCAATCTGAGTAAGGTCCACTCAAATTGTTGGTAATGGCGACTGAAGTATTAGCCAGGAAATTGATAGCCTTAAAAGAAAACCATCAAACACAATCAGATGAGTCATGAGGGAGAGAGGTGGAACCTCAACAGACAAGGAAGCAATGGGAGAACTTACAGTGGAGCCACCGCTCGTTAGAGAAGGATTGAAATCCATCTCATTCTGACCAAATACAGAACCACTTGAAGAACAGTGGTTAAGCTGTTTAACACTGGTTTTGTCCAGACCCTAGAGCACATAGATCACATAGTGAGAACACAAAAGATAGACCTGTGGATTCCCTGAAAGGAAAGCAATGCTTCCCACAATTCGTTGCATCAGGGCTCAAATTCTGGTAACATTGCATTAAATAAATGAATATTCGGATTTGTAGAGCTGGGCTAATCACCGGTGAAGGGATACAGGCGTTGTCCATAGGCTGGGGAGGTTACGTGATTTGCCCAGAATCACAGGATGTTGAGCCGAGGCAGAGACGCGAACCTGGATCCCCAGCGCTAAAGTCGGTAGCTCTGGCCATTAAGTCTCATCCTCTTGCATTCGGTTGTGAGGCAAACAGGTCAAGTCATGGTGCAAAATCTCCTCAAGAGACATTAGGTGTAGAATTCTGAGAGGGGTAAGCTCTGGTATGTTAAACTCAGTGGCGGCTAGCCGAGGGAGTGCTGCGGGGCGGCAGGGTAGGGGCAGGGTGGTGGGGTAGTGGAGTCCGACATACGACAGACAGGATTAAGGTAAGTAATTTAATAAATAAAACAATTTACCTTGCACGTGCTGCATCACCGAGTTCTTCTCATAAAGGCCAGGGTAACCAATCCAGGTTCATTAAGTTGTTTTGTGGCTTTAAACAAAACATATACACATTTCTAAAATAAAAATGAGAACTTTTTAATAGGCATTGTGTTTATTTTGTTTATTTTGTTTTGTTTAGCAGGGAGAAAGAGGGAAATTTTTAAAAGTCAAAAATGTAAATATTGTAGACTTGAGTTCTGGCCGAAAAGGAGGACCAAAGTAGCTAATGGACTTTTTGGACTGCAAACCAAAGTAAACTTTGATGGGACAGACAAATGGCGATGTAGAGACGTGGCCTTGTATGCCCGTATAGCACAGAAACTCCCCTGGCAGGTGAATCACATTCTGCAAGCTCCTCAACCTGAACCTAGTGGTCTTTATACATTAGCTTACTCTTTAAAAAAAACTCAACACTGCCTCCACTCTTCGGATATCTTGAGTACTAGTCAAGGTAATAAATGATGGTTTTCCAAAAATTATCTCCTTCAGATGTTGGGAAAGTAAAGGATTAACTTTCAACAGGAAATGTACAAAACCAGAATGTTCCCAGTGTCAACAGGAGTGTGCCTGTTCTGAGTGGGACTATGATTGATGATTGACTATCCCCAATAAACTCGGTTGTGACCAATTCTTTTTTCCTGAGTTTTATATAGCGCGAACTTGACCCGCAGATATCGGGTATCAGAGCGCTTTACACAAGCACCAGTTGCGTTACATGAGAGGGCAAGAATGCATATTTTAGCTTACTTATTTTGGGAGCCAAAAGCCACCCATCTTCAAAGTACGTTTGCCTGATATCATTCAATCCCAATCTAAATAACCTTGTCCATAGAGATGGGAACATCTGAAATATGTCCAATTGCTCAGTTTTAGGTGTGTTCAAATCACTTATCCTCATGGGAGGTCTTACTGAGTCTGAGATTCCCATTACCAATGCAATTCATTTGAAGTTATCGATTGTCAGAACGGATAAAACAGGAACTGCCTTTCCAGATTCAAATAAGGGTGAACAATCTAATTGCTATAGAATGCCATTAATGCATGTATGGAAATCTTTCACATCTTTATTCTTCACTAAATTTCATGTATGGGCCTTGAACATTTAATGCTAATGTTTCTAATAGCTGCAAGACTAACTTGTCAATAAAAATAAATGTACTTTCAACAGTTACTGGGACACAGGGCACAAAGGCTGTGTGTGTTTCAGCTCTCAAAATTAAATTTAAGCCTGCATATGTCTTGATCAGTTCAACTTATAGACTTTTACCTTTGGGATTCGATGGGAAACAACCCACAAGTGGTACAAATGTAAGACACACTAGATTAGGGAGAATGGAAGTCTCTGCCCCTTCCAACCTGTACATTCTGGTTATGCTCTAAGGGTGGTGTTATAGTCTGTGTCAGCCCACTCCCTTAGCATCACAACCTTCACTTTCTAGTGAAGAAAGAGCCACATAACTGTAGGCCGTAGATATTGGTGCAGCAGATGTAGAAGCTGCATCTGACACTGGAAAAGTAAAAGCTCTATCTCAGATGTTTCAGGTTGTATAGAATCACTCTTCTCTTTCCACTCAGTCTGTGGCCCCTGAGAATTCAAAGAAGAGGAGGACCATGAGAATACTGCCTGCTGGATTTGCTTTAACCTCACGGAATTTACATACCATTGCTCTGGAGGCCGTCTCCCTTAGCAGGTCCCTCAGGTGGGCCTAGGAAAAAACCCTTTAGGATGCATGTCTAGACTAGGATAATTTATTTTGGCTAAAGTAATACTCTTGTGAGTTAGAAGAAAACAAAGACATTCGCATTCTGTAGGTTGTTCAGTCCATCTTATAGCTGTCACAAACAGTGGTGCACTCTGATGCTTAGTCTAAGGCGAACATTATTCTCAAACTGGTTCTAGTGCCCATACTCCATAGATTCTTAATGGAGCGTATGCCCCTTGAGGGAAAAGATGAATGAAGGAGAGGAGTATCTGTCCTTCTTAATGTGACTTTTCCAAATCAGCCTTGTTCATGAACAAGCAAAATTACATTTTATAGACTAACAGACACAGGGTTGCCACCTGGCTGTTATTTTAATAGGCTGCTCTGTATTTTTATGTACATGCCCGTAATACATTGGGAAAAACACTGGAAGGCTCTATTACTTAAACGTTTTCCCTTTTGAAATCTGACCCTAATAGAGCAAACACATCAATAATTCCCTTATAAGAGTATTTGGTGTTGTCTAAATTATTTCTAAACTCTCATTAAAGAATATATTGGGATGGTTTCTATGTTACAAAAAATACTGTGGATTGTATGCATATTCCTTTTGCCCCGTCAGCTCTTGGCCCCTCCAGAATAGCAAAATGTGAACAAATTGCCGGTATGTTTCTGAGAAAGGTGTCAACCTAGCCAGACTAGAACTACAATTAAGTAACACATATGTTCACATTAATGACTCTCATTTGGCTCAGTCATCACTGGGTAGGGAGCAAAGAGAGCAATGAGGCTTGACACAGACATCCCTCAATATAGAGCTAGTGCATATCTATCAACAATGTGGCCTGGGCCTGATGGAAAATAAAACACATTTCTTCAAATTCTGCCCCAAATATGAGAGAACGATACAAAACTGCTATGGGAAATTTGTCTGCAGGATTACTGCCTTCACAAAGCTTGGAAGAAAACACTAGAGTTATATTCTGATTGGAAAAAGCAGTTTGCAGAAAAGGGGGCAGAATCCTGGTCAACCTGTGGCTTAATCAAAGTTCTGATAACTCAAAACTGCAGAGATCACCACCAGGATGGAGATCTCTTCATGGGATAGTATTGAGGATGTTTCCCTATACTTTACCTTAGAAGATCTCTGCCGACTGCGGAGTCTCTCTATACTAAAGTATAGGGAAAAGTGTGAGAATTTTGGTGCACTATATGATATAGCCCTGCAGTCTTACCATGCAATACATTTGCAAAAACGGTTTTGAGACCACTCAAGCTCATTTGTAAAGTCTTAAGCTCAACCCTGGGTAGCTGTGGCTTCGAGCAGCAAGACTTAAGCAGAGTTAACTAGTGTAAGGCAGTTAACAGCATCAAATAACAAAATAAGAAAGCCTCACTACATCAAAGAAATCCGACACCAATTTATAAAATTAGATTATATTTTTATGAATGTTTAGAGTCCAAGAGAAGCAAAATCCGCAGAAGGGTTCCAGAGATACAATTTTTTTTACAAAAACGTAAATCTCGGTTTAACTCAAAAATGAATTGGTAACTGTAAAGTTTGTAAACTTTTGTACGTTTGTAAGAGTTGAGTTTGGCTACCCCGCTTCCGTCTTGGGTGACCAAATCTGACAGGGGGAGGTCTGGGGGCCAATACTGAGTACTTGGGCAGTTACCTTTCCATGTCCATGGAGTAGTCCTAATGCTAATGCTGCCGATGCAGGGGATGGAAGATGCTCAAGAATGCTCTGGGCACTGTGCAGTTCATGGGGGTGCTTTTGCTGGTATTCCTTGGTCCACGAGTCAGGTGGGGCGACTTTGGCCATAGAAGTCGGGGTCCCTTGAAGTCCTCTTTGAGACAGTGGAAGGCCAGCTGCAGTTGGGAGACCAGTGTCAATCCACAGCAGTCCCAGCAATATCCTTTGGTGGAGGCTAGTGTTCTTCTTGAGCCACCAATACCAATCTGGACTCAGCTGACACTCCCGGGTTCGGCTGACTTGGGTGCAACTTTTAGCCAACAAAAATAGGTCTCTTGGGGCAGCAGTAAGTGGTGATTCTTCTAAAACGGCTAACGATTTGCAGAGTTGAGCTACTTCAGCTTTGTTGGCCCTGGTGCTGGTTCCAGGTGGTCAGCCCAATGACCCTTGGAGTCACTTCTTTGGTCTGGGGGCAACTTTTCCCCAAACCAGGAGTCACAGGCTCAGTCTTCTGTTCGCTTGTCTAGTGCAGAAGGTGCAGTCCAGCAGACACTGCAGCCTCTCTTTCACAAGTCCAGGGGTTAGCAAGACAGTCCTTCTTCAGTCGGTCCATCTCCAGTTCCAGAGTGATCTGAGGTTCAGGGTGCCAGGGGTGCTATATTTATTTCCAGAAAGTGCCCTGGGTGTATAATATGGTCACTAGTCAATGAGCTGCCAGGTCCCCTCCCTTTTGGTGACAACTTTCTGGCTATGTGTCGTATCCAGGAGTCCCAGAGTGCAGTATTCTGCCCACTTTCAAGATGTCTGAACCCTCCCTTGGATGTTAGGTGCTTGGTAGCCAACCCTAGGAGTGTGGCTACCTGTGGACTATGGGCACACTAGAAACCCAGTTTTGGCACTGTTCTCCCCTCTCTGTTCCCGCTGCCAGTCTGTTTACCTTAATGAATGTCAGCACCTCAAGAGTATGATCACCATTTGCCCACCAAAGGCGGCTTTGCCCTTGAAGCTCCCCTTTTGGGCCAACACCCTGAATGGTTTTCTGCAAAAGGGAGGTAACACCTCACCCTGTAGCAAGCTGCTGTTGTGCCTAAGCCTGAGAGTCAGTACAAAAGGGGGTGGTGATGGACGGAGCATCTGAACCAATCAAACACTCACACCCAGTCAACAGATCTGGGTTTGATCCATCACCGTTCTTTAGCCCACTCTGCCACCCCAGTTCAGACATGGCCATATGCAAATCAGTCTGACCCTGTGCCTCATGGGAACAGTCCAGCCCGAACTGCCAAGCCATGCCTTCCCTGGACCGGAAACAAGCTTCCGAGGACCGGTTTCTGGCATTTCAGCCGTCTTCAGCCCAGCTTGCTTGAATCCAGTGGCAAGGTGAGCAAGGGACTCACGTCTGAGCATACCCTGCCAACTTATGGTGAACAAAGTGGTACAAAAGGGGGTGGTGATGGACGGAGCATCTGAATCAATCAAACACTCACACCCAGTCAACAGATCTGGGTTTGATCCATCACCGTTCTTTAGCCCACTCTGCCACCCCAGTTCAGACATGGCCATATGCAAATCAGTCTGACCCTGTGCCTCATGGGAACAGACAAGCCAGAACTGCCAAGCCATGCCTTCCCTGGACCGGAAACAAGCTTCCGAGGACCGGTTTCTGGCATTTCAGCCATCTTGTTCCCATGAGGCACAGGGTCAGACTGATTTGCATATGGCCATGTCTGACCTGGGGTGAGTACACTTTTTTCAACAATGTGCAGAGCGACAAACAACGGTGGGCCATCATGTTACTGCTTCAGATAAAGTGGATGGAAAAGGATGAGCAAAAAAGGAAGATCTATCAAGATTATTTTAAACTTCAAGCAACACAATTTTGTTTTTTCTTTGTTGTCTCTAGCAGATTATACAATTTGAAACTCTGGCTAGGGTAGGCTAATTTCACTGAAAATGAGTTTAAAGCTGCCTCAAGAGTAGCTGACTTTCGTCGAGATATGCTGGTACATAGGATATTTTTTTATCACCACAAAATGCATACAAGACTTGTTTTTGATCTAAAGTATATCAAAAGCTGTCAGATGATTTTATATTGGTTTTAACTAACTTGAAATAAATGGTAGCCTCTGTGAGCCGATGCTGCAGTACTGTTCATTTTCTTACTTTATAAGCAAGAAACACTTTTACTGATGGTGAACAGCTTAAAGGAACCCATAAATCTTCCTTTATTGTGTTCTTGCTGTAAATGAGAGGCAACGTTACTCGCTCTATAGCAGGAGAATGTAGAGAAGATAGAAAGATGCTAAATGACTCCTCTGGAAGCAACCCCTCCAACCTCAAACACAAGTGGTCTTCACATATGATTTGACGCCAGATTAACAATACTCCAAGCTCCTTTTCCCTCTCTGTCTCTATCCCTTCCTACACACAGGACGCATATACCTGCTGCAGATCCGCACCTAACCATAGAAACTCCTCCAGACACAACAGGCTAGCCAGACAACTACTGAACAACTACATACTTTCCCACCTAAACACCTGCTCTCACGCACCGGCCGATCACGCCATGCTAGCTTCAAAAATCAAGAATATCATTACTCACTCTGTCAAGACATCACACCCTAGCACTAGGCATATTAAAAATAAAAATGAGCCTCAAACAAGTTCCCATCTCACGTACGCATATGACCTCCTCCAAACCTTCCCTGCAATGCGCACTTCTTAACTGCTGTTCAGCCGTTAAAGAAGCGACCAACATATCTGCTCTTACACTTAACCATGACCTGGACATCCTCATTCTAACAGAAACTTTAATTAATTCATCTTCAGCCCCCACCCTTGACTTGATTTCCCCAGTCATTACATCATCATTCAGCGGGTGGCCTAGCCTCTATATACAGGTCCACACTTTCAATAAAACAATCACACACTCTGTCACCCCCCTCCTGCGAATACCTCAGGGTCAACATCACCACCAATGACAACTCAAGCTGTTCCTTTCACACGTTCTACCAGAGATAACCACACGTTCATTGAACATATTATGGAGGTTATCTCCTCCAACAATAAAGGACTTAATAACCAGATTTTTCTTGGCGACCTCAACATTCACTGGAACAGTTCTAACAACCCTCTTATGAACAGTTTAAATCCTTTCTCCAGGACCTCAACCTTATCCAAGCCTGAACAGCCCAACCAACAACAAAAGGAGCCACTCTAGATTTACTCACTGCCAAAGAGAATAAAGTACAATTTGAATCTATTGTACCATGCGACTGGACTGACCATCATCTAATCACCTTCCTTCTCTCCGAAAAAAACAACTACATCTAAGAGCCAATCTGTGAAAGCCAAACACTGGGTCTGAGACACTTGTAACATTAACTCACTCTCTTTGTCACCTCTTAGTAATGACAGCCTACTTAGGTTGGGTTTGAGATCCCCAGGTATACTTCCTGTGAGGATTTGGTTGTATGATTGGACTACCTTTTGCTAATGTTACATATATTTTCCCCAACCACAAGTAGATTAGATTTCATTTTTCGGTCCTCAAGAATTTTCCAGATCAATAGCGACGCTCAAAGCAAGAAACATGTTGACCTACACACACATTATTTTATGAGATGGATAGGACCATTACTGACCATTACTGACCATTACTTACACATTCAGCCACTCATTGCCTTCGAATAATAACAAGAGAACCCACCCAATACATTTAATTGGGTATCCCTTAGCTATTTTTAAAACCACTCATTCACATTACACCAATCTACACCTAGAGCACCACCAACCTATACCTCACATTTGCATCTCTTGTTCAAAAAACCTCTGGCAAAGATTTCTCTTGAGGGGCCCACTGGGCATTGCAGCACCGTCCAAATGAGGAGCTGCGAGATGATGAAGCATGACACCCACACAGGCGAGTGAGGGCTCATACTTCTGAGCAATTAAATCCCATGATCTGTTTTCTCAGTTTCCCTGACCTAGATCCCCCTGTTCTTCCCTTTCCCCAGGAACTACATACCGTTTGTATTACACAAACTTCAGTAATCCCAATATTCTGCATCTTGCCTTCTTTGTAGAGCACCACAGTGTGACCATGCTTCCTCGTCACACCTAATGCAGATTCACTCACTGCAACATGCAAAGCAAATAAAAATGTAAATACTTTTTCAAACCAAAACCACATGGCCCAATCCATTCGGTTGACTTTGTTTGACCTACATAAAATAAATTCAGTGCCTCTCTACAGAAAAGCACATTTGTGAGGATGTTCCTTCTCTCTGATGTTCTAGATTGCACTCAGACACACAAGAAGTGAATGGGATGGTGGTGAGATGATAAATCTGTGGTGGGGTGCACACATACCAGAGCCATGCAAGGGACCTTTCTTCATCCCAACCCAGGCTTTCTCAAGTGTCCCAGACATCTTTCTCCTCATACTGAAAAGTTGCTGAAAGGCATTCAGTGTCTTCCCTCTTCTCAAACTGACCACCGCTGTCCATTCTCACAATGCAGTGGAGTTACAGCATGAGGTATGCAGATTTACCTCAAATATAGTGATGGACATTTCTCACCAATAGAAATGTCAAAGTATGCTGTCAAGGAAATACAGCACAATGTTTCCATTCATTCTACAGAAGAGTTCTTTGTGCTGGCCCACATCAATATTTCTCTCTTTCTGTGATTGGAAATGCATGATGGACTTGCCACATGATTAGATTTCAGTCAGCTTGAATGAAGATTCCAATGTGGAGGTGGGTGTTTAATACTAAATTCTACCTACTGGAGACCTAAACCTACCCTTATTTATTTATTTATTTATTTGCGATTTTTGTAGAGCGCGACACTCATCCCAGGGGATATCACGGCGCTTATACCAAGCAGAAACTACTGATGACTGAAGCTGAAGGAAGTTTAGAAATTGGGGAAGAGGTGGGTTTTCAGCTTTTTTCGGAACAGGAGATAATTTGTGGTATGTCTTAAGTCGACGGGAAGCTCATTCCACCTCTTTGCTGCCGTAAGAAAAGGAACGGCCACCTGTTCTAACTTTATAAATAATTTTAGTCCTAACCAATGCTGATTGAAGTGATCGTAGGTTCCTAGTGGGGACATAAAATTCGATCTTCCCTTGAAGAATAGTGGGACCAGTCTTATGCAGAGCCCTATGGGCATGGCTGAGCAATTTAAAGGCAGCCCTCTGGCGCATCGGAAGCCAATGAAGTTTCTTCAAACATTCCGATGCCGAGTCTAGCTTGCCTTTGCTGCAAATAAGTTTGGCCGCCGAATTCTGCAGTACCTGTAGGCGAGAGAACAGATGTTCATTCATCCCTACAAACAGCGCATTGCCATAGTCCAAACGACTAACCAATAGGGCCTGTGTGACCGAACGTCTGCAGTCCAGAGGTATCCAGGGAAATAACCTAGCGAGAAGTTTTAGGATGGCGGAACCCTTGCCACAGAGGGATCGCACATGATCCTTCATGGACAAGGCGTCATCCATGATGATCCCCAGGTTCCTGGCATGTTGTTTTGGAGTGGGGGCCAAACCCAATGAGGGTGGCCACCACAAGGCATCCCAAACACGTTTGGCGCCACCAAACAGAAGAATCTCAGATTTTCCTGCATTCAACTTTAGGCCGTGTGAATGCATCCACTGGGCCATTTCTGAGAGGCAGTCGTGTAATTTGGTTTTAGTGATATCAGGCATCTCATCCAAGGCCACCATCAGCTGCGTGTCATCCGCATAAGAGCAGATGCCAATGCCCCACTTCCTTCCAATGTCGGCGAGAGATGACATATAGACATTGAAAAGGGTGGGGCTCAGCGAGGCACCCTGGGGGACCCCGCAGCTGATGGAATTAGGCCTGGAATGGAACTGACCCATATGTACTGCCTGAGTGCGGCTGCTCAAAAAAGAGTGCAGCCAGCTCAATGCAGTGGATTGAACTCCTTTGCTCAGAAGTATGTTCAACAGGCAATTGTGGGATACCGTGTCAAACGCCGCTGACAGGTCAAGCAGTATCAGTGCCACTGCCCCACCTTGATCGGTGGAGGATCTGATACTGTCCGACACTGCCAGCAATGGTGCCTCGGTGCTGTTGTTAGCTCTGAAGCCCGTCTGGGAGGGATCCAGGAGAAGGTTGGTTTCCAGGTACCTTGTCAGTTGTACATTGACCAGTTTCTCCAAAACTTTGGAGAGATAGGGAAGCTGGGAGATGGGTCTATAGTTCTCTGGGTTGAGAATGTCAGATCCAGCTTTCTTCAAGAGGGGGATCACCGAAGCATGCTTCCAAGCATCAGGGAAAATGGCAGTTCTTAGTGATTTATTAAAGAGTTGTGTGATCAAGGGACAGAGCGTGGACGCAATCTTGGAGAACACAAAATGGGGGCAGGGGTCCGAGGGGGAACCGGATTTGACTGTGTTCATGGCTGCTAGGACCTCGTCCACTGAAAGTGGTTCAAAGCCAGCTAAAAGGGGTGTCGTTCCCGAGTCTGGCGGAACTATTGATGCTTCTGTTATGATCACAGTATTGCGGGGTTTATCTGTGTTACTGTGAGCATATTGGGGGGTGAAGGTAGAGTAGATTTTCTTAATTTTCTCAGCAAAGAAGGTGCTAATACGGTCACAGGCCTCAACCAAGGGGGTGAGTGTTTGAGAGATGCTAGATGGTTTGCTAAGCTCCTTCACTATTTTGAACAGTTCCTTAGCTGAGTTACTGTTTTCTTGGATGCGCTGGGTAAAATAATCTTTCTTTGCATTTTTTATGGCAAGGGTATACAGTTTCCGATTAAGGACATAATTTAGTCTGGCTACACTGTCCTTGGACTGTCTCCAAAGATGTTCAAGTTTTTGACATTCCCTTTTAAGACTTTTTAAATGGGGGGTGTACCATTTCTCCGTTATAGCTCTTTTCCTAGATTCCCGCATCGGGGCTACTTTGTTTAATATTTGCAGTATTTCAGCATCTAGTAAGGTGACATCTGTACAGACAGAGGAATCATCCGGGAATTTAAAATTGGCCTCTTGAAAATGATTATCAAAATTAGATTCATTAACTAACCTCCAGGCTCGTTTGGAGATCTGCGGAACTGCCTTGGGTTTCAGAGACTTGCAGGGGAGGTCAAGTGAGAAAGATATAAGGGAATGGTCCGACCAGGATAGGGGCTGGACCTCACGTATGTTAGTGGATTCAATGTTGGTAAAAAGTAGATACAGTGTGTGGCCAGCTGTGTGAGTGGGGCCCACTACCAACTGCTTAAGGTTAAGGATCTCCATGTCATATTCCAATTGGGAAGCTCCCAGAGCATCCATGTTCTCATAGTGAATATTTAAATCGCCAACAATTAGATAATTTTTATATTTTAAACAGAGTGGCAGGAGTTGGTTGAGTAATTTAGCGCCAAGATTGGCTTGTTGTCCAGGGGGGTTGTAAATTACTGCTCCAGCTAAAATGGTGGGACCCTCATGGAGTACTCTGAAAGGTAAGGTCTGATGTTCGTTGTGGGCAGTTATTGGTTCCGCAAAGCATGCTAAATGCTCCCTGAATATCACAGCGACCCCCCCCTCCTCTTTTACCAGATCTATCTTGCGTAATAATTTTATAATTAAAGGGGAGGGCGTTTGCTAGATCTGGGGCATTAGTATCGGATAGCCACGTTTCGGTAATGAAAACCAGGTCCGGGGTCTTGGACGTAAGTAAGTCCCAAATATCCAGAGCATGTCTAGGTAGGGATCTGGCGTTGAGGTATAAACAGTTAAGGTTCATGTGATTGTTAACATGGATTGTGTGATGGCCTAATAGAGATTGACCCATGCTAGACCAACGACAAGCGAGGCAGGAAATAGGTCCATAGGATGATCCTGGGCCCATTTGAATACATAGCCTTTCATTATTGCCCTTTTTATCAGCATAGGCTAGCAACTCGCTACGGGAGTAGCGGATGGGCGTGGACGAGTTTTGAATGAAACCAGCAGGGGGTATGGCCCCTAGTCCCGGCTGGGCACGGACGGGCTTACCTTAGGCGCACCTTCGGCGCACCATTGACGCGCCCGCTGCGCCCGTCCGCTGCGCCTCGGCCAGCACATTGGAGTAAATAGGGGGGAGGAAGTGCGGGCTCCTGGCTCCGCCCTCCGGCTCGCAGGGGCTGACCCCTGATTGGTCTGCCGGTCTGCCTAACTCCCCTTTGGCTCTCCACGCAATCGGCACTCAGCCGTGGTGGAACGGAGCCCGGGGATTGGCAGCCAGAATTATTAGGGGAAGAGGAGCAGCCTAACTCGCTGTCGTCCTCACAGTATTCGTGCAAATCACAATTTAAAATGCGGGCAGGTTGGAAATGCGGGCAGTGCAATAAACAATTTTAAAAGCGACCAGAATCGGTGCAGGTAATCAATTTTAAAAATACGAGCAAGGTCAGTGTAAATATACAATTATAAACAAACACAGGGCTGCAGCTACAGTAGCGATTCCACAGTAGCGATTCCACTTATGAATGAAAGAAATGACAGCACCAAAGGAGAAAGCAAAGGGAGAGAGAAGAAGAAACATAAAGCCAGAGAGACAGAGAGGCCCACACAGGAAAGGCTATTTTGTAAGAGTCAAGTACCTTCAAGTTGGTTTTCACATCAGCCTCCCTGCAATGATGGAGATGCACATCATGCCTAATGCAGGGTACACAAGCATAACGTTCTGCACAATAGCTAGTAGGATATTAGAGTTTTTCAACCTTTCTACATCAGTACAGTTTTATGTTGGATGTGTTTCTAGACTTCAATCTTTGGTGCCCTTGCGGTGCCATCGACATATTCGATGGAATAACACACCACAGCAGAGATTATATAGATGTTGTGAAGGTTTTACACACCCGCCAGCACCTCAACCACCACAGGCTCAGAGTTGGTGGTGGGCACCTTTTTATATTCAGACTGGGGTGCCAATATTTTTTTTTGCCTTGGTGAAGCTCGGTATATGCTCTACGGTGTACCATGTCTAGTGAAGGTGCTCAAGCCAGATATTTTTTGCAGCAGTGTGACATTACTGGTGCGATATCAAGTGGGAGGAGAACATGTCATAGTCTTACATCACAGTAGTGGAGAACATATCCATGCTTCACTTTTGAAGACTGTCAAAAAGTACACTGTACAGATTATAATTGTTGTCGTTATTATTATTATTTAGATTACTGTGGTTATCATTATTATCAGTATTGTTCTTATGTGTATATTATTACTTTAATTCTAACTGATTCTCATAATGCTGCTAATAATAATGATAATGAGACGGGATGTGGCGCAGCGGCCAGAGCGGCTGACTCCGGAGTGCGAGGTTCACGGTTCGATCCCCAGCGGCAGCTCAGCATCATGTGACTCTGGGCATTAGTTCACTTAATCTCCATGATGGCCCCAGCGCCTTGAAACCTTTAAGGGGGTGATAGGTTTGTACTTTATAAGTAGGAATTATTTGTTTATTTATAATATAATTATAAATATACTAGTATGGCTTGTTGGAGTAGCAGTAGTATTAGTAGTACAATTCATAATAATGGCCTTGATACTAATAGTTGTAGTAAGAGTTACTGAATAGTATTCGTGTAAGTACTATTAGTAGTAGCAATAGCCCCATAAACATCACTCACTACAGTGGGTCATTAGCATAATTTTAGAAGGAAATAACTGGCTTTCTGGCTACCATATGGGTTGCAGAGGCGCAACTAGAGTCACATTTTGGGGGCTAAGAAAAAATTTCGGGGGGGGGCTGAATCTTTAGGCAATCGGCAGAGTCGAGCTGCAGGGGCTCTTAGAAGGGGTGAAACAACAACAAAGCCCCATTAAAATGCACAAGGTATTTTAAAGACGTGTGAAGTGCTCGGGTGCGGCTGTGAGCGGGCCCGGGAAGTGTCTCATTCCGGGCTGCCACACATGACGGGGGGGGGGGGGGGGGTGTTGGGGGGGGGCTTTGAGGCCAATGGGTGTTGCGCGCCTGATGTGTTGTGTGTCACGTTAAAATTGCTCAGCGCTGTAGCATGATTGGTATCCTCTCTTCCTCACTCCTTGATTGACGTTTATACGTCGTTCTGGTATTTTGCGTTTTTACAAAAATTGCACGAAAGTTTTTTTTTTTTTTTTAAAGACAAAAAGGAATCAAAGCTCAGTCCGCCAATGGAACATGATTCCTTTCTGGCCTGGCAATTTGTGAACTCTTCTGTTGCCAGAGTTTGCTCTCTGGACACCCTTCTCTGGGCTAACACAGTAGTTTGCTCCGGTGTCCGAAATTGAGCAATTTTATAGACAAACTGCAGACGTTTTCATGTGCCGTGCATGCACCTTTCTGGTCACAGAAGCCCCTCGTGAGGTGAACACGTGACCGGGATATGACGTTCCCAAGGCCTGGATGGGCGGTGTGTGATAACGCTCTGAGAGCATCTTCGTCTGTGACATTTCTGGAACACGCCACATAGCGGGCGCGGGGTCCCTCGTGGGCTTTGGTGATTATTTGCCCCCAAAACTACAGGATTCGCTTACTGTTCTCTTTACGAACTATATCCTTGAATTTCCTTGAAGATAACTACGAGATTCTTGAGTTTTGGAGAGAAATTACATCAAATTGGAACGCCTGGATAAGGCTGCCAACAATCTGATGAAGTTTTATAAATTGTAACAATTTATTTTAAATGCAAAACGTGCAGCGATTGCTTTTGAAAAGGATGTTCTAGCAGTAACATCAATATATATTGTTATCAATGGTTCCGCATTAGCATTATTTGCAGGGCTATTGTTTTATAATAAAACCAATAACCGTATCTGGGTTGGCATACAACTATACTAGAAGATCTGGAAAAAATACACTATTATCTAGTTCTTAATGTTCCCAAGTTCGATATCTCCTTTATGGATACAATTATTTGTATCTGATTTTACTCGTACTCGATCAACGTGTCTCATTGCTGTTATAGTTGCCTTTTTTTTTGCAGAGTTTTATATAGCGCGAACCGAATCAGGTATCAGAGCGCTTTTACATATTTTCCAGTTACGTTACATGAGGACACACTTTTTAGGCACGGGTAGATTAGGTGATTTGCCCAGAAACACAGGAGGTTTTGGCGTCGTTACCGAGACTCGAACCCAGATCCCCAGGTCCGAGGTCGAGCGCCCTAGCCGTTAGGCCCTCTCCTCGCCTTGATAATTCTAGCTCATTCCCTTTGTGTTTTTATTAGGGTTTGAAAAAATGCCCGCGCTGGACCTTTGCACCGAGGTCCGCCTGTGTCTCCAGTGCCCACAGCCTTGATGTATTTGTCCTGTACGTTTACTGAACTCTACGGGCAAGGGGCACAGGAGAGACGCGTGTAAACCATTGTTATATTACGAGATACTATGAAGCAGTACCGAGGATGATGTCTGATATATGTGGATTATCTGAAATAGTAGACAGTCATGAAAAATGAGTGGGGTTTCTAAACAATAGACAGAATATATGAAAATGTGTGCAAACTATTGCACATAACAAATGCGTCCTATGTGAAAATGCACAGATGCCTTTAAATAGTAGCGCTTGACGTTACCAGAGAGAGAGAGAGCAGAAATCCTGTAAGCCAGGGCTTCATGAAAAAAATGGACAGAATCCTGTATACAATACCCAATTCTATGAATACATGTAGAGAATGCTGTTAAAAAATTATTTGGTTAAATTAAACAAAGTGGGCATATTCCCCTAAACAATACCCAGGGTTTATAAAACTAGTGCAAACTCCTGTAATACAACACTAACATTCCATAAAAAGACTGTGGAATCCTGCAAACAGTCACTTTATCCTATTAAAAATCGTATCCAATCTTTGGACCAAAAAACGTGCACATTCACCTTTATACAATAACTACATTTATGAAAATGTGTGCAAAATCATATAATCCATTTCTGGGCTAAACGAAGAACGGTGCAGAAACTTGCAAACACTTGCTAATCTCGATTAAAAAAAACACAGCATTCCTCAAACACCCACGGAAATGAATTTAATAATGGATTAAAAGCATTTTATATAAGTACCAAAGAGCATCGTTCCAACTTGACCGGCGAAAAGTAGCGTTTAAGTGCTCCTTTTTTCATTTCTGCACTTTATGTTCAGCGGGGTTATTTTAACCTTCAGTAACTTAATGAAATGACCTATGGACGGCCTCTGCATTAAACAATCAAGTGGGAGCAGCGGAGCCGTAATGTTTAAATCAACAGCAGATAATGGCAGGAAGCTTCGCCTAATTGGTATATTTAGCCATGCTGATTTAGCTAAAATAGGCCAGGCGGAGATGTAATGCGTCCAGCCCCGGGCCATCACTGAATCTCTCTCATTTTATGTAATGATAAGACATTAGCCCAGAGGCCAGCGAAGATCCCCTGCTCCTCCCCTCCTGCGTGAAAATATGAAAAAGAAATCACAGAATGCGGCTTCCAAAAGTCAGTAGAGGTTTCCCAGAATGCATTGCATTCACGCAAAACTCACGACTATAGCGTCGCCGTCCAGCCAATGATGCATGTACTATTTGCCTGGTACTTTCTGCGATACGCGTTGACGTCGTTGGAAACGATAACGCGTTTTCCTGCTAGACCGAGACGTGTAGGTCGTCGGCTTTGTTTTTGCTCTTATTTAATCAGTTCTCCAGATATATTTACTCGCGCGACGCCTTTGGCTGCACTTTGTCGCTGGCTGGTGTAATCTGCCTAATGAACTCGTTAAAGGTGCCAGGGTGACCCCGGACAGCTCTATTGGGAAATCCCACTGATAAGCCCGTAGCAGGCCTTCTGTCAAGTCCCTGCCTCATTTCACTAATAAGTATCGTAAAAAAAAAACTCCACACTTGCCTCTGTGTATGGGCTTTACGAAAAAAAGGAAGGAGAATCTCTGGTGAATTTGAAGTCATATTTTACTTACTTTATAGCTTTCAGTATAATTAGGAAAATAAAGTGCTCCAACCCTGACTGCTAACCAGGGTATATTTATTGAGGGTTTCTGACCTTTATATTTAGCGTCCACTGAAGGGTTTAGATTTTTCGTAAATCTGCTGCTGTGGAATATCAGTTCTCGTTTACTTAGTTCTGATATATGCTTTTGACGCATATCATATATCATGGAGTATTCATGTATCAAGGAAAGTTGCAGGCACCTGTTAAGGTGGTATATAAAAATTGTAAAACGCCTGCCTTTTTTGGACCAGCATCTTAGGGGCATATTTACAATAAAGTGGCGAAGTGTGTCGTTATGCCAAGAAGGCTAGAAACTTGCTTTGTCACTTTAGAAACGCAGGACTGCACCAAATTTACTAGAACATGGTACAGCCCTGTGTTTCCCCCTGCGCTGGCGATACGTTTATCTGCCTAGCACCAATGCAGGTACCCTTGCACCATAGTGCAAGGATGCCTGGGTTGAGGGGGAAATTGTTTATGTGCAGTATGGTCCCTCTTCCTGCACATAAACAATATTTAAATGCTGTTTTGTAACTTCTATGTGGGTTGCTTAACGCAGCACACATAGAAGTTGCAAAACAGCATTAAAAAAATAATATTGTTTATGTGCAAGAAGGGGGACCTTCCTGCACATAAACAATCAAGCAATTTATTGCTTACTGTGCACAAGGCTGCACACATGTAAACAGCAAAAACGAGGAGAAATAAAGCATTTCTCCTCGTTTCACCTGATTAAGACCAGGTTTTCCCTGGCCTCGATTTTGGCACTACCTATTTACGTTGCCTGTGTAAATAGGAGGCAGTGTCAAAATTAATGGGAATTGCGGTGGAACGCCTACTGCAACACCCTTTGCCCTCCCCTTTCATGTGGGTCGCGTGCTCACTGCGCCACTGGATTTAAGATAGCCTGGCTGATGAGGGGTAATGCGCCAAAACCGGTCCCATGATGCTTGATTCCGACCCTAGGAGGACCTGGCTTGGCAATTCGGGCTGAACTGTTCCCATGGGGAACATGGTCAAGTCTGAGTTGCATGGGGCTGGGTCCAAACTGGGTTGGCGTGGTGAGCAAAAGAACGATAGATTAAACCCAGATCTTTATGACTGCGGGTGAATGTTTAGCATTCTGTCCATCATTTGTTCCATTTGCATAAGAACTGATTAACCCGTTGCGTGCTCATGACGAGCTCAGCTCGTCATGAGGCACGGTTGAGCTGCACTCATGATGAGCTGAGCTCGTCATGACCGTTGTAACGTTCACACGCGGGGATAATTTCCTCGCTGTGCTGAACGTTCCAAAACGGGTGTGGTTGTGATGAGCTCAGCTCGTCATGAGTGCAGCTCCACTGTGCCTCATGACGAGCTGAGCTCATCACAAGCATGGGGCCCAGCGCGCGCCCCCCGCCCAGCGGGGGGAAACACCCCGCAACGAAGTGGTTAATACCTGCTAACAGAAACTTAGGTAACACCACCAACCACCACGCCCTCCACAGATTTTTGTCTTACAACTGGCTCACAGTTATACTTTTTTTGTTTTGCACTTCAACCTCTGGGTGGCTGTAGAGATAGAACAATTACATCATCTAAGAAGATGACAACTATGGAGTCGACATTGAGCACTACACTCTTTGCTCCACTTTGTTCTTTTCTCCTCCATAAGGTGGAGGTGGGTGAGTGACTGAAAGCTCAGGTCAGGCTTGAGTCAGAGGCCTTGCTCAAACTTAGCTTGAGATCCTCGTGGACCCTTGAATTCTAAACAAGCTGAGCTTGATTTTCCCTGCCACACCTACCTTACCTTTAGGTGCCAAACATTAAAAACAAACATTAAACTTTCATGTAAAACAGAAGGGAGAAAGAAATACCCATGTAGTAGCTGAACTGCACAATGTGAAACAAGAAAACCTGTAATCTATTCTGTCTGCCCTGCTCGCAAGCTGTGTGATTGTAGACAAAGATTTTATTTCACAGAGCCTCCTTTTTATTCAAATACATTACTTCAGGATGTACAATATGATTTTATAGGCTATATTGTTGCTCCATACATAATAAGAATATAGGCTACCTTTAGGTTATCCTTTACAACTGACACCCCGTAATCCACTAATGGCATTGTCCTCAGGGCAGCGGTAGGAATGTTTCTAAGTTCATTGTTAAAAACTATCATTTTCACTAAATGCCTCTCAATGTGGTTATATAATCTGATGTACTAAAGTATCTTGCTTCTGTGTGTAAAACAAATGCACTGTTTTGAATTTTGAGAAGACTTCATCTTATTTTTATATGATGATTGGTGCGTGATTTACGTGACAAATATTTACAAGACACAGCTAGTGTGCAGGCTCTTAGAGAAAAGCCAAAAACTCGTCTTGTCCGTGGCTCGGCTCGTCCTGGTAATTTGTTGGCTTGCTCTCGCGGGAGCCTAGTGAGGGTACCCCAAAATTGAGACAAGCCAAAATGTTCCTTTACCGGACCTCCCACAATTTACTGGATCAGAGACACTGTTAAACAGTAATTTGATGAGGTAATGTTTACCTGCGTTAAGGCACCACCCAAAACATAAAAATCAATCATAATACAGCTCATTAGCATGGTTAAATTGAATGAGCTTAATCAATAACTGAGTTGTAGATCAATGAAAAGTAAAAGGGTTTTATCACAACATTTGAACATAAGTGCATCAAGCTAAATTGGACTCGCAAAAATAGAGAATCGCTGTTTGCGAGCGCAATTTAGCCCTTTTCAATGCAGGAACCAAAAACCAAATAATAGACAAAATCGTGAAATTAAGGAATCGCAAAAAATGCGAAAGCCAAGTTAGTGAACCCACATCTGCGAGAACCTTAATAGCGATAGCAAATAGCGATTCGCAAAAAAAGAATCGCAAACCAATGCATGTAACGTCGCAAATAGCGATTCGTACGAAATTTGCAAATTTGCAAGTGCAGATTAAGAGGAATCACAATCAGGTGGTAAATAGGAGTAAAAAAAATCGCACAGGTGCAGCCCTCAGAAACCTATTTAAACTGACCCAGGAGCCCCCTGAAGCTTTTCACAATGGCAGCGCTCTACATGATGGCGAGGAGGATGAGGATCCATGCATCAGCCCAGCGCAGAAGGAGAATACAGGAGTGGATTTTCAGAGTGCACATCACATTGTTGGGATAAACACCTGATGAAATCTACGACAAGTACAGGCTGAACCGTGCAATGATCCTTGACCTAATAGCAGAATTGGAACCCCTAATGCGGCGCCAGACCCGTAAGACCCATGCCATCCCCACTCATGTCCAGGTCCTAGGTTGCCTGCACCTACTTGCGTCAGGGCAGTTTCCATGGGGCAGTAGTTGTAGCTGGAGGGGTATCACAAAGCTCCCTTTCACGTTTCTTCAAGTCCTTCCTGGGCGCCATGATGACAAGGATCCACGCCCACATCACCTTCCCCATAACCAAACAGGAATTGAACAATACCAAACTGGACTTCTACCAGGTAGCACAGTTCCCTCATGTGATCTGTTGCATAGATTGTACGCATGTTGCCATTGTCCCCCAGCAGATAATGAATACATTTTCAGGAACAGGAAATCCTATCATTCTATCAATGTACAAGTAGTGTGCAATGCAAAATATATCATAACAGACATTGTGGCGCAATACCCTGGAAGCACACACGACTCCTATATATTTTGACGCAGTGGCATTCACACCCGTCAGCTCAGGGGTGAATTTGGCGAAGGGCATCTGCTTGGCAAACACATATACTTATTCCCCACACAAAATTACAAAATTACAATTCATAACTGTCGCTAACCCTTTGCTTACTACCCTGTAGGTGACAGCGCATACGCTGTACCGAACTACATATTGATACCATACCTCAACCCAGCCACCCCACATGAGCAGAGGTTCAATGCAGCACACATCAGCACACAGAATGTAATTTTATGCACATTTGGACTGCTGAAAAGTCGCTTTCGCATCCTCCACAAAACTGGTGGAGCCTTGCAGTACCGGCCAGAGACCTGCTGCAGGATTGTGGCTGTGTGTTCCATGTTGCACAATATGCAACCAGGGAGGCATACACATTGAAGTGTCCGACAGTGAGTCTGAGGGAGACAACCAACCACTGGCACAACTACGACAAGTGCATGCAGCACGCTCAGCAGAAGGGCAAAGGAGACGTGCAGACATCACACAACATTACTTCTGAGGTATGTAATGATGAGACACAACACTTTATGTTTGGACAGAAATGTTTTTACTACCATGAGACCATGTATTAGTGTTCAGCTACACATAGTAGGTGCTAAATAGCACAGTGATTGCATTCACAAAATAGCAAATTAAATGATTTCAGGACCTAATACTCAGTCACTTTTATGGTTTTGTTCATGGTTACATCACCATGGGCAAATAAAGTTGGACAAGTCAGTTTAGCATTTTCTGCCACGCATCTCCAAACACATTTTGCCTGCATCTGCGACTTCCCCCATGGGTGCACCGGAAGGTGTCGTGCTGCGGGTACTGCACCTCCTGCCAGTGGGGACTGGCACTGACAGGCTGCTAAGGCTGGATGCCTCCTCACTCCCCTCTTCCCCCGTGACATTGCTGCCCCCAACAGTAGCAGCCTAGATCTGTTCCACAGCAGTGGTTACTTGGCCAAGGGACCTGGCTACATTCCCACAACAATGGCCCATGTCAATTTGCTTGGCCACGGCCCGACATGACAGCAGTGCAGTGGTGTTGAGAGGTTATTGTTTGAACTGGTATAGCCAGCCCAGCGAGTCATGAACTGCTGATGCCCTCCTCTGTGTGTTGTGGCCCTCTTGCATCACCGGGTCAGCTCCTGCATGGTTGTGTTGGTCTGCCTGTTTCCTTCTACGACCGCTGTAGTTAGTTCTCCCACACAATCAGTCATGACTGTGATGTTCCTAGCCAATTTGCTGATTTGCATCTGTATTGACCCCATATGTCTCGCTTTCAGGCGCTGCACCCTCAGCATCTGGGACTCCACACCACCCCACACATTTGGAGTTTGTTCATCCTGTGCTGCAATGCAGGCCCTTGACCTGCTCCTCCATCTTTGCCAGACCTGTGCCTGGGGCGTAGTTGTGGGGCTCACACGAAGCTGGCTAGTCTCAGGAGCGGGTTCAGGATCCAGCTCAGATTCCATAGGCTGCAGTGATGTAACTGGGGCCCTGCGTCTTGTGGGTGCGTGGGCTATACTTGGTGGGGCCACAGTTGCCTCCACGTCAGCCTCTGCAGGAGTCTCCGTGATGTTTCCACATTCACTGTCCTCAGTGTTTCCTTCTGCTGCATCTATGTTGTGAAATAGTGCAATGTTGATTTGTGGTAAGGCTAATGTTGCGTGACAATAAGCATACTTGGTCTCATTAAATCACTGACGGTAATCACTGACTGCCATGCAGTTTTGACGTGTTTTACTTGCCATTGTTGTGTTTGACTACCCACTTGCCTACAACTCCTAATGCATTAGGGTTTTGAGGGGAAATGTGGACTGGAGTGTGAATCTTTACACTGGGGTTGGACACAATTGATTAGTACTTTGATATGTATAGTTTCATGCATCTTACCTTGTGCAAGTATTGGCCGCTCCGAATGTATCCAGCTGGGTCACTCCCACCACTGCTTCGGCTGGATTGTGGACTCAACCAGCTCCTCCAGGGCTGTGTTGTCAGGAACTGTTGATGAGCCCCCTCCAGTACTCTTGGCCTGCTTCAGCCTGTCTGCAATTCGCTCCTTGACATGGTTGCGCAGGTCGTACCATCACTTCTTGAGGTCATCTATACTGCGGTGTGTGACCCCCACTGCATTTACCTTGCTCTTGATCTGGAGCCATATTTTTAGTTTTTTCTGCCTCCGGCACTTTGAGTGAGAGTTTGCCAAAGAGCTTGTCATCGCTCTTGGCCACCTCCTTTATGAGGTTTTGAAGCTCACACTCACTAAATTTCAACTTGCGCTTCCTGGGCACTGCACTCTCCCCTGATGTGGGTGGATCAATTTTTGTGCACTGGAAGAGTCTGCAAGCCAAGTTGGTTGCTAGTTCTGCTCCAGCACTCAGCTTCCTCCTCTCACTTTCCCTGGGCACTGAATGAAGCATGGGCTGGATGACTTCCTAGTTGTGATGTCCTCAGCAAGCTTCCAATACGACGCGCTATTTGCGATTTCGCTAATAGCAATTTCGCTATTAGCGAAACCGCAAATAGCGAGATAGTAAAACAGCTTTCTCAGTATTTGTGCGTCTCTAATGTTAGATCGCTATTTGCGATAGCAAATTTTACTGATTCAGTAAATATTTGCTAGGGGGATCATGCATTGCAGATAGCGATTCATAAATAGAGATTCCTTAATAATCGCTATTTAGGAATGCTAATTCTGATTTTGATGCATGTGCCCCTTAGAATCAGAACTATGCAGAGTAGGATAAAGTCAGAAAATAAATTAAGTTCCACTGGGCTGCAAAATCGAAAAAAAAGTCTGCATCCCTAGTAAAACAGGAATGTCTTCTTTTCAAATCGAAAATCACAGTTTTATTTTTATACACAATCCTTGCATAGTCAATCACCATTTCTGCACATTCATTGTGGTGTGGGCAAATGTATAATTTCTCCCACAAATCAGAGCACATGAAAAAACATAAAGGTCATTATCTTAAGACCTAAGCGCTATTCCAATTTCTTGACTAATTATTCAGCACTCTCTATGCTAAGGCCATCCGAAGATTTAAAAAAAATAAGAAACAGAGGGCCATATTAGCAAGAAGCTCGTTAAAATTATCGCAGTTTTAGCAGCAGGAAACTGCCTCTAAAGCGGCGATAATGGGCTTAATAATATGCGCTATAGAATTCCAATAGAAGCCCAGGTTAGATGTGCAGGACATCTAACCTGGGCTTCTATTGGAATTCTATAGCGCATATTATCAAGCCCATTATCGACTCTTTAGCAGCAGTTTCCTGCCGCTAAAACTGCGATCATTTTAATGAGCTTCTTGCTAATATGCCCCACTGACATTAAAACTTTCTTCGAATGAATAGATCCAGTGGAGAAATGGAAGAAATAGGTATATATAATAATTTTACATCTGAGCTGTGAATGGTTCATTGTGAACAGAACAGTAGCAGCAATGACAATAAACTGTTAAGACTTCAACTTGATGGTGTGCTGCGAGCCTTTGCTAGAGGATATGAGCAAGGGGATGCACAAATGAGTGACAGAGAATACTTCCCTCTTGTTGAAGATGCATTTTACTCAGACATTTGGCCTAATTAAAACACATCAGAATAGTCGTGATGTGTCAGCAGCACAAGATAGAAAGAAGCCACTAACCTTAAGGATCGGCCAGCGGGGACGATGGCTGGTAAGGAGCCCCCCCACCTCCCCTGAGGGCAACCACCGACAGAGCTATGAACACTACTGTGAAAAGGAGCACCCGGGGGAAAGGGAAGTGGATAAAACAAATAACAATGCTGCTAGGACTGCTCCTCGTCACCCTATGTCTTAACGGGGGTCTCGGAAGTCATCAACACCCGCTTCATGGAATACTGCGCAAAAGAGAAGAGAGAGTTTGTAGAGCAAGTTTTAGAAAAGACCAGACACACACGGGTGACATTAAGAATGTATATATATATATATATTTATATATATATATCACTGCTCCTGAATGCCCACAGGCAAAGGCGCACACAACCAGCAGCTCGCACAGAGGCGTTCAATCGGGAAAGGTTGGATTTCGTCTTCCGATAGGATTTACAGCTCTTGTGCCGATCATTAAAAGCCTGACGCGTTTCTGAGTTCATTACTCTTCATCAGAGGCTCGGCAAAAGTTTGTGTTGTATGACACGCCCATATTTAAAGTGATTAACTACCCTCAGATGGGCTAGAACGCAATGTTTGCTGGGCCTTGTAGTCTGTGTCATACCCATGATTCCTTAGATGGATACACGATAATTCATACTGTCCATGAAAGCCCTGAATGGGCCTCGGTAGCACGTTCCAACACACAATCCCATCAGCCGCCGGCTCCCTGTGGGACTCAGAGGATACCGAGCCCCAGGACCCCCTGTCCTCGCAGAGTGGTGCGCCTTTCGCGGCTGGGCTGCTGCGTATAATCTCACTGCTCCTGAATGCCCACAGGCAAAGGCGCACACGACCAGCAGCTTGCACAGAGGCGTTCAATCGGGTAAGGTTGGATTTGGTCTTCCGATAGGATTTACAGCTCTCGTGCTGATCATTAAAAGCCTGACGCGTTTCTGAGTTCATTACTCTTCATCAGAGGCTCGGCAAAAGTTTGTGTTGTATGACACGCCCATATTTAAAGTGATTAACTACCCTCAGATGGGCTAGAACGCAATGTTTGCTGGGCCTTGTAGTCTGTGTCATACCCATGATTCCTTAGATGGATTTACGATAATTCATACTGTCCATGAAAGCCCTGAATGGGCCTCGGTAGCACGTTCCAACACACAATCCCATCAGCCGCCGGCTCCCTGTGGGACTCAGAGGATACCGAGCCCCAGAACCCCCTGTCCTCGCAGAGTGGTGCGCCTTTCGCGGCTGGGCTGCCGCGTATAATCTCACTGCTCCGGAATGCCCACAGGCAAAGGCGCACACGACCAGCAGCTCGCACAGAGGCGTCCAATCGGGTAAGGTTGGATTTCGTCTTCCGATAGGATTTACAGCTCTTGTGCCGATCATTAAAAGCCTGACACGTTTCTGAGTTCATTACTCTACATCAGAGGCTCGGCAAAAGTTCGTGTTGTATGACACGCCCATATTTAAAGTGATTAACTGCCCTCAGATGGGCTAGAAAGCAATGTTTGCTGGGCCTTGTAGTCTGTGTCATACCCATGATTCCTTAGATGGATACACGATAAATCATACTGTCCATGAAAGCCCTGATTTGGCCTCGGTAGCACGTTCCAACACACAATCCCATCAGCCGCCGGCTCCCTGTGGGACTCAGAGGATAACGAGCCCCAGGACCCCCTGTCCTCGCAGAGTGGTGCGCCTTTCGCGTCTGGGCTGCCGCGTATAATCTCACTGGCCCTGAATGCCCACAGGCAAAGGCGCACACGACCAGCAGCTCGCACAGAGGCGTTCAATTGGGTAAGGTTGGATTTCGTCTTCCGATAGGATTTACAGCTCTTGTGCCGATCATTAAAAGCCTGATGCATTTCTGAGTTCATTACTCTTCATCAGAGGCTCGGCAAAAGTTCGTGTTGTATGACACGCCCATATTTAAAGTGATTAACTACCCTCAAATGGGCTAGAACGCAATGTTTGCTGGGCCTTGTAGTCTGTGTCATACCCATGATTCCTTAGATGGATACACAATAATTCATACTGTCCATGAAAGCCCTGAATGGGCCTCGGTAGCACGTTCCAACACACAATTCCATCAGCCGCCGGCTCCCTGTGGGACTCAGAGGATACCGAGCCCCAGGACCCCCTGTCCTCGCAGAGTGGTGCGCCTTTCACGGCTGGGCTGCCGCGTATAATCTCACTGCTCCTGAATGCCCACAGGCAAAGGCGCACAGTAGTCTGTGTCATACCCATGATTCCTTAGATGGATACACGATAATTCACACTATATATATATGTATATATATATGTGTGATTATGCAGATGTAGTGAACAAGGCGGGAGCTTTCCGCTGAAACGCGTCTGAGCAGCAAACTTCGAATAAATCTTACTTTGGCATAGAATTCACGGTGTCAGCGCCTTTTCTTGATCGGAAGAAGTGCGGATTGGTAATATATATATATATATATATATATATATATATATATATATATATATATATATATATATATATATATATATATATATATATATATATATATATATTATATATATATATATATATATATTACCTACTGGCGGTCGCCAGTAGGTATATATAGTTAGGATTTTTTCCCTATGGGATTTTTGAAAATTCTATGTCTAATAACTTTGGCGTTTGTGGACGGAATTGGCTGAAATTTTCAGGAAAATGGAACATTTTGTTTCTGAGCAGCCCCTGAAAAGGGGGGGGTTCGTCAAGGGGGGGCCAAGATAAAAGGGGGGTCCCAAAACGTGTTTTTCCAATGTTAATTTCCATAGGGCGGTTGGCCTCACTTTTAGCCCGAACGGCTGAATGGATTTGCACGAAACTTGGCAACATTGTAGGGACTGTTAGCCCTATGTGCCTTTGCTAGGTCTCAATATATGTGCTCCAGTGGATTTTGAGAAATTAACGTTCAATAAAAGATATATATCTGTAAGCGCGCTCTGGGCAGCGCTCCGGTTCGCGTACTTGACGCGTAACGGAACTTCGCGAAGCGAAGCTGATTGGCTCTCGGGTGTCTGTCAACATTCCAAACAGTCCGGAGCGGCCGCCATCTTGTCTCTCGGTAGGATCGAGAGACAAGAGGAGGCCAAAACAAAGGGGGAAATGACCATAAGGGGGCATAGTAGATCCTCCCTGACCCCCTAGGTTTGATGTGGAGGCTTTAAAAGGGCCCCGCAGGGCAAAAAAAAAAAAAAAAAATGTTTTTGTTTTTTTGCGTGGGGAGCGCCCGGTTCGCGAACCGGGAAACGTTCTGGGGAGCGTACTATAAGGAAAAAAGAATGAGAGACTTTTCAAATACTGTTTGTTAATTGATTGTTGGTTTTGTTGATTATTTTTTATTTTTTTTATTTTTTAAGCAATTATTTATTATTGTGATTGTGTTTCAAAATTTAATAACATTTCTAACATTTAACTAGTTTATGAATTACATATAAAAATTATTAAAGACTAAAACAATTTTTTAATATTACATATAATTTTATTTTTCGGATTGTTTTTCAAAATTTAATAGAACGTCTAACATTTGACTGTCCGATATGTCCTCTTGTTGAGTGAACATAACTTCCCACATTTGACCGTCATCATAATGAAGTAAATGATCCACAGATTCTACACATTGTGGAAGTTCATGGTCTCGTGATTCATCCATGAATTCCAAGTCAATGGGTTCAATGATTTCCTCATTGTTCATGTCTAGGACAATTTCAAAGGAAACGTTCTGTTCTCCTTCCATTTTCTTGCTGTAATTTGCATAAAAAATAAATATATCAGTAGAGATAGGGCACTGTTGGGTTTAAGTTCAGACGGGTACTTTTTTCTGGCGTGAAGTAGGACTATTAAAAAGTGCTTGTGAAAAAGCCTAAGTAAATTCATAATTATACCACAGAAACCTAAATCAATCCATACTTATAATAAAGAAGCCTTTCTCAATGTCTAACTCTTACAGAGGGATAGTATATAACTATCTGAAAATGTTTTCAAATTTATAAAATAATATCTTACCTTCTAAAAACAAGTTTAAGTTGTGAGTGAAAATGATCTTGCAATGTAGTTCAGGAAGTAGTAGTCAAAATGGCTGTGTTTCTCTCTCTTCCTTTATATATATTCAGGTACATAACCAATCAAATGTCAGGTAAAAAAAGTAGAAAATGAAAGTAACATTTTAATTGGTTGTCAATTCCAACACTTCAGATGTGTTTTGTGAAGTAATTTACCTCAGGGTATTTAGAGAGGTCTACAGGCTAAATGGCTAAATGGAATTTCAATCAAATTTGTGAAAATGGTAGGGATTGGTATGTAGTATGAGCTAATCTATATTTGGTGAAATTGTCTCCAGTCGCTTTTCTGTAAATTACTTTCCCACCTTTTTTGATGGTGCGCTTCCCAGGGAGCGACCCGGTACGCGAACTGGCGAGCGCCCCGGTACGCGAACCTGAAGCGTTACGGGAGTCCACCATTTTGTGTTTCGGTCGAATTAAGATACAAGATGGAGGGCAAATAATGTTCAGAATGGGTAGAAGGGGGCACGGTAGACTTATCTTGACCCCCTAGGTTTTCTGAGGGTGGCTGAGGAGGCTTATATGTGCGAAAAAAAAACATTTAAAAAAAAAAATTCGCACGGTTAGCTTCCGGTTCGCGTACCGGGTAGCGCCCCGGGGAGCGTACTTTGTTGAAAATTAGTGAAAAAAGTTAGAGTAAAATAATAATTGTGAGTGATCAGATGTAGGGTAGCTCTGAGAAGAGCTTTTGGGTTTATGGTACATTTAGGTACTTATAAGTAGGTACCAATGCACAGTCTTAAATTCAGAATGAAAATTCTGTTGCCCTCATCTGAGAAGTGAACTCCATCTCCTCTGTAGATATCTTGCATGTAGTAACGCAAGTTATTGTTGTACATGGAGCCCATTCCATGGTCTCTCATGTAAGCTGAAACAGATTTGTTTACATGCTTCCTCGACTTCTCAATTTGTGGACAAAATTGGTTTGACCACCTCCATTTCTGTCTTTGGCATATATTTGAATATACCAAGGCAGTTTGAGGAAAAAGTGCCATCAATTGCTCAAAGGTGTCCTTTAAAAGCATTTCCAGACCTACCCCAGTCAAAGTGCCCAAATCATTACCTCCACAGTGCACAATTAACAGGTCAGGTTTTGGCAAATGCATAAAGGTTTTCACCAATGGTATCAATTGGTGACATTTTAATCCTCTGTGGCCAAACCACTTAATTTCCACATCTTGTAAATTGAGGTTAGGTAAATTTCTGTTCTCAGCATACCTCTGAGCCCAATAGATGTAACTATGTCCAACAATCCAGACAGAAAACATGGTGAGAGAAGGTTCTGCTGCAGTCAGATGAAGTGTGGCAATGAAATGGCAGTTGAAAAAATAAGAGTTTAAAATGAAAAAAACGGTAGAGTTTCTGTGTTAATGAAGCAGTAACAGTGATTGGTGGATTTTGATTGCTGAAAACAGAAAGTTAGGGTGCATGGATGAGTTCTTTGAAAGATGTATTTTGAATGGTCAATAAAAAATCATTAAATGAAAGATTGCACTGGATATGCAGGTGCACTGAGAGTTCAGAGTTCAATTGAAACATTGTTGTGTGAACTTGCAAACACCAGAGGTCTTCCAAGAGGTGGTTGCCATGCAAAAAAGGCAGAGAGGGCAGAGGGGGGAAGGGTTTTTATTTGAAAAAAGTGAGGGAAGAGTTTTGATTGGGTGACATGAGAGATATGTGTGAAGAATCACAGCATTTCTGTGCTTTTGATAGCTGCAGACTCTGGAGTGCATACCTTTTGCTCTGCTGAAGACAAATTGGTGTGTTTCTGAGACTGTTTTGAAACTCAAAGTATTTGCTAAGGTGAGAAAAGATTTATTTAATTTAGATAGAGAATAGTGTGCTTTAAGGAGAAAATTATGAAGAAAGTTGTGTTTTTAAAATGTTGCTTTGTCTCAAGTGTTTTACAAATAGATTTTGTTTCTTTGAGAAAATGTAATTGGAGAAAATGTGAAGTATTAGTACTGACAGGGTGTTTTTGTGCATAGGAGCTGTGGAGTGTTTTCAAATTATGACTTGAAAATCGTTTTTGAGGAAAAGGAATGGTTTTAAAATTTATGACAAGGACATAATGGTGTATGCTTCTTTATAAGGCATTTGAGTGTCTCTGATGTTATTTTTCCCATTTTAATTTAAAAGACCTTTCTCCGTGGTGCAAATCCTTGTAAATATGCTCCCACCTGTGCTTGGCAAATTTAGATTTTGATTGTTTGAGTTACATAGCCATGTTAAAAGTGACCCGAAAATGCTGCAAAGGCTTTAAAAAAACGCTTTCATGTGTCTTAAGGACATTTTAAGTTATTTCCCCATGTGCACTGTTTTCAAATTATGACTTGAAAATCGTTTTTGAGGTAAAGGAATGCTTTTACAATTTATGACAAGGACATAATGGTGTATGCTTCTTTATAAGGCATTTGAGTGTCTCTGATGTTATTTTTCCCATTTTAATGTAAGACCTTTCCCCCGTGGTGCAAATTCCTTGTAAATATGCTCCCACCTGTGCTTGGCAAATTTAGATTTTGATTGTTTGACTAACATAGCCATGTTAAAAGTGAAGCAAACATGCTGCAAAGGCAATCAAAAAACGCTTTCATGTGTCTTAAGGACATTTTAAGTCATTTCCCCATGTGCAGTGTTTTGAAATTATGACTTGAAAATCGTTTTTGAGGTAAAGGAATGGTTTTAAAATTTATGACAAGGACATAATGGTGTATGCTTCTTTATAAGGCATTTGAGTGTCTCTGATGTTATTTTTCCCATTTTAATTTAAAAGACCTTTCCCCGTGGTGCAAATTCCTTGTAAATATGCTCCCACCTGTGCTTGGCAAATTTAGATTTTGATTGTTTGAGTTACATAGCCATGTTAAAAAGTGACCCAAAAATGCTGCAAAGGCGTTAAAAAAACACTTTCATCACCTGTGTTTCCTAAGTTTACGAATGACATTGTGCAGATAAAGTTTAGGTCTGTCCATGGACACAACAGAGGTCTGGCCTTTGTTCAAGAGTGAAGTGGACATCACTTACTTCATTGGTAGGCCTTTACATGTATTATCTCCTATGTATTCTTCAACAAGCGTAACTTTGATCTGCAACCCTGAGTAGGCCTCACCTTAAACAAACCTCTGGATAGGCCACACCTTATCGTCATCCTGAATTAATCATTTAAAATGCTAGGGACAGATTTATGATAGATGTATGCCTCTTTTGCGCCACTGTGCGTCACTTTTGTGACGCAGTGGCGGTGCAAAAGATTTGCTATGTGGCGACAAAATTACAAATTGATGCATTTAGGCAGATGTGTCATGCTGTAAAAAAAACGTGCCACATGAAACCGATGCAGCAGTGATGCAAAAGATGCACCATGTTGCAAGACAGGCCTCACTTGAGGCCATATGTATCAAGCTAATTAGCATTCGCAAAGGCCGAAATTCTGCGAATTTTGGCCTTTGCGAATGCTAATTAGACAAATGGTATGTATCAAACAAGTTTGATGCAAAATAAGGAATAGCAAAATTTGCTATTCTTTATTTTGCGATTGCACTTAAGGATTTGCAAATTTTGCGATTCCTTAAATGCAATGTATCAAACAAAAAATATGCAAAAAATGCCATTAAGGATTTGCTAATTACCACCAACTTCTTGTTGGTGGTACTTTGCGAATTCTTTTCAAAAAGCTTTTTTTCCAAAAAACAAAAGGTGCCATATGACGCCCATACATGCCCTTAGGGCATGTATGTGCGCCATATGCCCCCAAATTTCTTTTTCAGGGGTGCAGCAGGGTGTTCTTGAGACACCCCTGCACCCTTGGAAAAATTCCTAATTTGCCATTATTTGAGTGAACATAACTTCCCACATTTGACCGTCATCATAATGAAGTAAATGATCCACAGATTCTACACATTGTAGAAGTTCATGGTCTCGTGATTCATCCATGAATTCCAAGTCAATGGGTTCAATGATTTCCTCATTGTTCATGTCTAGGACAATTTCAAAGGAAACGTTCTGTTCTCCTTCTATTTTCTTGCTGTAATTTGCATAAAAAATAAATATATCAGTAGAGATAGGGCACTGTTGGGTTTAAGTTCAGACGGGTACTTTTTTCTGGCGTGAAGTAGGACTATTAAAAAGTGCTTGTGAAAAAGCCTAAGTAAATTCATAATTATACCACAGAATTATACCACAGCCTAATTTGCCACACCTTATCGTCATCCTGAATTAATCATTTAAAATGCTAGGGACAGATTTATGATAGGTGTATGCCTCTTTTGCGCCACTGTGCGTCACTTTTGTGACGCAGTGGCGGTGCAAAAGATTTGCTATGTGGCGACAAAATTACAAATTGATGCATTTAGGCAGATGTGTCATGCTGTAAAAAAAACGTGCCACATGAAACCGATGCAGCAGTGATGCAAAAGATGCACCATGTTGCAAGACAGGCCTCACTTGGGGCCATATGTATCAAGCTAATTAGCATTTGATAAGGTGTAGCCTATCTAGAGGTTTGTTTAAGGTGAGACCTACTCAGGGTTGCAGATCAAAGTTACGCTTGTTGAAGAATACAGAGGAGATAATACATGTAAAGGCCTACCAATGAAGTAAGTGATGTCCACTTCACTCTTGAACAAAGGCCAGACCTCTGTTGTGTCCATGGACAGACCTAAACTTTATCTGCACAATGTCATTCGTAAACTTAGGAAACACAGGTGATGAAAGTGTTTTTTTAACGCCTTTGCAGCATTTCTGGGTCACTTTTTAACATGGCTATGTAACTCAAACAATCAAAATCTAAATTTGCCAAGCACAGGTGGGAGCATATTTACAAGGAATTTGCACCACGGGGAAAGGTCTTTCAATTTAAAATGGGAAAAATAACATCAGAGACACTCAAATGCCTTATAAAGAAGCATACACCATTATGTCCTTGTCATAAATTGTAAAAGCATTCCTTTACCTCAAAAACGATTTTCAAGTCATAATTTGAAAACACTGCATATGGCCCTTAATCATTTAAAATGCTAGGGACAGATTTATGATAGGTGTATGCCTCTTTTGCGCCACTGTGCGTCACTTTTGTGACGCAGTGGCGGTGCAAAAGATTTGCTATGTGGCGACAAAATTACAAATTGATGCATCTAGGCAGATGTGTCATGCTGTAAAAAAAACGTGCCATATGAAACCGATGCAGCAGTGATGCAAAAGATGCACCATGTTGCAAGACAGGCCTCACTTGGGGCCATATGTATCAAGCTAATTAGCATTCGCAAAGGCCGAAATTCTGCGAATTTCGGCCTTTGCGAATGCTAATTAGACAAATGGTATGTATCAAACAAGTTTGATGCAAAATAAGGAATAGCAAAATTTGCTAATCCTTATTTTGCGATTGCACTTAAGGAATTGCAAATTTTGCGATTCCTTAAATGCAATGTATCAAACAAAAAATATGCAAAAAATGCCATTAAGGATTTGCAAATTACCACCAACTTCTAGTTGGTGGTAATTTGCGAATTCTTTTCAAAAAGGTTTTTTCCAAAAAACAAAAGGTGCCATATGACGCCCATACATGCCCTTAGGGCATGTATGTGCGCCATATGCCCCCAAATTTCTTTTTCAGGGGTGCAGCAGGGTGTTCTTGAGACACCCCTGCACCCTTGGAAAAATTCCTAATTTGCGATTAGCTAATTGCTAATCGCAAATTGCACCTTCATTCCTATGGGCCTCCTGGCCCATGGAAATGAATGGGTAATTTGCAATTAGCAATTTGATCATCGCAAATTAGGAATGGTAAAGAATCGCTATTTAATACCGATTTTGTACATACATACCGTTTTGCATTTCCTAAATAGCGATTCCTTAAAATTCGCTATTTAGGAAATGCAAAATAGTTTGATGATACATATGGCGGTTCATCTCCAACAAGATAAGAAGCTCAGGGATAGATTTATGATGACTGGCGCATCCCCAGGGATGTCCCAGTCATCCTGCGCCGCTGTTCCGCCACCCATGGTGTGCTGCATTTACAATGCGGCGCACCATGGGGCAAAAACGGCACAGATGCGTGATGCATCTGTGCCGTAAAGGTGGCGCATTGCTGGAGGTGCATCGCAAGTGCGATGCAGCTCCAGCAAGGCTCAGGGGTGCCCCATCTCCACAATGCTGCGTCAAGACCTATGCCTGCTTCAAGCAGGCGCAGGGTTTTGACGCAGCATTGTCCTATCTGATTGTAAATGCGGCACACCATGGGTGCCAGAGCAGCGGTGCATGTTAACTGGTGCATCCCTGGGGATGTGCCAGTTAACATAAATCTGCCCCTTTACATTTAAGTATGTGCAGGGGACACAGAGTCGGTGAGGCTTATCCAAGGTTAAGAAGAGATGAGTCCTGTTCACTGAAAAATTGGACATAGGCTTCACCTCCTCAGCATCGCTGGACATGGCTAAATAATAGCTGCAAAATGTTACTCTTGTTAAACAATTGTACTATTATAATCTCTGAGATTTGTCTCTTACTCTGCAACATCTCACTGTTGTTATCTTTCTTTAAAGATAACGACAACATCAACATGAGCGACAATCAGCAATCAGTTGATTTCGACCTCATCATTGAACTCGTAATTGAAACATCAGTGGATGTTGATCCCTTGGATGATTTAAATCCTGAGGATGAAGAAGAACGTGATGAGGATGCAGATTTGTCAGAATTGTATGACATAGGATGGGAAGCTGACGTGCTTGAGCCTATGGAACTATAAACATTTATTTTAAAAATTTATAATAAATGAAAAGTAAAAATGTAAACCGTTTCATTTAAAAATAAAGACACCTTCAAAAACAGGTTATGTGTAGTGTCTTCAATAAAATATTAAAATATGCTCATAAAATTAGATCAGATTCACATATAAAACAGCACAGGTAAAATGAATATAAATTCCATTTCTTTTCTGCTATTTCTGTATTCTAAATTTGCCAAGCACTAAAAAATCTTCTATGTAAAAATGTCAAGTAGTGTGTTAAGTTTTTGATGACTGTTATTGATTTACTGTTTGGTAATAGTGGTTAATAACATTTTTTATTATATTTTACCACAGATTCAATTGCAGATCATTTCAAGATTTCATTATGCCAACCAAAGAAAGACTGAGAAAGGCTGCAAAACGTCAAAGACAGCAGGTCAATGAAAAAAAGCAGCAGTCCTCTAACAAAAAGATTTGTCAAGTCACCAAGAAAGCACCGGGTAAGAGTACAAAAACATTCATAAGAAATATCTGTAGTAAAAAAAATATTACTACAGAAAATGTTTCAGTCCAGAAAAAGAGAAGCAATTTAAACGGAAAGGAAAGGCCAATGAAAAATGTTACTGCTAGAGCAAGAGATAACTCTGTGCATGATAGTAGAAGGAAACAACAGTTTAGGGACATTCGTAAACGAATGTTCCGCAACAGAATAATTGCCAATTTGTTAAAAAATATTAAGAAAGGTCAACAGAAAGTGTTTTTTTATAAGAGAAAAAAAATAGTTGAGAAAGTTATTGATCAGGCATTTGAAATTAAACGTAAGTTATTTATTTTGATAATCAATAGAATTAGGAAGCTAAACAAGGCAATTTATGATTTCAAAAGAAATAGTAGATGGAGGAGAATAGTTAATCGTAGTAATTTTTGTGAAGTTTTTTCTGGAGAATGGATGCATAGTTCAAGCTGTGAGGCATTTTTTAATGAGGAGAGTTATTTCCAGGATAATGATTTGGTGCATGCAGTTGACACCAGTGGTCGAGCTTATGAAGTGAAAGATGGTTGTCCAGTTGAAAAAGAAAAACTTGTGACAACAGAGACAGAAGAGGTGTTAGGTAATGAGGTTTTAGGAAGACGTCCTAAGGGTCCTGTGTACACCTGGAAGTGTAGTAGTATTTGCAGTGTGCGACAGGATTCCATCAATTTGCTTTGTGATTTTGTACGGTCATTTAATAAGAAAAGTTTGAAGCAGAAAATGAAGTTGTTGCAAGAATTAGATCCTTGCAGAGTGAGAGAAGTGACAGGTTTGCATGGTCATTCACTGGCTTGTCTTTCCAGGAGAGTATGCCAGAGTGTTTTTCATCATTTCAGGATGCTAGCAGTGCATCATAATAAAGTGAGGAAATTAGTTAGAATGTTGTATTATGCTAAGAGTCCAGCAATTATGCTTAAACAATTATGCGCTGCTCTTTTGCATGGTTCTGAAATAGATGTGAAGAATATATGTGAAGAAATTGAGTTTTGTTACTTTGGAAGTAAAGAGGAGAATGTTGAAATTGACCAAGAAGAAGAGGGTAATGTGGAAGATAGTGTACAGGTTTCCAGTACAGATAATTTCCTGAGGGAAATTGCGACGTTTCAGGTGAAATCAAGTGAGAGGCCAAATTTCACTTGTGTGTGTTGTCGACGCACTTATTATAAGAATCAGACTAAGTTAGTGGATTTATATGCAAAAAGTGAAAGGGAAAATAATAGTGAATGGAAGGATTTCACAACATACTTGATGGTAGAAAATTGTTTTGATTTGGGATTGGATCAACGTGTGTGTACTTATTGTTGTAACAAATTAAATCAAAACCAGATGCCTGCTAGAGCAGTTCATAATAATCTGGAATTGGTTGAGATTCCTTCTGAATTGAAGGATTTAAATACTTATGAATCTATTTTGATTCAAAGCATCCATCCCTTTCAGGCTATTGTAAGAATGGAGCCAAAGACAGGGAAATTGCATCCATCAGATTTACAGAGAGGATTAAAAGGAAGAGTGGTTTATTTGCCTCTAGATTTGAAGAAAAACATTAACACAATTGGAGTAGAAAAAGTGGAAGAGGAACCTCTGGTTATCTTAGTTAATGGGGTTCCGACAAAGAATAAGAAAATATGGCAAGATTTAGTGGATGTTAGGAAAGTTAAAAAGGCAACATTGTATTTGAAAAAAAATAATAAATACTATAAGAATGTATATGTTGCAGAAGAGGAAGTAAGTGAGGAAGAGGATAGCGATTTGTGTGCTGGTCAAATTGAGAAAGTAGAACCCTGTACTAGTGAAGAAATATATGAACATTATAGTGTTCATCCTTTGCATTCCAAGGAAGTCATGGGGAATGCTATTGAGTTGTTTCAAATTAAACAAGCCAAAGGGAGTCCCATTAGTGTTTGGGAGGAAAGTTTGGAAGCTCGGTGTTTCCCACAGCTTTTTCCAACAGGTCAGGGAGGAAGATATGATGAGCGACCTCATCAAATTCCTGCTTCTGAATACCGGACTTTGCGATTGTATGCAGGAGATGCTAGGTTTCGACAATGTATTCCCTATTTGTTTCATCTCCTGTTTGAAAGCGATCTGTCTGGACTGTCATATGCAGTGAACCACATCTTGAAAAGTGGTATACACATGCAAAACATCTCAGCAAGTGACTTTATGGATAAAGTCAATGTCCAAGACAGTATTTTAGATTGTCATCTGATTAATCTCATGGCGTGTCAGCGTGGTACTAATGAGTACTGGTACCGTCGTCATGGTGATTTAAAATGTATGCTGAGGAACTTAGGAACTCCCACATGGTTCCTCACTCTGAGCTGTGCCGAGTATGGCTGGGAAGACTTACTTGAATTTCTACGAGAGGCAAATGGAAACACCGAAAACATCGAATTCAAGACACCCGGAGAACTGTGCTCTTTGGATCCAGTCAATGTATGCAGGTACTTCAATCATAGATTTGGAGCTATGATGTCTTTCATCATGAATAAGAAGAATCCACCTCTTGGAGAGGTGTTGGATTTCTTCTGGAGAAAGGAGTACCAAGCAAGAGGTGCTCCTCATATACATATGCTGCTGTGGATCAAGGATGCACCTAAATTTGGAACGGATCCAGAAGACTCAGTGATGAGTTTCATACAACAGTATTCTACGTGTGCTGTTCCAAACGCAAAGGAAAAGAAAAGCCTAAGAGAAAAAGTTCTACGTTTCAAAAGCCATCGATGTGGAAAGTACTGTCGTCGTAAATTCCGAAACAAGGACAAGTTCTACACCAAATGTCGTTTCGGCTTTCCACGACCGGTGATTTCTAAAGGAAGAGTAAACAGTTTGATGTCTTCGCTGCGACATAATGTGATGAAGAAATCACCTACAAACACATACAATTTGAAGAGGAACGAAGAGTCCAAGTACATCAACGACTACAACCCGGTGATTTTGTCCATGTGGAATGCTAACATGGATATACAGTTTGTGGCTGATAACTGTATGGCTGTGGCTCGGTATGTGACATCTTACATCACCATAAAAGAGAAGACAGAATTGAAGGATATGTGGGAGGACATTTCCCATGAAAAGAGCCTCAGTAAGAAGTTGTACAGTTTCAGTCTGAAGATGTTGTCGCATCGAGAAATCGGAGCTTACGAATGTTCTGACCGGTTGTCTTCAGCAAGTCTCTATGCCAAATCCAGGAGTATCGTTTGGGCGAGTCTTGGTCTTGCTGCAACGCGTAATCGAGTTCTGAAACCTGTGCGGGAAATGGAGTATTTGGCGGAAAAGGAGCCAAACAGTACCGACATTTTGAAGACCAACATGTTGGATACATATTATCCAAATCGAAGCAGTCACCTCGAGAATGTTTGTCTGTATGAGGTTCTTCAAAATTACATATTCAAGAGGAACATCAAAGAAGATACTGAGAAAGGAGTGTATGCTGTAATAGGAAGTGAGGGATGTCTGGTCAAGCAAAGAAAATGCCACTTGGTAAACCATCGAAAATTGAGTGGCGAATCTCCTGAAAAAAAGGAGTTTTTCTATTTAGCACTTTTGCAACTTTTCAAGCCTTGGCGTGCAGAAGAGGAACTGTTTGGAGATTTCCTCTGTTACGAAGACTCTTTCAATGCCGCCAAGGAGACCATAGAATGTCCTGCTTTTCCCAAATATGTAGAAATGTTGAATGCGGAAATCGAGCAGGAAGCAACGATTGCAGCTGAGATTGCCAGAGACAGTTCTCAGGACAGTCAGAGTTCTGCTTCATGGAGTCAGGATCCACTAGGAGGACCTGTTATCGAAAATGAAGCTGCCACTGCTATGAATGAAGTGGAAAGAGCCATGGCACATGCTCAGGAGGATGCGGTTAACTTAGAAGAGTTGGAAAGACAACTCAACGTTGAGCAGAGGAAAATATATGACGAAGTTACCATGCAAATTGATCATGGATTAAGTCATGAGAAGAAAGAGTGCTCATGTACGTCGTTGAAGCCTGTCCGACTGTACGTGAGTGGAGAAGCGGGAACTGGAAAAAGTTTCCTCATTAAAGCAATTTCATGTTATTTGCAGGAAAGGACTGAGTCATCGCTGTCTTGTGTTGTCACCGCTCCAACTGGACTGGCAGCACATAACATTAAAGGGATTACTTTACATCGTTTACTGATGCTGCCAGTGGAGCATGACAACAAATTACAATATCACAAGCTATCTGGAGATGCTTGTTGTGAAGTTTCAAGAATCTTGAGGAAAATGAAACTTCTTATAATTGACGAAGTAAGCATGGTTTCCAATGTCATGCTTGCCTTTGTGCATTTGAGAATGCAAGAAGTTCTCAAAACAGAGTATGATGTGTTATTTGGTGGCAAACACATCATTGTTTTCGGAGATCTTCTGCAGCTGACACCAGTGAAAGGGCAACCTGTGTTCAAAATGCTCACGCATGAAGATACCAGGAAGTGCCTAGGGAGCATTGGCAACGTCAATATATGGTTAAACTTCAATTATGCTGAACTGCATGAAAATATGCGTCAGGCGAAGGATGAAGTTTACAAGACTATTCTACAAGATGTTAGAATTGGAAAAGTGACCGAGCATGGGAAAGAAGCTTTACATGCACGATTACTGTCAAATTTATATCCAGAACAAGATGTTGTGCCTGAGAATATTTTTCAGAAAATTACTGAGAAGAAATCTGGAATATGTTTGATGCCAACTCTTGCAGAATGTACCAAATTCAACAACAAAATGTTGCATTTAGAAAAGCAAGAGATTGTGAAACTGGAAGCTATTGACAGAGTAGAGCATATGGGATCAACAATTATTTTGTCTGAGAATCTGAAAACAAAATTGGATTCATTAGAGAAGAGTATATCTAAAACTGCAGGTTTTGAAAAGACTCTGAATGTGTGCTTGAACTGCCGTATAATTTTAAGAAGGAATTTACATGTTGAAAGAGGTCTGGTAAATGGATCAATGGGTAATGTTGTTGATTTTGTAAAATACAGAAATAGAGATGGAATTGAATTTTTAAAAATTAAATTTGATGGCATTGAGGAAGTACAGCTAATTGGTCGTTGTTCTGCTAGATTTTTGCTTGTAAAAGACTTATATGTTCGCCGTAAGCAGTTTCCTGTTTGCTTGGCATATGCGGTGACAATCCATAAATCGCAAGGTTTAAGTGTAGACAGTGCATTGGTGAATATTGGCAGTTCTGTGTTCAAGGAGGGTATGGCATATGTGGCATTGTCACGAGTTAGAACTTTATCGGGATTGTACTTGATTGAGTGTGATGTCACAAACATTTGTGCGGATCTAGATTGTGTTAAGGAATACAATAGGTTAAGAAGAGAGTATGCGCCACATTTGCCTCAATATCCTTTGTTTGAGAAACGTGTGGTAGGCCGGAAACGAAGAAATGTGACCAATACTGGGGAGGTTGTAGCAAAAAGACGAAAAGTCGATGAACCTGAAATTATAAGCAGAAAGAAAATGGATTCTGTTGAAGATGTTGTTGGTTTTCAATTTGAAAACAGTTCTGGTGTCAACTGCTATGCTAATGTAGTGGTTAATGTTTTGTTTTCTCTAGAAAATGTGAAAGAAGAGATTGTGGTCAATTCTGATCAAAGATTTTGCAGTTTGTTAAATTCTGTGTTAGAGAAATGTAGCACTGATAGAACAAAAATAGAAAGTGTGTCTGAAATTCGAAATCTGTTAGACAGATGTTCAGGCCAAACACAATTCTCTCAAAATATTCAGCAAGATTGTCAGGAGTTTTTAATGTATATGCTTGATGTATTGCATGCTGAAGGTGTAGATGTAGATCACCTGTTTGGGCTTTCTTATCAATGGCAGCATGACTGCGAGAACTGTAGGGTATCAAGTACTACTAGTGTAGACTCAGAAAGATTTATATATTTAACTTTGCCAGACAGTAAATCAGTCTCTTTTAATAAGCTAGTAAAAGCAGCTGATCACAACATGGAGTGTAGCCAATGTAAATCTGAAATGATGTCCACATTATTTATACGAACATATGGCCAGTATGTCATTTTAATGTTCCAACGATGTAGGCCTGATGGAACAAAATGGACAACTTTAATAAAAAATGTTGTGGCTTCGCAGTTGTCAATATCAGGAAGGACTTTTGTAACTGCAGCAATTATATATCATGACGGTCCTTCAATAACATCAGGACATTACACAGCTTATTTAAAGTCTAGAAATGGCTGGTCATTCTGCAATGATTCTGTTTTAATTTTCAAAAAAAAATTGCCGTATGACCTTAAAAACTCTTACCTGGTGTTTTTAAAACCAAAATTTTAGGGAAAGAATCTCGGGATGTGCTCTGAGGAATTTCAAGAAGTTCTAATGGCTCCTACACGATTTGGCCTTGAGGATAAGTGTAGTACAGAGACATAACTTCTTACCATAACAGTTGACGTCATGGAAAAATAACTGCACTTTGAATGAGTTCAGAAAAACTGATTCTTTTTATAAGCTAATTGAAGCAGCCAATCAAAACATGGAGTAGAGGGAATGTAAGTCTGCAATGCTGTTTACTGTTTTATATTGCTTTGTGATTAAAAGTGATGTAGAGAATTAAATAATTGTAGTAGTCATAGAGGTAGTGTAAGTCTGCTTCATAGTAAGCAGTATCAGTGACATAGGAAATGTAGAACATGAGTGAGGAAGAAGGGGAAGATATTACTAGTCCAGGATTGTGAAAATGATCTTCAACATTTTAATTCTGAAAGTTGCGGGAATGCCAAATGACGGGATTGGCTTACAAGAAATCCAAGAGTTATAAATGGCTCTTACACGATTTGGCCTTGTGGAAACGTGTGGTACAGAGCAAGAAGTCATTTATTGTATGTAACATATTTTTCAAAACGATGGAGGTTTTCTTTCAGAAAGTGGCGGGCTGAAAGTAATAACAGCACAACAGAGTGTAAGCTCTTCATAGGACATCCTTCGACGTCATGGAAAGTAAGTTAACTTTAAGGAGTTCTGAATTCTGATTTGTTATGTTGGATTGGTTTTTTAAACACAATCATTTTGATTGTGTTTTTTTTTCCCCGCTGTTATATGATGAATACCTTCAAGTCACTGTTTTTAGTGAAATTTGATACATTCTGAGAACAGCAAAAATAAACCATTTAACATGTATAATTAATTCTGTACTGTTTGCATTTATGATGTACATTTAGAACTGTGTAGGAGGCATGGAGAAGGAGAGGCTTCTGTAAGTGTCAAAGTTGTTGCATACAGTGCTCACATTCTACGTAGTCTTTCATATGATAGACTACATTCTCACAATGAGATACTTAAGCAAAGGAAACACAGGTGATATGATTGTGGAATGAGCAAAAAAAATTGCACGTTTTTCAATTATATTACCTGTGTTTCCAAACATTACACATCATATTGTGTAGATGAGGTTTAGGCCTGTTCCAGGAGACAGAGGAGGTCTGACATTTGTTCAAGAGTGCAGTGGACATGACTCACTTCGTTGGTAGGTCTGCACATGTATTATCTCCTCTGTATTCTTCAACAAACCTAAATTTCATCTGCAACCCTGAGTAGGACTTACCTGAAACAAATCTGTGGATAGGTTACACCTTATCGGCATCTTGAAACAATCATTTAAAATGTTAGGGTCAGATTTATGGTGGCCGTGCGCCTCTTTTGCTCCGTTGTGGGTCACTTTTGTGTAAAAGGTGCACCATGTTGCAAGATAGGTTTCAGTTCATCTCCAGCAAGATACCATCAGTTTAAAATGTATATAACTAGCAGTGTGTAGGGGGCATGCAGAAGCTGAAGCTTTTCTAAGTGTCAAAATTGTTGTATACACTGCTCAACTTCTGTGTACTGTTTGATATGCTAGACTCCATCTGCACTATGAGATACCTAAGCAAAGGCAACACAGGTGATGTGATTGTGAAATGAGGAAAATAAACTCCACATTTTTCAAATACATCACCTGTGTTTCCTAAGTTTACGAATGACATTGTGCAGATGAAGTTTAGGTCTGTCCACGGACACAGAAGAGGTCTGGCCTTTGTTCAAGAGTGAAGTGGACATGACTTACTTCATTAGTAGGCCTTCACATGTATTATCTCCTCTGTATTCTTCAACAAGTGTAAATTTGATCTGCAACCCTGAGTAGGCCTCACCTTAAACAAACCTCTGGATAGGCCACACCTTATTGTCATCCTGAATCAATCATTTAACATGTTAGGGACAGATTTATGATAGGTGTATGCCTCTTTTGCGCCACTGTGCGTCACTTTTGTGACGCAGTGGCGGTTGAAAAGATTTGCTATGAGGCGACAAAATTACAAAATGATGCATCTAGGCAGATATGTCATGCTGTAAAAAAACAATGCCACATGAAACCGATGCAGCAGTGATGCAAAAGATGCACCATGTTGCAAGATAGGACTCACTTCATCTGCATCAAGATACTGTTAGTTTAAAATGTATATTTTTAGGACTGTGTAGGGGCATGGAGAAGCAGAGGCTTCTGTAAGTGTCAAAGTTGTTGAAAAACTGTTTGTCCTTCAATCTTTTCCCTTGTCTTTTCTAATTTATTAAAAACATGTTTTAATATTTTTCAAATGTTTGTTCTCTCTTTCACAGATTGAAAGTATAAAAATAACAAATGACTAACTTAACGACAATTATAAGGTAAATGTTTTGTACTCTTTTCGTTATATTTCTATCACATTTAACTTCTATTAGTTCCACTGCTTCATTTCTTTAAGCATCACTTTCCTGCCTTTGCTACTTCCCTCATTCCTTTCTCTATTACTTAATTACTCTACTCCTTCCACTATTTTTCTTAGTCCCTCTCTTCTCATACTTCTTCACTCTTGGTCACTCACTCTGTCTCTATTACTGTCACTGTTTCTGACTGATCAAATTTAAAAAAAAAAAAAAGAACAGTAAGTATAAGGGAAGGAAACAGACAGTTATGTTAAAAGAAAAACAGCTATAGGGAGTAAACTAGGGATACTGTTACCCGCAATCCTCTGCTGATGATGTCACTGACCATGTCATGAATGATGTAATATGTGACATCATCAGCAGTGGATTGCGGGTAACAGTATCTCTAGTTTACTCCCCTATAGCTGTCTTTCTTTTAACATAACTGTCTGTTTCCTTCCCTTATACTTACTGTTCTTTTTAAAAACAAAAATGTTTTGGTTCGCTCCCGGTTCGCGTACCGGCGAGCAAACCGGGAAGCGAACCAAGAGAAATAGAGATTGGCAGAGTTCCAAATATTCTACCAATTTTTTTATAACGGGGAGGTAGTTCTGAAAAGAACTTTTTTTTTAATTGTTTTTGTTGTTTTATATTTTTTTAATTATTTTTCTGAACATTTTTTTACTTTTTTTGAATTTTTCTGAACGGTTTTATATTTTTTTGGTTTTTTTGGGGGGGGAAAACGAAAACGATTCATTGTAAAGGGCTCAACAGGAGCAACAAAAAAAAAAGAATTTATTGTCTGGGGCGTTTCGGACAAACATGATTGTCGATAGCTCTGTTGATCAGAGTGATGCTACTTTCTCTGTAGCAAATGAACCCATTGCAAAGTACGCAGACTTGTTTTACTTCTCCGAATCTCATTTGTATATTTGGCACCATCTCCCTCCCCTCTGGTCCCGTCACTTCCGGTACAACAGATCTTCTGGCCATAGAAGGGGGATTATCTTGCTCGTTACGTAACTGTGCAGCACTGTAGTTGTTAGGATGCCACCTACTCATATGGCGATGCATTGTGTAGTTTCCGTAACTGTATTTCTTCTCGGTCCCTCTGGACAGTCTATCTTGACATATAAGGCAAGTTACGTACCTTGCATTGACTTTTTTCTGGCCTTTGGGAAATTTAAAAAATTGCCAAATAAAGTTTTCTTTCAGGTGAGATCTCCTGGGCTCCTCAGGCAAAAACTGCCTCTCTTCCTGCTCTTCCTCCTCTTCCTCTTCTTGCTGAATTATAACTTCAGCAGGTGGTCCTCTCTTCCTTGGATGTGGTGGAGGTGGTGGGGAAGCACCAGCTGAAGCTACTAATGAAGCCATTGCTCACTGGTAACAAAGGGTCTTTCTCTCACAAAGATGAAAGTCAGAGTGAGGAAAGAAGGAGGGGTTTTCATCATTTGGGAAAAACAATAGTTCTAAACCAATGAAAAGTGTTAGTTTTAGGTCACATGACCTAGTCTTACATCATTAGGAAACCAAAAGTGAAATGAACCAATGAAAAGTGTTATTACCGACTCACATGACTTGTTGTGTTTACGTTACGCGCTTTGGGCCGCGTCCCGGATCGCTTCCGGGAAGCTGCGTTTCGCGCCTCGGTTCGCGTACCAGTTCGCTTCCGGGTACGCTACCTTGGCGCGTCATATGACGTATTACGCGACAACGCGATACGTCACGCTGACGCGACGCGTCACGATGTTGTTTTCTAACGCAACAGTTGCGGAAACGGAACGTTTACCGGTTCGCGGACCGGGTCGCGGCACCAAATTGCGCTAACGGGAAGCTAACCGGTTCGCGTACCGGGAGCGAAACAAAAAATATAATTTAAAAAAAAGTATTAAAAACATGTAAAATATATTTTTTGATTTAAAGAAAAATACATTTTAAAGCTTTTGTTATTTGCTATTAAAAAACCATTGAAATTCACTGAAAAAACCATAGGTTATAGACCATATATAGTTAGGAATTAGCATTTAAAAAACCTTTTTTTACTCACACAAAACCATTGAAATTCCATATATAGTTAGTTGTACTAACTATATATCGCGCACCCGCAATCCACTGCTGATCATGTCACATATTACATCATTCATGACATGGTCAGTGACATCACTGATGACATCACTGATGACATCACTGATGACATCTCAAATGACATCACTGATGACATCACTGGTGACATCTCAAATGACATCATTGATGATATCACTGATGACATCACTGATGACATCATTGATGACATCTCAAATGACATCACCGATGACATCACTGATGACATCACTGATCACATCTCAAAAGACATCACTGATGACTTCACTGATGACATTATTCATGTGATAATACGATGAATCTCTTCAGACTCTAATAAAAACTTAGATACACTCAGTGTAAACAGACACTCACAGACTGTCACTCATCCATGGAGTTACTCACACACCTAGTCAGTCATGCAAAGAATCAATCACACCTCCATTACCTCAACTATACAGTTATACACACCTTACTTATTCAAACATATACTAACACATATTTAATCTCTTATACAATCCCTGATACAAGTTCACAATGATCCATACAGCCACTCACACATTCACTGGCTCTTATGCATAGTTATTTATATATGTCAACTCTCACATGTACTGTGTTTTACATATGTACTTACTTTGACATTTAGCACTTAGATATCCATTCACTCACCAATACACTCATGCACACAGTCAACCGCCCATACAGCTGTTTCCACATGCACTTTTGTACCCATACATCTAGTGAATCAACTGCTCACACATCTATGCACAGAGTTATACACCTCCCAGCCACCCACACACACACTCAGTCTCCCATACAAATACTTGGGCAACCAACCAATAACCCATATAGTTACTCATATAGCTACTGATCAACACATGCAGCAGTTTACAGAACAACAGACATAATGATGCACAAATTAAAACAGTTTAGTCACTAACCCATGCACTCAGGAGATAGAAGGACCACAGTTCTTGGAAGAGGTGCCCCGGGTTTCCCATAGGAAAGCCAGTTTCATTTGGCAGTTTTTTTCACTCCCTCCAGGGCAGAAGAAAGTGAATGCGAGGTATGTCACCTGCCTCATTTGCAAAGACAAATTATCAAGAGGGACTGATAAAAAGTATAGCTATGGGAACTATACCATGCATCGGCACATGAGCAGGTGGCATCCATTGAATTACAGCCGGGCGGTGATACGAGACATGGAAGAAAACCCAACAGCAACTCCTGTGGCCAGGTCAACATCGCAAATATCGTTGACAGCAGCAGAGGCACGGGAAACCGTGCCAAACATCCAGGAGAATTTTGGGCATATGAAATATACTTGTCTGCACTGCGGTGCATTGATATCATGTGGTAACATGAGCATTAATTCAATCAACCTAGCTTATAACAACCACAATTGCCCTAACCGCCCCAGACAGTAATTTTTTTTTTGCTCCTGTTGAGCCCTTTTCAATGCCTGTTTTTTGTTGTTTCCCCCCCAAAAAAACCCAAAAAAATATAAAATTGTTCAAAAAATACAAAAAAAACAAAAAATGTTCAAAAAATTAAAAAAAATATAAAACAACAAAAACATTAAAAAAAAAAAAGTTCTTTTCAGAACTACCTCCCCTTTCAAAAAAATTGCTAGAATGTTTAGCACTCTGGCAAGCTCTATTTCTTTTAGTTCGCTTCCCAGTTCGCTTCCCGGTTCGCGAACCGGGAGCTAACCCAAAAAAAAATTACAAAAAAAAAAAGAAGAGTAAGTATAAGGAAAGTAAACAGAGAGTGATGTTAAGAGAAAGACAGCTATAGGGAGTAAACCAGAGATACTGTTTAATAGATCTATTTACCGAAGAAAAGACGGAAGAGGGTATAATTGTGAAAAACAAAATAGATAAGGAAGTGAAAGAAAAAAAAGAGAGTAGAACAATAACAAAGAAGAGTTTCTTTGAGAATGTGAGTGAATGTTCAAAATAAGATTAAAACATGGGGAATAACAGAGAGAAAAAATAGAAAACAGAAAACAAAAAATAACAGAAAAAGATTAATTGAAACAGCAAAGAAATGTAAATAACATAGAGCCATATCATCAACATAGGCAATAAAAGTTTTGCAGCTTTTATCGGCAGAAATATGTCACCAAAGCCGCTTTTGCGGCAGAAAACTGCCGCTAAAACCACTTTTGCACCAGTTTTCTGCCAATAAAAACAGCAATAATTTTATTGGCTGTGTTCATAATATGCCCCTTAGTGTGCTTCAACTACACAGAGAAAGCATTATGAACAAGTAGTGAAAGAGTGATCAGTCAAAGACACTAAGAGTAATAGAGACGGAGTGAGTGAACAAGAGTGAGGAACTATGAGAAGAGAGGGACTGAGAAAAAGAGTGGAAGGAGTTGAGTAAGTAGGTAATAGAGAAAGGAATGAGGAAAGTAGCAAAGGCAGGAAACTGAGGGTTAAAGAAATGAAGCTGTGGAACTAATAGTAGGTGAATGTGATAGAAATGTAACGAAAAGAATACAAAACATTTACCTTATAATTGTCGTTAAATTACTCACTTTTTGTTTTTATACTTTCAATCTGTGAAAGAGAGAACAAACATTTGAAAAATATTAAAACATGTATTTAAAAATTACAAAAGACAAGGGAAAAGATTGAAGGACAAACAGTTTTTCAACAACTTTGACACTGACAGAAGCTTCTGCTTCTCCAGGCCCCCTACACAGTCCTAAAGATATACATTTTAAACTAACAGTATCTTGATGCAGATGAAGTGAGGCCTATCTTAAAACATGGTGCATCTTTTGCACTGCTGTTGTCTCAGAAAAGTGTCGCAAGACACTAACATTTTAAATGATTGCTTCAGGATGCCAATAAGATGTGTCCTATCCAGAGGTTTGTTTGAGGTGAGACCTACTCAGGGTTCCAAATTAAATTTCGAGTTGTTTGAAGAGAACAGAGGACATAATACATGTGAAGGCCTACCAATGAAGTAAGTCATGTCCACTTCACTCTTGAACAAAGGCCAGACCTCTTCTGTGTCCGTGTACAGACCTAAACTTCATCTGCACAATGTCATTCATAAACTTAGGAAACACAGGTGATGTAATTGAAAAATGTGGAGTTTCTTTTCCTCATTTCACAATCACATCACCTGTGTTGCCTTTGCTTAGGTATCTCATAGTGCAGATGTAGTCCAGCATATTAAACAGTACCTAGAAGTGCAGCACTGCATGCAACAACTTTGACACTTATAAAAGCTTTTGCTTCTGCATGCCCCCTACACAATGCTAATTATATACATTTTAAACTGATGGTATCTTGCTGGAGATGAACTGAAACCTATCTTGCAACATGGTGCATCTTTTACACAAAAGTGACCCACAATGGAGCAAAAGAGGCACACGGCCACCATAAATCTGACCCTAACATTTTAAATGATTGTTTCAAGATGCCAATAAGGTGTAACCTATCCACAGATTTGTTTCAGGTAAGTCCTACTCAGGGTTGCAGATGGAATTTAGGTTTGTTGAAGAATACAGAGAAGATAATACATGTGGAGGCCTACCAACGAAGTGAGTAATGTCCACTGCACTCTTGAACAAATGTCAGACCTCCTCTGTCTCCAGGAACAGGCCTAAACCTCATCTACACAATGTGGTGTGTAATGTTAGGAAACACAGGTAATATAATTGAAAAACATGCAAATTTTTTTGCTCATTCCACAATCATATGACCTGTGTTTCCTTTGCTTAGGTATCTCATTGTGGAAATGTAGTCTATCATATGAAAGACTACGTAGAATATGAGCACTGTATGCAAGAACTTTGACACTTACAGAAGCCTCTCCTTCTCCATGCCTCCTACACAGTTCTAAATGTACATCATAAATGGAAACAGTACAGAATTAATTATACATGTTAAATGGTTTATTTTTGCTGTTCTCAGAATGTATCAAATTTCACTAAAAACAGTGACTTGAAGGTATTCATCATATAACAGCGGGGAAAAAAAAACACAATCAAAATGATTGTGTTTAAAAAACCCATACAACATAACAAATCAGAATTCAGAACTCCTTAAAGTTAACTTACTTTCCATGACGTCAAAGGATGTCCTATGAACAGCTTACACTCTGTTGTGCTGTTATTACTTTCAGCCCGCCACTTTCTGAAAGAACACCTCCATCGTTTTGAAAAACATGTTACATACAATAAATGACTTCTTGCTCTCTACCACAAGTTTCCACAAGGCCAAATCTTGTCAGAGCCATTTATAACTCTTGGATTTCCTGTAAGCCAATCCCGTCATTTGGCATTTCCGCAACTTTCAGAATTAAAATGTTGAAGATCATTTTCACAATCCTGGACTAGTAATATCTTCCCCTTCTTCCTCAGTCATGTTCTATATTTCCTATGACACTGATACTGCTTACTATGAAGCAGACTTACACTACCTCTATGACTACTACAATTATTTAATTCTCTACATCACTTTTAATCACAAAGCAATGTAAAACAGTAGACAGCATTGCAGACTTACATTCCCTCTACTCTATGTTTTGATTGGCTGCTTCAATTAGCTTATAAAAAGAAATAGTTTTTCTGAACTCATTCAAAGTGCACTTATTTCTCCATGACGTCCAGTCTTATGGTTAGAAGTTATGTCTCTGAACTACACTTATCCTCAAGGCCAAATCGTGTAGGAGCCATTAGAACTTCTTGAAATTCCTCAGAGCACATCCCGAGATTCTTTCCCTAAAAGTTTGGTTTTAAAAACACCAGGTAAGAGTTTTTAAGGTCATACGGCAATTTTTTAAAAAAAATTAAAACAGAATCATTGCAGAATGACCAGCCATTTCTAGACTTTAAATAAGCTGTGTAATGTCCTGATGTTATTGAAGGACCGTCATGATATATAATTGCTGCAGTTACAAAAGTCCTTCCTGATATTGACAACTGCGGAGCCACAAAATTTTTAATTAAAGTTGTCAATTTTGTTCCATCAGGCCTACATCGTTGGAACATTAAAATGACATACTGGCCATATGTTCGTATAAATAATGTGGACATCATTTCAGATTTACATTGGCTACACTCCATGTTGTGATCAGCTGCTTTTACTAGCTTATTAAAGGAGACTGATTTACTGTCTGGCAAAGTTAAATATATAAATCTTTCTGAGTCTACACTAGTAGTACTTGATACCCTACAGTTCTCGCAGTCATGCTGCCATTGATAAGAAAGCCCAAACAGCTGATCTACATCTACACCTTCAGCATGCAATACATCAAGCATATACATTAAAAACTCCTGACAATCTTGCTGAATATTTTGAGAGAATTGTGTTTGGCCTGAACATCTGTCTAACAGATTTCGAATTTCAGACACACTTTCTATGTTTGTTCTATCAGTGCTACATTTCTCTAACACAGAATTTAACAAACTGCAAAATCTTTGATCAGAATTGACCACAATCTCTTCTTTTACATTTTCTAGAGAAAACAAAACATTAACCACTACATTAGCATAGCAGTTGACACCAGAACTGTTTTCAAATTGAAAACCAACAACATCTTCAACAGAATCCTTTTTCTTTCTGCTTATAATTTCAGGTTCATCGACTTTTCGTCTTTTTGCTACAACCTCCCCAGTATTGGTCACATTTCTTCGTTTCCGGCCTACCACACGTTTCTCAAACAAAGGATATTGAGGCAAATGTGGCACATACTCTCTTCTTAACCTATTGTATTCCTTAACACAATCTAGATCCGCACAAATGCTTGTGACATCACACTCAATCAAGTACAATCCCGATAAAGTTCTAACTCGTGACAATGCCACATATGCCATACCCTCCTTGAACACAGAACTGCCAATATTCACCAATGCACTGTCTACACTTAAACCTTGCGATTTATGGATTGTCACCGCATATGCCAAGCAAACAGGAAACTGCTTACGGCGAACATATAAGTCTTTTACAAGCAAAAATCTACCAGAACAACGACCAATTAGCTGTACTTCCTCAATGCCATCAAATTTAATTTTTAAAAATTCAATTCCATCTCTTTCTGTATTTTACAAAATCAACAACATTACCCATTGATCCATTTACCAGACCTCTTTCAACATGTAAATTCCTTCTTAAAATTATACGGCAGTTCAAGCACACATTCAGAGTCTTTTCAAAACCTGCAGTTTTAGATATACTCTTCTCTAATGAATCCGATTTTGTTTTCAGATTCTCAGACAAAATAATTGTTGATCCCATATGCTCTACTCTGTCAATAGCTTCCAGTTTCACAATCTCTTGCTTTTCTAAATGCAACATTTTGTTGTTGAATTTGGCACATTCTGCAAGAGTTGGCATCAAACATATTCCAGATTTCTTCTCAGTAATTTTCTGAAAAATATTCTCAGGCACAACATCTTGTTCTGGATATAAATTTGACAGTAATCGTGCATGTAAAGCTTCTTTCCCATGCTCGGTCACTTTTCCAATTCTAACATCTTGTAGAATAGTCTTGTAAACTTCATCCTTCGCCTGACGCATATTTTCATGCAGTTCAGCATAATTGAAGTTTAACCATATATTGACGTTGCCAATGCTGCCTAGGCACTTCCTGGTATCTTCATGCGTGAGCATTTTGAACACAGGTTGCCCTTTCACTGGTGTCAGCTGCAGAAGATCTCCGAAAACAATGATGTGTTTGCCACCAAATAACACATCATACTCTGTTTTGAGAACTTCTTGCATTCTCAAATGCACAAAGGCAAGCATGACATTGGAAACCATGCTTACTTCGTCAATGATAAGAAGTTTCATTTTCCTCAAGATTCTTGAAACTTCAAAACAAGCATCTCCAGATAGCTTGTGATATTGTAATTTGTTGTCATGCTCCACTGGCAGCATCAGTAAACGATGTAAAGTAATCCCTTTAATGTTATGTGCTGCCAGTCCAGTTGGAGCGGTGACAACACAAGACAGCGATGACTCTGTCCTTTCCTGCAAATAACATGAAATTGCTTTAATAAGGAAACTTTTTCCAGTTCCCGCTTCTCCACTCACGTACAGTCGGACAGGCTTCAACGACGTACATGAGCACTCTTTCTTGTCATGACTTAATCCATGATCAATTTGCATGGTAACTTCGTCATATATTTTCCTCTGCTCAACGTTGAGTTGTCTTTCCAACTCTTCTAAGTTAACCGCATCCTCCTGAGCATGTGCCATGGCTCTTTCCACTTCATTCATAGCAGTGGCAGCTTCATTTTCGATAACAGGTCCTCCTAGTGGAAACTGACTCAATGAAGCAGAACTCTGACTGTCCTGAGAACTGTCTCTGGCAATCTCGGCTGCAATCATTGCTTCCTGCTCAATTTCCGCATTCAACATTTCTACATATTTGGGAAAAGCAGGACATTCTATGGTCTCCTTGGCGGCATTGAAAGAGTCTTCGTAACAGAGAAAATCTCCAAGCAGTTCCTCTTCTGCACGCCAAGGCTTGAAAAGTTGCAAAAGTGCTAAATAGAAAAACTCCTTTTTTTCAGGGGATTCGCCACTCAATTTTCGATGGTTTACCAAGTGGCATTTTCTTTGCTTGACCAGACATCCCTCACTTCCTATTACAGCATACACTCCTTTCTCAGTATCTTCTTTGATGTTCCTCTTGAATATGTAATTTTGAAGAACCTCATACAGACAAACATTCTCGAGGTGAATGCTTCGATTTGGATAATATGTATCCAACATGTTGGTCTTCAAAATGTCGGTACTGTTTGGCTCCTTTTCCGCCAAATACTCAATTTCCCGCACAGGTTTGAGAACTCGATTACCCGTTGCAGCAAGACCAAGACTCGCCCAAACGATACTCCTGGACTTGGCATAGAGACTTGCTGAAGACAACCGGTCAGAACATTCGTACGCTCCGATTTCTCGATGCAACAACATCTTCAGACTGAAACTGTACAACTTCTTGCTGAGGCTCTTTTCATGGGAAATGTCCTCCCACATATCCTTCAATTCTGTCTTCTCTTTTTTGGTGATGTAAGACGTCACATACCGAGCCACAGCCATACAGTTATCAGCCACAAACTGTATATCCATGTTAGCATTCCACATGGACAAAATCACCGGGTTGTAGTCGTTGATGTACTTGGACTCTTCGTTCCTCTTCAAATTGTATGTGTTTTTAGGTCATTTCTTCATCACATTATGTCGCAGCGAAGACATCAAACTGTTTACTCTTCCTTTAGAAATCACCGGTCGTGGAAAGCCGAAACGACATTTGGTGTAGAACTTGTCCTTGTTTCGGAATTTACGACGACAGTACTTTCCACATCGATGGCTTTGGAAACGCAGAACTTTTTCTCTTAGGCTTTTCTTCTCCTTTGCGTTTGGAACAGCACACGTAGAATACTGTTGTATAAAACTCATCACTGAGTCTTCTGCATCCGTTCCAAATTTAGGTGCATCCTTGATCCACAGCAACATATGTATATGAGGAGCACCTCTTGCTTGGTACTCCTTTCTCCAGAAGAAATCCAACACCTCTCCAAGAGGTGGATTCTTCTTATTCATGATGAAAGACATCATAGCTTCAAATCTATGATTGAAGTACCTACATACATTGACTGGATCCAAAGAGCACAGTTCTCCGGGTGTCTTGAATTCGATGTTTTCTACGTTAGCATTTGCCTCTCGTAGAAATTCAAGTAAGTCTTCCCAGCCATACTCGGCACAGCTCAGAGTGAGGAACCATGTGGGAGTTCCTAAGTTCCTCAGCATACATTTTAAATCACCATGACGACGGTACCAGTACTCATTAGTACCACGCTGACACGCCATGAGATTAATCAGGTGAGAATCCAAAATACTGTCTTGGACATTGACTTTATCCATAAAGTCACTTGCCGAGATGTTTTGCATGTGTATACCACTTTTCAAGATGTGGTTCACTGCATATGACAGTCCAGACAGATCGCTTTCAAACAGGAGATGAAACAAATAAGGAATGCATTGTCGAAACCTAGCATCTCCTGCATACAGTCGCAAAGTCCGGTATTCAGAAGCAGGAATTTGATGAGGTCGCTCATCATATCTTCCTCCCTGACCTGTTGGAAAAAGCTGTGGGAAACACCGAGCTTCCAAACTTTCCTCCCAAACACTAATGGGACTCCCTTTGGCTTGTTTCATTTGAAACAACTCAATAGCATTCCCCATGACTTCCTTGGAATGCAAAGGATGAACACTATAATGTTCATATATTTCTTCACTAGTAGAGGGTTCTACTTTCTCAATTTGACCAGCACACAAATCGCTATCCTCTTCCTCACTTACTTCCTCTTCTGCAACATATACATTCTTATAGTATTTATTATTTTTTTTCAAATACAATGTTGCCTTTTTAACTTTCCTAACATCCACTAAATCTTGCCATATTTTCTTATTCTTTGTCGGAACCCCATTAACTAAGATAACCAGAGGTTCCTCTTCCACTTTTTCTACTCCAATTGTGTTAATGTTTTTCTTCAAATCTAGAGGCAAATAAACAACTCTTCCCTTTAATCCTCTCTGTAAATCTGATGGAGGCAATTTCCCTGTCTTTGGCTCCATTCTTACAATAGCCTGAAAGGGATGGATACTTTGAATCAAAATAGATTCATAAGTATTTAAATCCTTCAATTCAGAAGGAATCTCAACCAATTCCAGATTATTATGAACTGCTCTAGCAGGCATCTGGTTTTAATTTAATTTGCAACAACAATAAGTACACACACGTTGACCCAATCCCAAATCAAAACAATTTTCTACCATCAAGTATGTTGCGAAATCCTTCCATTCACTATTATTTTCCCTTTCACTTTTTGCATATAAATCCACTAACTTAGTCTGATTCTTATAATAAGTGCGTCGACAACACACACAAGTGAAATTTGGCCTCTCACTTGATTTGACCTGAAACGTCGCAATTTCCCTCTGGAAATTATCTGTACTGGAAACCTGTACACTATCTTCCACATTACCCGCTTCTTCTTGGTCAATTTCAACATTCTCCTCTTTACTTCCAAAGTAACAAAACTCAATTTCTTCACATATATTCTTCACATCTATTTCAGAACCATGCAAAAGAGCAGCGCATAATTGTTTAAGCATAATTGCTGGACTCTTAGCATAATACAACATTCTAACTAATTTCCTCACTTTATTATGATGCACTGCTAGCATCCTGAAATGATGAAAAACACTCTGGCATACTCTCCTGGAAAGACAAGCCAGTGAATGACCATGCAAACCTGTCACTTCTCTCACTCTGCAAGGATCTAATTCTTGCAACAACCTCATTTTCTGCTTCAAACTTTTCTTATTAAATGACCGTACAAAATCACAAAGCAAATTGATGGAATCCTGTCGCACACTGCAAATACTACTACACTTCCAGGTGTACACAGGACCCTTAGCACGTCTTCCTAAAACCTCATTACCTAACACCTCTTCTGCCTCTGTTGTCACAAGTTTTTCTTTTTCAACTGGACAACCATCTTTCACTTCATAAGCACGACCACTGGTGTCAACTGCATGCACCAAATCCTTATCCTGGAAATAACTCTCCTCATTAAAAAATGCCTCACAGCTTGAACTATGCATCCATTCTCCAGAAAAAACTTCACAAAAATTACTACGATTAACTATTCTCTTCCATCTACTATTTCTTTTGAAATCATAAATTGCCTTGTTTAGCTTCCTAATTCTATTGATTATCAAAATAAATAACTTACGTTTAATTTCAAATGCCTGATCAATAACTTTCTCAACTTTTTTTTTCTCTTATAAAAAACCACTTTCTGTTGACCTTTCTTAATATTTTTTAACAAATTGCCAATTATCCTGTTGCGGAACATTCGTTTACGAATGTCCCTAAACTGTTGTTTCCTTCTACTATCATGCACAGAGTTATCTCTTGCTCTAGCAGTAACATTTTTCATTGGCCTTTCCTTTCCGTTTGAATTGCTTCTCTTTTTCTGGACTGAAACATTTTCTGTAGTAATATTTTTTTTACTACAGATATTTCTTATGAATGTTTTTGTACTCTTACCCGGTGCTTTCTTGGTGACTTGACAAATCTTTTTGTTAGAGGACTGCTGCTTTTTTTCATTAACCTGCTGTCTTTGACGTTTTGCAGCCTTTCTCACTCTTTCTTTGGTTGGCATGCTGAAATCTTGAAATGATCTGCAGTTGAATCTGTGGTAAAATATAATAAAAAATGTTATTAACCACTATTAACCAACAGTAAATCAATAACAGTAATCAAAAACTTAAAACACTACTTGACATTTTTACATAGAAGATTTTTTAGTGCTTGGCAAATTTAGAATACAGAAATAGCAGAAAAGAAATGGAATTTATATTCATGTTACCTGTGCTATTTTATATGTGAATCTGATCTAATTTTATGAGCATATTTTAATATTTTATTGAAGACACTACACATAACCTGTTTTTGAAGGTGTCTTTATTTTTAAATTAAACGGTTTACATTTTTACTTTTTATTTATTATAAATGTTTAAAATAAATGTTTATAGTTCCATAGGCTCAAGCACGTCAGCTTCCCATCCTATGTCATATAATTCGGACAAATCTGCATCCTCATCACGTTCTTCTTCATCCTCAGGATTTAAATCATCCAAGGGATCAACATCCACTGATGTTTCAATTACGAGTTCAATGATGAGGTCAAAATCAACTGATTGCTGATTGTCGCTCATGTTGATGTTGTCTTTATCTTTAAAGAAAGATAACAACAATGAGATGTTGCAGAGTAAGAGACAAATCTCAGAGAATATAATAGTAAAATTGTTTAACAAGAGTAACATTTTGCAGCTATTATATAGCCATGTCCAGCGATGCTGAGCAGGTGAAGCCTATGTCTAATTTTTCAGTGAACAGGACTCATCTCTTCTTAACCTTGGATAAGCCTCACCGACTCTGTGTCCCCTGCACATACTTAAATGTAAAGGGGCAGATTTATGTTAAATGGCACATCCCCAGGCATGCACCAGTTAACGTGCACCGCTGCTCTGCCACCCATGGTGTGCTGCATTTACAATCAGATAGGAGAAAGCTACGTCAAAACCCTGCGCCTGCTTGAAGCAGGCATAGGTCTTGACGCAACATTGTGGAGATGGGGCACCCCTGAGCCTTGCTGGAGCTGCATCACACTTGCGATACAACTCCAGCAATGTGCCACCTTTACGGCACAGATGCGTCACGCATCTGTGCCATTTTTGCCCCATGCTGCGTCGCATTGTAAATGCAGCACACCATGGGTGGCGGAACAGCAGCGCAGGATGACTGGCACATCCCTGGTGATGCGCCAGTCATCATAAATCTATCCCTAAGCTTCTTATCTTGTTAGAGATGAACCGCCACGTGTATCATCAAACTATTTTGCATTTCCTAAATAGCGATTTTTAAGGGATAAATAGCGATTCTTTACCATTCCTAATTTGCGATGAGCAAATTGCTAATTGCAAATTACCCATTCATTTCCATGGGCCAGGAGGCCCATAGGAATGAAGGTGCAATTTGCAATTAGCAATTAGCTCATCGCAAATTAGGAATTTTTCCAAAGGTGCAGGGGTGTCTCAAGAACACCCTGCTGCACCCCTGAAAAAGAAATTTGGGGGCATATGGCGCACATACAGGCCCTAAGGGCATGTATGGGCGTCATATGGCACCTTTTGTTTTTTGGAAAAAAAGCTTTTTGAAAAGAATTCGCAAATTACCACCAACTAGAAGTTGGTGGTAGTTTGCAAATCCTTAATGGCATTTTTTGCATATTTTTTGTTTGATACATTGCATTTAAGGAATCGCAAAATTTGCAAATCCTTCAGTACAATCGCAAAATAAGGAATAGCAAATTTTGCTATTCCTTATTTTGCATCAAACTTGTTTGATACATACCATTTGTCTAATTAGCATTCGCAAAGGCCGAAATTCGCAGAATTTTGACCTTTGCAAATGCTAATTAGCTTGATACATATGGCCCCAAGTGAGGCCTGTCTTGCAACATGGAGCATCTTTTGCATCACTGCTGCATCGGTTTCATGTGGCACGTTTTTTTTACACCATGACACATCTGCCTAAATGCATCAATTTGTAATTTTGTCGCCTCATAGCAAATCTTTTGCACCGCCGCTGCATCAGAAAAGTGACGCACAGTGGCGCAAAAGAGGCATACACCTATCATAAATCTGTCCCTAGCATTTTAAATGATTAATTCAGGATGACGATAAGGTGTGGCCTATCCAGAGGTTTGTTTAAGGTGAGGCCTACTCAGGATTGCAGATTAAAGTTACGCTTGATGAAGAATACAGAGGAGATAATACATGTAAAGGCCTACCAATGAAGTAAGTAATGTCCACTTTACTGCGCCAGTCATCATAAATGTATCCCTAAGCTTCTTATCTTGTTACAGATGAACCGCCATATGTATCATCAAACTATTTTGCATTTCCTAAATAGCGAATTTTAAGGAATAAATAGCGATTCTTTACCATTCCTAATTTGCAATGAGCAAATTGCTAATTGCAAATTACTCATTCATTTCCATGGGCCAGGGGGCCCATAGGAATGAAGGTGCAATTTGCGATTAGCAATTAGCTCATCGCAAATTAGGAATTTTTCCAAGGGTGCATGGGTGTCTCAAGAACACCCTGCTGCACCCCCTGAAAAAGAAATTGGGGGGCATATGGCGCACATAAATGCCCTAAGGGCATGTATGGGCGTCATATGTCACCTTTTGTTTTTTGGAAAAAAAGCTTTTTGAAAAGAATTCTCAAATTACCACCAACTAGAAGTTGGTGGTAATTTGCAAATCCTTAATGGCATTTTTTGCATATTTTTTGTTTGATACATTGCATTTAAGAAATCACAAAATTTGCAAATCCTTCAGTGCAATCGCAAAATAAAGAATAGCAAATTTTGTTATTCCTTATTTTGCATCAAACTTGTTTGATACATACCATTTGTCTAATTAGCATTCGCAAAGGCCGAAATTCACAGAACTTCGGCCTTTGCAAATGCTAATTAGCTTCATACATATGGCCCCAAGTGAGGCCTGTCTTGCAACATGGTGCATCTTTTGCATCACTGCTGCATCAGTTTCATGTGGCACGGTGTTTTTTACACCATGACACATCTGCCTAAATGCATCAATTTGTAATTTTGTCGCCTCATAGCAAATCTTTTGCACCGCCGCTGCATCACAAAAGTGACACACAGTGGCGCAAAAGAGGCATACACCTATCATAAATCTGTCCCTAGCATTTTAAATGATTAATTCAGGATGACAATAAGGTGCGCCCTATCCAGAGGTTTGTTTAAGATGAGGCCTACTCAGGATTGCAGATGAAAGTTACGCTTGATGAAGAATACAGAGGAGATAATACATGTAAAGCTCTACCAATGAAGTAAGTGATGTCCACTTCATTGCGCCAGTCATCATAAATGTATCCCTAAGCTTCTTATCTTGTTAGAGATGAACCGCCATATGTATCATCAAACTATTTTGCATTTCCAAAATAGCGAATTTTAAGGAATAAATAGCGATTCTTTACCATTCCTAATTTGCGATGAGCAAATTGCTAATTGCAAATTACCCATTCATTTCCATGGGCCAGGAGGCCCATAGGAATGAAGGTGCAATTTGCGATTAGCAATTAGCTCATCGCAAATTAGGAATTTTTCCAAAGGTGCAGGGGTGTCTCAAGAACACCCTGCTGCACCCCTGAAAAAGAAATTTGGGGGCATATGGCGCACATAAATTTTAACAACATTCTTTTACCTCAAAAACGATTTTCAAGTCATAATTTGAAAACACTGCCCACGGGGAAATGACTTAAAATGTCCTTAAGACACATGAAAGTGTTTTTTTAAAGCCTTTGCAAGTTTTTGGGTCACTTTTAACATGGCTATGTAACTCAAACAGTCAAAATCTAAATTTACCATGCACAGGTGGGACCATATTTACAAGGAATGTGCCCCACGGGGAAATGTCTTTTAATGTAATATGGGAAAAATGACATCAGAGACACTGAAATGCCTTATAAAGAAGCATACACCATTATATCCTTGTCATAAATTTACAAACCATTCCTTTTCCCCAAAAACGATTTTCAAATCATAATTTGAAAACACTGCACATGGGGAAATGACTTAAAATGTCCTTAAGACACATGAAAGCGTTTTTTGATTGCCTTTCCAGCATTGTTGGGTCACTTTTAACATGGCTATGTAACACAAACATTCAAAATCTAAATTTGCCATGCACAGGTGGGAGCATATTTACAAGGAATGTGCCCCACGGGGAAAGGTCTTTTAATGTAATATGGGAAAAATGACATCAGAGACACTGAAATGCCTTATAAAGAAGCATACACCATTATGTCCTTGTCATAAATTTAAAAACCATTCCTTTTCCCCAAAAACGATTTTCAAATCATAATTTCAAAACACTGCACATGGAGAAATGACTTAAAATGTCCTTAAGACACATAAAAGCGTTTTTTGATTGCCTTTGCAGCATGTTTGTGTCACTTTTAACATGGCTATGTAACGCAAACATTCAAAATCTAAATTTGCCACGCACAGGTGGGAGCATATTTACAAGCAATTTGCTCCACAGAGAAAGGTCTTACATTAAAATGGGAAAATAACATCAGAGACACTCAATTGCCTTATAATGAAGCATACACCATTATGTCCTTGTCATAAATATTATAACCATTCATTTTCCTCAAAAACGATTTTCAAGTCATAATTTGAAAAGACTCCACAGCTCCTATGCACAATAACACCCTGTCAGTACTAATACTTCACATTTTCTCCAATTACATTTTCTCAAAGAAACAAAATCTATTTGTAAAACACTTGAGACAAAGCAACATTTGAAAAACACAACTTTCTTCATAATTTTCTCCTTAAAACACACTATTCTCTATCTAAATTAAAGAAATCTTTTCTCACCTTAGCAAATACTTTGAGTTTCAAAACAGTCTCAGAAACACACCAATTTGTCTTCAGCAGAGCAAAAGGTATGCACTCCAGAGTCTGCAGCTATCAAAAGCACAGAAATGCTGTAATTCTTCACACATATCCCTCATGTCACCCAATCAAAACTCTTCCCTCACTTTTTTTCAAATGAAAACCCTTCCCCCCTCTGCCCTTTCTGCCTTTTTTGCATGGCAACCACCTCTTGGAAGACCTCTGGTGTTTGCAAGTTCACACAACAATGTTGCAATTGAACTCTGAACTCTCAGTGCACCTCATATCCAGTGCATTCTTTCATTTAATGATTTTTTCTTGACCACTCAAAATACATCTTTCAAACAACTCATCCATGCACCCTAACTTTCTGTTTTCAGCAATCAAAATCCACCAATCACTGTTACTGCTTCATTAACACAGAAACTCCACAGTTTTTTTCATTTTAAACTCTTATTTTTTTACCTGCCATTTCATTGCCACACTTCATCTGACTGCAGGAGAACCTTTTCTCACCATGTTTTCTGTCTGGATTGTTGGACATAGTTACATCTATTGGGCTCAGAGGTATGCTGAGAACAGGAATTTACCTAACCTCAATTTACAAGATGTGGAAATTAAGTGGTTTGGCCACAGAGGATTAAAATGTCACCAATTGATACCATTGGTGAAAACCTTTATGCATTTGCCAAAACCTGACCTGTTAATTGTGCACTGTGGAGGTAATGATTTGGGCACTTTGACTGGGGTAGGTCTGGAAATGCTTTTAAAGGACACCTTTGAGCAATTGATGGCACTTTTTCCTCAGACTGCCTTGGTATATTCAAATATATGCCAAAGACAGAAATGGAGGTGGTCAAACCAATTTTGTCCACAAATTGAGAAGTCGAGGAAGCATGTAAACAAATCTGTTTCAGCTTACATGAGAGACCATGGAATGGGCTCCGTGTACAACAATAACTTGCGTTACTACATGCAAGATATCTACAGAGGAGATGGAGTTCACTTCTCAGATGAGGGCAACAGAATTTTCATTCTGAATTTAAGACTGTGCATTGGTACCTACTTATAAGTACCTAAATGTACCATAAACCCAAAAGCTCTTCTCAGAGCTACCCTACATCTGATCACTCCCAATTATTATTTTACTCTAACATTTTTCACTAATTTTCAACAAAGTACGCTCCCTGGGGCGCTACCCGGTACGCGAACCGGGAGCTAACCTCGCAAAATTTTTTTAATTTTTTTTTTTTCGCACATATGGGCCTCCTCAGCCACCCTCAGAAAACCTAGGGGGTCAAGATAAGTCTACCGTGCCCCCTTCTACCCATTCTGAACATTATTTGCCCTCCATCTTGTATCTTAATTTGACCGAAACACAAAATGGTGGACTCCCGTAACGCTTAAGGTTCGCGAACCGGGGCGCTCGCCAGTTTGCGTACCGGGTCGCTCCCTGGGAAGCGCACCATCAAAAAAGGTGGGAAAGTAGTTTACAGAAAAGCGACTGGAGACAATTTCACCAAATATAGATTAGCTCATACTGCATACCAATGCCTACCATTTTCACAAATTTGATTGAAATTCCATTTAACCATTTAGCCTGTAGACCTCTCTAAATACCCTGAGGGAAATTACTTCACAAAACACATCTGAAGTGTTGGAATTGACAACCAATTAAAATGTTACTTTCATTTTCTACTTTTTTTACCTGACATTTGATTGGTTATGTACCTGAATATATATAAAGGAAGAGAGAGAAACACAGCCATTTTGACTACTACTTCCTGAACTACATTGCAAGATCATTTTCACTCACAACTTAAACTTGTTTTTAGAAGGTGAGATATTATTTTATAAATTTGAAAACATTTTCAGATAGTTATATACTATCCCTCTGTAAGAGTTAGACATTGAGAAAGGCTTCTTTATTATAATTATGGATTGATTTAGGTTTCTGTGGTATAATTATGAATTTACTTAGGCTTCTTCACAGGCACTTTTTAATAGTACTACTTCACGCCTGAAACCATACAGTGCCCATAGATTACTTCTCTGTTATAAACTCACAAGTACCTGTCTGAACTTAAACCCAACAGTGCCCTATCTCTACTGATATATTTATTTTTTATGCAAATTACAGCAATAAAATGGAAGGTGAGCAGAATGTTTCCTTCGAAATTGTTCTGGAGAACAACACAGAAAAAGATATTGAGGACAATGATGACTCAGATTTCATGGATGAATCACGGGACCATGAATTAGTTCAATGTGTAGAATCTGTGGATCATTTACTTCATTATGATGACGGTCAAATGTGGGAACTTATGTTCACTCAACAAGAGGACATATCGGACAGTCAAATGCTAGACGTTCTATTAAATTTTGAAAAACAATCCGAAAAAAAAATTGTATGTAATATTAAAAAATTGTTTGAGTCTTTAATCATTTTTATATGTAATTCATAAACTAGTTAAATGTTAGAAATGTTATTAAATTTTCAAACACAATCACAATAATAAATAATTGCTTAAAAAATAAAAAAATTAAAAAATAATCAACAAAACCAACAATCAATTAACATACAGTATTTGAAAAGTCTATCATTCTTTTTTCCTTATAGTACGCTGCCCAGAACGCTTCCCGGTTCGCGAACCGGGCGCTACCCACGCAAAAAAACAAAAAACAAATTTTTTTTTTTTTGCCCCGCGGGGCCCTTTTAAAGCCTCCACATTAAACCTAGGGTGTCAGGGAGGATCTACTATGCCCCCTTATGGTCATTTCCCCCTTTGTTTTGGCCTCCTCTTGTCTCTCAATCCTACCGAGAGACAAGATGGCGGCCGCTCCGGACTGTTTAGAATGTTGACAGACACCGGAGAGCCAATCAGCTTCGCTACGCGAAGTTCCGTTACGCGTAAAGTCCGCGAACCGGAGCGCTGCCCGGTCCGCTGTTACAGATATATATCTTTTTTTGAACGTTAATTTCTCAAAATCCACTGAAGCACATATATTGAGACCTAGCAAAGGCACATCGGGCTACCAGTCCCTACAATTTTGCCAAGTTTCGTGGAAATCCATTCAGCCGTTCGGGCTAAAAGTGAGGCCAACCGCCCTATGGAAAACTCAATGTTAAAAACACGTTTTGGGACCCCCCTTTTTTCTCGGCCCCCCCTTGACGAACCCCCCCCAAATTTCCAGGGGCTGCTCAGAAACAAAATGTTCCATTTTCCAGAAAATTTCAGCCAATTCCGTCCACAAACGCCAAAGTTATTAGACATAGAATTTTCAAAAATCCCATAGGGAAAAAATCCTAACTATATATACCTACTGGCGTCCGCCAGTAGGTAATATATGTATATATATATACCCATACAGTGTGATAGCAGCTATAGTACTTTGAGGATTGAGAACACGGTTCCTAGCAAAATGCTGAGAGCTTGAATGCTTACTGCTCTCAAACAGGAAACTGGATCAATTTGGTATTCCTCAGAAGTAAAAGAAGCGGAATTAATCAGTCACATAGTGTTTTCCAACTAAAAGGAAACACTAGCTCGATGAAAACAAAAGTTAGGCAATGTGTCTAACGCGCTGTTGGTATGAGTCACAGCTGGGACACCACAATAATAGAGATGCGTAATGTACCCAGCAGCTGTTCGAAATCACAGCGGGCGTGTCTCTACCTGGAAACGCTGGGAGTTCCCAGCGCGAGGTAAATCCAAACAGTGTCTCGAAAGGAGGGAGGTGCAGTTCCGGCATCTCTCTCCCTCTATTTGGCAACCTAAATACCTGAAATACTCCAGCGCCGGGAGTCAGGGAAATGCAGCACATGAAGGAAATGCGGCCAAATGACGTTCGCCATGCCCCGAACCTTCTGATGGCAGCCTGCTTGAAATCCAGGAGTAGTACAGCCGTCAGTCTGGGGCGGCAGCTCGAAAACCACCTAATCCGGCGGGGAACACCATCCGCCCACAAGGAAACCAACAATATCGGCAAGATTGTCAAGCGCCTCCTCTTCCGGGAGGAGGTGCTTTATAGAAGCGCAGGACAGAAAAATGCCGGTTCCGCATGTGGGGCTCCAGGGGATTCTGGGTGATGTAGTGTTCTGGGCGCCTGTCACCCGTAATTCGGGCGGTATGCTCACAGAAGCTAGATGCCTGGCGTGTGATCGCGACAAGAATATACACTTGGACACATCATAGGACATTTGTTTCACAAGCAACTATATTAAATCAATCTACTAATGTGAAATTGTGTGTGGACATGAATATTGCACATTATTAATGATGCTCAAAAGTAAAAATCCACAAAAACCTCTATAAATTCACCCTCTGATTATTTATTAATCACTAAAACAATTATTAAAACTTTATTAACCCCTTCGGTGCTCATGACGAGCTCAGCTTGTCATGAGGTATACCTCTGGGGTGCTCATGATGAGCTAAGCTCGTCATGACCACACCCATTTCTATTATGGCCCAGCAGCCAAGGTGTTAATCAAAACTGTAGAATATTCTTCATAATGCATTACTTTCGGCTTCTTTCTGGTATTCTCCTCCATCATCTTTAGCTGGTTGTAGACACGATCTTTGACATTTTTCATCTCAAGTTCTTCCTCATGTTTCCTTTTTAATGATTTCCTTTTATATTGCATACACAATGAGTGTAACAGTAGGGAAAGTGTTGGATAGCGGAGGGGTAAAACTTACTATTTACACTCCAGTGAGTGTAACAGTAGGGAAAGTGTTGGATAGCGGAGGGCTAAAAATTACTATTCCCACTCCATTGAGTGCAACAGTAAAGCAAGTGTTGGATAGCGGGTGGGTAACAATGTATATTCCCACTCCAGTGAGTGTAACAGTAGGGAAAGTGTTGGATAGCGGAGGGGTAAAAATGACTATTGGGCAATCTCTGCCATTTACGCCTGCATACCCTTGCTGCTCGCTGTTGTCTCCCTAACGGGCTCCTGTCATCTGCCCAGGTTCTTCGCTGCTCATTCTGCCTGCCTGCTTGCTGTGGGCTATCGACACCTGCCCAACTTCTTCGCCGCTTTGCTGCCTGCTCAGCGTGGGCTCCCGACATCTCCCCAGGTCCCCCCCCGCCACCAGTGACTCCACAACATCCCGCGTCGCGGGCGCCGAGAGGGGGGGACTACAGCCCCCAAGAGACTTTGCGGCTGACGCCGCCACCTCCACCTAGCGCCCGAAGGCACATAAAAAGGCCAGAAACCTCCCGCGACGCGGGAGCGTGCCGGGAGAAGCCCGGGACAAGGGCGGGGCCATCTGTGGCCATCCGGGGCCAGACAAGGTCGGGCCGGGCCATACCCTTGTAACCTGCGATTACGGACTTAGACATTTTGCAAGCTACGTGATCTGTCGTCCTAACTGATTAAGGTGTACACTTGTATAGATCCCAGCATTGGAGGGAATAAGGAGCACTATTAGTATAAACATCGAGTAGTGACATGAGTAAAGTGATTCGTAAAGGGGGTTTAGGGACTATTGGGACATTGGATGCCTATCTAAAACAGGCTGTTATCGAAGTGGGAAAGGAGATTGAGCTTGCAGAAAGGAGACTCTCAATTGACCCTTTGTCCTCACTCCTGAACCTGGCTGATACCCCTGCTATGAGTGGTGGAAACGAACTGCAGGGTCCCCAACAAGCACACACGGTCACCCCCGAAAGGGCCACAGTCCTGGTCACTAGCTCGAGCACACCTATAGCGTGCACCTTACCTTCTCCCCCTAAAACAAGCACCAGGCAGTTAAGGGCTACTACTTGCCCCACCAATCGGGACCCACCAGGGAAAAGAAAGGCTAATAGTGCCCTCAAAGGCAGCAGACTTGGTGCTAAACAGGCAAGGATAGGGAACTCTGCATCTGGGCTGGGGTCCCAACAGGACACAGTAGTTAGTCAAGTGACCATGCCTGTTATTCAGGGGGGGTTTAATTCCACCACCCATGTCACACATGATACCACGGGGGTCTCAACCTAGAGCTATTGAATCTACTGGAGGACAGGCTGAGAGCGTTAATCGCCCCTGTCATGGACAAATTGGTTTTGATAGACCATAGACTTGAGGTCCTCGAGGAGCGGCTTCTTAAAGATCAACCTGCTCCATTTGTCAGAGGCAAAAGCAATGTTAGTCATAGTCATGATACAATTCCAACACGGCCAGGTCCTAGTAAAGCCCCTGTGGGCCAGGCTGCTTTAACTATTAATAATAGTGTCCCGCCTTTAAACAACTATTCAGGAGCAATTTCCAGATCTCGGGGCCGACCGGGGAGATCTGACCCTACAAATAGTGGCCCATCGAATGAACGCCCACTCTTACTTCCCCCTGAGGCCTGCCCCTACACCATCATATTGGCTAACGTTCCAAAAATATCTAATGACGGGGTAGAACATTGGACGCCACTAAAAAACAAAGTACTCCATCATTTGAATACAAAAACAGTTCTAGGTCAACACCTTTTTAGGAACTTTAAGAAGGCAAGAAGGGTGGCCTGGGTGGGGAAAACCAAGAAAAATTTGTCGGGGGATTGTGTTGTGGTAAATTTCTCCTCTCCCCAATTGGTGGACCACATATTGAGACAGTCAGGCTCATGTAGGATACACAATGATTCCATTAACATCCTTCCATTGGGTTATTTCTATCCCCCTACCCTGGCCCCGGGGCTGACCAGAAGAGAGCCTAGCGTGCGGGCCACAAATGACCTAACTACTCTAATACACAATGGTCTGGCCAGAAGCAAGTTCAATGGACAGGTCGTAAATGACTTCTACATTCCTACAAAAAATAGATATGAGTCTCTCAGTAAACTTGAGGAAAATGACTGACTGGACCACCCAGCAGCAGACGAGCTCATGCCGACTAGTGGGACTGCAGTCACTGAGGGGGCCTCTTCATCGTGTATGCCAGTTAGGGCTACGCAGACAGGGGCCAGGTTTCTTAGTTGGAACATTGCGGGATTAAACTCCAAATTAAATGACCCAAAATGGAGTTCCTGCCTTATAGAGTGCGACATTATTGGGCTTCAGGAAACCTGGGACACCAAAAACACCTTTCTCCTGGACGGATATGCTGCGTTTTGCTCACCGGCAGTAGCATCCCCCATGGGAAGGGCGAAGGGAGGGCTCCTAACCCTAATCTCCCTGAAAATTCAGGGAATCTATACTTTGGTAGAAACAGGAACACCCTACTGTCTGGCTGTTCAAATCTCAAGTAAAGCCGCTGGTACTTGGCTTGTAGTCAATTTTTACAATTCCTTTGATAAGGCTTATTTTAACGAGCACTTAGTCAGTCTTCACGAATTTTTAGATTCATATAGTAAAAATATTGTAAGCTGTTATTCGGTTATAGTAATGGGTGATTTTAATGTTCATTATTGTATAAAAAACTGTTATGTTTGGGACTATCTGGGACCAGCGGAGCAAGAGAATACACACTTTGAGCATACCCCAGCAGGGACCTATTTTGAGGATTTGTTAGTGGGCAATGATCTGATTTCCCCAAGACAATCAAGGGGGGTAATTCCAACCTTTAGAGGAAATGGTCAGGGTTCAACCATCGATTATATTTTTGTAAGTACCGCTGTGGCAAGCAGGGTAACCCAATACAATGTTTCTTGGTCAACCTATAGTGACCACAACCCGGTAACGCTGACTTTGGAAGATGACTTAAAGAAAGAGGGCAAAATCCATACAACAGCTGCTAAGTTAGACATTAGACCCACTGACCAGGCCCGATGACTAAAATGGTGCCGGGTGGTGCCCGAGGAGTTCCACGAAAACCTACGGGCAAAGGTTGGCCATGAAATCTCCCGTTTTCTTACAGACGGTAAACTAGATAACGAGGTCCTGGAGGCCTACACTACTATCTGTAACCAGATTAGTTGTGACCTTAAAACCTTAGGCAAGGGCCGGGAAAGGACAGGGGAGAAGTGGTTTGACCACAACTGCTCAGCAGCCCATCGTAAGTTGCTGGCAGCATTGAAATCCGTACCCACGACAAATCAAAGATCGCCACTCTTAGGAAATCATATAAAGAGATATTAGGGAAACGGAAAAAAGAAATCAGGGAGGATGCCTGGAATGAGCTCCTGTCTGTTGATGTGGTGAAAAATAGCGCCAAATTTTGGGCGGTGGTAAATAAGCCCTTCTTTCAAGATACAAGAAACCGTGAGCTTGATTGTGGGATACAGGAGGAAGGCTGGCATAGACACGTTAACCAGGTTTATGAGGGCGAACGAAATCCTGTAGACCCTGTTTTTAAAATTGAAAAATATACTTTGTCCTTCACAGAGTCAGATGTATTAATAGCGATAACTCAAATGACGAGCAACAAGGCCCCGGGACCAGATGGGGTTCCCGTAGACCTCTTTAAATCAGACATCAAGACATGGTAAAAAAATGTTGTATAACGTGTTTGTAAACGCTTGTCAATTGGGCTTGCCAAATACATGGGCAAAATCAGTAATAGTACCAATTTTCAAGAAAGGCAATAGAGGTGACCCAAGTTGTTATCGTCCGATATCACTCGTAGACTCCTCTGTAGAGGTACTAGGAAGGGTTGTGCTCAGCCAACTAACTGGTTGGCTGGAGGAGACGGTTCATTATCTGTAACGCAGTATGGCTTCAGAAAAGGGATGGGCACTATAGACCAATGCCTAAACCTGCAGTTATTAATAGGAAAATACACAGAGGCAAAGAAGGGAACACTCTTCCTGGGCTTTATGGACCTGTCCTCGGCCTTTGACCGAGTGAACAGGTCAAAGTTGTGGCCTATTCTCGTAACTTTGGGAGTCGATAGAAACATCCTCCACTTCTTAGCTGATTTGCACAGGGACCTAATTGCCACCGTGAGAAATGACCAACAGGGTAACTGCACTGAAGGGATACCGATTGCTTTGGGCATCAGACAGGGCTGCATTCTGGCACCATTGCTTTTCACATTATACATTAATAACCTAGATCGCACTCTAACTGCCTCCAGCAAGGATATTCCCCGTGCAGGGAAACGCATGATTCCCGCATTGTTATATGCGGATGATGCCGCACTTTTAGCTAGAACGGTGGTGGGACTTCAGATACTTTTAAATTCCTTTGCAGCCTTCATGAGATCACTAGACCTGGGTGTGAATTTCGCCAAATCCCATGTAATGGCTATTGGGCAGAGAAATTTAAAGGTGAGAACTATGTACTGTGAAGGAAACATATTAACCAAGGTCTCCACCTTCCCATACCTAGGAGTCTTATTTGACGACCGGGGCACCTGGGGAACTCAAATTCTAGCCCCAAAAAATTTCTTGATTAGGGCCACGTCTGCCGTTCTAGGATTTACCAGGAAATTGGGAGCAAGACCAATGAAGGCACTCTTTCAAATATATAGAGCAAAGTGCCTTTCACTTGCAATGTACGGGGCAGATTTGTGGGGCATCAAAAATGTTAAGGCGATTCAGACAGTTGAGGACAGGTTCCTAAAAAATGTCTTATCCATCCCGCAATTAACATCCAACTACATAGTCCACCAGGAATGCGGAATCGGTTTTGTGGAAGATGAAATTGCAGTAGCCCCGCTCCTGAAATGGATAACGACCTGGTTAAATCCAGACCTAATATTAAATCATGAAATCCTGAAAGATTGCATGGCACTGGATTATGGGCATTGTATTCCCTGGCTCAATTATGTCTATAAGCTCTCGTGCAAGCTGGGTCGACCAGAACTTTATAATCACCCAGATAAATTATCCAAGGCAGACATAAAATGGGCTAAGGATGCATACCACTGTATTGCTACTACAGATAGAGAAGAGAGAGAGCTGGGTAAGGCAACCGTAAGGGCTCACCAGTTGCGGATAACTACACTGCATATGGAACCATATTTGGGTATTGTCACAAATTCTAATCACCGATTCCTATTGACAAGATTTAGATTGAACCAACTTCATTGTTTGATTGGTGATAAGCCAGGCTGGAAGAGGGTTGAAGACCTCGGGGTCTGCTCCTGTGACATTTTTTCTGAGCAGGATACCTTGCACCTTATGTTCTTCTGTGATCACCTTACCGATTTTAGGAAGCATTTTATCATTCCAATCCTAGCTAATAAGGGTTTCATGCAAGTTAGGCCAGCTTTACTTTACCTCCAAATGCTGACAAATGTATGGGAAATTTTTAATATTGCCAACTTCCTTGCTGGTGCTGTTAGAACCCTAAAGAGATTGAACTAATACTATGAAATTATGTATGTTTTAGCAACATGGTTCTAAGATGAAATAAGCATGAATGGTTTTATTTGTAAACATGCATATGTTATGTATTAATTGTTTTTAATCATGTCTTTTTACTCACTGTGTAAAATCGTTTAATAGTATGCTTTTATTGTTTGTACTTAAACCGTATAAAGTGAAATTGACTGACTATTCCCACTCCAATGAGGGCAACAGTAGGGGAAGTGTTGGATAGCAGAGAGATAACATTTACTATTCCCACTCCAGTCGGTGCAACACTAGGGAAAGTGTTGGATAGCGGAGGGATAAAATGTACTATTCCCATGCCAGTCAGTGCAACAGTAAGGAAAGTGTTGCACTGTGGGTGTGAGTGGGCACTCTTCCCCTAAAATCATTTACCAAAAAGTGGGGGCCTGTTCAAGATACAAAATGTCATTTTTGCCCATGCAGGGAAGAGACCTTACCGCACGTTCTGTTTGTGTGCCCTGCATATAAGGGCCCTCGCCATAAATGGCTTAAGCCGGTTTGTATTTTACTAGTAACACGATGTTGTCAAACGGCTTTGCGTATCTTAAAAACGGATACTAGTGAAGTCATAGTTATCGCTGCGGCTAAATTTTGGAGTTGGACGTGGGCCCTTATAAGGAATAGTTTGCATAGTACTGTAACATGATTCTGCTGAGCGCACTGTGCTTTTAGCCTTTTCTAATCTTGCAGCTTATAAGAATGAAGTGTCTAGCCACAACTTGTGTATCATGGATATGATCTCTTTTATGAATATTTGGTTTTAAGAGAAAAGGATTTTATTTAGGTGTCTAGTATTTTAATAGGATTTTATATGAGATTTTTTTTTCTTAAGAATACTCTTAAAAAAAAAGCTATTATGAATTTTAAGGAATTTTAACTATCTTGTATTGTTCTATGTGTCTTTTATGATTGTTTATGATCGAATAAAGACGAATTTGAATTAATATATCAATTAACAAAAAATTATTCATTAATCAAAACTGAATGAATTCTCACCCTTTACCCCTATAAACCCCAAAACATGCACCTAAAATTAATTACACAATTACCATATTTAATTACTAATTAATTAATTAATACAAAACATCAACCAATTATTAATTAATTAATAATAAATTACTTGACACCATTAACACTATAAAATCTCAATTAACACTACAAAATCTCAATTAAATAAATATTAATAAATAAAAACAAATCATTAGTTTATTATAATTAAATTACTTCCCACCCTATTCCCCTATAAACCCACAACCCGCTATGGAACTTAGAAACGCAAAATTCAATGAAAATAAAATAAATAACTACAAAAAATATAACACATATAATAAAAAATATAAACAATTATTATACAAAAGAAATATATCACATACATTTAAAATATATACTAAAATACATAACACTAATTAAACAATCAATATTTTAAACAACTATATTTTTGCAAACAATATTAATGACTTCTATAGTTTTTAAATCAATATTTCTTACCTTAAAACTATATTCTTGACCACGATATTCTTGCTGTCGATATTTCTCACTCACAATATTTAGGCCTCGATATTTCCGTAGATCGACATTTAAAAATCGATATTTTGTCTGTAAACCAGACCAAAGAGCGCACACATACGCTCTCAGCAACATTTCTAAAATTAGCATTTCCCAATTTTTCCTAAAAGTTCTTACCATTGGGTCCCTTTCTGAATGGTATTGCCCATGGAAATATTGAGCCGTGGGATACATAATTGCACCAGGTAGCATAAACCTATGATCAGGGTTAACATACATATTCTTATGACTTTTCTTGTAACCTAATTTTTTCCCATTTCTTTTTCTAATCTTCTGTAGCTTTCGCCTGAAGATCTTCAAGATGCCTGAATTGAAGTCAATAAGACAAAGAAATAATTTATGTGTTCTGTAATTTGTGTAGAATTTAGTCTTGATTTAACATGTTCAGCTTCTTGAACTACTGTTTCATTCCCAAGTGCGCAATATCTAGCCATTTGTTCTGCATAATTTTTTCCAAGAGTTACTATATCTTTTGTAGCCTTATGCGCAGCACACTTAACTACAGCAATCTCCCTTGGTTGCAATATTGCCTACAACAGTTTAAGTATATCGAGACTGTATTTGATGGGAGCTCCAGAAGATGTCATAAAACCCCTCTGTGGACACAGTTGACCAAATTCATGACACACACTAAAACCATACTGGATACCTGTAGAAATGGTGACATTGACATCTTGTGACAAGCAACTAGTTCTTGTCAATGCAACCAATATGCGACTTGTGCTGAAGTTACATTTGGCAGATTGGATCCTTCAAGAACTTCAGAAATTGAACATACTGCATGGACAGCTTTCAATGTTCCACATTGGTTTCTTAAACAAGAACCATCAACACTCAAAGTCAGATCAACCATTTCTATGGGAGCTTCTTTGATATCTTTGATACATAATTCAGCAACTTCTAAGCAGTTATGCTTCGACTCATCATCATCATTATCATTACATCAGCCATGTCTTCACCATTTTTGTTTGGAATTGAAAGTAATGTTATCGTTTAATCGAGATGTTCTCAGCTGCTAGTATGACGTGCTCATATCTGGTCATTCAACTGTCATATGCTGGGTTCCTGTACAAGATTTCAACTCAACGTGGGACATACACAATTAAAATATGGCACATCACTATTCCTCACTTCGATATACCCTTCGAGATTCTACAACAGATGAGAACTTTATTTTGCAAAAGAAATGTAAAAAGTAAATAACTCTCCATGGAGAGGAATATAGTTCCACTTGCCATAAGTCTATGAATGTATACCCTTCGGCATCTGTTAGAATTTGAAACAGGATTACTGCTGGATTTGGTACAACTAGACAACAAGGAATTACAATTTTATTTTCTTAAATCTTTCATTATTCTCCATTTGCAACTTGTTCAGATCTGGTCAATCGACTGTCATATGCTGGGTTCCTGTACACGATTTCAACTCAACGTGGGACATATACAATTAAAATATGGCTATCACTATTCCTTCACTTTGTTCGACGGCAAATACAAACAGCTGCAGCCAATTTCAAACAACCAAGAAGATTTACACCTACTGGATCTAATACACCTGAAAGGTAAGTTGCTGGCCTCATTGCTCCCCATGATTTTGAGTAAGAATCGATAATGCACACCCACCTTTTTAGTGACAGTAAAGAAAAAAAGTCAAATTGTAGTCAGGCATTCCAAGGGCAAGTGCATTACATAAACTTACCTGGAATGCCTATGAACATTGTTAGTCAATTGGTACCTCATGTCTCTGTGGGTCAATCTTATTAAAGGTTTTGCAATCAATGAAAAGTTTAGAATCCACTGATTATAGTAGCTGAACATCCTCACCTCCCTCTGGGTGGTCGTAAAATTCATTTTCAGAACTGCAGAAACGCATTCTTTTTAGACTTTCCTTGCTCTTTTTTTAATGTCATGACCAAGATAAATGACTTCCTTTTTACAATACTACATGTTTGTTTGGGAAACCTTATGAACACCATCACATGAATGATTCAGCATAGCAATTGTGTCAAGTTACAGTCTTCTTCTGTCTTTGTCACGTTTGCCGATTAAGATCCCGGCAAACTACAATATTGGCCACCGCCCGGGTGCACGCATGCACAGGGGGAAGTCAGGCAAGTCAAAGCCCAGCCTCCCTCAAGCAGTGACGCTTCGCGTTCATTTGCGTCTGGAACGTTGTACCATCAACCTACCTGCTTTCTTACGGGACCCCGCGTTTCCTGTGTGGGTCCGACGTTGGTGTGACATTTCTTCTGTCCGGGTCGTCTCACAGGGACCATTTCCTTTACCTGCAAGAAGAAAGAAAAGACAAGCCTGAATTGCTGATGTAGACGGTAACAGCGCTCTTGCGCTGCTCTTTATTTTATATATTTTGTTGTACCTACCTAATACTGCTCCTGCCACTGTGAGGATCCGTTCCTTTTTCTTTTGGCATACCTATTGAAAGGAAAGAGAAAATAAACAATCAGATTACCTGAATACAAGGTTTATTTTTGTTATTTTTACGCTGTTGAAAACAGTAACATTTTGGACATTATTTTCATGAGCAAGACCTGACTTATAGGTAGGCTGTAGTATCTGCATAGAGTATTACATTTAGCTCTTTTCTCAAGTGCCTCTCAGCTCAGCATTGTCTCCTTATTTTTTCAGAACCAGACACAAGCCATATACATCTATAACTATAAAATAAATAAATAAATAACTCATTACATGGAGGAAGGGATATTTCAAGGTGGGGAATAGTACTATAAAGAGAATAAAGAGATATAGGGTGAATATTCCTGCATGCAAATGTGTTCACTGTGATTCTCTCCTTGCCCACAGCCTTTTGCATTATCCTGACGGGTCCTGTGCCACTTGGGTAGTGACGTGGGATTTCTTCCCCTTTTCCTTGTTTTGTTTCCCTTCTTCCCCGAGTTACCATTGTCACTTTGACTTTGTGTAGTGCAATAGGTGGCTTAGGGAGGTCGTAGATCTTGCTTCATGTTCATGACGTTCCTGCGAAAATATTGTTGAACCTTGACAGTCTTGGAAGCGACTAGTAAGTCATCAATATATTGATCCAAAACTGAATTACAAGATAATATAACATTTTCCAGATCTTTCTTTAGGATTTGTCTAAAAATTGAAGGATTTTCTATATACCCTTGTGGGATTCTACTACAGACGAGAACTTTATTTTTAAAAAGAAATGCAAAAAGTAAATGACACTTCATGGAGAGGAAGAGAGTTCCCCTTGGCATAAGTCAATGACTGTATACCATTCAGCATCTGTTAGAATTTGGAACAGGATTATTGTTGGATTTGGTACCCTGGACAACAAGGAATGACTATTTTTTTCTTAAATCCCACAATATTCTCCATTTGTCACTCTGTTTCTTTATCCCCACCACAGGTGATTTGCAAGAGCTACTTAGCACTTCCAGAAAAATTCAGGGATCAATCATTTTCTCAATGACAGGCTTCATTCCTTCATTCACCTATTTTGAAAGTTTATAATGTTTAATTCTGTGGAAAACAGCAGTAGATTTCAATCTATTTTTAACTTGTTCAGCTCTTTTTATTAGTCCTATATTATACCAGCGAAATCCTATACCTCTTCTTTGTCAGCATTTCTTAAAACCAGAGGTAAGTCGTGTTTTGTCAGAAGCGTGAAGAATTGTACTCTTGAATCTTGTGATTTAATTTTAAACACTGAACCCTCATCTTGGGTTTCAATTGCAACACCACCCAGTATGAAGTAAACCACACAATTCATCTTGCAGAGCAAGTCTCTGCCCAATATATTACCAGGACTTGAAGTATATAAAATGAACTGATGTTTATAGGCCATTTTTAACTGTAACCTGGTTAACAATGTGTTTCTTACTTATCTCTACAACCTGTACTTCTCTCCCCAAGAGTGTAGGTATGGGACTTTCTCAGAACTAACTGTAGAATGACTAGCTCCTGTATGAATAAAAAAAGAAACAGGGTGGCCACTGACTTCACCATCAATGTTTGGACCACTTTGGCCTATCTCCATGACTACTTCAAGTAGGCAACCCCCCTCCCTGTTCAGGCATCATCATTGTGAATTATTTCCAGAAGAAAGTGAGGAAAATCAATACTGAGAATCAAATGGATTCTGTTGATATCGTGAACTATATGGCATTTTATTCTTAATATTTCGCGCAGGCACTAGGGCTGTGGCATCGTCATAGGTCATAGCAAACTGTTTCTGATCGCTCAAACTCTGCACCGAAGCAGATTGGGCTGGGACCATTGATAGCGTGTCTTTCTGCATCCATCGAACAAATTCATTCTGAATCCTATTTTAATTTTATCTACATTCCCTCTTCTAGTGCCCAATTTTACCATAGAAATGAAAAGCAGTATTCCTTTTCCTCATTTCAATATTCACATTCGTTCAGTCAAATAACTTTATGCGGGTTTAATAAACCATAAAAGTAAGACATTTGTACACAATATATACAAATATTTAATGATTCATTCATAATTATTCACCATCCCTCTTCCACAACCGTGCATTTGCATTGCTACAGTTCCCAATTTCACTCATTGCATTGAGGGCATTTTACTGATTCCAGCATTTGCAGTTTGCACAAAACCCAAATTCGAACCCATCAAGCAATTCCGGATGCTCCTCTTAAATTGCTTTGTCTCGACAATCATCAGCTTATCTTTGATTTCCATTTGTTTTTCATTAAACAAATCACTACTGTATTCGGCAAGCTTAAAAATCTCTTCTGTACACTTTGCTGTATGTGATTACTAAGTCCAGGATTCAAACCCATAGCAAAAGCAGTGACAAAACCTCGGACACCATCTTTCTAGGGCTCTTTAACTCCAGTGTGCGTCTTAAAAATCTGCTTATGCCTCTCATAATAAGCATGCACTGACTGTTTCAGCTCTTGTGAAGTACCCTTGCTCTATTAATATCCTGTTCAGGCACCCTCTCTTTCAGATGTTCAGTCACCAGTCTATATTTAATAACATTGTCCTTGCATCTGAATTTGTAACTGATCCCTACCCATTCCTTTCCATTGCTTTCACTTTCTTTTTATTTGTTGTTCCTTTCTTCCACCTTTCTCTATACTTCAAGTCACTCGATGCCCTCATTTTTTCAATTAAATCTTTGATGTGAGTCCTTACAGTGATTACATCCAAGTCCTTTATTTCATCATGAGTCAATTTCATTTTGTAATTCTTTCTCACATTTTTCCTTTTGCTGATGTCAACCTCACACTCATCAGCCAATTCCTCCAACTTATTGTGTGTTTCATTCCCCCATCTAGCGTTTATTTTATCACATACCTTATTTCATCAACATTGTAAATCAATAATGTGGTTAAATGAATCTGCCCACATAAAATTTCTTGAAATTAAATGTTAAAAAGACCAACATAAATAGTTCTCTTTGTAGAATCTTCTTTGATTACAAATACGGTAACAGGTAAACATCTCTCTGGATTTGAGTAACAGCTGAGACATCTCTTTTAGTACATTGGTAAGGCTGTCATTGCATGTCTCAGGTGTGGCATTTTATATTGTGCTCACAACAACAGACGTATCTGGTACTTGTGTCTGGATACCATTACTATCTCCTACTGCACCCATATCTGTTACTTCACTATGACCAAGACCAAGACCAATTCCCTGTATGCTGTCAGTATATAGAGAAGGTGTGGAATTGAAGGGTCATTCAGAAAATGATACTCTTGATGTAAATCTTGATTTTGTTTTTCTCACTCATCAGATTTCTTTTTGTCATCTGCTTTGTTGAGTATATGAGGAAAAACGGTCACTCCTTCGACTGAATCCTTCCTCCAGCATTTTTCCTGTCAATCCCATTGATTTTTTAACCATTGTCTAAATGAGCCTTTCACCTGCTTTGTCATTTTTTTCCTTTCTATCTCAGTGGCCAGTTGATCCTATTGGTTCAATGCCTCAAACTGTCTGGGTCTACGTAACAGCTTTCTGTCATTCATAGTCTTTCTCAAGAAATCATACTTTCTAATGTTAAAAGTACTCTTTAATGGAAACTGTAAATCTTTATCGTAAGCAGTGTATTCATGCCATTCAGAAATCCATGTACACATATAAAACCCAATGTCAGCCATCAGTTCATATGCAGCCGTTCCTTCGACAGGTAACTTATGACCCTCAGTATAATGTACTACAGAAATGTTAGGCTTTTTCGAAACAACACCCATTATTTTTCACAATGATCTAAAACTCACACAAAATAAGCCAACGGACAGCAATAATTTCCAGCGCAGCTCTGTCATAAGGTAACCCTATCATAGTGCGCCTCTATTGGCAACCAACCAATGGCAGCACAGCTTTATGATGACATTCTACTTATCTCAGCCCGGCTACGTGATCAACTAACCAATCACAGCACAGCTTCTCCTTGAATGAGGAAAATAATAGTAAAATCCTTTTCTCACTGAACTTACACTGAAGAAACAAAATCAACTTTGTCTATTCAACCTAAATAGGGAGAAATAAACAAGTTAAAGTAAAGCGAATCTCACAACTAAAAGAAACAAGAGCAGCTGCAAAATAAGTGCTGCTAATCGATCTGAGTCACACTAGGAAGACACTTGTCCAGCGGCAATCTACCATGGCTAACACAATTTCTCCCGTGCACCTAGGAGCAAAAGGACATTGACCTAAATTAGGTAGACAATATTCTGTGAAAGGAAAACACATTTTCAGAAACCCCTATCCTTGTGTATGCAGCACCTTAAAAAACACAACCTTATGCAGAGAAGCACACCACAATATCTGGAGATCTTAGATTTTTATTTTCGATTTCGATGAATCCAATAACAAAACCTAATCAATCATATAACCAAAATCTTTATAGACCAAAATTACAAATAAGAATAATACATCAAAACAATAGTAATTATGCCACCAATTGAACTCAGAAATCAGCATTGCATAGCCAAATACCTCACATATACCATCAAAATTATTCTTGCAACTTAAAAGTACATCAATACACCGTAAACACATTGGAATCACTCTCAGTCATCAAAATCCTTCCACAATGTTTTTAATTACACTCCAAATCCCTCAAGAACAGCATTGCAAGTTAGGATTCTTTGCAAAAGTTTGATCCTCGGAACTCAACAAGGGAAAATCCACTATCTCTATAGACTGGGTACAAGAGGGAAAGAGGGATCTACAGTGGACCCCAATAGTAAAAGGAGATGCTCTTTCAGTGCAACCATCATCTGCTACCATGATATGTGGGAGCAAATCGAGGGCATCCCAAAATTTAGATACCCCATAATTAACCTCAACCGGACCACCACTGGATCAGAAACAGTGGTAAATTCCAATTGATTGCAATAATGTGTTCCTGTATTATAGCACCTCCCAAAACATCAAAATCAATCAAAATACAGCTCAATAAAATGATGACATTGAATGAGCCAAATCAATATATGAGTTTAAAATCAATAAAGAGTTACAGGGTTTTATTACAAAATTCAAAAATAAGCAGTACAGAGTCAACACCATGAAGGCTCTCATATTCAGTGTTATTCAGAGTATGCCAAAGCTAGAACATATATTAAGCCCTATTGGGCAGCAACATTTGAGAAAAACAGGCATCATCCCTAATAGAAAGGAAAGTCTTCTTTGTCACCCTCAAAATCAAGGGTTTTTAATACACAAACCTTGCATACTAAATCCACATTTCTGCAGATTGGTCATGAGGTGAGGAAATTAATAATTTTTTCGGCAAATTGGAGCACATTAAAAAAATAAAGGCTATTACCTTAACACTTGAGCACTATCCCATTTTCTTGAAAATGTATTCAGCACCCTCTATGTTAATGTCATCTGGAGAAATTTGAACAAATAAGAAACATTGACAGTAAAACCTTCTTTAAATGAATAGATATGGGGAACAAACAGAAGATGTAGTTACTTGTTACAATTTAACATCCGAGCTGTGGAAGGTTCATGACGAGCAGAACTGTAAAAGCAATAAAAATAAACTATTATGACTTCAGCTTAACTGTGTGCTGTGGAACTGCTGGTGAGAGGATATGCACATGTGCAGGGGTGGACAGGGGGGCAAGAATGGGTGACAGACACTAGGTCCATCTAGTTCATTTTGGTGTTTTAAACCTATTTTTCCCAGACTTTTTAGAACTGCAACCCACTTTTGAGAATGTAAAGCGACCCTCTTAGCTTTAATGGACATGAGGTCGGCGACTTTTTAAATGTAGTAAAGCATCATGTGGTAGCAGATTGTTGCCAGAAAACTGTACGTTTCCCATTGAAATGGTCACTAAATGTGCACATACATGCAGTTTTATAAATAAAACTATATTGCACACAAATGATGTGTGAAAATTGAGTTTCAGTGAATATTTATTATTTATGTATAACCATGTAAAGTGTCTCGATTTGTTTCAATCACACTTCAGATTTACAAAAAGACATGTGCTTCATTTTGCTTTCTTAACTGTGGAATGTGTACATTTCATTTATAGGCATTTACATTTTGTTGCGTGATACATTCTCCGGTTTTCCGTTCACATTTTATGTACCCCAGCATGATTGTCACATAACTCACTTTATTTTTCTTCCGCTGACAGCAAAGTGAGAGGAGTTAGAAATCACCAGTCTCTGCGTTAAAAAAATAAGCAGCAGAAGACATAGCTTGACATTTGACCTTGAAGCATAGCAAATGTGACACAATAAGTACAGAATTTAAAGGCATCTTTATTTATTGCTTGGACTTTGGCGACCCACCAAAAATCGTCTTGGAAACACTATTTTACACAGAAATGTGGGCAGCTAAAACACATCAGAATATACACTTCTACACATCAAGGGAAATTTGTTTTAAAAACAATTACTTTAAATCAATCTACTAATATGAAATTGTATGCATACATGCATATGGCACATTATTAATGATGCAAAAAAATATAACTCCACAAAACACTTCTACACCCACCACTATATGGAGGTGTTAAAGAATTAGTTTTCATATAAAGCCTGCATCCATGTGAACGTCCATCCTTCTGTTCCAACCCCGCCCACTGTGAGACCATTTCTGTGATGTGTAGCTCCATGTTTGTTTTGTGGGAATGCAGTGCCAGTAAATGCATCTTTTCTGTACCTAAGTAAATCTCTGTGTATTGGTATGTGTGCATAGGTACTTGCATGTCTACTGGTCTGTGTGTATGTGTGACTGCCTGTCCGGTGGTCTCACAACAGCAAACCTACATGCTCTGTCAATGTATATATTTTGTTTCTGCACTTATCATTTTCTTGTGATTCCCACATTTCCTAATACTCCATCTCCACCTTTATGCACCATACTCTTAAACCTAACCTCCAACACAAACCTCCCTTTCTTTTGAGAGACCACCCCTGTTGGATATAAGCCCATCCATAAATATAGTCTCCCTTTGTTCCTTACTTAGTAGTGCTTAATTTGTAAAAGAACGAGTGCTGGTGACCCAAGACGTGCTCAGAAGCCTGAGGCTGGTGCTATTGGTTATATATATATATATATATATATATATATATATATGTGTGTGTGTGTGTGTGTGTGTGTGTGTGTGTGTGTGTATATATTTACTGAAAAAACCATAGGTTTGAGGGTCGTTATAGTTAGTTGGGCATTTGACTCATATAAAACCAGAGAATTCGCCAGTTATAGTTAGTTGAGCTAACTATAACTCATGCGCCCGCAGTGCACAGCTGATGAAGTCACATATTACATCAATCATGTGACATCACTGATGACATCTCAAATGACATCACTGATGACATCACTGATGACATCATCCAGTGAACGTGTGTTTCTGTAAAGTTTAAATATTTTTCATTTATATCGATGCTAAGGTGTAATGAAGAATGAGTGGATTTACAAGTGCCTGAAGGGATTATTTAGTAGGTGCGTGACTGACTGTATAAGTGAGTGATTGTTCGTGTCTTACTGAATGCATGGGTTAGTGACTAAACTGTGTGAAAGTCTGTATTAGTCTCTCAGTTGGTGTGTAAGCGGCTGCATGGGTTGATGAGTAGCTACATGAGAGTCTATATGGGTTATTGATTTGTTGTCTGAGTATCTGTATGGGTGCCTGAGTGTCAGTGTGGATGGGTGGGGGTGTGACTTTGTGCATAGATGTGTGAGTGATTCACTGGGTGTATGGGTTCAAGAATGTATCTGTGAAGGGCTGTATGGCTGTGTGAGTGTGTGTATGGGTGTGTTGGTGAGTAAATGAATGTCTCAGTGGTATATATGGGAGTAACTACATATGTTTTAAGACAGTATATATGTGTGTTGGAGTATATAAATGACTATACGTGAGAGTAAGTTATTTGAAGAGTGGGTGTATAAATGGGTGTCTGCTTGTATCAGTGAGTGTATAAGACAGTAAGTATGTGTTAGTATCTGCATAAATAAGTGATGTGGTGTGTGTATAAATACCTCAGTTGGTGTGTATAACTGTATACATGACTAAATGAGTATGTAATTCATTCTTTGCATGACTGACTAGGTGTGTGAGTAACTCTATGGATGAGTGGTAGAGTGTGGCTGTATGTATAGGTGAATGAGTACATATTATAGTTCTGTATTGATGAGTAACTGTATGTGTAAGTCCCTGGATGTGTGTATAGACCTAGGAAATAGTCGGTGGTATGTAGTATCCGGCTTTGTTGTGTGTATGGTTTCAAAAATAGTAGTCTGTATTTTAGAGTGGGTGTATCAAAGTTTATATTAGAGCATCAGTATGTGCATCAGATTATCACCTGAATGAGGTCATCAGTGATGTCATTTGAGATGTCATCAGTGATGTCATCAGTGATGTCACTGACCATGTCATGAGTGATGTAATATGTGACGTCATCAGCAGTGCTTTGCGGGCGCGCGAGGTATAGTTAGCTCAACTAACTATAACTGGTGGATTTCTCTGGTTTTAAATGAGTCAAATGTCCAACTAACTATAACGTCCCTGAAACCTATGGTTTTTTTCAGTGAATTTCTAAGGTTTTTTAAATGCTAATTCCTGACTGTAACATCTGCAAAACCTATGTTTTGTTCAGTGAATTTCAAAGATTTTGTAAATGTTAATTTCATATTTTAATAATTTTAAAACCTATACTTTTTCTAATAATTTTTAATATTTTGCAACTCTAGCATCCTTTTTTTAACTTTAAAAATTATGTAATGTTTTATATCTTCCCCCAAAAATATGTATATAAATTTTTTTTTTTTAGAAAACTATAGTCCCGTGCTGGTAGTCTACCAAGCTCAATCAGCACGCGAATCCTATCCACCACATTTAAATGATGCGCATTTTGTATCCGACAGGTTTGTGGCACCGTGTCCCACGTAACAACATATACATATGAGGTCGCGGCAGCTGCTACTTTGGTATGCGACGGGTACGCACTACCAAGCAGCGCGTTACGTCATATACGTATGGGGTCGCGCCCGCTGCACGTTGCATATGTGACGAGTGCACGCTGCCACACCCTGTGTTACATCATAGACATACGGTGTCGCGCCGCGTATGCCATTCCCTAATATTTTTTTGTCTCAAAACTATATCTAAATAACTTAAAGTATATATGAGTGCAAGCGATTATGAAAAATATTTTCAACATTTATAGATTTCTAAATGTAATAAACTTATATTATAGTAAATATATTTTCTCAAATCACAGCGATTGCTATGTGACCATCAAACAAAGCATTTTATTACTTCATAATTTCCCATTGTAACAGTTGGAAAACGCCACCCATTTTAGTCAGTCTCTGTACTGCATTTTTCAAGACACACCTCTTCTGCTTAGAGAGCTTTTGTCTAAACGTTTTGCAATGTACACATATCTTACACTACACACAACGTGCAACCATCATCTTCATCAAAAAGTAGCCTTCCCCCTGTGATAGCCATACTCCTAAAAGTTAAATAACCAAAGTTATCTCCACTACCAGAGGTAACATGGTTGCATACGCTGTCCACAGCACAATGTAATGTAGTACGGCCCAGAGGCAGTATCATGCATAGATAATGAACACACGGAATCAGATAGATAGTAGAAGTGGGTACGGGCACGTGTGCTTGACTCCTTTTTATTACCAGTGTCACATATCCAGTGACGTCAGTGCTGGATGCATGTGGGGTGAGTTTAAAGCAGCCCTGAGGGAATGGTTGCTGGTACATCAACTACAACAGTAATCACTGGATCACACATAGAGATTCAATATTAAAAGAATCAATAATTTGTGCTGCAGTAAGGTAGGGACAGTAGATGTGAAATAATACAGAAAAATTCTATCTTAAAAGAACCCCAACTTGTGGTATACTGAGACACAATCAATAGATCTGAAATAATACGCAAAAAAGATTATATCATAAACACTCCATCAGTTCTAGTGCACCCACATAGCCACATCAAAAGCATTCAGCATGTGCACAGCCAGCGATGATGTGTGCTGCGGGTGGGCCGTACTAGGAGCAATATCTGTTGCCATCAACACTGCATCATCTGCAATAGCACCTCGATCTGAATTGTGAACACTGCTGTCTGCAGTGTAAGCCAGACATAGCGGTCAGCAAAGGCCCACAGCCACGTGGCATTGACTTGAGCTCCACAGTTTGCAGTACACGAAGCAACAAAAAAGCATGTGCAGAGCCAGCCATTATGCGTATGAGTGGTGCAGACAGAGCGCACTGCAGCACTGTCTGCAGTGTAGGCCAGAGAGAGCGACAGCAAGGGCCCACAGCTATATAACGTGGACTTGAGCTCCCCAGTTTGTCATAAGCAAAGCAACAAAAAGCATGTGCGGAGCCTGTAATGATACGTATGCATGGTGCAGTCAGAGCGCACTGGAGCAATGTCTTTTCCTACAGGACTGCGTCATCTACAATAGCGACTCGATCTGAATTGTGAACACTGCTGTCAGCAGTGTTAATTGAAGGCAGTACTCACACAGACAACCATTAATACATTTTCTCACTTCCTCTTCACAAATACAACATAAATTACAGAAAACTCTGCAATAAATACATGAAAACAATTCGAATAGCGATTTCTGCTGTCCACAGTGTAGACTAGTTGGTGTTCCTTTGGACTTGCAAGATGAATTTGGTCATTGTAGTAAACCTATAAGTCATCTAAAAAATATTCCACAAGCAAGTATACTAAAAGGATATTGTGTATATTTCAATAGACGTTCTAGTTACTTGACTGCTGGGTTCTGTAATTGAACAATCACCACTCGATCTAAATTGTGAGCCCTGCTGACCACAGTGTAGGTCAGAGGCACTATTCATTAACGCCTCACAGCCACGTACCGTTGAATTCGAAAGTTTGGAGTTGATTGCACCAGATCGGAGGGGGTACACAGAAATAATCACATACTTGAACTTCTGACATCCTCAATCATAGAATCAAGGCCCCGTTTCACTGTTCGGACCTGCTGTACTGCGGTGTACTCCACCGACTGGTGTCAACTAAGCACAATAATCATGTACAACAGTTAGCTACACAAGCACAGAGTCTGATGCACCTCAACGGAGGGAGTTCTATGAAGACAAAGCAACAAGTAATATTGGACATCTTCCATTGTGGGATCAAGACACCGTTCCACTGTTAGGACCTAGAGTATGTTGCACCTGGTCGAAGGGAGTACCTACATCTCCACTCTCAGATGCAGTTCTAACATCGTCCATTGTGGGATTAAGACACTGTTCCACTGTTGGGACCTACAGTTGGTTGCACCTGGTCATAGAGGGTATACAGAAATTATCACAGACTTTCACTTCTGATATCCTCAATCATAGAATCAAGACCCTGTCTCACTGTTCGGACCTGCTGTACTGTGGTGTAATCTAGCGACTACAGTCAATCAAGCCCAATAATCATGTGCAACAGTTAGCTACGGAAGCACAGAGTGTGATGCACCTCAACGGAGGGAGTTCTGTGAAAAGCAAGCAGCAGGTAGTATCGGACACCGTCCATTGTGGGATCAAGACACCGTTCCACTGTTGGGACCTAGAGTAGGCTGCACCTGGTCGAAGGGAGTACCTTAATCTTCACTCTCAGATGCAGTTCTAACACCGTCCATTGTGGGATCAAGACACCATTCCACTGCTGGGACCTAGAGTTGGTTGCACCTGATCGGAGGTGGTACACAGAAATTATCACAGACTTTAACTTCTGACATCCTCAATCATAGAATCAAGACCCCGTTTCACTGTTCGGACCTGCTGTACCGTGGTGTGGTCCAGCGGCTGCCGTCAGCCAAGCCCAATAATCATGTGCAGCAGTTAGGTACGGAAGCACAGAGTGTGATGCACCTCAACGGAGGGAGTTCTGCAAAAACCAAGCAACAGGTAATATCGGACATCGTCCATTGTGGGATCAAGACACCGTACCACTGTTGGGACCTAGAGTTGGTTGCACCTGGTCGAAGGGAGTACCTTCAGCTCCACTCTCAGATGCAGTTCTAATATCATCGATTGTGGGACCAAGACACCGTTCCACTGTTGGGACCTAGAGTTGGTTGCACCTGGCTGAAGGGGGTACCTTCATCTCCACTCTCGGATGCAGTTATAACATCGTTCATTAAGCGATCAAGACACTATTCCATTGTTGGTACCTGTTGGACTACTGTGTCAGTAGTATATAGAGCACTCCACGGTGCTGGGCCTCAGGCTGGGCGCTTTGTGTCTGTGTCGCGGTAGCCAGCGTTGATCTCAGGAACCTTCCGACCTCGCAGACCTCGGCCCAGGAGCTTCCGCCGGCACGTGGTGGGCTCTCTTTCACATAATGCGGTAGCAAAAGGTGAACTATGGGGCATATGTGCTTCACAGCGTCCATGACAGTTTCTGAGTACCAGCACGCTGAGAGCGTCATTCATGCAGCCACCTTCGCTCACGTGGGCAACCTCGTGGTGGTGTAACGTGCGCAGACCTGGCAGACATGTTCGCCATTCCTGAGCAAAACCACACCCACAGAAACGTGCCTTTTATTCATACCCCTACGCTACCTTGCGTTCGCTGAGCCAGCCCACAATGCTAAAGATTTTGGGGGGAGGGAGCACATACGTGTTATGTTTTCATAATCTTCTCTACTGACTGTACTACCATGGTTGCGTCAACTGTCTACTTTACTCAATAGACCTTAAGTGTATGTTCAGATGTACATGTCTGTGCTCTGCATACTTAAATCTGTCCGGCACATCCCCTCAGCACTTTGCATTGTATACTTTTATAATCGAGAATCACTTCCCACCTTTGCACATACTTTGTCCCATTTCTCCCCACATTCTGCATTGTGTGGCAGAGGTGCCATGCCATGTTTGGTTTGTATATATGGCTATTCAAAACAAATAGGAGCTTAGAGGGTGAGGTTAGTCATAGGTCGCCCTCCACTCAATATGCAACTAGTACAAAACAAGACCTAGACTATTTCAGCACTCAAAAAACTTCACCCTTATTTAGGATATTTTGTTTGTTGCATTCTTTTTGCAAACCATACTCCCCTTTTAAGCGTTGATGGGGTAGTCGATATACCTTAGGGTAGTGCTATACCATTGCCTGATTCTCAAAAAGGTAAGATACAGTTGTGAGACCATTCATACCACACCTAATCTTGTGTTAGGCAGAGGCTGAGACACGGCTGACGATCTTCCACCATCTCGTAAACTGAAGGGGAAGAGTGAATAATCGACCGTAGGCGATTTTCTCATATATTATGATCAACAACCTCGTCCCCCCCGGCTGGTAGGAGCACCTAAGGCCAGATGAGGTTGTGAAGACGGTTGGGTCCATATGCAGTGGCTTTAATATACATGACGCCCTGATGAAATTGCCTAAAATTCTATGGGCAATGAAACATGTCGGCAAGTAAAGTAGGATTGGTTAAATAGGTGATAACCACAACTACTTTTTCTTTTTTATCTTTCCATACCCAACACAAGAGACAGAATAAAATTGTATATCTGTGTTGGAGTGTGAGTGTTTTAATGTGTTGATTGACACTGTATTGGTCACTTTCTTTCTTTATCTACGTTCACTGCATCTTTTTCACAAACTTCTTGTGTTTTTGGACACGTTTTTTCTTTCGAGCTTGATGGTACCAATGATGAGAACAGGGCTATCCTGGCGAGTACCAGTCAGGTTCCCGTTTGGTGGTGCGCCCGTGAGGTGCCATCTCGCTCTTGCACATTTTTCGTTGGTTTAGCACAATATATGTTGGACACAAGATTAGGTGTGGTATGAATGGTCTCACAACTGTATCTTACCTTTTTGAGAATCAGGCAATGGTATAGCACTACCCTAAGGTATATCGACTACCCCATCAACGCTTAAAAGAGGAGTATGGTTTGCAAAAAGATTGTATATATGGCTAGCCATGGTTCCCACAGTACATAGTGTTGTTGTGTCTGCTAGGTATACATGTTGTTTGTCATGTTGCATGTGATTATAGAAGGTAGCGCGTTTATTCATGAGCAGTGGTTTCTCCCATTTACATATTGCTGTCTTAAAGAGGATACAGAACTTTTTCTCACAGGTGAAAAGTGCAACCACAATGGCACTCATTCATTACTATCCAAGAATGTCCAACTGCATGACGCTTCTAAGCTGACAGCCCCCAATCTTGCGGGCTTTCTTAAAACCACACCAACTCCCACAATCAGCAGTATTCGTTTGGTTTAGCTGAGTGGTTACCAGTCGCCTGCAATTCTGGCAGCTGATTTATTGAGCTGACTGACAGGTGCAATTAAAGTTGCTGCCATTGAAGTTTTATTTATGCAGTATGAAAATATCGGGACCCCAATCATTGGAATGCTCCAAACTTACAATTGTCAGACTGATTTATTGAGCTGACTGATAGGTGTAATTAAAGTTGCTGCCATTGAAGTTTTATTTATGCAGTACTAAAATATCGGGACCCCAATTATTGGAATGCTCCAAACTTGCAATTGTCAGAAGTTGGAAACTTTGTCCTCTTGCGAACTCCATTACGAGTGGTCATCTGCACAACAAGAAACTGTACGCTCAAAATACCTTCTGTCCTGAAGATGACCGCGTAGTTTTCATGCGGTTGAAACGCCGTCGACGCATTTTGTGGCTGTAATTTATCAAGGACACATTATTTTGTATATGTTGTTCCTTTTTGTAATGATAATGTTTGTCTGTTAGCCACTAGTTTGGCATGTGAATTGTATGTTTTTGTTTTGCCAACTCTTTTTTGAGCGCTATTCTCTTTTCTGGAACTTTTTTATGAAAAATTTGTATATAATAAATTATAATCGTCTTTGAAAATTTGCTTATGTGTATTTATAGGCTTCTTCTTCTTCCTCTTCATTTAGTGTTTAATCATATTGTTTAGTGTGTAAATGTTAATTGTGATTCCTTTTTTCACCTGAACCATCTGTTAGGTGTAATAATTTACTGTCCCTGGTTCAGGGTAGTTGGACTGACCCTGTAGTCTGTCTATAACTCCCATAATCAGCCACAAATCCACACAGCTTTCTAACAGCACTTATCTGCTTCTCAATAACATGCACTCCTACGGAATATGAGTTGGCATACCGTCTGTCCTTACTGTTTCAAACTGAGTAACTTCCTGTGGCAATGTCAATTCCCACCCACACAAAACAACTCCCAAACTTCAGCTTGACCTTCAAAACCTACTTTGAAAACAGATTTCATTAAACTAACCAAAGAGAAACAGCTTTTGTTCAGAACAGAAGTGTCCCTCACTTATGCAAAAGAAATGTATCGACTGCAGATAAGATGAACTTCAAGTAAAATACAGTCCCTTTTGAATACGAACCTCCCATTACACTTTGTGAATTGTTACACAATTTTCAACACATCTCACACTCAAGGTCTGACACACTTTTTTAACATGGTCTCCTCAAACTGTTTTTGGTATAATACCAGACGTCATTTATTCGATCATCTATGGAATAACAGGAACAGTGCCCATAATTCTCGCTTTCTTTTCGGGCCATCCTACTACTATTTTTGCTTGTAAAAAATGGCTGCGCTCCCTGTGCTAACAACCATGTCCAACAGAATACGCCTCTACGCGAAGCTACATCAATACTGTCAAAAAATGGAACAACTTTTTGGATGCCTGCCTCTATTATCGGAGCCAGTTACAACATGACATTTATTTACACATATGCAATCTGCGTACAACCATCTTTTTATTGCAAAACTTGCCCATTCGACTTGCGAATGGATCTATGCCTTGCCAACATCCCAACAATCGCTTGATATCCAGTAGGTAATGGAGTATCTTGAAAACCATGAACTTGATTGTTCAGGCAGTGGAGAAATGGCGGATGCAACACAAAAAGGTATCGTGGTGGAATGGGATTCCTGCACAGCCACGACAGATCTCCTGCAACGTGCGGCCTTTGACAACATTGCAGATTGCCTGCCAATTCAAATTGCCACTCCAACTTTTGAGGAACATTACTGTCCCTTCGAGGAAATGAATTGGATCGCTTCTCTTTTCTCACACGATGGCAACCATGACCACTTGGAACATTACACATCTCAAGCTGCTGAAGAACTTCTGGACTGCAATTTCCAAGACTTGTAAGAAATTCTAGTTATTCTTCAATTGATTTTTTCCAACTTTTTAGACTTTTTCCTTAAAATTTTTAATACACTTAAATTGAATTATTTTCATATAATAACTTTCTAAGTATGCTCACACATTTGAACTCTGTTTTCATTATTGCCCCTTACGTCTCCACTCTAACCAGGGATCGGTGATGTATGGCCTATGCAAATACGCTTTTTACTTGCTAAATTAGCCTAAACCCGACATCCATTTTGAAACCATGTCTATTCTTTGTGCATACATCTCTCTGCCTGCCTGTTATCCACAAAGCCCTTTCACACAAATTTACTCTTCCTCAGCCTGTGCTCACAAGCTGGCGATCAAGATCAAAAAACATGACATTGTTTAGGAACTGGTTGGCACAGTGTGGTAATCGTATCCTACCTTTATTTTCATTATACAATTTAGTCATTCATGTCTAATAGCTATTGTTCATGTCACATGGAACTGTAACATGTAATGCGGAATTCACTGATGCAGGAGCTTCGGTTTGAATACAACAGAAGCAGTTGGAGTTTGCCTCAGCTCGATGCCTTAGCTCTCTGCACAAGAATTATTTTGAATGAGCTGAAGACAATAATGTATGGTTTGACCATAAGGGTACCGAATGTGCTTCTCAGAAGCGCAATGTTTGTATGCCTCCTCAAAGTTCCAAAGTGGGTAGAACTATTACCAATTCCGACACGTACCAGATAGAATCTACTGTACAACAGATTCCTGACTGTTCTACTGTTGATAATTTTGTGTTACAAAAAAGCAGTACCAGGGTACCTAAAAAGTGTGATGAATAATTTTGCTAAATCTTTTTTTTTCTTTGTTATCTTAAAGGATACATGTGGTAATCATATCCTACCTTTATTTTCCTTATAGAATTTAGAGTCATTTAACTCTAATAGGTATTGTTGATGTCACATGGTACTGTAACATGTAATGTGGAATTCACTGATACAGGAGCTTACGTTTGAATCCAGCAGAACAGCTTAGAGTTTGCATCAGCTGGATGCCTTAGCTATTGCACCAGTGGGTCCATTTATGACACTTAAATAAAGACACTTTTTATATAACTTTCAAACTCCATCGGTTTAGTACACACAGCCACTTTCTTATACACACCTGATTTCACTATTTGTCTTCTGTGGCATTGCAACATTCTGCATTATATTCTTCATGAATATTTCTTTATTCCTGCTTGCTAAAACACTGCATTTAAGTCTTCAGACCGGATGGGGTGAGTAGTTTGCTTCCCACTCCATGTATAGTATAAAAACATACTAACACTACTTACACAGGTATGGTACTGCGGCAAGTATCCTACAGTGCCCACAGCACATCACTTTACAGCAATCAGCTCACGACTTAGACTGACAGTTTCAACCTCGAGTCTGGAGAGCGGTACCAGTGATTAGTTTGCTTCACACTCCCACTATAGTCTAAACGCATACTTACACCACCTGCACAGCGATGCTACAGCGACCAGTATGCTACAGTGCCCAGAGCACATCAGTTTACAGCACTCATCTCACAGTTTAGGCGCACAGTTTCATCCCCGAGTTTACCGGTTCCTCACCTCAGCACCAGCTCACTCTAGACAAAACAGCACTTTCACATCGGTAAGAGTAAATATTTTGCTTCGGCCAGTATGCTACAGTGCCCACGGCACATCAGTTTACAGCACTCAGCTCATGGTTTAGGCACACTCTTTCATGCCCGAGTTTACCAGCACCTCACCTCACCACAATCTCACTCTGGGCAAAACACCACTTTCACACCGGTAAGGATAAATACTTCACTTCACATTCACTCTATAGCACACCCTAACCACCCTACAGAGCTCACAGCGCTCCTACCCTCCTCTTTCCTACTTTTTTGTCCCTTTTTTCCCTTTACTCGCTTCAACTGAATCACAAAGTGGCAGCCAACACTTCCTAGTTGCAACCGCTCGCACCGCTCGCAGCCAATAAGCAGCAAGCTCGTGCTCGTAACGCCTCAGCCAATAAGATGGCAGAATTCACAAATATCGATATCTGTACATTTCGATATTTCTCCGAAACTACTGAACAAATTTATACCAAATAAAAGCATGCTTTCTAGACCAAGACCCTTCTCCCTGCCAAATTTGGGGTAATTCCGTTCACCTGTTCGACCTGTAGCCTTGTCTAAAGTTTCCTATGGAAAGTACCATGGAGAAAACACGTTTTGGGACCCCCTTTTTTCTCAGCCCCCCCTTGATGAATCACCCCTAAACTCTTAACATAGGAGCTGATATGAACAAAGAATTTGTTTTGAAAATTTTATGAAGATTCATCAAACGACGCCAAAGTTATAAGCAAAACAAAAAAATGCTCTTCCTATGGAAACTTGGTCCTAACTATAACTATCTACTGGCAACCACCTGCAGGTAATATATAGTCACTGAATAAAACAAAGATTACAGGGACGTTATAGTAAATTTTAGATTTTACACACACAAAACCATCGAAATTCTGCAGTTTTAATTAGGGTTATCTCAATAAACTATAACTTGTCATGCACTCGGCATGCACTGCTAATTAACCCACATACATCACTCATTACATCTTCTATGAGTTCAGTAATAATATCAGTGCAACATTTGCTGTAACATTATTTATGAGAAAACTGGGCATGACTGGGGCCCGAGTTATAGATTCCTTGGGGCACTAGCTATAGTTTATTGAGATAACTCTAACTGTACCTGGTTTAGTTTGTGTAAAATATGAACCTAACTATAACGCACCAGTAACCTTAGTTTTTTAGTGAATTTTTAAGGTTTTTTAAACTCTATTTCCTAACTATAAATTCCCTGTAATATTTGTTTTTTTGTGTGAATTTCAACAGTTTTTAATGGTATTTCCTAACTATAACATTCCTTTAACCTTTAGTTTTTCTCAGTGAATTCCTAGTTTTTTTTTAACATAAAGTAATATTTAATTTACCATGCGTTACACTGCCACTGCACAGGGCCATGTACGATGGGGTTGGCCGCAGGGCCTGGCTGCCAGGTCCCCCTCATGTAGCCAAACCCAGGCCTCACACGGCTGTCACTAACCCATTGCATTCAACTCCATGTGCTGCACACCACTGGAGGATTGAATGCAGGGCCAAACCCTGTGGCCAACCCCGCCATTGCAGCCAACCCAAATCAGCACATGGCCAAAGGCCGTGTATGGTGGGAGTTTTAGATGTAGGGCCTGCCCCAACCACTCCTCCTCTTCTGGCTGTAACGACAGCCTAGCTCCACCGCACCCCGCTGCTTCAGTACAGAAAAATAAAATGATAATAACATTTTGTTAATATTATTTTATTTTTCTGTTTTCCACTGCTCAAGGAGCATTGGGGCGGTGCTCCTCCACCTTAGTGGATGAGCCGCCCCTGTCAGGACAAGGAATGAAGTAATAATTTTTTCAAAGCATCAAGAATCCTTAAGGCCAGGCTGTTTCTGACTCAATTGCAGTTTGGGTAATGCTTCAACTAGTATGCTCAACTCAACACAAGGAATACAGAGTGGCCCCAGAAGCACAAATTGATACTTATCTCAGCACGGTCAGTTTAAATAAATTAACAGAGCAACACGGGGTTGTATTAGAAAAACAAATTAGTTTGTTTCGAGATTGAAAATGTTAATAGTCAACTGGCATCTGGTGAGGCAGCTTCATACTGAGATTTATAAAACCTTTTCTAAAAGTCTGAATCCCTTTAGGAATACAATGTTTAACTCAAGGGAATTCTCGAAAGCTTTACAACAATCATGGGGTGAAGTGTATATCACATACTGTGAATTTATACTAATGAAGAAACTACAAAAAAGGAAAATGGAACTAAGAAAACAAGCATTGGCATAGCCAATAGGTCTCGCTTTTGAGACCTTATAAGTATTTAGTTATGCAGCCGAATAACCTTGGTGCAAACTTGTGAAAGCGATTAGTTGAGGCGACCGCAAGACATCCCATCTCTAAAAGTAAATTTTTGATATAAAGACCACTGTCACATTGACGCAGTTCGATATTGTGTGTTGCAGCGGAGGCACAGCGCAAGGTAATTAGATACAGTGGGGGAGAGATAAAACAAGAGCGGCCGGGAAACTGAAAGTACGGCCGGCCAGCCATGATTAATTAGGGGAGGAGAAGCCGCAGAGCGCACGCTGGGCGAAGCCCTTTGATGTGCTGTGCGGCCGTGAAAAAATGCAATTAGGAGGGAGGGAGGGACGCTGATGCGCGTGCTTGTTTGGTCACGTGATTCACGTGAACTCAAAGAAAACCGCAGCAAAAAGCCCTTGGTTTGACGAGCTTTTTGAGCACTTGAATTTTTGCTCCGCTCAATGCGCTTGCGCGCATTGATAGGTCGCGAGACCTAAAAAAGAGAAATGGAGATAGAAAGAAATAATAAGAACCACAGATGAAGTTTAAAGCTTAGAAGCTATATAAATGATGATTGTTCACCAATGGAAGGTCTGATGGACATTGCAATAGCAGCACTTCATAAAATTAAGTTCAATTAGTGATCCGGTTTTAATATCTGCTAGCCAGTTTAAAAACCTTTGAATGTGCCATAATGAACCAGTTTTAAGCTAAACGAAAGTGATTAAGGGTTATTGAAAACAAAATCAACATCTGAGTTTGTGTGAAAAGTATTTTAACGAGAAGAGACAGAGCATCAAAACTAACTATCTAGAACAGTTTGCCAAAGTGTGAATATAATCTGTATTTGATTCCTTAGAACAAAGGCATTGTTTGAAAGCAAAAAAATATTGGTGGGGCTGTGGGGTGAAGTATGGATGTCGAATGGAGAAATAGCATTGTTTAGTGGTTCACAAATAGGCTTTGGTGAAATATGCTCATTTCCTTTGCAGAAATTACGTGAAATGCTTAAAAATTACTTAAAATGCCGGTCTGGGATTCTGCTCTATTTTTAGCGCAAAACACTTTGTCACATTATTTTTAGTGCAAAATAGCACAAGGATGTGTTTTGCATTAAAAAAATCATGCAGTCGCTTGCATGCTCTTCATTCGCATTGCTTCCGTGCTACTGCAATAGCATTTTTAATCAATAAACATCTCAAATACCAAAGCACTATCTTTTGTTTTCTGCAGATACTTGAGTTTGTATTTTATAGGGATTTGTGAAAGTGCAACTTTAACCAGAGACCTCATGGTGCTGTAAATTCAGCAGCAAATATGCTCGAAAGGTACTGTTACTAAGACATAAGAAAACAGGTTTTAAAGGCCTTCTTAAATTTGGATAGGTTAGCTTTCTGACAAAAAACAAGTGAAAGATTATTCCAGTACATAGCAGTCGCTACCTGCCACTGATTTTCACTCCCTTGCTCTTAGAAACGTACAAAAGGTCTTTATTCACAGATTGTAGTGTGAGGTGGAGACAGTGGCATTTAAAAAACATTTTGGCATAAGAGTCACATTTTTGTTATTGATGCTAGACACATATGGGCTATTCACAAGGATAACTTACACTTGTGAGTAAGTTACACGTGTATCTTTATTCCTTTACTTTTGAGTAGCTTTACTACTTTGGGATATTTCAAAATCCGAGTGTAAAGTTATTCTAACCGACAAGGAGTAGGTGGTCCCGCATCCCAAATCAGGATGCAACCACCTTCACTCCGGTAGGAAAGTGTATCTTTCCAATTGTGGCTTCAGCTGCGGGCAGCAGCACAAGCAAAAATAGGAAATATACACTTTTTAAACATCCATGCACCGTGTGGCAGGCACCATGCGGTCCTTCCACACAATACATGGATGTTTGGGGGGCATTACAGCTGCCCCCACTTGTCATAGCGGAGACTGTGGGAGGACGGGAGCCTTGAGATGGCTCCCCACAGTCTGTTTCCGACAGTCTAGCTATGGCAGTCGGACAGCCATAGAAAGGCCATCAGAAATGTGTATCGTAATCCCCACAGCGGTCATAATACAGTGGTTGGACGGATACCTCAGATGTTGGGCAGAACGCCACAGATGAGCTGTCGAATGGCTTTCCACCCGACATCGTGAAGGGGCTATAAGTTACATGTATTTACACTTGTAACTATGTTTTTAAATAAAATATTCTTTATAAAACTAAACTCATAAAGTAACAAAATTGCTAACGTTCTTAGCAATCACTGGTGTCTATTTAAATCAGATAATGATAGAGAAGAACATAGGGCCTGATGTACCAAGTGCTTTTGGGGTCACAAAAACTTTGAATCGCAACAGCATAATTTGCATTTACAAAACGTACTTTGTGAGTTGCAAGAGTTTTTCTGACTTGCAAAGTACCTTTGGCAACTTATGCCAAATCACAAAGAGGAGGTGTGTGAAATGGAAACCCTCGTCCTTGTTGCCAGTCACAATGAAATGTATCAATGCTTTGTGACTGCAATTACTATTGCAAACCATTGACCGGTTTCCACTAACAGATGGGATGGTAACCCATTACCTCCTGAAAGATGGCAGACAGTCTCTAGGGAACCATTGCTTGCACCACCCAAAGCAATTCTCTGCATGCTGGATTTTAACACAAATATAATCACCCCATTCCCCTTAGTGGCTGCTTTACAATCCTATTTTGACATGCAGACCATATGACTGCACTGAGTGGACATGCGTTTTCCCTTGCAAACCGCCATCCCTGCATTTACATGCATTCACAAGGGTTGCAAAATGCCTGTTGCCTCATACATAATCATATGCATTGAGACAGGAGATTTTGCAACCTGCTGTGAATGTACTTTTTATGGTGCATCTGATTAGTGCAGCAGAGTATAGAACAGGTCGCAAACCAGTCAGTATGCAAACAACGCAGACTGGTTTGTGACCTGCTATTTGTGCATCAGACCCATATTTCTGAAGTACCTCAAATAACTTTCTTCGCTACTGCAGGAGTGCTATGTGAAATCAATGTGGAGTTCTAGTGACTTTATGAAATATAAAGATATACATCCTACAAAATCCTGGCTTCCAGACATCCCAGAAGGGTTCTTAACATACCAGCCCTTACACAAATGACAAAGTGTCACAATTGTTAAAGTACCAATGTAATGTTAGAAAGCATATATTCTTTCAGCTCATGAGCAGTAGCAACACTTTTTTTGTGAATATATTTTAATCGGTATCGGTAGAAGATAGTATGTAGGCTTTACTATTTGTCCTTTATGTGTTCCTGGAAAATAGTCATTTGATACATATAAGAATTGTTTATATGAAGACAATGAAATACAAAGTTCCTTATGCAGATATTAAAGAGAAGAAATTCCCCCCCCCCCAAAAAAAAAATATATACAGGTCGCATAAAGGCTTCTTTTAGAACATGATACATAAAGAGCAAAATGGTATATTGTCAGATGATGTAAAATGTAAGTTAATATTAAAAGATGCCCCAAATAGAGAGCTCAGGTTTCCATACTTGGGAATAAGTGACGTTATACTATGTTTTTAAAGTGATTAAAAAATCCTTAAGATAATGCACGAGGTTAGAGGTTTTGAGGAAATTAAACTTTGATCTTATTGATTTAAAATAAGAACCATTATTAAAAAAAATAGTTGGGGGAGGAGCCGCGCCAGCGACCAAGATGGCCGCTTAGGGACTTGGCTCCACCAACCTAACTCTCCTGGCTCAACATCCTGGCACCTATCCTTAGCCCCAACCCCACTCCCTGGTAGGGGAACCGCAGCGACGACCACGGGTGAAGATTTGGGCTGCTCCCTAGGTCCGGCGGCTGCGAAACACCGTCCGTAAGGATTGCGGCCTACCGCATTGGGAAGCCGGGGCCTCCAGTGGCGACATAGCCGCCCACAAGTGGAACAACATCGGCCGCCGGGGACCGGATGGGGTCGGCCTGACTCGGGACTCACGCTGAAAATGCCCCGCAATTGCTAAAAAGCCCCGCATCATAGGAGCACTGACTGGGTAACAGCACGGTGCTGCCCCCGGGATCTGCCCATCTGACGGTGAGTGGGAGCCCCGGTGGAGTGGTAAACAAGCCGCGAGTGCCCCGGGATATGCGGCGGGCCCCGCAGCGCAGGATCATTGGCTGGGCATTAGCGGAGGAGCACGGACAAAGTATTGCCCAGATGGAGTCGGCCTGATTTGGAAAGCGTGCCGTGATTGCCCCACGATATTCACAAGGCCCCACATTACAGGAATATTTGCCTGATAACAGCATTGGGGCACAGATGCAGGGCCGCCCACGGGCTCTGCCCGTCTGACTGTGTGTTGGAGCCCCGGTGGAGTAGAAAGCGGGCAGTGATTGCCCCGGGGTGTTTGGCAGGCCCTGCAGCACAGGATCATCGACTGGGCAATAGCAGAGGGACACAGACGCTGACCTGCCCACTGAGTCTGCCCTATTGCTGGTGGCTGGGAGTCCCTGGTGGATCCCCCCTGGAGCACAGATAGTGTTTGTTGCCTGACTATCGCGCTAGAGAACCACGATATTTGTCTGGTGGGGAGGCTCTGACAGCGGTGTTTGACCCCTGAAGAAGGCTATACCTCTCCTGGTGTGACACAGTCAGAGAGGAGCGACCTGGATTGGCTACTGGATTGGGCCTAGCAGGGGCGAGTGCTGCGAGATTGGAAGCGGCCCGTCTCCGGATATTGGGGGCTGACGGAGACACTGCGATTTAGACGACGGACGTGGAGAAGGTGTAACTGTCATCGGAGGGCGAGATGGTGGCGAAAGCTGACTTGGATAAATCCCTGCCCAAGTCCACTAGAGGGACCCGAAACATCCAATCCAACAAATTGGATCGCTATACCCTGCCTAAAGGGCCTCCGATCTTTTTGAAAAGGGGCCCCGCGTGGGGGGCAAGGACACTCCTGCAAGAGAAGAGCCGACGCTGACGGATCTCATGGCAGCCATCACTGGAGTGCAGACATCCTTGGGCCAGAAGATGGAGGCCTTAGACAATAAATTGGATACTGTCACAATTGAGGTGGGGCTGATAAGAGCAGATCTCACAAAGGCAAGTGAGAAAGTCAAATCGCTAGAAGTCAAGACAGCTAGCTTCATAGACGATGTTAACTTGTTGCAGCAAGAGGTGCGTGACCTTAGGCCCCCCAGGGCTCTTACTGACTGTAAGCTTGATGATTATGAAGGACGGGCAAGACGCAACAACATTCGTATACTGGGAGTGCCGGAGAAGTCAGAGGGTCCAACACCGGATCTATTCATTGAAAATCTTATTCTCAACCATCTCAAACACAAAGGTCTTAGCAACTTCTTTACGGTTGAGCGTGCCCACAGGGTCCCGGGTGGTAGACCTCGACCGGGGGCGAACCCCCGTCCCATGATTGCTAGAGTTCTCAATTTCCGTGACAGGGATGTGATCCTTCAGACGGCTTGAGCCGCAGCTCCATTGAGATTCGAAAACATGACCCTCTAATTCTTCCCGGACTTTACCCAAATGGTACAAAAGCAATGGCAGGGCTTTTTGGCGGTAAAAAAGAAACTGAGAGACAAGGGTATAAAATACGCCAGGGTGTTTCCAGCCTGCCTTCAAGTAGAGCTCAACGGGAAGGCTTGGTTCTTTGACAATCCGGATGTGGCAGCAGACTGGTTGGATGATGCCCAAATGCCAGGCTCCGAGACTCAAGATCAAGCAGAGGCGGATGAACAATGACTTTGTAACTGCGGGATGTAATGGGGCTATAATCTGTAGTAAGTGGCTGTAGGTTTGAAGGGGCACGTAATTGGATCCCCTGCCTAGCTAAGTCTACCAAATTAGTTCGGTGAATCGAAAAGTGCGGGGGCGGCTATGATGGGCCAGGGGAGGGGGGAAGTTGGCAGGGTATGCTCAGACGTGAGTCCCTTGCTCACTTTGCCACTGGATTCAAGCAAGCCGCGCTGAAGACGGCTGAAATGCCAGAAACCGGTCCTCGGAAGCTTGTTTCCGGTCCAGGGAAGGCATGGCTTGGCAGTTCCGGCTGGACTGTTCCCATGAGGCACAGGGTCAGACTGATTTGCATATGGCCATGTCTGAACTGGGGTGGCAGAGTGGGCTAAAGAACGGTGATGGATTAAACCCAGATTTGTTGACTGGGTGTGAGTGTTTGATTGGTTCAGATGCTCCGCCCATCACCACCCCCTTTTGTACCGCTTTGTTCGCCATAAGTTGGCAGGGTATGCTCAGACTTGAGTCCCTTGCTCACTTTCCCACTGGATTCAAGCAAGCCGGGCTGAAGACGGCTGAAATGCCAGAAACCGGTCCTCGGAAGCTTGTTTCCGGTCCAGGGAAGGCATGGCTTGGCAGTTCAGGCTGGACTGTTCCCATGAGGCACAGGGTCAGACTGATTTGCATATGGCCATGTCTGAACTGGGCTGGCAGAGTGGGCTAAAGAACGGTGATGGAATAAACCCAGATCTGTTGACTGGGTGTGAGTGTTTGATTGGTTCAGATGCTCCGTCCATCACCACCCCCTTTTGTACCACTTTGTTCACCATAAGTTGGCAGGGTATGCTCAGACGTGAGTCCCTTGCTCACTTTGCCACTAGATTCAAGCAAGCCCGGCTGAAGACGGCTGAAATGCCAGAAACCGGTCCTCGGAAGCTTGTTTCCGGTCCAGGGAAGGCATGGCTTGGCAGTTCGGGCTGGGCTGTTCCCATGAGGCACAGGGTCAGACTGATTTGTCTGAACTGGGGTGGCAGAGTGGGCTAAAAAACGATGATGGATTAAACCCAGATCTGTTGACTGGGTGTGAGTGTTTGATTGGTTCAGATGCTCCGTCCATCACCACCCCCTCTTGTACCTCTCGAGGGAAAGGGCAATCTCACATAAGAACGACGTGCAGAGCCGGGTGTATGAACACGGGGATAAAGCCGGTAAGCTGATTGCTTGGTTGGAAAGTGGAGAGCGTGCCTCTCGTCTGGTGCCTGAGCTAGAGGTGTCGGGACCCGATAACATCACGGACCCGCAGGCGGTGGCAGACGCCTTCTCCGAGTATTAGAAAGAAGTATACGCCTCAGCCAATAGTTTCACAGAGATCGAAAATAGTGCAATAATAAGAGACATAGCTATGCCGAGTCTCTCAGAAGAAAATAGGGAATACTTAGATTCATCTATTATGGATGATGAAATTGCGCAAGCAATTATAAGCATAAAATCCGGGAAGGTGACTGGTCCTAATGGATTGCCAATAGAACTATACAAATTAAATGCCCATAAAATCGCTCCACGTATTCCTGCCATGTTTCTGGAAAGCGGAAACACGGGACAACTCCCATATGATCAACGGGTGGCAAATATAGTAGTCATTCATAAAGCGGGCAGAGCTAAGACGTCCCCTTCCTCGTACCGGCCCATCTCACTTCTTAATGCGGAGCCCAAGATATTGGCGAAGTTGCTCGCCACTAGGTTGGTCAAAGTCATCACAACCCTTATACACCCTGACCAATCTGGCTTCATGCCATGTCGTAATACAGCCTTGAACTTGCGGAGACTTCATGGGATTTTGGGTGGCTCCACTAAGATACTGGAACCGGTGGTCTTGGTGTCTCTGGATGCCACCATGGCATTTGATCGGGTTGAATGGGCCTATTTATTTGCGGTTCTGACCAAACTGGGCTTTGGCCCGGAATTTATCGGGTGGGTTCGATTGTTGTATGCCGCTCCCTTGGCTAGAGTGATCGTAAATAATTGTAAATCGGTCGACTTTGCCCTCGGGAGGGGCACGAGACAGGGATGTCCCATGTCCCCAATTCTTTTTGCACTGGCGGTGGAGCCGCTCGCGGCTTGGGTCCGATGGGACCGATCGATACGGGGATTGCGGTGGACATCGGAATGGGAGGATAAAACTTTGCTCTATGCTGATGATATCCTGTTATATCTCACTAACCCCAGAGCATCCCTAAGCAACTTCTTAGATGTCCTGATCAGCCGCGGGCCATGGAGGGTGTTACGGTGGGGCAGGGAGGCGGGGAGGGGGAGGGGCAGGGTGGAGAGGGCTAAAAACCGGCACATGGATAATTACAGGTAAGTAAACAATTTAATTAATAAGACGAATTTCGTAGCGCGCACTGCATCGCATTTTGCGATGCAGTGCGCGCTAGGAAATTCGTTTTATTATTTAAATTGTTTACTTACCTGTAATTATCCATGTGCCGGTTTTTAGCCCTCTCCACCCTACCCCTCCCTCTCCCCGCCTCCCTGCCCCACCGTAACTCCCTCCACGGCCCGCGGCTGGTCCTGATGATATTTAGTAGATACACTGGATTTGCCATACATTGGACGAAGTCAGTATTGTTTGTTATATCAGGCGATCCGCCAGTGGTCCCGCAGACATGCCCTATAAAGATCGAACCGGTGGGATTCAAATATCTTGGCATATACATAACACTGGATTCCAAAGCGAGATATGCTAATAATTTAGAGCCCCCTTGAACCGGCTTAGAAGAGATGTGGAACGTTGGAGGGCCCTCCCTCTGTCTCTGCTTGGAAGAGCGGTGTTGTTCAAGATGATGGCCTTGCCTCGGTTCCGATAAGTGCTCCAAAATACTATGGACCCAGTGCCTGTCACCTAATTCAGGGAAATTGAGACACTCCAAAGGCAGCTTCTCTGGGACGGTAGGGCCCGCATAGCTTTTGTTAAACTGACTCTTCCTTGGTATAATGGGGGTATTGGCCTCCCAGATTTGAAGAAATATTACTGGACTGCTCATCTTGCGGCAGTGAATCATGTACTTTATGGCCCCCCAGGGGACCCTGGCTTTGCCATGGACCGTGGACAGGCTCTGGGTGGAGATATTGTTAGAGCATTATATGCCAGACCGGAAAGATTCATACTGTCGGGTCCGACGGCACATGCGGTACACATCTGGCATGCGGCTACCAGGGGTTTGGAGTGGGAAGGGAAGCTGACGATGGCAACCCCCCTGTTTAATTCAGAGAGGCTTGGGAGCCTGTGGAGGACCAAAGGGTTTGACAAATGGGACCTTATTAAAATTAGTCAAATCAAGGACGTATGGGGGAAGGGCTGTGTTCAGACTTTCGAATCTATTCAAAAACAATATAGACTACATGATAATGAACACTTCCGCTATCGGCAGATTAGACATGCCCTCCTAGCTCACATACCCCTAGGCACAGAACTACCAGAGGCCTCCCCCCTTGAGGACAGAGTGCTTGACGGTCATCTCCCAGAAAAAACCATTTACATGATCTACAAGAAACTAATTAATAATATGGAAGATCCACTTGGGAGCATTAGGAAAGCGTGGGGGGAGGATGGATTGGAATTGGATGATGAAGACGGGGTGGTGGCGGTTTCCTCCCTCAAGGTGGTTGCAATTCAGATGAGGCTTAGATTGGTACAACTTAAAATCTTACATAGATCTTACATCACAGGGCCTAGACTGGTACACATGGGGAGGGTGGCAAGCGGAGACTGTAGGAGGGGGTGTGGTGAATTGGGCACTCTCATGCATATTCTATGGCGCTGTGAAGAGATACAAATCTATTGGATGAAAATACATGATGTGATTAAAGATGTGCTAGGGGGGGGTGATGCGACCGGAGGCCCGCAGATGTATATTGAACATATGGGAACCCACTGATTTGAATGGATATCAGAAGCAGTGGGGGACTCTGGCGTATATTGTGGCGAAGCGTAACATTGCTCAATTATGGGGAGTCAGTCAGTCACCCCAGCCTGCCAAGTGGTCCCAGGATCTAGACTGGTGTATGTTTAGAGAGAGGGTGGTATATGTGGCTAGGGGTTGTCCGGAGAAGTGGCGGAAGATTTGGGGGGCTTGGAATACTTACCGTGGCGATTTGTGTACACCCCCGGTGAGACAGCTAGATGTTGCAGCGCTGGAGTCCCCGTGATCCCGGGAAAAATTTCTTGTACTGTATTTGCGATTTCGTACGAATGACAGTTCTAACCCTGCAATGTTGCTATGACTTGCTCACCTGATGCTTTTACATATTGTTTTGTTTGTTCTTCATTTAATAAAAAGATATTTAAAAAAAAAAATAGTTGGGACAAGTTGAGAAGTGAGCTTCAAAAGTGAAAAAAATATATTTTGTATGCCTAATATGGTGGTAATGTGTTTCTGGCTGATGGCAACATAAGATTAAATGTTATGCAGTTAAATAAACCACCTGATAATGAGCACACAGTTCATTGCACACTCCATATGGCGTATCTCTACGTTAGGTTTCGCAAAAATAGCTTAAACAGGGTAAATAGAGTTTTTTGTAAACATTTTTAATCCAAACCTGAGACAGTCATCTTTGCTATCAGTTTCAAACAGATTCAGAGAATTTAATTTTATAAACCATGTTTAGAGTACCGATTATTCTATCCAATTCAGCACTGAATAAAGCATACTACAAAACCAAAACTTAAATAGATTCTGTGTGATCATTTCGTATTAAACAATTCCGGCATTTATTTGGATGTTATAGTCAGTTTTAGCATTGAAGAAATAATAGAACATATTACAGACATTGTTTTTAATTTTACTTGGCTTTTATTACTCTATGTGCAGTAACTTAATTCTGTGTAACAGTCACCTTTTTCACATTGTTATGTTATGTTAGGTTAGGTTACATTGATTTGTATAGCACACTAATCACCTGAAAGGGTATCCAGGCACTTGGGCAGTTGTGTAGGTTTATGGTCCCCAAGATACTAATACAATGAGCCAGGTCTTTAGCTTCTTGAAGAACTCAGAAGTGAGGATGAGGCTCTGATGTATGAAGGGAAGCCGTTCCAAGTCTTGGGTGTGATGTAGGCGAATAAGCGACCTCCAGGTTTTCTTTTACAGATGCCAGAAATGTGTGTGAGTGAGAGTGAGGCAGAGCATAGATGTCTGGTGGGTTGGTGAACGTGTATGCAGAGGTTCAGATATTCTAGTCCTGTGTTGTGTAGGGCTTTGTATGTGTGCGTGAGAAGTTTAAACTGGCTGTGCTTGTGAATGGGGAGCCATTAAAGCTTCCTGAGGACAGGTATGGAGGTTGAGTATGAGTCTTGTAGCTGGGTTCTGGATAGTCTAGAGTCTGTGCAGGAGTTGTTTGGAGATTCCGGTGTACTGAGTGTTGCCATAGTCCAGCCCACTGGTGATGTGTGCTTCCGTGATGGCCCATCTGGTGTTCTGAGGCAACCATTTGAAGCAACTCACAGCATGCATAGGATGTGGAAGCAGAAGGTGCACACTGCATTGACTTGAGCCGTCATGTTGAGCTTCTCATCTAGGATGATCCCTAGAATTCTTGTGTGGTCTGTGGGTGTTGGTCCTAGCTCCAACGGCCACCATTTGGAGTCCCATTGGGAGGTCTTGTTTCAGAAGACCAGTGCTTCTGTCTTGTTGGAGCTGAGCTGCAGGAAGTTTTATTCACATCCAGTCTGCTACCATTGTCACGTAGTTGGTGAAGTTGATTCTGGTGGTGCTTTTTTTGTCCATCAGGAAGAGGATCAGTTGGGGGCCAACGGCGTAGAAGATGACGGTGATGTCTTGTGATCGGATGATGTTGGCTAGTGGTGTTATGTTAGGAACAACAAGGGACCCCAATTCAGTCAGCATAGGACCTCGGGGAGCATACTATTAAGAGCAACAACGGTCCCATAACGTTTTCTGTTCAGAAATTCATGTGTACAGATATCGGTGCTAGAACCCCTGGGCCATTATGTTAACTATTTCCTAAAAGACTTTGTGCCAGAAACCAAATGCTATATTCGTGACAGCATGCACATGATAAACCTCATTGAGAATCATCCATTCAACCATGAAAGAGAGACTCTATGTACTATGGATGTAGAGTCTCTCTACACGAATATACCCCAGAGAAATTCGCTCTTTGTTATGGAAAGTATACTTAATACAAGACCACGCCCACATAGAGTACCCACTCTGTTCATAGTCCAACTTCTTGAGATTTGCCTTACCCAGAACTTCTTTATGTATGACTCACAATTTTACCAGCAGGTACGTGGAACCAGTATGGGGGCTATTTTTGCTCCAACTCTGGCGATCCTGTACATGGACTGGTTAGAATGTAATACTATTCTCACCCATAGCAACCCATTCCACCTAGGGTTGCTAACAAGGAAACGTTATATTGACGACATTTTCCTTATTTGGGGAGGGTCCCTTGATGATCTCCCGGGTCTCTTGCACTGGCTTAATAATAATTGTAATGGCCTGTCATTCACTCTTACTCAGAGTAAAAGTCACATTGCATTCCTGGATCTTACTATCCAACACCAAGATGGGATACTCTACACGTCCCTTTACCGCAAACCCACTGAAAAAAATACTCTGCTTAGCTATGGTAGCTGCCATCCCAGGGCTCTGAGAGACAGCCTGCCATACTCCCAATTCCTCAGACTCAGGAGGAATTGTTTCAAGAAGGAAGACTATTTCAGCGAAGCCAATATAGTCTCAGCTAAACTAAGATCTAGGGGCTATCCACGACGCCTGGTAAAAAACTCGATGAAAAGGGCATGGTATTGTCCTCGAGAGACCCTTCTTGAACCCAAACCAAAACCAACCACAGACAAAATGGTATGTGTCACTACCTTTTCTACCATCTCCAATCGTGTAAAACAAAGTATAAAAAGGAATTGGCACATACTCAACTCTGGACCGCTAGAATGGGAAACCCCCTTATTTGCTTTCCGCAAGAGTAATAATCTGAGGGATCAGTTGGTCAGGGCAGCCTTACCTTCCACATCTCCCATGAAGACCACACTCAATGACCTCTGGCTATTACCACCCCTACGAGGCCATTCCAAGTGTGGGTCATGTGTTGTATGTGATTTCACAATAGATTGCAAGGAATTTGTATATAAAGATGTTAAGAATGAGCTAAGGACTTTTACTAACTGTAATAGCTGTAACATCATATATGCAAAGAAGGAGAAGAACGTGGCAGAGGCGTAAATAGATACTTGAGCAGAACACATCCAGTTCCCAAGCCAAGAAATAATGAGATATGCCCGTTCATGAGAACGTTTTAATCCCTATAAAGATATTTACACAAATCGATAAAAAGAGGGGATCCACGCCCACCTGACCGTAGAACAGGAAAAAGACTTCTTTATTTTTGAGAAGCTTTATCACCCCTGAGGTATATCAAAACCTAGAACAACAGTGATCGTCTGGAGGAGGCCTTCCTGACTGCTGTTTTTCCAGGGCGACTCCTACAACACCTACAGGAGATTTTTAAGTATAAGTCTAGAAGCCGGTGACCCCAAAAAAGACGGCATGTTCTGATGAAGGTGTTACAACATCCAGCAATATAACACCGAAACGCGTTGACGCATTTTTTACTGTACTAGAATCCAAATAAGGTCAAGGAAGTAACAGATATTCATGCACTATTGATACTGTTTACTGTGCCACCAACATCAAAGAAAGACCAGTGGATCTATAATAATAGTGGCGGGAGAATCTTAAGGCCACAGTGTTAGGGGGTTTGTGAAAAGGATTCAATTGCATTTTTATATTGTATTTGTATTGATTATTTCTCTCCTTTATCTCTTGTCGTATAATTCTAATGATTGTGATATTGTTTTTGATCATGTGTGTAACGACTTGTCATTAATTGTCTATTTAATTTTATTGTACTTGTTCAAAGAGTTTTCTTTGAATTTTTAATTTTTTCCTGTCTGAAGAGAGGTCTTCACTTTTTATAAACAATAAAAAGATTGTGAACGTTCATTTTTAGTGTGGAAATCTATTTCTAATGTTTAATTTTCATATATTTTCCCCTTGATGTATTTAGAAGAAATGTGTGTATGATTGGGTAGAACCTATATAGCAACATAACACGTATTTGCTTTAGTGTACACCCAGGGATTTCCCTTTGACTACATTCCAAGTGTGGGTCATGTGTTGTATGTGATTTCACAATAGATTGCAAGGAATTTGTATATAAAGATGTTAAGAATGAGCTAAGGACTTTTACTAACTGTAATAGCTGTAATATCATATATGCAATCTTTTGTCCATGCAATTTGATATATGTGGGCCAAACCAAACAGAAAATAAAACTCCGGATATCCCAACACCGAAGCAGGATCCGATGTGGGACACCCAATGCCCCTCTAGTCGAACATTTTTCCATCAAAGGGCATACTGAGAATGAAATTCGCTGGACCGTGATCAGCCAAGTCACCATTCCACCAAGAGGCGGAGACTTAACTCGAATGCTCAACAAGGAAGAGCTCAAATGGATACTTAAAACGGACAGCTTAAATTCTGGGCTAAACCTTCAAGAGGATTGGACTTCCCTAATTTAGTGACCCGTTCACAAATGAACTTTAACTCTCAGATCTGGGTGTCTCAGGCATTGGATGTCACGCTGTAACTATCCTCTGTAAAATACTTAATTTTGTGCTAAATAACTGTTTGTTGATATGTCACATATCATGTTTTTAATCACCGGAAATCACTTCCACTGCGCACCTTTCACTAAGGTAGAACACCCCCATCACTCCCAAGATGGCCGCCAGCCGCTTGTCCGTCCTCTATTTCTATGGCCTTGCACCGCCCTGGGTCCACTGACCAACCAGAGCCTTTTTAACATCACCGCCTACTTCTCCACGAGGAAGCCAGGAAACAGACCGAACTACCGACTAAACCGGTAAGCTGCAACCTCGCCTGGGGGCACGTAATTACCTGAACCCTGTCTCTTCACAACCCCCCTTTCTGACCCATCTTTTATTCACAGGTAGATTCCTGGTACCGCTTGATTACATCATCGTAACGCGGTTCACATCATCCAGCCCAATCTCTGGTAAGAATCGACCAGCACGTTTTTCACCATGCAGCTGGCTCCTGCATTGCCCGTCGGCTAATCCCACTTGTTTATCTTACAGGGCTCACTGTCCACAACCGGGTACTATCCCGCAACCGCCTCAATCGTTTTTATGAATGTTATGTTATGTTATGTTAAATGTGACTTGTAAAGCGCACTGACACCGAAGCTTCCTGGTGCTGATAGACAGATCAGAGGAGGGGGAGCATAGGAGACACAATTCTAACCAAGAATGGGGAAAAGGTGGGTTTTTAACATTTTTCTGAAATTCAGAAGGGAAGGAGCGGATTTAATTGGGAGGGGAAGGAGGTTCCAAATCACAGGGGCTAGATAAGAGAGACGACGACCGCCGAATCTCTTAGTTTTAGTCTTGGGGTGACTAGCAAATCACGGTGAGCTGATCGGAGATTGCGTATAGGACAGTGAGGACGAATGAGAGATTTGAGGAAGACAGGGCCAGAGCAATGAAGTGCCTTGAAGGTGAGGCATGCCACCTTAAAGGCGGCCCTTCGATCGACTGGAAGCCAATGGAGACTAATGAGCAGAGGCTTAGCTGATTGCCATCTGGGGGTTCCATGAATCAAGTGGGCTGCTTGATTCTGGACAACTTGGAGACGCTGTATCAGAAATAGTGGGAGACCGTGATAGATGGCGTTAGAAAAATCCAGACGGGAGAGTACCAGTGACATAACAATCTGGGTGAGTGCTGCCGAGGGGAGAAGGTGGCGAACTTTGCGGATCCTCCGAAGTTGGTACATACAAGAGGAAACCACTGCTCCAACTTGGGTCCTAAGAGAGAGCTCAGTGTCAATGATGACACCTAGGCTCTTCACTGTTTTTACTGGAGTAGGGGGGGAGCCAAACTCTGGAGGCCAGAACTGCGGACCTCAGTAGATGTGACTAAGTCCGGGAAGAAGGAGCTCGGTTTTATCGGGGTTCAACTTCAATTGGTTCTGGTTCATCCAGAGTTGGATGTGAAGCATGGCTCCATGAAAGGTTTTGATGGCATGTGGTGAATTGAGGGAGAAAATAATTTGAAAGTCGTCAGCGTAATTATACGTGACGATGTCCCATTTCGAAAGTGACTGAATGAGTGGCCGGAGATATAAATTAAAAAGGAGCGGGGAGAGGGACGAACCTTGGGGAACACCACAGGACGTGGGGATTTTTTTGGCAGTGTAGGGACCCAGGCGGACCGCCTGTGTTCTTCCCGTTAGGAAGGATTTGACCCACTCAAGTGCAACGCCCTGGATGCCTGCCTGCCCGACACGGTGGAGAAGGATGTTATGGTCCACCGTGTCGAATGCGGCAGACAGATCCAGTAGGACGAGGGCCTGGGGGATTCCCGCGTCCGCGTTACTCCTGAGTGTGTCAAGAATTGCCAAGATGACGACCTCTGTCGAGTGGGCAGGTCTAAAGCCCGCCTGGGTCGGCTCAAGATAGCAGGAAGATTCTATAAAGCTTGACAGGCATCGGGTGACATGGGCCTCCATAAGTTTAGAAAAGTAAGGGAGAAGGGAAATGGGGCGATAATTCGACGGCTCCGCCATGTCAGCGCCAGGTTTTTTTAAAAGAGGTACCAGAATGGCCTCCTTGAAGGAGGTAGGACAGATGCCACTACTAAGAGATCTGTTGATTAAATGTAAGATACAATCTGGTAAGTTGAGACATATGCTCCGCAGTACAGATGGTGGACAGTAGTCATTTGGAGAGCCAGATTTCACGCGATTGGCTAGTTCCGCCAATGAGGTGAATCTAACGGGGTAAGCCATCCTAACCGCTTGGCCCCTTGTACTCGCTCGTATAACCACCTGGACCGACCGGACTGCTAAGCACCGAGCACTTAGATAACTGGCCGTTTGCCTTAGTCCGTATAGCGCACACGCTGTACTTTTCTGCCAACCCCCCCTTATCCAGCACTCCGTCCGAGCGCACGGTTAAACTTAATCTGCCGCCCTAGAATTTTTCACTGCAAGTAGTCCACCCGGATACCGTTTTCCTTAGCGCACAATCGATCACTTAATCAAATTAGTTCTCTTGGCCTGGCCCAAGGAATTGTTCCACCTGACACTGGTTAACGGGATATGTCAATTATTTGCATCCTTGCCTCTCGGCATAGAGCCTAGGAAGCTTCACGAATTCACCACGCCTGTATATAAGTAGGTTCACTTCAAGTCACTGGATAATTTTATGATTATAATTTGAAAATGTACATATGCCATTTCTTTTCTTCTTTCCCCACCCTAGGCATTTAAAGGCTTAAAAAACGTTAAGGCATTAATTAATGTCCTGATGATGGTCCCCATGATCTAAGTAGTGGGACCGAAACGCCGTCGACCTGCCTCGCACCTTATACATAACTTGATTTATATGTAATATATATGTAAATGGTGCCCCTCGATATTTCTGTACACATGAATTTCGGAACAGAAAACATTACTTTTGCCTTAAAAAGCCCTTTTTCCTTTCTGTATAGGATCTAGGAGTGTCTGGGTACAGGCTTGTGCCCCACACTGGTGAATGTTGAAGGTATTCCTTCTGGTTGTAATTTATTACGTATTGAGTAAACTTGAAGACCTCTGTCCGGCTGGACATGTCGCTCCAAATTAAGCATGAGCGTAAAATCCGTTACGCTCGCGGATTTTGCGAATTTTCGGTAAATTCGCGATACGCGAACTCCCGCAAATTTACCGTGAATTCGCAAATCCGCGAGCGGCGGATTCCGGGGGCAACAGTTCAAGCCTTGCTGGCCTGTTGTAACTATTTTACGATGGCACCGGCAAGCTGCCAGCGCCATCCTAAAATAGTTACTAAGTTAGCTTCAACAGGAAGCTCTAATAGATAAAATAAAGCAGGTGCCTGTTGAAGCTAATTTAGTAACTATTTTAGGATGGCGCTGGCAGCTTGCCGGCGCCATCGTAAAATAGTTACAACAGGCCAGGCAGGTGTGCCTTCTTCCCAAATATACCATCGAAAATCAGCTGTGATGCTGGACAGAGGCCTTTGCATCCTTGACTTTCACAAGCGCAATCCTCGTGCTGTTCCTGTGGCCAGGAGCTTCTGTATCTTCATCTGCTGCTCTGATCGGTCTCTGACCTTTTATACACACAAGAGGCATGTGCACTCGCATGGAAGCACCGTCCGTTTGGCCCCGCCCACACACTCGCGGTGTGCACCGTCCTCCCGCCATTTACCCACTATGATAGCTCACTCAAGGGACCCCTGCGCCCTTCGGCGCGATTGCATAGTACCACACACCTGGTCGCTGTAGACAACTCTCTGGCACTTTAGGCAGCTGTAGTGTAGTAAAAGTACTATACATTTACCCAACGAGGTAGCACTTACTGATTATCCAGTATAAAGTACTCCAGTTGAGTAGAGGTATGGCACAAAACGGTGGCGTCTTCTTGAATAAATATGAAGGGCAGGGTTCATTCTGGCACGATGGTCCTGGCACAAAAATTAAACCTCAACCGGAAGCACTTACAGATATCAATTAAGCATGTGCCCTAGTTGAAGCTTAAATTCAGTGACTCATTCATCGGCCCAAAAAACAATCGTGAGCGTTGTCAAGGCTGGGCAGATGTGCCTTCTTCCCAAATATACCATCGAAAATCAGCTGTGATGCTGGACAGAGGCCTTTGCATCCTTGACTTTCACGAGCGCGATCCTCGTGCTGTTCCTGTGGCCAGGAGCTTCTGTATCTTCATCTGCTGCTCTGATCGGTCTCTGACCTTTTATAAACACAAAAAGCATGTGCACTCGCATGGAAGCCCCGCCCCAAATCCGCAGATCCGCAAATCTGCAAAATCCGCGGATTTTGCGGATCCACGATCCGTGACTACGCAAATCCGCGAATCGTGGATCCGCAAAATCCGCCCATGCTTACTCCAAATATAGAATTGATTCTGTCTATATTTATTGTTTCGCAGTATCTTGTATGCATGGGACTGTTGTTGCTCTTAATGGCTAGTGGTGTTATGCATAGGTTGAAAAGGGTGGGGCTAAGGGACAGTCCATGTGGGACTCTGGATATCAATTTCTTCATTTTTGATGTGAAGGGTGGCAGCCTTTTCCTTTCGGTTCTTTCCTTGAGGAAGCTTCAGATCCATTTGAGAGTGGATCCTTGTATGCCAATCTCATGAGCTCTTATGACAAGCGTGGTTTTGTATCCAGCGTCCTCAGTCACAGGCGGTCGTTCTTTCTAAATACCGGGAGTTAGAAACCTTCAGCTATTCTCATCAGATATGGCAATTTGAACGTTACTTATTACACAGATCCCAACTCCCGGGAAGCAATTTTCTGGCCATCCCCAGATAATGAACAAGTCTTTTGATGCTAGTATCGTTTATCCTCGTCATCTACTTGCCTCATAACTTAATTGGGAAGAATCTTCATAGACAACTTTTACTTTCCTGTCCAGCGAGTTCATTCCTATACTACCCCCAGTGCCAATAAACTGTAAATAATGAACAGGACCTAATCTAGTGATTCCTAGATATCACACTCATCCGTCGACATCTACAACATATATATTCTTCGCTCTCATCTACCTGCGTTTGAAGATATCAAGAAACCCTAAATATTGACTGACCTGTCACACCCTAGCCAAGAATGAGGTTTGAGTTTGCACACATTTTTAGCAATAGACGGTAACCTGAAGAAGGCTCAAGAGCCGAAATGCGCGTTGTGACATCTACCGCTTTGCCTTCAACATTTTGTTCAGTCTCATGTCTATTGGTTATGTATTTTTTCTAGTATGCTTTTAACTGACTTTTGTTATATTGAAAAACAACTATAAGAAAAGAAAAGAAAACAGAAGAGAAAAACACAAAAAGAGTACAAAATATATAAATCTTAAAAGAATTGATAAATATATATAATATATACCAATAAAATCAAATTAGAATATTTCATTGTTTGAGACTATCTATATATAGTTGGACTTTTCATTCTCAATTTTATATGAAAGCTATATCAACCATGATCTCCATTTAAATATATTTTGAATGTGTCACTTGGCTATAGACGTTCCTTAATTAAGCGTGTTATGGGAGACAGTGTTCAAGTTCACAGAGAGGTCGAGCAGGACGAGGGCCGCTGTTTCTCCTCGGTCCAGGATGATTTTAATGTCATTGGTCGTCACAATGAGTGCTGTTTTGGTGCTGTGGTTCTTTCTAAATCCTAATTGAGTGTTGTCTAGAAGATGGTGAAGCTCGTGGTGGGTTATAAGTTGCTTGTTGATGGCCTTCTAAAATACTTTGGCTGGATAGGGATGCAGGGAGATAGGTCAGAAGTTGCTCAGTTGATTCAGGTCGGCTGGGGGATTCTTGAGGAGTACGTTGATTTCTGTAAGTTTCCATTTATCGGGTAAGTGGCGGATGTGATGGAGGTGTGGATGATATAGGCCAGGGTGGTGCTGATTGGTGATGTTCCCTAGTTGTAGATGTCAAAGTTGTAGATGTGGTGGAGGAATGGGTCCATTGGGGCTCCTTAGTTGATGGACCCATGATTGCTGCAGTGTTGTTTCTGGTGAGGGTTGTCAATTCGGTCATGTGGCCATTATGGTCGATGGTTGGTAGGTTAGCAACGAGGTCTCTGGGGTTGGGTTGGTGTGTGAGGGTGCTGTATATATTTGAGGTTTTGCTGTGGAAGAAGTTGTATAGGTTGTAGTAGAGTTGCTGGGAGGCAGCGGTGTTGGTGACAGTGGCTGAGGGTGAGGTGAAATCCTTAACGATCATTGGAGTTTCCTTTGATGCCGTCCACTAGTACTTTTTTCTTGGGGTCTCTTATTTGCTGGTGGTAGCGTCTGAGTGCAGACTTGTAAGTAGTTCTGTTGGTGGTGTCATGGCTGGCTCTCCATTTCCTTTCTAGCAGTTTACAGTGTAATTTGGTGTCTCGGAGGTCTTCTGTGTACCAGCTGTCCTGCTTTTATAATCTACAATGCTTGTTGGGTTTGATGGGGGCGAGGGAGTCTGTGCAGTTCCTGATCCATTTATTAAAGTTGTTGATGTCCTTATAGAGGTTGTTGAGGTTGTCAAGCTGAGTAAATTCCATCTCCATGGTTGCTGGACTATAACAAGTGGATTAGGACTAGGAACAGTGTGAAAACTATTTGTAAATGGCCCAGCCGCTACTACAATATACCCAGTGATGTTTCACAGTGGTGTATTTGTATCCTAGCAATTACCTTCAGGGACTCATCCTAAGTTTGTAATTATGTTAAATTCACACATCTCCTATTTCTAAATAGAAGCATATTGCTTTGTGCCGCTGACCATTTCTGTGCATCTGACTACCAAGTTGTAATCTTTGGGGCATGAGAACATTTCCATATCATGGAGATTAATCTCTTAGCCGGCAGGGGAGCAAATGAAAAAAAATTGCATTTTGATGCGTCTTTCTTAGGCCTTGTCATAACACCCAAAAAACACATTCTTGGGCTTAATAAATTGGCCATGCCGGTATATCTTTTTCACTGAAGAATCCAATATCATGATAAAAATATGTGGTATCAGTCCAGCACCTGTGGCATCGGCAGATACCTGTGGGTTTATCCTGTGACATACTGGTGGTATCAAGTAGGTCCTGTGCAAATTATTGAATATGGTCTATTGTCAATTTATCTCACATTTTCTAGTTAGCTTAGATGGGTATACAAGAATCATCCCTATGTGAAAAATAGAGGTAATGAAAGAACGTAAAGGGCCTCTAAGAGTCTATATGATCTTCATGATTATCTGTCCCTTAGGTTGATACTGAGCCCTTTGGACGGGTGTTTTGAAGGTGTTAACAACATTCCATGCTTGCTAAATTTTGTTTGCTCGGTGTTCTGGAATTTAGAAAGCATTTATAGTATTTACCTCCCAACTGGTCTAGACCTATCTATTTTGCCAGATTTTTTAATATTAACTTCCAGGCTACTAGCGTTATTTTTCTATAAAAAGTATTAATTTATGCATATAATTCACAAAATTACAACAGTGTGAGTATTTCAAATCAATAGCACAGTTAAACTGTACTGTCCTAATTGGAATCTTACCAAAATGATGTCAAACAATGGTTTTTAAAAATGCGGCTCGCACTATTTGTAAGTTCAACATTTGCCTCTTGCTTACTTATTATAGACATTTTCATGCACTCTTTATGAGTGGCCTGTTAATAGGACCGGAAATCCCAGTCCCATAACTTTCTGGTCAGTAGAGTAACTCCTTGTTGTGGAGAATGTCATGAAAGGAGACATCATGGCAATCAGATATATATACGGCAATTAATTTCCCTGGTAATTCCTCTTTCTTGGCCGCATTTTCAGCCAGAGATTTCAGCTGCTTTGAGCAGCCAGAGTTCCTGTCCAAGCCCACACGTTCACTACGTCTTATCATCCTTATGTACCAGGGATCTTCTGTTACAAGCCCATCAGGTACTGTGAACAACTCTTAATGGGGCCCTAATTTGAATGCTGAATTTTGTATGTTGTGTTTCAACCCGAGTTTGACGTTCTCTGCATAAATGCCAGACCATAAGCATATTCAGTTGTAAGCAGTGAGTTACTATCTTGGATTTTGGTGTAAAGATAAGAACATCTGCGGTTTCAGGAAGAGGGGAAACTAGGACTCTTCTGTGGTCACTCCGTAATTTTGTTCTCCACTCTTACTGTAACTTTACATGGACCTGAGACCTGCCCCTGGCAAAGATGGCAAAACAATCACATATTTTGAATGTCGCTCTCATATATTTTGCTTACTACCTAAATACTGTTCCAACTGGGTAATGTGTTTTTTAAAAATTAATTTCTCATCATTCATCATTCTAAATTCCTTTGCACCTGTAAGATACCTTTTCAAATGTACATACTGCTTTGACTCTGTAACATCTTTTTGAAGCTGTAACATCAACGCAATGCGCGTTCAAGCTCATATCATCACACTCACGATTCATTGTTGATGACACTCTTTTGCACCAAGACACTATTATGTTTGTGCATATCCATACCTGTCTGATTTTAGAAGGATACTAGATGGGCTCTGAAGATTATTGCTAACCTCCACACAAACACCTGGAAAAATTAGGAAAAATTATGGGTGCGACTACACAGAAGTGGGTTGCGGTTAAGGGTTGAAAGATGTAACCCTACACTGGAACACCCTTCTGTTGGGACCCCCAATTACATGGCTGTAGGGCGTTATATAATAAAACACTATAACATACTGTAACAATATATAACATAATGTGTTCCTCATACTTCGTAGGAGGTGGTTTTCCCTTCATAGAGAATTACAGTCCCATTGACACACAAAATAATTACCCCAAGACAGGCTTTAACACCCCATCAACTCATGACACCCTCTGTGTCTACTTCATCTTGCAAACCCTGTTCACGCCCAAGGTGTAAACTTCAGTGCTGACACGTGTGGCCTTGATCAGCCTGTGCCTTTTCATGACTGATCTTTCCTAAGCCTATTAGGTGAAGCACACACATTTCCAGCACCTCAAATGCCTTCATGAGCTGTACGAGCTCTTACTTTCGAGCATATCAGCTACATCATACTGGAAAAAACAAGAAGTGTCCAACATGCCAGGGAATGTTGAGCAATTAGTCATTCTTCATGGCTCCTACTTGGAACCAATACCTCTTAAAAGTAGATGGTGTATGGAAAAATCCGGAAACTAACAGCGTTCATGTGTTTCACTATTCCAGGGTGAAAACAATTGATAAAGGGTCAGAGTAGACTGTGTGATTTGGACAACACAACCTGGTACGGCTGCTCTTACCTACACAGTGAAGACATACACTCTGTAGGGACATACTCGCTTACAAAAGGTTTAAAAGGACCCTTTGCCATTTACCTGAATCCAAAACCAATAGCCAAAGTACCAGAGACCTCACTGGAATTTCCCTTCATGCATAACAAAATATTTGATCCTGATTTAAAAAAACGAAATTGGAATAAAATAGGCACTCAAATTACTCTGAAATCGAGAAAAAGGCACGAATCCTTCATGAAAAAAATATTTTGTTGTGCTGTGATTTCGCCGCCAGGTTAAAACATCGCTTCCTTGAAATCTACATTGTAGGATTTTCCACCCTACAATTGGTTTCAGTGCTTTGGGGTCTCCTACAGCAGGGGGAGCGTTTCCATGGGATTGCTGCACCTGTATAGGTCAGCTTTATTAACCCAGGTGCTAACAACAGGAACAGATGGGTTATCTCTCTCTCTGTTTGGAAAGATCAATAAACCAACAGGGTCATATAACAATGCATAGAGCGTCTGGGTGGTCCAGCGACCCCTCATTCAGAAAAATAGTCGGCAGATAACAGAAGCTTAACTTTCTTTCCTATTCCGAAGAGCCACGTTTCTCAGATCCAGCTGGTTAATTAACCTCACTGTGTCTATAAAGTAGAATAACACAGAAGGCCATTTATCACCCATCATGAGCATTTCACCCACACACACACAAGCATAGGCATGAACGCGCACTTACAGCAAACACTAAAGTGTTACATGTTTAGCAAACGTAATTGCACAAGAAGCAGTGCTTTCAAAACCCGTAACTCAGAAAAGATTCCACCCTCCTATTTTTTTTTTTACATAATTCACGGGCATGGGTTTGCACCAGACTTGCATGAAAGTAGAACTTTAACTTTGTGGTATGGTGTAAGTTATTTAAGACATTTTTTAGGTACTTTCATTTGAAATAGCTGTCAAGCGGGCTTGCAGGGGTAAATTGTTTTGTGTATCTTGGTGGTTAAATTTGCAAATAGGAAATTCGATAATTTTTCCACCATTTTGGAATTTGCAAATATGGTCAAATGGCAATTATGCGCCGTGGGAAAAAAATCTTGGAGAGAAGGGGAGGAATAATGACTGGTTGTAAGAACCATACAGCAGTAGATATTAACATAAAGCGATGTGGAAAAAGGTATGAAAGTATTTCTAAAAGGATTTAGCTTGCAATTCATTTGTGAATTTCAACAAAATCAAGTGCACGGCACTGCCATGTTGAATTCGGAAAATGAGCACCCTTTGCCGAAGTCAGAATTTCAGAAAAATCATGAACTAAATGTATATTAAAAAAGGGTAAAGACAGCAGGACTGTGGTTTGAATGATGCATCATCGAATGTCTTACATATACTGGCCTTAGGTCAGATGTTGCAGCCAACTTCTGATGTGCAAGACTGAAAGCCAAACGCAGCACTCGTTGAGTGCCTGGCAGGTGGATGCATTATTTTGTCAAAAAAGCAAAAATTCACAGAAAAATATTAACAGTTAAAGTGAAGTTATGGTTCATAAAAACATTAAAAGCTCCTGAAATTCACCGGTTACGGTTCAGTACACAAACCAGAACGTGTGCCTTCACCATGAAAGCTATAATTCACCTCCAAGTTAACGGCTCAAGTACGAACAATCTTAATTCAAACAACTAACAGAACATACCAATTCACATAATTAAATAACAATTAAATAACAGCTCGAATACAAAGGTAGAAAAAAGGCACTGTATCCAAAGTCCATGAAGTCAATGGTACGGTGATATGTTATTCCAGCTTCATGTGAAATGCAATAACACTATTTATTGCACTTGTAGTTTAGATTTAAAAAAAAAAAAAAATACATAAATCAAGTTGATCAAGATTATATGGAAAGGATGATAAATGAATATTATGGTTTCAATCATTCTCTATAAAAAGTTGGAAGAAATTAACTAAGAAATTCCCTAACTATATGAATGTGCCATCACTGAAAAGTTTGGTGAAAACAAAATGTGTGCACAGGTTATCACATGACACCGCCAAACCCGTTGCTCTGGGTGAGTAATACAATAAATTCCAACACAAGAGTCCTTAATCTACCAATCTCCCTGTAAAGATGTCTCAAGAGACAGAGTAGTAAGAAAGAAGTCCTGCCTGGGGAAAGAGGGATTTGGGAGTGTGGAAACAGTAATTGCACTGGTAATGGTGGCAAAATGTAGCATTGGGGTCTGGGCTGACTCCTAACAAAAGAAATAGTAAATCAATATTAAAACAGGAATGACTCATTATTTAAGTATAAAGTTGAAAAGGGCAGGAATTAACTCTCTGGGCCCTTCAGATGAACTAGTAACGATGAGCCCCATAAGCACCTAAAAACCTCATGGGGCCCGGAAGGAACCTGCAGTGAGGACGCTGTCAGACTAATTGCTTTGATGTTGATGAGCCGACTGGTGTTCCATGAAGGCATGCAAAAAGTGTAAAACTGCCAGTAGGACAAAAGTCAACAAAGGCACCAAGAACCGAGGAGAAGAAAAAAAACAACAAAGGTTAGGTGATGCAAGCTGATGTCAAACTCATTAAGAGCAGGAGCCATACAACAAGCAAGAAGTTCCTAGACATCAGCTTCCTAGGTTGGGTCCCTTTTACGGAAACGTTAACTAATGTGCTTGCTCTGATAGCCTTGGCCCAAAACGGACTTTCTGTGACTCACTGGGTCTTTGTGTGGATCAGCCACTATGAGCCAGTCCTTCATAGTTTCGTATACTTCTCACAAACTGTGTCTGTAATAGTTTTATATGTTCTTGCACAAATGTCTCTTCCCTTGCATGCCCCTTGATGAAAGGCTTTAATTAATCTAGTTGCATGTACAAAAGAGGCAAGATCCAACCACATTTTGGAAGCCCTGTGACGATTTCATGCTGAAAAGGTACTGTAAACTTCCTGGATGTATCCTGGAATCAAAACAGTCCTTGACCTTAAATTCCAGTGAACCATCTACAATCACTGGTGGTGGTGGGTTAGGTGGTAGAGATTCTGCTATTGTAGCCAGTGATATGTGCACTACAGGATTAATTTTCCATCTGCTTGGTAAAGCTGACCAATTTTGCTATCTGAAAAAGGCCCTACAAATCTAGCCATACAATTTGGATGGGTCACTGGGATTTACCAGTGTGAAGTAGAGAGCCATGCTCTATCTCCCACTTGGTAGCTAAGGGCAGTGCCATGTAGTTCCTAAAAATACAAAGGATCTGCATGTTTAGACAACAAAAACTGAGGGATTTGTATCCAGACTGATTCCAGACAACCCTAAAGGATATGTTAGCCTTTGGACCAGCTAGCTCACAGTGCCCCCATAAACCCACTAACCTTACCAAGGAGCGAATAGTTTCTTGCAACTATTGAATATGACAACCCTTGATACTTCAGGGATTGTGGAAACAGTACAGTATTTTTCGCTAAGTCAATCGTACTCACTTAGGGGCCTATTAGGATGGTGGGCGGACCTGAGTCCGCCCGCCATCCTCGCGGTGTTGGGACCAGCCGCCAGACATGCGGCGGTCCTGCACCGCTAATTCACATTCCACATTTTTGATATTGTAGCTGCAATGCCAAAGTGTCATGGTGTGCCTTTCCAACAACAACAACAACCTTACCCAACACTGCTCAAAAGAGACCCACAACAAAGGGGCAATCCTGGACGCTATCATCGCCCAACATGATGCAATTAATATAGACCAAATCCTTCCGGTAGATTGGTCAGACCATCACCTAATCCTATTCCACCCCACGCAACAGATCCTGTGCCAACCACCCATCGCAATCCCCCCTACATGGTCCAGGAACCTTTCCCAGATCAACACAGCCGAACTAGAAGAAAGAATAGCCTCCTCCCTGCCAATCTCCTCGGAAGGCCTCTCCACTACTGAACTCACCTCACACTACAACACTACCGCGTCCGCCATCCTAGAACAATTGGCTCCACGAAGACAGAAAATACCTACGAAAATCCCATCCAGATCCTGGTTTACCAAGGACATCAACGAAGAAAGAAGACATCTCAGAGCCACAGAACGTCAGTGGAGAAAGAACCCCTCCTCCAGCCGCTGCGAGGAACTCAGAGCAGTAAGAAGAAATTACAAGAAGCACATCAATAGAGAAAAAACAAACTTCTTCTGCAATGCGCTGGACAAAGCTAAAAACAGACCACGAGAACTCTTTGATATCATCCAAAAACAAACATCCAAGCCATCTACTATCCATCCACAGCCCTCCAAAACCCTATGTGACAACTTCGCCACCTTCTTTAACGAAAAAATCGCCAAGATCAAACTATCTCTCGACATCAACGCCCATCCGCATGGCAATAACGACCTAATAACAACCGAAACCACCTCTAGCGATCCTGCCACATCCGCTTGGTCCTCCTTCGACCACATCCACGAAGCCGAGATCCTCAATCTAATCTCATCCTCTAAACCCTCATCACACAACCTTGATCCCATCCCCTCCCAAATGGCCAAAGACCTGAAGCTCACCCTTGCTCCACTCTGGTGCGAAATCATCAACAGCTCCTTAAAAACTGGCATCATCCCTGACTGCCTCAAAGTCGGCCAGGTTACACCTCTTCTGAAGAAACCAGGCCTAGACACTAACGACCTGAACAACTTTAGACCAGTCTCCAGTCTGCCCTTCCTAGCCAAAATCCTAGAAAAATGTGTGCTACGTCAACTAAACAACCAGATCGATAACATCAATCTTCTAGACCATAACCAATCAGGCTTCAGAAAAGGCTATAGAACCGAAACCGCAATCCTGAACATAGTGGATGACATCCGCAACTCACTTGACTCAGATCACTGTTGCCTACTCATCCTCCTAGACCTGTCAGCGGCCTTTCACACGGTAGACCACAAGCTGCTCATCAAGGCCCTCAAAGAACGAGTAATTGCGGACGATGTGGTCCTTCAATGGTTCTCCTCCTTCTTTCAGAATCGCTTCCAAAGAGTTAAAATCAAATCCTTCACATCCGACCCTCTCCCCATGACCAGAGGTGTCCCCCAAGGATCTGTTCTCTCTCCGCAACTGTTCAACATATATATGGTACCCATCACCACCATACTGAAAAAAGCCAACATCCCTTTCCATCTCTATGCAGACGACACACAGATCTACATTGAAACCTCCTCCTATAATGACATTCTAAGGCTCAACAACACTCTCAAAGAAGTCCAAGACTGGCTAGCGACGAACCACCTAAATTCAATCAAGGAAAAAACGAGATAACAAGGAGGATAACCCGCAAATCATTGAATGGGTAAAAGCTATCGATGCCTTAACGGAAATCTCACCCTGACTAACTCGGTAAAATCACTGGGAATCACCCTCGACCACAAACTATCAATGACAAACCACATACAGTTGAGAAAGCAGTTCTCCACCTCCGACCCCAAAACCGCAGAGTATATGCTAGACGAATCATTGGTAATTCTTAGATCCAAACCGCCCCCCGATCAATCCCCGCATGTATTGCAGTGCAGCTGCCCAATAATATAGCCTAAAATCAGGCGCCCCCCACCCTCCTCTTTCTCTCGGTAATGACATAAATCTGTAAGCCCTGCGCGTCTTGCCATGAGCCCAGATGAATCTATTCAGAATGTTCTCCAACTCTTTAAACCAATTTTCCTCAAAGAATAAAGGTATTGCCCTGAAAAAATACAACAATTTGGGCAATACCAACATCTTTATAACATTGGTGCATCCCACTAGCGATAGATGCTAGTTGTTCATCCGTTCCAGGTCTGTCTTTACCCTAGTCATCAGGGGCGCAAGATTGTTCTGCACCACTGAGTCTAGATCAACTGTAATTGCCACCCCTAAGTATACAGCTGAATCCACCACTCTTTGGTCATTACAAACAACGTACTGGTTACACACTATTTGAGTTTTAGAGCTATTTAGGCTGTACCCCGCAACCTGGCCAAATCTTTGTGCCTCAGTCTCAATGTCTCTTATGGCCACAGTAGGATTAGATGTCAAAATGGCCACGTCATCTGCGTAGGCCAGTGTCTTTACCTCACAGCCATTCAACCTGATTGATGGGATCTTTTGATTGCCCTCCAACTTACGTAACAGTGGATCTAAATAAAGTGCGAAGAGAAGTGGGGATGACGGACAGCCTTGTCTAGTCCCTCTCCCAATACTAACTGCTGTCGAGTACCCCCTATTGACTCTGATCCTTCCTGATGGATTTTTATAAAGAGTCTGCATCGCTGTTATACAGCCATTTCCCATTCCACTCCACTTTAACATATGCCACAGATATTCCCAGGAGACCCAATCGAACGCCTTCTCAGCATCCAAAAAAAGCGCCACCATAGGGTCCCCCAGGATACCCGCTGCATCGAACATTGTAACCACCTGCCTAATATGTTGTGTGGTGCTTTTGCCTGGAATAAACCCATGCTGAGTATGGCTTACTAAACCCTCTATCACCTCCGCTAATCTTCTCGCCAGTATCTTGGAGTACAGTTTGGTGTCTGCATTCATCAATGTAATGGGTCTACACGACCCTGGCAGTGTTGGTATTTTCCTTTTTTTTAAAATAACAATAATGTCCGTTTACCCCCAAGATTCAGGTACAACCTCCCCCTTCTGCGCCTTCAGCATGACGTTAAACATATCACCGCCAATCGCTTGGTGAAACACTTTGTAAAACTCAACCGGCAGCTGATCTGGACCAGCTGCTTTGCCTGATGGTAACATCTTTAGCGCCATGAGGAATTCCTCCGAGTTAAAGGGCGAGTCCAACATCTCCTTTTCCTCCGCAGTTATAGCCGAAGGGGTAATATCTCTGAGGTAACTTTCTACCTCTCCTAGGATTCCTGCCCTACCCCCAGCATACAACTCTGCATAAAACTGTCTGAAAACCTCCCTTACTTTAACTGTTTCAGAGACCAAGGCCCCGTTCCCATCCCTAATCTCCGAAATGTCTGAAGCTGCTAGCCTCTGTCTAGTACGGACAGCTAATAAGTGACCCACCTTCTCGCTTAACTCGTATGCAGCTTCCCTCTTAGTTAAATAATTCTCTGCTGCCTTTTTAGAAATGTTTTCCGCCGCTTCTGCTCTAAGAGCAATGATTTTGAGGAGGTGCTCTTCAATTGGTGCACTCTTCCGAAAATCCGTCGCCAATTCATCCTCTACCTTCATAAAGCTTTGATATACTTCATTAATTTTAGCCCTTATCTTTTTCTGGGCTGAGAATACATAACTCATTGTCTCCCCCCCTAACCCCGGCCTTAAAAGCAATCCATACAACTCCCGGGGGGGCTGTTCCTCTATTAATATCCCAATAGATCTTGATCCAACCTGTCATATAATCTCTATATGCCTCATCCTTCAAAAGAGCTCTATCAAATGTCCATTGTGTACCCCTCCATTGTACCTGGCCTAATCTGATGGTTAAGATCAATGGGCTATGGTCCGACACAGTTCGAGGCTGTTTTTCAATTTGTGCCCCTGCCAACAAGGGGGTAGAGATCAAAAAATAATCCAGCCTAACCAATACCTTATGAGGGGCTGAGTAAAATTTACTACCGTCCATGCCTGGGTTCAACTTAGCCCACGGATCCACTAGGGAATTATGTAGCACCATATCCGTCAATGCCCTACGAGTTCTCTTCTTCCTCCCTACATACTGCCCTCCTATCTGTAAAAACGAACTGCTAGGGTCATGAATATTAAAATCCCCACAGCATATAATTGGCTCGGGCCACAGCGCCAGTTCTGTATCTAGATATTGAAATATCTCAGGGTCATCCTCTGTTGAGCCATACACGGAAACTATAGTACATTTTCCCCCTTTAATTCGTATTTCCAGTATTACCCACCTACCCCATTGATCCTCCTTCTTTTTTTAACACCTCTACATCGCTTGATCTCCCTAATACTGCCACCCCCCTATGTTTAGAGCCTTGTTTGGAATTTGCCAAAACAGCGAACCCTAAATGTTCCAGGAGATACCCCTTGGAGGCTTCAACATGTGTTTCCTGGAGGCAAACCAAATCCAAACGTAACGTTCTAAGTAATGCCGCAACCCTTAGCCTTTTACCAGCATCATTAAGGCCACAGACGTTAATAGTAGCGATTCTACAACTCATTAAAATACATCAAAGGGTTTATCCAACCCGGCATACCTTACCCAGCCCTTCCCCTTATACTGGTTATGGATCTGAGGTTGATCAAATGACCACCAACGTATCTCTGCTATGTACTGTGTGAATTGAACTCCTTGTGCGCTGCTCTGTGCCACCCTGTGCTGCCTCTTATACCCTGTGTCCTTACTTTTTTTTAGCCTTTTCGCCCCCCTTTTACCCCCTAAGCCCACCCTTCCCACCCTTCCTGCCCACAGTCTCCCCCCCCCATTACTGGCAAATAGGTCAATGAGACCTATGTGTAGCCGCTCGAGATTGTGGTAATCGCTCTCCTCTCCCCCTCCACCCAAAGTTTTAGCTATACCTCCTGTACCCCCCTATACCCTCCTCCGTGTCCCCAGCCGCCTAATCCTTATCTCCCTCATCATGTTTATCTGTGCTTATTGGCCCCTGTATTTCTGCCAATAATACCAGCGGCCTATTTACATAACTTACATATCTTACATATCTTACATATCTTACAAAGCTTACAGCTCTCAAACAGTTATATATCCTGCTCCTAGCAGTAAGAACCCCACATCTTCGCATCTACACAGAATATAAGCAGTTCTAAATATCTCAACCACCTTTCTGTGTCTTGATCTCCTCCAAAAACTGTTGGGCCTTAATCTCGGACAAGAAAATGCTTGTTCTCCCCCTTGTGACTACCTTCAACCTTGCGGGTAATAGCAGAAATGCCTCTGAGCCTAAAACCTGAAATGGCTTAATAAGCTGCCTGAGCCGCCACCTTCTCTCCACAGTTACGTGGCAGAAGTCGGGCCTGGCAAAGAAGGTGGTCCTGTGGCGCTTACCCTGGGCGGAAGGTTCAGGAAGGGTCGAATAGCGGAGGACAGACGATGTGGATCCCGCAAGTCGCCACTGGAGGGAGCCAGGCAACTGCGGGACTACATTTCCCAGAAAACCGGCCGACACGGAAACGGAAGGTTCGAGTTGACAAAAGCCTTCCGAGGTAACGGCTCGGGGCTTGTCAATCAGGACCTTTCGTTTGTTCAGGACGGAGCCTTGCCTGTGTAGCCAGAACGGAGATCTCAGGTACTGTTTCAGTATTAGCAGAACGGATTTCTGCTTCTCAGCATACCTCGAACCTTTGGTGATACTCTTTGCTTTCAGCGAGTTCCCGCAGCAATAAGACGGGTAGTCTCGCTCTTTCTTAGTGGCGTTTTTGAGACCCGCGCAGGAGCGCGTTGTCGTCTCCGCCACTGTGTTTTGTTTGTGGAGTGTGCTTTGGTACAACCTGGCGTGCCGGTACCGGTGCGCGCCACACAAGGAAGACCCTTGCTGATTTTGTTTTTTCTTTTGTTTATAACTACCTTGCTGATTTTGTCGACCCTTGGAACCTTGCCGCTTGTGAGCAGGCTATTCTTGAAAGACTTGGCTCCTTTTCGTCACTGCATTGTTTCCTGCATTACATACCTGGGGGCTTTTTCAAGCGCTCCGGTCCACTCCAACAGTCAGTACCTATAAACTTGTGTATGTGTGTCCCCTTGCTTCTTTGCTGTGCTGGGTGTCTAATTGTTGGTTCTTGTTCCCTATTATCTGCAGCAAACACCAGGGGACATAGAAGCTGGCGAGAGAGTGGGTGGACGGCCTCCGTACAGTTCTCAGAAGCCCTTTGGGACATCCTTTATTGTTTTCTCCCCTTCCCCTTTTTCCCTGGGAGGCATTCATACATAGTTGTGTTACCCTTACACTGTGTAGTGTGCGTTCCGGAGAGGAGGGGGACTAGTCATCCATCCATCGTTCCTGCTGACATCTTTCAGAGGTTAGTGGTACGCCATTGACGTCGTGACAGATTGACAAGCCCACGAAATTCGTCAGCCTGAGCGATGGATACTAATACCGTGTTGGCATCCCTATTGGAGAGTATAACTTCTCTCCAACAGGAGGTACATGCCACAAGACAGGAGAACGTTGACCTCCGAACAGAAGTGAGTTCGCTAAGGCGGGAGGTGGCAGGCATATCACGAAAGGGAAGGAGTTATATAAGAGAGGGAACGCTTCCCCCCCCTACTCAAAACCCGGATGGGGCGTCTATGGGGGGTGGGTTCTTTGCTTCACAACCCTCTACTCCCTCTCCTTTAGGTCCCGGGCCCACAGTCCATGTTAGTCAAAATCCAGGTATACCTTTAGCACCTCCCGAGCGATTCTATGGTGACACCAAGAAATTTGAGACCTTTTTAAACCAGTGTAGACTCCATTTCCTCTGCAAACCAACCGTTTTCGTGGATGATGCATCAAAAACGTCATTCATGATGTCCTACATGGGGGGAAATGCCGCCAGCTGGACTATTCCACTGATGGAAAGGAACGACCCAGTGCTACACAATTTCCAGGATTTCTGCAGCGAAATGAGAAAACTGTTCGATCGGAAAACACACATGCTGTCTCTGGATCGAGAACTGATGACCCTCCGTCAAGGATCACAAGATCTGTTGACCTATATCACCACCTTTAATCGACTAATTGTGGAAACGGACGCCTCACAGTATGCAGTGGGAGGGGTGTTGTCCCAGCGACATCCTGATACAGGTCAATTACATCCAGTGGCCTTTTATTCCAGCAAACTCACACCCTGTGAGGTGAACTATTCTATCACGGACAAAGAACTGCTGGCCATTAAAAGGGCATGTGAAGAATGGAGGCATTATCTGCTAGGGGCTCTTCATACAGTCGAGATGTATACAGATCACAGGAATCTGCTGTTTCTGAAAACGGCACGAGCACTGACTCCCAGGCAGCTACGGTGGTCACTCTTTTTCTCGGACTATGATTTTATCATAAAGTACAGACCCGGACCTCAAAATGGCAAGGCCGACGCTCTATCCCGTAGGGAGGACCTCATAGGACCCCTTCAGAAGACCGATATAGAGCCACCTACCATCCTTTCTCCCTCGGCTTTTCCGGAACCGACACTGGCCTTTGTGATATCACAGGATTTCTTGGAAGACGTCAAGGTAGCTGTGTCAGGAATGGATGGCGCGGCATGGATACAGGAAGAACCGGAGCACAGAAGCTCCAAGGATGATCTACTGTACCATTATCATGCTTTGTTTGTACCCTTGAGCAACCTACAGGAACAGATCATGCTTTGGTGTCACGACTCTACTTTGGGAGGACATCTGGGTGAATACAAGACCATCGCTAATATTGAACGTTCCTTTTGGTGGCCCTCACTGCGAAAAGATACCAAAGACTACGTACAGAAATGTGCTGTTTGTGCTCAGAGTAAATCCAGCCATTCCAAGCCGGTGGGATTACTACGCCCCATTCCTATTCCTCCTTCACCCTGGCATACAGTGTCAATGGACTTTATTGTTGAACTGCCCCCTTGTGAGAACTATACCACGATTCTGGTCTTAGTAGACCATCTGACTAAAATGGGTCATTTTATTCCTCTGAAAAAACTGCCTACCTCTTCCGAGTTAGCCTTGGTGTTTCTCCAGCATGTCGTGAGAGCTCATGGTATACCTAGAGTCCTAATCACCGACAGGGGATCTCAGTTCACCTCTCGGTTTTGGAAAGCTCTCTGTCAAGCATTAAATATGGAAGCTCGGTTATCAACCAGTTTCCATCCCCAGACAGATGGCAAAACCGAGAGGCTTAACCAGTCCCTGGAACAATACTTGCGGTGCTTCACCCTGCAGAACGCGGGTGACTGGTTTCCTCTGGTATGGATGGCGGAATTCGCCTACAATAACGCTGAACACTCAACATTAGGGTGCTCGCCCTTCTTTTGTTCCTATGGGTTCCATCCTGATATGCTCCCTTTCGAGTGGCCTGTCACCTCCTCGCATCCTTCCATTCAGGAGCATCATGCTCACCTCAGGGCAGTATTGATAGACGCTAGGAACCAATTGACCCTATCCCAGGCTGCCCAAAAACGATGTGCTGATCGGAAGCGGGTCCCTGAACCCGATTACAAGGTAGGGGATAAGGTCTGGTTATCCACCAAGAACCTGCGTCTGAAAGGGAGGGGTAAGCTGGCTCCCAAGTACATAGGACCCTATGGGATTGAGGGGATCATAAACCCTGTGGCTGTCCGTTTGTCCCTCCCTCCTTCTTGGCGGCTTCACCCCGTGTTCCATGTGTCCCTGCTTCGTCCCTGTCGGGTGGGTATGCGTCTCCCTTCTCGCCCTGGCCCCGTTGATCTGGATGGGGAGGAGGAGTACGAGGTGGAGGAGATTCTGGATTCCCGTTTGTCCCGTGGGAGGGTGCAGTACCTGGTGTCATGGAAGGGGTATGGTGTTGAGGACAGGACTTGGGAACCTGTGGCCAATTTGCATTGCCCTCTCTTGGTGGACCGGTTTCACGCTGCTCATCCTGGCAAGCCTGGTGGACCGCCGGGGCGTCGGTCCTTGAGAGGGGGCTCTGTGGCGCTTACCCTGGGCGGAAGGTTCAGGAAGGGTCGAATAGCGGAGGACAGACGATGTGGATCCCGCAAGTCGCCACTGGAGGGAGCCAGGCAACTGCGGGACTACATTTCCCAGAAAACCGGCCGACACGGAAACGGAAGGTTCGAGTTGACAAAAGCCTTCCGAGGTAACGGCTCGGGGCTTGTCAATCAGGACCTTTCGTTTGTTCAGGACGGAGCCTTGCCTGTGTAGCCAGAACGGAGATCTCAGGTACTGTTTCAGTATTAGCAGAACGGATTTCTGCTTCTCAGCATACCTCGAACCTTTGGTGATACTCTTTGCTTTCAGCGAGTTCCCGCAGCAATAAGACGGGTGGTCTCGCTCTTTCTTAGTGGCGTTTTTGAGACCCGCGCAGGAGCGCGTTGTCGTCTCCGCCACTGTGTTTTGTTTGTGGAGTGTGCTTTGGTACAACCTGGCGTGCCGGTACCGGTGCGCGCCACACAAGGAAGACCCTTGCTGATTTTGTTTTTTCTTTTGTTTATAACTACCTTGCTGATTTTGTCGACCCTTGGAACCTTGCCGCTTGTGAGCAGGCTATTCTTGAAAGACTTGGCTCCTTTTCGTCACTGCATTGTTTCCTGCATTACATACCTGGGGGCTTTTTCAAGCGCTCCGGTCCACTCCAACAGTCAGTACCTATAAACTTGTGTATGTGTGTCCCCTTGCTTCTTTGCTGTGCTGGGTGTCTAATTGTTGGTTCTTGTTCCCTATTATCTGCAGCAAACACCAGGGGACATAGAAGCTGGCGAGAGAGTGGGTGGACGGCCTCCGTACAGTTCTCAGAAGCCCTTTGGGACATCCTTTATTGTTTTCTCCCCTTCCCCTTTTTCCCTGGGAGGCATTCATACATAGTTGTGTTACCCTTACACTGTGTAGTGTGCGTTCCGGAGAGGAGGGGGACTAGTCATCCATCCATCGTTCCTGCTGACATCTTTCAGAGGTTAGTGGTACGCCATTGACGTCGTGACAGGTCCCCTCAAATGATCTTTTACTGTCAGGTCTAGCCTTGTTCATTATTTCCTCTCTGAGTAGGTAGTTTCCAACATATATCAAAATAGCCCTGGGCAGCTCAGGTTGACCTGTCTGACCCCCGCCAACCCGGCCTTTCCTGATAGAAAAAGGGAATCTGTGGGCCCGTTGGATCTCCCTTTCCCACTCCCACTCAGACTCCGGGAAGGCCCCTCTTAACAGTTTAACCACAAATCGCATAATGTCCCCCCCCTCTGTCCCTTCTGCCACACCCAAAATGCGAATGTCATTCCGCCTCTGGCGATTTTCGAAGTCCTCCATCTTCCACTGTAGATCATTCGCCAACTTTTCCTGCTCCAGTTTAAACTCCTGCCACGCCCCGACGTCATCCTCCAGCTTCCCAGTTCTCTCCTCCACCTCGGTTACTCTCACAGCGATGCCATCGTAGAGTTTATTAACTTTCCTGAGGGTATTATGGATTTTTTTTGATGCTTGCCTTGCCCTGCGGCTTTCCAATCTTGCTTCCCCTTGCATTTGCTTGAGAGTACTAAAAATCATGTCGAAAGGGGCCTGGTTCTGCACAGGGGTAGGGGTATTACCTGCAGCCGGGGAGTTGATCTCCTCCAAGTAGGTCTGCGAGGTGGCTGAATAATCCCATACTAACTTCTCCCCCCCGCTGTGGGCGATCCTGTGTCTATGCCATGCTTCCTCCCCTTAGCTCGTCGCTTTTTCTGCGTGCTCTCTTTCCTTGATGTACTTGATCCAGAGCTCGACTCTTCATCCTCCTCACCCCCCTCTGAATCGCCCTCACTTGTCTGGGTGGTGTCAGTATCCCCATTGACCGAGTAAAAACAGTCTCCTTCCATTGAACCACCCTCTCCTTTCTCAGGCACCGCGATCTCCTTGCCAACAGCTAGGTGTGCACTTTTTGCTGCTAGGCTGACATTACTGCCCCAACTGCTCCCAGCTTTTTGCTTCTTACCCATTTCAGCCTCTACCTGCATAAGTGCCTCCATCATATCCGCACTTCCTGCAGTACCATTCCTTAATTGCGCGCAGGTCTCGTCCGTCTCCGGGCCTTTTTCGGGACCTACACGTCCCTTTACCATGCCGCTGTTGGAGTCTGGCACCAAAGTTACTCGAGGCACAACGCCCTCTCCATTATCGCCGCAGCTAGCTGCTGCGGCAAAATCCCGGCGTTGCCTAGCGACCGCTGACTCCACGTCGGGAGCGTCTACCGCTGCGTCCTCGAGGACGTTCCCGTGCACGGCCTGTCCCCCTCCTGGCTGGGGGTTCGACCTGGGGCTAAAAGATTCCATCAAGGTAGGCTGTCTCAGGGCTGATTCTTTTCCTTTACTCGGTCCATGTCTCTGCCTCTCCGCATCCAATAAATCCTCCGCGATGAGCTGATCAGGGTCCTGCCCGACCCGATCGGTCCTTGCCGCAGTCGCTGCCTTTGAGCGACTCTCTGCTTTCTTCCCCTTCTGAGCCGGGGCCGGGGCCACAGTTTTACGGATAGCGCCGGACCCATGCTGTTGTAGCCCAGGGGTCACAATGTCATTAGTTTTTTTTGTATTTACTGGACCGCTCCCAGTATTAATGGCTTGTTGTTTCACTGCTGCGGTTGCCTTCTCCTTATCTTTATCCATCTTAGATAAGCGTGCCGGCATCCTCGCAAATTGCATCCGCACCTCCGTAACAACACACTGAAAATAGCACTAAGAAATAGGACATTTATAAAAAAAAATTAAAAACTGAATTGTAACCACATAGAATGCAAACATTAATGCAGCAAAACAGGTCATGGTCAGTTAAATAGCAGGAACATTTCCAACATGGTTATTGAATTCTTAGCACCCTCTGGCTATTTCCAAGCACTATGATAATTTTAGTTGAAGCAGCGTACAGCAGGCCTGTACTTGAGTTTCTGAGATGAATCACGTCACATACCTGTGTTCTCATTTGGGAATAACAAATCAGCTATTTTCTATCACAGCTTGCTAAGTGCTGTGAAAAAAACAGTAGCAGACTGAGGGCCACTTCTCACTGTCCCCAATGTTGGCTCCCACTGAGGCTGGTTGGCATCTCAAACCGGTATGACCTCTTGTGCGATAGTCCTAGCAGGAAGTCCCTCTTTGTATATGGTCCGGTACCTATGTTTTTATGGTATCTAATCACAAATTGTAATTTAAATTATGAAAACATATATGCAGGACTTACAGATACTGAAGCTTAAACAAGACTAAACAATCATGGCAACAAATGCATCATCTCAATAATCATACCGATTATAAGTGACCAGCATTATAAACAACAACAATATGTCCTCCTAGACAGTAGGGAGGCATAATGCAAACATTTCTATGCACGTCTTAAAAACGTCAGACCTTCTATGATGAAAAAAGGAATCTATGAATAGGCAAAGCATAGAGATAATAGAATCTTATAGTACGAAGATCACATTGAGGGTGACATAGTATTGAAGCCAATGTGAACAGTTCTTTTAACAGTGTGAACATTTCTTCCTGCTCTGAAACTCTTATGTTCTTAATATCTGCCTTAGTGGGATGAGTTATGGGCAACACTTTCTTGCAGAAATTGTGGATGAAATGCCTACAGAAATTGGTGAATCCAAGGAATTTTTATACCTCTTTCACGCTTGTGAAAACTACTTCCTGCTTCCTTTAATTAACACTTTTCTAGATTCACATATAAAGAATGTCTCCTAAGTTGGGCTAGTACTTCTTTCATATGTGCTCTGTGTTCCTTCAAGGAGTTGGATATAAACAAGATGCCATCTAAGTAAATTATCACATATTATTCTAGGATGTCTCTAAAAATGTTATTGACTAGGTAGTGCAATAGCTACTGAAGCATTGCACATACAAATAGCATGACCAAAGGTTTGAAAGAGCTGTACGTTTTGTTGAATGCGGTTTTCCAATCATCAACCTCCCTGATCTGGACCATATTTTATGTCCCTCTTAATTCCAAGCGATCTTTATGTGGTCCATTAATACAGACATCAGGCAGAAAGAATTACAATTGCGAATGGTAATGTTATTGAGTTCACAGTTGTCGATGCAGAGTATGAACTTGCCATCTGATTTTAGGATAAAATGCAGAATCTTAAAACAGCAAATCAAGATGAGAGCAGGAATGAATCACTATAAATTTATGTGCAAGGGGCAAGAATGCCTAGCTGGATACCGCAGATGACTTGCAATTGAAGAGCTCCGTAAGTGTGTTAATATAGAATATTGAGTTGGAAAAGCCAGCTTACACAAATATCAAGTTGGAAATATCGTGATTTAGAAATATCGACAGCAAGAATATCGTGGTCAAGAATATTGAATTTTAGGTAAGAAATATCGTTTTCAAAATATAAAAGTCATTAGCATTGTTTGCAAAAATAGTATTGTTTGCAAAAATATAGGGGGTCATTACGATGGTGGGTGGACTCGCGGTGGGGATAGGGAACTCCCGCCATGCTTGCAGTGGTCTTGCACTACAAATTAGGATGTGACCGCCACCATGGCGGTCGCATCTTGCTATTTAACATTGAAGAGGGTGCTGCTGATTGCAGCACCCACTGCGATGCCAAAAATGCAGGTTGTGCATTTCACTGCACTACCTGGCAGGCACCACATGGTGCCTGCCACTTACTCCTGTGAACTGTAGGGGGTACCATGGGTATCCCCCAGTGCACCCACACCTCCCCCCAACACAAGGGGGACCCTCAACGGGCCCCTGAAACAAATCCCTGCCAGCCTTTCCATGGCGGTTTTGCCGCCATGAAAAGGCTGGCTGTGGGCAGCATCCTAATTTGGCGGATGGTGCCTATCTGGACCATCTGCCAGGCAATCATAACGATTGCCTGTGGCGGTTCCATGGCGGACGGTCTTTGTGTCTGCCAAAGTCACAGGCTGGATCGCATACCATCGTGATGTGGTGAGGGGTAAATCGTGGTCCGATGGCGGAAGGCCCGCCTTCATAATGACCCCATTAGTTCTTTAAAATATTGATTTTTTAATTAGTGTTATGTATTTTAGTGTATATTATAATTGTATGTGATGTATGTTTTTTGTATAAGTATTGTTCATGTTTTTAATATATGTGTTACAGTTTTTAGTAGTTATGAATTTTATTTTAATCAAAGTTTTCATTTTTTAGTTCTGTAGTGGGTTGCGAGTTTATTGGGCAATAGGGTGGGAAGTAATTTAATTATAATAAATAAATGATTATTTTTTATTTATTTAATTTAGATTTTATAGTGTTCATTGGGGAAGTAATTAATTTGTATTTAATAATTAATCGTTGTTAATTAATATTAATTAACTAATTAATTAATTAATTGATAATTAATTATGGGTTTATGGGGCAAAGGATGGGAATTCATTCATGTTTAATTACTTAATAATTAGTTCTTAATCAATTCATTTATATTTAATTAGGGTATTTGTTTATATTGTTTTGTGTGTGGGTTTTATTGCTATAGGGGTACAGTGTGGGGAGTCAATTAAGTTTACTTACTTTATAATTAGTTGTTAAATACTATTAGTTTTTTAATTGAAAATACGTTTTAATTGTGTAAATATTGTGTTGAGGGGATTATAGGGGTTAAGTGTGGGATGTCAAATAATTTTTATGAGTTTTAATTGTTTGTTTTTAAATTAATAATATTTCTTTAATTGGTAATTAATTATGTTAATTAAGGAAGTACTTTAAAAAAAATAGATGCGGGTTGTGAATTGTGTGGTGTTATAGGGTAGGAAATAAAAAAGTAGATTTATGTGATAATTCATGTTTTTGTTTCTAAATGTTTTATTAAAAATATTTATTTGTTTAGAAAGTATTTTTTTTAAATTGTGTTTAATATAATATTTGTAGGTATTTATCATATGTATTTAACATTATAATATGTTTTAATTTTTTTATATTAAATATATTTGTATTTACATTCTTAACATATTTATATATTTTTTAATTTATGTTTTAAATAGTTTTGTTGTCAAATTTTGTTTGTTTTTAATTTTGAACTGACTGGTGTGAGAATATTAATTGTTAATCCTCTGCAACCAAACACTTTCCCTACTGTTGCACTTACTGGAGTGGGAATAGTAAGTTTACCCCTCTGCTATCCAACACTTTCCCTACTTTTACAATTATTGAAGTGGGAATAGTAAATTCTATCCCGCCACTATCCAACACTGTCCCCTATTGTTGCACTGACTGGAGTGGGAATAGTAATTTTTACCCCTCAGCTATCCAACACTTACCCTACTGTTGCACTCACTGGAGTGGGACTAGTAATTTTTACCCCTTCACTATCCAACACTTTCCCCACTGTTGCTCTCCCTGGAGTGGGAATAATAATTTGTACCCCTCTGCTATCCAACCCTTTTCCTACTATTACACTCACTGGAGTGGGAATAGTAATTTGTATCCCTCCGCTATCCAACACTTTCCCTACTGTTGCGCTCACTGGAGTGGGAAAAGTAATTTCACTCCTCTGCTATCCAACCCTTTCCCTACTTTTACAATTATTAAAGTGGAACTAGTACATTTTATCCCACCACTTTCCAACACTTCCCCTATTGTTGCTCTCACTGGAGTGGGAATAATAATTGTTACCACTCTGCTATCCAACACTTTCCCTACTGTTACACTCACTGGAGTGGGAATAGTAATTTTTACCCCTCCGCTATCCAATACTTTCCCTACTGTTACACTCACTGGAGTGGGAATAGTAATTTTTACCCTTCCGCTATTCAACACTTTCCCTACTGTTTCACTCACTTGAGTGGGAAATTTAAGTTAGAAGATTTTTTAAAAAGTTTCATGTTTTAATATATAATAGAATGTCTTTTTTAAATTAGATTTTATGTTATTGGTAGACATATATATATTGGTGAATCCAATTAATTTTTATACCTCTTTCACGCTTGTTGGTTTGAGTCAATATAATACAAACTACTTCATATGAATCCATCAAATACCCTTTTTTTAACAAAATTACAAAACTTAGAAAACTAACGCCTGCTTCGTTGAATTAACACTTTTCTAGTTTGACATATAAAGAATGTCTCCTAAGTTGGGCTAGTACTTCTTCATTATGTGTTCGGTGTTCCTTCAAGGAGTTGGATATAAACATCCACATCCCACATCCCATCTAGCACCACTATCACAATTATGTGATCTGTTTCTGATGTAGGTAGTTTGAAAAGATGTCAACATGCCAAACATAACTAAAGGACACTGCTGCTATACTGGAACTGAACCTATAAAAGGATGTCTTTTTTCGTTCTAGCTACATAACTCCTGGTGAGCTTCGATATGAAGGATCTTTACACATGTATCTCTCCATGGGAAACCCAATGTGTAGTAGAGGAGAGGCTTAGATATTCTAATTGTCCAAACGATGTATAATGGCTTGAACTATAAACCAAAATAATGATCTGCATCTGCTTTGAATAGGAGATTTCCCTCCAAGCTGGTGACACATATATAGGCTCAACTACGCCGTGCTCCACCGAGCCAGAAAGACCAGATCGGGAGGCCGCTCCTTCTCCTTCCTCGCGGCTAAAGCCTGGAACAACTTTCCTCTCCACCTCAGACAAACAACATCGCTCCCCATCTTCACAAGAAACCTCAAAACCTGACTTTTTGTCAGACCCCCGCCTTGATGGACTGGAACCTGCAACCCGTCCCCCCCCCCCCAGCGCCTTGAGACCCTTACGGGTGAGTAGTCACGCTTAACAAACCCTGATTGATTGAACTACTGTACCAATCTTGCTAATTTGCAGTATTGAACAAGATTAGAGACTAGTTCACATGAGCCCAAACCTTAACAAAATGTTGATATGTAAATGGTATAAGCAGAGATATCCTGATAGTCTTAGAAGGGAATTCAGAAAGCTTCCTGGCATTTATGGGTTAGCTGAATGATCAAAATCAACATCTAAACCTTTATTATGACTTATGATGCTCACAAATTAGCTGTTCCAGATATCATGTTTTTAAGACCAACAGCGGTCTATCGAATAAGGTTCACAGCAAACGTGCTGAACTCCTTACTACAATATACCAGTTGCCACCTTAAATGTCTCAGAGATAATTTGTATGTCAAACAATATTTTATGATAAGATGAAATGGCTCTAATCTCAGTACTTTTGAGCCATGGGGGCTGAGTGAGTGTGGCTGGACAAAATGGCTGCTTTTCTGTGAAGCTGCGAATGAGGAAGAGGCTTTAGAGACATTTCAGCAGTGTAGAGTAGCCTTGCTTTATTTACAGTTTCTAGGTTCACTTGAAATTTGCTATCATGTTTGGGCCTTCTTGAAAGCAGCCTTTCAGGCTAGAAAAACTATATGATAATTGCCAATTCACTGTTTTACACGTCTCAACCATATTTACTTGTTATAAGCATGTTCTACATTTTAAAATTGACCAAACACAAGCTGTTATGTTTTAGAGGAGATTAATGTTTCTTCTAGTTTATTTTCAGGAAGATGTATGTGGTGTACTGACTTTTAATAATTGGCGTAAAGTAGAGATGCCTCTTTCAATTACCGTGACAAAGGGGAGTGCCTAGCGCACCCTTTTTTGAGGCTTTCGTTCCTCTTTTTTCTGGCCCCGATTGGATATGATATGAGTGTTTTGGCACTTCAAATTCCTGAATATGAACTGCATCATTGTACGCCATTTTGAACCTGTCATCCACTGAGTCTTGGAGTTTATAATAGCATTTTTCTTTTAAACCATTTTAATCGATTGCTTAATAGTTTTAACTTTTAAGTGCTGTGATGAAATTGAACTGTATTTTTATGCACTTTAATAGCCTCATCAGACCAAACAAAGATTTGAAAAATTGAAAAAAGAAATATGATATTTGCTTGATGGTGTGCAGGACTTCATTTGAGCTAAATACTTTCTGGCACAACTGGTTAATGTTTTCACCTTCTTTCAGGGCCCTTTTGCTACTTTTTCTGTTTGCCTGAGGTAACACACATCAGATTGTGATGGTTGCCATTTTATGAAGGGCTACGTTGTACTCTGACATATTTCCTCTCAAGGATTCATTGTGGAGATCACCCCCTAGCGGATTTATGGTGCCTAAATGTTACTTTACAATAGATTTATTTTTGCTTCATATATATATATATATATATATATATATATATATATATATATATATTCACTAAAAAAACAAAGGTTAAAGGGACGTTATAGTTAGGCTGACATTTCACTCGTACAAAACCAGAAAAATTCAGTAGTTATAGTTAGCTGAGCTAACTATAACTCGCGCCCGCAATGCACTGCTCATGACCTCACATATTACCTCAATCATGACATGGTCAGTGATATCACTGATGACATCTCAAATGACATCACTGATTACATCATCCACAGAATCTCTGATGTACCCACTCACAGCCTAATATAACCATTAAAACATCCTCTCCAACTTCCACACTGCCATTGTCAAAACCATTGACACACCTGTAGTGTAGTTCCTATATTCCCAATAGGCTTTGCGCATTGGAATAATATATCCTATAGATTTGACGTAGGACTGAGGTCAACTAGGTCTCTATCCAACATACTAAACTTAATTGTGTGTGCCAGCTAACTCAGAGGTCACTAGAAACTTTCTCGAATACACAAGAAGGGATTCGTTTCTGACAACTGCATAAACATGTCAACTTTGTAGGCTGTCGATCTGCTCCGAACCACCGTAGTTTGCCATAGCAAGTGAGGGTATATTTATCCCTTGAAGGTGCTCAGGAATGCCATAGTTTGACTTAAAGTCGGGCATATGAACGTCAGGAAAGAACCCCTAGGGGATAGTTGTTCTTTGTAAAGTAACTGAGTTCTTGGAGAAATCAATATTCAAGCAAGGGGACGTCCCTGACTGCTTAAGCCAATTTTCCAAAAAATCGTTGTGACGTTTTGTACGAGTGGAAGTAGCCATGCCTGTATTTGGCTAGCATGGGCTATTTCAAAATAAGGGCTTGATTTCTATGCCTATATAAGGGCAATGTGAATTGTACTATATAAGGGCATGAATCGGGAAAATTCACTCGGAGCCTAAAACGCCACACAACACCCATTCTACTTTCATATGTACGACATTACTAAGTTCTAAACACATTAAAACATATCTAAATATGATGTGTTAAAAACCCACCCAAAATACATAAAAATGCATTGGTACTGGTTGTACACGAAAAGAGCATTTGTGCTGTACGCATTTAAAGCAATGTTTCATTCAAAGCATATAGATGACATTTGAAAATGCTATCCGAATGAATCATGAAAATACATTTATGAATTGGCTCTTAAATACAGAAGAAAAAGTCTAGACCATTTTATGGCAGATTATATAAACTGTTTGATTGTGGACAAGCTCAAATATTGTCTCTTGGAAGTTTTACAAAGATTTCTAGTTCTCTATGAATAGTTCTACTTTAAGCAGATTTACTTTGTGCCAAAAAAATGAAAAAATACAAATTTGAAAAAGCAAAAGTTTGATCGTAAAAAAAATAGAGTTCCAAAGTTAGAAACTTGTTTTGAAAAAATGAAGGTCGTATTCAGAGTCTCTCAGAACACTGCGTGCCAACTCAAAAGTCAGTGTTATTGTTTGGGGGAAACATCAAGTCTTCTAAGTCTGTAAAGAATTTGTCTACCATTGTAGGTGAGAGTTGAATTACCTCGTTAAGAAGATCAATCGCACATAGATGTGAAGCATCGCCGTCAGCGTTGGTCGCATTAGCAATGTTCAAATTAGATGGTACCTGTGTGTCGCTTTCCTCTCGTACCTCAGCAGTAGCATTTTGCGTCTGTGAGATCTCAATGAATGCCGTCATCAGGATTGGTAGCCGTTAGGGACAACACAGTGCATGAGCCGTTATTGGTCCAAACAAACTATCAACATCCGTTGGCTGGACTGATGGGAGTGTCAGACAGATGTCTAGCACACATTCTTCTCCGCATAGCAGGCATCGCAGAACAGGTAAGATGCAATCTTTGCCATATTGGTCTAAATGACATAAACCAAGTGGTATTCAATTCTCTTAAACAAGTTAATACCAAAATTTGGACTATGCGCTCACGACACTTCATCGCCAGAAGAGTGTTCTCTATGGTGAACTGGGTATCGCTGGTGAGTTGGCTTGCCATATCGAAGCAGTAGGAGCAAAAACAGTATCCCTGCTGCGAGTCCCAAAACGAGAGGCAGTCCGCCAAACACAGAGTGCATGAAGTTCCAAAATATGCCTAGGACTGCTTGAAAAGGTGCTAACAGTCCCGAAAAAACTGTCTTAAATACATGTACAATACCGCTCATATCAGACATGTTTAAGATACGACCTAACATTTCTGAGAAATGTATAGGGCAATTTGTGGTTACAAGGGCATGTATCTCTGCTGAAGTCCATTTGCAGATCATACGTCTCTTTGGCCGAGGTCAATGGCACCGTTTTTTGTAAAAGAATGGCTTTCATTCTGCTTAAAGTATCAATTTGTATACAAGAGATGTTCAGTGAAGGCCATAACGGCGACTCCCGGTCTGCCTTGATTTTTGGAAACAATTCTTGCATACAGCAAGTGACCCTGGCTGACACAGTTACGAGATAGGGTAAATCTGGCAACATGCCACAACAGCTGTGATCATTCAACATGAGGTAGCTTCCAGTTTTTCAATGCTCAGCACCGTATAGTCTGCTCCCCTCTGTGCCAGTGTGATCTGTTTATCAGTGAGATTGAATTCTGAAAACAGTGACATGGTGTTGATTAGACGCCAAGGCACATAGCCTCAATGTAGGTTTTGTAACGTCCAGCCCAATAGCATTATAGAACGTAATTGTGACTGACAATGTTGCAACATGACCAAGTCCTGTTCCATTATGTCAATGGCAGAGGATACTATGCTGTCCAAAGAATATATCCTGGATGACAGAGTCGTTAACCCATTGTCAACTACAGAGAGAGATTTCTCTAAGTTAATAGATCAGTTTCTCGTATTCGTTCTGCAGTCTCTGCTTGCATAATCTTCCATGCTTCATTATACATGGCATAGATACTGGGGTATATAAAACGTTTATGACGTGGTTTAGTAGATCCTTGTAAGAAGTTCCTCAGATCAGCGCCATCTTTAAGTAAATATAAGTGTTGTTTTACTTCCTTTAGTGTACATTTGTGTAGCCACTCAAGGCACAGTTTCCCTACACTGTATGATGTTACTATCCCTGGATGCTGTCTCTGAACATATCTGGGATCTGGCCTAGTGAATGTGAACCCTTGTGTCTTTTTCAGGAATCTATCTTGACAGGTGTTTGTGTCTGTGGGCCAGATTAACAATTTTTTCCAATCTGGATCTGTTCTGTTGTGAAGCAAAATAGTATGTACGTCGGGATCACCCTCTCTGTAGTGTTGTTACTATCAGGTGTAGGTGTAGGTATAGACGGATTGTTTAACTCTTTGATCTTGCCTGCAGGCTCTAAATAGGGCTTCCATCCCCTGCACTTGCCAATCTTTTGTGCCCCAGACAGTTTTTGTCTCAATGTTGTCTTTCCAAAAGTCGAAACCTAGCGTAGACAGCTGAGCATAAAAGGCTGCAGAATAAATTTGCTTGGTATTTGTCAACATACTTTTCATTCCTGTCCTATTAACATTTTTAAAGTAAAATGATTCTGGATTTGAAACATTAAGACCTGAAAAGTATGAAAATTTGCCATAAATGTTTTTGAGCTACCCTTTGGTGGCGTAGGACAATGTTCCCATTGATTATAAGTTAATACATTTCTAGGATTTGCAGATTTATGCAAGAAATGATGACCATAGTGAAAATAACAATACATTTGTTCATAATCTGACGAACCTTCTAAGTATTTATGATTTGTAAATTTTGCAGACATTTTTAAGTCTGACATCATATTATTAATAGTCTCGAAGTTCCAATCATAAGAAAAGGTACTAGATGAAACAAAGTCATTCAAGGAAATCTTAAACTGGTGTGGAATCTTCAACAGCTCCGCAGGACCAAAGATGTAATAATCAGTTCTGTCCCAAGCTATACCACCAGGTATAGGAACGGCTGTGATGTTCCCTGATGACAAGTCTCTTTGTTCACGATGAGATGATTTGTGTGGCTTGAGGAGTAAGTTGATATTCTTACTGGCTGTGTCTTTTTTAACCTATCTTCCATTTATCCGCATTCCCAAAGTTATTACAAGAGTCAACCAAAGTAGAAGAAAAAGTACACCCAACACAATCCTAAATTCAATCCATGGTGAAACCAGATAAGTCTTTTACAGGTGATGAAAAAGTTCTGTTGCTTGTTCTTTGAAAGTTCTTTTTACTGGTGTTGTTTCAGGTTCGCTGGGATCCTCGGAAAACGCATCAAAGTTAATGAAATGGCCAGAGGCAGTTATGTCAACTGTAGGGATTGCATCAGGATTCGTTGAAGTCGCTGGAACCACTTGATCACTTGTTACATTTGTATAGTCAGCAGTTGCTATTTCATTGTAGACAGGTGTTTCTTGACAAACTGTTATTTGGGTCTCAATAGGTACAAGTTTCATAGCTTTATTGCATAGTCCTTCTTTTCGCACTGCAGAATCTTCAAAGGTGATGAGTCTCTCAGTTTGCACCTCTTGGATAGTAGCCAGATTCGGGCATCTGCTACATCTTTGTAGTCCACTTGGCCTACTGCTTATGATCGGCCACATGATGTGGTTTGACCAGGTCGATGGACACGAACCTGTTCTCCTTTTTACCAGCAAGGGGCGGCAGGAAAACTGTTCTTGATCCGTGGATGGCTAGGACAGGTACTGGTTGTCTGTAAGAAGGCCCAAATTCCTTCTTGTCTGCAATCTTTTCTCTGACTAGATCCCCAATCTTTGGAATCCAGACAGGCCTTGCTGGGACGGTCGGTCTCTCTTCAGTAGTTGTTGGCTTCAGGAGTACATTAATTTGTCTTTTCCTTATTTCATTTAAGTCCTGCAAAACAGCCAAACGAACTTTGATATCAAAGGTTTTTTTTTCAACCACTGAAGTGTGACAATCGAGGTCCGACACAATCATTCTGGTTCCAAAAAGGATTTCATATGGAGTGATACCCCCTAGAGAACTTCTTGGCAGATTGTTAAGACTTCGTTGGACACTTATTAGACGCTTTACCCACCCGTCACCCGAGCCTAATACTCTAGCTGTTATAGATTGCTTTATGTCCCTGTTTTTTCTCTCCACTACCAAATTTCCCTCAGGATGGAATGCACTAGAGTATAGCAATGCAACGCCCAGATTGGCCATGGCCTCCTTGTAAGCTCGAGAGCTAAACGCAGGACCCTGGTCAGAATGTAGCATGCCGACTGCGTATGTGCCGATAAAGACTCGCAAATCTTTTATAACAGTTCGAGCGTCAGCCCAGCGCTGAGGCCATATCCAAATGAATCTCGAGCGCGAATCCACTGTGACCATGATATATTTATAGTTACCATCCCTTTGTAAGGGACCACAGTGATCCAGGTAAACGCAAGCTAATGGTTTATCTGAGATTACCAGGGGCGTCTGTGCAGGACGTTTCACTGTAGAAACTTTCATCCTTTGGCAGATTTCACATTCCAAAACATAGTTTTGGGTCTGTTTCCTCAAACGCGGCCACCAGTATGTGTTTTAATAGTGATACTGTGGCAGAAACACCTGCGTGTGCAGAGGCAACCCCTTCATGTGCTGCTAATACTAGTCCTAATCTATTTTCCATGTTTGGAATTGCTCTATCCCCCACTCCAGGGATTCGAGCAAACTGAACATTATTTGCATCTGTTATGTATTTGAGTGGAAAGCCTTTTGGTAATGTTTTACCACTGTCTTTGCTTGAAGCATTGGCAGCTTTTATTATTTTGCCGTCTATTTTAGTTTTTGAACGAGTGATTGCAGCTACGGAAGCCGTTTGCACAGCTGCCTTTGCAGCTTCATCAGCCAATGAATTCCCTTCAACGTGAATGCCATCACGTTGATGACTCAGTGTATGTATCACGTGAGCCTTCTGTAGTTCTTGTCGTAACTGAACTACTTGTTCCCAAAGCAACTTATGCTTGATTGTGCCACCTTTCGCATCTTTGAAACCGTTGTGAATCCAGTTCTGCAGGTATTCATTGTAAGATTGGACCCAATAATCGCACACTATGAGTGTGGGGAATTCGCGATCAGTATTTTCAAGCGCCATCTTGAATGCCTGCAGTTCAGCTCACTGAGCTGTACAATCTCCTAGAGATTGAGTTTTAGTGACCATAGGTCGGAATTTGCCATCTCGCCAGCGACTTTTAATGATCGTGCACGCAACAATATAAGCTTGTTTACCCCCAATAGCGGGCTGCGCTGATCCGTCAGTATAAATTATACATTCATACTGCTCTAGAGGCAGATTTTCAGTAGGCAGAGGACATTCTTGTTCGTATTGTAGAAATTCTTGTGTTTTCAAATAAGTGTCAAAAACGTATTCAATGTCTGTTGCAGCAAGAGAATTAACCCATTGTATCCATCTCGGATGTAAAGCTTTAGCATTCGGAATGCTCGCTTTCGTCACTGCCTCTAAGACAGGTACAGGAGTAACGACCATTATGCGCTTACCCTGTGTGAGGGCTCTCTCTTTTGCCACTGCAGTTTGAACCGCTGTCAAAATTTTCTCTGTTGAAGTTGAATTTCATTTCTTTTTGTGTGTACAGGTGTGATTTGGTACTTTTTCTCCTTCATTAAAGGTTAAGTACGTGAATCTGCATCTTCCTGGAATTATTCGTATCACTAGATTGCATACATTTACGCGTATTTGTAAACGTTTTGTTGCTAACATGTCTGTTTGCACCAAACGCAAAAGTTCTGTATGTTTTTATGTCCAATTTACTGTTTTGAACTCATGTTTGATTAATTCGTAGAGAGGTTTAACCCTTTCTGCGTAGTTTAGAATGTAAGTTCTTCCAAAGTTCAGGAAACCTAGAATTGACTGTAAGTTTTTCAGCGTTTTTGGAGGTTAGAGCAGCGCACATTTCTCTAGAAAGTTTGCTGTCATGCTCTTGCCTTCACTTGATAATTCATATCCCAGAAAAAGGACGTTGAGATGGGCAATTATCGATTTTTTAAAGTTGAATTTATACCCTTCAGAGGCGAAGCCAAGTATGATGGTGTTCACTCTGTTCAAGTGCCTATCCAAGTCATCGTCCGTTAGATAGATGTCATCGACATATAATAATGCCTCATCATCATAGGTTTGTAGTAACTCTGTTACTCTAGCTGAAAATAACCCTGGACTATTCTTGAATCCCTGGGGGAAATAACAGAAGTGATTTGTGTCCCCATTATTGAGAAAGCGGTCAAATACCTACTTTCTTGAGCAATGTTTTGACAGAAGAAAGTTAGAAATGGTGCAGAGCAGGAATATCGACGGAGAAATATCATGGGACATTAATATCACCGCAGAAATATTGTTTGGAAGAAATATCGACAACAAAAATATAGTTGACAAGAATATTGACTGACAGGTAAGTTATATTGATTACAAAAATATAGTTGTAATAAATATCACTTACAAAAATATAGTTTCCAAAAATATTGATTTATTAATAAAGCTGCATTTTGGGAGCTCATTAATATAAGTACGAGGAAGGAAGCAGATCCGCTTCCCAATCATATATCAGGTCGTCAATGGTATGACCACTTTCTTGGTTTGTACTCTGGAGATGTAGGGAACACACCCTCTGGCCAGGGGACTCGGCTATCCATCAATGAGATCCCCATACCAGCGGAAATATCTGGGCTTAATGAGGTGACATCGGCCATTGCAAGCATAGCGCCAGGTAAGGCGGCGGGCCACGATGGCCTCCCTGGCGATCTATTATTGCATGACCAAAAGCTTTGGGCCCTATTCATCCTCCAGGTAATAAACCTCATTGCCAGAGGACATGCAGAATTAGGTGTGGTCGACAGGGCCACCTGACAGAAAGGGTAGCGGTAGAAAGAGGGGTACGCCAGGGTTGCGTTTTGGCCCCGACTTTGTTCTCCCTCTTTGTTAATGGGGTGGTAGACCATTTGAGGGAGCACCCAGCCGATGCACCAACCCTGGCAGGTGAAAAATCCCCCACGCTGCTCTTCACCGACGATACCCTCTTGATCTCAAAATGCCCGATGGGAGTACAAAAACTATTAGACCGGTTTAGTCAGTTTTGCGATTCCAGGGGCCTATGTATTAATACATCTAAAACCAAGCTAATGGCACTGGCACCATCTAAACGGTTTAGGAACACCATCAAGTTGAATGACTCCCCGTTAGAACTAGTCGAAGCTTTCGACTATTTGGGCATACGGGTCAACAACGCGATGAAGTGGAACTCCCACTTGTCAAAAATGCTGCTTAACCACAAACGGGTCTCGGGGGCAATTGCAAGACATCAGCGACTTTCCCTTAGCAGACCAGTAGCCCCGGCCATCAAGGTGTATGAGGGCAAAGCCTTGCCTTCGACCCTTTACGGGGGGGAACTTTGGGGATTCGAGAACACCATGGACTTAGTGAGAGCAGAGAACAAGTTCTTCAGAGATCTGGTCTCGCTCCCTCCATCGACCCCATTAGTTCCGCTCCGTCATGATTACGGGAAACACCCAATTAACGAAATAGCAAGGCTACGCCCCCTTCTATTCTGGGTGCACCTGAGAAAGACCCCAGAATTGTGTAATTACGCTACCAGCTTCAGCGAGTTAGTCCGACTTGACACGGGCCACAAGATTAAATGGATATCCAAACTGAAACAGCTTGTGGGGGATATCGGACTGGCAGAGGCATGGGAAAGCCAGATCCTGCCGCCAAAACATGCAGTAAAGAAAGCCTATTGGGAGTGGGTCATTGCAGAAGAAACACTGAATTCTAAACGGGGCACCTTGACGGAGCAGTTCCTTGATCATAAGCCCACTTCTAAATTGGAACCCTTTCTCGACTTTATTCAATCTCCGAGAGAAAGGGCATTATACTTGAAGTTGAGATTTGGAACACTCCCACTTAATGACTTCACAGTAGGGTGGAAATCTAACACCGTGAAAGGTAGTATGTGCCCCGGCTGCGCTACTACCACTGAATCTACCCCTCACTTTCTTTTTGCCTGTCCGGCGTACAAACACGCGAGAAGAAAATGGCTGAAACCCGTTTGTATCAACTTGGGAGCTAAGAACTATAGGGAGGTGTTGTGTATTTTAAAAACCGACACATCCTCCCTTAGTACAATCTGTGGGACAGCTAAATATTTGGGTTGTGCCTGGTTAACCAGAAGCAAGTTACTGAAGGTCAATAACACTAAGAACCAGGAATACAAGTGAGGTCCCCCTCCTATACTGCGGTTTTCGTTGTATATGAACTGTTTTTATCTCTGTACAGATTATATGGAAAATTTATATTTTGTATAACTTGTTTTTTTAAATAATATGATTGTCGTCTGTGCATTGATTGCATGACAATGAGATATTGTTCTCTTTTTTAATATTGGCTTGTCCTAAAGTGATGAAATTGGGTTGTTCATACTTTTATGATATTTTTATATCGAATAAAGTTATACAACAACAATAATATTATGTATATTAGTGTTTTTAATGAGAATTGTTTGTCTTTTTGTTATATGTTTTAAAATTTTACTATTTATTAATTTATTTTATGTTTAATTTTGCGTTATTAGTTCCGTAGCGGGTTGTGGGTTTATAGGGGAATAGGGTGGGAAGTAATTTAATTATATAAAATTAATTGATTAATTAATGTGTTAATTTATTAATAATAGTTTAATAATTAGTTGGTAATTAATTTCAATTAGTCAATTAATAATTATTTATGTTAATTGTTTAATTAATTTTAGGTGTGTGTTGTGGAGTTTATATGTGTAAATGGTGTGAAGGGTGCTAAGTAATTAATTTTTCTTGGTTAATTATTAAATACGTTTTAAATAATTACCATTAATTAATTAGTAATTATTAATTGTAATTGTGTAATAAATTTTTGGTGTGTGTTGTGGTGTTTCTATGTGTATATGGTGTGAAAGCTGGTAACTGATTAGTTTTGTATTGATTAATTACTTAATAATAATACATTAATTTTCATTCATGATTTAGTAAATATGAAATGTAATTGTGTAATTACTTTTAGATGTGTGTTGTGGATATTATAGTGTTAAATAATGTGTAATTAATAATTTTTCATTATCTTTGTTAATGATAATATATTTAAATGTATATATTAATTATGTTTATATTGGAAATTAAATTTAATAAAAATGTTGATAGTTTTGTTTTTTATTGTTTTGGGATCCAGCGCTTTCCCTACTATTGCACTCACAGGAGTGGGAATAGTAATTTTTTCCCCTACGCTATCCAACGCTTTCCCTACTGTTGCACTCTCTGGAGTGGGAACAGTAATTTTTACACCTCCGCTATCCAACGCTTTCCCTACTGTTGCTCTCTCTGGAGTGGGATTAGTAATTTTTACCGCTCCGCCATTCAACGCTCTCCCTACTCTTGCACTCACTGGAGTAGGAATAGTAATTTTTACCCCTACGCTATCCAATGCTTTCCCTACTGTTGCACTCTCTGGAGTGGGAATAGTAATTTTTACCCCTTCGCTATCCAATGTTTCACCTACAATTTTTTTATTTTGTTATTAAATGTATGTATTTTTTTTAATAGTTTAATGTGTCAATTAAATATAGAATATTTTATTTTATTTAAAATGTTTTAGCTATGTGTTTATTTCATTTTGATATAATTATGAAAGTTTATAAATTAAATAAAGATAATAGTTAATAAAATGTATTTAAGTAAATATATGTATATGTACAAATTGTTATATTTATTAAATTAAGTTTATTTGTTTTGTTATAATTAGTTAAAATATACATTTAATGTAATTTATTTTGTTAATAATATTAATATTATTTAGGTAATTTAATTTAGGTTATGGTATTTTTAAGTCAATATTTCTTACATCTATATTTTTGAGTCAATATTATTGTACTTACCTGTTTAAGTGTAGGGAGTCGATACTTTTGTAATCGATATTTTTACATCGATATTTTTGTTAACTATATTTTTGTTATCGATATTTAAACATGGAACCGTTAGAAATATCTAATGTGGTTTTATATTTTTTACGCACAATGTCATTTATTAGTGCTGCACTGTGTGCATTTTGTACTGCAAATGTCTTGCAACAAGAGATTAAGTGGCCCATTAGGATGTCGGGCGGATTGCCTCCGCCAGGCTGGTGGTAGCCACCGCCGGCCTGGCGGAGGCAATCCGCCCGACATCCACACTAGTCTTCCCGTCCGCCGCGGTCCCCCCGCCATACTAATATGGCGGGGGGACCGCGGCGGACGGAAAGACCGTCCGCCTCTTTTCCACCCCAGTCGCCTTGCAGCCGGGGTGGAAAATGTTTAATATGGTGGCGGTGTCTCATAGACACCGCCAGCCATATTACAATGGGCTTTCAGACATGCCTTTCCGTGGCGACAATGCCGCCATGGAAAGGCATGCGATTTTCACTCTGGGGGCCCCCTGTGGGCCCCCAGAGTGAAGGAGGGGTGGGGGCTGCACACGGGGGGTACCTATGGTACCCCCCACATTTGCATAAACAAAGCGGCAGGCACCGCGCGGTGCCTGCCGCTTTGTATATGCAAATGCTGCATTCCATTATTAGCATTGTGGCGGGCGGTGCTGAGTGCTCCGCCCGCCACAATGCTAACAATGCAGGATGTGCCCGCCACTGTGGCGGGCACATCCTAATAACAGTCACGGGACCCCCGCCCTTATGGCGGGCGGTCCCCAGTTACGATAGGATGGCGGGCGGACTTAGTCCGCCCGCCATCCTAATGGCCCACTAAATGTCTATAATACAATACTAGACGATATGTATTGTCTGGTTTGGTGACAGGAAACAAAGGATTGTTCATGGACGAGGTGCATGTTTCAATCACCCCTTGGTATTCAAGTTGATCTAATATCTCCCTAACCTGTTTTTTAGCTTCTTGCTTAACTGGATACTGCCTTTGTGCAGTTGGTTGATTTTCTAGTTGGATTTTATGATGAGGAGAGTCCTCATCCCATCCTACGTGATTTTTATATAATGCAGGAGCCTGGGCAACTGCCCATTTCCTGGCATAGGTATATTTGAAATTAATTGGAATGTGGTTGGAGAAGGCTGGCATAATGATGTCTTCACCATGTGGGCACTCCCTGACAAATTCAGGTGGCCAGTCTTTTTCAGCTAGAAGAATGTCATAACCCTGAGAAAGTCGCTCCCAAAAGAGTGCTCTTATTTTTCCAGTTATGTCCCCCTCCATCCGGAGTGTTACTTCATATAACTTATGTCGGACACTAACCCTGGTATCTGCAGTTTCAACTTGGATGTATTCGTTCAAGTCCACTGTCTCCAAATGATCCTTCAAGTTCTTGCGAGCTATGGTGACTTCTGCCGCACTGTCCAACATCGTTTGAGCCCATTCCTCGTTCTTGAGTTGTCCTCAAGATCCTCGGCATGTCTGATTTTTAGACCTGCTACCTTCCTTTTGGTGAATTGAGTTTTCTTATTTTTCTGAACGTGTCGATTGTCTTTGGTCTTCACACGCTCTTCCTTTTGTTCTGACCGTCGTCTTCTTTCGGATTTCTGTGATGAAGTCTGAAAGGTACGAGAGGAACGTGTATCAGAATCTTGATATCTATCAGGTTTTCTCAAATTATCCCTGTTCCTGAATTTATACCTCCTTTCAGAGGGCTCCTTTTTCTGGAGACCTACCTCGGGATTGAGAACGCTTCTCTTTAGAGTTTGTTTAGTGTTCTCCCACTTCTTTTCAGGAGTAGTAGGAGTGTTTTTAATAAAGACCTTTTCAGGACTTTCTGTCAGTTGTGGTTTAACTGGCTTACCACCCAAACTGTCTCTACCTAGTTCTTCATAGAATTTTTCAATTATTCTGGCTAGTTCTTGAGGTTGCTCAGTTACATCAAATTCCCTTAACTTCTGACGGATCGCCACGGATGCTGCTTCACCTTTAATATTAGCTAATATTATTGTTGAGATCAGTTTAAAAAACTTCAGTAATTTCATACCTAAATTTAAAGCAGGCTCTGCCCCGTATTAATTTTGAATCTGTTTTAGGACGGCTGGTATTACCGGCATTGACGGAACACCATGTGTTTTGGTGTAGATTGCAGCAAAGACTGTACCCCAAGTGTCGCAGTCCTCCAGATGTGGTGCGATACCCATTGGTAGACAGATTGTTAGAATTCTGTGTTTTTCATGAGGGGTAGTATCAGGAAATACTGCCTCGATTTGAGTAATTTTTTGAGCTATCCAGAATGAAATTTGTTCCCGTTTTGCGGGTAATTTACCAATGACTGATTGTATAGTCTGTGGTGTAACTTTATTTGTGTTCCCCTGGTAAGAGGTGTGTTGTGGAATCCTTATAGGAGGTTGGACTGTTAGAGTACGCATGACATATTGAACCAATTGTCTATATATTTTGATTTGTTTGTTTGAGTTGAACTAATAATTCCTCATCTGTCATTTTTTCAATTGCAGGATGTGGTGTATAGCTGGCTAATACCGGCCATGTTGCTCCTGGTCTACCTAGTAGACCGAGCCTGGTAATGTGATTTATATGATTTAGGGCGCTTTTCAACCAGAGCGCATGCTCTTGGTATGTTAGTGGAATTTCAATATCCTCGAAAGGAATACATTCCGTTGGTGGTTCATCTTCTTTGTAGAAGTGAAACATTTTTGTTACTGGATTTGCTTCAGGGAAGACAATCCATGAATAGAATACCTCTGTCTGATGACATTCATGTGCCTCTATCACAAAAGCTACCCTACCACCTCTTGCTGATAGGCCATTTCATATAAGTTTTATAGTGATGGCTTTCCTTAAAGTTTCTAGAATGTCTATAGCATCCTCATCGGCTTCATTAAAGCCTATTGCGTCAAAAGTTGCAATGACTGGATCAGCTGCAGCTTCACCGTTCTCAGTGGTGTTGCAGTTATTCGACATTTTGTTGACTGAAAGTTTGCAGAGCAAGTTTCAAGGAAACAAAGATAAGGTGCACAATATTTTGGAACACTGTATCCTTCAACGTTGAACAAACCAAAAACGAATACATAGGATTTTCGTCCTACTCAGCTATGGCGGATATTTTATCCTTTTACCCAGTCCAGATGTCTATTAGAGTATTTTACGGGAAAAGGGGGTCTCTGAGAAAAGCACGACTGAGTTACTTTAGTATCTCGCGTTAAATTAGTGCCTTACCAAACGTTGGGCGCCATGTAGTGTAGTTCCTATATTCCCAATAGGCTCTGCGTATTGGAATAATATATCCTATAGATTTTACGTAGGACTGAGGTCAACTAGGGCTCTATCGAATATACTAAACGTAATTGTGTGTGCCAGCTAACTCAGATGTCACTAGAAACTTTCTCGAATACACAAGAAGGGATTAGTTTCTGACAACCCCATAAACATGACAACTTTGTTTCTCAAGAATAAGAATATATCTCTCAGAGTCGCGTAAACAATAGATAAACATTTCACTCAGTCAATCGTGCATGCTTCGTTTCTACAGGGTTGCAGAGAAATAGAGAGACGGGCGTTTTCAATAAAAAGAATCATTGAACAGTCTTCTTTCTCATGCAAGAGAAGCAAACTGCTACAATCTTTATGCAGACTGTAAAGTATAATGCCTACAGCAAGAATAGTATTATAAAATAATACTGTAAGAGCATTGTGTTGTTTCTAAGCCATATAAAGATACATACATATATACACAGGCTCAAATACTCAAATACTCAACTGGTGCTTCTAAAATACGTCTACCCCAATGTACCTAACCTAAGTCTAGTACGCGGGAAGAAGTAAGTATTGTGTAGCATAGGTTTTTGTTTTCTTTGCCAAGAATCTACCAAAGGTTTCTCCAGGTTCTAATCAGCTCCATACCTTGGTTTAGAATGAAGGAGGTCTGGTATCTCTGTCTCGGGACTTGATTTCCCAACACCCCGCAAGGGGAGCCGGAAACACTGGAGCTGGATTCTCGGCAGGAGAAGGGCAGCTTCCTGATCAGTACGTCAGCTGGAGAGTCAGCTTCCTTCTGCACTTGCTGTAGCGAGCTGCGTCGGGCAAGTAGGCTGTCAATCTGCTCCGAACCACCGTAGTTTGCCATAGCAAGTGAAGGTATATTTATACCTTGAAGGTGCTCAGGAAGGCCATAGTTTGACGTAAAGTCGGGCATATGAACGTCAGGAAAGAACCCCTAGGGAATACTTGTTCTTTGTAAACTAACTGAGTTCTTGGAGAAATCAATATTCAAGCAAGGGGAAGTCCCTTACTGCTTAAGCCGATTTTCCAAGAAATCGTTGTGACGTTTTGTACGGGTGGAAGTAGCCATGCCTGTATTTGGGTAGCATGGGCTATGTCTAAATAAGGGCTTGATTTTCATGCCTATATAAGGGCAATGTGAATTGTACCTATATAAGGGCATGAATTGGGAATTATCACTCGGAGCCTAAAACGTCACACAACACACCCACTCAATGATTCATAGGTCTACACACATCCACTCACTTACCCATACACCCACTCATACAGCCCATCACCTACTAATACAGGCACTGTCATATCCACTCATATTCCCATGCAGCCACTCTCGTACTGTCAGTCACCTATCGAGCTACTCACACACCTACTCACTCAACCATACATTCAATCACACAGCCACTTACTCACCAATATAGATACACACACACTCACTTATACAGATACTAACACATACTCATTCACCTATACAGTCACTGACACAAGCACCCAGTCACCCATACAGCCACTATCACAATCCCTCACTCACAAATACAGTCACTCATAGACTCCAACACTCACAGATACTGCCTTTCACATATGCAGTTACTCACCCATGTACCACTAACACATTCATTTACTCACCGGCCCAGTCATACACACACTCAGTCACCTATACAGTCCCTCGCTTATGTACTCACTAACCCATACAGCCACTGACTCACCCACTCACACATCCATGCAGGCAGTCATACACCCTCTCACGCATCCACACAAACACTCAGATACCCTTACAGGTACTCAGACATATTCAATCACCCATACAGCCACTCTCATACCCACTCACCAACCCATACAGACATTCTCACAACCTAGTCACTCACTGAGACACCTAATCACTCACTTATACAGTTAGTCATGCACCCACTGAATCATCCATACAGGTATTCATACACCCACTAATTAATCAATACACCTTGGTATATATATTTAACACTCGTAAACTTTTTAAAAACACTCACAGTCACTGGATGATGTCATCAGTGATGTCATTTGAGATGTATCAGTGATGTCACTGACCATGTCATGAGAGGGGTAATATGTGAGGTCATAAGCAGTGCATTGTGGGGGCGCACGTTATAGTTAGCTCAGCTAATTATAACTGTTGAATTTCTCTGGTTTTGTACAAATGAAATGTCAGCCTAACTATAACATCCCTGTAACCTTTGTTTTTTTCAGTGAATTTCTAAGTTTTGTTAATTCTATTTCATAACTCTAGGGTTTAGGATTGGTATGGGTTTTTGGGTGGTAAGGGAATATTTCGGGTATATATTGACTTTTGGGTGGCAAGGGAATTTTTAGGGTTGAGGGTGGGTATGGGTTTTTGGGTGGCAAGTGATTTGTTATGTTTTAGGGTAGGTATGGATTTTGGGTGGCAAGGAAACCTTCAGGGTTGATGGTGGGTATGGGTTTTTGGGTGGTAGTGATATTTTAAGGGTTTAGTGTTTGTATAGGTTTTTGGATGGCAAGGGATTCTTTAGGGTTTAGGGTGAAAATGGGTTTTTGGGTGATAAGGTATTTGTTAGGGTTTACGGTGGGTATAGGGTTTGGGTTTCATGCGAACTTTTGGAGTTGAGGTTGGGTATGGGTTTTTGGGTGGTAATAATTTTTTAGGGATTAGCATTTGTATGTGTTTTTGGGTGCCAAGGGAATATTTAGGGTTTACATTGGATGTAGGTATTTTGGTGGTAAGGGATTTTTTAGGGTTTAAGGTTTTTGGGTGGCAAGGGAACTTTTAGGGTTTAGGGTGGGTATGTGTTTTTTGGGTGGCAAGGGAATTTCTAAGGTTTAGGGTGGATGTGGGTTTTTGGGGGCAGGGGAAATTTTATTGTTTCAGGTGGGTATGAGTTTTTAGGTGATAAGGAAATTTTAACGGTTTAGGGTTGGTGTGTGTTTTTGGGTGGTAAGGTATTTCTTCAGGTTTAAGTTGAGTATGGGTTTTTGGGTTGCAAGGGAATTTTTCAGGTTTTCTGTGGTTATTGGTTTTTGAGTGGTAAGGTATTTTTTAGGATTTAGGGTATTTGGTTGAGAAGTGAATTTTTAGGCTATAGGGTGGAAGTGGGTTTTTAGTTCGCAAAGGAAGTTTTAGCGTTTAGGGTGGGCATGGGTCTCTGGGTGGCTCGGGATTTGTTAGGGTTAAAGTGGCAAGGGAATTTTTAGGGTTTAGGGTGGGTATGGGTTTTTGATTGCAAGAGAATTTATAGGGGTTAGGGTGGGTATTGGTTATTGGATGGTGTTTTTTGACTTGCCCATATGTTTTGCACCGGTTGACAAATCTTCACAAAATCTTCCCAAAAAAGTATGCCGGTGATTATAGCTGTGTGTGAAACATTTTGGGGTCCTAGAAAAAGGCAGAGGTAAAAAAAGTGTGTTTCCCATGTTCATTACCTAGAGTTTTTCGACACTCGTGCAGCCAGAACCGCTGGATAGAATTAAACAAATGTTGGGACAAAGTAGATTACCTTCTAGAGATCACACTTTTTCTTATTTGGTGTAAATTTGTTCCGTAGTTTTTTTAGATATTATAAGAAACCAAATTTGTATATCTGGGCGTATGTGGTACTTTTGTAGTACCTTAGTACATACGTTTAAAACTCTTAAAATTATAGAAAATTCTAAGAATCACTGCATGATGTCATCAGTGATGTCATTTGAGATGTCCTCAGTGATGTCATGAGTAATGTCACTGACCATGTCATGAGTGATCTAATATGTGAATTCATAAGCAGTGCATTGTGAGGACATACATTTTAATTAGCTCTGGTAACTATAACTGCTGAATTTCACTGTTTTTGTATGAGTTAAGTCTGAGTCAAAATATGACGTTCCTGTAACCTTTGGCTTCTCCAATGAATTTCTACGGTTTTTTCAATTCTATTTCCTAAGTACAATGGCCCTATAACCTTTGGTTTAAATCAGTGACATTCTAATGCTTTTTTAATGTTAACTAAGATGCCCATCGCAATGCACAGTGGAGGGTTACCCAGGGCTGGCCTGGCATTGTGCTACCCCCTCCCAAGCTTGCGGACCCTACCCCCATCCTTCTTGCCATCCATTGTCAAAATCCATGACCCTGCTCTCTCATTACAGCCATTTGTGGCTAGTGTTCTGCCACTGCCCTTCCTGCCTGCCTTAAACAGTTAGCCTGCTGCCCCATCCATCTCCTCCTTTCCCTCTGTTGTCCAAGTCCATGCACACGCCCCCTTACTCCTGCCCTGCATGGTCTGATGTTCTGCCCCTCCCTTCCATTAACCTTGATATCCCTGCCCACTCCTTCTGCCCTCCATTGCCCAATTCTATACCTCAACATGGCCCTCCTCATTAGCCTCTGTGCTTAGCTTTCTGTCCCTACTCTCCTTCCACATGCCCTCTGACATCTGTGTGCAAGCCCATGCTCCCTTCTTTCTGCCCACCATGCTTTTTCCAGTCCAGGGAAGACCTGGTCTGGCAGTTCGGGCTGGAATGTTCCCATTGGGTGCAGGGTCAAGACTGATTTGCATATGGCTTAGTTCAAACTGGAATGGAATGAGGTGCACAAAAACTATGGGGCAGATTTATGAAGGCCTTGCGCCGCCGGTGCGTCATTTTTAACATGGGAAAAAGTGACGCACCGGCGGCGCAAGGCCTTCATAAATCTGCCCCTATGGATTTAGGCCCAGATCTCTGTACGGGGTGAATGTATGACATTGTCCAGCAATCTGTCCATCAATTGTGTTTTTTGCCCCATATTCAATGGACCTGCCACACTCCTATCTACTCTGAGTGTCCTGTTGATCTTCCACTGCCCCTTCCACCTGCCCAGCGTGGTTGGATAGCTGCTGCCTGTCCCTGCCACCTCAACCTGGCCTGTCCAAGTTCCATGCACCATCCCCTCTCTCCTGTCCCCCATGGTCCATTTTGCTGCCACTCCCTCCTGCCCTCCATGCTCTGTTTTGCTGCAACTGCTCCTCCTGCCTGCCCTCATGGTCTGTTGTGAAGCCCCTTCCCTTGTCTTCTTTTACGCGTGTCCAGTCCTTACCCCTCCCTTCTGTCCTCCATGGTCCTCTGTGCATGCCCCTGTGCCCTCCTATTGCTCACCATAGCCGTTGTGTTGCCACTAACCCTCCTGCTTGCCATGCATGGTCTTCTATGCTGCCACATTCCCTCCTACATGCACTGTGTAGTTAGTTTTCTGCCCCTGATCCCACTCCCACCTATCCTTCAATGTCTGTGTGTATGCCAATATAGTCTCACTGTTGCTCTCCATCGTGTGTTATGCTTCCAGTGCCCATCCCTCCCCATGGTAAGCTTACTGCTCCTGCCCTGCCCCTTTGCCCTCAGCCTCCGATTTCCATATGCAGACGCCTATCCCCTCCCACCTGCCTTATCCGGTCATTTGTGGTGCCGCTGCTGCCCTCCCCCACACCCTTGATGGTCCGCCATACTGCAACTGTCCCTCTTGTCTGTCTGGTATGGTCAGCTTGCTGCCCTTGCCTCTTCTGCTCTGCTCTCTGTTGTCAATGTGCATGGCCTTGTCCCCTTCCTATTGCTTTCCATGGTCTGTTGTTCTGCACTGCCATCCCACTTGCCCTGTGTGGTGTATTGTGCTGCTATAACCCCTGATGCCTGCTCCATAAGGTCAGTTTGTTGCCCCTGCCCATCTTCCTCCTGTCCTCTCTTATCTGAGTCCATGTCCCTACCCCATTCCTCCTGCCCTCCGTGATCCAATGTACCTTATTTGACAACATTTTGAACTTGGTAAGAGGGAGATTTTGGAAAAGAAGACCTGGGGAATTGATGTTCGCCATTGACTCACTTTGAAAAAGAGGAGCTTTTAGGGAGGAGACAAATAAAAAAGTCTCCTGCCCGAATCGGGTCTGTTGGTATGTATGGTTGTACTGCCACTACCTCTTCCATCTGCCATCAATAGTCTTTCATGTTGCCACTGCCTCTTTTGCCTGTCCTGCATGGTTGGTTTTCAATCAATCAATCAATCAGGGGTTTATAAAGCACGCTACTCACCTGTGAGGGTCTCAAGGTGATGGGGGTGGGGGCAGCTCTGGCTCAGTCAAAGAGCAAGATCTTTAGGTCCTTCCTGAAGGTGTGCAGATTAGGGGAGCGTTTGAGGTGAACACCTGTGAAGGGTTTGGGATGGAGCAGGACAATGGCGCTCAAGCAAATAATGAGTGACTAAGTGGTAATGGATTTGAACACATTTGTTGACGGTGCCACCAGTGCAGAGGAAAAAACCCTAAACCTCTGTGTGAGTTAAAAGCAAAAGCCTTTAACACTGTAACATGTACAAAAGATACTGGGCACACGTTTCTGGATAAATAGTACTGATACAACAAAATAATTTTTAAGCAAGTACATATTAACAGTGCTTTACCAGTGCGTGTAGTGTCATCAAAGACACAAAGAGATTCAAAATATAATACACCTTAATTGATAGTGGAAAAAACGCCCATAGATTGAGAAGCAATTGTTGTGATAATGGTGTGAGGTGGTTGCAAATAAAATGCACCCCTTGAAATACATCGAGTGAAAAAGGTGAAAAACAGGCAGACACAATAAAGCGAACCGATCAAAAGAATAAAACACCAGGGTACATAAAAACATATGGTAATCAAATTGCAAAAGGGGAATTGAGGCTACTATGCCCGCACTGTTCAGAAAGTCCATATAAGTTGGAAGAGAGACAGGTGCTGGTGATCTGGGACACAATCCCCTGAGTCCCAATATAGGAGAGCCAAACCAGTTGGCATACCAAAATAATTTTACACAAGAATTGACCCCGTACTCTTAAAATGTCGTTATCAAGTCAATACAATATCAGCAATATGTATTAATGAAGTACAGTAGTTCTCATCAATGTTCTCCCAAGAATTCTCAAGTCAGATTTTCTTCATCAGAAAAGATTCTTTTATTCATATGTGAAGATAAAACACAATAGCCAACGCGTTTCGTCCGTGACCGGACTTCTTCAGGGCTCAAGCAAGGTTCTTGGTAAAGCTCGTTGGCAGTCCTAACTCAAAGAGTTCAATTGTTTTCTCAGGATGAAATAATCATTAAAGTTCCATCGTACCAAGTGTTCAAATAATTAATGTTTAGCGAGGAGTATAGGCCCTAGAGTATCGGCGTGTACGGGAAACTTCTGATCTTCAAGTTGAAGATCAGACGTTTCCCGTACACGCCGATTACTTCATCCTGAGAAAACAATTGAACTCTTTGAGTTAGGACTGCCAACGAGCTTTACCAAGAACCTTGCTTGAGCCCTGAAGAAGTCCGGTCACGGACGAAACGCGTTGGCTATTGTGTTTTATCTTCACATATGAATAAAAGAATCTTTTCTGATGAAGAAAATCTGACTTGAGAATTCTTGGGAGAACATTGATGAGAACTACTGTACTTCATTAATACATATTGCTGATATTGTATTGACTTGATAACGACATTTTAAGAGTGCGGGGTCAAGTCTTGTACATAAAAACATATGTATGCACAGGGAAATTGAGATCAGAAGGATATATGCCACTTTTCATACAGACAAAATTCTCGAAGGAGTAGTGCCAGCAACTTATTTATGCAGCATTAGAACTGATTGAATTATTTCTAATGGTAGTGTAGGTAACAAGGATTTCTAGCTGCTGTGACCAGTTACAACGCTAGCCGAAAGCATTAGTGTAGACAGTTGTAGAATAACCGAAAATGCATAGCGCAAACGAATTTATACGTAACGTGTTAACTAGGGCGGTTGCAACATGGTACTAGTTCACAGGCAAGAGAAATGGACAACTGTGTATACTACAAAGCATAAATTAAACAGTTGCAGGAAAACTAAAACTAGGTAGCGCAAACAGATATATACGAAACGTGTTAATTAGGACGGTTGCAAAATGGTACTAGTTAACGAGAAAGAGAAATGGACAAATGGGTATACTTCGGTCGTGTATTTGAATAAACATTGTGCGTTGCTTGTCGCCAACTGGCTGCAAAACTAAAACATGATCCTGAACACGCCGTCAAAGAACAGTGTGCAGGGACGGTTTGTAAGGCAGGCGGTGATTAAAACATGCATGCAAGCGTGGTAGTGAAAAAAGAGCATGGCGTCCTAGTAGCGACAAGTTTTACCTGAAATGGCGTGATATGCAGATCTGGAGAGAAAAGAGGAGTTGGAGGCTACAATGAGTATCTGGGAGATGCCAGGGATCACAAAACGGATAAACGGATGGGTGAAAAGCACAGAGTAAGAAACGCTGACGGAACTCACCAAAGTACCGGTGATAATTCCGATCCAGTAAAACGGGTTACAATAAAGCCATGGGTAGGGCAGCACAGGATAAAACGATGGAACATGAGCGGTGAGTCCATGTTCATCTAAGACCTAAATGGGAATGGTGGCGATGGTCAGCGTTGAGAGGGGCTATGGACGTGGCCAATGCAACAGCGCGTAGGCGAGGGGAAATTACTGTTGGGTTCCAGGTCCTGGCAGTGCTCTTCTCGCCTCGGAGAGTGGGATGCCGAGTATGGAGCGTAGGTCCTACTTAAAGGAGGCGTGATTGCCCAGTGGGTCTACCGGAAGTGGATCGGGACGCAAAAGGTGGGCGTGACCGAAAGACTAGACTGATAACCGTAGTAGGTGCCGGAAGTGAGTGTAAAGACTAGCTCACGGGTGACGAGGAGAGGAGTGATTCCAGGGTATGAGAAGGGCACCACGGGGAAAAAAGAACGCAGACCAGAAAACACAGTATACAGGATCATGTTTGTACAGAAATGGAAATACTTAAACAATAATGTTCTAACTGCAAAACTTAAGCTGCAGTGACACATCCTAATACAGAAATAACAGTAGGGTGTGTGGTTACACTGGGAAAAATTATTAACAAATAAATAAACATGAGCAAATCACAAATATAAGACACGTGTAACAATGGAAAGGATGGCAGATTGAATGTCAAGCAAGATCACAATCAGGTAAATGATAAAAGGGTAAACAGGTACTGCAATATTTCAAATTTAACAATTGAATCGTGTCTTATGATTGTTCATATAAGGACGGTTGAGCATGATCTATTAGCTAAAAAGAAGGGTAACTATGGATATTTGCATGGACTATATCGATGATACAGAAATGCAGACATGCAAAGAGTAAGTAGGCATCATGATTAAACTAGATCATCAACAAACAGGAGGTAATGTCTGGACGTTGTGTGTTGTGTTGACAGATATCAGAGACGTTCAAGTACCCAGGAAGTATTGAAGCTCGTGGTCAATGTTCTGACCATACTTCACAGTATGTAAGCGCATAATCCAGGTCGCTTCGAGATGTCTAAGTCTGAGTTCTCGGTTACCTCCCCTCACATTAGGTTTGGCAATGTCAATTCCAAAAAAGGAAAATCTTCTGTGGGTGCCCTGAGAGGGACATGTTGCCATATGTAGAGCCATGGGATAGCCGGAGTCTTGTTGCTGCATGGCTCTTGCGTGTTCGCTAATGCAATCCTTGAGGGGCCTGATTGTACTGCCCACATATTGGCTGTGGCAGCTGCATTCTAGCACGTATACAACGAATTTCGTGTTGCAATTTATGTTCACATTGATCTAATATTTGCGTTTGTGGTGACTGGTAAAGGATCTAACACCGTTCTTTGCCCATTTACACACACCACAGCATCCAGATTTGTGGAAACCCTTTATATGCGGGGTGAGCCAGGACGTGGTGTTGGTAGAGTGTGGCACCGTGGGACTTAATCTGGAGTTTAGAGTTCTTCCACGTCTATAGGTGATCAGAGGTCTGGAGCTGATGTTCGTCCTGAGAGTTTTTTCGCTAGTAAAATGTTCCAATGCCTATTGATGCTTTTTCTGACCACTGTGCTCAGATCATTGTAGTCAATTATTAGTCTAGGTTGTGCGTCGCTTGCTGCTGTTCTGGTTTTTGGTTGAAGGGTACTTTTATGATCAATCTTACTGATTCTGTTGGTTGATTTATTGATTACTAGCAGCCCGTCCCGTCGTTGTCCGGGATATAAAAAGTATGTGTGTAATGTTTGTAATGGCAAAGTTTAATTTATTTTAAGATTTCACGGTATACAACATTTTTGGTTTCATTGGAATGTGGCCGTAGAATAAATTGATTTAGTAAATTGCCGGTCCTAGAGAGTGCTACATATAACTGTCCATGAATGAAGCTGTCTTCTCTTAAGTCTATGGCTATGACTTTGTAAGTTTGACCTTGAGATTTGTTAATGGTAGAAGCAAAGGCAATGTATTAGCGAGGGCTTCTTTGAGTGCGTGCGCGTTGGTCGTATCTTTATTTCCTTTGTTGTGTGTGCGTGCTGATTGTGAATGTTTTTCCGGCGTGAATGTGCTTGGGTGATGTTTTTTAATTTTTGCCTGAATCATTTAGAGTGAATCGCAAAGTGCCCAAAACAGAGTGAAAGTTTGACGTTCTGGCGGAGGGCTTCTTTGAGTGCGTGTGCGTTGCCCATTTCTTTCGTTCGTTCGTTGTGTGTTTGTGCTGATTGTGAATATTTTACTGGCATGAATGTGCGTGCGTGATGATGTTGAATATTAGCCTTTGTCGGTGTAGCCCTGCGACAGAGGCGTTTAGAGTAAAGCGCCAAGTGCCCAAAACAGACTGAAAGTTTAACGTTGTGGCGGTTCGTCAATGTTTATGGAAGGCACGTGTTTTTTTCCTTACTTCCTTGTATTCGGTGACGCGTCCAATCATGAGATAGGTATGTCGGTGCATGATTGTTGTTGTTAGCCCTGCCCCTTTTTATGCGAATTAATAGAACGCGGCGATTAACAGGTCTATTCGGTGACGCGTCCAATCATGAGAAAGCTATTTTGGATGCGTGATTGGGGTTGGTAGCCGCGCCCCTTTTTATGCTAATGAATAGTACGCAGCGATTAACAGGTCCATATGATTAAGGTTGAGCATGATTTGAGGCTTGCTTATTGTTGTTACTACTTTTACTTGTGCCTATGTTGATAGTTGTGCTTGAAGCTGCGGCGCTTCATTTGTAGTATGCGCCGATTGGGCTTCATTTGTACTATGCGCCCCATGTACGCGCCCATATGATGGTTGCCCACGATACGCCCACATTGATTGATTGTAGTACGTGGCCAACGGCATGCCGGGGACATTTACTATAGCATAACGCCCCACAACCACACCCACGACACGCCCACGCCCACTGGAGTTATGGTGGTGAAGTTGTAGCTTGATGAGACGCCACACGCCACAGCATAATGCCCCACAACCACGCCCACGACACGCCCACTGTAGTGAAGGTAGTGAACTTGGAGCTTGATGAGACGCCACACGCCACGCCCCCTCGCCCCACGATCACACCCACGACATGCCCACTGGAGTTTAACACGCCCACAAGGGACTACTTTACCCCCCTATGTTCTTTGACCTCTCTAATGTATATGGTGGCCAGCTGTATAGCCTATGTCCATCTGCTGAACCTACCCTTTACAATGGTGTATTAGGTGTTGTGATTGGTGTTGTACTTATTGAGTTTACCCGCCTCAAAGGTTTCCAGTTTTCTCTTTATAATAGTAGTATAGATTCTACAATTGTAGCCTCGTTTGTGGAATCTGTCTTTCATATCAGAGATACATTTGACAAATTCAGTGTCGTCACTGTAGTTCCTGCGTGCCCTAACTTGTTCCCCATACATCAATCTGGTGTTTGGGGTGAGAACTATCTGATCTGAGTATAGCATTGCAGGATGTCTCCTTACGGTACAACCTGCTTTAAAGAGTATTGTCTTTGACATATAGTTCAAGATCGAGAAAAATAACACTCCTTTGCTGATTTGGGATTTGGATCCGGCGCTGCTTCTTGTTTGTTGGCTCACCAACCCACGCCTCGCGGTACCCGCTACGCGGGTCCCGCTTCGTCACTGACCTGACCTGCCTGACTCTTTGGTGTTCCCTGCACCCAGCTGCTCCTGTGGGGTCCTGTGAGGCTGTGAGGCGGCAGGGCTGCGAGCGCGACCCGGGACTCGCTTTCCCAGGAGTCCCGGTGTCTCTGGCCGAGTCATCTGGCCACGCTCTCCCTGACCGCCCCGCCCCAGCTGCTCCAGGTGAAAAGGAGGGAAGGAACTCCTCGCTGTGGGACACTCCTTTGCTGATTTGGGATTTGGATCCGGCGCTGCTTCTTGTTTGTTGGCTCACCAACCCACGCCTCGCGGTACCCGCTACGCGGGTCCCGCTTCGTCACTGACCTGACCTGCCTGACTCTTTGGTGTTCCCTGCACCCAGCTGCTCCTGTGGGGTCCTGTGAGGCTGTGAGGCGGCAGGGCTGCGAGCGCGACCCGGGACTCGCTTTCCCAGGAGTCCCGGTGTCTCTGGCCGAGTCATCTGGCCACGCTCTCCCTGACCGCCCCGCCCCAGCTGCTCCAGGTGAAAAGGAGGGAAGGAACTCCTCGCTGTGGGACACTCCTTTGCTGATTTGGGATTTGGATCCGGCGCTGCTTCTTGTTTGTTGGCTCACCAACCCACGCCTCGCGGTACCCGCTACGCGGGTCCCGCTTCGTCACTGACCTGACCTGCCTGACTCTTTGGTGTTCCCTGCACCCAGCTGCTCCTGTGGGGTCCTGTGAGGCTGTGAGGCGGCAGGGCTGCGAGCGCGACCCGGGACTCGCTTTCCCAGGAGTCCCGGTGTCTCTGGCCGAGTCATCTGGCCACGCTCTCCCTGAACGCCCCGCCCCAGCTGCTCCAGGTGAAAAGGAGGGAAGGAACTCCTCGCTGTGGGACACTCCTTTGCTGATTTGGGATTTGGATCCGGCGCTGCTTCTTGTTTGTTGGCTCACCAACCCACGCCTCGCGGTACCCGCTACGCGGGTCCCGCTTCGTCACTGACCTGACCTGCCTGACTCTTTGGTGTTCCCTGCACCCAGCTGCTCCTGTGGGGTCCTGTGAGGCTGTGAGGCGGCAGGGCTGCGAGCGCGACCCGGGACTCGCTTTCCCAGGAGTCCCGGTGTCTCTGGCCGAGTCATCTGGCCACGCTCTCCCTGACCGCCCCGCCCCAGCTGCTCCAGGTGAAAAGGAGGGAAGGAACTCCTCGCTGTGGGACACTCCTTTGCTGATTTGGGATTTGGATCCGGCGCTGCTTCTTGTTTGTTGGCTCACCAACCCACGCCTCGCGGTACCCGCTACGCGGGTCCCGCTTCGTCACTGACCTGACCTGCCTGACTCTTTGGTGTTCCCTGCACCCAGCTGCTCCTGTGGGGTCCTGTGAGGCTGTGAGGCGGCAGGGCTGCGAGCGCGACCCGGGACTCGCTTTCCCAGGAGTCCCGGTGTCTCTGGCCGAGTCATCTGGCCACGCTCTCCCTGACCGCCCCGCCCCACCACGCCCTATTGGTTCATGACTATATATTTGTGAACTCTTCGCTGCGCGGGAGCGCGCGGGAGCGCCCGGGGCTAAGCCCGGGCAAAGGGCGGGCCCTCTGTGGCCCTCCGTGGTCTGTAGTGTCTGGTCTGGGCGCACCTCTATTTTAGCCCTCACCCTTACCTCTTTGATTGACGCTTCTGGGGTTATTTTCTTTTGGATAGCCAATTTGTCTCCCCTGTGCTCATTGTTATCTGTGGGTAATTTGTTGTGATATTTTTATTGTTTTTGCTTTTCCATTTTGTTAGAGATGTCCACTCGTAAAACTAGGAGCCAGAGAGCGGGTAACGATAAAACTAAAAAAGTTATTGGCACACTAGATAATTTTATTTCTCGAACAAACTCTCTGATAGACCAGGGTATCTCTTTAATGGAAAGGAGGGTTTCACTGGACCTTGCTCACGCAAAAAGGTCTTCATTGGGCAATATTGCCATGATACATTCTCCACCGCAAAGTCTGACTTCCCTTGTTGCTGTTCCTGCTGGGTTGCCCATTAATGACCCCACTCCTGCCAGTTGCCAATCATTAATTCCCAGCAATGCCCCTGTTACTAACATACCACTTTCTAATATCCCCCAACCACCCGTAATAATTAATCACGACGATATAGTTTCTTCCAAGACGGGTGGGTCAGACATTTCTATGGCAACCTTAAATGTCTTGAATCCAATAAATCCTCTAACAGTCAATCCCGCTACAATTTCAGAAGGATCTATGGATTCTAACTCTAGGGGGGATACTACTGGTGTGGCGATAGTAAATGATGGGACTCTTCAGGCCCCCATTGATCATAGTGAGTCTGATCCTTTAGATTCCACTCCCCATCTATTATCTTTAGGGGTCCCGGGTGATATAACTCATGACAGCAGTCTGGCTAGTATTTTGGACATTAGCGGATCTAATGATTCATTATCCAACTCAGGGGATGGGCTTGACTCTTTAATGGAGTCTATGTCTACTTTGTTAAAATCTCTGCTTTCGCCCCTGGAGAATAGGCTTTCCAACATCGAACAGCAACTAGCTACTATTCTTGCGCTTCAAGATCCGAGATTGACTACCCCTGGCCCCCCTATTTTGGTGGCTCCACCACCGATTGCTAATAATACTAGGAGTACCAACTTAAATCCACCTACGGGGAGTATCCCGGTTCCTACAACCACCCCCTCTATCTCCCCTCTACCGGCATCAATCACAGTGAATAATATCAAACCCTCCACTTCTTCATGTTCGAGTGCAGCGAATGGAATTGCCCCTAGTGCAGCGAGTAGAAAGACCCCTAACAACCCAGCTATTAGTACTGCCCAGCCACAGTCCAGAAAAACCACATCGCGACGTAACATCAATTTACCACCTGATGCATGCCCGTATGTGGTTGTTCTGACAGGGATTCCTGAGCTGCCAATGTCTACTTCTGAGCCTTTCTGGGCGATTAAAAACAAAATATGCCACTGGCTTGACAAAAATTACCCTCCACCACCTAGCCTAAATAAGAATATACTTATGGTAGAACGGGCACCTTGGGTAGGTGGGAAGAAGAAAAGTATAAAGGGTGATTGCGTCGTCATCACGTTTGAGGATCCTCGACTTGTAGAATTTATTTGTTCCTCTCCTCCGTGTGATAGTAAGTCAGTGGTATCAGTTAAACCCCTGTCTTTTTTCTATGTGCAAGAGGGGCAGGAGGACGTTAGATGGAGTTGGATGAGGCCGGTTAGGAAAGGTTTAGGTAGAGGCGGTACATACCAGAATCAGCAACAGTGGGGAATGCCTGTAGAGGATGGATGGAATTTAGTCCATAGGAGGAGGGGGAATCAGTGGAAGGGAGCTACACAGTCCTATGGAGAAGATTGGGGCCCACAGCTCAACTACCCTCTATTCCCCTGTTATAATCGATTTAGTGGGCTGGAAGAAGTGGACTGACCACCACCCCACAGTACTGAAGATGCCATGGGCAGTGGGGTATCTACTCCTGTAGATGGAGGCTTTATTGTTATGGCTAGGGAGGAAGTTCCCACTCAGGACAGCACTATTCCAGCCCCCTTGATAGTGGATGTGGCTACTCAGGCCGCCCTGGATATACCTAGGCTGCCCCCTTCCACTGTTAAAATCTTGTCCTGGAACATAGCGGGCTTAAAGAAAAACTTGCCCGATCCGGAATGGAACACTTTTTTAGAAGATTTCCATATCTGTATGTTCCAGGAAACCTGGTGTGTAGAGCCAGAACATAAGCAGGGTTATTCTACATTTTTTGTCCCTGCAACTCAGTTTGGGAGAGGACGCCCATCGGGTGGTCTACTTATTTGGATTAGGTTAGACTTGAATTGTGAGGTTACTGTTAATTACGTCCCCTGTAATGACATTCTCCATCTAACTGTTAAAAGGCAGTCTGCCAGGAATGTTTTTGAACTTTTCTGTATTTATGCCAGGGGGCTCCCAGGGGGCCAATCATCTCCAATACTGGAGTTGTTAGATAGCAGTCTTTCAGCACTCCCTTCTAAATCATCAGTATTAGTGGGAGGTGATTTTAATTGTACATTTGAGCCTCTCGATGAGGATGAATTCTTGGGCCCTTTTATGAAACAAGGAAACCAGTTAATTCCATCCCTATCTTTGGCTCCAATCAAGAAGTGGTCGGCTCGAGCCATTCAGTTGAATGCCCTGGTGTCCGCTCACGACCTATGGGCCTTAAATGGCCGTACCACATCTGATCGTATGGGCGCTATGACCTTTAATAGAATAGGCTGCCCATCACGGATTGACTACATCCTTTTGGATGTATGGTCATGGGCCAATCTAATTGATATGGAGGTCAGCCAGAGGGTTGATAGTGATCATAATCCCCTCTGCATGGGTATGTTTTGGGGAAACAATACTGGTGAAGAGGTTCAAAATGAGCTGATTACTAAAGAACTAGTCCCCTCTAACTGCAATCGCAGGATTAAGTGGAATGTGGTTCGTTGTAATGAAGGGACACTCGAGAATATTAGGGCTTTAGTTTCAGCTGCTTCATCTGCCCTGGCACCAGCGAAGCAAACTGTACTCCAGCTTCAGGGGCCGGTGTTGGCAACCACGTATAAAGACCTGATATGGGAGATTAGTATGTTTTTTCAAAAAAAAAAAAACAAGGGTGGTGAACTGACTAAATGTATGCAAAAAAAGGGGAACCCTTGGTATACTGCCTCCTGTAGAGGGAAAAGGAAAGCAATTTCACTAGCTATCAAAAATAAGGATGCCTCAGCTGCTAGACTAGCTAGAAATGAGTATCGCATTAGTATTGCGAAAGCCAAAAAGGATTGGGAAGAGGATCATTGGCAGGCTCTAAAGGAAGCGGCCCATGGGAAAAATGCTACTGCATTTTGGAAATTGATAAACATCTTAGACAGACGAGGCGCTGAGCCAATTCCAAACCATATTACTGAGTCCCAGTGGCATTCCCACTTCTCGAAATTATATGGCGTAGACTCCTTGGAAGTGGATCTAGCGTCGACTATAATTGGCACGGACTGTTTTGTCCATCGGAATGATGGCTTTACAGAGGTATTCTTCACGTCCCGTGAGGTACAGGAGGCCATTCTTAAAATAAAATCGGGCAAGGCACCTGGCCCGGACGGAATCCCGGGTGACTTACTGTTGTCTAACCCACTGGTTTGGGCTGATTTTATTGTAAATGTTTTGAACCTCATCCAGTTGGGCCAGCAAGTACCGGACTCATGGAAGGGCGCCGAAGTTGTCACTGTTTTTAAAAAGGGTGAGAGAGAGGACCCTGCCAACTACAGACCGATTAGTTTAATTGATGTCATCCAAAAAGTAGTTGGTAGGGTAATTGTAAATAGGATTGAGGGTTGGCTTATGGAAGAAAACATTTTGTCCCATTTTCAGGCTGGATTCAGAAGTAATGTAGGGGCCATTGATCAAGTTTTTAGATTTTGTGCAGTTTTTTGGAAAACTGTGTCAATAACCAGAGGGAGCCTTTATCTGGCTTTTATTGATCTTAAAACTGCTTTTGATGTAATACCCCGTGTTAAACTTTGGAATGTCCTATTGGATATGGGTTTCCCACTCTATTTGTTAAATCTTATCATCAAACTCCATGAGGATACTTATGCGAAGATACGCTGGGGGATACAGGGGCAACTCACTAAGAGTATACCCGTTAATAGAGGGGTGCGACAGGGGTGCGTGATGGCCCCCACTTTATTCTCCCTCTTTATAAATGGGGTGGTGAAACATCTGCAAGAGATACCAGCCGACGCCCCTGTTATGGCTGGGGAGAAAATGCCATCGCTCCTCTTTGCCGATGACACCCTGCTTTTATCTAAAACCCCCACAGGTCTTCAAACCCTTCTTGATCAGTTTAGTAATTTTTGTCAGGAACGTGGTCTCACAATAAACACAACTAAAACTAAACTAATGGTTATGACCGCCAAGAGGAAATATAGGAATATCCATTTGACCTTGAATGGATCTCCCTTGGAGGTGGTCAAAGAGTTTGATTACCTTGGTGTTAGGATTAATAATCAATTGAAATGGGAACCCCATATATATAAAATGCTTTTAAATCATAAAAGGGTTTCTGGTACTATCTTAAAAAACCAACGTCTCTCTGTGAGTAGGCCAGTTGCCCCTGCCTTATCTGTTTATGAGGGTAAAGCAATTGCCTCAGCTGTATATGGCTCGGAACTGTGGGGCAATGAGAATACCAACGACCACGTTCGATCAGAGAATAAGTTTATGAGGGACCTGGTATCACTCCCATCCTCCACACCACTTAAACCGTTATTCTTAGACCTGGGTAGAAAATCTATTCGGGATATCCTCCAGCTCCGTCCTCTCTTATACTGGGTCCGTTTGAGGAGGACCCCAGAGTTAGCCAACTATGCCTTGGTTTTAGATGAAATGCTAAAATTAAATACTTCAGGCCAAATTAAGTGGCTAAATGCCCTAAACCACCTTGTTGCAAGTGTGGGTCTAAGAGACGCTTGGGTATCCCAATTACCTCCACCAAAACAAGTGGTGAAAAAATTATATTGGGATTGGATAGAGGCCAGGGCACTACAAAACCCAAACTGGGGTCATTTGACCGAGACTTTTTTGACCCATAAATCCACCTTAAAATTGGAGCCATTTTTGGATTTTATTCAAATACCTCGGGAAAGGACCTTATATCTTAAATTTAGACATGGAACATTGCCCCTCAAAACTTTTACATCTAAATGGAATAATAGGAGGGAAGAGGATATAAAATGTCCAGGGTGTGCAAATCCCGAAGAATCATTGGGCCACTTTTTCTTTGCCTGTAAGGCATATACCCTACCTAGGAAGAAATGGTTAAAACCAGCACTAAAGAATCTTGGTGTTAGAGATCATAAATCAGCTTTACGTATTCTTATTTCCAATACCACTTCCATGGTTATTATTTGTGGGGTTGCAAAGTTTTTATCTTGTGCATGGATCATTAGGACTAAGATTTTAAAAAATGTTCATCAAGTCAATTCTTCCACATAATTCTTATATGTATTTTTTGTAAATAATGAACTGTTTTTTATATTTGTGTGTACTATATGTTTGTACTTTTTATGATACATGTGTCGAATAAAAGTATAATGACTTGACTTGGAAAAATAATCATTTGCATGCTGTAGTTACATGTGAACTTCATGTCCATATCGTTGGTATTGAGTTGATTGACGAAAGCCTCTAATTCTGTCCGTGAACCGGACCAGAGAAGTAGAGAAGTAGACAGTCATCTATATAGCGACCCCAGTAGACAATTGAGTCTATCCAGGGTGCTCCTCGTGTGCCCCAGATACAGGTTGCTTTCAGTGCGCCCATGTACAAGTTAGCAAACGAAGGAGAGAAACTTGAGCCCACGGCTAATTCTTTCGTTTGCTTGTACCATTTTTGGTCGTACATGAAATAGTTATTTTTGAGAATGATATCCATCATGGAGAGTAACATTTTTTTGTGTTGCCACAAAGTGGCCGGTCTTGTGTCTAGATATTTGGTGACGGCCTCTAGGCCTGTGTCGGGATTGATAGAGATGTACAAGGACACCACATCGAATGTTGCCATGACCATACCTGGTTGCCATTAATGTCATTGAGAATGCTCAGGATGTGTTTTGTGTCTTGGATGAATGATGGAAGGTTTTTGACCATGGGGTTGAGAAAGAGGTCCACGTATTCAGCCAGTCTCTCTGTTGGTCCCCCTATGCCTGACACGATAGATCTTCCGGGGGAAAAAAGGGATGTTTTATGGATTTTCGGTAGTGTGTATAGCCACGGTCCACTATCAATTAAGGTGTATTGTATTTTCAACCTCTTTGTGTCTTTGATGACACTACACGCACTGGTAAAGCACTGTTAATATGTATGTATGCATACATTATTTGTTCTGATTGCAATATATGATTTACAGCCCTGAAGAGTCACAGGCTTTGTCCTGTTGACGAAACACGTGTCGGCTGGCGTTATTTTTTCATCCTCAAGAATACCATCTACATAAACAACCTGTGTTTTGTACCACCGGTGTCAACTTGCTTAAAAATTATTTTGTTGTATCAATACTATTTATTCAGAAACGTGTGCCCTGGGGTCCCGAGGACGAGTCTGGCTATGGCATTCTAGATGATTTGGAGCTTGTGTAGGAGGCTCCTGTTGATGCCTGCATAGAGGGTGTTTCCGTAGTCCAGTCTGCTGGTTATGAGTGCGTGAGTGACTGTTTTTCTGTGTACGGAGGGATCCATTTGAGAAGGTCTTTTGGAGGATGTGGAGGCAGTTTGTTGAAGCTGGTGGAGGTGACAGCATTGAACTGGCGTGTCATGGTGAGAGAAGAGTCAATGATGATGCAGAGGTTCTGAGAGTAGTCTGTCGGAGTGAGGGGACTCCCTAGGGCGCATCAAGTTTTCTGCCCTTGCCCACCTTTCCTCTTCCCTCCATGGTCTGTTGTGCTGCCACTGCCCCTCCCGCATGCCCAACGTGGCCAACATATTGCGTCTGCACTCTCCTCCATGAGAGGGTCTTATTTCCAGAGAAACTATAGTTAGTGCTCGAAACAACTAAAATTAGGACATATTTTCTAAGTTCTAAAATAGCATCAAAGCACTTTTAAATAATTTGCTGTCTTATGTTTTTTTATATACTTGATCACTTGAATATTTGTTACAATTAAGGGAGAGGGTGTGCAATTATGGCCAGACCTGCAGACTTTGCAACTGAGGAACCAGGTTCGAGTTTTGGCATCAGCTCAACATCTTGTGCTTCTGGACAAATCACTCAATCTACTCATGCCTAAAAACAAAATTAATGTGCCCTTGAGTAATGATGCTCATGTAATGCACGTCAGTGCTTCCGGATTAAGTCTGCCCTATATAATACATGTGCTATATAATATGCAAAAAAACAAAAGAAATACGTTTTTTGCACACTTCTAACATTGGGCTATACTGGGCTACATTTGGGTGATATTTGTGCTATTTCTAGGCTCTTTTTTCTCTAGTGGCCATCTTGGGAGACTTATCTGATATATAGCACCCTAATTTCCTCCTTTACTGCAGTATCTTAAGTAGAAAATGCTTTCAGTTTCTACTTCCATTCTGTCAAGAGGGTGTTCAGATGTGCCACACTTTTGGCATACATTCAGAATGTCAGCACTCTATAGTAAAGCTGCTGATCACCAGGGAGAATCAACTGACAGGCTGCTCCTGTTGGAAGTACATGATTCACTGAGAATGTCAGACTTCATTTTCATCTGGCTGAGAAAGATAGTGTGAGTTTACAGAAAATATGCTCTGCATTTAGCTTCTAGAGCACCCTTTATAACATCTATGGGAAAATCATGAGAAAACCGTTTTCTCTCAAACAAAATTCATTAAATCTCAGCAGGAGGTTTTTTCAACATGTAAAATCACCTTTGAACACACCACTATTCTTAAAATCAGTATGGTACCATCAACAAATGATATATTTTGTAACTAAAATATGTTATCGTAGTTTATATATTCACCTTTTTGTGACCCTCAAAGGCTGGAATTCACTACAACGCATTTCAATGGGGTGGTATCATGTATACTGTTCCCAAGATGGCTGCCAACACTTCCTGGTTGAAGTGTTGGCAAGCAATCAGATTTCAGGAGCATTTCAGTAGGTTTTTGAACTCTCGAGGAACAATCACATTGCCGAATTAACATGCACACTTGGTCACTGGAAATATTTCCTTGTGGTTCATTACACAGCTGTGGTGTAGAATATGCACTAGTTATGAACCGACCAGGGAACATTTACTAATTAAGCAGTAGAAAGTACTCCAGTTGGGTAGACATTTTATGAAAAACTGTGGATTCTTGTTGGATAAAGGGGCAGGTGAGGTTCCTTTCTGGCTCAGTCGATCATACAGCTACTGATATACCCATGCAGATACCCACTCACATACCCATTCAGCTACTCTCACATACACTGACATACCCACACAGCCTCTCACATACCCATACAGCCACTCACACACCCACACACACAAAACCACTAACACCCACTCAGATGCATACAGCCACTCACACATCCACATAACCACTCACACACCTACTCACAGACCAATACAGCCACTCACATACCGCACACATAGAAAACTACTCACACACCCACACATACATCAATACAGCCACTCTCACACCTACATACAGTTTTATACAGCCACTCATACACCCACTTACAGCTCCATACAACCACTCACATACCCATTCAAAGACATATACAGCAAATCACAGACCCATTCACAGACCCCTACAGCCACTCACAAAACGAGTCACACACCCGCACAGCTACTCATGCACCCACTCACAGACCCATACAGCCACTCACACACCAACCCACAGACTCATACCGCCACTCACTTACCCACTCACAGACTCAAACAGCCAATCACACACCCACTCACTGACACATATAGCCACTCACTCACCCTCTCACACATCTACAAAACCACTCATACACCAACTCATAGACCCATATAGCCACTCACACCCCCCCTCACTGACCTATAAAGCAAGTCACACACTCACTCTCAAGGATTACAGGTTACAGTTAGGAAAATAGATTCAACAAACTTTGAAATTCATTAAAAAACAAAGGTTACAGGGATTTTATAGCTAGGACATATAATTTCTGTGGATGATGTAATCAGTGATTCCATTTGAGATGTCATCAGTGATGTCACTGACCATGTCATTGTGGGGGTGTAAGTTATATTTAGCTCAGATAACTTTAACTGCTGAATTTCACTGGTTTTGTACGAGTGAAATCTGAGCCTAACTATAAGGTACCTGTAACATTTGGTTTTTTCAGTGAATTTCTATAGTTTTTTATAATCTATTTCCTAACTTTGATGTCTGTTAATTAGATACTACAGAGATGTCTGTGTCTGTAACCAGATAGAGATAGTATCAAATAACAACTGTAACATTTAAAAAAACTTTCCTGTGTATGTTTAGTACTAATATTCTTTATTGTATAAGAGAAAGTGCTGTTACTATCTAATTTCTTATATTTCACTTGTTTTAGTTACATTATAAAACAGGGTGTTATAAAATATTAAAATTTTTTTAAAGCTATTAATAAATTCAATCTAGTTATATGCTCATGTTGTTCCTTGTATTGTCAGTGACTACAACCACTATTACCCCAGTGAGCGATCCTTACCCTGGGACACTGCTGTTAGATATCTTTCAAATGTGTAGCAGAAGAGTTATTTAGGAAGTCCTCACCTAGTTTTTTTTTCTTATTCATATTTCCATTAGAGCGATTAGAAGCTTATTTGGAACTCCGTTGTATTTTCCAATACAGGAAGTACATTTAAATTTTTTGTTTTGTTTCCATTCAAGAAATAAAATGGCAATAGCTACAACCTGAAGAGGAAAATGTGTATGGTGAGGAGCCTCCAGTAAAATGGTAATCCATCACCTGGGTTTCCTTTATATCCCCTCTGGGGAGACAAATCACTGGTTGAGCATGTGAAGTGCTTGTTGTATGAAAACACTCTTTCCAGGGGAACATCTAAGAAATACTCTTCTGGGACCACAAGTATATTTATCCATCCAAAGATATACCACAGCAATAAACTGGCAAGAGAGCATAGGAAGTGCAGTGCAGGAGAGACATCTACTTCTACTGCAACTCCAATTACACCAGAAGAGCCAATTCCCACCGAAGTGGAGCAACATCTACCAGAGAAGTCCCCCGAACTAAGAAACATAGGGACATTTTGTCTGGAGGGCAAAAAAGTTTTACACTGAGGGAAGAATCAGTTACTGCAGTTCTGAAAGCAGCAAAGAACCACACCTGTTATATATTTTTTCTTTTTTATTACTACAAACTTTTTTTCCCAGTTCACATTTTATTTCTGAAAAAACTGAAAAAAACGAGAATTTAAAAAAAGGTTCTTGTTAGAACCACCTTTCATGGTTTAAAAAAAGATATACTATGGGAGTGTGTTGAAAGACTATTAGTAAGTGAGTGGGTGAATGAGTAAGTGGATGTGTAAGTTTTTAGTGAGTGAATGTGTGGGTGAGTGACTGGGTGTTACAGTGGCTGTATGGGTGAGTGAGCAGTTGTGTGAGTGACTATATGGGTAAGTAACTGGGTGTGTTACACGTCAGTCATTGGTTGTGTAAGTCGATGCATACATGAGTGAATGGATGTGTGAGTGGCTGTATGGATGAGTGAGTGGGTATGTGACATGTTGTATTGTTGACAAAGTGCTGTATGGGTGAGTGACTTGTTATGGCAGTGACTGTATAGGTGTGTGACTAGGTGAGTAAGTAGCTGTATAGGTAAGTGAGATACTATTACTAGCTGTATGGGTGAGTATGTGGGTCTGTTAGTGTCTGTATGGCTAAGTGAGTGGCTCTGTCATTAACGGACTGGGTAATTGAGTGGGTGTGTCAGTGGCTGTATAGGTCTGTGAGTGGGAATCCGGGTGCCTATATGTGTGAGGCAGTAGGTGTGTCATTGACTGCATCTGTGAGTGACTGGGTATGTGAGTGAATGTATGGTTGAGTGAGTGCATTTGTTAGAAGCTATATAGATGAGTGAGGAGATGCTTCAGTGACTGCATAGGTGTGTGACTGAGTGTATGAGTGGCTGTGTAGATGAGTGAGTAGCTGTTTGTAGCTGTATGGGTGAGGGAGTGGGTCTGTCGCTAACTGTAGGGGTGAGTAAGTGGATTGTCAGTGGGTATATAGGTCTGTGAGTGGGTATATGAGTACCTGTTTGGGTGAGTGAGTGCATGTGGTAGTAAATGTGTTGGAAACTGACTTGGTGTGTTATTGAGTGAGTGAGTGGGTGTGTGAGTGGCTGTATGTGTGGGTGACTGGGTATATGAGAGGCTCTATCAATGTGTGGCTGGATATTTCAGGGGATCCATGACACTAGCTTGGTATACCTAGACAATGTGAGTCTGAGGAACTACACAGAAAGAAGTAATCGGGAAACTACTTTACACCATTAGATAGTGTCATTCATATGTTTACAAACAAAGAATATTAATATAAGTTATTATTACTTTTTGCAAAATTCAATGGCAAAGTTTTAGTTTCTGCCATGCATACATGTTTACTATTAACTAAACACTTGGTATTTCTTATGCTGTAATAGTATTTGACAATATAGAAAAAAAAAATCCTTTTCCTTTTCTTACTGATCTCAGTTTTTATACTTGTACACCATAATCAATGCAGTGTATAAAGTTTCATCCTTGCACAGTGGGGAAAAACAATATTAAAGATTGCAAACAAAAAAAACTTTTCTCATTTGAGAACCTGCTCTCTTTCTTTTCTAAATTAAATGTTGCTGCCTTTTCCATCATTTTCCAATAAAATGAAATCTGGTGGCAGTGAAGATCAGTTGGCATATCCTGTCAAACAGATTTATTTGGAGGAACAACCACCAGCAAAGAGGCAATCAATTGCATGGGAGTTTTTCACCATCACCTCCAGGCAAAATAAAGTAGTGGCAAAGCATGTGAAGTGCTCATTATGTGACAGACCTCTCTCTAAGGGTACGTCTTGCAAATATTTGTGTGGCACAATGAGTATGTTGAAACCTCTAAAGACATACCACTCCAAGCAGTGCTGAAAAAAAACATTAGTTAGTATTACATTTTCAGACGTCCAGAATAAAAATAGTACACACTGATTATGCTGTAATAGTATTTCAAATTATAGTAAAACATTTCTTTTCCCTTATTTCTGTTCTAAGCTTTTTACTTGTACACCATAAGCATTGTCTTACCTCTTAAGCATATAGCACCCTGCCCTATGGCCTACATACTCCTACTTTAGGAGTGACAGATGCAGTACAAGGGAAGTTTAAAGCTTGGAAAGGCATTTTAAGTGTCAACGCAACCTAGCAGGAAAACCGAACACACAAGCTCTGCATTGGAATTCCCAACACATATTTTTAGGTCAACTTGTGTGCATGGGTAATTAGAAGTATCACTACTTCAGTACATATCTAAATACGAATATCAGTTCCTCTTTGGGTGTGACACTGGATTTGTAAGTGACGCTATATGACTAGCTGTCTTGGTATCTCTATGGGTCTCTATATATATATGTATGTAACTGGCTGTATGGATAGCTTACTGGCTGTAATAGTGAGTGTTGGCGTATTTAACTGTGTGTGTAACTGCAACTGTTACTGCTGCATACATAAGTGTTGTATGGACGTGTGACTGAATGTAAAAGGGCTTCTGTCTCTGTCTGAATGGGTGGGAGAGTGCCTAAATGCTTTTGTTAATTGGTATGTGAGACACAGTATGGGCGGTAAACAATTTAAATTGCCAACTGAACTTTGCAGTCAAACTGCATTGACAGCCTCTGCAGCTGCAAACAAGCCACCTATTTAAAGGTCTACTAGTCTGAATGAGTAACTTGGAGTATCACTACTTCAGTACACATCTAAATAAGTGTGTCAGTCCGTCTCTGGCTGTGAGACTAGATGTGAAAGTAAATAAGTCACTAAGGGCTCGATTAGGATCGCGGTGAATCCGCATCCTCCGGACCGGCGGAGGCCACCGCCGGCCCGGAGGATGCGGATTCACCGCGGCGGACAAAGAAAAGACCCCCCGCCAGATTAGGATGGCTGGGTGGTCATTTTTCCGTCCGCCGCTTTTCTGCCGCAATCTCCTTCCGACCGCGGCGGAAAAGCTCTAATATGGTGGCGGTGTCTATCAGACACCGCCAGCCATATTAGGATGCCGGCGGAGACATGCTTTTCCACAGCGGGTTTTCCGACATAGAAAAGCATGTGGAGTTTGAGTATGGGGGCCCGTTGCGGGCCCCCAGGGGTGTTGGGGGGTGGGGGGTGCACATGGGGGGTACCTATGGTACCCCCCTGCCTTTGCATGCACAAAGCGGCAGGCACCACGCGGTGCCTGCCGCTTCGTGCATGCAAAGGAAAACATGCACATTTAACCTTGCGGCGGGTGCTGCTTGAAGCAGCATCCGCTGCAATGTTAAATATAGGGGATGTGACCGCCAGGGTGGCGGTCACATCCTAATTCGGAGGGAGGGAACGCCGCAGCCCCTGCGGACGGTCCCACCATCCGCCATCCTAATCGGGCCCTATGTCTTGATGTCTATATAAGTGGCTGTATATATTTCTTACTTGCCTCTATTACTGACAGTTAGTTTTATAAATGTCTATGCAACTTCCTCGGATACTGTTGCATACATATGTGCTGTATGGGTATGTCACTGAATATTTACATGCCACTGCCTCTCTCCTAAAGTCAAGGTAAGTAACTATGCTTTTGTAAGTATGCATATAACTTTCAGTATGGGTGAACGACTGCATATTTAGCTATGTCTAGGGGCCTCAAACTACACATGTGAGTCAGTGAGACTTTAAAGTGCATGTCTAACTCTCTAAGCACCACCCTGCCCTATGAATTACCTACACCCTACCTTAGGGGTGACTCTTACATAAAAACAGGGACATTTGAAGCTGTACAAAGTAAAGCAGAAGATTAAAGCTCAGCAAGGAGTTTTTGATGCCAAGTCAACCATGCAGGAAAACAACACACACACACTCTACAGTTCTAGTACAACACATGATTAAAGGACTTCTTACACACCTATTAACAGATGCAGGCAGACACTCACATACTTACTCACATATCCATAGACACAAGCATACACATTCAAAAAAAATAAACCTACAAAAACACTCACTCACTGATTCTCTCATACACTCACAAAACGAAATATATCATACACTCTTTTATTAACTTCATCTACACACACCTTTACATTCATATTTCATTAAACCTACACTGTAATTCACATATCTGTAAATTGTGTTGGTTGATCTGTTTTTTTATGCTCTCAGTTACACTGTAAGCTCAGTAGGAATGCAAAAACTAAGCATAAGAATGGTATACCACTCTCATGCATAACAACAAGTAATGGCTACCTTTGCAACTTTGCTCTCAGTAATAATGGCAAAGATTGCAAATCAAACCATCCCATTCATATTTTACTTTTCATAACCCACTTCTGAATGGTCAGTGTTTCTTAACTCTTTCTTACACTCCAGTATAGAAGCCCAATGTGGTAGTCTTTTTGGGCGATATTTGCAAATGTATCATGATGTTACACAGGGGGCCATGCTGAACAATGCAACGCATTCATGAATTTTGCATGAGGGAAAAAACAGTTTGTTGATATTTTGAATGCATAAGGTGTCACACAAACATCCCTATAATCCAGAAATCTAGTCAGGGTACCCCTGCTCTGACCCCTTCATACCACTTTTGTTCTTCATCTTCAACCCCGGGGACCGTGTCCCGTTACTTCAAATGGTGGCTGCAACTTTCTGCTCAGATTGCGACCAGCCAAACATGGTATTCCTGTTGGTGCGTGCATCCGCTATTTGTCATGAATTATTCACAAATTATTCGCAGCCCCAGATATACAAATTTGAATTTTCTCTAATAACTCAAAAACTACTGAATGGATTTACACCAAAGAACAAACAACTGTTTTCTGGACCAAGAGCTTCCCTTCTGCCAAATATGGTGTAATTCCATCCAGCGATTCAGGCTTTCATCATTTTCAAAATCACTATGGGAATTAATATGGGAAATGCACTTTTTCTGACCCCCACTTTTTCTCGTGCTCCACTTGACGGATCACCCTGAAACTTTACATGCACATTAGGAACCTACGGGCACACTTTGTTGGGAAAATGTCAGGAAAATTCGTCAAACGGCGCTAAAGATATATCCAAAAAAAAATGCTTTTACAATGGAAGCTATGTCCTACCTATATACCTACTTGTGACTTCCAGTAGGTAAAAAAAAGAATATATATATATTTATATGTATATATATATATACACACATATATATATGAAATCCAATGTTTGCTTCAAAGCAAGAAAGTTGCGCACTCGGGAATCTGTTTCAGCAAAGGTGATTTATTCTCAGCTTACACGCTATGCGTTTCGACACACCTTGTGATCAAGACACAAGGTGTGTCGAAACGCGTAGCGTGTAAGCTGAGAATAAATCACCTTTGCTGAAACAGATTCCCGAGTGCGCAACTTTCTTGCTTTGAAGCAAACATTGGATTTCACTTTAATTCGGCTTGTGCGGTCCGCCGATTTCTGTGCGCCACCTGACTTGGGAGAGAAGATCCCAGCAGGACCCTGCTTTGTCTGTCTGTATATATATATATATATATATATATATATATATATTTATATATATATATATATATATATATGCAGCTCCACTCGTCCCCCTTTACAGAGAAGATAAAGCACTCGCGGGGGTTATTAATGAAAAGCAATCCTTTATTCGGCTTCTGGACAAAAAGGCAGACACGTTTCGGACATCAAGTCCTTCATGCATATATAACTTATCTACTCACAATCAAATGTAAATAAATATACAACATTATAAACCTATTTATTATATTTAAAAATCATTGAACTAATAAATAAAAAAGAATAAACAAATAATTTCATAATGAATCTTTTATTGTACAACATTTAAAAATATACACTTTACAACTATACATATAAATTAAACCATAAATTATAATTCGCCTCCACCAAGTTCAAGTTCAAATGACTTTATTCGATTGTTAACATTACAATCATAAAAGCACAATTCATAAACATACAGTTAAAAACAAGTGATCCTTTCCATTTGTGAGACGAGAGGTTACATGAGCAATATAAAACAAGGGTAGCAGGCAGAATGAGCACTTTAAAAATATAAATAGTTATAAAAAGTAATCTAAAAGTTAACAATATACCTAACAACAGCAGCATAATTATCCCTCCATACTTTTCCTGAATGTGATTGCTAATTTCAGAAAACTGCATACAAATATGGTGCAGTCACAGTTCAGGAGTTGAAGGTAATAAAGTGTTGGTTTAATCTGTGCAAATTTCAGTTCTTTGAGGCATGGTTTTAGGTATAGCCTCCGGGGTACTATGTAATAAGGACAAATAAATAAAAAGTGCGCCAGATCTTGCGGAGACTTTCCGTCGCAGCCGCAAGCTGGCAACACTTGACCTCGATGGGCACCACTCGGTACCGCTAATAAAAGATGGAACAGGTCAAAACGGAACCTTGTTAGTAAGTAGCGTTCATAGCCAGTCATGGGCCATGTTAAGTATGGTTCCATTTGTAGACAGGTTTTAAGTAATACATGTTTCCTAACACTGTCTTTCTGGCCTCTTCCCGGGCTAAATACCTGGTTGTCATGAATGTATTTTTCACAAAGGCGACATCCAATTTAGTGGTAGAGTCTGGGGTTAAAAACAAATCAGGCCGTCCTATTTCAATAAAACAATCATTAATATACTTCAGCCACGGAACCTTAAACCTACCCTCCCATGTTAGAGCTTCTTTTAATATATCATGGGTAAGAGGTATCTCATTATTTAGCCAGCAGTTCAACCAGCACAATAGGGGATTGACTGCTATTCTATCGCTTAAAAAGGGCACCCCTAGCTCCTCGTGTACGGAGAAATTTCCAGTTCCCCTAGGCAGCCTCAATAACTGCTTCAGGAAATTATTTTCTGCAACCTCTAGTTCCCGCATCTGGCTATAGCCCCAGAGCTCGCTTCCATAGCAAGCAACAGCGATGCTCTTCGCCTGATATAATTTAAGTGAGGCAGCCACCGGACTATTGCCAATTTTTCTTCCAAAATCAAGTATGGCCCCATTGACACGGGATACCTCGCCCTTCTTCCTCAAGACAGCGGGGCCCCAAGATAGTTGGGAATCAAAAAGGACCCCGAGGTATGAGAAGGTTCTGGTGGTTGGAATTTTTTCCCCATTTATGTTAAAAGAATTGGGTTTTCGTGACCCCAGGCCTGTCTTCATAACATAGGACTTAGAGTTGTTAATACTTAAGCCTCGAGACTCCATGAAATCAAAGAAAGAATTTAAAAGCGTCTGGAGGCCGATTGCTGTCCTTGAGATAAGTACAGCGTCGTCCGCGTAGAGCAGAACTGGGACGCCTTTCCGACCTACATAGGGGTAATCTGCTTCAGTTTTTAGTAAGTGCTCCTCTAACTCGTTGATATACAAATTAAAGAGGAATGGAGCTAAAATACACCCCTGTCGAACACCCCGGTTTATTCTGATATCCCCGTCACTTTCAGATCTTGGGTGTATCGAACATTAGCTCTTGTATCGGAGTGCAGGTCAGCCAGTAGATTGATTACATTCTGCTCTACTCCCATCTTTAACATGGTGTCCCATAACTTGCCTCTGTCCACACAATCGAAATTATAATTCGCCTCCACCAAATAAGGAATAAACTGACAAAGACATTCGAACACCACATAAAACAACAAATAAAATGTAACTCTAAACAAAGTAACCAATACATGCACCTTACTAATGCAATTAACACTATAAAAGAAGCAGAACACCAGCTTTTTTTTACAGCAAAAATGCTAACTCGGCATGAAAGTTACACTTTGTCAGTTTTCATTTTTTTTTAAAATATTTTTTTATTCTGAAATTGGAGATATTATACAGACCTTATCGCATTATTACATATACTTATCACATTTCAAAATTTCGTAATAGCCAAAATAACATGATTAATACTTTGCAAATATTTTGAATATTCATACATCATTGTTGCTGTAACTCCTGAATGTAGTTTCTCAGTGATTA